>NC_069657.1:186721231-187958106 GCF_027244095.1 Hemicordylus capensis
ATTCTTCATGTGTTTGGCTACAAATAGTATGTTGTGGTGATTTAAAGTTTCTGTTTGTAGTATGTTTTATTACAGTGACTTTTAAATCGTCTTCCTAGATTATCAATAATAGGTGAACAGCATGAAAAAAGCATGTATGCCAATACTGATTTTCTTTTGCAATGTGCATAATGTGCATTGTTTCTTAGGTGTGGTGACAGCTGGACCCCAAAAGCTTGGCTAGCACTCGGGATGTGCACGGAACCACGGAGGCATGGTCCGGCACTGGGGGGAGTGTGGCTTTAAGGGCGGGGGGGGTAGTACTCCCCCACCACCGCTCTTCCCCCTCCGGCACTGGACTTTTCTAAAACTTTTTGGGGCGGCAGAGTTCCTCCCTGCCGCCCCTGCCCCTGTCATTGTCTCCCGATTTTACAAGTAGTAAAAGATGGCGCCACGCATGTGCCCATCGCGGCACGCGTGTGCCCGTCGCTGGCACGTGCTCCGGCATATGCAGCATGCATATGGTGGGGGCAGGGGCGGCAGGGAGGAACTCTGCCACCCCAAAAACGTTTTAGAAAAGTCCAGCGCCGGAGGGGGAAGAGCGGCGGGGGGGGGAAGTACCACCCCCCCACCCTTAAAGCCACACTCCCCCCCCGCCAGACCGGACCGGAGGCCTCTTGCATGGCCCCGGACCAGTCCGTGCACACCCCTAGCTAGCACCCGTCACAAACTGAATGTGTGTTTGAGCTGATGCCATCTTCCAGTGGCATCAGTTCCAACTATGAAGAGATGGTTGTGAAAAGCTATGGAAGTAGTACAGTTGGATGGTAGAGTGGTTGCAAGAGACATGGACAAATAAGCTGTATAGACAGATGGTTGCCATTTATTTCACATTCAAATATATGCTATCGTGTGGAAAGCTTGGATTTAGTTCTCTTACTATTGGATTTGTTTCTGTTCCTATAATGCTGTAATTCATTTCCCTTCTTAATTTTTAAAAAAAATCAAAACCTGAAAGTATGTCCTAGAATGTGCCCCGTAATCTTTCTGAAACATGCAGCGACACATCAGCAATCAGTGTGGAAACGGTTCCCTAAGGATAGGAAGTTTAGAAAACACTGTTGTAACATGATAATTAATAACTCTGGCTACATTACCTTGTTGTTCTACATAGTAAATGCAATAATTCTAGCCAGCTCCTTGCTACTATAGGTAAAGGATAATTGGTTTCTGTAGACATTGCATTGTAGCACTCAAGCACAGGTAGTATCTTGATCTGAAGTCTACAGAAGCTATATAGAGGCAACCAGTTTTAGCAATAGCAATAGCAATAGCACTTACATTTATATACCGCTTTATAGCCAGAGCTCTCTAAGTGGTTTACAATGATTTAGCATATTGCCCCCAACATTCTGGGTACTCATTTTACCGACCTCGGAAGGATGGAAGGCTGAGTCAACCTTGAGCCCCTGGTCAGGATCAAACTTGTAACCTTCTGGTTACAGGGCGGCAGTTTTACCACTGTGCCACCAGGGGCTCAGTTTTGCTTATTTGTTAACAGCACAGAGGACAAAAGGAAACCATGACATTAGTTCCCCAACACTTCACACAGCAAATGGTGAACTTCTATCACATTGCTAGATTAGAGCCAGCCATCAACCTTCAGAAGCGATGGAGCAGACTGATGTATCTTAATGTTCCTATTGTGCTCCTGTAGCAGTACATTAACATGTTATGACTAGTTTGTCATTTGCTGAGAAACATTTTTGTAGTGGATTCCTGAAATTTCCTTTGCCTCTTAAAAGGTTTGTTAGCAAAGTAAAATGCTAGCCTTTGAAAAGGTAACTCTGAGTAATATAGAGTTTCACTCTGTAATCAAGCCTGATTATACATCTAAGTAGCAACTGCAAATGTATGCAAAAATTGCACATTTATGTAACATCTCACTTAACTTTTTTGCTATAAATTACATTCTTTTTTTAAAAAAATGTTGCTTTTTATATTGACTAATTTGTGAAACATTGAATCAGGTATTTAAAGTTTATTTTTGTGACATATGGACATATGTATTATTTGAAATATATTTAATTGAAGTTGCATGGCAGCTGCATCCTTTGTTTTATTCTCTCCCCTGCCCTGATCCCAGTACAGTTTCCCTTAGTCTAGGATCTGAAGCTACAGTTTGATCCTGGTTTGTTTAAACAAACCATAGGTAAAATTAATCACAGTTCCCGAGTTTGGATGACATTCAGTGCTGTGTGGTTAGCTTAAAATTGAAAGTGGGAATTGCTGATCTGTTCTGATGTGTAGAGGCAGCAGATGAGGGAGCCTGAGCAATGGTGATTGTTTGTACCTGCTCTGTGTTAATGCGTATACAAGCTGTGAGCATTCTCTCTTTGGTTTTGGCATTTTCACACTTATTTATGGTTGTGCTATATGGAACCTAGCTACCTCACTTCCCTTAGGGATCCTCAGTCCTGTACAGCATTTCTGAATTTATCATTACTTTGATAGTACTATCTCAAATATTTATTTATACTGAATTGGAAACAGGTTCTTTTTCATATATATGTTTTCTACACACCTTCATAACACACTGCTTTGGACTGTAAATACTTTGACTTATCTTGAACAGAACACTGTGGCTAACATCTTTACTAAATTAGTTAAGAGTCAATAGTACTACTAAGAAATTACTCTAAAATACTATTAAGTTTCAATAGGACTTCTTGTAAATGAAGTCAGGGTGTCACCCTGTGTGTTTATCATTGCCTTTCTCTTAAACTCCCACGTTTGGGAGCAGATGGGGGCAATATATGTGACCGCCATGGGGTTTTTTTACATTCTGGATTTCTCTCACCTCTTCTTTTTGTGTTCTATTTACATAATGTTTCTTTCTGCTTCCATGTGCTTTACTATGTGAACTTTCTCAAAAAATGTTCAGTTTGTAGAAGTTGTGGCTTCTGCAGGTACAGTATGCCCCTCCCACTGCAGCTTTCCATGCCACATCCCATGCCATTCCCATAGATCCCCTGACTTTTGGGAGTGGATTTCAGGGGGCCTCAGGGAGCTGCAGTAGGGAGGAGGAGCAGGGAAATGCTTGTGCTAGTGCCATTGCACACTCAGCACTAATTAGGATACAACATTAAATCTTCATTTATCTCTTTGTGCGTGTTCAGAAATGTGGGTGTGCATGTTCTCCATTTTTTCAATATGTTCTGTCTTTTCCCCCTCCCTTTTAAAAAAATTAGCAAACTTTTCTAATCAAATATTAACAGAGTGTCCCAACTGTGCACAGGCAACCTGAAAATTCTCCCATTTGACTTTTTTTGTTCTTATATTCCCCTACTAGTATGTGTAAGCCCGTTGTAATAACGGGCTCTAGTGGGGGGGCGGTTCCCGCTGCCGCCTCACCCGCCTCGGGCGCACTCCTTGGGCCGACACCTCCGCCGCCGCCTCGGGCGCTCTCTCCGCCCGCCGTTTCTTGTGGCGGCGGCCGCCGCCATCGGAGCCAGTCGCCCCGCCACGGCCACCGCCTCCTTGGCCCGCACTCCTTTGGCCGAGGCCGCGGCTCCGCCGCCGCCTCGGCCGCACTCTCCGCCCGCCGCTTCTGCTCCTTCTGGTCTCCCGTGGCGGCAGCCGCCGCCATCGGGGCCAGTCGCCCACTGGCGGCCGGGTCCAACATGGCCGCCCATCTCTGCGCATGCCCAGAACGGGCGAAAAAGACACGGGCGGCACGGACGCACGCCCAAGGCTTTTATGGGTAAGGATTAGTAGTCTCTCAGAAGAACATAGAAAGCTGCCTTATAGTGTCAGACCATTGGTCCATTAACCTAGTATTGTCCATTCTGATTGGCAGTGGTTCTCCAGGCTCTCTTCTAGCCCTGGTACACTTTGACCTTTCTAGCCCTGATCATTCTTCACTTTGAATGAGTGATGCTGTGGATTGAACCCGAGTCCTTCTGCATGCTAGGACATTGACCAGGGATTCAAATCCCTGCTCAGTCATCAAGCTCGCTGGATGACTGGCTAGTTGCTCTCTCCCTCAGCTGACCTTACAGGGTGCTTATTAGGTTGAAAGACATCATGTGTACCACCTCAAGTTCCTTGGAAGAAGGATGGGCTGTAAATGGGTGGGCTATAATATTTTCTTTAAAAAGATCCAGTATTGTGTAGTACAAGGGATAAGACTGTTATGCCAGTTCAATATATAATGTAAACATGGTTTGTTTTGAGAATGTGATATACCTGACTAGTTTTGTGTGGTGTACTATTACTAGAATATAAAGAAAATCTATGATTGTCAGGCTTTGGCCAAGCTTTGAGGCAAGCTGGGGTGGGGGCCAGATTCCAGAGCAGATGAGGATTGAAAGGGCCAGAGGCAGTAAATATGGTCAAGACAGGCTGGAGTCTAGCACTAGATCAGGCAGATGAGGATCAAAGGACCAGAGGCAGAAGGCAGAAGAATAGTCTGATGGTCAGATACGGGGGGTTGAGGCAAGACAAGGCAGGCTGTGTTGCTGTTTGAGACATACCCAAGATTGGAGCAAGAGCCAACCTCAGTCCGACATACCCAAGATTGGGTATGTCAACTCCTCAGTCCGACATACCCAAGATTGGAGCAAGAGCCAACCAGGCCCCTCTTGGTTCCCTGGGTCACTTGGATAAAGGGTCACAGTACCAGCTTTAGCCATTATAAGGTTGGTACTGCAACACAAAGCAGAGATCAAGCTAATAACTCTTTCAGCTTAGAAGTTCCTAGAGTGCTGCGTAGGGATGTGCACTGAACCACGGCCGTTCCACTGGTTCGAAGGCGGCGAGCAGGGGAGGGTGCACTTACACTTCCCGCCACTTTTCCCCTTCCAGCATCCTTTGTTTAGAAAGCTAATCAGGGTGGCAGTGTACCTCCCTGCCGCCCTGTTGCCCCCGTTGGCTGGATATGGCCGGAAGTCCCCAGATCATGCAGACACGCTGGGGACTTCCAGCCAACAGGGGCAACGGGGCAGCAGGGAGGTATGCTGCCACCTGATTACCTTTCTAAACAAAGGGTGCTGGCGGGGGGGGGGGAAGCGGCGGGAGGGGTAAGTGCACCCTCCCCCACTCTTAAAGTGGTAGCCCTGCCGCCTTTGAACCAGCGAAATCGCCAGTTCTTCAAACCAGTTCGGAGGCCCATACAGGATCTCCGAACTAGTTCAGTGCACATCCCTAGTGCAGAGTTTAAGGCAGCCCTGCAGATCAGCACCTTGCAGATCTTTAAGAGCAGCACCCACTTATATTTGGAGATACTGTAGATAGTCAGGCATAGGTCCTGCCATTATGCTTGCCACTGGAAAGGCTGGAATTGCCATTTAAAGAACCAAGTGTCCCATGGGAATGACAGGATAGGTAGATGCCATTGTTAAACCTGATGAGGGAAAAACCGGAGCTGACCTTTTCCCCTAAGATCCTTTCTTCTGTAGGATATTAAGAAGAATAAGCCAACCAATATTTGAAAATGTTTAATTACTAGGCTAGCATACAGAGAGCTACATTAGGCATACCTGAGGGCTTGTGCATGCCAAGTAGGTGTTCCAATTGTTTCTCTCTTTAGAACAGCAATGCCATACCACAAACCACTTTTAAAACTGTTTCACAAGCCTCTTACCATGTGGTGTGGGAGGCTTTTGGCCAAGAAACATAAGTTGAAAACTCACCTGGAACTAGTTCAGAAATACTTGGAACAATTCTTTGGAACTCGTTACACAGTACTTTCAATTCTTGCCTTAGATTTTAATCTTTGCTTTTTCTTTTCTCTTCTTCTGTTCCCTGAATGCAGCTATCCCTTTATTTGGTCTGCCTTTGTTGGCAAGTATTTTTTCAGCAGGTCCATAAGGTGAACACCATTTATTTTAAAATTTATTTAAACTATTTTATTCTGCATCATTCCATGTTTAAGGTCACTCACTGTGTGTGTGTGTGTGTGTGTGTGTGTGTGTGTGTGTGTGTGTTTGGGTTTTTTTAAGCCACCTTTTGAATTCTGGAAATTAAAGGCATGGTATAAATATCCTAAGTACATTCTTTAAAAAAAATAAAATACAAGCAAATACACCCCAAACATCAGCAATTAATGACCTCAGTTCACAAAACCTTTCTGAATAAAAGCATCGCCTAATGGCCATTAAAGACATGTAAGCAAACCTCCTCCACTAGGCTGCTCACTGATTCCACTGAAAAAGCTCTGCTGCTTGCTAAGATTGATGTGACCTCATGCAATGATGGGACACAGAGCACAGTACTCAGGGCAAATTTAATTGGCAAGGAATACTGTATGAGATGGTCCCATGCGTATGCAGGTCCCAGACTTTAAAGCACCTTGAATTTAAATAGGAAGCTAACAAGTAGGCAGAGTTGGCTCTGTTTGTTAGTTTCATCAGCTAACTCAGGGCTGCACAGCTTTGGCCCTCCTGCAACAACAAATGGGAGACTACAACTCCCATAATCTCTTGACTATTGCCCATTGGGCTGGGGTTGATGGGAGTCAACCAAAGTTGTGCAGCTCTGAGCAAACTATTGCAGATTGGTTGTCCTCCAGCAGGCAGGCAGCAACATGTTGCACCAGCTAAAATTTTCAACTTGATTTTCAAAGGGAAGCCTCGCATAATGTGCATTGCAATAGTCTGACAATTAACCTCTAAATATAGCATTCAGTTCAGGAGCAGTCTATTTTATAGCTGCTTCCCTCATAAATACAAAGCCATTTTATGTTTAACTAAGCTTTATTCAGAAACAACTCAATTTCTCTCTTTCTCCTTTCCCTCCCTTTCCTTTCTGACTCCAGACCCCACCCCACACACACATACACACTCACTACAGGATCCCTATAGGGGCAAACTTCAAATTAACAAAACATAAAATAATGCTAGATAGAATACAACACATAAGGTAAAGTGTGCCATCAAGTCAATTTGACTCCTGGCGCCCACAGAGCCCTGTGGTTTTCTTTGATAGAATACAAGAGGGGTTTACCATTGCCTCCTCTCGCACAGTATGAGATGATGCCTTTCAGCATCTTCCTATATCACTGCTGCCCGATATAGTACCAGTGGGGATTCGAACTGGCAACCTTCTGCTTGTTAGTCAAGCATTTCCCCGCTGCGCCATTTAAGTGGCTGAGAATACAGCACATACCTCCCCTTTATTTAAAATTTAAAATGATTTAAAATTTGGTGACAAAGTCTTGATGTTTCTCAGGTGGTTTCCTGTCACTCCTAATTCTTGGGGTCTCTGGCACAGGAGCTATTAATGATTTGTTTTTTGGTACAGAGGATTGTCCATCACTTTCATCAGCCTCATCCATGAGGTCAAAACTGGAGGCATATCAAATTCCTCTTCAGTTCCTTTCTTGAGATCAGACACCATTCCCTCTTTTCTCATAATCTGCAGGCTTGAAAGTCTCAAACTGTTCCATTTATTTCCATCATCCAGTAAGACAGGATCTCCTCAGATTTCGATCATTTGTTTTGGTCCACATACAATTTATATTTTTGTTACTTCTCCCTTACTCAATCATGAATCTGATCCACATACAGTATATATTTTTGTTGCTTCTCCCTTACTCGATCATGAATCTCTGCATCCTCAGGGTGAGATGGCACAAAAGGCCGTATCAGTTGTTTCCATGGGGTAAGTTTGGTGGTAGCTTTGCATCTTCTCAGTAGTTCAGAAGATGATTTTTCTATAGTAGGAGAAGTTCGATAGCAAATAGTTTTACGGATTGCCTCCTTCCAGAGTTGTTGTTGCATAGTAGCCAGTTGTAATTTTTTCTCTCTAATCTGTTCATTCTTTCCGCTAAGCCATTCCTTTGAGGATGGTACAAGGAAATAGTCTTGTGTTTTATCCCATGGTTATGCAAATATTGTTCCATTTCAAAGGAGGGAATCTGTGTCCCATTGTCAGTTACTAGTTCTTTTGGAAGACCTTCTCTCACAAAAATTGCAGCCATGAACTATATCACCTTGTTTGTGGTAATGTTGTCAGCAAATGAAACTTCTGGCCACTTGGAATAATAATCCCCCATCACTATTAAAAAAAATTGTTTGTGAGTTGGTTATTTTATGTATTTATCTATTTAGCATATTTCTATACTGCCTGATATATACATCTCTAGGCAGTGTACAAAATTTAAAATATTTAAAAGTTACAAATTAAAATACATGACAATAAAAACAATAGAAGAAAATAGATATTAAAACACGTTTTTTAAAATTATTAAAATTAATTATAATTAAAAGCCTGCAAAAACAGGAGAGTCTTTAGGTTCTTCCTGAAAACAAACAGAGAAGGAGTTGCTCTTATTTCAGCAGGGAGCATATTCCAAAGCCTTGGGGCAGCCACAGAGAAAGCCCAGTCATGAGTCACCACCAAACGAGCCAGTGGCATCCGTAACCGGACCTCTCCAGAAGATCATATAGGTGGCTGAGTTTATGACAGGAGGAGCTCTCTTAAATAGCCTGGACCTAAGCCGTTAAGGGCTTTATAGGTAAGAACCAGCACTTTGTATTTCACCCGGAAGCATATCGGCATCCAGTGCAGTTCTTTCAAAACCAGTGTTATGTGATCCCTTTGTGTTGTCCCAGAGACCAATCTGGCTGCCGCATTCTGTACTAATTATAGTTTCCGGACAACGTACAAAGGAAGTCACATGTAGAGCGCATTCCAGATTATCAAAAGGTCCCATTATATCCAGAGCAAGGACTACAGGCATACTCTACTGGAGTCAAGGGAGTGGTAAACATCTTCTTTGATTTCACATGCAGGACAACTCATATAGTGCCTGATCAAATTTTCAATGTGTTCATCCATACCTGGTCACCAAAAACTTTCTCTGATTTGCTTTTTAGTCAAGCTCATGCCTAGGTGACCTTCATGGGCAATTGTGATCACTTTTGCTTGTAAGGAGGTTGGCACCACCAAACAATCAGTCCTCAGCACCAGCTCACTGAGAAGGAACAAATCACTCACAATGTGCATGTGTCGTTGACGATGTTCAGTACCTTGTTTTTTCATGGCCATCAATTAGTTATGTAAGGTTTAAGTTCAGTAAGCACTTGATCAGCACTGAGGGCCACTTTGTACTCAGAAGACATGATCACTCCATGAGCAGATGAAGCTATTTGCACAATTACTACTACAGTTCTTCTTTCAGCTCCTCTTCATCTGCAAGTGGGATAAACAATCTGCAGTTGTATTCTGAATACAATATCTTCCAGGTGGAAGATATTCCACCTGGAAATCAAAGTCCATAAGTCTGGTGATCCATTTGGCTGTTCTTGGGATTGCTCGACTTGATCCCAAATAGTAAATAAAGCAGATAGGGGTTTATAGCCTGACCACAAAGTGGATTTTCTGCCCCACAAGTAAGTCCTGACGCTTCAGGACTCACCACCCAGAAACATGCTAGAGCTTATTTTTTAATGACAGAATACATCTTATCTAATGCAGTAAGCACTCTGGAAGCAAAGGCAACTGTAAATGCCCTGTCGCCTTTTTTGCTGGGTCAAGACAGCACCCAAACCATATTCAGAAGTGTCAGTGGTTACAACAGTGTGCCTATTGGTGTCAAAAGAAGTGAGCAATGGCTGATTTTATAGTCTGAAAACTAGCCTTGCAGCATGTATCCCAGTTAAATGCAACATTCTTTTTAAAAAGAAGATTCAGTGGAGCAACATTTGAAGCAAATTGTCTAACAACTTTAGAGTAATAAAGACTTCTGTCAGTTTAGCATCATGCTCCTCAATAGTTTTGCCATACACTAAAATGTCAACCTGAAAGTGATGCCATCCGTAGTCCCAAAAATTGCATGCATCAATCCTTGAAATTCCAAAGCTACAGAGGCTAATCCAAAAGGCCGTCTTTTGAACTGAAAAGGACCTCTGGGGTAATGAAGGCTGTGTATTTGCAAGAACTTTTGGGCAGAGGAATTTGATGATAGGCCGAAGACAATTCAAGTTGTGAATTCTGAGGCCTCTTTCAGAGTAAGCAGCATTTAATTGGCATTGGATAATGGTGAACTCTACTACCATATTGAAGTTCACATTTCTTAAATCTATGCACATTCGAAGTGTGCCATTTGATTTCCATACAATGGGAAAGACCCGTTCTGATGAATCATGCTTCTATGATGTCAGCATGCTGTAGTCTTAAGAGCTCCTCTTTAAGTGATGGGCACAACGCTATGGGTGCATTCCTAACTTTGTGTTATACAGGTATTGTATTTGTCATCATCTGAATTTTATGTTTGAAATATATGGCAGTGCCAGGAGTATCAGCAAACATGTTTGAGAAATCATCAATCATATCATCATATGAATGCTCCATCATTTGTAATACAGGTTCCATGCTATTTGGCTCTAACATTCTCCATAGTTCTTTCTGATGGTTTCAGCCCCATATTGAGACTCCTTTTTGTGACACACAATTTCAATTCTGAATACATCCTTTGTATTCCAGGACAGCAGTGAAGTATCCATTTATGGCAATAGGGGAACCTCCATATCCCGATAGGTGGATGTCTGAAGGCTGCAGATGTGATGTAGTAAGGAGTTCCTTGTAAAATGGAAGGGAAATGATAGTGTACAGAGAACCAGAATCAGCCAGCATCTGCACTTCATGGCCATTAAGTTTAACTGGACAATGTGGAGAAGCAGGCTCTGAGTCTATCACACTCAAAACGCTGTCAGGCAGTGGTTCATCTGCCTCATTTTTATAGTGAATCAGTAATGGAGCGGACAGCTGACTTGCAAACCTTAGCAAAGTGTTCCCTTTTTTTGCGCCTATTGCAAGTGACCTTCCGTGTAGAACAATGAGCAAAATTGGCTTTGTGGGCAGAGTCTCCACATTGGTAGCAGTAGTAGCGCTTCCTTTCTTGTGCTGCCACTTTCTGGGGCAGTGCCATATGAGAAGATTGGGATTGTAAAGATTTAGACTAAACATCCTGAATTTCAGGAAGTTGGTTTTGGGTTACCAAAGACAGCGATTTGGCACAGTGAAGAGCATTTTCCACCCTCCTAGCCATCTCTATAACTTTATCCAAGGTAAGTTTCCACTCCAGTAGCAGTTTCTCACACAGTTTTGAGCAGTTTGTTTTCATAATATTCTGATACCTGATCATTTCATTAATAATGAAACTCACAGTGTAAACTCACAGGTTACACTTAAGGCATGCAATGCTGTGACATATTGATCACTAGATTCACCAGGCAGTTGGGATCTAGAACAGAACTTGTAACGTTCAGTAATCACATTCAAAGTAGGGTTGAAATGATCATATAAGGCTTGAAGGGTAGTTTCATAAGGGTTGGCAACCCCTTCCACGTTGGTAGGAAATAGCAAATGGATATATTTTCTTTGGCCTTCAGGGCCCAGGCAGTGAAGCCTTCTGCTTTGCTAGAGTAAAGTCAGCGGTCTGTATAGTGAGGAGGTAAATGCAGAAGTAGGACCTTCATTGTTTCCAGGGAAAGCAGGTTCTCCTGGGGTTGACAAGAAAAAAGGTGATGGTGGGATCTGAGCCATGCTGCCATGGGATCCAGTGAGCAACAGAATCCAGGAATGATAAGGGAAAAGTACCTTCAGGGATTGTGCAGGTCAGGAAACTGGAGAAACAAGCAGCAACAGCAATAGTAGAATGCAGCAGTTCAGGAATGTAGGTCCAGTAATGCAGTGAAATGAAGATGCAGGAACCTTCATAAGCTTTGCAGGCTCACACACATTGCTGGTTCAAAATCTCATCGCCAAATGTTTTATAGCTGTTTCCCTTGTTAAATACAAAGCAATCTTGTGTTTTTAAAACTAAGCTTTATTCAGAAACCACTCCACTTTTCTTCTCCTTTCCCTTCCACTTATAAGATTTTGACTTGTTTGAAGCTTTAAAAAAAATCAATAGACTGATCCACATCAAGATCAATACACAGAGTCCTGATAACATGTCCTATATCTGTGCCAAGTTTCAAAACTCTAGGCCAAGCCATTCAAGAAATATGAAAATGAACCTTTTTTCCCTTGGGGGAAATCATGGGGTCCTCTAGAAGAGTTGGCAAACAGACCTGAGTCCCCAGGTCCATGCCTAACAGAGCCAGCGTGGTGTAGTGGCTAGAGTGCTGGACTAGGACCGGGGAGACCCGAGTTCAAATCCTCATTCAGCCATGATACTTGCTGGCTGACTCTGGGCCAGTCACTTCTCTCTCAGCCTAACCTACTTCACAGGGCTGTTGTAAGAAAAAACCTAAGTATGTAGTACACTGCTCTGGGCTCCTTGGAGGAAGACTGGGATATAAATGTTAGTAGTAGTAGTAGTAATAATAATAATAATAATAATAATAATAATAATAATAATAATAATCCCAGTGGTAACTGGCGCCCTGGGTGCAGTTCCAAAAGACCTTGAAGAGCACCTCAACACCATAGGGACCACAGAAATCACCATCAGCCAATTACAAAAAGCAGCTTTACTGGGAACAGCCTATATTCTGCGGCGATATCTATAACAACTGACAATAAAATTCAGCCATCCCAGGTCCTTGGGAAGGACCTGATGTCTGGATAAAACAAACCAGTCAATAACACCTACCTGACTCTGTAAGCAAGAAATAACAATAATAATAATAGCAGCACCCCTGACAACACAATCTGAGCCTGCCATTAGTGGTGTGTATGGTTTTGGTCCGGCCCCATGGGAAAGACCGCCGGACCGGTCCGGCGGTCTGGATGGGCAGGGTGGTGGTAGTAACCCCCCCCCCCGCCGCCGCTCTTCCCCCTCCGACGCTGATCCGTTGAAAAATCTTCTTGGGGCGGCAGAGTTCCTCCCTGCCGCTCCTGCCCCCGTTGTTGTTAGTTAAGGCTTAAAAGAGACGAGCGCTAGCGGTGAACATGTGCCCTGCGTGGCGCGCACGCTCATTTTTTATGCACGCGGCAGCATCAGAAACGAGTGCGCACCGCGCAGGGCACATGCGCGCTGCTAGCACTCGTCTCTTTTAAGCTTTAACTAACAATGATGGGGGCAGGGGCGGCAGGGAGGAACTCTGCCGCCCCAAGAAGATTTTTCAACGGACCAGCGCCGGAGGGGGAAGAGCGGCGGGGGGGGGGGATAAGTACTACCACCACCACCCTGCTTAAAGTCACAGTCCCCCCCTGCCGGACTGGGGGGACTCCGGACCATGCACACCCCTACCTGCCATCCTGTTCCAGTGGTATAATAGCAGTTCCTTCAACCTCTACCTTTTCAGCCTCATCCATTTTACTGTTGCCTACAAATACCGGTTTAGTACCAAGAAAGAAACTCAAATTCTAAGCTACTTAGTTTATGAAATATGAAGTGTGATCAGCATGTTGTGATACTTGACTGACATTTAGACCAATGTTGTTTATATGCCACTTTTAAGTGAAAACGTTCTGAGTACAAAAAAGAAAAAGAAAACAGTTCCATGTCTTCACAGGACTCTCAATCTAACTCTGTATGTGCCAAAAAAATGTTTCACAGACACAACAAGGGAGGGTAAATTTTTGCCAAACCCCCTTCTTTCAGCAGCCATCTGCCTCCCAAAAAATGCTCGGTAGAGAGAGAGAGAGTGTATTTGGTAGACACAGAGGGGTGCAAAAAGAAGAGAGGGTTGGCAAAAATTATTCCTCCCCAGTTGCATATGTGAAATGTCTTTTGGCATACACAACATACACATAGTCTGGGTATGACCCCTTCATTCCAGAGCCCCTGATTATCTTACCAGTGATTTCATACTGAAGTTAAACATGGGTGAACATATTGACTCCCATAGAGCCTTGCTTGGCAGATCTTTCCAGCAAATGCTATTGAATGGGTAGCATCCACATTGCAGCTGGCACAACTGCATTAGCAGAACTCCTCTCTGCTGCAGCATCCTGAACCCCCTTTAAAGCAATTTCTAAGGGCTGAGGGAACTTAGCAATGGTGGTCTGTAGGATGGAACCCTGCCCCAAAACAGATGTAGACAGCTTCTACAAGCAGAATCTCTGAAGACAGGGTGAAAGGTGTCTCTGCCTAGTTTCCAACGATTCCTCTATTGGCCTGCAGATCCCTTTAATGTGGTGTGGGAACTCACGGATTTTGGAAGATCTCAGAGACTATAGCAGGAGGAGCAGGTAGGGAAAATGTCTTGTGCAGTTGCAATGAGCACTTTCCTCCAAATTCCTGTTTACTAGTCTCGCTCAAACTCTTACAATTCTAGAGACAAGTAATTTGCACTAAATGTTCTGATCATACAAGCCAAAGATGTACCAACAGGAAGGAATTCACCCTGTCATTTTCTAGATGCAGAGCACCCACCAGTGCAAGTGTCTCATAAATACAGAAGGAGGGCTACATGTCTCTAAATATGCAGTGGAGATGTGCTTTGGTGTGGTGTCCAATCCACCATGCAGTATATGGTGAGCACACTGAGTAAACATTTGTGGAAAGCATGCGGCAGCCAGATTAGTCTCTGGAGTATCATGGAGAGACCACATTATGCCTGTTCTTAAACAGTTGTGCTGGCTGCTGATATGTTTCCGGGCATAAGAACATAGGAACAGCCCTGCTGGATCAGGCCCAAGGCTCATCTAGTCCAGCATCTTGTTTCGCACAGTGGCCCACCAGATGCCGCTGGAAGCAACAGACAGGAGTTGAGGGCATGCCCTCTCTCCTGCCATTGCTCCCCTGCAACTGGTACTCAGAGGCATCCTGCCTTTGAGGCTGGAGGTGGCCCACAGCCCTCGGACTGGTAGCCATTAATAGACCTCTCCTCCATGAAGTCATCCAAACCCCTCTTAAAGCTATCCAGGTTGTTGGCTGTCACCACATCCTGTGGCAGAGAGTTCCATAAGTGGATCACGCGTTGTGTGAAAAAGTACTTCTGTTTGTTGGTCCTAGACCTCCTGGCAATCAATTTCATGGAGTGACCCCTGGTTCTAGTGTTGTGTGAGAGGGGAAAGAATTTCTCTCTCTCCACTTTCTCCACACCATGCATGATTTTATAGACCTCTATCATGTCTCCCCGCAGTCGTCTTTTTTCTAAACTAAAAAGCCCCGGGTGTTGTAGTCTTGCCTCATAAGAAAGGTGCTCTAGGCCCCTGATCATCTTGGTTGCCCTCTTCTGTACCTTCTCCAGTTCAACAATGTCCTTTTTAAGATGTGGTGACCAGAATTGTACGCATTACTCCAAGTGTGGTTGCACCATAGTTTTGTATAAGGGCATTATAATATTAGCCGTTTTATTTTCAGTCCCCTTCCTAGTGATCCCTAGCATGGAATTGGCCTTTTTCATAGCTGCCGCACATTGAGTCGACACTTTCAACGAGCTGTCCACCACGACCCCAAGATCCCTCTCCTGGTCCGTCACCGACAGCTCGGATCCCATCAGCATATACTTGAAGTTGGGGTGCTTGCTAACATTGAACCGCATTTGCCATTTTGTCACCCACTCCCCCAGTTTGGAGAGATCCTTTTGGAGCTGCTCACAATCCATTTTGGATTTCACTACCCAAAAGAGTTTGGTATCATCTGCAAATCTGGCCACATCGCTGCTTACCCCTGCTTCTAGATCATTTATGAATAAATTAAAAAGCACCGGTCCCAGTACAGATCCCTGGGGGACCCCACTTCTTACTTCCCTCCATTGTGAAAACTCTCCATTTATACCTACCCTCTGTTTCCTGTCTTTCAACTAGTTAGCAATCCACACATGTACTTGTCCCCTTATCCCATGACTGCTGCGTTTCCTCAGGAGTCTTTGATGAGGAACTTTGTCAAAAGCTTTTTGGAAGTCCAGGTATACTATGTCAACTGGATCACCTTGATCCACACACTCGTTGACACTCTCAAAGAAGAAGGGCAAAGTACAAAGTGATGCTTATTACCTTTAAAACCCTGAATGGCTTAGGTCTGGAGTACCATATAGAGTGCCTTTCTCTACAAGATCCATACTCCTCATTAAGATCATCAGGAGGGGTCCGTCTTCGGGTGCCATCAGTTCAACTGAGATCAGGTCTTCTCAGTTGTCACTGCTAGGTTGTGGAACATGCTCCCTGTGCATATAAGAGGATTATCTGTCTTAAGGCCTTCAGGAGAGCCTTGAAGGTCTGTCTTTTAATGATACCTAGTTTGAATTTGAATGAGTTTTTTAATCTCGTTTAAATGTTTTCTGATTGTAATTGATTTTTTATGTGTGTTATTTTATTGTAAACCGCCCTGGGCCACTTTAGGAAGGGTGGTACAGTATATAAACTGAATAAATAACAAGCTAGCTGGCCCTAGTGCAGAACATGTGCCCCTCTAGTTTGCCTCTTGTTCTCATCCCCCCTCCCTCATTCTTGGCCCTCCCTCCTCATTCTTGGCCCTCAGCGTTTTCCCTGCTGCCTCTTTCTCTCACTTTTCTCTTGCCCGTTTGCTTCCCCTCCCCCCCAACAGCTCATTCGCGAACTCTCGTGAGAGCTGCCACGCATGGGATTAGTGACGGGTATGTCTTAGAGAAATAGAGAGAGAGATCAATAAAGCAGTCCTGTGATTGTGAACTTTTTAGAGATAAGGACACGTTTTTTCTTATATAAAATGGCTGTTACCTTCCCTGATCTCTGGGATGCAAATCAAACAGATACCATCAAAGGATGTAAATTGTGCAGGTACTTTTCTTCGATAGTAGCCAAACTTTTCAAGTCAAAATCATAATTCCACAGCTCCTCTTCAAGATGTTTTTATAGACAGAAATGATATCCTCATACAACCATCTTGACCCCTTGTTGGCATTCTTAGTTACACACGGGATATTTTCCACCTTTGTGTTTTTCTTTTTAAGTTCTAATTAACCAAACATTGTACAATTAAGGGAACTCTCTAGATAGCAAACAAACATAAAAATCTACCCCTAAACTCTAATCCATTTAAGCTCTGTTCTCATTTATGTTCATGGTTCCCTGGCGAAGAAGCTGTCAAATGCCTTCATTTGAGAACTGGAAGGCTTCCAGACTGAGCTTCAGAAGTTACTTCCTCTAGCACTCCTCAGCTAGCTTGTGAATTAGGCTTTAATAAGCAGTGGCTTGCATCCAGACTAAGTTACTCTATAGGACTACTTAATTTCAGTAGGACTCCTCAGGAGTAATTTAGTCTGCATGCTGTCTACGCTGTGTTATCCCTTCACTTCTGGAACTGGTCTTTTAGTTTAAAGAGATCTGGCTGAGTGTTAACATCAGCTTCTCTCACTGCAACTATCAACTGTAGAAAAGACGAGCTCCTGTTCTAATCCATGGCTAGCAGAAGAAATTTCACTTCCATATTCTTCAGATATAACCAACACACTTGGTTTGAGGGGTTTTTAATCACTGTTTCTGTTTTTTAAATGAATGGTCTCTCCTGAAAATGCAGTGCATCCTAAAACTTTCTAATAAGCCTTCTTCTGGAATATACCTGTTAATTAGAATTAAGTTCTTGTCTAGGATTTAAAAATGACTGTATGACCGTACATGTATGTTCATGTAAGAAGCGGTTCCCGATTATGAATGTGATGCCTCCTAGCATCTTTTCTGCCATGCTCTCATCATTCAGGCTATAGGAGACTTTGAATCAAGTCTGTTTGTTTTATATTTAAAGTACAAGAATAAATATCACAGCTGACAATATGTTCTTCACTAGCTGCTTCAGAATGTTGCTACTTGAGGAAAATATGTACTGTTGAGCTTAGAAGCTGAAAAGAAAACAGCACCTGCTTAACACAAAGATGTTTTCTTCTTTTCCAAATTCAATGCTTACATCTAAAAGTATTGCTCTGACACCACAACTACTTAATTACTTCTTTCCACAGCTTATTTTGAGTATAAGAATTTTCTCTCTGTGTTTAGATCTTAGGAAGCTTTTTTCCCAGATTCTTCCCACTGGCTTTTTGGTTATATTCGTACGTGTGTGTGTGTGTGATGTTTTAAATTACTTTAGTAATCTAAAATTGTAAGTCATTCTTATATATTTGCGTCCTTCCTCAGATGAAAATAAATATCACTAAAAGAAATTCAGTGTTGTTCTGGGGAACTGGTTCTCATGGATTTCAGTCACAACTAATGCTGCAAGAAAACTATAATTGGTTTAATAAGTGGCGTAGTAATACACTAAAAGCTGTAGTTGATTAATTTGTGAGGACAAATGTTAATCAGTGGGGCTTCAAGTTAAAGGCACACCTGTTCATTTTTAAAGCTATTTTGACTCTGATTTGTTACTATAATGCAGACTGAGAAAAAAAATATTAAAAGCTTTTCCTTCTAACTGCGAGCAGCAACTTTTCTTCATTAAACTGTAAATTACCTTACACTTCATTCAGTACTGTAAAACAGCACCTGCTTTGAAATGTTGGTATTATGCAAATGTATTGAAATGTATTGTGGTTAATAGGCAGTTGATCAATAAACTAAAGTATCTAATTGATTGGCAGTCCTAGTAGCAACACTTTTAGATGCCTTCCCCCTTCTTATAGAATATATTTTCCCCTTTAGTGTTTAGTCAAGAAACTTCTTAAGTGTATTTGAAGGCTATGGCAGGGATCCAAAAGTGCTGCATGCAACATTCCACACATGCAGCAGGAGCTTTTCAGCTTCCCACCAAAAGGTTCGCCTGCCAAGATCTCCCCCCCACTGAGCAGCGTCCCATAATGCATGAGAGGATTCCAAGGGAAAAATGGCCATTACCTTCTCTTGCATGCTTGGAAGTAGGGCTGTCCACGGACCAATTTTAGTGGTTCAGACTGAATTTGGACCGAACCACAGGTTCACAAACTGGTTTGGTCAAACCAGCTTGAACCAGTTTGGTGGTTAGAGGGCTGTGAAGGTGACACCAGGAGGCGGCGAGAGGCACCTTTAAAAGTAATTTAGTAGGTCCATACCAGCAGTGCCATGGCTCCAGGAAGTTTCCAGAAAGTCCCTCCTCCCCTATAGTCCCTCATGTCTCATTCCTCCCCTTTTGTGGCATTTTAGATGCAACAGGATACTGATGTGGGAGGAAAGGGTGGAGAAGTTCCCATGTCAGAACTTTTTTCTGCATGTACTATTTAATATCTGACCCATTGAAATTATGCTGTGTGTATGGAGAGAAAGAGATGTAGATATTATCCTTAACTAACAAAACTCTGCTTTCAGATTTGCCAAACACAGGTGTAAATAAACTCAGAACATCTGAGAGTGTTCATATTACTTCTTATCATGTTGGAACAGAGCCAGAACAAGGGAATCTCTACTCACCTGAGCAAACATCACTCCATGAAAGTGAGGGTCTGTTATATAAATTTTAAATTAACTGAAGTTTATCAGTTCAGTTTCTCCCCTCCCCCCCCATAATTGTGTAATAATTTCAGTCTTATTATGCGTTACATCTGCAGGATCAGTGGGTAACTCTAGAAGTTCAACACAGATGAATTCCTATTCTGACAGTGGGTACCAGGAAGTAAGCAGTTTCCATAACAGCCAGAACCTAGGAAAGGGAGAAAAACGACAGCAGCATTCCTTTACTGGAGCCAATAATAACCATTTGGTGAGAAGTTCAAGAGCTGAGGGACAAGCTTTAGTTCAGGTATATGCAACTCGGCCATAATACGTTTTAGTTCGACATAATGTTTCAATAACTTGGAATGTAGTTTTGTTTTTGTATTGCCAAAACCAAATGCAACTTTTAGACTTCAGTCCTATTACATTTACTTTGGAGTAACTCCCACTGAACTCAATAGAAATTAGACTACTAAGTAAATGTACATAGGATTCTTAGTTAAAAACCAATGCACTATTTTATTTACTTATTATTTAAATAATAAACCAAATGCAACTTTTAGAGATGTACTGCTCTCCAAGGTCAAAGAGGTGCTGGGTCTGCTGGAAGGGGAAACAGCGATTAAATTTCTGAATTCCCTTTCCCTGTAACAGCTCGCTGACCTACCAGTGCCATCCATATCTTTGTCGATTCCACACCACCACTGGAATAGCAGCCCCAGAGTCGCCCCCTATCTCTGCATAACCCAAGACACATACCTGTATCAGGCCCAGCCAATTGCTAGGCAACAACAATAATAATGTAATGAACAGGAGCCTTCCTTTTAGGAGTCCAAAACAATATGCTAGTCCCAGTCCTCAGTCTCACCCTGAAGGCCAGCCCCCTTTGGCAGCCAGCTTTGGCAGCTGCCTGCTGGCAACCTGCCTACCAGCAAGCTGCACTGGAAGCTGAGCCCCCGGCATTGCCCACCTTTTTTTAAGTTGGGGGCAAACTCACCAGGTGACTCTGAGGCAGAGTTGGCCCAGCTGCTCTGTGTAAGAGCAATTAGGAAGGAAGGGCCAAACAGCCGATAAGCTGCCAGAGAGGAAAAGGGTGGGAGAGGCCAGCCTTCGGCCGGTCTCCCAACCCAAAAGGGAGAGCAGGGAGGGAGGTTTGATGGAATAAATGTGTACCTCCCAGCATCAAGTTACCTCTTATTATGAAGGAAGAACTGTGTGTGTGTGTGTGTGTGTGTGTGTGTGTGTGTGTGTGTGTGTGTGTGTGTGTGTAGGCGAAACTCCTACAAAATTCCCCCCTGGGTTCACAATACAAAAATGTTTGTATCTTAAAGCCTTCCATTTGTGCAAGATGGGGAATAATTTTTGCAAGTCCTCGCTTCCCTCTGCAGTCTTTTTGTCCCCTCAGAAATATTTCCCTGAGGATGGGGAGACTTCTCTGAAACAAAATGGTATGCAGCATAGGAGGCTACAACAGAAAGTGCGGGCGGTGGAGAGGGTTGTCAGCAAAAATTCTTCCCCATTGTGGGAATTAAATTTCTTCAATTCCTGGAACAAAACCTTAAGATATAACCAAGTGCCTACCATCCAGATTAATGCAATGCTGGTGCCATGGAAGGGCAATTTTCACCATTCTCTCTTCCCTTCTGAAGTATACTGCTTCCTGGAAACGTGTTCCTAAAGGTCATGTGATTCTTAGAACATTCTTTCAGGAGGCACAGTGGACTTCAGAGGGAAAGGGACTTTGGCGAACATCACCCCTCTCCCATAGTGCCAACACTGCATTAATCTACATGTTAGTCACTATATTTATTTTCAAGAATTAAGTAAAGAACAAGAAGTAAACACAGTAATCAAGAAATGGTATTAACTTACCACAAATAAATCATTTACACAATAAAAAATATAGTTGCCTCAGTAACAAATTAATGTGGAACTCCTTTACCTAAATTATATGACTTTTATAGCAAAAACTAATAAAGGGCACTCATTTATTATAAGAAGAAAAGGCAGATCATCAATTATTTATTTTTCATAGAAGTACTACAAAAATGCAAGCAACAAGTGGCATCTTAGAAAAAGCATTACTCCTTCTAATGTGCATTCAGGAAAATGCCTCTTGGATGATCAGTCCTTCTGTGACTTCTGCATGCTTCATCTGAAAACTAAGAGTTTTTTAATTGAGTACCAGCCATAAATGCTTTATTTTCAAATAAAATATTGGTTTTTTTATTGGCATTTATTCAATTTACAAATAAAAAAATACTGATTAGGTTTTTGGAGAAAAAATAATAATACTAAATAGAGGAGGGAAATAGATCATAAGAAGATAAGAGCTTTGCTAGATCAGACCCAAGGCTAATTTGGCTGATGTTGATGACCCAAGGCTGATGTTGCTCCCCTGCAACTAGTATTCATAGGCACCCTGTCTCTGAATCTAGTAGCCTATATCAGAGGAGGAGGGGAAATTTACTCCTAAGACGAAGATTTTAGTAACACATTTGAGAAACAAAAATAGGACATTTCTCTAGTTTCGTTAGGCCATTAAGCATATCCTTCCTATTGAAATCAGTGGGAATTACAAATGCTTCACTTTGTCTAGATTGAGTTCTTTACATTTATAGAGCATATACCCTGAAATGTTACAAGAAACAAAATGGTGGTGATAGTTCTTAGAATTCACCTGAAAGGTTTTCTTGGGTTGAGCTTCCTATTTAGATTTCTTATCATTATGTTCTATATCATCTATTATATATTTTGAAGAGTTTGTGTGACAGAAAATTATACTTCCCAATTACCTACAGATACGAGATTTTGTGCTAGCTCAATGAACTACCCTTTACAGCAGAATGTGCTGGAGGAAATTTTTTAGAAATGTTTTTGTATTTTTTTTAGAAGAAATTCTGAATGTAAACATCAGATTTTAACTGTTTTTGTTCTGAACTGTTTTCAAACACTCAGTCATATCAATAATTCAAAAATTACATCATGCCCAAGAGAAGCAGAAGATCTTTCTCACATTTAAATTTACTATGATTCAAATTTACCATATATGGTAATTAGTCAATAAAATTTATAATGGTAGAGTTAATATATTTGTTTGTGTAAAATAAAGTCACACATTCCAATTACCTACAGAAACCAAATTTTTCATAAACAATCTTGTCACTTAAAGTAGCTGAATGCACTTAATTTTTACACCAGAATATGCTGGGGGGGGGGGGCAGGACGAGCTGTAAATATGTTTTGTGTGTGCAAAATGACTTTGCCCAGTCACCGGGTCTCATCTACTAATTCTTTCTTTTCTTTTCTTTTCTTTTCTTTTCTTTTCTTTTCAAAAGACATCATCAAATATAGCTGCCAACCGAGCCATGAGACGTGTAGGTTCTGTTCCATCAAGAGCCCAGTCTCCCTCATATGTAACCACAGGAGTTTCCCCTTCCAGGGGATCACTTAGAACTTCTCTAGGGAGTGGCTATGGTTCACCATCTGTTACTGAGACACGATCTCTGAATTCTAATGTATTTTCATCCACAACTTTACCTGTACAACGAGCAGCATCTCCATTTACTACACAGAGACCTGTTTCTCCAATAGCAGTGCGCCGAATTGGTTCAGTAACGTCTAGACAACCAACCAGTTCCAATGGAGGAACTCCCCCGTACCAGTCTTCGGTCAGAGTTGGCTCACCTCTTACTCTAAATGATACGCAGACAAGAGTAGGCTCTCCACCCCCAACCCAAGTTGGATCTTCATCACCAAAGCATTCTGGGATGACTGCAGTTCCACAACATTTAGGAACAACGTTACAAAGAACGATTCATGACATTGAGCAATATGCACAACAGTATGATATCTATGAAAGAATGGTTCCACCCCGCCCAGATAGCCTTACAGGTTAGTAAAAAGGTAAAGACACAACTTCAAATTTTGAGTGAACCTGTGAATGTAATGAATTGTTCTATGACATTACTGTAAAATGTTGCACTGTATAGAATACTTCCATTTTAATACAATCGGTTTTTCCAATAAGTTACCAGAATTGTTTTTTCCTATCAGTTAACAAATGGCTGATGTAGATGCCTGTCTTCAATATTTTTGCTTTCTAAGACCAATGTTTTCCTTGAAATGGAAAGGCAAGAAACAAGTTGGCTAAATAATTACTTAATCAGACAAATTCCAGTTGATTCTCAACAGGTTTGGATTACACTTCTTGTTGGTAAATGAAGTTACTAATCTGTGCTTAGCTATATCTTTAGCTTATCTCTAACAGTGACTAACCATTTATTTAGAGCATTCTTCCCCTCTGTTCCTGAGTCCCCACATAACCAAAACAAAAAGCTAGTATGAAAATACTTTCCCAAAATTTAAAATAGTCCTAGACGTAGCATTAACAAATACAAAACACTTTAATTAAAAATAAATTTTATTGTATAGTGTGCTTCATATACAAATAAAAGTTCATTTTTAATTTGTGCATGTATGAACTGCAATTGTACCTAAGTAAAATGTAGTAATTGGCTTTTTCAAAAGTTGCCATATTTGTCACAATCCAGTCATAATTGAGCACTTTTAAGCTCCATTGGTTTTGGAGAAATGGTTAAACATGTGCTTAACTTCCTTGCTTTGAAATCCAATGGGAATGGTTAACTTTGACTAGTCTGTGTCCATTTTTTTCATTCCATGTCCAAAAAATATACTTTAGCTCAAGTTGTGCTGCCCTATAAATAAAGATAGACATATTCAACAAGATGCATCTGACAGCTTGAAAGCCTGTCCTAATGAGGCTCTTTCAGCCATCCACTTGTCAAGAGTGCAATATCTATCTGCATAAATCTGTACTTAGTTGCTGCTTTTGTCTGAAGGTTGATTGTAAATAAGGCTCTAAGACAGGGGTGGGGAACCTTGGCCCTCCAGCTGTTGTTGAACTACAACTCCCACCATCCCCAGCCACAATTGTGGCTGCGGATGATGGGAGTTGTAGTTCAACAACAGCTGGAGGGCCAAGGTTCCCCACCCCTGCTCTAAGGTATGCTTTTTTTCGTAACTGATGCTCATGTTTTAAGACCTTTGCTCAATTGTAGAGATATGCTTGGCTTTATTAACAGCGCTCAGGTAAAAGGCTTTGTTTATTGAAGAACCTATAAATTAATAGTAGCTGTGTACTGTATTGTCACTTGTTCATGACTCCTTTAAGAGCTAAAAGACCATTCTGAGATCTAATCCACAAAAGCTGTTTTATAAATTCAGTTAACAAACAAATCTGGCAGGTACTCCTCTTGCCTGGTGACTAGGGTTGCCAACATTGGGTTGGCTGAAATTGGGACAGGGACTCGGGGGGAAGCGGGGGCGGGGGCATGGCCACCTAGGGGCGGGGCTTGTCTTTTTAAAAAGAACTTTTAAAGCTATCGCTGAGTGGTGGTGGAGCAGGACAATGGCAAGAGCTCTCCCGCCTTCCAAACTATGGAAAAGGAATGGCTGCTTTCAGGGGCAGGGATGGCTGGGGCGGGCATGCTGGCAATAGGTGTGCTGCTGCTAAAAGAAAGGCACTCAAGCACTCACCGCTGTGGCTACCACTGACTGACTGCAGGAGGAGGGAGGAATGGACAGAGTCAGAGAGAAGGCAGGCAAAAGACTCACTCCACCCAATCTGCCACATTTGGAGGAAGGCGGGGCCAAGGAAGGGAGTCTTTTGCCCACCATCTCTCCAACTCCGTCCGTCTGTCCCTCCTCCTGCAGTCAGTCAGTGGCAGCCGTGGCGGTGAGTGCTTGAGTGCCCTTTAGCAGCAGCAGCAGCACCTATCGCCAGCATGCCCACCCCAGCCAGCCCTAACCCAGAGGAGCAGCCATTCATTTCCCATGGTTTGGGAGGCAGGAGAGCTCTCACCGCCATCCTGCTCTGCTGCCACTCAGCGGCGGCTTTCAAAGTTGTTGGTTTTTTGTTTTTGTTTTTAAATTAAGGTCAAAAAGCGGGAGAAATTGTGTCCTGAACGGGACACGCATTTCCCTGCTGAAAGTCGGGATATCCCACACAGTGCAGGACCATTGGCAGCCCTACTGGTGACTCTGTGGAGCTGGTCGGCAAGAGAGCCCATGAAGCAGAGCACTTGCTTTCCTTTTAACTGCTAGCTCTTGCCTGTCTGCAGATAATTTATGTGAACCTCCTATTCAAAGGCAGGACTCTACAAGTCAATCCTTATGTACCAAATGGTACTGCAATAACCTTTTGTTAATTAAAAACATTGATTTTCTGTGTTCCAGATTTTGACAGCAGCTTAAATACCACAGCTTTGCATGCTTTTTAAAAAACAAAATCACAGTGATTGTTATAACTAAGGAACTCTGGTTACATTTTCTATGTAGGCATAGATAAAGGTCCTTTAAATTGAGCCAAAGCAAGAGAAGACACAAGGCAATTGCAAATCTCATGGCTGAATCCCATTCTTTGTGATTCAGCAAAGTGGCCATGATTAGTAACATCGATGTTCAGAACTGTTTGGAAATCTTCAAATTTCTATCTGTTGCTTCTATGCAAACTACCCTGAGCCACCTAAAGAAGAATAAATAAATAAATATTAGTAATAGAATTGGTCTTCGGCATTTTTGTGTTTCAGATGGTCCCATCCTAAGGCTTGGTTTGTCAATATGTATGTCCTTAGGATTGTACATATCAATTTCTACTCCAATGTAATGTCACAAAGCCTGATGTTGTGCCAGCATCACAGCAAATATGCTAGTGTGAATGCAATATTTTCCTCTTTCTCCCAGAGCCTAAGCTTCAGAGACCAGCACAGAAATTAATTCAGGTGCCAATTAATAGGAATGATAAACTGTATTAAACATTAATAAATAAATTAATACATATTTGCACGTAATATACATAGAGGAGACCCTAGAATATCTTAGGAGAAATGTTCTAGGAAACTTCTGCAAATGTTAAAGCCATAGTATTTTAATACAAATCCTAACCCAGAATGGGGTTAGGTTCTGTGTGAGCTGCTCCTGGGGATTTAAAATCCAAATAAATCCTCCAAAGCAGTAATCTCTGGATTAGTGCTCTTCTAGAGGGTTGCCACTTTCTCCTTCTTTGAGTCACTCAGTCTTCATGCTCCCTCATGTCATTTCACAAACTCTTCACCTGAATGGCACAGGCATAGTCTTTATTTAGGTCTTTGACCAGCATAACAGCAAAATAAACCAAAAAAATTAAGACAATCTACTCCTACAAGGGATCTCTATAAAATTACCTAAAAACAAAATATAATGAGTAAAGAAGCTAAAAGCTAAGACTATGAACATAAAACTAAATGTAAAAATTAACCAACACCCGTATCAGAATGATACTGAGCATAAAAGAGGCAAGACAGCAAAATTATGTGCCTAATTCAGAACGGTGTTAAATCTCATTCCATATTGTATTCTTTACTATGTATAGCAACAGCATATCCAACAAGTGGACGCAACATATATACAGGCACTAAAATGTTTAGTTCTTATTAAACTCTAAACGAATTTTGCTAGCTATAAGGCAGAACTTGGCCACATTATAGGATCTAAAGTCATTCTTATCTGTCAAGAGAAATTAAGATAAAAAGAATCAGTACAGCCTGGATATGCACTAATAGATGGGGAAATAAGCGTATGCCGAATGTCACAATAGTACTTACAGTACAAGAGTATATAAGCCATTGTTACAATCTCACTGGATCCACAAGGGCAAATACTCTCTCTGTATGGAATTTTTTGATATTTTCCTTCCATCAAAACTGTCCGGAGGGCATTGCTTCGGGCCAGTGTCGGAGCTTTGTGGTACTTTGGGACTGTTAACTGGTTTAAATAGTTGGCAGGGGTAAAGCTCAAAATTTGATTGCCCAAAAAGACACCAACCAGAATGGAGCCCTGATCAATTTGCCACTCCATATCATAAACGCTTTGCCTTATTTTGACTGGCACTTTCATAACCCAAGATTAGCAATGCAGTGGGAGAAAAGCCATAATGATATAGCCTTTCCTCCACCTCTTTTTCCCACCTTGAGGACCTGAATGGAATTTCCCTTCAAGATCTCATTTTTCTTTTCTTTAGTCTCTCTCTCTCTCCCTGCTACTCATCAGGGCAAAAAAGTACAATTCACTCTCCAGCCCACAGAGGGCTAAACTCCGTAAGGTTATCCTTTCCACTTGCACAAGGATTTTTTTTTTTCCAAAATCCAAAGTTCATAATAAATTAGCTTGATGCCAAGTTTCACAACTCACTCAGGTATTACAACATCTCCCTTGGGTGACAAGACAACTCAGGTTGCCAAGGGTGCAGAAGCTCCAGAACATGTAACTAACTTAAGAAAACTCTCCTCCACCCCCACAACCAAACAAAAGAGACTTACAGAACATATGCCACTCTGGGCTATCCCTTAGTTGCTTAAAAGACTACTCACACATGCGAAGAAAGAGGCTTGACACGAGTGTTTAGGCAATCATTGAGGCTTCTGAGATTCTGTAAAGATTATTTTTAAAAAATGAAACCAAACCAAGAAAAATCTCTGTAGGTTTTATTTAAATAATCTGCATTTTAGAAGGCTTGTAAAATGAAACTACAAATATTAGTATTTTTATACAATACAAATAAATTGGCAGCTTTGGAGCTTGCTATATCAATTCAGAATTTTCACTCAAGGCACAAATGACCAGGCTCATGCATTGGACACATTATGCAAAGACCCAGTTCCCTTGAAAAGTTCATCATGTTGGGAAAGTTGAAGGAATCAGAAGAAGAGGATGACCAGCAGCAAGGTGAATGTATTTGATTATGACAGCAATGAATGCTCCTCTGAGATACCTTAAAGGCCAAGTTGAAGACAGATCATCCTGGAGATTATCTATGTGGTCGCTAAGAGTCGACACCGACTTGACGGCAACTTAATCAATCCATCAATATTAGAAAAGAGTGTTGTTTAACAAGCCATCCTGAGAGATGTTCAACATAGCTTTCTTAAATAGTAAGCAATAGCTTTCACCATGTTTCCAACTTTTTTTAAAAAAATGACATTTATATCCCACTCTTCTTCCAAGGAGCCCAGAGAGGCATACATGGTTATGTTTATCCTCACAACCAACTTGTGAGGGGGGTTAGGCTGAGAGATAAATGATTGGCCCACCATAACCCAGTGAGTTTTATTGCTAAATGCGGATTTGTACTTGGTTTTCCCTGGGCTCTTATGGGTGGACTGGATTTGCTACAAGCTGCTGTATCAATTTCCTAACCCTTCTCTAAGTTTAGGCACCTCTAAGTTATGACCAAGCACCTCCCTGAGTTGTGTAAGCAATATACACTGTACTTTTACACTTCAACAATCCCTGGTACAGTACATGCTGTTATTTCCCCCAACCATCCCATATTTGGATGTGTACTAACTACATTTGACAAAATTGAAAACGGAATTCCAATAACGTGGTGGTTACTTCATCAAAAGGAATGGATGCTACGTCCTAATGTCCTCTAGCTTCCTCCTCACGTTTTCATATTATTTCTGGTTGGTCTGGGGTATACAAACAACCTACCTAGTGTATGAACACCTTATAGATACACAGAGTAGGGATGTGTGAAATGATTCATGTACAAAATTATTTGTACCCGAATCTGGCCAATTCGAGTGATTTGTAGACAAAACAAATCACCCTTGTCCTCAATTGCCCATATTCTGGTACAAAATAAATCACTCCCGATTCAGATCTGAAAAATTCCAAGATTTTGACCTCCATTTTGTGGCCAAAGTGGGTTGGGTGGTAGTGCCCAATAGGTGGAAGCTACCACCCAAATTTCAAAGAAATTGGGCAAAGGGGTGTTTTTAAAAGAATTTTTGAAGTTGGCATGTCCTTAAGCTTTCACCCTTTTCACCAATTTATTTGAAATCTGGATGGTAGCAGGCACCCATTGGGGCATTACCACCTGACCCACTCTTCTGCCCCTGAAACCCCCTTTCTGCCCCGAATCTGCCACAAAGACATGCCAACTTCAAAAATTCATTTAAAATCGCCCCTTTGCCCAATTCCTTTGAAATCTAGGTGGTAGCTTCCTTGCACCCATTGGGCACTAGCACCACCACAACCCACTCTGGGCCACCCTGGTGCCCCCCCGGGGGAGTTATAACTAAGGCTGCTGAAATCCCCATTATTCCCTATGGGGAAAAGCTTAAAGATGCATAAATTTTAAAAGTCACCCCTTTGCCCAATTTCTTTGAAATCTGGGTGGTAGTGCCGTAAATCTGTTGGCATGGCTGACCTGACAGGATTTACGATCCCTTCAGCTCTACTTCTGTGAGTCAAATAGAAATTCTGGAGATAAGAGTAGCAGCTTAGCTGCACGAATGAAAGCGAAGAATGACTCGCAAAGATAAAGTAGTATAAACAAAATAAAGTCCCTTGAAACTAAACTAGGTACCCCCCTCTACGATAACTGTGTAATAACTGAAATGAAGAAGCAAGGAATGAACAGAACAAGGACAGGCTGAAACAAGAAAGGTTGAATGATTCTAAGTATGAGGAACACTTTCTGCGGAAGGCAACGTTGCTGACAGTACTGTCCCAGGAACAGCATCTGCTTAATATAGAGCTCAAGATAACCGGCAGGCAATCAGGCTTTCCTGACTCAGCATTTCTATTTCCTCTTCCGCGACATCTTGTGCCTGCGTGTCTCCCACTGAGCCTTTCTCTTGAGACATCTTCTTAACACAGGTGAAATTCCAGCTTCCTCCTGATCAGTCTCCTCAGCCCTAATATCTGCCAGCTATTCTGTTTGCTGCCGTTCCAGCCCAGCTTCAGAGTCTGTTCTCACAGCTAAGTACTCCTGCTGTGCTTCTGAGCCTGCTCTCTCAACCAAGTCCTCCCACTCCTCCTCTGACTCAGAGGTCTGGGCCATGACAGGTAGCTTCCTTGCACCCATTGGGCACTACCACCCACCACAACACTCTCTGGGCAAACCTGGTGCCCCCCACATGGAGCTATAAGGTTGCTGAAATTCCTATGGGAAAAAGCTTAAAGACGTGCCAACTTCAAAAATTCTTTAAAAATCACCCCTTTGCCCAATTTCTTTGAAATTTAGGTGGTAGCTTCCACCCATTGGCACTAACACCCACTCCACTCTTTTGGCCCTGGGACCCCTTTTTTATTAAGCTGAATCGATTCCAAAAATTTGGGTACAAATCAAATCTGGGGTGATGCCCCCCCCCGGGGTGTCAGATTCAGACCCAAAACAAATCGGGGGTGTTTCAATTCAGGTACAAATTTAAATGAAAAAATCGATCTGTGCACACCCCTAACACAGAGCCTTTCTCATAATTGTGCATAATTGCACAAAAGGAATCAGAAACATAAATTACAGTAATTATGTTGTATATAAACAACATAGGTCATTTAATATATTTTAAGATAATTGCCTGAGTTTTTTTAAGAAGCAAGAGCAATTTTGACAGGAATATTCATGGCACTGTTCTTCTCAAAGCTCAGATTTGCTTAGCTTAGATTTGCTAATATTTTAGCTTAGATTTGCTAATATTTTCTTGGCAATCAATTTTAAAATAAAGAGTGATGTAATGTTCACACTTGTATTAGATTTTCAAAAACTGTTCTGTCACAATCTATCACACAGCAGAGCATATTTAAGTCACAGCATATTCAACTGTGCACTGAAAGCATCCTAATTCCCCCTCCAAAATCTGCATGCACTCTGATATCCACATAATTATATGTACATCTGGATTTCATCAGTCATTTCAATATAGTGACTTTATTGTTCTCATTGCTTGTTTCCAAATGCCCTGGAAATATTGATATTGAAGGGTGATATCTAAGTCTATAAAACAAACATGGAAACAATTGATAAGATCTTGGGGGAAACCAAGAGTTCAAGGGTTTAGAGCACAAGCAATCACAATGCAATACTGGTCCATTAAGTGCATTTTACTGCATTTTTTCAAACATAGTAGGGCATGTCAAATAGCTGAAGTACATAGATATTATTTCCATCTGACAATTAAAGAGAATCAGTTGGATCCTTACATGCCTGAGCAGAAGAAAGCTCATGCAAAAGGACATCCCCACTACAGCCTCTTGTGAATCCCCAAAAGCCTCTCCCAAGGATCAGGTCTGACTCAGTACAAGGCAGCTTCTTATATACCTTCCTGTGTATTCAGACATTATATTATTTCAAGGAGTGGGACCATAGCTCAGTAGTTGAGCATTTGCTTTGCATGCAAAAGGCCCCAGGTTCAATCTCTGACATCACCAGATAGGCTGGGAAAATCTCCTGCCTGTAACCTTGGAGAGCTACTGCCAGTCAGTGTAGACAATAGTGAGCTAAATGGACCAATGGTCTGATCTTGTATAAGGTAGCTTCTTATGTTCCTGTGTCATCTACACTGCACTGTGTATCCCTACACAAATTTTTACATTTTTTCTGAGGACTAGTCTTGTTTTAAATTAGGTGACTACACATGAGGAAGAGATCATGAAACAATTCTCCACAGAGCAAAAATAATTTTAGGAACCTTATCTCAGAGATTTAAAAATACCTTAATGCTCTGTCCCTTTATACAATGGATGCAGTTCGGCTGCCACTTTTTAACAAAGAAACTGTGGAACTGTTGAAGACGGGGTGGGGAGAACATAAACATCATTAGAGTTAGATAAGCTACTCTACAAGAAGAATTTGAGTTCTCCAATTGGAATGTTTCAGTTTAGATGGAAAATGAAAGTAGGGGTGTGCACGGAACCGCCAACTACGGTCCGGCACTGGGGTGGGGGGTAGCTTTAAGAGCGGTGGGTTTACTTACCCCTCCCGCCGCTTTCCCGCTCTGGCGCCGTAATTCTAGGAGTAATTGGGGCAGCAGGATACCTCCCTCCCGCCCCTTCCCCGCTGTTGCTGGAAAAAACTCCCAGGAGTCCTTTGCGCGTGCGCACATCACAGAGACATCATGCGCACGCTTCACGTCTCTGTGACGTGTGCGTGCACAAAGGACTCCTGGAAGTTTTTCCCAGCAACAGTGGGGAAGGGGCGGCAGGGAGGTATCCTGCCGCCCCAATTACTCCTAGAATTACGGCGCCAGAGCGGGAAAGCGGCGGGAGGGGTAAGTAAACCCTCCCGCCGCTCTTAAAGCTACCCCCCCACACCCGAACCGAACCGCCCAGGTCCGGACCGGTCCGGAGGCTTTTTCAATGGCCTCCGGACCGGTCCGGGCCCATCCCTAAATGAAAGATAGGATAATTGAAAGAAGAAAATAAGATCCTAAATCACATGGAGAAACTAGATGGAAGACTTAGTTGTTTTGTTCAACAATACATAAGCAAGTGGGCAGCTAGTGAAATCTATAATTGTAAAAACCATTCTGAAACATATTTTCACATAATGATCCTGTGAAAATCAGTGCAAAGGGATAATGCTGGACAAGAAAATAAATGAATGTGATTTGCATTCAAGGTTTCCTTAAAATCCTGACTATCAGCCGATATGCCAAATGGGTATAAATTAATGGTGAACAGACTGCCCTTGGCTCACTTTTGATTTTTATGAGCTTCTCTTGAAGGTACTCAAAAAACCTAAGTGTCTTCGTGGATGCAAGAAGTGCTTGAAAAAATTTGATGCTGCACCCTTGCCTGTCAGTCTCCTCACCTTCATTTCAGGCGCACATGCAAAAACTTTATCTTTGAGAATGGGGAGGGGAGGCCACTCATTAAGGCAGCTCACTCATTAATGACAGGAAAGGTCTTGCCAGGCTTTTCCTTAACAGGAAATGACACTGCTGAGCAACTTTAGGAACATAATTTCTTGCCAAAAACGGGGTAGGGGTTCAGTTACACAAGTATTGGATTTGTTGTTTCTTATCTTTCCTGAACTAAATTGGAAAACCACAAATCCCTTTCTCCCTGCATAGAACATGAGTTTATAGTACCTTGTAGTTTCCTCTGACTCAGAGGATACTATCAGTTGATGTTCCCCAACAGGAAATGTCTCTTCTGGCCAGACTTAGGGGTGTTATTTCTAGTTAAGAAGAATCCTGGCAAGTCCTCTCCTATCCCTAGTACTCCCTCTCCACCCTGGTAACCCTCTTATCTTTCCTCAAAGGTAAGGGTTTTTCCTTTTAGGGGAATGAAGGACTGGCAGATTAGGCTGACTGGAAGTAAATCCTATTGCGAGCCAGACTTCTTTAAAGAGAATTTGAAGGAGTCTGGGCCTTACTCACAGTGAACCTTTGTTCAACCAGGGGAATTTGTATTCTGAACTCCACCAACTCAAAAGTTGTAACAGACTAAATATTGGGTAACATGGGTTTTTAGTTTGGCTTCATGCAGAAATTCTGTTGTATTTAGGTATTCCTAAATGTTGCAAATGCTCTGAGTTGTAATTAATATGTTTTACTGATCGGATTTGTATCATTGTTTAAGAAATATGTGAAGTAGTATCAATGGACAACTTTATTCAAACTGGTTTTTCTTGATAATTTACATTATGATTTAAGTCATTGATTTAAAATCACCTCAATATGTCCAACAAAACTATTTTTCAAAGTGGTTTACATATGAAAAGAAAAGACTGAGCCCCTTTTGAGCAGGGGAAGTAATTTGCCTAGGGAGCAAGAGGTTGGTGGTTCGAATCCCCGCGAATATGTTTCCCAGACTATGGGAAACATCTATATTGGGCAGCAGCGATATAGGAAGATGCTGAAAGGCATCATCTCAGGCTGCATGGGAGATGGCAATGGTAAACCCCTCCTGTATTCTACCAAAGAAAACCACATAGCTCTGTGGTCACCAGGAGTAGATACTGACTTGACAGCAGAACTTTACTTTAGTTTATATTGTGTCTTAGAATTTGGTTGAATGTGTAAGTGAGCTCACAAAGTAAAATTAGGTGTTCTGTCAGAAGAACTCTGTGAAAACTCATGGTCTTGGTAGGCAGGTGTTCAAGCAATTTAAGGAGTGTTCTTTATTCTCCCTCATGGAATTGAAATCATGAAACTAACTGGAAGAATGCATACACATGCACTACTGCAGGAAGATTTTCCTTTATCAGAATGAAAATGCAGTTTGTATCTTCTACAGCACAATGTGCTATTGACACTTCATTACTCATTTGATATGCTCTTGCTCATATTGGGTACATGGAGGAGGTGAGAAAATAGGGGGGGAAATGATGCCACCTCTCTCTCTTAAGAAATCTTTATTTTAAAAAGATTAGCATACACATTAGATTTTTACTTGATATAATTTAAAACTATTATCCAAATAGGTAATATGTGTACGTGTGGGAAAGCCACCTGCACAGTTGGCTGTAAACATAAGGATTCATTTATCTGTATCTTGATTTTGCCACATAATACATTTCCATTCTTTTTCCTTCTAGGCTTGAGGAGTTCATATGCTAGTCAACATAGTCAGCTTGGCCAAGAGTTGCGTTCAGCTGTATCTCCTGATCTACACATCACCCCCATATATGAAGGCAGAACTTATTATAGTCCAGTATACCACAGTCCAAATCATGGAACAACCGATGTACACCAAGGCTCCCAGACAGCATTATATCAAACTGGATCAGGTATGTGTGAAATTGAGACTCTGATCCAAAATCTAAATGTCTCCAGTAGATGCCAGATGGTGTCGCTTAGAGATAGGTTCTCTCTGAAACAAGAATTATTGTATAGTGTCCCTCAGGGCTCCATCCTATCTCTAATGTTTTTCAACATCTACATGAAACTGCTGGGTGAGATCTCAAGGGATTTGGAGCAGGGTGCTATCAAATGTAATGTAAAATAAATAAATATGCTAATGACACCCAAATCTATTTCCCCATGAGATCCTCATCAGGAAATGGCATAGCCCCACTAAATGCTTGCCTACAGGCGGTAATGGACTGGATGAGGGATAATAATGAGAGCACCTTCTTCTGCATGATCCCCACTGCACATTAAGATAATCAAGAGAGGTCCGTCTCTGTATACCACCAGCTCATTGGGCAGTGACTTGGGAGCGGGCCTTCTCTATAGCTGCTCCTGGGTTGTGGGATGCACTTCCTATAGATATTCATGGCTTAACATCTTTACCAGCCTTTACAAGAGCCCGTAAGAAACACTTTTTTTAGTCAAGGTTTTTGTAATCTCTGAATGTTTTAAATTTTTTCATTTCTGTTTAAATTTTTTAATTGATGTAATCTCTGAATCTTTTAAATTGTAATTGTTGTTTAATAGTTGATTTTATTCTGTTTCTATTTTTTTAATTTTTGCAAACCAGCTAGAATCTTTGGAGTCAAGTGGTATATAAATCAAATAAATCTAAATAAATAAATTAATTAATATTATTTCTTGCCCCATGATTGATTGAAGATAGCCATAGCTCAGTCGTACGAACATGCTTACATGCAGAAGGCCCCAGTTTCAATCCCCTGGTACAATTAAAAGGATCAGGTGCTAGAAGACCTTTGCCTGAAATCCTGAAGAGTTGCAGCCAGCCAGGGTAGGCAGTATTGGGCTAGATAGACCAATGGTCTGAGAGCTTCATATATTTATCTAAGAAAAGGCAGCTTATCTACAATAAGGCATATATTGTATATATGTGTTCATACAAACTTACAAAAGGCTCTCAATCGAGTTTCAACAGAAAGGAAATAATTAAGATATGTCAGGGGGGGTGTGTGTACACACACACACACACACACAATTTTCCTTAATATTGATTTATACACCAGGTGTTGGAAATCTGCAAAGATCATCCAGTCAGCGTAGCACACTTACATACCAAAGAAATAATTATGCTCTGAATACAACAGCTACCTACGCAGAACCCTACAGGTCACTTCATTATCGACTCTCTGAGTCCAGTTACAACAGAATGCAACATGCAACCCCTGCTGATGATGGTACAACACGATCGCCGTCCATAGACAGCATCCAGAAAGATCCCAGGCAAGATTATTGATATTTTAATGAGTTGGACTCAATTTGCTATAATAATGGTTTCTGGTACTTGCATTCTAAATAATTATTTATTCTTGTGGTAATGTTGTGATAATTACATTTTTATTACAAATATTTGTAAAACATTACATTGTTTAGGCTATTGTGCTATTAAAATATTACATAACACATAAAAATTCACATTTTCCTTTTGAATTCTGCTTATCCAATGAAGAGAATTTGCATGGCGGGATCCAGAATTGCCTGAAGTCATTCACATGCTTCAGCATCAGTTCCCATCAGTTCAAGCCAATGCGGCAGCCTACCTACAACACCTGTGCTTTGGAGATAACAAAGTCAAAACTGAGGTATGGTACAGAGACTTAATTATTGAAATTTTTTTAGTAAGGAAACTATATTTCAGAACTATTAAAATTTGCCATTTGCTTTAAGGCTTTCATCAAACTGGTAACCGTAAACCGTTGCTGTAAACCTGTAGTGCAAACATACTCGTATAGGTTTTACTATAGTAACAGTAAAACTGTTATGGCAATATCTTTCTGATATTTCCTTTTATCCTTAAATACAGGGTTATGTATTTAAGATTGCAATCCTGTACACACTTACATGTAAGTAAGCACAGGATTGAGTCCCATTGAACTCAGTTGCTGACATCCTGACTATGAAGCACTTCTGAAGAGTTCCAAAATGCTGCATCAGTGCAAGTGTGTGTTGTGTGTCTTGTTTCAACAATCTCCCCTTCTTTCAGAAGTCCCCTGTGTCACCCAAAAATATGTTCCTAAGGGCTGTGTAACTCACAGATATTTTTGGGTGGCATGGGGCACTTCCTGTGGAAGGGGAGGTCATCAAAAAATGCCCCCACCAATGAGCCAGCAGTGGAGCTGAGTGAGTTGAACTTTTCAGAACTACCAGTTCTTCAACATGGTTTCTTTCTTTTACACCAATGGGCTATGCACCTGCGCAGAGACCTCATCAGACCCTAACAAGCTCAATTCTCCTGATTTAGGCAGGAACCCTGCCCCCAGCCGCTATTTGCGGCTGCGCCACTTCACATCCCCTCAATCTTCGTCGTCTGCACTTCAGTAGACGTTGTGGAATCTTCCACTCGGCAACGAGTAGGATTAATTCTTTTTTGTTTTTGTTTTTTTTGTTTTTGAAAATTGTTTTTTCTCCTGTTTCCCTGTTTCATGCCTATTATTGCTTTATTTATTTCACACAGTAGCCTTTTTTTCTTGGCATTTTTATTTTTATGCATACACAGACACCCCATCTCTGTGGCTCCGATCCTGGCTGGGATGGGGCTTTGTAGCTGGCTGGCTGAAATTTTTCTATGCTGGGCATGAAGAACTTTAAGAAATGTGTGCGCTGTGGATCTAAGATCCCTTCCCCTGATACTCATACCGAGTGTCTTCTCTGCCCGGGGGAATCCCACATTGTCGAGACCTGTATTCATTTCCAGAGGTTTATGAAGCAGGCTTGAAAGAATAGGGCTTCTCGCTTGCACGCTGCCCTGTGGGACTTAGCCCTCCGTTCTTCTGAGGCCTTGTTGTTGAAGCAATCCTTTAAAATGGCTTCTTTGATGCAATCAGAGCGCTCAGACTCAGCTCCTCCAGTGCCAGAACTCCCGGCCTCAGTACCGGTGTCATCAATGCCTGTTTCTGACTTATCGGTGGTTTCAGCCCCTTCGGTGATGCTGGAGGACTTGTCTAAGCGAACTGTACCCAACGTACCGGACTTCCCCTTTGTCCCTTCGATACTGCTACCGAAGAAAAAGAAGAAGCCGAAGCTGGTTCCGCATCTGCTGGCAGGGCAACACCTTCCACCTAAGAAGAAACCCCTGCCACTTTCTTCTTTGGAGGCCCCTCTGGTTAAAAAGCCTAAATTGGTACCTTCGGGGCATGGCTTGACAATCGTGGACCAAGCATCAGAAGATCGCCTGGCCATGGTACCGTCTGCTCCGATACCGAGCTCTACTGACCCTCACCTTCCTCCAAGTTCTCCGGTTGCCTCAATGTCTCCCAGTCAGATGCCTGACTGTACCTTCGTGAGGCAGGAACTATCGGTAGCGGCCGATGAACAGGACTATGCTATGTTGGACTATGAACCCTATTCGCCAGACAAGCCCACTGTGTATGTGTTGTGGCTGCCTCACCGTCATTCGTCTCCCATGTGCCATATGGAGCAGCCCCCACATAGGGATCAGAGAGCACATTGGGACTCAGAGGAGCGCTCCTCTGAATACAGAAGAGACTGGGATCGACTTGGGCCTTCATACACAGATCGATACCGTGTCTCTGCATGAGGTTCCTCATATGTAGACGACGAAACCTCCTCCTATGGAGATTAGCGCCTGGACACTGTCATTTAAAAACAGTATCCTTCTGATTATCATTCGGACTGTTCAGACTATGGGAAGCCCCGGTACAGATCTCGGTACCAAGAGGACTTCACTTACGGAGAAGCTGGGACTATTCGTGATTATCCTGAGGTCCCTTCACATTCGGAAGGGAGGCCTTGCTCTCGCTTTCCTCGAAGAGACCTTCGGGACCGTACTAAGGCACTCGGATCACTTTCGGAAGTTCCAGTTCATTCTTCTGTACCAAAATCTACCTCAGTACCGTCTCCAATGGCAGATGAGTCGGTACTGAAGCCATTAGAAAGCTAGACAGAGCCCCCAGCTGTTCTCCTGGCCTTGGCTCAGAACTCGGTGACGCCTCCTGAGACAGAAAGTGAAAGTGAACCTTGCTCTCCAGACTCGGACATAGTCTTCCTGGGGTTGTCCCCTTTGGACTATCAATCGGACTCTAAGCCCATGTCTCCATCGAAGAATCTCAAGCAATACTTGGCCTATGTGGCCCGCATGGCCTTGGCCCTCAGTGTGAGCCTTGATATGCAATAGAAAGAAGAACTGGACCCTTTGTTCGGCCTCACTGATGTGGAGGCTAAGGTACCAACCTCTCTGCCACTTAACACTGCCCTATTGGGAATCATGTGTGGGCACTGGAAAAAGCCAGCAACCCTTTCACAACCCAGCAGGCATTTGGAGAACTTCTATAGGGTGTAGATGCAGGAGGATACGACCTTCTTGAAGAATCACCCTACCCCTAATTCCATTGTGGTGGAGGCATCCCTGCAGAAGTCTAATGGTCACAGTCACTCTGTGCTGGGTGATAAGGAGGGCAAGAAACTGGGCTTTGGGAACAGACTCTACTCTCCGTCTGCTTTGCGTTTGCAGGTTACAAACTACCAGGACTATAACGCCAGGTATAACCATTTTTTGTGGGAAAAGGTGGCGCCCCTTTTGGACCTCTTGCCCCAGGATAAACTTGATCCAGTGAAGGCCTTCCTGTGCGAGGCTGTACAGGTAGAAAAGCAGGAGTTTTACTCTGCCAGGCACTCTGTGGAGTGTGCAGTGAAGGTGATGGCCACGTCCATGGCTCTCAGGCGGCATACCTGGCTGTATTCCTCTGGGCTAGGATTGAGGATCTTCCCTTTGAAGGTTCTAGCCTCTTTGCTGATGACACCTTACAGAAGGTGCAAAGGTTGAGGAGTACGGGGAAATCTATGTCCTACTCTTCCTCTGCTCCTAAGCCACAGAGGCAACCCAGGTGGTCCCCCTACCAACAGCCTAAAGCCCCTTTGCAGCAACACTCATTGTCGAAGCGTTCCTTTCAGATTAACAAGTTCCAACTCCAATACAAGTCCTGGTTCCAGCCCGCTAAGCCTGCCTTTCAGAAGCAGCGTCTGAATACCTTTCAGAAAAAGCAATGACTATTTGACATTTTGGACCCGCCTAGCTCCCTTTGCAGTGAATTGGGACAAGGTGACTGTGGATCAGTGGGTTCTCACAGTCATACGCATGGGTTATGCCCTCGGGTTTCACCAGAAACCACAGTTGTCCGGGGTCATGACTACTCCATCTACCCCAGCTTTGGATCAGGAAGTCTCTGCTTTCCTCTTGAAAGATGCGATCAAGAGGGTCGGCAATGTGACAAGCTCCAATTTTTATTCCTGTTATTCCAAAACTGGGTGGCGGTCAGCGCCCTATATTGGACTTCAGGGGCCTAAACCAACACTTTGTTTACAATTGTTTCCAGATGTTATCTGTACCAGCTATTTTGGCCCTGTTGGAAAAGGATATGTGGATGGTCTCCTTGGACTTGAGAGACACTTACTACCATATCTCAATACTCCCTCAACATCGCCATTCCTGAATTTCCAGATAGGGGGCATTGCCTGTCAGTTCAAGGCCTTGCCGTTTGGCCTGACAACGGCCCTGAGATATCTGGCCCCTGTGGTGGCGTTTCTTCAAGAACGAGGGGTACAAATTCTGCCATTTCTGGATGATTGGCTCATCCTGGCCAGTTCGAAGCATGCTGCTTTGAGCTCTCTCAATGCAGTCATAGATACTCTGTAGAACCTAGGCTTCCAGATCAACTTCAAGAATTCCCAGCTGAAGTCCCTGTCAACAGGATACAATTTATAGGACTGATCTTAGATACCAAAGCAGAAAAAGTCTTCCTCCCGGAGGCCTGCATAGAGACACTTATATGGCTGGCCTCCGCTTTCCTGGCCGGAGGGCCATAGACCATGCATTCGGTGCAGCGTTTCTTGGGGAATATGGCTGCCACTACCTATGTGCTTCCGCATGCACACCTTCAGATACGCATCATTCAGAAGTGGTTCCTGGATGTGTTCGACCCCCTTCGGGATCCCGCTCACTTGGAGCACATGCCTCCCCAATTGGTGTGCGAAGCTGCAGCTTGGTGTGTTGAGCCTCATCATTTGGACCTTGAATCTCCTTTCCAGGTCTCTCCTCTACGCTGGGTGATTATGACCGACGCGTCAGAGCTAGGCTGGGGCGCTCATCTGGGCAATTATTGTTTGAGTGGCCACTGGATGTCGACAGAGAGAGGTCAGCACATCAACTACTTTTTGCCCGTAATTGCAGGTTGTTCAGTAACCATTCAAACCAACAATACGACAGCAAAAGCCTACATAAATTGACAGGCAGGCACGACCACAAGGAGCCTCCTGTTACTTTCAGTCGACCTGTGGCATTGGTGTGTAGCGCATGTGGTGACATTTCATGCGGTCTCCCTTCAGGGTAACCTGAATGTTCAAGCAGACACACTGAGCAGACTAAAAACGGTTTCCCACAAGTGAACCTTGGACCAGAGAGTCCTCCAGGACCTGATCACAACGTGGGGTGCTCCGGATCTGGATGTCTTTGCATCTCGGGATAATGTGCAGTGTGCCCTCTATTGTACCAGGGGAGAGCTCGCTGGGCGATGCTTTCATCCTGTCCTGGAATGGCCTTTTTCCTTTACCTGTTTCCACCGTTTCTCCTCATACCAAAGGTTCTTTGCAAGCTGAGGGAGGACCGCTCCAGGGCCATCCCGATAGTCCCTTGGTGGCCCAAGAGGCCTTGGTTTGCAGCTCTGAGGTGGCTGGCAGTAACTTGGGTGTGTCTTTCCACTGTATCGTGCCTGCTGTCGCAGGAGAAGGGTCGGGTGCTCCATCATCAGGTCCCTACACCTGATCATCATCATCATCAGGTCCCTACACCTGACTGCCTGGAAGATCCTCCCAACTTCCCAGTGAGACTCAAGGATGCTTTGCTCATGGATAGAAAGCCCTCAATGAGGAAGTCATATGGACATGACTCATTTCTGTACATTTGCTACCCAAAATGGGTTTGATGTTCTTAACCCATCTGTTCAAAACTTTTGTACCTATCTATTGTTTTTGAAGGAATCGGGTTTGAAACTCTCCTCTATCAGAGTACATTTGGCAGCCATTGTGGCGTGTTTGCCTGCCTCTTGGGTTTCCTGGTTCAGGCACCCACTGATAAAAAGTTTTCTGAAAGTTTTATCACATGTTTTACCGGATGACCCTGTCATGTCACTGGCTTGGGATTTGTCTGTGGTTCTGGCTGGTTTGCTACAACCGCCCTTTGAGCCTTTGGCTTCAGTTGATCCTTGTCTCCTGATGTGGAAGGTGGCCTTCTTGGTGGTGATCACCTCCACCAGGTTCAGTTCCTGCCAAAGGTAGTTTCTGCTTTTCCTGTATTTTCTCAAAACCCTTCATCTGATGCAGAACATAGGTTGCATCGTTTGGATTACACACCCTCCCATCCTCCCCGCTGGGTCTACTGAAGGCGGGCTCCATGACTGAGGAGGTGTGGAGTGTCACAGCCGCATATAGTGGCTGGGGGCAGGGTTCCCACCTAATCAGGAGAATTGAGCTTGTTAGGTTCCGACGAGGTCTCTGCACAGGCCAATAGCCCATTAGTGTAAAACAGGGATGGGGAACCTTGGCCCTCCAGCTGTTGTTGAACTACAACTCCCATCATCCCCAGCCACAATTGTGGCTGGGGATGGTGGAAGTTGTAGTTCAAAAACAGCTGGAGGGCCAAGGTTCCCCACCCCTGGTTTAAAACCCTGGTTCTTCTAGTGATGGCCACTAGAAGAACTTAAGTTACAGGTAAGCAACCTGTGGTTCTTCATTAGTCAATCAGTCAGTCGTACTTACTTTTGAGTAAAATTTGCATAGGATTGGGCTGTAAAATCTGCATAGAATACCAGCCTAATGGCAGTTAGGAGTTGTAGCGATTAGCGGATTTAAGCCCAGCCTTAGTCTCAAAGCAAGCCCACATGGGGGAAAGAAAAATACTGAATTATTTCCTCCATATTTGCTCAACAAAGGCTGTTTCTTTTTAAAACTTAAACTACATCCTCAGTAGCTGATTTGCTGCCACCACACCCTAATTATTACAGGGTTTCCCCCCCCCCCAAAAAAAATTGGGTGAATGTCCAGGGAGACCTTCCTTCCCTTTTCTAGGAAAAAGTCCAAAAAACCCTTCCACGTGCAACTCCCACGTAGTAAGAAAACTTGGTAGGTTGCTGAACAATTAACATTGAGGCATGTTTGCACCAGAGTAAAACCCCTTTTTCCTGAGTTAAAACTCCACTCAGAGGCAGGTAAACTTCAAAGAACAAAAAGAGGAAAATTGTATTCGAAATACTACAGACTGCTTCAGTCTGAGGCTCTCTCAGCTTTAAGTTACAGGTAAAAGGAACACTCAGAAACTACAAGAATACTTTAAAAAGCACCCTCAGATGATCCTGGGATGGCACACTTTAAAAATCGTGGTTACCCAGTTTTATAAAACTTAAATGCAAGAAAATACAAAAGGCCCCCTTGAAAGTTTACGGAGACTTTTACAGTGCCCTAGTTGGAAAAGGGCATTGGCGCAGTTTGCCTTGACTTGTTACGTTACAATAAACACAGTAAACCAGTTGTAAGGATTTCCATAGCACAAAAGGAAAGAAAATAGTCTAACGCAGGCTAGCTATCACACTATTCTCTGTCTAAGTCTTTCCAAAGCCCCAAAAGTCCTTGGCATCCTTTCCTCTTGAACTCACCCCAAACTCCAGGAGATAATTCAAGTTTCCTGCAATCCTGTCTCTCAAGGATCGGCAGATGTCCTTCCATGAGAGAAGTCTCCAGGCTGGCTGTTGGCCATGAGGCAGCCAGACTTCATGGCTGGTGCTCACTAAGCCTGCTCCCCATCCTCTCTCACCTGCCTCCTAGCTCCTTTTGAGCACAAAGAAAAACTTCATTTCCTGCCGCCAAGCCCTCTTAAGTCCCAGCCACTGTGTGCTGAGTGGATGATCCGCAGAGGTCACTGCCTGTCAGTCACTTCCAGTTCACTCTTTACAGGAAAGGCAAGGCTGTTACTGCCTGATGGTTACAGGAGTTTAAAAAGAAACCTATCAATTTTTTCCATTCTTTGCACATTTTTAAAAGTGATTTTGCATCAAGGAAGCAATTAAATCCCCTGATGAATATTTATGAAGCTTTTAAAAAACATATGCATACATAAGAAGTAGAAAAAAGTGAATGGGGAAAATGCTTTATGACTTGAATGTATGTGAGTACTTCTCTACATTACTGGCCACAATTTTATTTAAATTTACAGAGAAACAATTTTCTCTTCAGTAACAATGGATCATCGTTTCATACACATTCTCATCCTATTTCACATTATATTCTTTACTTCAAGAAAATAAGGATAATATCATCCTTTTTTGGGGAAATGTGTTTTTAATGGATACTCACCAGAATTCACATTATTTATTTTACTTTCTATCAATGTGCAATCATTTTCACTGAAATGTGGAAGTTTAAAAATAAAGTACACTCTACTTTCCAAAATACTTGAATTTCAACCTCAGAAATCCCAGATGTTATGAGATGTTACTTAGGAGACAGCCATCTCTGAAATGTAATTTCTATACTGGAGGTTCTCTTTATGTGTTAATTGAATCTGGTGTTCAACATTTTTTCCTAGGTGTGTAGGTTAGGAGGTATCAAACATCTGGTTGACCTCTTGGATCACAGAGTTCTTGAAGTTCAGAAGAATGCTTGTGGTGCTTTGCGAAACCTGGTTTACGGCAAATCTACAGATGAAAATAAAATAGCAATGAAAAACGTTGGTGGGATACCTGCACTTTTACGATTGCTAAGAAAATCAATTGATGCAGAAGTAAGAGAACTTGTCACAGGTAAAGTTTTAATATAGGAAGTAAATGGCATGTAGTCAGGCAAAGTAAAGAAGAGGCTTACTTTCAAATAATTAATTAGTTGAAAAAATATAAAAGCCCAGGTTACATATTGTTTTTAAATTATGACTGTATAGCTTGCTTGGTATGTATATATAGTTGATTTGACTATGTATGATCATAATGAGAAAGTTCCCAAGTATCTTCTGGACAGTGAAGAAATTAATTCCTAAAACTCCTAACTTGAGTTAACTTTAATCATTATTTTGGCCTCTTGGGAAAGCAGTGCTATTATATTTTGAACTTTTATTTATAAGAATTCTGTTATTGAGTCTCACAATAGTAGTTCAGAATTGGGCTTCTGTTGCCAGTGATCTTATAAGTTGTATTGTAGGTATGTAGCATTTTTGTAATCAGCTTCCTTGGATTGTTGAACGGTAATTGCCTGAAGAATTTAGTGAACTGGACTGAAATGCAGCAGCTGATACCTGTAGTGCTTGCACAATGCCAAAGAGGGGAAGGGTGCCTCCCTCCAAAGTATATTACTGCTGACAGACAATCAGGAGACCGTAAACAGACTCAGCTAAAGCCAAGAAGCTTGTGTGTTAGCCTGGTAGTATCCCGCACTAGAGTGTCACTACATTTTTGCTTCACTGGAAATGCTTTTGGCAGGGAGAAGGAGATGAGACACTCTGGTTCTATCTTGCATGCAATTTATGTTCAAAGGTCATCTTAACAATAACTTGAAAAATAATCCCTTTGCATTCAAGAATCCCTGACATTGAATAAAAGCACAGAAGCATATTACTGGATTATGTTGTGATCAGCTTTAGCTGCAGAAGACAAACCGTTCAAAGTGTTAGGAAGTTTTGAGCACATGTGACACTTTAAGAAAGTGTGAAACACACATTAAGCATTTAGCCAAATTAACTGCTGAAATGTGTCAGTTACAGTAAATTGTAGACGTGGGGATCTACAAACCCATGTGGTGAACAGAGCAGAGGAAGAAATGAAACTTTCCTTCCTTTCCTTTGCTTCTCCATCCTCACACATCTCCACAAACTGCCTCTGCTTGCTGCCTGTGTGGAACCACCTCCTAGCCCAATGGATGCTACTGCCTCAAGCCCTATTGATTTGGAAGCTGCGAACTTTAAAGGAAAGCAGATATAGACTATCTTCTTGGGATAAAGTTGGACCCAGCAAGTTCTGGCACAACTGTTTCCTTCATTCTGCAAGATCCCTGGCTAAATGGGCTGGTAGCTGCTTAAGCAGATATTCCCTGTGTCTGCCCATCCTTTATAGAAATCAGATACAAAAAAATAGGCCTTGTTTGCGGTTGGGAACCTTCCCTAAGTCATCAATACTTGCCAGGCAGTGCTGATTTCTTTGGTGCTTATGTTGGGCTTTGTTGGAGACTGTCTGCACCTTTCTTCACAGTCCTAACCTATTTAGCTTGTACATGCTATCATGCATCCAGCCGTATGCCAGTGTCCCCTATTTTTGACAGAGCTAGATAAAACTGAAAGTACACAAGAATTTTCTTCAGTTAGCCCCAGAATGTTCAACAACTAATCAAGCCGCTGCCTGTACTGACTAAATGGGTGACAGCTTGGTTATTTGCTTAAAAGGCCAGTTCAAACATTATAAGGATAGCACAGGGCCCTTGGGCCACAGCTGCTAGCCACTTATGCATTACAGGTAAATCTCACAGGCAAAAGTCTGCTTTGGCCAACTGATGGGGCATGCTATGCTGCTGCACAGTTCATGCAGACTACCAAACAAGTGGTTGGTGCTGCTAACTCTAACCTCAGTCACATCCTTGAGAGTTGTGAAAAATGACTCCAGGTGTTGCCTTTTCTTTCATCCCTCTGTCTACTGCAGGTATTTTATCTTCAATATTCACATTATTTTAAAAAACAGCACCCACGTTACTTATGACAGAAAATATCGGGTTCTTTCCAAAAACCTTGGAAAGTGACCTAGACCCTCTACCTATGTCATAGTTGTCCAATATGGGAGCTATACCTTAAATAATGTGTGTGCCCCACATTCAGTGCAGCCTAATGTGTTCGGTGCTGCGGGCTCTCTGTGAAGAGTCTTGCACCTTTGTCTTGCAATTTTGCACAAGAGTACACATACTTTGAGTAACATGTCTGCACTCCACAGGGTGTGACCACTGAAAATACCCTCTCCCTAATAGCCACCCGCCTCACCTCGTTTGGCAGGGGCACTTGGATCAGGGCCTCCAAGGATCTTAAGGTCCAAGCTGGGACATATGGGGCAAGACTGTCTCTCAGATAACCTGGTCCCAAGCCATTTAGGGCTTTAAAGGTTAAAACCGGCACTTTGAATTGGGCCCAAAAATGGACTGGGAGCCAGTGCAGCTGATGAAGCGCTCACATTATATGATCAAAGTGCCCAGCATGGTTCTCTCTAAGGCATGCACACATTTGTGATCTCACAGGTTTTCTGATGTCCGCTCAGTTAATTTTAGATCCCGCTCAGATTGAATCAGGAAGGCCCCACTCTGAATGCATCTGTGCACACAGTGCCTTGGTACTGCCACCCAGAACAAAACTCATTCCGCACAGAGATGAAAAAAATTAGAGCAACCCCTGGTGCCCAGTCCCAGTTAATAAGCTTGCAGCCCTATTTTGTACCAACTGCAGTTTCTGGGCCTTTTTCAAAGGCAGCCCCATGCACAATGCATTGCAGTAATCTAAGCAAGAGGTTACCAAGAGCGTGAATAACTGTGGCTAAACTATCTCTGTCCAGGTAAGGTTGCAGTTGGTGTATCAACCGAGCTGATAAAAGGCACTCCATTTCACAGAGGCCACTTGAGCCTCTGGTGACAGTGCTGGATCGATGAGCATCCCCAGACTGTGAACCTCGTCCTTCAGAGGAAGTGCAACTCCATCTAGAACAGGCTGAACATCATTCACCTGGGCCGAGGAACCACCGGCCAACAGTACTTCTGTCTTGTCTGGATTGAGTCTCAACTTCTTCACTCTCATCCAGTCCATTACTGCATCCAGGCACTGATCCAGGATCGTCACTGCCTCACTTGCATCTGATGTAAAAGAGAGATACAACTGAGTGTCATCTGCATACTGATGATACCTCAGGCTAAATCTCCGAATGACCTCTCCCAGTGGTTTCATGTAGATGTTAAACAGCATAGGGGAAAGACCGGCAGTTGAGAAACACTTAGTACCACCTGGTCCAGTTACGCTGGACCACCTAGTCCAGAAGAGTTTCAGTTATTGGTGCCCGAAGATGTGGAACATGTGTTGAGTTCGGCCAAACACGTACATGCTTAACCATTGCCCTTCATAACTTATTATATCTAATAGAGAAGGAAATGTTAGCTGGGTCCAGCAGGTTCTAAGTGACTCATTCAAAGAGGGAGTAGTCCTAGCACTGTTGAAGGAAGCGATTATTTGACCACTGCTATAGAAACCTACTCTGGACCCAGAGGATGTAAACAACTATAGGCCTGTAGCTAATATTCCCTTCCTGGGCAAGGTGCTTGAGCATGTAGTAGCTGACCAGCTCCAGAAAATCTTGGAGGAAATGGACTATCCAGATCCATTTCAGTTGGGCTTTGGGCCTGACTTTGGAACAGAAACCACTTTGGTCACCCTGTGCGATGACCAGTGCAGAGAGAGAGAGAGAGATGTGTAACCCTGTGAATTCTCTTGGACCTCTCATGGCTTTCAGTACCATTGACCATAGTATCCTTTTGGATAGGCAGGCCAAGTTGGGTGTGGGAGACACTGTTTGGAGGTGGTTCCACTCCTAACTCAAGGTCTTTTTCCAAAAGATGGTGCTGGGGAAATACTGCTCAACCCCTTGGTAGTTGTTTTTTGGGGTTCTGCAGGGTCCATTGGGTACTGGTCCATGAGGAATAAAAATCCCCCCAAATCCACCACCCCCCAAATCCCCCAGCCCACCAATTTTGGGCCAGTGGGAGGTGTCAACGGGAGCTCTCCGGGGCTCATTTCTAGGTAGGCAGCCCTCACTGGATAACATTCATTTCAAGGAAGCGAAATGAACATTATCCAGCAGCGAGGGCTGGCTGCCTAGAAATGAGCTCCCGAGTGCTTGCCCAGGCTCAGTGGATCCTGGGCCCTGCCCCCTTTGCGCATGACATCATGCTCAAAGGGGGTGGGGCCCTGGTGAACTCTCCAGAGCTCATTTTTAGGTAGGCAGCGCTCGCTGCTGGATAATGATCATTTCGCTTCCATTAAATGAACATTATACAGCAGCAAAGGCTGCCTGGAAATGAGCTCCGCAGCCCCCGCCAGCCCAAAATGGTTTTTTAGGGGGTGCCTGGGGGTGGGGATGAGGGGGCGACCCCTTTACTAACTGCTAGTCCAGGAAACTGCGCACGAAGAATGTACCAGTCCATGGCTGCAAAAACCTTGAGAAACGCTGCTCTGGACATCTCTCCCAATGACGCTGCATCAGCTGTAGAGTCCAACTCGTGGTGAATGTGAGTGACTTTATCCTCAAAGTGCTGTGCAAATGTGTCACAGCATGCTACCGAGAGTTGTAACACATCTTGCTTGGGGCCAGATTTCAAGACACTTCACACCACCTGGAAAAAGCCCCACTAGATAACACTGAGACGATGCAATGGTGGATTTAAAAAAATTATTTTTCTTTCCCAACACTGCCACAGAATAGGCTCGATAATGAGTTCTAACCTGTGTTAGCTCTGACTCTCTCTGAATTTTTCTCCATTTGCATTCCAACTGTCTCCCAGCTTGCTTCAATGCCCTCAACTCAGGTGTATACCAGGGTGCTTTGAGCTCTGTTTTGTGGGAGAGGGCACCTGGGAGAAATTGTATCAACTTCCTGAGCTATCTCTCCATTCCATAGAGCAACTATAGCTTCAACAGGAGCACCTGCCATACCTGCTGGAAAATCCCCCCCAAGCCCTCAGGAATCCATTGGGAGTCCGTCAGTCTCCAGGGCAGATCATTTTAATAGATTCCCCCACCCTTGCAGAGTAGTATAGCTATTGAAACTCTAAACCTCAGAAGGAAGTGATCTGACCATGACAAGGGCACAGATGGCACATCTCCCACTATCAAATCACCATCCTCCTGCCCAGCTGCAAAAAAAAAACAAACCCAGCATGTTCCCCAGTTCACAAGTTGTGCCAACAACATGTTGGGACAGCTCCATGGTTGTCATGGCAGCCATGAAGTCCTGAGCTGCCCCAGACAAGGCAACCTCAGCATGAATGTTGAAGTCATGCAAAACAATCATTCTGTGAGTCCTCAACATCAAATCCAAGACCACCTCCGTCAGCTCAGGCCGGGAGACAGCTGGGCAGTGGGGTGGACAGTACACCAACAGAATCCACAGTCTGACCTGAGAGCCCAACACCAGATACAAACACTCTGAACTGGCACTCACTTGGACAGGAGGCCTAGAGAGGGAAATAGAGCTGTTATAAATTTCAGCAATCCCCCCACAAGCCTATGTTGTTGCTGCATTAAATACCCAAGTGGACACAGCTGAGAAAGACTAATCTCTCCCAGTTCCCCCAACTATAGCTTCAACAGGAGCACCTGCCATACCTGCTGGAAAATCCCCCCCAAGCCCTCAGGAATCCATTGGGAGTCCGTCAGTCTCCAGGGCAGATCATTTTAATAGATTCCCCCACCCTTGCAGAGTAGTATAGCTATTGAAACTCTAAACCTCAGAAGGAAGTGATCTCCAGAACACAAACCAAGTCGTCAGAGTGCCACCGGCGCACAGTGATAGATGGTGGGTGGGTGGACGATTAAGGAAGTGGCAGCGAGCGGCGGAGGAGCAGGTATGGACCTATTCTCCTCCATGTTAAAGGGGATGCGCAATCCCTGTGTGTTAAAGGGATGTGCTGCAATTTGGCATCCAAATCACGTTTCGTGAACACCCCTGCTGCCAACCCAGGAAATGATGCAAGGCCCTGCAGAAACTGCTGAGTTAGCACTCTGGGCCCTTCTTGGAGCCAACAGAGGCCTGCCTCCAACAGAGGCCTGCTCCCAAAAAGAGAGAGCCTTAGGAAAACACAGAGGCAGCTGCTGGTACTCACCACAAGCTCTATTCACTGTCTTCCAGGGCAGCATGGTACAGAGTAGATGATAACTCCCTTCCTCTCTCTTAGTCCCCCTCCCCCCAGCTAAGGCTGGTGTAAGACTGATGGTGCTTTACTATGAGCCTGCATCAACACAGGTGGATCTGCACAATCCATGTTACACTGTGCTGGATATCAGCCTCTTTCTGAAGGTAATTATATGAGCATAATGGATGCAGGACACCCTCTCTCGAAACTTGGGCATTGTCAAGATACTCTTGGCGCCTTGCAGTACTTATACATTTCTCTGAGCCAGTTCAATGTAATTGTCACATTCACGTTACATTTTTATTATGGGAATGATCATGTTAGAGCTCTTTGAGTCAGAAATTCATAGTGTGAGAAGCAGCTCTTTTTCTGGATGTTTTTAATAATTTAGGTCTGGGCTATAAGCTATGCAGTATAATCACAAAGCAAGTGTTGATTTCAGTGTTGCTGATATGGAAGAATAACCCTTATATTCTCCACTTCCTCTAACAACCGTATTCTGCCTAAGGATGTTTTGTGTTTACTTCTTTGGAATCTTATTTTCATGAGTTGTACTCCATCTTAAAAGCTGATGTGATTTACTACTTTTGAAATTACAGAGGCAGCTAATGGACCTTATCTTAGTAGCTTAGTCACAAATGTTTTATATAGCAAAATTAGTAATAATATTATTCTTGTACTTTCACATTGTTCATAGTACTTTCTGCATTCGTAATATCCCATACTTTACACATGAGGTATAATCTAGAGCAAATTATGCATGCCTAAAGCATGAAATCAGCCTGTCCTTAACTATGTTCTTAAGTAAAGTTGATTTCACAGAGAATTAGGTGTACTTCACTGTTCTCCAGATTGCACCCATAATGCAATGTAAACCACCCTGAGCCATTTTTGGAAGGGCAGTATAGAAATCGAATTAAATAAAATCATCATCATCATCTTTTTTCATGTATTTATCAGTAGAACAGGGTCAGTAGAGCAGTATCAGAAAAACACACATCATATTGCAGCATGGTATCTGCTGCATTCAACAGTTCTGTATAGGATAGAAGGCAACAGGGCAGGGGATCACTGCTTTAAATTGCCACCTCTAAATGGCCTGTTAAATTGGGCCCAGCAAGCTTTCGGTCTTTGATTTCTTGCTAGAATATAGTTTGTGAGGAAACATGTTCATGATGCTAACATTGCTCCCAGGAACCTTTTCTGTTGTGCCATAAAGAGTTAGCAGGAAGTGAACCTTAGTCCTGACTGACAAGCTGGTTAACTCTAGGCCTAACCAATCAGTCCACCAGGTGGGTGGGACCTGAGAGCTGCAGAAGTAATTCTGGGAAGAAGAAAGGAAATATGGGTAGCAAGTGCGGACTAACATGAGGTCAGATACCTCATGGCGGAGCTGCAATATAATCTCTCAGGGTGAGAGATCTTGTAGGAGGCTTGGTTCTCCTCAGGAGTTTGGTGAGTTGAAGGAAAAATAAGCCGGGGTTTGGCATCAGAAATTTTGCATAAGAAAATAATATTTAGTCAGACTTGCATCAGGAATTTATATTTCGTTGGGTGGGTGCATTGCATTTTCCTAAATATCTGTTTTTTGCAACTAAGTAACTAAGATTTCAAAGTGTGCCACCTTAGAACCAGCAAGGCATATTGATGCATTCTTGTAACCAAGTTAAACATTGTTAAGTGTATCTAAAAAGCTAAAAGCCTCAGACGGAACTAGTTTATTTTAATAAATTTTAATTAAAAGGCTTTTTTCTCTGTTCTTTACTTTTTACAAGCCTCCCAGGGTTGGTTATTAACCCAGCAGGAAAAAGCAGAGCCATAAGGGGGATTTCTCTGGTGCAAACTGCATCTCACTGAGAGCTTGGCCAAATTAACAATTAACTCCATGGGCTAGCAGACACCTCTGAGAAGAATTGGTTTTATTCTTGCCTATTAGCAGGGGGGGAGCATTTTTTAATTTTTATTTTTTGCCCAGTTACAGAGATACTCCAATGTACTTTAGTCCAACTAAAGTGCTTTAGCCCAACAGTTGGATTCTCTGAAAGCCTTAGTAGTTGGTGGCAGCAGTAACCTACCAGAATATTTTTCTTAGCTTTCTAGGTTTTGAAAGTTAAGGATTTTTAATCGTTCATAGGCAGCTTCTCTGAGCATGCTGTGGAAATGACTCATCGCTTATAGGAGTCATTTCTGAGCTAGCTGTCCTTGCACACTGCTAAGAGCTGGTTTAAACTTGTTCAACCAGTTTAATCATTAACTGACCTGAGCCAGGAAAGGAAATTTCCACACACCAATTCGCCACACGTAGCCTCACGAGCGCAGGATGGTTTTATATGTTCAGTGTATGAATAAAACAAAACTAGAGGTGTAGAACAAAAACAATAATTTATATTATTAATTCTCCAAGATGGGCCATGCATTGGGATGTGGCAGAAAGGAGGCAATTGGCTGACAGAGGGGGAGGAGGTGATTGGCTGACAGAGGGGGAGAGAGTTCTGGAGCAGCATGAAGTTTTGTGGGGTGGCTGGAAAGCAGTTTGACAGTTGGCTCGGGGGCTCCGTGAAGCGGCAGGGAGTACGGAGGCTGGGGGTGGCTTCAGGAGCTGGACATTTGGCTCTGGAGGCTGCAGGCGGCAGATGGTTGGCTGAGCTGCGCTGTGAAGTGGCAGGGAGCTCGGAGGCTGGCAAGCGAGTGCGTGACAGTCTCTGGCAGTGGCAGGAGGACTGCGGGACAGAGATAGAAAGATGGAGAACAGAGAGAGAGGTAGAGAGAAGGGGCTGTGAGAGAAGGGGAGAGCGAGCAAGAGCATTGTGGGGAGGCGAGAGTGAGTGAGAGCGTTGTGGGGGGGTGAGAGCGAGCAAGAGCATTGTGGGGGTGTGAGAGCATTGCGGAGACAGCAAGAGCGAGCGAGAGTGTTGTGGGGGCGGCGAGAGCATTGCAGGGGTGGCGAGAGCGAGCAAGAGCGTTGTGGGGGCGGTGAGAGTGAGCGAGAGCATTGCGGGGGCAGTGAGAGTGTTGAGGAGACAGTGAGATCGGCGAGAGCGTTGGGGGGGTGAGAGCGAGCAAGAGCGTTGGGGCGGCGAGAGCGTTGGGGGACAAGAGCAAGTGAGAGTGTGGAGTGGTGAGAGCAAGAGTGGGGGTGGTGAGAGCAAGCAAGAGCATTGGGGGCGGCAAGAGTGAGCGAGAGCGTTTGGGACGGCGAGAGTGTTGTGAAGTATGGCATAGTTGTGTGGGCGGCAAGAGCGTTGTAGAGTACAGCAAGCAAGTTGTGGGGGCAGCAAGAGCAAGTGAGAGAGTTGTGGGGGGCGGCGAGAGCGAGAGAGTTAGGGAGGATGCCACAGGCTCAGTGCACGACCGCACAGATGCTGTGTGCCGGGTCAGCTAGTAAGTTTATTGTTTATAACTGAAATAAAGATCAAAATAAAGATCTCTGCAAAACAGGGCACATAAACTTCTCTATAAAATTGCTAGGTATGTCAGCTGCAGGGGCGTAACTATAATAGGGCAAGGGGAGACAGTTGTCTGGGGGCCCACTGCCTTGGGGGGCCCCCCAGAGGCAAGTCACATGACTGACTCCCCCAGCCACGCACCCACCCAGGCTTCCTTCAGTTGTATTCATCCTCCAAAACTGATGTGAGTGTTAAGACCTGGAGCTACCAGAACAGCATGTGTTTCTCTAGTACCATTAAATGACTTGCATCATCCACAAGTTACAAAACCTTAAAAAAAATAATTTAGGATGATGTTCTATTGCAGCACATAGGAGACATACATACATACACTCACATACATGCATTTTACTTCAGTGAGGGGGGGGGGATTTAAAAATCTTGTCTCGGGGCCTACTCCAACCTTGCTACGCCCCTGGTCAGCTGTAACTGTCTGAGAGTGGTTTTTTCTTCTTTGATAAAATATAATGTTTAGGGAGGTGATATAATTGAAACAGGGGTAAATAAACTTTGGTTTGCAGTCAGTGAATCAGCTCAGACCTTCCTGTCTGTCACCAGGATGTTTTGCTTCTGAGTACTGCCTCAGTGTACTGCTGGTTCCACAGTCTCCACACATTCACCAATCAAATCTCACACAAACCCCTGAACAATGTCTGTTCTCCTAACAATCAGCTCCAGCTCCAACTGTCTTCCCCTACCCACTGTCCTTATTTAATCCTTCCCCCTGAACATTCCATGCCTGGTTACTATGGCAACATACACTCTCACACACACACTCTCCAGCTCCTATATGTACATTCCATCACACATACAAACAAAAGAATTTTTAAAAAGTATACATAACGATTTGGCGAAATGGCCTAAGAAAGCATCACAAACATTATCAGATAGTTTTACCCTGCTGTGCTTAACAAACACTATTTTCTCTCAGGCTCCAATACATATAAATAGAAATCCAGCTTCATATATTTGTAAGGACATTTAATTTCCAATATTTGAGAATTAAACATTTAGTCCACCAGAAAGGCTTGATTTAACCATAACATTTGTGCATCTTCTAGATCCCAACTTGTGAGAAATATTCTGAAGATTCCTTATATTTAAAACAAACAAAATTATCACACAAAACAGCACTATTGTACAACATTCTGATAGCCTATGAGTCAGGTAGATATTGGAGGCCTTGTAGTGCCAACATTTACTGTCCTCTGCCAGGCAGGACTCATAGGCATCCAGTATGACCCAAGCAGATGGTTGGATCTCACCACTCTGTGAATGGAGCATCTTCCTTTCTCAGAAGGAGAGTCATCATGCTTGCGGAAGAAGCTCTTCTGCTCACTGAAGGATATCTGTAATCAGGGGCGTAACTATAATTGAGCGAAAGGGTTCAAAGAACATGGGGCCCCAGCTCCTGAGGGTCCTCCAGTTCCACCCCTCCCTATTTTTTCATTATTTCCCTCACTCTGGGGGGCCACCAGAGAGAGGGATGAACACGGGGCCCCTCTCTGCTAGCTACGCCCCTGTCTGTAACAGAGTGGGAAGTTAGGATCTAGCCCATGATCTTCTGGTGGCTTGATTTAAACCAAACTTGCACCTGAATTAAACATGATGTAAGACAGAGGTGTCATCTGGTGGAGAGCCGGATTAGATTCCGATGCAGCTCTGGGGGGGCTGTACATAGCCTTTTGCCACCTTCTGTTGCCTCATGCCCACTTCACACACCTTCTCATCCTCCTCCCCACTCTTTCTCTTACTCTTTCTCTGCTTGCCTTGCCCTGCCACTTAAATTAGCTGAATGCACTACTTTTACACTGGAATATGCTCAGGGAAATTTTAAATACTTCTTTGGTAGTTTGGGGGAGAAGTATCATACTTCCCAGTGACCAGAGAGAGGGGGGGTGGGGAGGCTTGACAGGAGAGATGAGGAGGCTTGACAAGAGAGGGAAATGGGATGAGGCAGGATTGTCGAGGGAGGGTAGAAATACCACTGCCAGCAGGGCAAAGAAGGAAGCCGGACAGTGTGGTGCAGTGGTGGAAGGGGAAGGAAGGAACAGCTGCAGAGGAAGCCAGTTAACACTTTGGATACCACCACTTTTGATGGAGGGGAGAAGTAAGAAGCGATGCAATGTATGTGGGGTGTGTGGGAAGGAAGCCACTGGTGCTTTGGCACTTGGCAGGGGGAGGAGAAAGGAAGAAAATTCACAGCATGGTGTGTGAAAGGAAGGAAGGGCCGGAGGAAGGAGCTGTGAAGGCCAAATCCAGCCCATGGGCCAGGAGTGTGACAGCCCTGATGTAATGCATAAAAATAAATCTATCTGCAGAGCATCATGTCTAAACTAGGCTGACTCATACATGTGCTGGCAGCCTCAGCCAGTTTAAACATTGCACAGGTAGGCTTTTTATGCATGCCCAACCTTACGTTTAAACTAGGCCCCTATCTAATTTGTAAAGATAAATTGCAATAGATCTTAAAGCTTTTTTCCATTGGTTCATTTGCATTATCGAAGCAGCATCTATTTCCCAACTTTCTTTCAAAGATGGTTCTATATCTTTTTATATAACTGTTGTATTGCTGCTTAACATAGTAATAGTAATGGAATATAAAACACATGCAACCCCCAGAGGAGCAGCATTAGTTAATACGTGGCGTAATTGCATGTACTACCACTGATGTCTTGATTCATTTAATATTTGTAAACCAGTTGTAAATAAAGTAAAAGAAGATCATCCTCATCTAATAAATAATTCAAAGTGCATATGTTAATAAATCTGTTCTTTCCACATTATTGGTTTATTCTCAATGCATAATGATGGACTGCCTCAAATAGGATTGAACACATGGGTAAATAGGTCAGATTTTAACCTTTGTGAATTATTTACCAGTCATGCCTAACTGTAAGTAAAAGTAGGAAATGCTCTAGCTTTTCTTATGAGATGCAACTGCCATGGTGCTTAAGTCTCGAGTTTGATAAAGTGTCTCTTCTAGTCAGTAAGTTACCCCAGCTGTTTAATAATTGACAAAAACACTGTTAAATGCAGAACCTTCTAAATATAATAATCCCTGTATGTCTATGGGGAAAATCTTGCAGATAAAGACTCCAAGTAACACAAGGAAGTAGATTTGTTGCTATGCCTAGCATTCTTTAAATATAGCTTGGTTTAGCAGCAAGAGGATCAAATTGTATAAAATGAACACCTCGTTACCACGTTGTTCAAAGCTAAGGCACACTTAATCTGCATGCATATCTTTTCAGATCTGTTTTGAAAATACTCCGTGTCCATACCTGCACTTAGTTGGTATGTTGTGGAAGAAGAATAAATGATGCTTTCAGGCTTCATTCTCGCATCTCTGGAATTCATTTTTCAACTCCTAGATATGCAATGACACAGTTGTAGTGTCAGTAGTTTCTTCATTGCTCTGTTATCATCATGTATGCTCCTATTTTGACTGATTGATGTGTTGCTTTTGCATTGTTACCCACCTGAGTCCAAGGATAGGATTGCCTAGAAAGCTATAGATTAAGCAGCAGAATCCAATTTTTGGAAGAGATGAACATTTACCACAATCATTAAGACATAAAAGGGGTGTTGAATTAAAGAACAGAATGCACAGATTTGCAAAAAATATATAGAGGTTTTATCAGTTTGGGGGAGAAAAAACACAAAAACACTATTGAAACCCAAATTAATAAAGATGGTAAACACAGACAGAAATCTTTGAAATGTATTTTTGAATGCAACATCTCTGCATTTCTTCACTGCAGTTAGCCACCAGCAGCCATTGACTTAACTGTAGGGATGCCATGAAGCACTCATAAGCAGTCCAGCTGTTAATCTTCTATGTTCTGCCTTAAATTTGAAAAAAAAAATCATTTTAGGGCCACAAGAGTGAACATCTTAGAATTGGGTGCAACTCACGCCTTAGAATTTTGTTTCAGGCTATGTGCACTTATTTTCCATGTGTTCTTACAACTCCCAGGGGATAGATGTTTTTGTGAAAATGTGAAGATAGGATTCTGGTGTGCAGTATTCCATATTGGTTTAGACTGGCAGACACAGGATGCCTTTGCTAATTGCACTTAGTAATTTTAATTTTCAGAGACTTTATTACTTTAGCATGTTTCCTGTTGAAATAGGAAAATGTATTTTATTTGCACACTTGAAATCCATATACTGTGTGATGTGGAATCCTGAAATTTTTTTTTTATTATTATTTTTTGTAGGCCTGATTTTATTAATTTGAGCGAAATCGCCAGGTTTAGGGCATTCTTCCTGTTTAGCAGCTGAGTGTTGACGGTGTGTTTGTCATTGGCAAAATGTTTGAGACTCCTTTTCTTACCATCTAGCACATATGAGGCTCTTATTTCCTTGGCAGACAAGACAGAAAAAGTCCTTTTCCCTTCAGCAAATTTAAATATTATTTCGTTGAACTAGCCAACATTTGACAGATGACAAGATGCAAGTTTGTTTCTCTTAAGCAAGCAATTAGGCTAGATTGTGACAGTGAGCAAGGAAAGTGAGCAGATCCTTCAGCATGAACTGATAGAATATTTTATGAACATTACATTCAAATATATATCCTTCTACAACTTACAGAGAAATGATGTGCACTTTACCACTGAGCTCTGTTTATTTATGTGCAATGAAGCCTTTTTTTCCAAATACAGTAACACAGGTATGACACCAATATTTTAATAGACAAACACGTTTGGAAAGTATGGTCCAGTACAAATTGAGAATACAGCAGTAAGTGGTATGCATAGGCTCAATTCAGATCATGGTTTGGGAGATCCGAAATAAGCTGCTGATTCATGCATTCCTACTTCTCCCATTAATCCTCCTTTCTCATGCACAGTTTCCCTCTCCATTTCCTGTTTAGTACTACACATGGTTAGTGTGTAGTACTAAATGACACTTGCTGTCATTTTGCTGCTGTCATTTGCCAAACTGGCAAAATACTGTTTTAATAGTTTTAACATTGTATTATTATATTTATACCCCGTCCCCCCCAGTACATTACTGCTCGGGGCAGCTCACAACATTTATAAAACAGTTATAATATAAAATCAGACTAATAAAATTAACCAAATTAAACAAGTTAAAAATCCAAGCTAAAACCACAATCAAAATTAACTTTTATAATTCCAAATTATTCTTAAAGCAAAAAACTAAGAATTTTTAAAACTAATGACTAAAGTACCTACCAGATATGCACAACAAGTGAAACAATAAAAACCCTCTTTTAAAAGATGTGTTTTTAGTTGTTTCTTAAAAACACTGAGAGATGGAGCATGGCAAAGCTCTTGAGGGAGGGCATTCCAAAGCCAAGGGGCCACGATCAAAAAGGCCCTTTCTCCAGTCCCTGCCAATCAGATCTCTGTTGGTGGGACCAGGAGCAGGGCCTGAGATGATGAGCGAAGGGCCCTGGCAGGTTCATATGGGTGAATGTGGTCCAACAGGTACCCCGGCCGCAAGCCATGTAGGGCTTTAAAAGTCAATACCAGCACCTTGAATCTAGCCTGGAAGTGGACTGGTAGCCAGTGAAGCTGACGCAGGATGAGTGTAGTGCTCGTGAAGCAACTTGCACCCACGAGCATGCTTGCGGCAGCATTCTGAACCAGCTGAAGCTTCTGAACCGTCTTGAAGGGCAGCCCCACATAGAGTGCATTGCAGTAGTCCATTCTGGACATTACCAAAGTATGAGTGACTGAGGTCAGGTCCAACTTCTCCGGGTAGGGTCGCAGCTAGCGCACCAACTGTAGCTGATAAAAGGCACTTCTGCACACCACTGCCACCTGTGCCTCCAAGGACAGCATTGGGTCCAGAAGCACCCCAAGCTGCAGACTTTGTCTTTCAGAGGGAATGTGACCCCGTCCAAGACCAGATTTACCTCACTACTTAGATAATCAGTTTTACCAACCCAGAGCACTTCCATCTTATCTAGATTAAGTTTCAGCTTGTTTGCCCCCATACGGTCCAGAACAGCCTCCATACCATGGTTCAGAGCATCCACTGCCTCCTTGGTGTCTGCTGACTTAAAAGATAGTTAGAGCTGGGTGTCATCAGCATACTGATGGCACCGCAGCCCACACCTATGGATGACCTCTCCCAGAGGTTTCATGTAGATGTTAAACAGCATGAGGGATAGAATAGATCCCTGTGGCACCCCATAAGCCAAAGGCCAAGGAGTGGAACAAGCATCCCCCAGCACCACCTTCTGAGTACAACCCCCAAGGTAGGAGCAGAGCCACTGTATAACCGTGCCCCCTAGTCCCAACTCAGAAGGATATCATGGTCAACAGTATCGAAAGCAGCTGAAAAGTCCAGGAGAATCAACAGAGTCACACTCCCTCTGTCTATCTCCCAACGTAGGTCATCCACCAGGGGTGACCAAGGGTGGTCCCTCCTCATATCTAGGTTGGAAGCCAGACTAGAAAGGATCTAATTAATCGGATTCATCCAGGGCAGCCTGGAGCTGAGATGCCACCACGTTCTCCAACACCTTGCCCAAGAAGGGGAGGTTATAAACTGGTCGGAGGTTATTCAGATCATCTGGGTCCAATGAGGGCTTTTTTAGGTGGGGCCTGCCTCCTTCAGCTGAGGGGGCACCACCCCCTGCCTTAGGGAGACATTCACTACCCCCACCACCCATGGACCCAGTCCCTTCCTGGAAGCCTTCACCAACCATTAAGGGCGACAGTCAAGCACGCATGTGGTAGGCCTCAGCCGTCCAAGCAGCCTGTCTACTTCCTCAGGCAACAGAGTCTGAAAACCATCCAATATAACAGGACCAGATGGTGCATTGGCAACATCCAGTTCCAGCACCGCAAAACCTTAGTATCCAAGTCAGAATGGATGCGAGCAATTTTATCTGCAAAATGTACCACAAATTGGTCACAGCAGACTGCCAGTGGTTCTGTTTGATGGTCTTTGGGTTCCTCAACTTGTAGGCCCCGAACGACTTGAAAAAGCTCCACTGGACGACATTGAGCAGACGCAGTGGTGGCGGGAAAGTAGGATTTCTTCATCGCCATCACCGCCATAAAGTAGGCCCTAATATGGGCTCTAGCCTGTGTTCTGTCAGATTCATTCTTGAGTTTTCCTCCAACGATACTTAAGCCATCTACCAGCCTACTTCATTGTCTGCAACTCACCTGTATACCAGGGAGTCGCTTGGGCTCGGCAGGTCAGGAGAGGACACCTAGGTGCAACTGTATCAATCACCCTATCCAACTCCTCATACCAAAGGGAGACCAGGCCATCAACAGGATCGTCCACTCTCCCAGCAGGAAACTCCCCCAGAGCCATCAGGAATCCATTAGGATCCATAAGCCTCCAGGGGCAGACCATCCAAACTGGTCCCCACCTCTGCAGATGTGTTTTGGGTCTACCCTCAGTCCAGTCTTCACTAATGAGTGATCTGCCCATGGTAACGGTATTGAAGCCTCCTGGACTATCCACGGAACACCACTGTCCATCATTGACCCGAAGACTAAGTCAAGTGTATGGCCTGCCATTGGTGTGAGACCAGAAATTAGTTGAGACAGCCGTGGGGTCCTCAGTGCCACATCCGAGACCACCTCAAGCAGCTCAGGCAGGGAGACTGTTAGACAGTGGGATAGGCGGTATACCAACAGAATCCCAACCTTGTCTCATGATCCCATCACTGCATGCAGGTACTCAAACTGGTCAGACTGGCAGACAATGCATCTGGTGATAGGGATGGTCTCTCGATGAACCAGGGCAACCCCACCTCCCTGCCCACCCTGCCTTGGCTGATGCTGCACCCGGAAACCTGATGGGAGAGATTTATTTATTTATTTATATTTTTATTTTATTTATTTTTACATTTTTATACCGCCTTTCGTTAAAAGAAAAGCCCAGTTTACATCTCCCCCCCTCATCCATCCAGATCTGGTAATGCACACCAGGTCCACATGCTCATCCAGGATTACCTCCTGGATGGCTGTGGTGGTTTTAAAACATTGATTTAAATTTTTAAATTGTTGTAATGTTTTAACTTTTGCTGCTGTCATTTATTTTAACTAATGCTTTAACTTTTCTGCTGTCATTAATTTTGTTTTGTTGTAAACTGCCCAGAGACGCAAGTTTGGGGCAGTATTAAAATGTTAAATAAATTTTAAAAAGTATGGCTGGTACTTGCCTTTCAGGTCAGAGTGTGAACCTATGGACTTGAATACTAATAACTGCAGACAGATTCCTCCCCCCCGCCCACCTGCCTTCCTGCCTTCAGCAGCAACTTGTGCCCTGCTCTAAAACTGCTGTTGAAAGTCAGGGCTCCCTCCAGAAAGGTGTTAAGAGAAGTGGGGGTTGTAGTTGTGAGGTATAATTGATGAATCCCCCACCCTTCACATGGGCAGAAGTGCCTTCTGCTTGAGCTAAAGTTCCATTAGATGCAAGACATTGCTTGAAGTGGGTTTCTAATTCTGGTTCGGATGACCAGCCCTAGCTGTACTATGCCAATTCCACTGTCATATAAATAAATTAAGAAATACTGAGGAATATAGTACTTGAGAGGGGATGAGAAAAGGGATGTACATGAGCCTATGACTTATTCACAATCTTGCAGACATAGGGTTTCAAACATTTGTCTGCATTGAGCTATACAGCGGCCATGCAGTTCCTATTACCATTGTACAATCTGAGATATGTTTTGTGCAGATTTACCCCCTCTTTTTTAAACCAAGAGTTTTTAAGTCTCCCTTCTTCAAATTAGGTGAGGGATATAATTCCTATGTTCTTTTTCTTTACAACAATAGTTCTGAAACCTAACCCACCACAAATCCATTATGATTACCATTTGATATCCCACTTACTTGAAAAATAGTCAGATTAATAAACACTGGTTCTGTTGTTAATGAAATGCTATGGACCAGGAAAAAAATGCCTCCTAGTTTGAAAGCCACTTTGTCTCTTGTATTTCAGTTCTGATGGCAGCTTACAGCTGATTTCACATGCTTTAGAATGTAAATGCATGCTGTCTAAAGTATTCTAGTTTGGTTACAGATGGTGTAGAACTCTCTCTCTCTCTCTCTGGACCTTTAAGGTGTCAAGGGCACTGGGACCTGTGTTGGATTACTGTATATGAAGGCTGTAGCGAAACCTAAGATTCATTACACCAGTGGTCCAGCATCTGCCCTGTCTCCCTGTTACCTTTCAAAGTTTTGGCTTTGATTTATAAATTCCTCAGTGGCTTCAACCCTTCATATCATAGAGACTGGCTTTTCCTTTATGTTCCACTATAATCTTAAAGATGATAAATCTGGCAAATGAAAGTTACAGTCAAGAGCACGCTGTTCCTTAAAAGAGAGCCTTTTGATTATGTTTTCCATGTGCCCAAGTTGGAAGAACAATACAGAGAGATGTTGTTGGCTGCCTTCAAGTATTGAACTCAATTTCTATAGATACAAGCCTAAATACTTTTTTAAAGCACTGTAGGAATTTCTGGTTCGGACCGGCATTTTACAGCTGATTTTAGAGTAATGTTAATCAGTTTTTATATAATCTAAACTTGTTTGTTTATATCGCTATTTTTTAATATAAAATGCTTTAAATTAGTATCTTAGGGTAGGAATACAGGTTGAAATAAATATCTAATTATCTTTGCCATTAAATGAGAAGATGCATCTCTTTTCATAGGCGTTCTCTGGAACTTGTCTTCATGTGATGCAGTAAAGATGACAATCATTCGAGATGCTCTGTCAACACTAACAAACACTGTGATAGTTCCTCATTCTGGGTGGAATAATTCTTCCTTTGATGATGATCATAAAATTAAATTCCAGACTTCTCTAGTTCTACGCAACACTACAGGATGCCTGAGGTAAAACTGTGTTTCTAGTACCCATCTTAAATTTCTATTTCTTCTACAGGTGAAACTCGGAAAATTAGAATATCGTGCAAAAGTCCATTAATTTCAGTAATGCAAATTAAAAGGTGAAACTGATATATGAGACAGACGCATTACATGCAAAGCTCACTGTAGGTATGGTGTGTTGTGGATGGTGAGCTGCGTTGGATTTACGCCAGGTGTACTGTTTGGTGTTGAGGCCAAATAGTTCAATCTTGGTCTCATCTGACCATAAGACCTTTTTCCATTTGGCATCAGAATCTTCAAGGTGCCTTCTGGCAAAGCTCAAACGAGCTTTAATGTGGCCTTTCTTGAGAAGTGGCTTTCTCCTTGTGACCCTCCCGAACAAGCCACATTTTTTCCACAACACACCATACCTACAGTGAAGCATGGAGGTGGCAGCATCCTGTTGCGGGGGTGTTTCTCTGCCTCAGGGACTGGGGCTCTCGTTAGGGTAGAAGGAAAAATGGATGGGGCAAAATACCGTCAGATTCTGGAAGAAAACCTGCTACCCTCTGCCAGACAGTTGAGGATGGGCAGAAGATTCACCTTTCAACATGACAACGATCCGAAGCACACAGCAAAATTGACCACACAGTGGCTGAAGGAGAAAAAAGTGAACGTCCTCATGTGGCCCTGTCAGAGCCCAGACCTAAATCCCATAGAAAATCTGTGGGGAGATTTGAAGATAGCAATCCACCAACACCTACCATCCAATGTGACCAAACTTGAACAGTTCTGTATGGAGGAGTGGGCAAATATTGCTCCATCTAGATGTGCAAGGTTGATAGAGAAGTATCTCAACAGACTCAAGGCTGTTATTAAAGCAAAAGGTGGTTCAAGAAAATATTGACATTGGGGGGGTGATCCTTTTTCAATCTCAGTAATTCTTGTTTTTTATTTCTGACACTTTTTCTGGACTGTAATTGTGATGTTTTTCAGTTGGGTGTTATAGGTTGCATTGGATAAGTACAGCTGGTGAAGGGAATTTTCTTTGTGTTTTCATTTCAGGAAGTAAGGGAACCAGAATTTAAGGTCTATCAAAGGGGGTGATTCTTTTCAATACCCACTGTAGTTAGTGTTACTTGAAAAGATTATTATGAAGCACATACGTCATAACTCATGTGATAATACTGGCCAGGTTCTAAAGAGCGACTTTAGGCACACTCAAGGGATTGGGCATAAGAAGCTTGTGCTTTCCATTTCTTGTGTGAAAGAAGCACAAAATGCAATATTATGTCTATTTTCATAATTGTTAGGTTTCTCACTTAGTACAAATGGTTTCAGGTGTCAGTAGTGCCCCAAATCTTTACAAAATCCCTTTAGAAACCTAAATTGTTTAAACATTTTTGTTACCCAGCAAAAACCTTTTTTTCATCATAGTGGTCTGCAGAGTTCATGCTGAGTAATACTACCGCAGTTCTGCTTTTGGGAGACATTTTAACCCCAATTGCATGTTTGCAATTGTTTTGCAAACAACCTGCAATGTCAGGCCTCAGTGGGTGGTCAGACTTAATGGCACCTCTCAGTCAAGGACCTTTAAATGACCTTTTCGGTGCTCACAGACAGATCTTTGCAAAATGTATTATTAAGGATTGCCCTGAGGCTTCTTTACAACCAGTCAGCTCAGTACAAATGCAGAGTGAGCTAATCCAGTGATGGGAATGTATTCCTTTTAATGTATTCCGCCTACATATTTTGGTATGTTTCCCAGACTATGGGAAACATCTGTATCGGACAGCAGTGATATAGGAAGATGCTGAAAGGCATCATCTCAGACTGTGTGGGAGATGGTAATGGTAAACCTCTCGTGTATTCTACCCAAGACAACCACAGGGCTCTGTGGTAGTCAGGAGTCGACACGGACTTTACCTTTACTTTACATATTTTTGTAGAACTAAGAGACTTCTTTGCAAGTCACATTATAAAGGTTAGTTGGATTGCTGGCTGTAGTAGGCTAATTCCAGTTGCTTCTGAATAGCAAACCCAGAAACAGTTCTTGCTGTTTCTGAATAGCAAAATAGGGAAGAAAAATGGCCAGTGTGAAAGAAACCAAACCATATCATGTGCTATGGTTTCAAGTCCTGTAAAATTTGTTGATTTTGTCATAGCTAATTCAGAACTCCATGATTACAAACTGCCCAGAGATGTGAGTTTTGGGCAGTATAAAAAAATGTTAAATTAATAAAATAAATTATCACATTGCTATGTAACTGATATGGATATGTAACTGATATGATTAGGTATGTCAATGGCATAATGTGTTGTAACTGACCCAATGAAATTAAGCTCTTTATTTTAACTTCTCTAAGTGTTCTGTCATGAATAATTAGTCTGGATGTTTCACACTGTGTATTAATCCAAGTGAGGTTTAATCCATAAAAGAAAAAAACAACTATTTGCCCTTTGCAGACAAACTGAAAGTGTTTGGATTTTTAGAAAATGCAAATGTCACTTTCCACTAAATGATGTGAACTATTAAGAGAATACCATCAGTTAGATTTTGCATTATTGTTTAAATTTATATAGGCTCAATTTAGACACCATAGTGTGTCCATTGCTATACCATAATTAAGGAATTGTAATTCTAGCTCAATGTGCTGGCTGCATTGACTAAATATGATTTGCAAACGGATGGCAAAGAGTCAGAAATCATAATTCAGAGTGAGTGTGAATTGTAGTTTGTGCTTACTGTGATGTAATATCAGAATTGACAATCCATATTTACAGTTATTGCTTCCCCCTAGAGGCCACTACACCTAGAGACTGGAGTGCTGAGCAATACAAACACAGAGGAGCATTACTACAGCATGGTTTGATTAAAGTTTTGGAAACTCAAACGATGACTAGGGTTCTAAGCTATGGTTAGTCCAAACCATAGTTAGGTGTGATGACTGAATGGAGCCAGTTTTGTTAGCAATGATCAAGGGAAGTAGCTTTAACAGTGGATAATTATAGAGGAAAGAAATGTTTTGAGTTCCCTATGGATCTCTCTTGGGTCGAGGCCTGCTTCTGCTGAATACAGGCCTGATTCAAGGATTGTTCATGCTTAAACTAGCACAAAATGTGTTCAAGAGAATCCAGCAAAGCAGAATCACCAGTGGATGACTAATATAATCAATAGTTGAAGCTATAGGTTCAGGAGTAGGATCAGAAACAACTTTTTAGCCAGGGTGGAAGCCAGAATCATGAGCCATTACTATGTAAGCAATATGCTCTGTACATTGTCAAAATAAAATATGAAGCTACGTGTCCATGTTTCTGACTATATCTAGATATACAGGGTGCTTATCTCAGGAAAAAAGTTAGGATTAAAATAAATGGGGATTGAATAATATTTGATCAATTATACCTTTAATTACTACTGGATGCATTTAAGGCTATCGAATGTTATACAAAGGCACATTTGGTTGTTTGAGGCTCTTATCTGGCTGGCTGTCGCTCCCCGCTCACTTCCCATCCAAATCACTCTTTAAACACAGGCGGCCTGTGCAGCAGTGGTGCAGTTCCAGCTGTAACCGAGCTGCCGTTAATGGTGTTTAAACAGTAATCCGGCTGGTGATTTGACTAGGGATGGTGTTAGCGAGTGGGGAGCAGCAGCAAACCAGGTAAGACAAGAGCCTTCAACAACCTTTCTCAGCACTCCCCTGCCGCCAGCCTGCTACCCATTCGATGTAGAACTGGTTCACATCTACATCGAATGGTTCGTGAACACTCCTAGACTGGAATGAATTTTACATGTTCATATTTTTTTGGTCAGTGATGTGATTAAATGGTGGATAATATACAGAAACTGGTAATAGATATTACAGGCACGCAAAATGCAGGATCAGAATTCAAAATTTCTTACATTAATTTAAATTTGCAAATAAGATCTGCAATGATGTGATGTAGAGATATTGACTATTTTTTAAGCGAGGGCCACTTTAGCGCAAAAAACTTTCAATGCAAGAGCTGCTTCCCATCATACTGACTTGCACAGTGTTGTGTTTTTCCCTTTAAGAGAAATAAAGCCTTGTAGAACCCCAGCAGCATGGTGCATAACGGAGTGCTGGGAAATGTAGTTTTTTCTCAGGACTTTCCCCATGGAGCTCTGTGGATAAAGCACTAGGAAAGATTACCCTGCCTTCTAAGAGAGGTCTGTTTCCTTTAAAGGAGCCACACTGGCATGGATAACAGTTGCCTCCAATCCAGATAGGCTGTTAGGCAGTGCTCAGAGGCGTAACTATAGGGGGGGCAGGGGGGGCACGTGCCCCGGGCGCCATCTTTTCTGGTCACGTGGGGGGCGCCGCCATGACAATTTTTTTTTTAATTTTTTGTTAATACAAATGTTTCCTGCTCAGTGCAGCAGCGCTGCAGCAGTCAAGGGAGCGCGTCGGCACCCCCTCCCCCATGAGCGGTCCCTTCCGTGCCGCCCACGCCCCCCCATTGCTTTGCTGGGGCCTGGCGGCCAGTCAGTGGCCTGGCTTGGTGGCAGCGGCGGCAGGCGTTTGTGAGGAAAAACCAAAGTATAATGTAGTATGTTGGGGGGGGCACAGGGGGCGCCATTTCAGTGCTTGCCCCGGGCGCCGTTTTCCCTAGTTACGCCTCTGGCAGTGCTGGGGAGCAGTCAGCTGTCGTGGTACATGTTGGCATCAACAATGTTTGGAAATGTAGTCGGGAGGTCCTGGAAGCCAAATTCAGGCTGCTAGGTAGCATATTGAAGTCTAGGGCCCCCAGGATAGCATTCTCTGAAGTGCTACCTGTTCCACATGCAGGGTCAGCGAGGCAGGCGGAGCTGAGAGGGGTCTCAATGCGTGGATGAGGTGCTGGTGCCGGGAGGAGGGGTTTAGAGTTGTTAGGCACTGGGATACATTTGGGGACAAAACGAGCTTGTGCAAAAGGGATGGGCTCCACTTGAACCAAGATGGAACCAGTCTTATGGTGCTTAAAATCAAAAAGGTCACAGAGCAGCTTTTAAAATGACACCTGGACACTGGCAGGAGCTGGGCAGTATCCAGTTTCATAAGGGATACATGCCATGCCAGAAGCCTCCGAACCAAGATGGGTGAGCTGGAGTGTTTGGTTGCTAATGAAAACATAGATATAGTGAGCATAACAGAAACATGGCATAACAGTGAGAAGCACTGGGCGCTGTTATTCCTAGATATCAGCTCTATAGAAAGGGCAGGGAGGGGTGAATTGGGGTTGAGTAGCACTGTATGTTAAAGAAGGGATAGAATTTGACAAGCTAGAAAACCTAGGAAGACCAGAGTCCTCCATAGAAACTCTGTGAGTGACAATACAAGGCCTGACAGGAAATGCGCTACCATCGCCCTCCTGATCAAGTGCTGACACTGACTGGGAGTTGCAGAAGAAAATCAGGAAGGCGTCGAGGAGAGACTGAGCTGTAATAATGGGTGCCTTCAAATTTGTATACCGCCTCAAACTTCCATCTCATGGAAGATTCCACATTTCTAGATACTCTGAATGACGGTGCTTCCAAGAGGAGACACCAAACCGACCCATGCACAACCCTAGTACTCAACTTGCCCCCTTCCTAATCCGTGCCAGTTTGAGCCTACTGGTGCATTACTTTTGAGCCACCTGCCCACAAAACAGTCCCTACTGCTTTTGCCACCCTCCTATCCTTTTCTTGCTTTTCTGTGCCATCACAGCCGATTTCTCTGTCCGGCACCTGTCTTTTTTTACCCCTTTCTCACAAGTGCTTGAATTCCTGTTTTTAGCAGCAGCATTTCCATATGTGCATTGTTGAGATCCTTTCATTCCCACTGCATTGTCTTGTGCTCATCGCTTGCAAACCACCATTTGGCCAGCCTTGATGTGGGAAGTAATAGCAACATGATTTGGACTTCACCAGAAAGTGTCTAGTTTTGCACACTACATTTAAAGAACATGAGCAACTTGGAGAATGTTGCATCCCTCCCACCCCGCTGCCCCTCCCCAAGTTATAGAAGTGGGAGGGGATCATGTTTGTATTTAGTTTCCTTGGCTTTGAGAAGCTCTTAAGACCTCCAAGAGTCTTTCTGGCAGCAACCATTCGATGTGGTCTGGACAGCTCCCAGATTAGACCGCACATTACAGTTGGAATGGCAGCAGGCAGCAACAAGTAGTTATGCAGGGCTACATGAAGCGTGTGGACCATTTTTTGCCAACCACATCTCTGGCTAAGAATTTGCAGAGCAACACGAATTGACCAGGAATTGAAAAAGGAAGTGCATTTGAGTCTTTTCTGTTTTTCTTTAACTCGGAGTTATTTTTTAGTTACTGAGCAGTCTGGAGAAAATTAATTGAGGACTTAAGTTAAGGTGCCATGTTTAACTCTATTGTTTATACACAAAGGTATATGCTTGATCTAGACTGAAAATTGACCATGGATTTCTCTGTATTTGGTTTAAAAAAATTGAAATTGTTCTGATCTGTCCTCTCAACATTTTATCCCTTGGGCAGAAGGAGATACTATAACAAAGGGCATTCTGCTGGAAGTGTGTTTCAATGGCTCCCCTGCAACTTTTTTTTTTTTAAGTGTTCTGGAATACACTGTAACTCAGCCACATATTTGTACATGTATTATAATTTATTTAAGCAGTTTTCCTCTTGCAGATGATTGGCTGTACATATGCATGTCTGTGATAAGTATACCAGTCCACAGTATCTTTATTAATATGCATTGTTATTCCTGTTCTATTTTATGCCTTAGGAATCTAAGCTCTGCAGGAGAAGAGGCACGGAAACAGATGAGATCTTGTGAAGGGCTTGTTGATTCATTGTTATATGTGATCCACACGTGTGTGAACACTTCTGATTATGACAGCAAGGTGTGCAAATGTTTTAACTACAAATTTAGGAGAAGAGAGTGGTACCAGGAGAGTTTAGTTTTGACTGTAATTCATTTCACTCTTCCAGTCACATGGTTCTTATATTTTGAGGTGTTACTGAAGGTTGAAATGGCAATTTATCACCATTTTTCTTTTAATTATAGACATAAACATTGGAACTGCACTAGACTTTCTAGTTTCTACTCATCCCTCCTCCCCGTTTCTTACTTCTAAAGGATCTGCCTTTAAATTTTTATTTTGCCTTGCCTATTCTTAAGTAGGCTCAATTGCTGACTTGGGGAGATTTCACTGTGTTCAAGTTTGAGAACCTCTACATTAGACTAAACAGTTGCTATTAGAGTTATCAGGATTAAAATTTAGGTGATTTGATTCCCCAAATGCACACTTCCCTTGAAAAGAAAAACTATTCATCTTCTCATTTTATATCCCAAATCACTAATGTATTTGGGTGCCTTAGTGTTGAATCTCTTCTGTTTTGCCCACAGACAGTGGAAAACTGTGTGTGCACACTGAGGAACCTGTCCTACCGTCTAGAGCTTGAGGTGCCTCAGGCCCGCCTGCTGGGTATAAACGACTTGGATGACTTTTTGGGGAAGGAATCACCTAGCAAAGATTCAGAGCCAAGCTGTTGGGGGAAAAAGAAGAAGAAAAAGAAAAAAACTTCACAAGAAGATCAGGTTTGTTTTATTCTGTCCACCCCCTTTTGCTTATTTGTTATGGAAACATAGCAAGATTCCCCCTCCCATTATTTTTTAAATGGCATGCTTGAAGAAATAAATGCCTACTTCTGATAATATAGAGCAGCAGAATGTTTAAAAAAAATACTTTTGCTAAAACATTTGAGCTTATATGTAATAAGTGCATATCTTTCACAGTGGGATGGTGTTGGCCCAATACCAGGATTGTCAAAGTCTCCTAAAGGTGTGGAAATGCTGTGGCACCCTTCCGTAGTGAAACCTTATCTGACTCTTTTAGCTGAAAGCTCCAACCCTGCTACTTTAGAAGGTTCTGCAGGATCTCTTCAGAATCTTTCCGCAGGCAACTGGAAGGTATTGTATGAAACTTGAGACTCTTGATATTTCATCCTGTCTGTTTTTGCAACATCAGTGCTGTAATGGAGAACCAGTTGTGATGTGACATTTGAGATCCATCATTTTGCATGCAGCTTCTAGTGGATGATCTTGCAAACCACATTTATTCAGCAAACATGCCTCGGATCACACATTCTTCAATTAGCTATTTGTAAGGCTCACTTATTCAGGCAAAAACATAATTCACATAAACAGACCCTTGGCAATGGGTCAGCACATATGCCCAAACGTTAACAGGTCCTAACTCTTTACATATCTTGACACATCACTAATATGATAGAATCAGTGGGCATCATCCAGACTATCACTGTCCTCATGTTAGAAAGTTTTGCAATTGTTGCTCCCAGTGCCACTCTCTTTCCTCTGCTGTCTTCAATGCCCCCAGAAAATACATCCTTGAGGGTTGGGGACCTTCAGGGATATACATAGAGAAAATTAGGAGAGCGACAAAAATAATTGCACAAACAAAATGTTCCATATCAAGGACAGTGTTAGTCTGGGTGTTATCTAGTTCTTTTTACTATTACGCCTACAGTGAATATCTGGTCGTTTTGTCCTCCTGTGAAATCTGGCAAGTACAGGTGCAAAGCTGTGCCTGGGCCTTCCACACTGGTTATGGCATGTGCAAGAAGGTTGGGACATATTCTTCGGCAACTTCTGACCTCAGTTGCCAGAAGCCTTGCAGGGAGGAGGAGGCTCTAACATCTGCTTCCCAGAGACAGCTGCTGCCCAGTGGTGAGAGCCTCTGTGGTTGCTGTTTGCTGTTGTCAGCTTGCCAGCCTGTGTGTCCCCTAACATGTGGGGCTGCGGCTGCTACCCTTTGGGTGAGTCTGTGCGGGATCGGGGCCAGAGGGAGTGAGTCAGCAGTTCTTGAGGATCAGGTGCCCAGATTAGCCATCTTTCTGGGCTTATAAAAGGGCTGCTGCCCTCTGGCTGTCCTGCCAACTCTTTGACCTTGGGGAGCAGTGCCAACCTCCCACAGACCCTCGGCCCTCCAGATGTTGCTGAACTACAACTCCCAGCATCCCTAGCCATAATTTATTGTGGCTGGGTATGCTGGGAGTTGTAGTTCAGCAACATCTGGAGGGCTGCAGGTTGGGGAAGCCTGGTGTAGACAGTACTGAACTAGATAGACCAATGGTCTGACTCAGTATAAGGCAACTTCCTATGTGAGACAATGAGAATATATTGTGGTTTTGTGTAGGTGGTATCCTTGAGATCCAGAGCCTACTTGTCTTCAGCACTGTATATTTGCTGTTGTGATTGAGATGGATAGGTGGATTATTTTGATCTCTGCTCCCTCTTATTCATGCATCAGTTCATTTTACAGTGGCCAGTAGCGGAAAGTGGAATGTTATGGAGAGCAGCATTATAATTCTGTCACTGTTAAGAACACTGAGGTTTTCTGACCAATATATACCCATAAAAGTGGGGTGAGGGGGGAGGATTTATTACTATCAGTTTATTATACTTAGTGGTTTGACTCAGAGATTCTTCAAAGGTTCACAATCCAGCATTTTCACAGAATCAAGAGAAGGGAGGTTGCATTTAATTAAATTAACTGAGACACATATAGGTTTATCAGCAGAAAAAAGAGATAAATTGTTCCTCGTAGATAGGCATTATCACTATAAACTGTTTCAGATCTGCACAGCAGGTATATTACAAAACCACCACATTGCATTCTTTTACTCACTTTAATTTATAACCAGAGAAATAAGAAAGAATTCTTTTTTAAAACTAAAAGTATTTAAAAATAAGTGACATCTTGTTTTAGAAGCTTCAGCAGTTGCCTTTTTTGAAAAAGCCAATGTTTTGTTGTTTCATTAAAATTTATTGCATGTTTAATAGTTATTAAAGCCATCATTACATCACTTTGTAGATTTCATCTAATCTCCTAATTCATTTTATTATTCTGTTGCCCATAATGAAAAGCCTTAAAACGTCAGGTTGGTGCCAAACCCACATTTAAGTTAATGGAAGCTGGGTACGTAGCTCAATGCTACAAACCATTTATGGTTTGAACTACTCCCTTTAAAAAATTAAAATTAATAGATAGATGATGAAAGATCATATTATCTTTTGGGGGGGAAACATAAGAACAGCCCCATTGAGAAGCCCAGAGGCAAGAGTTGAGGATATGCCCTCTCTCCTCCTGTTGCTCCCCTGCAACTGGTATTTAGAGGCATCTAACCTAAGGCTGAAGACAGTCTATAGCCACTGAGATACCTGTACTCTATGAATTTGTCGAAGCCCCTTCTAAAGCCATCCAAAATAGTGGCCATCTTCCTCCTGTGGCAGAGAATTCTATAAATTAATTGTGTGCTGTATGAAAAAGTACTTTCTTTTGTAGGTCCTAAATTTCCTGGCCATCAGTTTGTTCTAGTGTTGTGAGAAAGGGAGAAAAAATTATCTCTCCACTGTCTACTCCATGCATCATTTTATTCACCTTGATCATGTCTCCCCTTAGTTGCCTCTTCTCCAAACTAAAGAGCCCCAGATGCTATAGCCTTGCCTCATAAGGAAGGTGCTCCAGGCCCCTGATCATCTTGGTTGTTGTCCTCTGCACCATTTCCAGTTCTACAATATCCTTCTTAAGATACGGTGACCAGAACTGTACACAGTACTCCAAATGCGGCCACACCATAAACTTCTATAAAGGCATTATAATATTTGCAGTTTTATTTCCAATCCCCTTCGTAACAATCCCTAGCATGGAATTTGCCTTTTTCACCGCTGCTGTGCACTGACTTGAAACTTTCAATGAGCTGTCCACCACAACCCCAAGATCTCTCGCCCAGTCAGTCACTGACAGCTCAGACCCCATCAGTGTATATGTTAGTAAGTTGGAGATTTTTGTCCTAATATGCATCACTTTACATTTGCTTACATTGAACCACATTTGCTATTTTGTTGCCCATCCACCCAGCTGGAGAGATCCTTATGGAGCTCCTCACAATCTCTTTTGGATTTCACTACCCTAAATAGTTTAGTAGCATCTGCTAATTTGACCACTTTGCTGCTTACCCTAACTTCTGGATAATTTATGAGCAAGTTAAAGAGCACTGGTGTCAGTACCGGTCCCTGGGGGACCCCTCTTCTTATTTCCCTCCATTGTGAAGACTGTTGATTAATTCCTACCCTCTGTTTCCTGTCCTTCAACTAGTTACAAAGTCACACATGAACCTGTCCCCTTATCCTATGACTGCTAAGTTTACTCAAGAACCTTTGGTGGGGCACTTTTGTCAAAATCTTTTTGGAAATCTAAGTATGCTATGTATACTGGATCACCTTTATCTACATGCCAGTTGACACTCTTAAAGAACTCCAAAAGGTTAGTGAGGCAAGACTTGCCCTTGCAGAAGCCGTACTGGTTCTCCTTCAGCAAGGCCTGTTCTTCTATATGTTTAACAGTTTTGTCCTCAAGTAGTATTCATTCCGTCAATTTACCTGGCACAGAAGTTAAACTAAGTGACCTGTAGTTTCCCGGATCCCCCTGGATCCCTTTTTAAAAATCAGTTACGTTAGCTACTTTCCAGATTGCAGGGACAAGTTACATATTAGGAGCTCAGCAATTTCACATTTGGGTTCTTCCAGGACACTTGGGTGGATGCCATCTGGCCCTAGCGATTTGTTAATTTTTAGGTGTTTTTAGGACAGTTTAGAACATCTCTTGTCACCTCAGATTGGCCCAGCTCTTCAGCTTACAGGCCTAGAACACAGGAAGCTGCCTTCTACGACTAAGTCAGACCCATTGGTCCATCTAGCTCAGTATTGTCCACATAGACAGGCAGCAGCTTCTCCAAGATTGCAGGCAGGAGTCTCTCTCAGCCCTATCTAGAGATGCCAGGGAGGTAACTTGGAACCTTCTGCATGCAATCAGGCAGATGCTCTTCCCAGAGTGTCCCCATCCCCTAAGGGGAATATCTTACAGTGCTCACATATGTTGTCTCCCACTCAAATGCAAACCAGGGTGGGCACTGGTTAGCAAAGGAGACAATGTATGCTTGCTGCCAGAACTCCAGCTCTCTTGAAAAGATCAGTTCTGCAGAGGGTATATGGTCAGTATCCCCTGCCATGAAGACAGATGTAAAGAACGCATTCAGCTTCTCTGCAGTCTCCTTATCCTCCTTAATAATCCCTTTCACACCCTCATCATCTAAGAGTCCAACCGCCTCCCTGGCAGGTTTTCTGCTTCTGATATATTTAAATAAATTTTTGTTACTCCCCTTGACACTTCTTGCTGTATACTATTCAAACTCTCTTTTCACATCCCTTAATGACACATTGCATTTCTTTTGCCAGGGTTTATGTTCCTTTCTGTTCTCTTCATTTGGGCAGGACTTCCACTTTCCGAAGCAAGTCTTTTTCCCTTTTATAGCTTCCATGACTCTACTTGTTAGCCGTACTTGCGTCGACCTGAACTTGGTGGTACCTTTCCTTCTTCTTGGTATACATTCCAACTGAACTTCTATTGTTGTGGTTTTAAATACGTTCCATGCTTTCTGGAGTGAATTGACCCTCCTGACTTTCCCTTTCAGTTTCCTTTTTACCAGTCCTCTCATTTTTGAGAAGTTTCCTCTTTTGAAGTCCAGCGCATCTGTATTGGACTTCCTTGGCATCAACACAGTCATTTAGCATGTCTAGAAATTTGTCCTCTCTGAATACTCACATGTGAATTTACCCAGTCTATGTGCAGGTAATTGAAGTCACCCATTATTACAGCTCTGTCTCCCTTGACACCTCTCTGATCCAGTTCCAGGTCACTCTCAGTGTTTGGATCTAGAGGGCAATAGCACGTCCCTAGTAAAAAATTTCCTTTAAGTCCTCATATTGTCACCCATGTTTCTCCTAGGTTTTCCAGTTTGTTGGATTCTATCCCTTCTTTAACATACAGTGCTACTCCACCCCCATTCCTCCCCTTCCTGGCCTTTCTATAGAGTTTGTATCCAGAATAACCATGTTCCACTTGCTCTCACCGTTCCACCAGGTTTCTGTTATGCCCACATTAACAACCAAGCACTCCAGCTTGCCCATCCCGGCTTGGAGGCTTCTGGAATTGGCATATAAGCACCTATACATTGAATATCTTACCTGGTGTGAAGCTAAGTGACTCTTTCTTATGGCCATTTAATCTCTTTGACCAGCTAGAATATCCTTCTGTCCTTATCGTAATTTGACCTTTTTGGCCAGCTGTCATGTGCTTCTGTCTGCTCTAGTCTTGTTTCTACTCTGGTTTTCGTAATCACTCATTACTAGGAGGTCCCCAGCCCCGGAGGCATATATAGGTGCATCACCCAAGGGAGAGGCCTCTTCTAAGGGAGCATTTCCCTCTTCCTTAGATTGATGTCTTCCTTCCCTGAGACCTTTTTTCTCCATGACAGCAGAGGAGCTATCATCCAGGGAGTGGGATGCCTCTATCACATTCCTTGAGCGTCTCATCCACATACCTCTCTGCCTCCCTGAGCTTCTCCAGGTCAGCCACCTTGGCTCCGAGGGAGCAAACATCTTCCCTGAGAGCCAGGTGCTCTTTGCACCTATGACTTCTGCCCCTCAAGTAGATCATCATATGTGCAATATACTGATAAGCACCCCCTCCCTTGCTGGCATTCTAGCTCCATAACTAGTTTTATTGGCTGCTTAGAATGTATAGAGCCTGTTTACTTGAAAGCTAAATCTTAGCTGTAGTTGTCAGCTAATTAAAGGTTTTAAGCTCCATTTTCCAAGAAAAATTACAAAAGTGGGGTAGTACTCACCTTCTCCTCATGCTGGATGTCTCCTTTGTGGGGACTTTTCTGTGCCTCCCCACACACTTCTCCGCTAAACTCCAAACAAATCTCCTTCAATGGTCTGAGGTTTGACAAGAAGACAAGCTGCTTCCTAACTGAGCTTCATCAGGAATGTGGCCCCTCTAACAAGCTGTGTGACTCACCTGCAGCTAATCCCCACCCATTGTCTCTTGAGGCACAACTGAAACTGATACTGTCCTGCCTAAAGCAAGCCCCTAACTAGCCAGAAATCAGACCCTACGAAAGACCAGCCCTACCAAATTCTCCTTGTACTTTCCCCTTGCTTTCTTGTTGATTTATTTATTTGCTTGCTTGTTTGTTTGTTTGTTTGCTTGCTTGCTTCTTCAGGCAGCAAATCAAAAATGTCTCCCTCCCTGGAGTGAGCTTGTCTTCTCAAGAGCTGCTTCCAACACACACATACACACAGAGCAAGTTTGTAAGTAATTTTGTATTTTGTGTCATAGTTTGCAGCCTATATTCGAGCTGCCGTCAGAAAAGAGAAAGGGCTCCCAATTCTTGTGGAACTGCTAAGAATGGACAATGACAGAGTTGTTTCTTCTGTGGCAACTGCTTTGAGAAATATGGCATTAGATGTTCGCAACAAGGAGCTTATTGGTAAGTACTTTGGTAAACTCCACTATGCAAGTTGTCCACCTGAAGAAAAATTGTAGGTATTTTTCTATTATTTTTGTACATCTGTAGACAGTCTCAGTCTATAACAGCAAGCAGTCACTGGAAAGCAAACTGTTTCAGAGGGGAGTTTATGTTTGCAAAGCTTGATCAAAAATGAAATTCTTCATCCTTGATGTAAGGTCATAACCTTCTCAAGATCCATTATGTTGATGATGGGTTTGACAGCATAAAATATATTTTTCCCTTTTACATAAGAACAGCCCTGCCGGATCAGGCCCAAGGCCCATCTAGTCCAGCATCCAGTTTCACACAGTGACTCACCAGGTGCCACTGGGAGACTACAGGCAGGAGTTGAGGGCATGCCCTCTCTCCTGCTGTCACTCCCCTGCAATTGGTATTCAGAGGCATCCTACCTCTGAGGCTGGAGGTAGCCTATAGCCCCCCGACTAGTAGCCATTGATAGTCCTCTCCTCCATGAAGTTATCCAGATCCCTCTTAAAGCCATCCAGGTTGTTGGCTGTCACCACATCTTGTGGCAGAGAATTCCACAAGTTGATTATGCATTGTGTGAAGAAGTACTTCCGTTTGTTAGTCCTTAATTTCCTGGCAGTCAGTTTCATGGGATGACCCCTGGTTCTAGTGTTACGTGAGAGGAAGAAAAATTTCTCTCTGTCCACTTTCTCCATGCCATGCATGATTTTATAGACCTCTATCATGTCTCCCAACAATCATCTTTTTTCTAAACTAAAAAGCCCCAGGTGTTGTAGTCTTGCCTCATAATTCAGCAGAGATTTTAAATCTGTTTTTAAACTGTTTTAGTCTTCTACCTTAATACATATTTCTGTCCAAATGTAGGTATGTATATGGAGGTGTGTTTATATAGCTGACATGGTCAATTTTCTACAGATGATTAGTTCTTAGTCCCCATTTCCTCTGTCTGGATTTTCTGTTGTAAGAAGAGTGATGGGCATAGCCCTAGACCACTGATTTTAAAACTTGGAAGTCCTAGGGCTCCTTTGGAGGTCATCAGGGGTTCCTCATTGAGAAGATCCATAATGTCACAGGTACCCTGAAATACCACTTGCCCTCCACTACTCTACTTCTCTTGAAGTATAGAGCTGCAGGAGAAGCGAATGTGTTCTTGGTTACATTCTCAGGACCAAACAACACGTGATCAGAACTCCCAACTTTTTAGAACTTTAAAACAGGTGCAGGGGTGGTGATGGTAAAACTGGATCTGAACAGTGGTGCTGGGAGAGCAGGAAGATCAACCTTTCCCCCTGGCAGTATGGTCCTGGCAGTAGCACTCATACTTCGCAATGTCACTGTGAGAGTAAAAGCCTCAGAGTAAGGGCAGGAACAGAAAGCAATGTCTTAATTCTCTGCAATAGCAATAGCACTTACATTTATATACCGCTTTATAGCTGAAGCTCTCTAAGCGGTTTACAATGATTTAGCATATTGCCCCCAACATTCTGGGTACTCATTTTGCCGACCTCGGAAGGATGGAAGGCTGAGTCAACCTTGAGCCCCTGGTCAGGATCGAACTTGTAACCTTCTGGCACCTTAATTCTCTGGCATCTTCTGGATAGGAAGGAGCTGTCCAGAACTACTGTACTATCATAAATGTACTGGAAATAAAATACATAGATTATTACAAACAGATCTGCTGCTTTTTTCTTTCTGTGGGGAAATTTAGAGGAGGGAAACAATGTGGGAGGAAACGGTTAGGTTTATGAAGAAGAAAGCTTACTCTTATGACCATAACTTCTTCCCCATATTGCTCTTCATACCTAGATCTGCCTCCTTGACCATCTCTGCAGTGTTACCTTCCTCTTTCTTCAAATCCCACCTAAAAACTCACCTTTTCCATGAAGTTCTTGGCACAACCGTCCTCATTCCCTCCGAAATGAAACAGAAGTACACCAACTGAACTAAAGGCATTTTCTTCCCCACTTGATCTTGCTTCCATCTTCTTTCCCTCCCTCTGTTGCATTATCTGGTCTGAATTTGAGATTGTAACCTCTACAGGGCAGGAATCCTTTTTGTCTTTACACATACATGCACAATGATCGTACTTCCTATAAAATCATAATAATATAAATACAGGAAATATTTTTATTCATTATTAAACAGAAGAGATAAGACGCGTACTCAGAGTTGAGTACATCCCATATCCCAGCACTTTTTAAGAACAGAGAGAGGGACTGACGTGTTTGAGTCTATTGCACTGATGGTCTGGGACCTAGCAACTTCTAGGCCCATTTGACTTCTAGGCCCCTAGCACATTTGAACCTGCCAGAGCCTTGTGGCAGCTTCAGAAACATTTCTCTGGAGCCCATCTTTTAAATGAGATCCATTTGGCGGATACCAGAGATGGCGGCAGCAGCTCGGCTTTGGAGTGTTCTCCCCAGAGATATTTGACCGGCTCCCTCTCTGTCTGTTTTAAAATGGAAACTCAAAACATATTTGTCCTACAAGGCCTTCTAGTCTTGATGGTTTTATCAGCCAATGTGCTTTAGTCTCTTCAGTTCTTTTTAGTATAGTTTTAATGTAGTATTCTATATTTTACAATACTGCATTGTTTTTTGTTTTGTGGTTTTGATACTGTTTTGGTAGGTGCCTTGTGCCGCATTGTGGAAGAGGTTGTATAGGCATCCATTTTTTAAAAAAAAATATTATACATTCAGATATGTTTGTCTAAAAGGTGAATGGCCCCAGCCTCAAGTTTCAACATCGCATTTTCCAAAGGAAGCTTCCCTGCTTGTATGTTGCTGCACACGTGTATCATGCCTGCATTTACATTAAAATAAATTGGATAAAATAAAATAGATACTTCCTGCATACAAATTAAAAATAAATCAACATATAAACAATTGAGTTTGCCATGAAGTAGGGTTTTTTCATCCCCTAATTATAGTTCAGAATTTGCAGGTATGTTATACAAGCACAGAATTAATCTCTTTTCTTTTTCATAAAATCTACCTGCTAGATACCTACATATAGAAGTATGTATCTTTAGTTTTTATTTTACAAAGAAGTCATCAATTGATGATTTATTTCTACAGCTCAGATCAAAACATTTTCCTTTATTTACTGTGCGCTTTATTTCTCTTTGTTTTGTAAGTAATTGAAATCTAAAAGAATCTCGGATAGGATTCTTTGTGGGCAAAACCATGAAATGACCAACTTATCTGTCTAAAGCTTGCCTTATTCAACTCGTCTTAAAAGAAATCACTTCACTGAGCATCAGCCCCACAATCTGGGGAATTGTTTTTTCTCTCCTATTCAATTCTACTTCCTATGCATATTTACTATGTCCATATTCAGTGGACCTAAGGATAGGTTCTGTCATTTATCCCATTTTGCTGTTCCAAATTCAGCATTAAGGGAGAACTAGAGAATACCCTGGTGAAATATCTGTTTATTTTTGTCAACCATAGACTGCCTGAAACTTATGCAATTAATTTTATTGTGTCTGTCTTGCAATAAAATAGTTCAGCTATAACAAGCTTACCTCAAATAAGTATACAGATTTGTGTGTGTCTGCGTATTTTGGCATGTTGCCATAATAATTTTTAATCACTTTCCCCCTAATCCAGCAAGAGAATGCAATACATTTTTATATGAAAAATGGCACTAGAATATCTGTTTCCACTGTGCAAACTGCAGGGATTGGTTTATTTTTTTCCTCCCCTCATTAACGGATTTAAACCCTACCTACCTCCTTTCTGTTCCCCCCCGCCCACCATGGTTGCTCTTGGAACTGTGTACCTCCTCAGAGTGTAGGTCTACACAGTGTACACAGTGTTAAAGAATATGTGCCATGTATACAATGCCTTCCAGTCTCCTCTTTATGTGCATTTGTTGATGGACAAAAAATTTTAAGTCACCTAAGACCAAAATCTTGCAAGGCAATTTATAGCTTTATTTTCCTGTGTGGTTTTTGTTTTTCAGGTAAATATGCTATGCGAGACCTGGTGAATCGCCTTCCAGGAGGCAATGGACCAAACATTCTTTCTGATGAAACTGTGGCAGCAATCTGCTGTGCTTTGCATGAGGTTACCAGTAAAAACATGGAAAATGCCAAAGCTTTGGCTGACACAGGAGGAATCGAAAAACTGGTGAACATTACAAAAGGAAGGGGTGACAGGCAAGTGGAACTCTAAAAACTTCTGAAGTATTTTTTCCCCATTTCTGATTATGACGACACATAAATTTAGTTGTTGGCACATAGGAAGAGAGCTTGGCATCTATCCTGTTAATCCACAGTGCCTGCCAATTTCTTCATTGTGTAGCATTTGTTGATGAAGAAAATTTTACAAACCACCCAAGAAACAAATCTCGCAAATTTCCATGACTAAGGGTTTTTCTTTGGTTTGGTTTAGCTTTAATATTTCAGCACCTCCAATTTAAAATCTACGTCTCTGGGGTTAAAAATAAAACAATCCCTGCTTGATTTTTTAAAAGGTTGTTGTATAGTATAAAGTATTAAGGGGGTAACTGACATCCTGATGAACAGTGTTTACATTGTCTGACCAAAGTCTTCTGCAGTCAAAAAGACAAAGGCTTTTGTAAAAAGCTGTGTGACCTTCAGGGAGGTGTTTCAGCTGTCAAAAAGTGCTTCTGGAGCAAGAAGAGCAAAGTGAAAATCACTGTGTTCTTGTGCAGTAACAATTGTTCTTCAAAAGCATGGAGGAGAGCTTCATGTGTGCTTTTGTTAGTCATGATTTCGGTTAATGTCTGCAGAAGACTTTGGTGTGCAGAAAGAAAAGGGACAGTGGGTGGCCATACAAGACTATGATCCTGTCTCCTAAATCCATGATCCCTTTCTTCATCACAGCAGTTATCTCACAAACACAACGGTCCCAATGCAGAGACATCCTTGTGCACAGGGACACCTGCCCACCACCACTTTCACTCCCCTGATAATCAGCACAGCAGTGTTAGTTATGACAATATTTACTCCTTACTTACAGAATTTCTTTTCAAGTATATTGGTTCTCAAATTAGTTCACAATCATCATCATCATCATCATCTGGTGTTATTATTAGATCTTGCAAAAATGTAACCAACAAATGCAAGATCTAATAATAACACCAGAATCAATAAGTGAAAGAGCAAAGAAAATTAAAATTGGACTGCGCCAGGCTACGATGAATTGCATGGCTTTTGGCTTAAACACCTAACAAGCTTTCATAAACAACTATAAAAACAGTTCAATCACATTTTGCAAGGAGGTGATATTGAACAATGGCTAACAACTGGGAAAACTCATCTCATCATGAAAGACCCAGCAAAAGGTGCAATTCCAAGTAATTATAGACCGATCACCTGCCTGCCAACCATGTTCAAATTATTAACTGGAATAATATCAGATGAAGTGATGCAACACTTATTAACGAACAAACAGCTTCCAGTTGAACAGAAAGGAAAGTGCCCAAACACCAGAGGCACAAAAGACCAGCTGCTGATTGACAAAATGATTTTAGAAAACTGCAAGAGAAGAAAAACCAATCTAAGTGTTGCATGGATTGACTACAAGAAAGCCTTCAATTCATTGCCTCACAGATGAATACTAAAATAAGAAACAACTGGTGTAGGCAAAAACATTCAGATATTTATTTAAAAAGCCATGAGCATGTGGAGTACACAGTTAACAATCAATGGCGAGACACTTGGACAGGTTAGCATTAGAAGAGGCATTTTCCAAGGGTACTCACTATCCCCTCTGTTGTTTGTAATCACCATGACCCCACTTTCACAAATACTAAACAAAAGAGGCCTCGGATACCAAACATCTAAAACATCCAGTCAAATCAACCATCTGCTGTACATGGACGATCTGAAGATGTATGGAAAGTCCCAGTCAGAAATCGAATCACTGCTAAACACTGTCCGTATATTCAGTAGCGATATAGCAATAGAGTTTGGACTAGACAAGTGTGCTGCATTAATAATGAACAGAGGGAAAATAACAAAAACAGAAGGAATAGAACTGCCCAATGGAAGCAAGATCAAGAACCTGGAAGAGAAAGAACATTACAAATACTTGGGCATTCTCCAGGCTGATAACATCTCACACACTGAAGTTAAAAGAAAAATTGGAAGTGAATACATCAGGAGAGTTAGAAAAATCCTCAAGTCCAAACTCAATGGCGGGAACACCATACAAGCCATAAACACCTGGGCTATACCTGTTATCAGATACACTGCAGGAATAATACACTGGACCCAGGCAGAGCTAGAGACGCTAGATCGTAAGACCTGGAAAATCATGACCATCAATCATGCTCTGCACCCCCGCAGTGATGTCGATAGGCTATACCTCCCTTGCAGCTCAGGTGGAAGAGGAATGCTGCAAGTCCATCAAACAGTAGAGGAGGAGAAAAGAGGCCTTGAAGAATATATCAAGGACAGTGAAGAAGATGCACTTCAAATGGTCAATAATGCGAAACTATTCAACACCAATGAAAGAAAGCAGGCCTACAAGAAAGAACAAGTCAAGAACCGAGCAGAAAAATGGAAAAATAAGCTCCTGCATGGTCAATATTTGCACAATATAAGTAGAAAATCAGACATCACCAAGACCTGGCAATGGCTTAAGAATGGCAACTTAAAGAAAGAAACAGAGGGTTTAATACTGGCTGGACAAGAACAGGCACTAAGAACAAATGCAATAAGAGCAAAAGTCGAAAAATCCACCACAAACAGCAAGTGCCGCCTTTGTAAAGAAGCAGATGAAACCGTGGACCACCTAATCAGCTGTTGTAAGAAGATTGCACAGACTGACTACAAACAAAGGCATGACAAGGTAGCAGGGATGATAGACTGGAACATCTGCAAAAAATAAAAGCTACCTGTAGCCAAAAATTGGTGGGACCATCAAATTGAAAAAGTTGAAGAAAATGAAGATGTAGAAATATTATGGGACTTCCAACTACAAACAGACAAACATCTGCCACACAATACACCAGATATAACTGTAGTTGAGAAGAAAGAAAAACAAGTCAAAATAATCGACATAGCAATACCAGGGGATAGCAGAATAGAAGAAAAAGAAATAGAAAAAATCACAAAATACAAAGATCTACAAATTGAAATTGAAAGGCTGTGGCAGAAAAAGACCAAAATAATCCCAGTGGTAATTGGCGCCCTGGGTGCAGTTCCAAAAGACCTTGAAGAGCACCTCAACACCATAGGGGCCACAGAAATCACCATCAGCCAATTACAAAAAGCAACTTTACTGGGAACAGCCTATATTTTGCGACGATATCTATAATAACCAACAGTATTGATGATAAAATTCAGCCATCCCAGGTCCTTGGGAAGGACTCGATGTCTGGATAAAGCAAACCAGTCAATAACACCTGTCTGACTGTGTAAACAAGAAATAATAATAAAATAGTTAAAGCAATAGTCGATTTAAAAATGATTACAAAAGCAAAGAAAAAGCAACACATTGTCCAGGATAAAAAACTGACAGGTAAAATTATACAGAAAAGGCACAAGAAACTAAGTAGGTTGTTTTGCTTCTTCTTGAAAGAAAGGGAGGTCTTATGCCAACCTGACCTCAAAGGAAGGGATTAATAGCATTAGGGCCACTACCACATAGGCCTTGCTTCTCACCTATTTATTTTTTATTTAATTTTTATTTAACATATTTTTATACTGCCCAAAATGCAAGTTTCTGGGCAGTTTACCGCAAAACAATAAAAACAAATAAAAAGGTTAAAACATTACAACAATTTAAAAGGTTAAAACTATTAAAAATCAGACAATTAAAACAGTATCTAATTAAAAGCCTGGGTGAACAAATGTGTCTTGACTGCCTTTTTAAAAGTTGTAAGAGATGGGGAGGCTCTTCTTTTGGCAGAGAGCATGTTCCAACGCCTCGGGGCAGCAATGGAGAAGGCCCGTCCCTGAGTAGTCACCAGACGAGCCGGTGGCAACTGCAGATTAAACTTTCCTGATTATCTCAATGGGCAGTGTGGTTCATAGCAAAGAAGACATTCTCTTAAATACCCAGGGTCCAAGCTGTTTAGGGCTTTATAGGTTATAACCAATACCAAGATCTTGTAGTTTGCCTGGAAACTTAGTGGCAACCACTGTAGATCTTTTAAGATAGGAGTGATACAGTCTCTCCAAGATGACTCTGAGCCCAACCTGGCTGCCGCTTTCTGGACCATCTGCAGTTTCCGGACCACGTACAAAGTCTGGAGGTGCCCAGCAGATGTACTACTGTTCTGAGGTCATTTATCTCAAGAAACGGACGCAGCTGACGTATCAGCTGAAGCTGATAAAAGGCACCTCTGGCCACTGCCTCCACCTGGGTCACCAGGGAGAGCTTTGGGTCCAGAAGCACCCCCAGACTCCGTACCTGTTCCTCCTGGGGAAGTGTGACCCCATCCATGACTGGCAGATCAAAATCATCTCCCAAGTTCCAACCCCGCACAATAAGTACCTCCATCTTATCTGGATTCAGTCTCAGTTTGTTATCCCTCATCCAGCCCATCACCGCCTCCAGGCAGGCATTTAGGGTGGTTATGCCCTCTCCCAATGATGCTGACATGGAGAAGTAGATTTGAGTGTCTTCAGCATACTGATAACACCCTGCACCAAATCTCCTGATGATCTTGCCCAGCGGTTTCATGTAGATGTTAAACAACATCAGAGATAATACAGAGCCCTGAGGGACACCGTATAAAAGTTCAAATTTTGAAGAACAACAATCTTATGGTTATTGCTTCTCCCTAGAGCAGGCGTTCCCAAACTGTGGCCCTCCAGATGTTGCTGAACTACAACTCCCAGCATCCCGAGCCACAATTTATTGTGGCTGGGTATGCTGGGGGTTGTAGTTCAGCAACATCTGGAGAGCCACAGTTTGGGAACGCCTGCCCTAAAGGCCACTGCATCTAGAGACTAGAGTGCTAAGCAGTTACAATACAATACAAATACAAACACAGAGGAGTATTTCTGCAGCATGGTTTGCTTAAAGTTTTGGAAAATCAAACCGCACATGACCCTGCACAATAAGTACCTCCATCTTATCTGGATTCAGCCTCAGTTTGTTATCTCTCATCCAGCCCATCACTACCTCCAGGCAAGCATTTAGGGAGGTTATGCCTTCTCCTGATGATATTGACATGGAGAAAAAGCTAATCTTATGATGAAACATGGAGCTGTCTCTGATGAATCGATCTTAATGTCTGGGCAGGCTCACATAAGAGGAAGTTTTCTCTTTAGATTGACAACTGAACCCCACACAATGATTTTCTCCGTTTTTACTATATTGAGCTTCAGTTTATTTGCCTCATCCAGTCCATTAGTGATTTCACACACCCATTTGGGGGTGTCACAGCAACACCTCTAAGTGACACGTGCAAGTGATTAAAAGGAGAATTGGATGTTACCTGTATTTTTATAACAGTGCACTCCAAATCCCCAGATGAATTCACCTAGTAATTTCATGTAAATATAAAATTGCTTGTGAGATGATATTGATCTCTGAGGAACCCCACAGAAAGGCTCAGTTCCCCCAACTGGTAATAAATAGTGTCAGACTTGATAGCACTAAGAATCTCTAGTAGTGCTCCTGAATTTTGCTCCAGTTTCTGAGGGCAGAGGTGAAAATTGATGCTTGGAAATCTTCTGACTTTTATCAAGGCACACATAGTCCCTTTCCTTTTTCTCTAACACACCTCTGCAAAATTTCATAATTAATTCTAGTGATAAAATCCAGATTTCCTTTTTGGGGAATGTGGCATTAATTAAGAGGATTCTAAGAGAGCCAGCATGGTGTAGTGGTTAGAGTGCTGGACTAGGACCGGGGAGACCTGAGTTCAAATCCCCATTCAGCCATGATACTAGCTGGGTGACTCTGGGCCAGTCATGTCTCTCTCAGCCCAACCTACTTCACAGGGTTGTTGTGAGGAGGAACTCAAGTATGTAGTACACTGCTCTGGGCTCCTTGGAGGAAGAGCGGGATATAACTATAATAATAATTAATAATAAGCTTCATGCATAGAGTAATTCAGTTTCTAGTGACACTTACACTTTTCTTTTAGTATTGTGCACTAAACATAAACCTTTTCTTCTCAGGTCATCACTGAAGGTTGTCAAGGCAGCAGCCCAGGTGCTGAACACTTTATGGCAATATCGTGATCTCCGTAGCATTTATAAAAAGGTAACACATAAAATTGCTCTTACCGAAATTAGTATTTATCAGGATGCAATTCCACAATGAAATCTAAACTACTTCTTCTGATTAAACAACATTCATTTTTCATGTGACCTGCTCTTTCTTCTTTCACAGGATGGTTGGAATCAAAATCATTTTATTACCCCAGTGTCAACACTTGAGCGTGACAGATTCAAGTCACATCCTTCCTTGTCTACAACAAATCAGCAAATGTCACCTATCATTCAGTCTGGTCAGTCTGTTAGTAAACCGTTTCCTTTGTACTGTATGTGAGCAAATTTGATGTTAATTTCCCTGAAGAGGTCTTGTACACACCCTTTCAACCTTAGAAATTCATCTTCTGTTATTACTCCAGTATACCCTGCTCAGCCATCCTGCCTCATTGCTCAGGTTTTTCTTTGTGAAAGAATTAAGTAAGGACGCCCTATAAATTTGTAATCTCAGATATTCTGCCCCTCCATGGCACTTTGTACCTTCTGCCTGGTAAGACAGAGGGACAGTACTTGCAATCAGAACTGAACATTATTCATTTAGGAGGTTTTGGGGTACAAGATGGCTTTGTGATGTGGAGCGACATGCCTCTCTTTCTCCCTTCTTACAACCCAGTGGTCCAGACCCTTGGTTATTTCCTCTCCTTCCTCCAGGAGGCAGGTTCTTTTACAATAAAGATTTGGACTGCAAGGTACCTCACATTTCTTCACTTGGTCTTTCTCCTGCCTCTCCAAGGAAGTCCGGGGCTGGTGCAGAGCTGCATACGTTTCTAGCCTCCCATGGCAGAAGACCAGGCTGTTCCTTTGTTTTTTTTTCATCAGTGTATGAAATATAGAGTCCTCCAAAGGCACACTCACACAATACTCTGCATCATCTAAAATAAAGAAAGATACATATTTATTCTTTTGAGGATTCAGTATAAAGAACTGAAACAATCAGTTACTTAGAAAATATGCACCTTTCAGCCAATTTTAATGAAAATAGCTGAAGAAGTGGTTTAACAAAAAATACAGACTGGCAAACAGCACATCAGCCTGGCTTTTAAAATCTGTTTCTTTTTCAGAAACAAAGATTTCTTTTCCCAGTATTTATGAGTGGTTTCACAGGATATAGTAGGAGTTTGCTCTGGGAGGTGGAGGGCATTCAGGAATAAACCTTTATCACTAAAGCCTAGATTTAGTATGCTCTATACACATTGCTGTAAATATTCAAATGCTGCAAATCTTTTTAGTGTTCGTACATGAATGTTTACCCAGTTGTTATCACCTTTGCCATACAACTCAGTTAATTTATTATAAAGCCGGCCCTAGGTTTTCCAGTCAACCCTCTATCTTTTCTAAACCTTTTCTTGGGCACTGATTTTTTCTATCTCTATCTCTGTCTCTGTCACCTTCTATTCCTCAGTTGGCAGCACATCTTCATCACCAGCGCTATTAGGAATTAGAGACCCTCGTTCCGAATATGATAGGACCCAATCTTCTATGCAGTATTACAGTAGCCAAGGTGATGGGATTGCACATAAAGACATCTATACTGGTAAAAGTAAATACTTTTAACAAACTCTTTGCTTACAAGAGGTATATTCTGACTGAGAATGAAACACAGCATGCAAAAAATGATCATATTGTATTCAGACAATAATACCAATAAAATAACCTCAAGGAGTAATGTGTTCCACTAATATTTGCACCAATGCCTCTATTCTTATGTAAAATCACTATGTAATATTTCATTATGTATTTATTTTTCAAGAACTATATGCTTGCCTTATGAATACTGGCAGAACCCTTTGAGTCCACCCTGAAATCATAGCTTACAACCTAAATTCAGCAGTCCTAAGATTCACTGAGGAGTGACAGAGTACATGCTTTGGTAGAGCTTTGCATACAAAAAGCCCTAGGTTCAATCCCTGCTTTCTCCAGGTAGGGCTGGCGGGAAACCGTGTATGAAACTCTGGAGTGTCTCTGTCAATCAGTGCAGACAAATCTCAGTTAGGTGAACCAGTGGTCTGACTCAGTACGGGAGCTTCAAAAATACAAGCATCTGTGCCTCTAGCCGCCTGCCCCGCCACCACCTCCCCACTACCACAACCTGCCCTCCGCTGCTGTTTCCCCCGTCGTCGTCGTTTTCTCTCCCACCCACCCTGCCTGCCTGGCTTCTTCCTTCCCCTGCCCGCTGACCTGCCCACCTGCCACCATCGCCGTCTTCTTCCCCAGCTGATTAGGGAAGGCCTGCCGCCATTTTGTCCTCCCACTTGTCCTGCTGCTGTCCAGCTGCCCACCGCAGTTTTCTTCAGCCACCACCATTTTTCCCTCTCCCACCTGTCCCATGGCTAGCCTATCCGGCAGCTTTCCAAACTCGTGTGAGAGCTGCCGCGCATGGAATTAGCCACAGGTATGACTTAGAGAATTAAATATATAGATTCTAACAATTCAGACACAAATATCAGACACAGTTTCTACACTATACCTGTCTGTTTTACAGAAGGTGGCTTTAGACAGTATGCCAATGCAAATAGTGCCTTTTCCTGTTCATCTCTATCACTATAATAGTGCCTTTTCCTGTTCATCTCCTGTTCAACTTTTCCTGTTCATCTCTATTCATCTCTAAATAGATAGATCACATCTCTCTACCACAGAAGATGTAAAATAACTATTTTGAGGGCACGGCAGCATTGTGAAGGAATAGGAAGTGTAGGACGATCAAAATTTTATTATCTGACTACAAAATACATTGAGTTGGATCCTAACTATTTTGCGGATAAGTTCTCTTGCATTCGAGCTGACTTGGACTCTACAGTTATGGCAGGATAAATTGCAGAGGTGTCCAGTAACTCCTCTGGTTTAATTGGAATGGATCAGTTTCAATTTTACTCCTGAGGATGTGGACAGGCTGCTTGGAGGTGTTCAGCCTACCTCTTGTCCTTTGGATCCATGCCCAACATGGCTTATAACATCTAGCAGGGAGACTGTTAGAGATGGCCTAGTTGACATCATAAATGCCTTGCTGAGATTGGGCAAGATGCCTCTATGTTTGAAGGAGGCGAGACCTAGAGCCCTCAGTGATGGCCAGTCTCCATCAGTGATGGCCAGTCTCCAATCTCCCTTTTGTGGGCAAGGTAATTGAGAAGGTGGTGGCTGGTCAACAATAGGTAGTTTTGGAAAATAAGGAGGTGCTTTACACGATTAGTGTGAAGCGCCAGGAGGGTTCATGCAGGGAGAGCAGACTTAGCCCGGTCTCCCTGCGCATGATTAGTTGCTTGTTGCAGATGAACGGCTGCTCCAGTCAGGCACTCTCGTGCCTGGCCACAGCTCCCATCAGAAGCTCTGTGGATCAGGGGAAGAGGAGCGCCACCATGTGGCGCTGCGGCCCCCCAAACCCCACTCACTCGGTCCCTTCCTGGGGTCCCCTCTCCCCCCCTCACCCCAAGTGTGCCAGCCACGGCTGACACATGAGCAGAAAAACAAGGTTAATGGAACGCTCGCTCTGTTAACCTCGTTTAAGAGGAAGGGTTGTCAGACGGGCTAGCCATTGTGGAACCACTGGGCTCGCATAGCCTGATTTTCAGTGATCGTCAGAATAGCTTCAGTGATTATCTAGATCCATTTCAAACTGGCTTTAGAGCAGGCTATGCTGTGGAGACAGCCTTGGTCAGTCTGATGGATGACCTCTACCAAGGAATGGATAAAGGGAGTGTGACTCTGTTGGTTCTTTTGGACCTTTCTGCGGCTTTAATACTATCAACCATGGTATTCTTATAGATTGTCTGGAGAATTTGGAAATAGGTGGCGCTGCTTTGCAGTGGTTCCGTTCCTGTCGCTCTGGTAGATTCCAGATGGTGTCACTAATTGCTCTCTGAAACGAGAGCTATTGTATGGTGTCCCTCAGGGCTCCATCCTATCTCCAAGGCTTTTTAACATCTACATGAAACTGCTGGGTGAGATCATCAGGAGGTTTGGATCAGGGTGTTTCAACCTGATGAGACCCAAATCTTCTCCATGACATCATCATCGGGAAATGGCATAACCCTCCCCCCCACCTTAAATGCCTGTCTACTGGAAGTAATGGACTGGATAGGGATAATAAATTGAAACTGAATCCAAACAAGATGGAAATACTCATGGTAAGGGTCATATGTTGAGGGACGTGATAGATCTTCCTGTTCTCAATGGGGTTTCACTCCCCTGAAGGAATAGGTACATAGCTTGGGAGTGCTTCTGGACCTAGGCCTCACTTTGGTTTCTCAGGTTGAGGCTGTGGCCAGAAGCACTTTCTATCAATTTTGGTTGATATGTCAGCTGTGTCCATTCCTTGAAGATAATGTGGTGCACTCTCTGGTAACCTCTAGGCTTGACTACTGCAATGCACTATACGTGGGGCTGCCTTTGTATGTAGTTTGGAAACTTCAGTTGGTAAAAAATGCAGCTGCTAGGTTGGTCTCCGGGGTTTCTCGGAGAGACCATATCATGCCTGTTTTAAAACAACTGGCATTGGTTCCCAACAGGTTTCCGAGCAAAATACAAAGTGCTAGTGATTACCTTTTAAAGCCCTAAATAATTTAGGCTGGGTTACTTGGGAGAGCACCTCCTTCTCCATGATCCCCACCCCATATTAAGGTTGTCAAGATAGGTCTGTCTTCAGATGCCGCAAGCTCATCTGACAGCAACTCAGGAGCAGGCCTTCTCTGTAGTCACTCCTGGGCTGTGGAATGCCAACCTATAGACATTTGTGGCTTAACACCTTTTGATTGATTGATTGATTGATTGATTGATTAAGTGCCATCAAGTCGGTGTTGACTCTTAGCGACCACATAGATAGATTCTCTCCAGGATGATCTGTCTTCAGCTTGGCCTTTAAGGTCTCTCAGTGGTGCATTCATTGTTGTCGTCATCGAGTCCATCCACCTTACCGCTGGTCTTCCTCTTCTTCTCTTTCCTTTAACTTTTCCCAGCATTATGGACCTGAGCTGGATTTTCGCATAATGTGTCCGAAGTATGGTAGTTTCAGCCTGGTCATTTGTGCCTCAAGGGAAAATTCTGGATTGATTTGTTCTATGATCCATTTGTTTGTTTTCCTAGCTGTCCATGGTATCCTCAAAAGTCTTCTCCAGCATCAGAGTTCAAAAGCGTCAATACTTTTTCTGTCTTGTTTCTTCAAAGTCCAGCTTTCGCATCCAAAAATGGTGTTGGGAAAAACCATGGTCCGAACGATTCTAATCTTTGTAGGTATAGACACGTCACAGCATCTAAATATCTTTTCCAAGGCCTTCATTGCAACCCTACCAAGTGCTAGTCTTAAAAGGCTGGTAACATCTTTACCAGCTTTTTAAAGAGCTCTTAAGACACATTTTTTTAGCTTGGCTTATAGTAATCTCTGATTGTTTTAAATGGTTTTACATTGTTGTTTTAACAGTTTGTTTTGTTTTTATTGTATTCTTCTTTGTGAACTGCCTAGAGCCTCTGGAGTCAAGCGTTCTATAAACTAAATTAATTTAATTAATTAATTAATTAATTAATTAATTGCTTCTCACAGCAGTAGCTGTGTGCGGACTTCTGCTCATTAAGCAGGGCTTTCCTGTCTTCTGTTTCGTGTTGGTTCCTCTGCACTTTTCCTGGAAATCTTCTCCTGATAGTTGGAGGTGCTTTCTGAAACAGCATAGGATGTGGCATGGAGGGCAACAATCAAGGATTTCCACCTGTACAAGCAACCATGCCTTCAACTCACTAAAAGCTCCTTTGTATCCAAGTCATTATGCCCTCATAAAGCAGAGTGTGAGTGTGTGAGTGTAACGTTAGGCATACTTTGAGTGACCTATGATTAAGCTCTGCAGAATAGTTGGTTTTGTTGATCATTGAACCAGAACAAACTGTTTTGTTGGTTCAAATAATTAACTTTCATTCACAACTGAATCAATATGATCCCTCCCAACCCCATGTCTTTAGAAACACAAGAGCCCCTGCTCAACATCCCATGACTAAAGGATTTCAGCTGTAGGACAGAGCAAAATAGGACCTTCAGAGTATTGTCCCAAGGTTGTGGAATGCATTCTCCATAGAGATATCTCAATATTACTTGCATCTAGTGTTTCATAAGCAAAGTCACCATTTTCAACCGACTTCTCAAGGCCTATTGTAGGACCCATGAGCTTGACTGGTGCTGTCTGCTTTAGTGGGAGAATGTTTATGACTGAGGTGACCTTTGTTTTATTACTGATTGGTATATGTTCCATTTTACAGAATTTAATATTGTCCATTTACTCTGATGCTTTTAATTTAAGCTTCAATCCCTGTGGAGTAAGCAAGGTGGATAAAGAAATAATAGAGGCGATATAAGATTGTTTCATTCTTATCATTATAGTGGCAGTATTTGGATTATTGACACAGGAACTAAACAAGCTAAATAGTCATACATAAGTTGATAAATGTTTTGAGCTTTTTGTTATTTGGGGTCCCAACACCAAACAGCTCAGTAATTCTAATAGTTTCATAGAGATGTGTCTGCAGACTTTTGTCAGGAAAGTGTTCAATATTCCGTTTCTTGGATGCTGCTAGTAAGGAGTAATTTTGCAGATATTTTACAGGCTTAGAGAGGCAATGAGGATATTTTAAAGGATAATCAAGAAGTTGGAGACAAGAAAGGTTTATGTGTTCTCACTAAGACAACTTCATATATTCATGTGTGATGCATAAAGGAATCAACAAGATAGTCACAATGAACTTCTGGGGACCGATGTCTTTCATGGGGGTATCTTCCATGAGCGACTGTTTCCAAAGGTTGTTTACAGCCACAGTGTGTAAAAAATTCCACCCACCTCATTTGTAACCCTTTCCCCCCTAAAATATTTCAAAATATCATTTATTGCAATATTACATTCAGTTCATTTCTTTCAGTGAGGTGTGAAAATCACCCAAGATGAAAACTAAACAAATCAAATACTGGTTTTAACGCTCTATTTTCCTACAGGGTCCAGCAAACCTTCGCCTATTTATATCAGTTCCTATTCTTCACCAGCAAGAGACCAAAATAGGCGTCTTCAGGTAACAGCTGAAATTTTAAATGCAAGGATACCAATATCAATCACAATGGTGGTACATTTTACTATAACCATATGGTTCTCAAAAAGTTTTCACTGATGGATTTCTGCTGCCTACAGTAACATACAAACTTGAGTAGTTATCTCAGAATAAGGGCAGCCACTATTGCAACTACTATGCCGTAAGCCTGTTGAAGCATGGTTCCCAATAAATGTAGCTAGTCCTATTCCATGGGACCCTTTGGAAGACTTGAAGGCAGAATCCTTATTCTTTAGGGATGTTTTCTTTCTTTCTATCAAATAAAACCACAGTGTATTGCAGATACATGGCTTTCTTTTTAATTCATCCTTTTGGAACACACTAGCTTGACTTCAGGCCTGCACAGCTTGTGACGTCTCAAGCAGCTGTGTCTGGTGGCCCACCATAGACTCAGTTAACCAGTCAACTTCCAATGCAAGAAAAGCATTATAATCCAGAAGTTGTTCTGCAGGCCAGATTTTAGGTCAGATAGTGATGGAACTTAAGCCCTTCCTCCTTCCTTCCTACCCTGCCTCCTACCCATCCATGCACCTCTTCCAAGCCCCCCTTTTACTCCCATTTACCTTTGTTGTTGCTCCAGGAGCAGCAGCAGCAGCAAAATAAAAATGGAGGACCATTTTGCTCCCTCGTCCCCTTTTTGATTCCTGGCACATTGTGATGGCTTCTTGTCAGGTGCAAGGAGTGCTGGGAATTGTAGTTTTCCCAACATTATTTCCAAAGTAGAAGTGGAGCTGCTAGAACTATAATCCATAGCACTCCTGCATCTGGTATGCAGTTATCACAATGTTCCAGGAACCTGGGACAGATATGGGGAGAAAGGTGGTCCTTAAATTTCCTGTTGCTACTATTAAAGCCACAAAAAAGATAACTGGGGGAAGGGGCTTGTGGGGGAGGGGTGCTGTGTCTTTACAAAGGGTTATGGGAGAGATTGGATCTGATCCTGTGGCATTCTGACATCATTGGGAAAGTAACAGCTTTCTCAGAAACAGATTCTGAATTGGGTTTTTTAGACTCAGAATCGGGGTGGATTTTTTTAAAAGAGCTATTTTCCAAGTTGGGGGGATAGTTTTTTGTTGTAGTTTTTAGTGATCACTCTACAATATATAGTCTCACTGGAAGGGGTTCATCCATCACTAGTTAGGGTTGCAGACATTGCACTGACATTCTGCAACTTTACAAAGGGTACATATGTGACAAATTCTGCAATGGTTTCTTTTAAACAAATAGATATTTGATAGCAAGGCTGTGTTTCTTGACTTCATAGACTTATGATTACCAGTGAGATACAGGCAGACCAAATGCATTATTTTTAATATATAAAATGGTTAACATGACTGCATAGCCTGAAAAGTGCCTTGACCCTGCCTCTGTTATAAAGCTGTCCCTGTTCATAATTTTGGATACAAATGGATACAAACTGTGGATAAAAATGGCTAACAAATACATCATTTAGGGATAGTTTTATAGATCTCTGGACAGAAATGTCACCACACACCTCACACTCATGTGAATGGATAGTATATTGCTACACCTATGCATGGAGGTCTATTATATAGCTCTAAAAAGTGGAATAAATGCAAGATATTTTTCTGTTTTCTCAATAGCATCAGCAATTGTACTACAGTCAAGATGATTCCAACAGAAAGAACTATGATGCATACAGGTTATATTTGCAGTCCCCACATAGCTACGAAGACCCATATTTTGATGATCGAGTTAACTTCCCATCTACTACAGATTACACAACACAGTATGGACTGAAATCAACCACAAACTATGTAGACTTCTATTCCACCAGACGACCTTCTTATAGAGCAGAACAATACCCTGGGTCACCTGACTCTTGGGTGTAGCATTAGAAAATCACAGAGGAACACACTATCTTTCTAACTTTGCTTGAGAAGAGATTGAGTTATGAGTTCTGAGGGAGACATGTGAAAGTGAATTACAAAGGAGGAAACAAGGAAGAGCTTTTTTCAAAGGGGATTATCAGAAAGATGGGAGAGAAATTGGAAAGGGAGAACTTTTGCTCTGTTTAGATGTTAGATCTAATTACTTGTAGTTCCTATAATCTGGTGAAGGTGTGGGCAACGTGACGAAAGGTTTGAGAATTGAAGGGAAAATGGATTTGAGAAATGTGTAGGTCAGATCAAATTACTGATGATTTTTTTTAAAAAAAAATGTGAATAAAGGTCTTGTTCTCATAGTTTGTACAGAAAAAAAATGGATGCCCTTCTTGTTTTACTGCTATTACTAAATGTCAAGATTGTATGCTATCATGTCTTGTAAATTTCTTTTCATTGATGTAAATATGGAAATGCCACATTGGTTGGAAGTGCCATCATTTGTAATGCCGTGTGTCATTTTAAAATGGATTTCAAAAGCTGACATCTTTTAAAAAAGAGAGAGAGAGAAAATACAAGGAATTGTTATAAATAAATATCATTTTGTTTTTAAAATGAATGGTGTAATTTTGAAGCACAAACTTGAGTCCAATATATCTGCACCTTTCTCATTCCCTGCCTCTTTCATAAAATACTTCACTGCCATTTTTTATGCCTATGGGGGAAAAAATAAATGTGGACGTCTCATCCATGGAAAGTAGTTCCCTTCTCATTCTTCTTTATTTGCCGCGTTTACTGTTAAAGAACAAATACAGAAAATGTAAATGCTCATTGTGAATTGTAAAAACAGGGTAAATATATATCAGAGTATTTTGGTCATTTTCTCCGTTTTGTGGAGTTCATATATTTCTTATTCGTCAAGCAGGCATACCAAAACATAAAATTATGCATTTTCCTGCCGTCTTTTTATTCCTTCAGTAGTCATGAATCCAGTATCCATTCACAGTTTATTGTGTTTCTATTTGGAAAATAAGTGAAGAAGCAGAATAAAGCAGATATACTTTTCTCTTGTGGAAATTTTACTGAGTAGTCTGTCCAGCTGGCTCACATTCCTCTTAGTTCAATTATAATGCTTCTGTAAATGAACATTAATTACATTCACCCTGGCCTACTGAAACAAAACATTTAAATCACAATACTAATTCATTTGCATTTATGTATTGTTTGCGTATCTGTTTGTTTATCTAGATAGGCACTGATAAGGCATACAGAAACAATGATTTATTTTAAGATCTGCAAGAGATTAGCAGCTATTTGTTTTTCATAATTCTCTACAAATGCTCATAGAAGAAAGTATATTTCAGGTATATCCCATCTCTATTGATACAAATATATAGATATATCCACCTTGAGTAGAAGCCAAGACAGGTGTGTATGAAGTCCTAGAAATATGTCATCCAGACACGGATCAGACCCCAGTTTGCTTAGCTTCATTGTGTGCCTTCAGACCATGCCCTGCATATTAACCTTCAAAGTATCCCCATTCAATACCACTACTTCTACATGCCTCTTTGAATGGTTTTCTGTGCCAGTTGTCAGCTACCCAGTGAACTTACCATGAAAAAAGCAACTGTGTGCAGAACAGCTTGGCTCTACAGGTTAGTGATTTCTTGGAGGTCAGCTACATGGGTTAAGTTTGCTACATTGCATTTGGTGAATTCCCATTTGTTATCATGATACACTCCGTATGAATGTCTAAATAAAAGCTGTGGCTTCACAAGATGTGGCTTACTGCAGTTTGGCATGTGCCCCATCCTCTTCCCTAGGCAGCTGTTGCATTTTTCAGCCCAGAGTAACTTGATTCCCCAAACTTCACCCTTTCTCAGCAGTGCAGCTTGCATCAGCAGCAGGCAGAGCAAAGCGCTGAAGGCGTCTGATGCCTGCCTGAAAAAGGCACTGGGACACAGTGGACAGAGTTGAAAGAGCACGTAATCCCTAAGAAAACTCCCAAGCTATGAGGAAAACATGTTAGGTTTTACTAATGGGGGAAGGGGTTTGTGGGAAAGGCACATTTGCTATGCTTTGCCACAACACAGCTGGAGCTTTTATCCAGTCAACTCCAACTTTCATAGGAACATAAGAAGCTGCCTTATATTGTCAGACCATTGGTCCATCTAGCTCAGTATTGTCTAAACCAGGGATTCTCATTGTTGGGCCCCCAGATGTTAGTGGACTTCAACTCCCATAATCCCCAACCCCAGTGGCCTTTGGTTGGGGATTATTGGAGTTGAAGTCTAATAACATCTGGGGACCCAACAATGAGAATCCCTGGTCTACACTGATTGGCAGATGCTCTCTTTAAGATTTCAGGCAGGGGTCTCTCCCAGCCCTACCTGGAGATGCCAGGGAGTGAACGTGGAACCTTCTGCATGCAAGCATACAGATGTTTCCCCACTGAGCTATGGCCACATCCCCTAAAGGGAATCTCTTACAGTGCTCACATGTAGCCACCCATCCAATGCAATCTAGGGCAGACCTTGCTTAGCAAAGGGAACTGTGCATGCTTGTTTAAAGGTAAAGTGTGCCATCAAGTCAGAGCGCCCACAAAGCCCTGTGGTTGTCTTTGGTAGAATACAGGAGGGGTTTACTAAAGCCTCCTCCCAAGCAGTGTGAGATGATGCCTTTCAGCACCTTCCTATATCGCTGCTGCCCAATATAGTACCAGTGGGGATTTGAACCGGCAACCTTTTCTGCTTGTTAGTCAAGCATTTCCCCACTGTGCCACTTAAGGTGACGCATGCTTGCTTACCCCTGCCTGTAATGCGTCTCTCCCTGATACATCAGCTGATAAGCAAAACCTCTGGGAAATATCTCTAAAAACATAAGCAAGCCTTTATTTGCTTATAATACCTGTTTTGGATTAGCTTTATTGGCACTCAGCATGCCTGGCTGACTCCCTGAATCATGCATGTGCAGAATGTGTGAGTCACCTGATCACATTATTCCAAAGAGACTAGCAAAATGAGTACAGTGGGTAGAGACCAGATTATTAACTTCAACACTTAACCTCATGTAACATGTTACTTGTTCCTGTTTAGCACAGATCTTAGGGAGGGAAGCAGCTGTCCCGATTCGACATGCTTTGGCTTCTGGGAGCCACTCCATCCATTGTGTGCTCACGTGTGTCCATTTCAGCACAGAAAACTGCATAACTGGTTCCTTTAACTTGCTCCCTTGTACTCCAGCACTGGTTTCTATTGCATCCAACTGCATTTTATTTAAATTGCTCTCATAATATGTACACTATTTCTAGATCATGGAGCTTTAATTGTGCAAATGAAATATAATGGTGAGTTTCAGTTTCTTCCTGTTTGGCATGGTCTGTTTCCTATTCTGGGTTTTGTTTTGTTTTTTCATAATGCAGGATTAATTTTAGGTCAGCAAGTTAAGCTCACAAGTGTTGGTTGACCTCTCCAGGGGAAACAATTACACTGATGAAAAGTAATGGTTAGAGCTGACAGCTTTCGGAATGGAGAGATTCTCCTTTGGAAAATAGGATGTCAGTATGAAAATGAGGAAGCAATTATTCTGGGTATTTGCAGTGAAATTCTGTCATAGTAACAGGGACATAGTAACATAGTGTGGCACAGGGAAATGAACCTAACTTTTTTTCTATAGAAAAAGAACAAAAATTGCACTACATTTAGCTGTTTTGCTAAACATTCACAAATGACATTGTAGAGGTTATGCATTTTAAACTCCCAAAATGTCATGAACCTACCTTACATCTAATTTAAAGGACAATTCCCACAATTGGCCTATTGCAACAGATGTGAAATGCAGAGTTGATAGCAGTGTTAAAAAAAGAATCAGTCATATTTCTTTTTTTATGTAAACTAGCACTGTTTCACTATAATAGAAATAAAAGAACAATAAATATGCTGCCCCCATAGGAAAACTGACTCAATAAGGGACAATTACAGAGCAATTCATAATGCCAAGTTACTGGCTTTGGAAGGAAAAAAAATGTGCCAAATCTACAAACAGGAGCCTTTCCTGTTTATAAACATTATAAAGAGCTTTTGCTGGATGGAACTTACTTGTGAGGAGACATCATAGAGTTATCTTAGCCTTGTGATAAGGCATTGCTGGATAATATAGCACTACATTAAGTACTGTGTGGAATCTCCTTTTTAAAATCTACTTTTCACTAATTGCAGGAGAGCAATGCCTTAGCTGTACTAGCTGGTTCTAGTGTGGAAGCAACTTGTTCTGTTGGAATATTTTGAGAGTGTGTAAGGAGAGTAACAACCGAATCCTGATAATATCCATTGACAAGGTAACTTGGAAGATACCCGTATTTACCTGAATAGAAGATGACTCTGAATTCAAGATGATCCCCTAATTTCTAACACCAAAGAACTTAGGGCGTGGGGGGGACTAGTCTTGGAGTCAGGTAAATACGGTAATGATGGACTGGTTCAGACAATAATACAACCAAACCCTCTGAATCCCATTGGAGAGGAGTGATGTCGCACACCTCTTCATCCCATCAGGTGCTTAATCCTGCCATTGCCTAATCATGCAGGAGGGTGGTAGACAAACCACTCACCTGTGCAATTAGACAGAATTTCCAATGAGGACATGTCTCCCCTTATTGGGCACGCTCACACTCCTCCCCCACATGATTCGGATGGGTCAGTCACAGGATCATCATATTGGCTCCGTATTTATATACCGCATACTATATACTATACTACTGTAGTATAGTAGGAAATTATAGTATACTTTCCTTAAATTCTCCAAGTGCTTCCCATACATGATCTCAGTAATACTTGTAACAACCCTGTAAGGTATTCTGAGGCTCATAACCACTAAACTACAGTAGTTCTTCATGCATCAGCAACATCCTCTGCTATTCATGTTGGGTAAGTTCTTGTTTTGCTCTTTCTCATTTGCAACTGCATTTTGAAAGGGTATATTTGCATGAGTGCAGAGAGTTCCCCTAGAGATGGTACTATGCACAAAGCTATGTTCACTTCTGTCCAGAAGGCCAGTTCAGTTCTGTCCAGAGGTGATACATTATCCTCACCCAAACATTTTCTTAAGAAAGCAGGCTTGTTAGATCTATAAATGTTTCAAAGCAATGTATATAATGGCTGTACATCAATAATATTCACATTCCAGTGAGTATTGACATTTATGTGCAAATGCTGATCATCCCAGATGAATATTGTGAATGTCTAAAAATAAAGCTTTATGTTAAAGAATAGCATTCATGCCAGTGAATGTTAGTAATCACTTAAATGTGATTACCAGCATTCACTTGTGAGTCTGAAAAATTGGAAAATATGTATCTGTTCTCAGGCACTCATTGCACTACATTAGCACTGGCAGTATATTAGGATTTTGTGGTGTTTGATAATATTCTTTCCCCATTCTTCAAGTGCTGGACGTACATCCTGGATATTAGGGAAGAGTGGCAAAAATATACATGAATGATACTTGCCTGCTGCTGACATTATTAGATCTGAAGACAAACTTGTGCAATACCTTTTACTGAGGGTTAATTGGACCTCCTTTAGTTCCCCATGGATTTCATTTGGAGGGAGATGTGGATGTTCCATTTCATGGGAATGCAGTGGCCAATAGTCAGGAATGATGGGAGTTGTAGTCCAACAAGAGCTGGAGGGCCAAAGCTGTACAGTCCTGATCTAGGGTATTCAGAGAAATCAATGGAACACAGGAAGCTGCCTTATACCAAGTCAGACCATTTGTCCATCTAGCTCAGAATTGTCTACACAAAGTGGCTACAGCTTTCCAAGGTTCCAGGCAGCAGTCTCTGTCTGGAGATGCCAGGAAGTGAACCTAGAACTTCAAATGCTCTTCCACTGAATATCTGAAAGTGCTCACATGTGGTCACCTATCCAAATGCAAACCAAGCTTGACCCTGCTTAGTTCATGCTCACTACTACAAGACCAGATCTCCCTCTCACCCAGCTTTCCAAGCAGTCAGTGGTAGCACATTCTGCCTGAGCAACATTGGAAAGGCATTATTTTGGAATGTATATACTGTGCAGGAGATGACAATGGTCAACCCCTCCTGTATTCTAACAAAGACAACCACAGGACTCTGTAGTCTCCAGGAGTTGACACTGACTCAATGGCACATTTTTACCTTTCTACAGATCCTTCCCAGATCCTGCTTTGGTTTGCTTTTCCAAATACAGTAAATTTTCCTCTTAGATGTGTTTCACTGGCAAGAATTCATTATTATTATTATTATTATTATTATTATTATTAACATTTATACCCTGCTCCTCCAGTGCAATACTGCTCAGGGCGGCTTACAACAATAACATAGACACAGATACAAGTAATAAAATAAAATTTTTAAAAAGTCAGATTAAAAACAATTATTAGGTTCAAATTAAAACTGAAAATTATAAGAAGCTAAGGAACCTACCAGATAACAAAATAATGAGATTAAAAAGCCTCCTTAAAAAGGTGTGTTTTAAGATGTTTTTTAAAAACACTGAGGGAGGGAGCATGGCGAAGCTCTTCAAGGAGGGCGTTCCAAAGCCGAGGGGCCACAACCGAAAAGGAAAAGGTTATTTTGATCAAGATAAAAGAAGGATGGCGCAAGCTGTAAGCATAATAATTGCACATTTTTGTCTGGTGGAGAACATGTCCAATATAAATAGAGGACACAATTGGAATCAATGGTGGGGGTGGGGGTCAAATTATCCCTCATTTTTTAAATGAATATCTTCTAGTTAATTAGCAGGAGTCTGGCTGTATACATTTAGCAGTGAGTACAGACTGCATACTACAAACACCTACCAATTCATGAATGCTTCCAAACAATGTTTACGTATATCCTGCATTTTGTCTGAACAAACCTATACAGTTTCATTAACGTTTATTGACATTTACAGGCCTATCAAGCTCAGTGGGTTTTCTATGTTGGATTGTTTCGTTCATGCAAAGAATGAGAAAAGAAGCTGTTGCTTCACTGAGCTAAATGAAGGTTGCATTATTCCTATTATTAACATAATAGGAGAAGCTGAACAAGAGGGTTAGAGAGTTCAAGGAAAAGAGCAGCATTCATGGATAAGATGTCCTATTAACTTCTTCATTCAAATCTTCATTTCTCAGCAGGTGATTCACGGAGGGGGGAGAATAGCTTATTGCAAATGTCCATCTTCTCCCCATCTTCGAAGTGTCTTGCAAATTGACTTCTCATGAATTCCACAGCAAAAGTAATGAGTCCTTTGCCTTCCATTTAAATTTGAATATAAAGGGTTAGTTGCAGAACCATTTCAGTTCCATTACATGTACAAGTCTTGGTAAGCAACCTTCTTTTTCAGTTTGGTCAGCATGTAAAAATGTAAACTTAAGTGTAAAGTTTAATTGTAAACTGCCCAGAGACGCAAGTTTTGGGCAGTATAGAAATATTTTTTAAAATAAATAAAATAAAGAGTCAGGGTTTACTTGATAATCTAGCAAATTTAAGAACTAATACTTTGCCATCTGCACTGAGAGGCCAGTGTGCTGTAGTGGTTAGAGTGCTGGACTAGGACCGGGGAGACCTGAGTTCAAATCCCCACTCAGCCCAAAAACTCACTGGGTGACTCTGGGGCAGTCTTGTATCTCTCAGCCTAACCTACCACATAGGGTTGTTGTGGGGATAAACATCAGGGTTGTTGTGAGGATAAACATAAGCCCTCTGGGTTCCTTGGAGGAAAAGCGGGATATAAATGCGAAAATAAAATCTTTAAAAATCTGCAATTATTATGTATGATCTCAAGCAGCCTTGGAAATTATTGTATCCCAACAGATTTGACACGTGTCTGTTTTCCAGGATGTTAAAAGTGTAAGAATGGACTCTTTTTAAAAAAGACTAAATATAAAAATATATTGGCTGGGAATGAAGAGTTGGCAAGCGGCCTAAATCATTTAGGAGAAAATGTCACCTGTCCATATAAGTTCTTAAAAGTACAACGTAAGAAAAGTAGAGAGCCTCAAAAACAGCAGGAGACACCTGAAGTAAAAAGTAGAGGAAGAATTAGTTTGTTTTGTGTTTTCTTTTTTAAATTAAAATTTTATTAGAGTTTCCCCCTTCAAAATACAATGACAGGTAGGTCTCATATTATGGAATAAACATGACACATATTTATAACATCAATTTCCCCACCATTGTTCAATTAAATAAACAGTTCTGAACATAAAAGAATAGAATCAACTGGCTTCTGCAAATGAACATTCACTTTCACCAAGAGTAAATGTAGTTTAAAGTGTTCGGGTCATGCATTGGGTCCTTAAAGGTAAAGTATGTCGCCGAGTCGGTCTCGACTCCTGGCACCCACAGAGCCCTGTGGTTGTCTTTGGTAGCATACAGGAGGGGTTTACCATTGCCTCCTCCCGCACAGTATGAGATGATGCCTTTCAGCATCTTCCTATATCGCTGCTGCCCAATATAGTACCAGCGGAGATTTAAACCGGCAACCTTCTGATTGTTAGTCAAGCATTTCCCCACCTCTTGTATATATTTCCAGAAGGGTTGCCACCTGGCATTGGAAGAATTAGCTTGTTATGGGTACAGTACTGGGATAACTGAGGTGGAAAAGCCCCTAAAAGCCCCTTGAGACTTTGTTTTCTTCAGCAGTGTTAGTTTCTTAAGAAGGCTTGTACCAAACTAGTATAGAATTCAGCTCTCAAGCTAAGCATTCTCCAATGTGTTATAAAGTGGAAATATGTGAATGTACAGATAAATCAAGTTGATTTCTCTTCCAATAACTACAAAAAGCAAATGAGTGTAGATTTATCAAGGGGCCGTTCAGGCTCCTGATGGTAGTTTAATTACAGATTCTATGTCCATTAATCAGGGATTGACTGAAGGCTTTGCAAGTACATACACAGTTAAGCATGTCTCTTCTACAAAGTATCTAAACAACTACTTAAATCAAACAAATCCTCGTGGGCAGATAAGAATGAAACAAGTTCAAGATAATAATTTCCCCACCAAAGCCACTAAACATATTTTGATTTATCTCTCTGTGTTCAAAGGGTCATCTTCAAGGGCTTCCTGAGTTCTGTATTTCAAACTACAAGGAGTATTTGTGGCACAAAGTGGAACAGAAAGGGCCCCTCTCCCCCACAACAATGGCTGTGAGGAGGGGGGCTGCTCCAGGTGGGGAAGAAAGAATTAATGGGGTAACTGGGGCTGCTTGGAAGTGAGGCATTGAGAGAACAGAATGTCACCCAATCCTGCAATGCTTTGAGTGAGAGGCAGGAATGGAGCCTCTATGAGCCTCATTCCTCTCATAGTGTGGGTCAGGCACCTGGAGTGCACCTGAAACTGCTGGGAGTGGACTGTGGCATTGTGACAGCATGGGAGTGGCCTGTTGAGCCCAGCTATGCCTTGAAGCCAAATGTCTGCTTTCAGGCTTCTTCCTGGGCACACAGCGGATTTTGACCAGTTGGGCTTTGCATTTGAAGGTGACTTTTAATTTTGACAAGGTACACCTAGTGGGCTGTTCTGCTATTTATACTGTGTTGAATCTTTCAATATCTTTTTGGAATGGTGGTTCAAGGTTAAGTCAGATAATCAGTGGTTACTCCTTATTTCGATGGATTTCCTTTTTCCAGGTCATTTGGGTTCAAGAATGTGTTGGAAGATGTGAGCTTTTCAGGAATGGGTTGCAGAATTGGTTGGTTTTTTTTTTTTGGCTGATGAAAAGACGGAGGGTCCAGCTAGGGAGCTGACTTTTCTGAGAGCAGAAGTGGACACCATGGCAAGAATTCCATGGCTTCCTGTGGGAAAGCTGCAGTTTATCAGTTTATCAGTTTATGGGAGGGAAGGCTATATACTACAGTGACTGGCAGATCTTCTTAATTTTTGCACAGAGCGTGTTGATCCTAGGGAGAGCCTTCTGTTCCTATCTACACATTGCTACTACCATTAGTGTTCAGGATTCACATCATTCTATTTGTGACTAGCGAGGAATGCAGGTGTAGGACACACTCCTGACCAATAAAATGGTTATGTTACAACATCTTTCAGGGGGTGGGGGTTTCCCTCCTGCTAGCTGCAGACGTGCCAGTTCAGTCGGACTTGGCTGAAGGGGGTTGGTTTTTCCACTGTACTGGAAAGGGCAATGGTGTGTTACGCTATAGTTGGGTTTACTAAGGTACTTATCTTTTGGTGGGTTTTCCCCATCCTCATGGTTGTTGTGGTTTGGGGCCAAGGGTTTAAGCAGCAGGTCTGTCCTGTTTTGACGTTATTACCAGCTAGTTCTACGGGGGGGTGAACTCATAACCATCAGAGTCTGCTAGAGCGATGTGCCAAGTGCATCTGTTTGTTTCATTTGCCTAGAATGTCATGTGCTGTTCAGGGCTAGACATGTAGATGGAGCAGTAGCGGCTGGAGCAGGCGCCGCTGGGCGGGGGGGGGGTGAGAGGCACCTTTGAAGTGTGCATGAATAGGGGCTTACCTCCGCTACCGCTGCACCGGAATGCTGCTTCAAGCAGCAGTGAGCCACTCAGCACCCCCTACAGTGGGGGGATTGCCTCTGCCACTCACCTGGCGGCCAGCACGGGATCAGCTCCGCGGAGGCCAGGTGAGTGGCAGAGGTGATCCCCCACCACAGGGGGTGCTGAGTGGCTCACTGCTGCTTGAAGCTGCGTTCAGGTGCAGCAGCAGCGGAGGTAAGCCCCTGTTCATTCACACTTCAAAGGTGCCTCTCACCGCCACCCCCAGCAGCTCCCGCACTAGCCACTACTGATGTGGAGTGGACAGTATAATACTGTATATAATAGACTGTTTCTGATGCCAGCTCCTGATCTTGTGGAGCTGAAAGTGAGACAAACAGCAAACCAGTGCTATTACCTCAAGATCTATGTTTTGTTGGAAAGTAGAGGTCAATAGGGCCATTTGACAATCTCTTGCTTCTTCCGCCAAGTTGCCAAATCTCTCAAATCACAGGTGGCTTGGGGATGAAGCAGGAGTCGCCGGTGGCAAATGAGGGAATTCTGTCATACAGTGTTTACTGTCGAGATAGCTGGGTGTCCAGGGCAGGTCTCATAACAGGCATGTCCAGGGATTAGTCCCTGCAGACCAGCGTCCCATTTGAGGGGCTCAGTAGTCCAGGGGTTCAGCTTCGGGAAAGGACTTTAGCACATAAGCCGGTGCTCCTCCAGGCAGGCTCCTAGGCAGTAGAATTGCAGCGTGTGCCACCAAGCTCCCGTGTCAAAAGATGAAGCGACCGTTACAGAAGCCAGGCACCGAGGTTAAAGAGTAAAGCCCTTTTAGACAGCTTTTTGTTTGCTGCATTTCAAAGGTGGGAAAACTTTACAATATAAAAGGGAATTTCCAAGTACTGGACTTGGAGAAGGTGTGAGTAGAATAGTTGCTGTTCAGGGAAGCACAAAAAAAAAGGGCAGTATTGTACCAAATATACATAACTGATTTAAGACTGAAACTTAATTACATTCTGCAGTATATTTTCCTTGTTTCTCAGGAGAGTCTTTAATCTTAAAGACTTTTCTGCTGTGTCGGGAACTCTGGCTTCATTAAGAATGCATAGAGTTGGGGTGGGGGGTATGCGTCTCCGTTGCCTTTTATTAGGTCACTTTTGCACCAGTTCAGTCCTTATATGACACAGCTTTTGATCAAAAAAGAGGTCGTGTTTTCCCTCCTGATTGCTTGTCAATGTTCTGTTTCCTTTGGTTCTAGAGGAAGCCAGAGTTTCCTGTGCAGGGGGAGGCAGTCAAGTACACACTGGTGACTGTTGCAGCTGTTGGCCTAATTATCACAATATTATCAGCAATATGTGACTGGTTGACTGAAGTGCGTCTGTGCAGAGCTGCTTTCCTTCTGGTCTTCTTTTGGTGCTTTGAGGTGGTCACAGGGTCAAAATGGTGGGATATTAATTGTGGCTGACTTAATTTGGGAACCTGGTAAGCTTCAAAAATAGATGTAGGTGTCTGAGATGGACCAGATTAGACCAGTACAAAATGGCCTTGTATGTGGCGGTGCTGAGGATGGTATGTCCTGTGAGCCCCTGGTGGCGCAGTGGTAAAACTGCCGCCCTGTAACCAGAAGGTTACAAGTTCGATCCTGACCAGGGGCTCAAGGTTGACTCAGCCTTCCATCCTTCCGAGGTCGGTAAAATGAGTACCCAGAATGTTGGGGGGCAATATGCTAAATCATTGTAAAACGCTTAGAGAGCTTCCAGCTATAGAGTGGTATATAAATGTAAGTGCTATTGCTAAGTGCTGTGGCCCTGCAGGACCACTTGCAGTTGGAGCCCCCTCTTGGAAGGTGTCCCTTTTCTCCATGACAGCAAGCTTCTTTTAACACAGTCGTAGTTCATCAGGGTTTTTTGGAAGGCATTGGGCTGCCTCCCTTGGAGTCTGGAGCTCATTTGTTCTGGATCAGTGCATCTATAGCAGTGGCTGATGGGGAGGGGGAGCTTAAGGCTGTGAAAAAGGGGTGCTCTTCATCTTATATAGGAGATATAACAAAGGGTGCGAAGTCTGGTGCCACAAATGTAAGCATTTGTGGGGGGTGGAGACGATAAGAGGTAATCATCAGTTCCTTCCTTTTCAGGATTGCTGCAGCTTGATATTTGGATTGTGGGTCACAGAGCCCTGTCTTCCGGGCAAAATGGTGAATGTTGGACTCCAAACTGGAATTGGACAGTTCGGCAGGTTGTCAGGATTCCATGTTACCTGGTCACTTGGGTGGCCCTGTGGAGTCTGGAGAAGGGTGTGGCATCCTTCCTCTGAGGTTTTCATTCCCTTTAGGGGGCAGAAGCGATAAGAAGGGCCCAGGCTGGTCGGATCCCAGTGGGGTTGAGAGGGCAAGGCAGGGAGAGCTACAGGAAACAGCTCTAGGGAGACAGCTAGGTTGAGTGTGGCAGGAAACAGGAAGCAAAGTCAGGAAGGGGGCGGGGCTGGAAGTAGGCTTTAAGCCCTGTCAGCTCTGCACTGGGGTATTTAAAGACAAGGGGCTGCTTCTGAGTATAGGAGGCAGGAGTTCTCCAGGAGAGGGAACTGACTGAATGCACTAAGCCAGGAGGAGAACTCTGGTGACAAGCTAACCTCCTCCTCTGGCTGTTCCTGAGGCTAACCTTTTTGAGGACGCTCCAGTCATTCTGGAGTTCAAGAAGGGCTAGGAGCCCACCTCATCCCCTGAGAGTCTGACACAGGTATACATTGGTTTGGATCACATAGCATGAAATGGGATGTGTTGGTTCCAGATCTTCATGAATTAGTCCATGAGGAACATCCTTGTCAGTCAATTATTATCCATGTTGGAGGAGATGCTTTATGCCACTTTTCAGGTCTGGAGTTGTAGCAGAATTTAGGGGTTGAAGTGGTTCTTGGACAAGGGAAGGAGGAGTATAAGAACATAAGAACATCCCTGCTGGATCAGGCACAGGGCCCATCTAGTCCAGCATCCTGTTTCACACAGTGGCCCACCAGAAGTCTCTGGGAAACCCACAGGCTGAGGGCACTCTCTCTTTCCTACTGTTACTCCCCTGCAACTGGTATTTAGAGGCATCCTGCCTCTGAGGCTGGCGGTGGCCTGGAGCCCTCAGACTAGTAGCCATTGATAGACCTCTCCTCCATGAATTTATCTAAATCCCTCTTAAAGCCACCAAGGCTGTTGGCTGTCACCACACTTTATGGCAGAGAATTCCATTGGTTGATTGTGCATTGTGTGAAAAAGTACTTCCTATTGTTGTTGGCCCTACATTTCTTGACAACCACTTTCATGGGATGACCCCTGGTTCTAGTATTATGAGAGAGGATAGTTAGCCTAAACTTTTTCATGGCAGGTAGGCCTGGGTGTTCCACGGAAAGAAACCTGGCCTTCATGCTCCCCAGCCTTGGGCCAGGTTTCTTCCCATGGAACAGTTTAAAGATGGTGAGTCACTGGTGTGTGTGTGTGTGTGTGTGTGTGTGTGTGTGTGTTGGGCAGTCTTCAAGTAGAACTCCAGTCTGTTAAGTGGGGTGCGTGTGTCACACAGCCATCTTTGGGGCGGCCTGTTTGTGACTAATTAGTGATGGGGTTGTACTACAAAGTGCTGCTTTCTCAGAATGCAGGTTAAAGGGGGGGTGGATTTGTGGTGGGCTTATTCTGGCAGGCTCCTGTTGAGGGGCTTCAAGTTGTAGGTCCTTCATGCCACCCTAGTCTGATGTGAAGCCTTGTTCTTAGTGATGCTTCCTTAATTCATTTGTGGTTAGTTTTAAACCCATGTATTGGTGTCCATCTCTTTGTCTCCTTTCCTCGCAAAGCACATGTGAAGGTGAAAGTAATCTCCCTCAGGACCTCTGGATAGGAGTAGTGAGGATTTGGGTATGATCCTGCTGCTTCTCTTCCTATCCTGTGTTGTTCTAAAGAGGGCTGGGCAGGAGGATCCAGCGGGATGGAGTCTTTTTCTTCTGCAGCATCTCCTTCACAGAGGGAGAATGGAGAGTAAGACTGAGCTTCATTCTGCTGTAAAATCCAGCAGGATGGGCATTATCTCCTTCAGTGCCTATTTTCCCCTCACAGGGGGAAGAAGGAAGGGGAGTGCCATTATTCACTTCTGTGAGTCCATGACCATGGGGACCTATCTGTTTTTGAGCACGCGAAACATTTGATTTGAGATTGTCGTCATTCATAGGTGAATGTTCTTTCACCAAATGTTGGACCTTTTCTGTCGCATCTGAATGTGTATCTACCATCTTCAGAGTCAGACCCATCGAAATCAGTTTTGTCTACACTGACTGGTCCGGGTTCCCCAGGGCTTCAGTCCGGGGTCTTTCCCAGCCCTACCTGAAGATGCCAGGGATTGAACCTGGGACCTTCTGAAGGCTTGTGCTTCTTTTTTGCTTTGTTTCTCTTTTTTTTGGTCCTATTCTTGTGCCTTTTTAACAGAGTAAATTTAACAATTTACAGAGATTTAACACTGGACACCATTACTGGGGGGGAGGGGGGTGCTGGGAGATCACTTGTCTAATTTCAGCATGTGAGGTTGCTGTTAAAGACAGGAGCAGGCCCATGTTTTAAAAAAAGAAACTGATAACCTTACTGGACTCTGCCAACAATTGCTCCTTAGTCTGCAAACAATAAAACAATACTATAAAGACAAAATGTTTGCAGAGGCAGTCAGCATTTGGCGAGGTAGCAATTCTGCTGCTGTTGGTAGCGGAGCTATTTACATTAGCTAATTGCATGCAATCAAATGATGAAACCTCCATGGAATAAAATGAGAGCATTTTTAAAAAAAGTGGCAGGGGCTTTGATTAAGCTGTCAAGGGTTGGGATGAGGGGGAAAGAAGGCTGTGCTAGTCACTGAGCAGCTTTTCTGTGTTAGTTGTAAGCAGTCAACAAGTGTGACCTCCAGAAGTAAATGTTGCCAAAGTTTGATGGGAAATGAAATACAAGCCAAGCAAGAGGCTTTACACACAGGGCTTCTGCCCTGAATCTCCTTTGGGAGAGAGTGTGTGCATTCACACACCAGCCAAACTTACCCCAAAGTCCTGTCAAGATTCTTGGACTCTCTCCACACACGTTGGGCTTTGTCTTGTGGATTCTAGCTTATCTTGAGGTATTTCTGGAATTTTAAAATGCTGGTTTTAAGCTATTTTTTCTGAAAACGCAGGAGCAAACAGGGAGAGGGGCGGATGTAGAATCATCAGCATGATAAGAGGCATGCTCTCTTCAGAAATGCAGATCTATCTGTGTAGGGAGATCTCTTCTCCCCACCCACCCCCGCCCGATGCCTACCATGTGGACTTGTTTCAAAAGAAAACCAAGAGCAGAGGGGAGGGGCTGCTTCCCTCCATGCCATAAGTGTAGTTCAAAGTGGCTTCGCTCAACATTTACCCCAGAGCCAGAAGCCAAGTGCAAATAATTCCCAAGTGGGTCTGCTCTGGGATCAGGTGCAAAAAAAAAACACCCACCAAAAAACACCCCTAACTTTGCTGTGGCTTCCATCCTCCTCCCACACTCTGGAGCCTTCATGGTCATTGGCCAGAGCTCCATAGCATACTCCTGGCCTTGCCCCCACCCTCCCTTGTGACTGATTGGCTACATGCTGAGGCTCAGCCCACCCCCTCATCTTGACTGACGAGCTCAGCAAAAAGGGAAATGCTGGCTAGCATCTCTCTCAGTGCTGAGCTTCTCAGTCAAACCAAGCGAGGCATGAGCTGAGCCTGAGCATGTGGCCAGCAAGTCACAAGGAGAAGGGAGAGATTCTGCCTGACGCTCACACACACACCCCTACCTGGAGAGGACTCACCTTGGCTTGCAAGATGGGTCTTTCGGTTTGCCAGTGAGGTGGGGAAGCGAGAGGGCTCTGTGTGCCTCTGTGAGGCTTCAGAGTACCCCAGAGGTTTACATACTCAGGTTGAAAATCCCTGCACTCAGGCTATAATCCTATGTGCATTTATTTGGGAGAAATCCCTTTTGAACACAATGGTTCTTGTTTCTAAGTAAAAATGCATGAGATTGGGAATAATAATAATAATAATAGCATATGTATAATACCACTTAAGTGTGTGAAGTGCTTCACATGCATCGTCTTTAAGTAATCTTAACTTACAAGGCTGTGGTAAAGGTTACTTAAAGCTAATGCATGTGAAACTCCTGCTAACTGGGCAAAGAGGCACCTTTCAACATGGTACTTATCTTTATTTAGCAGGGGGAGAGTAACTGGCCCTATCCACCCCCAGCACAGTACCTCCAGTGACTGTTGTTGCTGGTGTCTGTCTTATGTTTCTTTTTAGACTGTGAGCCCTTTGGGGACAGGGATCCATCTTATTTATTTGTTATTTCTCTGTGTAAACCGCCCTGAGCCATTTTTGGAAGGGAGGTATAGAAATCGAATGAATAAATAAATAAAATACATGTTATCCATATATTGCTGCCGAGGCCGAGAGACTTGCCTTAGACCCACCTAGTGCATTCAGGGCAGGGGTTCGAAGTGGGGAAGTCCCGATTCGCAGCTCAGTCTTTGAGCTGCTATGCTACACCAACTCTGGATACTTTGATAGGTTGACTTGCTGGACATACAGCAGCAGTTCATCCTGCTGAAGGCATAAGCCACTGTGAGGCGAGTCTCACAGTCAGTGAGACCTGCCTTAAAAGGGTTTGCGGGGAGAGCAGGCTGAGACAATCCTCAGGCAGCCCTGGGACCAATCCTCAGACAGCCCACAGACAATCCTCAGACAGCCCTGGGCAGCCCTGGGACCAGCTGCCCACACAACTGCTGGCTCCATTACGGAGCCGACAGGGGCTGCGGAGATCAGGGGTGGCGTGGTCCCCAGAAGTTCCAGGATGCCCCGTGCTAGTGCACAGGGCATCCTGGATAAACCCCCAGGGCCAGGCGGCTTGTTTCAGCAAGTTGTCTCTCAGCTGATGGGGCCCCTCTCCCTGAGGGGCTCAGTGCCCTCCTCCCTCTACCCCCTTGTTCAGTTATAGCCGTGCCCCTGGCCAGGTGCAACTCCTGGGTCTCAGGAGAGCTGCTTAGCAATAGATGGGGCAGGGGTGCCACTCTGGGAAGAGCACCTGCCTGCCTGCTTGCATGCAGAAGGTTCCAGGTTCCCTCCCTGGCATCTCCAAGATAGGGCTGGGAGAGACTCCTGCGTGTAATCATTAGTTTTAAATAATATTAATACTGGGTTTCAAATGTTTGTAATCTTTTAAATGATTTTAATTGTAAACCGCTGAGAGATGCCAGTTTTGGGTGGTCTAGAAATGATTTAAATAAATAAAGATAATAAATAAACCCTTGAGAAGCTGCTGCCAGTCTGTGTAGACAATACTGAGCTAGATGGATCAATGGTCTGACTCCATGGAAGGTAGCATCCTATGGAGTTGGATGGATGAGAAACAAGCACAAGCCATTGTAGGGAAGGACACACCGAATGTAGCATTGGACAGAATTCAGTTTTCTCAGACTCTCAGCTTTCATTCATTACAAGGAGCATGTTTCTAGGCTGCCTGACTGCAATGATAGTCTTAAGGATAGACGACATCCGTTCTCTGAGGGAGGGCAGGATGACTCCTTGTCTTAAGGAGGTAATCATTAGACCACTTCTGAAGAAGCCTGCCTTGTATCCCTCAGAGTTAAGCAACTTACAAGCCTGCCTACACCTTTCCATGGCTGAGCAAGGTGGTTGAGAAGGTGGTCACCTCCCAGCTCCAGGCAGTATTGGAGGAAACTGATTATCTAGGCCCATTTCAGACTGGTTTTTGGAAGGCTATGGGGTGGAGATTGCCTTGGTCAGCCTGATGGGTGATCTTCAATTGGGATTGGCTTTCGATATTATTTACTATATCATCCTTCTGGAACATCTGAGGGGATTGGGGGTGGCAGGCACTGCTTTGCAGTGGTTCCGCTCCTACCTCACAGGCAGATTCCTGATGGTGTCCCTTGAAGACTGTTGTTCTTCCAAATCTGAACTTTCCTATGGTGTCCCTCAGGGCTCCGTATTGTCTCCAATGTTGTTTAACATCTACTTGAAATTGCTGGGAGAGATCATCAGGAGATTTGGTGCAGGGTGTTATCAATATGCTGACACCCAAATTTATTTCTCCATGTCAACATCACCAGGAGAAGGCATAACCTCCCTAAATGCCTGCCTGGAGGCAGTAATGGGCTGGATGAGAGGTACAGGCTGAGACTGAATCCAGATAAGACGGAGGTATTTATTGTGTGGGGTTGGGAGACGATTTTGATCTGCCAGTTCTGGATGAGGTCACACTCCTCTGGAAGGAACAAATACACAGTCTGGTGGTGCTTCTGGAGCTGATCCTCTCCCTGGTGTCCCAGGTTGAGGTGCTTTTTATCAGCTTCAGCTGATACAACAGTTGTGGCCATTTCTTGAGATGAACAACCTCAAAAAGGTGGTACATATGCTGGTAACCTCCAGGCTGGATTACTGCAATGTGCTCTATGTGGGGCTGCCTTTGTACATAGTCCGGAAACTACACTTGACCCAGAGACCAACCTGGCTGCCACATTCTGGACCATCTAGGAGAGACCATATTACTCCTGTGTTGAAAGAACTACGCTGGCTGCCAATACATTTCTGGGGAAAATATGAGGTGCTGCTTTTTACCCATAAAGACCTAAACAGCTTAGGCCCTGGGTATTTAAGAGAGCGTCTTCTTCACCATGAGCCCCACCGCCTGTTAAGATCATCTGGAGAGGTTCAGCTGCAGTTGCCGCCAACTCATTCAGTGGCTACTTGGGAACGGGCCTTCTCCGTTGCTGCCCCTGGACTTTGGAATGCGCTCCCTGTTGAAATAAGAGCCTCCCCATCTCTGGCAGCTTTTAGAAAGGCCCTGAAGACACATTTATTCACCCAGGCTTTTAATTAGATTCATGGCTTTAAATTTTTAATGTTGGTTTAAATGATTTTAATGTTAATGATTTTAATGTTTAAATGAGTTTCATTGTTTAATTTATTTAGTTTTCAATTTAATTGTTAATTGATTTTAATATTTTTTTTAATTTTGATGTAAATCGCCCTAAGCCAGTTTGGGAAGGGCGGTATATAAATCAAATAAATAAATCAGGGGCAGCCACATGTTTGCTAAACACATGCTTGCCCCATTCACCTGCAAAGTGAGATTGATGGTCTGTGTGTTTTTTTTTAATATATCAAAAGGAATGGATGGGAGACAGGAGTGAAACCAACCTTGGCCACAATTAGCTGTTTGAAGCAGTTCTTCCTGTACAGTTCACTTGGGGCTGGGGCTGGAAGCTGCTTACAAGCAGTGGAGTGTGTGGCAATGTCGATCAAAGGGCTGGGGACCTCCCCCCCCCCACACACACATTCCTTTTTGTATGTAAAAAGTAGACCCCCTCCACCCCTGCTTTATAGGCAAATGGGGCAAGCACATCTTAATCAAGATGGCTTTGCCCCCTGTAACTTCCAGTTTGGCCCCTGAAGTGTGTCTTCAAGGCCTGGAGTTGGAAGAAAGTCTCCAATACTGTCACCACATTAAAAAGATGTTAGTACATGACAAAGAATTATCCAGGTTTGCAACGGAAAGTCTGTTGCAAAAGTCTTAGCTGGTGGACATATCAGGCAATATTAAAATATTATAAATAAACAAACAAATATTTCCAGATGTTATGCTGTCCCTGTGTTCAGGTGTCTATACCTGAACACAGGGTTTTTAATTACTGCAGCTGTTTAATTGTTGTTTTAAAATGTTTTTAAATTGTTAATTGTTATATGGTTCTTTAATTTTTGTTTCAGCTATTTAGTGTTTTAATGGTTTGTTTTAATTGTAAACTGCCCTGAGCCATTTTGGAAGGGCGGTATAAAAATCAAATAAATAAATAAATATATGCACATACACGTTTTTGCCTGAATGACTGTATTTGTTTTTAAAGTAAACCTGGGTACAGTTCCCTCAAATGCATGGGACAGATAGGAAGTGTACTGCTGTGCAACATAACGTGGATAATTGTACCTGCGTACAGATCTGTTCCTACATACACTGTACACAGATTGTACGAGTGTTGAACCTAACATGTGAATAGGGCTTTTGCTCAGTGTGGAATTTTTTTAACTGATTCATCACTTATTTCTGTATACGCTTTCATAAGAGTAAACAATTTTGTAGAGCAGGTGAAGCATACTTGTTTGTTATATTTATATTCTGCTTTTCTTCCATCTTAAGACCAAAGGCAGCATACATGGGGCTTCCAGATAGTCACCCATCGACTCATTGACCAGACCTAGACTCTGCTTAGCTTCAATAAAGTTGCTGCCTCATGTGCCGTCAGATCAGACCTAGGGACCCATCATCTTTTTACTTGTATATGGTGCTGCCCACACCCTCACAGCTGTGAGCATTTTAAAAGAGGCATTCCCCCTTCTTTCTCAAACAGAAGGGAGAGCATCTCCTAAGATGGTGCATCCATGATTTTAGTAAGGACTTGAATTATTTAATGGATCCCTCCCCCCACCCGAGGTCTGCTGCCCAGTTAATTGGGGGCACTTCTTTAATAAATCAAAAGATGTGTAGGGGAAGAATGGCAGTTTAGTCCTCAAATAGCAGAACAAAACCAGGTTGGTGAGAAAGCAGCAAAGTGAGAGGTCCGAAGACAGTTCTTGATTATTGAAGAACTACAAGGATTTGTTTAAAGAAAAGGCTACAAACAAATGTGAAAGAGCCTGCAGCTTATTTCAGCTGCAGCTCATGGCTGAAGAGAGAGACCAAAACAAACAGCCATCTCTGGAGAGACAAAATGGAGACTAACACTGGAAGAACAAAGAGGGGAGGAGTTCAGCACTTTTATCCATGACTCTAAAACCCTTCAGTGGTCACTATGAGCCATTGAAGCTGAGAGCTGATGCTGCCAGGGTCTTAGCTCCAACACGAAGTTGTGTCATTTACCAAACTGATGAACTGACTAAATCTTGCAGCCCTACTTCTTATAGCAGAAATGGAATTAAATATGCTAATTTGCTTAATATACTTGATTTGCACAGGTTGCAGAATCTGGGCTCTCTTTGGCACAGAATTTTTATTTTATTTTAGCAGAAAGTGTACACAGGCCTGGAAATCTGACTAATTCTTAGTATGCAGTCAACTAAATCGCAACACCATATAGGCGTGGCTGAAGATTAACATGATTGGTGAAGGAGGTCCTCTTCCTTACAGCACCTTCTAAAACTGTTTACAAGTAAGAGACATTAAAGCTGCAATCCTAAGCATCCATACAGCTCAAACCTATGCATGTTTCCTCAGTCAGAAAGAAGTCCTACTGAGTTCAATGAGGTTTATACACAAGTAAATGTACCTAGGATTGTCTTACATAAGATGCACTCTTACATTGGATGCAGCTTGCACTGAAATCCAGCCTCATTTCTGAGTAAACTTTCAAGATGCAAGTTCCAGTGCCCTAAGTGGGACTCATTTTAGATAAAACTTCCTGAGAGAAAAATATTGCCACTGGTATACCAGTTCTTATGAGACTTACAATTTTAAAGGAAGAATCCTAAGGTTTTAACTGCAGTTAGATAGGCACAGGGTACCTTGAGGCTGCTCCCATTTGGCTTCCAAACAGGTTCAAGTTCAGAACTCAGAGACCCCTCAGTGTTGATGTTAACTCTGAAGGTTTAAATCAATAGAGGCACAGAGGCATCTGCACTAGGTCTACAGTGTAGAGTCAATACTGGCGCTCTCTATTAGGAATGTTTCCTAATGGACATTCTAATAATAGAAGCAAAGGCTATCTTTAGGTCAGTAAAGGCCTCAAACAATTTGCTGTCCAGACTTCGCAATATCTGGTTTTTAGCAGGTCTATATAAAACAGCTATCTATGGCCAACCTTAACATCCAAGTATGTTCCACGGAATATGCTGTTTGGACCAACCTGGCCCACTGGTTTTATATGTACAGTATACATTTGGCTTATATTATCTAAAAAGCAATAGAAGAATGGAGTAGAGGGCCATTTTTTGGCAAATGCCTTGTATCTCTCTAAATCATGTTTTTTAACGTATGTGTTTTAAAGGTTCAGACCTTTTCTTTCTTTCTTTCTTTCTTTCTTTCTTTCTTTTTCTTATTTGCCACAAATCAGACTGTTGCCACACACTTATATAGACAGAAATACATTTATTTTGCATATAGGCTAACTGAATTAGAAAGTAATTTTCATGGAGAGTTGGTGCCAGTTTAGCAGTTTTATCTAGACATCCGTCTCAATCCCATTTTTGAAGGCCCACGTGCTTTCAAGTGTGAATTACATCTACACAAAAGTTTCTGTTTCTCATCTTCTAAAATATAAAGTCAAAGTCTGGCAAAGGTCTCCAGTCAGATGAAAATGGTATTTTTTTTCTCTCCTTCTGCAAAGAAACATTAGCATTCTATCATTCCCAATTGCATTGTTGCTGATATCTCAAATGCACAAATAGATCTTTTCCCTGACGCTCCCCACTAGCTACCAATGTATTCATTCATAATTAAGATTTCTGTGCAACACATTGGGATTTTAGTGGATAAACAGCATTATTAAATTCCCACCAGTTTGATTGTTGAATATTTATTTAACTCATGTCCTCATATTCTTGTATTATGGCTTGCTATTTTTCATCAAGATGTTTGTACATGACAAAGAATTATCCAGGAATGCAACAGAAAAGACTGGGAACATAAACACTCCAAGTGCATACCTTCTGAGAGATATTTGTTTAACTTCTGGTGTGTATTTATAAGAACAGGGAGCTGCTCATTTACTTTACCCTTAGGAGAAAACTATAGGTTTGCATTTGTGTCCCCCAAAGCATGGCAATGTTTACTTCTGCTGTTCTGAAGCACCTTTTATCACTAAAGGAAACATTATAATTCCAGATACATGATGAATATTGTAAACCTCCTGATACAGCCATGCAGAAAAATATCACTCGGAATGAAAATAACAATTGTTGGGGGAAACGTAACCTGAAAATATCAACTTTTGTATGATAAATGTTTTGTAGGGAATTTCTCCATTTACTATAATGCATTCATAGATTTTTAACAAGGTCTTAAAATTGGTTTGTTTATTTTAGACATCTTCATAGCTCTCCTGGTTAAAGAATATTTTCCCTCCTTAAGAGGAAGCAAGAATGTCCAGCAACCATTAATTTGTTTTCAAGGTATGTTAACACTTGGCTTTGCCTTTCCACAGGGAGCTGGAATATTATGTGAACAGATACGCTTATCTGTGCATGATTAGATAAATACATATGTTCTTTGTGGCAATGGGCCATTGTAGAGGGAGGAAAATTGCTTAGCTCCCAATTTGAGCAATGGAGGAATGGAACAGAATGTGTATTGTTTGGAGCTGCCTATTAGGAGCATTCCTGGCTTCCATCAGAGAAGTGAAAAAGTTTATCATTTGGTGCTCTGTATAGCCTCTGGGTGGGGAACAGCCATGGAGCTGCCTCCTTGCTCTGAGAAGGTGGTGAGGTAGATACACATGGGATTGTGTGTGTTTGTGTTTGTTTGTTTATCTATCTATCTATCTATCTATCTATCTATCTATCTATCTATCTGACATATCTGTATACTGCCACTACTGAAGTCTCTAGGCAGTTTACAGCAATAAAACCAATAAATTTCAACAAACAAAACATTAACAATCAAATTAAAATACCCATTAAAACTAACACATATCTTAAAAGCTTGGCTAAAGAGATGCCACTTTAGTTGTTTCCTAGAAGCCAACAGGGATGGAGCAGCTCTAATCTCAACAGGAAATGCATTCCACAGCCCTGGGACAACTACAGAGCAGGCACGCCTTTCAGCTGCCACCCGACGAGCCATCAGCACTCTCAGATGAACCTCCCCTGAAGATCTTAAAAGGCAGCGGAGTTCATAACAAAAAAGCCTTTCCCTTAAATTGTTGCACCGTTATGGAAAGTGGCCCATGTTCACACTATTGATGAGCCAACACATTCTGAAGAGCAATCATATTCTGTTTTGGTGCTCTGGGGCATGATGTTCCAGGGCAGGGGTTATAATTCCCCCCCCAGCTTCTCTTCAAAGGTTTGTGAGTGACATGCACGCACACGTGTACCAAATATCGGAGAGGCCATCTTGAATTGGGGTGGATGACATCATTACAGACTATTGTCCTTGAGCTGCCCCTATATTGCCCTACAACTCTAGCAAATTTGGTTCAAATTAGTTAGGCAGTTCATAAGTTAGCCCAGTTATGCCTCAAATGTTCATGCCTCTGCCATCTTGAATGGGGTGGGTGATATCATCACAAACTACAATATGCCAGTGAGCTGTACCTATGTGTTACCCACTATAACTGTACCAAATGTAATTCAAATCCATTAGACTGTTCCCAGCCCATTTGCACCTCAAATGTTTATGCGTTAACCATCTTGAATCAGGGTGGATAACATAATCACAAACTATGCCAATGAGGTGTCCCTACAACTGTACCCAATTTGGTTCATGTTGTTCCAGTCATTGCGAAGTTTATGAGGGGGGCACACACACACACAGGCTCATGGACAGAATGCTGGGTGATCTCATAAGCTTACTTTCCTTAAGGAACTGTGGGCTAAAAAAATAGCTTTAAAATGAACAATAGGCAACAGTGACCATATGGTAGCCAAACAACTATATTTATCCAACATTTTCTATCTGAAGTAACAGTCAGTTAGCAAACAATGAAAAAGAAAGTTTTCCCATGGCATCACTAATTATTTTATTCGTATTTTGAAGAGTTAATCTACAGAAAACACCCCAAAATAATAATATTTATGTAGACATTTGTAGGAAACAACAAAGTTTTCAAGTACAGTTCTTTTAGCTAACTATAAAAGTCATTGTCACAATCTGCCTTTTTCAAGTCATCTTCATCACCTTGGCTGTCACATTGCCCTACATGGGATGTTGCCACAAGATGTTGTCAAACCATACTTCATACAAATACACATGAGCACAGTACAAAATTGTTTTTGCACTTGCAGCACAACAGTTCAATAACTTAATCAGCTGCTGGTTTCCCAGTTATCCACTGAATAGCAGCTACCTCAGCTACCTTCCATCTCTAGCTGTCTGGGTCAGGCAGCTTTGCCACTTAATATTGTTTGTTTGTTAGCAAGCCCCATAACAAATTGTTCTCTGGGTGGCTCATAACACAGCCTTAAAACTTCAAATAAAAATACATACATGAAATCACAACACATCAAACAAGAAATAAAATACAAAATATAATACAAAACAATTTTAAAACTTTTTAAACTTCAATTTAAAAAATCAAATTTAGAAATCAAAATGTAAAAGGGCCTGAGTGAATATAAAGGCTTGATAATTAGCATGGTGAATATTCTGTTGCAGGTAGGGATGTGCCCGAACAATGGTTCAAAGCATAGTTTGAGCACTTTTTGTGAGCAGTGCAGGGGAGCTTTAAGAAAGAGGAGAGCAGGTCCACTCTCCGCTGATGATGATCACACAAATGATGCCCATGCATGCGTGGATAGCATGTGTGTGCTAGCACCATGCGAGGGTATTTGGGCTGAGCACCACCCCAGCAGAAAACTGCATGGGGCAGCAGAAGATTATGTAGCATAACTCATTTAAGTCTGCTATGTTTTCAAATGCATTTTGGCTGTAGACTGGTGCACATGCATAGAAAGGCATGCACATAAACACTAAGACACCCTGGAGTTATCACTGATGTGAATGTACTTCTGTTATACGAGGACGAATATCACGAAGTGACTCTTTATTAATCACTGAAAAACAGTAACTGTCATTATTCTTACATCAAGTTCACTAAATGTTGTAACTATGTCTATGTACATGATCTGATCACATATTCCTCCCCATTTTGTTCCTCCTTCCCCTTCTTCTGTTGTTTTCCTTCTGTTAGTTTTAGATTGTGAGCCGCTTGGAGCCGGGAGCTGTCTTCCAGTTCTTTGGTGCTATACAAAATAAATACATTATAAGATGTATTATATTATATTAATTATATTATTATGTATTCCAGTCAGGCGTTCAGGAGGGGAACACTGCCTGGAGTCCCACGAGGCAGAATCCCTGCAACAAATTACTCTTATTGTTCTCTCCTGGAAGCATTGGAGGAGGAGGGCCCCAATACTATGTTTTTCTCTGGGCCCCAAGTGACAGTATCGCTCTGCGGTCCTGATAGCACACAGTGCTAGGCCAGCTATGAATTTAAGTAGGTGCTCAATCCAACAAGTGGAAATGTGCATATGTTCCCCAGGCTTGAGAAATCGAATCCAAAGGCTAGTCAGTTTGTCATGTATCACACAAACTGTTAGGAGCGGGAGTTAATTCAGCCTTCTCCTCCTCTGCTCAGATGATTGTCACTGTTGAAGATAACCTGACCATGACTTTGTGTGCATGTCCATTTCCCCCTGTTAGACTGGAGATCAGGAGCACTAATCCAACTACTGTATAGATCTTTCCTTAGAGCCAGCAGGATAATTCCAGGTTATAGAAATATTCCACCACTTCTGTCAAGAGCTTGCCATATCTTGGCATCATATTGTTTTAATATGATTGTTTTTCATTATTCGTGCCATAGAGCAGTTGTCTATATGGTCCTTTTGAGTCTTACTCTTTACACTGCCCATTGAACCTTCTACTTCTGAATGCAGGATAAGTTCCTCCAATGCTCCTTATCTTTATGTTAAAACAAGGGAGGTTAATTAACACCTTCCATTATCTGTGTTCCTTTTTAATTGCCCAGTTAATCTGTGATGTACCAAAGTCAGCACAATCTCTCGGCAAAGCTTTATAAAACAAAAAATCATTGCACAAACCTTTGAGACTCAAAATGATATTGAATCATTTTGTATTGCTGAAAACATTCTTGTGAAAGTATCTTGATTATGTAATGCTCTTTTTAATATTGGCACTCTTTCCATTGTGAGCAGATGACTGTTTCTGTGATGGCGTCTCTAAGTTGCCAGAAACCCACAGCCCGGCTTTATACAAAACATTACTGCGATATTTTGTCCAGGATAGAGATATATTAGTAGTAATTAGGGCTATTGGAATCCAAAAATTGGTTGTCAGACAGCTGCAAAATTGATAATATCAAATGAATCCAAGATAGTCTACATTAAACAAGTATAAATGAATATTATATAATGTTGCCAAATTGTTAGTGCTTCTTTTAATGTCATTTTATTTGTTCAGAGTTTTAATAATGGTATGTTAGTCTATGGTCATATCATAAAAGATAGTGGCTGATCTCCAATGTTACATGTACATGACAGGGGAGGAGCAATATTTGACCATCTCTCCTTCCCTCTGAAACCCACTGTGTCTCCTGAAAATATGTCCCTCAGGGTTGCCCAAAGAAATAATTTGCCATCACCAGGATTTCACTTGTCCAGCTCCATGGAATCAAGGTGGCTATCATGTCACACCAAATGAGTCCTGAATCCCAAGCACTCAAGAACTAGACACTGTGATTTATAAATAATAGCAAAGGATTCAAGTGAGCAGTTGAAATTATAAGTATTATACTTACTTCAATTACCCCACTGGGTGACATTGGTCAATAACCATCTCTCAGCCTAACCTACCTCCCAGGGTCATTGTGAAGATAAAGTAGGCAGAGGAGAGAATAATGTATGCTATGCTGAGCTCACAGAAGGAAGGGTGGGGTATAACCAAAATAATAAATAAATCAATATGTATGCATATCTGTAGGGGAAGAACTGAACTCTCAAGCTTACCATGACAACTTGTTCCCACTGTACTGCTGTGTTTTGGATCTCCTGTGGTTTCATTTGCTGAAATGGGGTTTTAATTTTGTTCCTCATTATGCTTGGAGAGTTTTTGTAAGTTCTTGGTTTCAGATTGTAAACTGCTTTGAGATCTTTCATGATCTCATATCATCTATAATATAAAACAAACAAACAAACAAATAACATTAGAACAGGAACGGCAACACTGCTGCAGCAAGGTAGCAAACGTCCATACCCTGCCTTTCAGTATACCTTAGACCTGAACTGGAGGTGTGGGAAACAGAATGTTTAGTCACTCCTTTATGCAGTTCTTGGTTTCTTTACTGACCTAGAAAGGAAATGCGAGCTTGTGACAGGTCCTGCCATGCAGACACCTGTCAATTACTAAAGAAAGTGCTGAGAGAACTAACCCATGACACACAGGCCCATGGGCATACTGTTGATAAGACAAAGGGAGGCAAATGTCTCCTGGCCCACAGCCTCTGAGGGGTCCCCCAAGGCCAGTCCTTGTCCTCTCTCCAGTCCCGTAGACAGGAGTGTGAGCTGTAGTCCCCCCAAGCAGGTTTTCTGTGACTCTCGATTCCCCTATTATCAGGTGGAGTGGAGGAGAGTGGCAGTGACTGCAGCAGCAGCAGACAGGCTTCTTGAGCTCTTCCCCCACTCGGCAACTGAGTGCAGTTAGGATGGAGCTGGGACTGGGAGCTAGCAAGCTGTTCAAGTGGAAAGGAAAGTCAAACAAAGTAACAATTCTTATCTGTGTGTTTTTTATGTGTGATTTGTTCTTTTTCCTGTTTCCCACATTTATGTTCTGTGTGTGTGAGAGAGAGGGAGAAGAAGAGGGAGAGGGAGATTGTTTTTGCCCAAGCTATTTTTAACTTTTAAAAAATGATTTTAAAAGATTAGGGTCTTCCCTCCGAGTCCTGATGACCCATGTGAAGTGATCTTCTTCCAACTTGCAATCGTTTTCCTCTCTATGGAAAAGAAACAGGGTGTGGTGGCATTGATCGCTTCTTTGATGGTGCTGTGGTTGTTGAAAATATCTATTATATTAATTCTCCTGGGTGTGCCTTGGAATGTGCGTCCCGGCACCCAGCTGATTGGTTGGGCGGCAGAGGCGCCTGATTGGTTGGGGCGCACCCAGAAGAATTGGCTGGCTGGGCAGCTGCGGAGGCAAGGCGGCAGGCCCGGCAGCGGCACTCGGCCTGGCAGCCTGCGCCCGGCACCCAGCTCCGCCAAAGACTGGGGCAGGTGGCGGGGAGAGGTAGCCGGCCCCAAAGAGCACACAGATGCTCTGTGTGGGAGTCGGGACTGGTACTGGGAGGCAAGCAGCGGCCGGGGAGGCAAGCGGTGGGCCACGGAACTGGCACTCATCCTGGCGGCGGGCCTGTGGCCACAGCCGCAGAGACAAAGCAGCAGCAGCGGGCCCAGCCATGGCAGCGAGGCAGCCCCAGGCCCGGCCCGCCCGCCCGTGTAGGCCAGGCAGCAGGCCTGGCTGTGGAGGCACCCGTTGAGACAAGGTGCCCATGGGAGGGCGGTGGTGGGAGGGAACCAGGTGGTGGGACTTCCCTGCTCGCTGCCCGGGAGGAAGAACGGCAGTGGTGGGGCCCTTTTCAGCCGCCAGCTTCCCTAAGGAGGGCCTGGCCTGTGGCAGCGGAGGGAAAGTACTCAGTGTGGGGAGGGGAGGGAAAAAGGGAGGGGGCGGGCAAGAGAGAGGGGGAGGGGGAGGTCAAGAGAGAGTGGTGCAGGGGGAGGGGAGAGCAAGAGAGAGGGGAGGGCAAGAGGGCAAGAGAGAGTGGGGCTGGGGGCAGGGGGAGGGAAGGCAGGAGAGAGTGGGGCAGGAGGGGGGAGGGCAAGAGATAATTGGGTGGGATGGGGAGGGTGGTAAGAGAATTGGGTGGGAGGGGGAGGGGGTCTGGAGGGAGGGGGGAACAGCCAGCCCCAAAGAGCGCACAGATGCTCTGTGCGGGTCAGCTAGTATTCAATTGTTTTTCAACCAAACAAGTTCTCAAAAAAATGTTTCTTGCTCCCAGAATGGCTCATGATACTTTAGGGTTGGGGAAGAGTGGAGCTAGCCTAGCATCCTTCCCAATTATTTACTAATAACCAAGATGCAAGTTTTGAGTGGTATAAAAATATGTTAAATAAAATAAATAATTTTAAACTGGTTTGCCTGGATATCCCTTCACCTACCTTTTCCAACTGAAAAGTACTGGTGTTTAAAAAAAAAAAATCCTGCCTTGCTAATGACAAGCCCTGACAATAACTGTTAAGCTTGGAAGAGAAGCTTCCTTTGGAACCCACAGAAGGGGAGGAGAGCAAGTCTTGTAGTAGGAACATAAGAACATGGGAAGCTCCCATATACTGAGTCAGTTGCTTGGTCTATCTAGTTCAGTATTGTCTACACAGACTGGCAGAGGCTTCTCCAAGGTTGTAGGCAGGAATGTCTCTCAGCCCTATCTTGGAGAAGGCAGGGAGGGAACTTGAAACCTAGATGCTCTTTCCCAGAGGGGCTCCATCCCCTAAAGGGAATATCTTACCGTGCTCACATGTGGTCTCCCATTCAAATGCAACCCGGACAGACCCTGCTTAGCTAATGTGACAAGTCAGGCTTGCTACCACAAGACAGCTCTCCCAGCTTGCCTCTCCAAGTAGCAAGCATGAATTGCGCTCTTATGTTTCATAAAGCTGATACTGTTGTATGATTTGGTTCTGCTGTTGTTTGCACTTTATAACTGTAGTCCCCTGTCCGCTGTTAATCTGCTACACTATATTACACGTGTCCTTAATGTTCTTCTGCAGCAGAGACATGGGGCCAGGAGAAGGAGAGGAAGGCAGTGAGGGGCCCATTTTAAACTCTTGTCTCCAGGCCCACTCCAACCTTGGTACGCCCCTGCACAGGCCAGCAAGCAGGTCTCCACTAGTGACAGCTATCTTTTAAGCACTCCAGCAGGCCTAATCAGGGAGTCATCTCCAGTTGCATTGCAATTATATCCAATTCTTATATTGCTGTTGCATTAGTGGTGCCTTTCATAGTGATGAACAAAATCATTTTTGCTATACATCCTTTTGCTTTGTGAAAACACTTCTTTTAACAGAAGGAATAACAGCAGGGTAAACCAGTTCTTAAACCCAAGCGCCTTAATCATAGCAAGAGAAGGGCTCAGTCTGAAGCAAGACAACATTTTGAAAGACCTGCCAGGAAGTTTAAGATCTCGGTTGGGGGAAGGGTCCTCCATGGGAGGGATACCTCCTGCCTTCCTAAGTTAGGTATATTTCTAATCCCCTGCTGAGCAAAGCGGCACCTTTTAAAAGAAACGATTCTCTTTATTTAGCAAGGGAAGAGCCACTGGCCCTATCCAACCTCAGCACAGCATTCCTCCGGTGGCTGTTGCTGGTGTCTTTCTTATGTTTCTTTTTAGATGGTGAGCGCTTGCGGGACAGGGAGCCATTTAATTAATTTATTAATTTATTTCTGTATGTAAACCGCTTTGGGAACTTTGGTTGCAAAGTGATATTCATTGTACTGTATGTGTCCACTGTGGGAGGCCTCTTTTAACTGGGGGAGTACCCAGTTATTTAACTGCATCTCCAGGTGGGTTCAGGGGGCACCAACTCTTGTTTGTTTACTATATTCATATACTTCCTGAGACGTGCATCTCTAGGTGGTGTACACAATCCAAAACATGACAAATAAAAAAAGAGCAAAGACAACCAAAACAATTTCATGGAACAAAAAGTTAAAACAGTCTCATGGGATAGAAACCATTAAAAAGGAAAATTAATTTAAGTTAAAGCCTGAGAAAGTGAGGGGTGTCCTGACCTGTTTAGCCAACAGGTTGAGCCTTTTTTTTAATTCCCCAAGGCTTTTATGGACCATGGGTGGCTACTGTTTATTTGGGTGGGTTTTTTTGGTGCTTTGTTGCTGTTCTGTGCTGGAGTTGTTATAAATTGCTTTGGATATTTTAATAGAAAAGCAGCATATAATAGAAATACTTCAGGTCAGTTACTAAGACGCTCTTCGGATGAAAATGGCAGAAACTGGTATTTATTTCTCATGTTGGTGTATCACACTTTTAACATGGACCCTTTGTTTATCCTCAGGAGTTCTGCCTTTACCCAATAACCCTCTTCCCAGTCCAGCAAGGAGCATGTGTGCCTGGAAGCCAGCTGCCACACACACATTCTTTACCTGGAGGAGGAACCTTATATGTAAACAGGTGTCGCGCATACAGTTCTGTCCTCAGTCCAGTTACTAGGCATGTTCAGACCTTGAACTGTTGGAATATCAGCAATAGTGCTGAACAGCTCTTCGGAAGGATTTCGTTTAGGACTGCACAACTTCAGCCCTCTTGCCAATGGCTATTGGCCACTGTTGCTAGGTATTATGGGAGTTCAAATCCAATAATAGCTGGAGGGCCAAAGTTGTACGGCCATGATTTAGTTCTTCCCACTCCCACCAAAGGGCAATCAACACAATTTCCAGTTGTTTGGCAGTGCTACATGGACTTGGCTGCAGCTAATGCATACATGCATGCATAGCTGGATCAGGGCAATGTGAAATAGGCATGCCTGAAGCCTTATTCACATGTTTTGTTGAATACACATATAATCTGTGTATGCATGTATAAATCTGTACACACATAAAGTTATTCATACTTTGTACTGAATGCACATACAATAGTACACTTCATTTGTATCCTGCATTTTGGGTACACTGCAACATAGGAAGCTGCCATATACTGAGTAAAACCATTGGTCTATCTAGCTCAGTATTGTCTTCACAGACTGGCAGAGGCATCTCCAAGGTTGCAGGCAGGAATCTCTCTCAGCCCTATCTTGGAGAAGCCAGGGAGGGAACTTGAAACCTTCTGCTCTTCTCAGAGCGGCTCCATTCCCTGAGGGAAATATCTTACAGTGCTCACACTTCTAATCTCCCATTCATATGCAACCAGGGCAGACCCTGCTTAGCTAAGGGGACAAGTTATGCTTGCTACCACAAGATTAGCTCTCCTCCATACCCAGGTTCATTTTTTAAAATAAATACACATACAGTCATTAACACAGAAGTATGTACATGTGTACAGATACCTAAATGTACATACAACATACTGTCTGAAGAAGGCTGGGGATATAAGCCATATTCAGACATTATGTTGTACCAGTGTACAAGTGTCTCTACACTTCTACATGTGTTTGTGTGGATGACAGTACATGCGTTCAGTGAACCTGGATACAAGGCCTCTCAAATACAGGGTACAGATAGGAAGTGTACTACTGTACTGCATTAAACATAACATGTGAATAACTGTACATGTGTGTACATTCTATGTGTGTTGAACATAACATGGGAACAGAATTAATGTGTCTTTCCCAAAGCTACTCAGTAAGCTTAATTGTTGAGACCAGCTAATATGCATTATATTTTTACTCCAAAAAACGAGCTACATACAAAATGAGCTACATACGCATCACCATGTTTGTCATGATCCATGGTGAATGTACTTTTGGTAGCAAAGCTGGACTGGAAGTTCTGTAATGTATAAAATAGTTCTGCATGGGGATTTGAATTTGGGTTTCCTGTATCTAAACCCAATAATCTATCTAGTAAGTGCACCACACTGAGGCTAAGTTCAGACAGAACACAAAACCATGGTTTGTACTAACCATGGTTAGGAACTTGCACCATGGTTTGAAATCCAGCTGAATAACAGGTAAACCATAGGTTAGAGCTGTTTGTTTGCTTTTGCTTCCATCTGTTCAGGATCATCTCCATGTTATAGAAACCTATTGAAGTACTATTTGGAGAGGAGAGCTGGTCTTGTGGCAGCAAGCATGACTTGTCCCCATAGCTAAGCAGGGTCTGTCCTGGTTGCATCTGAATGGGAGACTTGATGTGTGGGCACTGCAAGATATTCCCCTCAGGGGATGAAGCCACTCTGGGAAGAGCAGAAGGTTCCAAGTTCCTTCCCTGGCTTCTCCAAGATAGGGCTGAGAGAGATTCCTGCCTGCAACCTTGGAGAAGCCGCTGCCAGTTTGTGAAGACAATACTGAGCTAGATAGACCAGTGGTCTGACTCAGTATATGGCAGTTTCCTATGTTACAATAATGAACCTAAAGATGGCCACTTAATATGGTCTTTGTATGTGAAATCATCAGATATAATGGGAAGCTACAGATATTAGTTTTGCAAAGTAGTTTTATAATTTGTAAATCAGCTTCAAACTGTGGTTTCAGATTCTGGGGGGTTGTCAAGACCAAACCAACCAGGATTTCTGGGCAGGATTGGAGTCCAATGTTAAAACAACTCCTGTTTTCAGACACCCAGCTTGGCTCTCTCATTATAGGTATACAACAACACAAAGGACGTGCTAAGGGAATTTACATACATTATAGCAGCACCAAATGGACTCCATATTATCATTGGCTCATTTGGGTCTGCAACAACAGGATGATGTTCCCATCTACACAGGATTGCAATGATTCTTGTACTCTGGGCAATTCCAAGAAGTATCATAGAGATTGCATTAACTTGCATGGAAAATGTAACAACGTCTGAACCATCCCTACAACCTGTTTTGTTGGAAAGTGGTTGGAGTCATGCACAGAATGCGACTGCACAGAATTGGTGATTTTGCACGTAATGATATAGATGGCAACTTACATAACAACAGGAAATAAAATATTGATCAGTGGGGTGAGAAAATTGCTTCCTGCAGCACCTGAGGTTCACAAGGCAAAAGGATACCAAATACACACACAGGTTTACAGACAATGTTAGTTCTAGTTTCCATTTTCTGGAGCATTTTCGGACAGCAGGCTTTACCATGGGTTTACTGCGAGGCTTTACTGAGAGTTTGTCGTTGCCAAAAAAGAAACTGACGCAAAGAATGAACTTTTTAACCCCAGATAGAAATTGGGCGACACTCTAATGCACATTGAAAAACCCGAATCGTGTGTGAATTGCTCCCCGATAACTCACAGGGACTTTGGTGTAAATTTGCCTGATATATGAACACACATCCTCCATTCTGGAGGAGATGCAAACTAAAAACTCTGTGTGAAAAAGCTCGTGGGAGTTAGTCCCACATGCCTTCATGCCGTGGGGTATCTGAAGATGTTTAATTCGGGGGATTAAATGGACACATAGGGTCGGCTCCCCTCCGCAATCCCTGGCAGATCTTTTTCCTGTGTCATCCTCCAACCAATGACAAATCACATCAGAGAGGAGGAGAGTGAGAGAGCTTTGTTGTTGTTAGTTTGACAGCTAAGAAGGGAAGAACGGCATGACGAGTTGCCAAGCAGGCGGATCAAACAGCAGAACACTTAACCCAAGCCTGCCAAATCTGACCCAAATCTTTGCTGATTTTTATAATGGACTTGCCTTTGTGAGTGAATGCCTTCATCACCTCATGCCCCTGCTACACACACACTCCCAGACCATCTAAGAGGCAGGTTTCAGGCAAATCAACTCAGACAAAAAAAATCTCAGGTTACATCAAGCTGTAGCCTCCATTCTGCATGTCTAATGTGGGCCTATGTTAAGACCCACATTTTGCAGTTTGTGCTTGCGTTTATCTCAGGAATTTCTCTTCCCCCCCCCCCTCACTTCTGGACTCCCTCCACAGAATTTCACCAATCTGCTAAAACCCTCCCCCACCCCATGCTTGCAATTGCAAGTACTCTGAGCAGACCATACCAAACACAACTGTCAAACTCCTCTTCATTGCATTTTGAAAAATGCCATGGCCACTCCACACATCAAGGGAGAGGTGCTTGGCCATAACAGAAGCCCTGGGTTTTTCCCCAAAAAGCCACTAAAACTAGAGGGCTTTTAAAAGCTGGACATACTTTGGGCTAAGCCAGAATGTGCAGCCTTTATTCAGGGGGGAAACATAGTCATGTCTGTACTGGTCCTTGATAGCATTGAAAGGCATCATCTCATACTGTGTGGGAGGAGGCAATGGTAAACCCTTCCTGTATTCTACCAAAGAAAACCACAGTGCTCTGTGGGCCCCAGGAGTTGAAATCAACTTGATGGCACACTTCTTTACTTCGGGGTAAATGCAGCTAATATGTGGACTTGCATACTCCATTCTGGAGGCGATTCAAAGTAAAAGCCATGTGTGTAAAGCCTCCTGGAGGCTTTTCAGACAGCCTGCGAATTTGGGGCATAATGGATACTCCAAAGCAAAAACAGGGTGGTGGTGTTTTTTTTACCCCAGACATAAATCAGGCCAGGTTCCAGTACAGAGGGGGCAACTCAAATTGTGTGTGAAGTGCTCTCTGAAATATTGTATGGACTTTGTGGTAAATCTGGCTGATATGTGACCGCACACCCACCCTCCCAAAGTAAAGTCACGGTAAAGTTGCCATCTTAAAAAGCTGCTGGAGATTTTATTTTTGCCCCTGCAGACCGCTTTTACAGTACACTGTTTTTTAACATGGATTTTCCTTCCACATACAAAGGCTATTTACATGCATTGAACAGAGTTCACACAAGCCATTCACACAAGAGTTCACACTGAGCCATTTCAGAAGGGCGGTATAAAAATCGAATGAATGAATGAACAGGCGTATGAATACCTCCAACAGGCACGATCATCTGTGAAACATTTACCCATTTTGCGATGAATGTGAAACATTCACCCATTTTGCCATGTAAGGGAAGGCCTTGACAGATGACAGGTTTCTTTCATGAGAACATGTTAGGAAATGTGCATGTGATTTCCCTGCTTTTTAAGGGTTAAAAAATCAGGTGATGTAGGCTTGCCCAGTAGGGGGCTGCAAGATGAATAGGGAAAGCTGAGGGGTTTTTTTACAACTAAGGTTAAAAAAAGAAAAAAGGCACAACCCTCCTCAGAGCATCCAGAGGCCTGCTGAAAAAGGTCCCTGGGAGCTAAGTTAGGCTGAGAGAGAAGCGACAGGCCCAGAGTCACCCAGCAAGTATCGTAGCTGAACGGGGATTTGAACTCCCCAGTCCTGTGATTAAACACAGGAGGAAATTAATAGCTTAAGTGGTTGTTTTGTTGATATCTAATGGTACATCAAATTGTTTCTTGTGTTGTTTGCTGTATTTTGGGTCTTTTGACCATAATAAACGGACTGACTGACAAATTAACGTTGTTATAAACCAAATTGGGCCACTTAATCACTTGGCCTTACCATGAATGATGATGCTTGAAATCATATTGTTTTTATTTAGGGTCATTACAAACTGAAGTAACACAGAGTTTTATTCGAGAGTAATTCATACATGCTCCCATTTACCAAGAGTCTGCTTTCTTTTTAATATAGTATGTCTGGTAGACCTGGCCAGAAGGTGTAGCCGTGAAGGGGGTAAGTTATTTTTAATGAAACAGAAAGACCTTGCTAGCAGCTAACTTTACTATGGGACTGGGTTTTTTTTAATGTAAAGTACAGTTGTGCCCTTGTCGGTGCCGACTCCTGGTGACCACAGACCCATGTGGTTTTCTTGGGTAGAATACAGGAGGGGTTTACCATTGCCTCCTCTGGCACTGTGTGAGCCTTTTGGCACCTTCCCATATCGCTGCTGCCCGATAGAGGAGTTTCCTATAGTCTGGGAAACATACCAGCGGGGATTCGAACCAGCAACCTCTTGCTTGCTAGACAAGTCATTTCCCCGCTGCACCATTAGGTACATGAGGCAAACGACAATGTATGGCACAAACCAGAAAGTCGTGACCTTCCTCTCTTTGCTGCTGTTTTATTATGCCTTCATTGTGATCTGTCTGCCACCTACAGGTAGATAGGTAAAATGCAAGAGATGCCGAGATCTCCACAGTGTTTTCTGAGGTGAAGAAAAATAACTATTTGTTAACATATCTAGCTAGAGAATAATTTAGTGTACATGTTGAATTCATTCTTTTAAATGACAGAATCATAGTACTACATGATCAGGGGGTGGAAATAGTGAATACCATACATGAGATAATCTGGGAACTGATCTATGTAAAAAGAGAATCGGAGCAGCTAGCCAGTCAAATGAAGACTTAATCTAGTCATGTGCCAGATGTCAAACCTTTAGAAATAAAAACCAAAGAGAGCGCATATTACTTCATGAAATTGCAAAGAGATGTTGGCAGAAATTAGGAACTGACTGACTTGAATCTAAAACTAATGTTTTAATTTTTTAGAAAGAGGGTTGGAGACAGGGGCGTAACTACCATTAGGCAAGGGGAGGCGGCTGCCTGGGGCCCCCCACACCTCGAGGGGCCCCCCAGAGGTAAGTCACATGTGAAGTGAGTGTGTGTGTATCAGCAAAGGGCCCCTTTTAAAATTTTGTCTCTGGGCCCACTCCAGCCTCGTTACACCCCTGGTTGAAGATGTATTGATACTACGAACCAAAGCGTTGCATGGGTGGCTAGCTACAAGGAGGCAAATAGTTCTTTTAAAAATGCCAGTAGTGAAGCCAAAACAATTTATTCATGCTAAATAAACAGAAAGAAATTATTTCAGAATGCATTTCTTTATATGTTGTAGTAGCTTATGCTGCTAAATACACATTCTACTGTCATCTACCTTTCTCTGCAATCTGAAGTGTTTTCTACTGAGCAATACAACATTTAAAACTGTTATACCAATATGCTGCTTTATTCATTCATTCATTCATTCATTCATTTATATCCTGCTCTTCCTCCAAGGAGCCCAGAGCGGTGTACTGCATTCTTGAGTTTCTCCTCACAACAACCCTGTGAAGTAGGTTAGGCATGTGCACCTTCAATCATGTTTTCTCCTTATTTTTCTTGAATGTGAAAATATTTGTTCAAACTTGCAGATGTGGAGGTAACACAATTAATATATTCTAAACAAGGGGGAAATTAGCCTTAAATTGTTTTTCTACACTTTGAAAGAAAGAAAGAGGAAGGAAAAAATGCCAGCAGTGAACTGAAAACTTGAGCAGCAGCCATTTTGAGATTGGTGGTTGTAAGAGTTGCCTGTATTAAGTAAACTTTGTTTGATCCACATTTCATTATCCTGTAGCATAATTTAATAAAGTTTGCAGCAGCAAATATTACACTCATAAGTATTTTTCCTGCTTACATAAATAAACTAGTCTCTTCATAAGAGAACAGTGTTCATCACAGGGAACCATCCCAAAGGGCCATGTTACAACAGATCTGTGTTTTCCCCCCATGAGGAATCATGACACAATAGTAACTGAAAAGTATAATCTCTGAAAAACAGCACAGCTGACTTTCCGTAAACAGCACAGCTGACTTTTTGCTGAATCCTTTGAGGTCCAGAGCACTTCCAGTTATGTCAAACATTTTTCGTTATGCCATCTTTGAATTTAATAGTGGAATATTATCATCCTGGCTAACATTCCATAAACACAAAGAGCATGAGAGAGGTTCAAAGCCAGTATAAGCAATAAGTAGGAAAAAGCACTTTTAAGGCACTGGGGCTATAACTCATTGGGGTTATATCATATATAACCCCGACAACTCATAGATGGAAACAGAGACACTCCTGTAAATGAGTGGCTGGACCTAAGGGCAGAGTCTTGCAACCTAGTGGCATAGTTTGCCAGATGAGAGTGGAGCCAGACAACAGAATCCAGATTCAAATGTGCCAGAAGCTGAAAATAAGAACTAAACATTATGCAAGAAATATTGTATGCATAATATAAACATTATGCAACAAAAGCATTAAGATCTCTGAGCAGGTGCGGAGCGAGGCTGGCAGCGGCCCGTGTTCAGCCGCCACAGCTCTCTGGCCCTGCCCCCGCATCTGACATCATACACAGGGGCGTGGTCTCCCTCCCAAACGGGGCCGCTTTTAAAGACAGGGAGAGTCACTCCAGCCCCCCAAATGGGGCTGCGTGGCCCCATTTGGCAGCAAAATCACACACCCCGCATCTGATGTCAGATGCGGGGGGCGTGATTGGCAGCGGCCTGGGTTCTTTGAACCCATTCATCCAATGGTGGTTCTGCCCCTGTCTCTGAGCATATACAGTGAGGCCTTGCACATGATCATCTGGAGGTTTTTTGGGAAAAGGAAGAGCCCTAACCCTGATGCCCACATACAACCAGTCTCCACTGGGCTTATCCCTACTCACCACCCAGATGATGATGGTTACCAAGAGCTGGGAGGAGGGAAGGTCTTTCAGGTATTGGGAAAGACCTCTCAAAATGCACTGTGCTGGCAACAGTGGGGAAAACCAGGGATGTGCATGAACTGGTCCGCAGGCCGTGTTGGAGGCCTGCGAACTGGTTCACAAGTGACCCGGTCCGGCGGTCTGAAGCCAGGGGGGGATCGTCTCGCTTTAAGGGTGGGGGGTTGTACTTACCACTCCCGCCCCTTTTGCCCCTCTGGTGCTCCAATTTCCATTTAAATTTTCGGGGCGGCAGCATTCCTTCCTGCCACCCCTGCCCCCTTGTTGACCGGTAACAACAGAAGTAACTTCCGTGCATGCGCCTGCTGCTGACGCGCACACATGCAGCACACATCACACATTGCATGCCCACACTGTGCAGTGGGCAGGCGGGCATCAGTGGTGGGTGCACGCGCATCAGCGGCAGGCACATGCATGGAAGTTACTTCCACTATTACCAGTCAACAAGGGGGTAGGGGTGGCAGGGAGGAATGCTGCCGCCCTGAAAATTTCAACGAAAATTGGAGCACCGGAGGGGGGGAAGTGGCGGGAGTGCCCCCCCTTAAAGCGAGACACACACACACTCAGTGTCGGACTGCGGCTCCACGGTCCGTGCACATCCCTAAGGAAAACCTCATTACATCACAACCATCCTCTGGCCATGAAGGGGAAGGAGGCGGGGCAAGCCCCAGACAAGCCATTTTGAGCAAGTGATCTTGAGATTGAATGGGTTGTACAGAGTGGCACATTCACAGATCACAGGCTCTCCAGCCACAGTGCTCTCTAACAACCATGGCAGCCAACTGCCAGGACCTGCAAACACAGGGAAAAGTGCACACATGACCAACAACCCCACATACCAGGGCCCCTGCTCTGTACGAATCTAGGTAAAGATCGAAAGTTAGAAGCAGGGTTACCCAGGTTTAGATGCTTGAGTGAAGAGGCTTAGTGTGTGTTTCTTATGAAGAACCAGGCAAGGATGGCGAACTTGTTTACATTTTATTGACAGATATAGTTGGTAGGTGGTACAGCTCTCTTGGAGTTCTCCTACTAGCTGCCACTTCTTCATTTAGCCCAGTGGTTCCCAACCCTGGAGCCTCCAGATGTTGCTGAACTACAGCTCCCATCAGCTGCAGCAACATTTGGAGGCTCCCAGTCTGGGAACCACTGATCTAGACCAAGTCTGCAACTTGGCCAAGACTGTTCAAGAAGCATATAATTAATCTGTGGAATTTGCTGCCACAGGATGTGGTTGATGGCCACCAGCGTGGATGGCTTGAAAAGCGATGTGATCCGGGACAAGAGGGAGATGCCCCGGAGGAGTGGCTCCAAAAGTTAGAATGATGCCTTAAGTGGGTAGAAGAGCCTTTTGACAGGAGCTAGCCCCCAGGGGCTTCAGGCCAAGGAATGAGAGCCGGAGCTAACCCCATTCAGGTGAGGCAGCTGCCATGGGAAGACTCCACCCTTGGAAGAAGTGGAGGGCTTTATAAAGGAGGAAGAAGAACAGAGGAGGAGGTGGCAAGAAGATGAGAGGCACTTCATCCTGGAAGCTGCAGTGAGCCAAAGCCGCCATTCTCATGGCAATCTTGGTCCCAGAGGGAGATCTCAAGGATAGTGAGCCTCATGGTGAAAGTCAGGGGCAATCGAGCTAAGAGAGATCTGGGGTCCCAGAGATCCAGCCCTGAAGGAAGGGAGGCCACTCAGTTGGGGCGCCATTTAACATAACTCTTTTAACAGAGTTAAAACAGAGTTAGACAGCGGGTATGGGGGAGGTGATCTACACCATCCCTCAACTTTTATGAAAAAAGATCCCCCCAAAAGAAGACGGAATTACTTGAAATTCTGTTGTTGATTCTGTTCATTTCCCCTGATGTTACCCCTATGCTGCCAGGCGGTCCCCTGAACCCGTTTGATGTCGCTCTGTCCCCCGGCGGGCCTTGTGACATCACAGGGGGTTAGACAAGTTCATGGTGAATACGTCTATTAATGGCTACTAGTCTTGATGGCTGCATGCTACTTCCAGGTTCAGAGACAGTTTGCCTATGGGGAATTGAAGAGTAAGTATTGCTTGAGGACATGTTTGTGTGCAGAAGGTCCCAGGTTCGATCTCTGGCATATCTTTTCAAAGGCTCTCAAGGCAGCAGGACTAGGGGAAACCTATGAAACTTGAGAGTCATTGCCAAGCATAATAGGCAATACTGAACTAGATGGACCAATGTTCTGATTCATTATAAGGAAGCTTCATATGACTTAGGTCATGGCTGAGGCCCTTCTCATGAATTACAGAAGAGGTAGTCAATCTATGTCTAGATATGAAGTGGCTGCTTCTCTACACAATTAGAAAGCTGGGCTTGTGATAGCAAGCATAAATTATCCCTTTGCTAAGCAGGGTCTGCTCTGGTTTCATTTGAATGGGAGACAACATGTGAGCACTGTAATAAATCCCCTTAGGGGATGGGGCTTAGGGATGTGCGAAACGGTTCAGATCCGAACCGGTTTGGGTCCGAACCGGTTCCAGTTCGGAGGTTCGGATCGAACCGAACCACCCCTGGTTCGGTTCGAATCCGAACCGAACTGGGGGTGGTTCGTTTCGAACCGGTTCGGACCGGTTCGGATCGGTTTGGAAAGCTGAAAATTGGTCAGATGGTAGCTGGCACCCAGGGGTACCTGTCACCCAAACCCAAAGCAATCGAACACTCGTACGATTTTTTTATGAATTTTTGAAAAATATTTTTATTTTTCTCTCATAGGATATAATGGGACCCGAACCAGGCCATTATTTCTTATTGTGGAGCACTCATGGGTGCCAACAACCATGCAAACCCTGAACCAATCAGACACCCCTATGATTTTTTATGAATATTTGAAATATTTTTAATTATTTTTCTCATTGAGTATAATGGGACCCGAACCAGTCCATATCCCCTGTTGTGGAGGACCTAGGAGCACAAAAGCAGGGTGGGTGGTAGACAGGCATGGGTGCCTACCACCCAAAAAATCTCAAGGCAATTGGACACTCCTCTGATTATTGGTGAATTGTTAAGTGTTTTTGAATTCCTCATAGAGAATAATTAGGATTGCAGCAAATGTATAGCTTCACGTCGGGGGGAAAGGGGTGTCGTAGAGTGCAGTGTGGTGGGTGGTAGTTCCTAGGGTGGGCAAGGAAGCTATCAGAATTATTTGAAAGGAATTGGGCAAAGAGGTGATTTTTAAGTGATTTTTGAAGTTTACGCGTCTTTAAGGTTTTTCCTCATAATAAGTTATAATGGAGCTTTCAGCAGCCCTATAAGTGCACATGGGGGTGCTGGGGTGGCCCAGAGCAAGTGGTGGTGTAGTGCACATAGGGTGCCAACCACCCCCATGGGTTTCTAACCCATGGGGTACAGGGATCTCTGGTAGGGGCACCCCCATGGGTACAGGGTTCTCTTGTTTCTGAGGTATTGAGTGTGGATTCTATGATAGCAAATGAGATTTTCAATGAGACACCATCAATCCACTCTAATATGCTATCATAGAATCCACACTCCGCCTCCTGCTTCTTCTCTGTGTGTGTGCTTAGTAGGGGTGTGCAATTTGGGATTTCGGGTGATTTGGCTCGGACCCGAACCGAATCACCCCTGTTCTGTTTTGTGCCCGAATCTGGGTCACCCGAATCACCCTTGATTTGGTTCGGATTCGGATTTAATCCGAATCCGAATCGATTCGGGGGGGTAAAAAGGGGCCCAGGGGCAAAATTTTGGGGTGGGGTGGTAGTGCCCAATGGGTAGAGTCTACCACCCCAATTTCAGGGGGATTGGGCAAAGGGCTGATTTTTGGTGAATTTTTAAAGTTTTAGTGACTTTGGGGCAGTTTGGGGGCATAGCATGGGATCTGGGCAAAAGGAGTGGGGTGGGGTGGTAGTGCCTAATGGGTGCAGGCTACCACCCCAATTTCAGGGGGATTGGGCAAAGGGCTGATTTTTGGTAAATTTCTGAAAATTTCATATCTTTGGGGCATATTGGGGCAGAAAGTGGGGCCTGGGGCAGAATAGTGGGGTGTGATGGTAGTGCCTAATGGGTGGAGGCTACCACCCCAATTTCAGGGGGTTTGGACAAAGGGGTGATTTTTTAAGAATTTTTGAAGTTTTAGTGACTTTGGGGCAGTTTGGGGGCAGAAAGTGGATCTGCCCCAAAATAGTGGGGTGGGGTGGTAGTGCCTAATGGGTGGAGGCTACCACCCCAATTTCAGGGGGATTGGGCAGAGGGCTGATTTTTTGAGAATTTTTGAAGTTTGGGTGTCTTTGGGGCAGATTGGGGGCAGAAAGTGGATCTGCCCCAAAGGAGTGGGGTGGGCTGGTAGATAGTGCCTAATGGGTGGAGGCTACCACCCATCCCCAATTTAAGAGTGATTGGGCAGAGGGGTGAATTATGGTGAATTTATTTGTATGAGGTTTGTCTTCATAAGGTGAAGTGTGCTAAATTGATTACTTCCTCATATTATTCATAGTAAAGGAAAGTGTGAAAAAGTGAAAGTGGGGTCATGAGAGTTGTTTAATTGAAAAAAATCTCATTTGCTATGATAGAATGAGAATTCACACCTTTTCTATTCACCATAATTCACCCCTCTGCCCAATCACTCTTAAATTGGGGATGGGTGGTAGCCTCCACCCATTAGGCACTATCTACCAGCCCAGCCCACTCCTTTGGGGCAGATCCACTTTCTGCCCCCAATCTGCCCCAAAGACACCCAAACTTCAAAAATTCTCAAAAAATCAGCCCTCTGCCCAATCCCCCTGAAATTGGGGTGGTAGCCTCCACCCATTAGGCACTACCACCCCACCCCACTATTTTGGGGCAGATCCACTTTCTGCCCCCAAACTGCCCCAAAGTCACTAAAACTTCAAAAATTCTCAAAAAATCACCCCTTTGTCCAAACCCCCTGAAATTGGGGTGGTAGCCTCCACCCATTAGGCACTACCACCACACCCCACTATTCTGCCCCAGCCCCCACTTTCTGCCCCAATCTGCCCCAATCTGCCCCAAAGACATGAAATTTTCAGAAATTTACCAAAAATCAGCCCTTTGCCCAATCCCCCTGAAATTGGGGTGGTAGCCTGCACCCATTAGGCACTACCACCCCACCCCACTCCTTTTGCCCATATCCCATGCTATGCCCCCGAACTGCCCCAAAGTCACTAAAACTTTTAAAAATCGCCAAAAATCAGAGGAAGGTCCAATCGACTTGAAATTTGGGTGGCAGGTAGAACACAAGGTCCCCTTTCAAACCAGCTATTTTTTGAGGTCCGAAACCGGTTCGGTTCGGATCCGAACCGGTTCGGATCCGAACCAAACCGGGGGGTGGTTCGGCAAAACCAAAACCGAACCACCCTGGTCCGGTTCGGACCCGGTTCGGATCCAAACCGAACCGGGAGAACCGGTTTTATGCACATCCCTAATGGGGCTGCTCTGGGGGTGGTGGAGGAGATGGGATTAGTTTAAATTCTATTTCATCTGCATCAGTTTCATTAAGGTGAAATTCTAGTTCATCTGCCTGCTGCATGAGGAAGGTTCCAAGTTTCTTCCCCGGCATCTCCAAGATAGGGCTGAGAGAGATTCCTGCCTGCAGCCTTGGAGAAGCTGCTGCCAGTCTGGGTAGACAATACTGAGCTAGATGGACCAATAGTCTGACTCAGTATATGGCAGCTGCCTATGTTCCTATGATCCAATTGGATGCTTCTCTTTAGAAAAAACTCCCACACGTAGAAAATGATTAGGTCTATTCCAGGGCTGCTCAACTTCGGCCCTCCTGCAGATGTTGGCCTACATCTCCCATAATTCCTGGCTATTGTCCACTGTGACTGGGGATTATGGGAGTTGTAGTCCCAAAACATCTGGGGGGCCTAAATTGAGCAGGCCTGGTCTATTCTCTCCCAACTTGCCTGTTTTTTTCTGGGACAATCCTGATATTAGCTGTCCTTGGAAATTCCACTTTTTGTTCCCTGAAGCTTTCTGCAAAGCAAGTGGAACTAAAGCCAAAACTCTCTGGAGGTGGGACAGCCTCAGCTCAGAAGCTGAGCTGTCTCACCAGCAAGAGAGCCAGACAAACTGAGGCTTCCTTTATCTTCTCAGACAGGCTTAAAGTTTACCTATTTTATTTGACTGTATAAGAAGATTAGCTGTGAAAATGGTTGGTTGCTCTGAGGTTGTTAAATAGCATTTAAGTTTTTAGAGATTATTGGCTTCACCTCTTAGCAAATCAAGATAACAGGAAAACCACTGCATAGAGGACTGTAGGCACACTGCCTCATCTAAGAAAGGAATGAATACAGGTCTAAGGAGGGCACAGGTAGGTTGCCAGCCCTCCAGAACTGGCCTGGATTCTCCAGAAATCAGCCTCCATCTCCAGGTTGATTGACTGAACTACTGAAAGCAAGCCTTGATACTGGGGGGGTGGGGGGAATTACGGTGTGTGTGTGTAATTTTCTGGAAAATGAATTTTCTGGAAAACAAATTCCTGAGGAACTCTCCAGGAATAGAAATTTCAGTCAGAGTTGGCAAGCCTAGATAAGATCTGAGTTCTTTTTCCTCCACCCCTTATCTAAAATTTATTTCTCTGCTCTTAGATGAGGGCAACTTACTAGAGATATATATATATGAATTAAGCTTTTAGTGGTAGTTCTTAAATGCTCCAGTAATTTTTCTGACAGAGAACTCCGTCTGCTTTGCTTTTCCCTCATAAAAAACCAATTTATCTGCCTTTTAGGTGGGAGCCCTGTGATCTCAGACTTATGTCATGTTCTCTAACTATCTGAATTCTACAATGAATGTAATGTGTTCAGTTCTCAGATTAAAAACCAAGCAGCATGCACATGTAATTTCCATTGCAGGCAGTGTCTTCCCAGTAATGACTAACTCAAGTTTATATAGCAAATAATAATATGTCAATACAGGACTGTGCGGGAGATGGCAATGGTAAACCGCTCCTGTATTCTACCAAAGAAAACCAGGGATGTGTACGGAGCGCGGAAGCGCGGTCCGACGCTGGGGGAGGTGTCGCTTTAAGGGTGGGGGGGTTGTACTTACCCCTCCCGCCACTTTTCCCCCTCCAGCGCTCCATTTTTTAGTGAAAATTTCAGGGTGGCAGCGTTCTTCCCTGCCGCCCCTGCCCCCTTGTTGACTGCAAAAAGCGGAAGTTACTTGCGTGCATGAGCACACCGCTGATGCGCTCGCACACCACATACATCACACATGCTGCGTGGCACACGCATCAGTGGCTCACGCATGCACGCAAGTTACTTCCGCTTTTCACAGTCAACAAGTGGGCAGGGGCGGCAGGGAGGAACGCTGCCACCCCGAAAATTTCACTAAAAAATGGAACGCCAGAGGGGGGAAAGCGGCGGGAGGGGTAAGTACAACCCCCCACCCTTAAAGTGACACTTCCTCCGGCATCAGACCGCTGGACTGGCCACTTGCAAACCAGTTCAATGGCCTCTAGCATGGCCTGTGGACGGACCAGTTCATGCACATCCCTAAAGAAAACCACATGGGTCTGTGGTCGCCAGGAGTCAACACTGACTTGATGGCACAACTTTACTTTCCAGTAATAAGAAGTGTGTATGGCACAGAGGGGAAGCAACCTGCCTAGAGAGCAGGAGGCTGTTGGTTTGAATCCCCACTGTTGTGTTTCCCAGAATATGAGAAACTCCTGTATTGGGCAGCAGCGATATAGGAAGATGCTGAAAGGCATCATCTCATAGTGCGTGGGAGATGGCAATGGTCAACCCCTCCTGTGTTCTACCAAAGACAACCACAGGGCTCTGTGGGCGCCAGGAGTCAGCACTGACTAGATGGCACAACCTCTCCTATGTGCTAAGGATAGGTCACTCAGTGGTTTTTAGCCATAACAGCATCTTCATGTTCAGAGACAGTATGCCCATGAAGACCAGTTGCTCAGAGGGTAGCAGTAAGGGAGGGTTATTGACTGCATGCCCTGTTTGTGGGGATTGTGTCTCAAAACCATCTGGCTGGTTGCTGTGAGAAGCAGGATGCTGTGCTTAAGAGACCTTAGGCTGGATCCTGCAGGGCTTTTCTTATGTTCTTACACAGTGCATAGGATTAAGAGCACATCACATTCTTGAGCTCGTTGTTATCCTTACAGCAACTCTATAGGTAGCTAGGTACACTATCCCCATATTGCAGGACTTTGGCTCAAAGAGATTGGTTTGCCTGAGGGTACCTAGTGAGTTCATGACATGGGGATCCAATCCTGATTAGTGGAATTAGCCAGGCATTTTGTTTACACTGGCTGCCGTGCTGACTCATGTGAGCTGGCTCCAAACACCATCACACATGGAGCATTTAACCTCGCACACGCTAGCCCCACCGCTTCTGAAACACAGACACTCTTGCACGGGCACAATTATTCTGGAGCTCTGGAAGCACTCTTGTTAAGGTGGAAACACATCCCTGAAAGTTGTGTCTATAAGTATAAATATAATTTACCCAAAGCAATTTAGTTGGAGTTCCAAGGTCTTAGGCAGCTTGCGAGCAACAACATGCACACTTGTCCTTCGCGGTTAATAAAAGCTGCTAAGGTCAGATTGTGGTGGGGAATTATCAGGTCTTAATTGAGGGCAGGATACTATTGAGCCTCAAGCAGGAGGTGGTAAGACCAGCCTGGCTGTATTATTATCCAGATCTCTTCTGCAATTGAGAATTCTAATATTTTCTTCTTTTTCCCCCCCATGGAAGGTGTTGTTTTTTTTTAAACTCTCCTGCTCTTCTTTGAGTATTATCTGACAAATCCGCATGATCAGGCTTTAATCTTTTTGCGTGGTTTCTACCTTGATCTTTCGGAGCGTTGACTATAATCTATGGAAAAGGGGGATACAGATGCATTGAAGTCAATGGCTGACACGTCGTGCAGTGCTACAAAAGTGGAAGCAGCAGTGCAGGACCACAAAGAGGCCGGTGTGGAGCTACAATGCAGCCTTGTTGCAGCAGTGACAAACGGGGAGAGGGGAGTTACTTTTGCTGCTCACCCTCCCTTGAGAAGGACTTTTCACTTCCAAGAATATGTCCTGAGGGCTGCACAACCCTCAGGGCATATTCCTGGAAGTGAAAAGTTCTTCTCAAGGGAAGGGCAAATAGTGAAAAATCCATGCATACACCTACCTCTGGGTTACACATCAAGACTGCATCACAGCTGTGCACCAAACTCTTTGTGACCCCACAGTGCTTCTTCCACATTTGCTTATTCCATAGCAGGATATGTCAGCCAGGAACATAGGAAGCTGCCAGATACTGAGTCAGACCATTGGTCCATCTAGCTCAGTATTGTCTACCCAGACTGGCAGCGGCTTCTCCAAGGTTGCAGGCAGGAATCTCTCTCAGCTCTCTCTTGGAGATGCCAGGGAGGGAACTTGGAATCTTCTGCTCTTTCCCAGAGCGGTTCCACCCCTAACACACTTCTAGTCTCCCTTTCATATGCAACCAGGGTGGACCCTGGTTAGCTAAGGGGACAAGTCATGCTTGCTACCACAATTATGCTTGAGCTGTGATCCAGCTGTGAGCCAGCGTGGTGTAGTGGTTAGAGTGCTGGACTAGGACCGGGGAGACCCGAGTTCAAATCCCCATTCAGCCATGATACTTGCTGGGTGACTCTGGGCCAGTCATTTCTCCCTCAGCCTAGCCTACTTCACAGGGTTGTTGTGAAAGAGAAACTTAAGTATGTAGTACACCACTCTGGGCTCCTTGGAGGAACAGTGGGATATAAATGTAATAATAATAATAATAATAATAATACATGCAATTAACTGGGAGTAAGCCCCACTGAACGCAGGAAAAGCAGGACTTGCACATAAACATACATAGGACTGGGCTGTTTATCAGCAGCAGCAAAAAAAGAAAGGGGGAAAAAGCCAAGAGAGCAGACTCAAACATACCTTCTCAGCTGCATTCATAGAATTGTGCTCTTCTAGAAAACTACAGACCCAATCCACAAAGTGTCCAATAGCTTTCGAGTGGTCAGGATGTAGCACACTAACCAGGGGCCAAGATCCGGACGGATAACATGTTGATGCTGCCAACACTGCAGTGGTGTGACAGGGAGGGGGTGATTTCCGTCATTCTCCTCTTCCCTCTAAAGCAGGGGTTCCAGAAGCTGTTGCTGAACAACAACTCCCACCACCACCCCCTGCTACACTAACTTATAGTTGGAGGTGACAGGAGTTGCTGTTCAGGTTGGGAACTTCCACTCTAAAGCCTACCATGACTCCGCAAAATGCACCCAGGAGAGTTGCACACTGGCTTCAGAGAGAAGGGGAGATCAACACATCCAGCCCTCTCCTGTAGCATCCAGAGGTGTGAGCTTGTGGGGGGGGGGCAGTGGAGCTCAACCACCCATGGGATTTCCCGGGGTTGGCAATGCCCCATTCCTCAAGCTGCCAGTAATGTCCAGCCCGATGTAATTGTAAACTGCCCAGAGACGTGAGTTTGGGGCGGTATAGAAATAGGTTAAATAAATAAAATAATTAATTAATTAATATGATATGGGAAGTATTATTGGCAGAGCCTGGGGCTCCTCCCTCCGTGTATTTGCGTTGAGCTCTTTGAAGTCTGGGTGAAGTCCATATTATAATGGGGGGGGGGAACCACAGAGTTCACAAAAGGAGCCCCCCCCCCCCGGCTGTTCTGCAAACTTGCAGGAGCAATTGGCTGGGTTGGTTCACATCTTGCTAATGATTTACTTGTCAAATGTAAATAGAGAAATAAGAGGCCATCTATTCTTCTGAATAGCTGGCTGGCTCTCAGCAAGAGGAAGCTGCGGCTGGGATCAGTGACAATCTTCACAAGTGTATTGAAAGATGTCCTTTCCCCCCAGTAACTTTCTCTTGCCAATACCATTATTAGATTTAAGATCATTAGAGCAACTTATTACTGAGACAGGTGAAAGATAACCCAAGAAGAAAACAATCAGGTCAGGCAAATGTTTCTATTTTGCAATACTGATCATAGAGAATTGGGTTAAAACCTGCTTTCCTCCACTGTCCTCGAATGGTTTCTTTATCCTTAATAATAACAACAATAATAAAACTTGAGTAGCTTCCTGTGTGCTTTGTAATCAGATGAGTTGTAGATATGTACTTGTCTAAATGGCTTTGTTAGTTTTTATTTTCTCTCCTGGTTAAAACTTTGGCAAGGTTATTGCCAAAGGTAATTAATATGCTTTTCTTTATATGGAATATGTATTTGTCCACTTGTTTAAGAAAGTGAGTATCTTATTGAGATTATAACTTGTTCAAAGTATACTGCTTCTGAACATGGAAGCTCTACATAGCCATCATGATTTTTGGCTTGCATTTGGATGTGTGACTACATGCAAGTGCTGTAAGATATTCTCCTTAGGGGAGGATGGGACCATAACTCAGTGGAAGTGCATCTGCATGCTTGTAGGTAAAAGGTCCCAGGTTCCCTCCCTGGTAGCATCTCCAGGGAGGGTAGGGAACAACTTATGTTTGAAAAACCATGGAGAGTTGCTGCCAATCAGAGCAGACACCACTGAGCTACATGGACCAGTGGTTTGACTCGGGTTAAGGCAGCTTCCTGAGTACCTAAGGTCAGTACATACATGGTGAATAATCACAAGAGGTTCAAGTTTTGTAGAAATAGGAAACTATCTTTGACTTCTTGTAACATAAACCCCAGAATTATTGCATCCATTTAAGTGGGTACTGTGGGGATGTGACTGTTGGATTGGTCATGGCTATGGGGGCTATCTGCTGTCCCTAGAGCAGATGGGAGAGTAAAAAAAATCAGTGGTGTCTGAAAGGAGAGGCTCCTAAAATCCCTTAATCTGGCCCACTCACATTCCCCCAACCTCCATACTGCTCAACTACTTTCTTCAAATGGAGAAAAAGTAAAATACACGTTGTAGTGATCAGCCACTGACCAACCCCTCCTCTCCCCTAAAGAGTAACGCAGAAGTGAACCTTGTCCTGACTGACAGGCTCGTGAACTCCAGAGCTCATACAATCAGCACACCAGGTGGGTTGGACCTAGAGAGCCATGAGGAAGAAGGTCCTTTGTTAGAAGCAGCTAGGCTAGAAGTGAGAGAAGGATGGGCAGAAAAACTTAGTGAGGAGCAATGGAGTTTTGCTCCCTCATGGTCAAAAGCTAGCCTGGAGATTTCTCTCATGGAAGGACCTTTGCAGCTCCTTGGAAGACAGGAGGGCAGGAAACTTGAATCCTCATCAAGGATTTGGCGAGTTCAAGACAAAGGACACCAGGATGTTGGCTTCTGGAAGTTAGTCTAGGGAAATATTTGTTTAATAAGACTGTGAGTTAGACTTTTGTCTGCTTTTTGTGCTTTGCATATCCCTGAAACCATTCTATTGTTGTTTACCTGTAACGTAAATAAGTTAAGCCTGCGCCCATCCAGCAGGCTTTTTACATTGCAAAAGACTCTGTAAGCTTTTTAAAGGTGCTTTTGTATTTTCTTACATCCATGTTCTTTGCAACTGGGTAACCACCATTTTTAAAGTGTGCTGCCCCAACATCATCTAGGATGCTTTCTGAAGTATTCTTGTAACCTGCTGAGTATTCCTTGGTAACTAAAAACTTAGAGAGACGGAAGCTGTCTGTAGTATTTTGAATAAAGTTTCTTTCTTCTTGTTATTTGCATTTTGCAAGCCTCTCTGAGTGGATTTTTAATTCAGGGAAAGGGGGCTTTTTATCTGGTGCAACACGCCTCCTACGTTCAGCAACGACTGGTTTTCTCACCACATGTAGGTTTGCACATGGAAGGTTTTTGTATACTTTTCCAGTAGTAAAAAAGAGAGTTTCCCTGGGATTTCTACCCAAGCCCAGGGTAGAATTTAAACTCTGTCAATAATTGCGGGGGGTGGGGCAGGCCGGCAGATGGCTGGTCGAGGAGAAGCGGCGGCTGGCCCCTGAGGAAAAGCAGCCTGGCCGCCGAGGGAGAACAGGCTGGGGCGGAGAACAAAATGGGGCAGGGGGGAGAAATGGCGCTGGAGGGGAAGAAAGAAATGGGGCTGGAGAAATAATTGAAGATGTGGGAGGAGAGACAGGGAGAACTAGGGGTGCAGATGCTTTGCCCCCGATCAGCTAGTTTTATTTAATTTTACTAAATATAATATAGTGAAATGTATCTGGGGGTTTTCAGAAGCAAAGGGAACCTCTTACTATATATATTTCCCTCCATAGTGTGTGTGTGTGTGTGTGTGTGTGTGTGTGTGTATGAATGAGAATGAATATGAGTATGGCAGTGCTGTAAAATGGGTTAATTATTTTAACTTCAAAATGTTCACTGCCACACCTCCCTCTGTCATAGATATAGTACCAGCAGGGATTCAAACCGGCAACCTTCATTGATACGGTTGTATTAGTTGGTTCTGCTGTTGTTTGCACCTTGTAACTAGTTGGGATAGTTAGCAGAGATATCAGGCCAGGAGAAGGAGAGGAAGGCAGTGAGGGGCCAATTTTAAAACCTGGGCCCACTCCAATCTTGGTATACCCCTGTATCTACTAACTCAGTATTGTCTACACAGGCTGGCAGGAGCTTCTCCAAGGTTGCAGGCAGGAGTCTCTCTCAGCCCGATCTTGGAGATGCTGCCAGGGAGGGCACTTGGAACCTTCTGCATGCAAGCATGCAGATGCTCTTCCCAGAGCATCCCCATCCTCTAAGGGGAATATCTTACAGTGCTCACATGTAGTCTCCCATTCAAATGCAACCCAGGGTGGACCCTGCTTAACAAAGGGGAGAATTCATGCTTGCTACCACAAGACCAGTTCTCCTCCCATGTGCCCCTGCCCCCCTCCCCCAGGAAATATGGAGTCTACGCCCCTGGCATCAGCACGTTTTTAGAATGAGTGTCAGTCAGTGTGGTTATGGTGCAACACCGCCACTGATTGTCACAATGCCACCAAACTGTATTTATTGTTTTGTGTAAACTCTGGAGGCTGACATGATTGATTGTGTGCCATAAATGCCAGAGGCCTTGATGACAAGGAAAGGAAAGTCCTAGAATGCTCTTCAGACCTTTGTATAATACAAACAAAAGGCAAAAAGTCAAAAGATCTCTAAAGCTGTTATGAGTTTCATCAGAACAATAACAGAGGTGTTAAAAAGTGTTCAGATTGCTTCCAAGAAGGGCATGACAAGTGGGAAGGAGAGCACTCTTTCCCTTGAAGTCTCTAATAGACTGCATGAATGAGTAACCAAGTTTTACTTACACGGTTGTAGAGGTAGCAATCAGGTTTCTGTGTTATAATTGGGTGCTTTGACAGAGGAAGGCTTCTGTCATATTTAACTGCAATCATGCTAAGCAGGATAGTGTTGGAAATAGTGAAGAGAAGAGCAAGGCTCAAGCTGCCTGAGAAACAGCCGGTATCCAAATGGAGGGTGTATCTTCTGGATAGCCTGACTTTGGCTACATTCAAACATAACACCAAACCAGAGTTGAATGGGTCAGAGGTTGGAAATGGTGTATGTCCAAATGAATGAAACCATAGCAAAAACGACCTGCGGATTCCCTCACCAAACTCCAGTTTGAACCTTCAGTTTGTAGCGGGTTTTGCTGTACCAACCAAAGGTTTGAAGGTGACAGCGTTACGTCCAAGTGCAGATGCTGCCATAACCATGGCATTGTGCTTTTTCTGGAACCGAAATCATAAGAGAGGGTGGCCTAGGCCCACTGAGGAACATGCCCACTTCATGCTTCCTGTGCTTCTTGATGGCCGCCCCTCTGAGTACTTGCCCTGCCCCCTATCTCCATGCCACTTAAGCCATTGCTTGGCAATAGGAATGCTGCCTTATCCCATCCTTAGTGTCTAAGCTTGTCAAAAGGAAAAGTCACATTGGAGGATGTCCACTTCCCACTGTGTCTCTTGTCCCCCACTCCCTCTGGCACTCAGTAGAAAAAAGGGGGACAGCATGGCAAGATGGGCACAAAGTTTTTTGTTCACCAAAAATAAATCGATGAAGAGGTTGGGTTTCCAGGGCTGGCCCTCCCAGGAATTCTCTAATGGTTCTGCTCTATTTTTGTACAATAAAGTTGGGGAAGAGGGCCCCAGCCAGTTCCCCTTGGGTGCAAACATGCACTCTATGGCATTACTCATGAGAAGAACTTTCCGGGGGACAGTGGACCAGACCCCAGTTCCTTTGCCCTCCCACATAGACATACCCCCTCCTAGGAAGTCCTCATGATCCCTTTCCAGAATAAATGAAAAATAGTGCCCCTTAGCATCCCCCCTCCACATTGCCAGCAATTGTGCTTGTGTGAGACTGTTTTGGTGCAGGGCGGCAGTGCAATTGCTGTCAGAAGAAGGGCTTGCATGCTATCTAAGGGGATTCAAATGCCCTTTCCCTGCCATGGGCAGTCCATTCATTCCAAAAAGGCACGGTTGTGCTCAGCCAGCCCCCCTAAGATCACGGCCAATGGCTGCCACTCTGCAGATGTTCTGGCACCTTGCCCACAGTCTGGTGACGTGAGCGCTATGGAGCTTGCTGGGATGCAGACTTGGCAGAGCAGGAACAGGGAGTGGCTCCCCTACTCTCAGACAGGAGGTTGCTGGGCTGTGGTTGGATGAATGTATGTGATGTGATTCACGGTTACAAAAATTAACCGCGGGTTCAGCAATCTCCAGTTTTACATTGTGTGTGAATATAGCCTCTGTCTCCTTGCTCTTGTTTTTGTGGTTGCTTGTCCCTGACAACCTCCCAGGTGGCTTCCAAATGGCCTCTCTGCATGGACCTCATGGAGACACATGCCCAGCAGTGATACCACCCCATCCCCTGCCTCACTGCCCCCAACCCTAGCCACCAGGCACTCATATCTGAGCCTGCATCACTTCGCCTCACAGGTGTGTCTATTTTGAACAGAGGCAGAATGAAAGATTTTTAACAGCTGCACAGAGAACTGAGGCCAGCTAAGATGGTTTTGAAAAACCTGTCCCATGGATTCCCACCCCCCCCCCCCCACACACACACCTTAAGAACATCTGATGCTCTTTTGGTCTTGATTCAAGACTGGAAGGCTTGTCATGACTGGAATTATGAAATAAGGTATTATAATGACTGAAAATCTATATTTTAGTAGTACTTTCTGACTTACTGATAATTAGGTAGTTCTCACTTGAAAGAGAAGCAAGGTTGCCAGGAGTGAGCACACTCTGGGTAGTCTGCACAGCATATTGCAAATTGTCCTTTGCCATCCCTGTTCAGTCTGATTGTGAATATGTGGCTGCCACCAGCAACAGAAGAACTTTAGTAGTGTGTTAATGGTAATAGAAAAAAGCTTCACACCAGAGAACAATGAAAGTCTGCCAGTCACCAGCAGAAATGTTTCCCCAGGAAATTAAACGGCAGATCTCTCAAAGAAGCTATTGGCAAGATAACCCAGAGTGCATTCAGAGCGGAAAGCCAAATGTTTGCTCTTCAGCTGGGAGGTTCTGTAAATATTTTAAATTGTCCCCTTTTTCCAAAGCAAAGAAAGGTTTAGTAACTATAAAAATCATGTCAGTGATATAATCACGTTCTCCATAGAGGGGAGCTGGCAAAAGTTTTAAAGAATAGCTTCTCAAGCAATACTTGTTGCTTAGTGTATTCAACAAAAGGGAAAAAATGTTTCTCTGCTATTTGCATCTCGGTTAGCTAAAGTGCAAGATAATGATTTGAATTCACTGTGTGTCTTCCAGGACTGCCTTTATGCATTTTATTTCCTCGGGCAGATTACCAGTAGTATAACAGCACCACTGTCCTTTCCTCCGAATGGATGCTGGATATTAAAGCTCCTAAAGCCTCCCTCGCTTGACTCTCGAGTTGATTGAACTCCTCTTGAGTCTCTTTCACCCTTCCTTTTCCAGAATGGTGCCCGCAACAAAAGACTCTTTGTCTCCTCTTCCTGCCTTGAAAAAAACTTCTTTGTACCTGCAGGTGGAATGCATGTATGTTCCGAAACCATGTAAGAATGGTCTGTCCTCTGTCTTTCCTACATTAAATGCAGATGCTTGGCTGGAAATTGGATGGCCATTCCTATGTATGCTGAGGAAGCACGGGAAGCCAACAACTGTGCCACTTCCAGGGGTAGGTAGGCATGGTATCCCCCACCATATTTGCAACGGAAGGAGAAAATGCTTTATGGTACTGTTCACGTGTCAGTGCCTCACACTTAACTATGGGTCAACTGGACTGTTTCATCAGGACAAAGGAGGATGGGTTTTAGGAGAGTGGAAGAGGCAAGCTGCATCTGCTGGAAAGCCTCTTTTGGACAGTTTCTCAAGATAAAGAAGCCCTCTCCTCCTTTGCCCCTGGTCACCCTATTATTCCCTCTTTCCCTGTTGCCTGGCCCTTTCCAAGAAATGGAGTTTTGCAGCTTGCAGTGATTCCGATGATTTACTCGTGTAAAGGATTTGCCACGATCGCATCGGCACATCCTCGAATGGTATCAGGTGCATTTTCACCAGTGGCTCTGACATTATCAGTGGCTTTTTTAAAGCCAAACTTTGGGTTATGGCCCATTTGACCCACGAGTATACCCCTTAGGTTCTGGCAACCTAGGTTATCACATGTGGGGCTAAAGCAGGCTGTTGTTCATCTGAATCGGCCTGATGTCAGTATTTACTGACCAGCAGAAGTTCTCGAAGGATCTTTTCTAGCACCACTTTGAAATGCCAACAAGGATTAAACCTGTGGCCTACTGTATCTACCTCCAGATTTCGAGTGTGTGCCTGCATGGGGACATTGGGAGGAGCAAGTCTCTTCTCTCTGCTGCTTCAACAAAATTGCTGCTGCCCATACAACATGTTGGTATAGGCAGCTGCTTAGAGCCCCCCCTCCAGGGGTTATGCCAGCCTGGAAGTGTTTCCCACATACAGCATCATGCCAGAGCAGCACTCTGTGGGTGGCATTCTATCTACCCCAGCTTATTGGGATGCTTTGGGTGTTGTTCTAGCTATTCACATAAATGAAGCTGTAATTGCATTGTTAACCCAAATGAGACTAACACAAATTAGAATGTGGAGTGTGGAAAAACAGTGTCATCTCCTTGGAGGACAAGGCTCTCGCCAATGCTAGATGAGGCATTCAGAGAAAAGGAGCTCAAACGGGAAGCCGTTTCATGATAACTGTAATAAGGGGGAGAGAGGGAGCAAGAAAATTAAATGTGCCATTTAAAGATCCTGCTGTGCTGAAATGTCCTGCCTTTCCTTCATTAGCAGCTGCAAGGCATCTAAGCTCTCGTTTCCCAAGAGACAGCCTTTCCTTTACCCCAAGCAGCATAGTAAAAGAGAGAGAGCCTTTTCGCCTTTATATTTTCATAGATGTTGAAGGAAGGGAATATCATAATACAGTAGGAGAATCATGGATGGATATCTATATCCTTTCTACAGATGGGCTAATAGTCATAGGAGTTAATTATTATCCTAAATGGGCAGGTTTGCTATTTTAAATTCAACATATTGAATTCCTAGAAAATGCAAGTGAATTGGGTGGAGGGAGAGATAGAAATGTAATTGTCAACAGGCTGTGCAAGACTCAGAACTACCTGAGGGGTCTAGAGAAATGTGTCGCTTCAGGTAGCATGCCTTTCATCCCTTCATGCTACTCTTCTTTGTTAAACCATGCCACAGGCGTACTCTGAACAAAAGAGGGAATTTCAGCCTGTACTCCATGGGTTTATTTACTTAGAATATTTGTATCCCAGCCTTCCAGTGCAATACTGCTCAGGGAAGCTCACAAAGACAACAAAACAGGGATTTTCTGTTGTCTTCAGGGACACACTTCTCTTTACGTTTTCTGTGTGGAGAGGCAATATATGTACTGGTGGGAGCTACTGAAATGCACATGTGACACTGCCCTCCTGAGCCCCACTTCTCCAAGCAAGAAGAAGTCCCAGAGGTTGCAGCATGGCTTGGATTCTGGTTTGATGTGGAGGAGAGATTGCCAGATTGCCTTTGTCCTCGTTAGTTTATTTATACAAATATCCAGGTGGAACACAGGATGTTGGAAGTAGCAGAGCACTCCTAAAATCACAGCAACAGGTGACATAAGAGAGCCCAAATGCCGCATTCCAAGATGCTTGAGCCTTCTGCCTGGCTGGGTTAGCCATCTTCCAGGCTCTCCTCAAATCCTCTCTCCCTCCCTCCCTCTCTCTCTGGCTCACAGCAGCTCTCCCACTCTTTCCCTTTACACACAGCAAATACATACACACCTGTCCCAGGGCAAGGGGTAAAGGGGGTAAAGTGATGTCACCTGCAACCCTTGCCCTCCAGTGTCTAATGCAGGCCAACCTAGACCCCCCAGCTGTTTTGGAACTACAATTCCCATAATCCCCAGCCACAGTGGCCAATAGCCAGGGATTATGGGAATTGTAGGCTAACATCTGCAGGAGGGCCGAAGTTGGGCATCCCTGCTCTAATGGTTTCTTCTCCCTTTAGAAAGTGATAGCAGAGCCACATAACCACATAAGAACTACCAAAGTCATCTAGTTAACAAAAATGTTTGCCTGCCAGCCAACGACCCCAAACTCACAGCCCTAGGTTTTCATAGGTGGTTTGACTGGTATGGTGTTTGCATGCAGGGGTGTAGCTAGGGGAGAGGGGGCCGTGTTCACCCCTCTCCCTGGTGACCCCTCAGAGTGAGGGAGATAATGAAGAAAATAGGGAGGGGTGGAGCTGGGGGACCCTCAGGAGCTGGGGGCCTGAGTTCTTTGAACCCATCCGCTCAATTATAGCTACACCCCTGTTTGCATGCATGTGCAAGAGCTATGGTTTGACTAAACTCTTATGCTCAATCCATACATTAGTACAGGGACATGGGAACTACTTAATAATAAACTTATTAATAATAAACTGTATTTGTCAGTCATTCCATAACAAATTGTTCTCTGGGAGGCTTACAACACAACATTAAAACATAAGATAAAAACACACATTAAATGATAACAGACCATAAAAAATTGGGGGGGGGGAGAAGAAATACAAAATGCAAAACAAAAATGATGTTAAAGAACTAAAAAAAATCAGTTACAATCACATAATTTTTTTAAAAAAACAAAACTTTAAAAGCCTGAGCGAACAAAAAGGTCTTTTACCTGGTGTCTAAAAGAACAAAGTGATGATGCCAGGCGAACCTCACTGGGGAGGCTATTTCATAAACAGGGTGCAGCCACCGAAAAGGCCCTTTCCCTAGTAGCCACCCACTTCACCTCATTTGGCAGGGACACTCGGAGCAGGGCCTCTGAATAAGATCTTAAGGACCGGGTTGGGACATACGGGGCAAAGCGCTCTCTGGTGTAACCAAGCCATTTAGGGCTTTAAAGGTTAAAACCAGCACTTTAAATTGGGCCTGGAAATGGACTGGGAGCCAGTGCAGCTGCCAAACACTGGCGGAATATACTCAAAACGTCCAGAACCAGTTAGTAATCTCTTGCAGCCCTATTTTGTACCCGCTGCAGTTTCCGGACCGTTTTCAAAGGCAGCCCCACGTACAATGCATTGCAGTAGTCTAAGCGAGAGGTTACCAGAGCACGAGTTATTGTGGCCAAGCTATCTCTGTCCAGGTAAGGTCACAGTTGGTGTATCAGCTGAAGCTGATAAAAGGTGCTCCGAGCCACAGAGACCATTTATTTATTTATTTAATGCATTTTTATACTGCCCTAACCCAAGGTCCCTAACCCACTTGAGCCTCTAGTGACAGTGCTAGATTGATGAGCACCCCCAAGTTGCGAACCTGGTCTTTCAGGGGAAGTGCAACCCCACCTAGAAAAGGCTGGACATAATTCACCTGGGCAGAGGACCCACTGACCACCAGTACTTCGGTCTTGTCTGCAGGGGCATAGCTAGGAGAAAGACAGGGGACAGAGAATGACAGGGAACATTTCCCCCCAAAGTCATTGGGTTCACTTTATCTTAGTTACACTTGGGAAGGCAAAACTATTTTCCCTCTTGAACCTGTGGAGGCTCACTGTTGCAGAGTTAATGTCCTTTGCACACAAGCTATTTGCACACATGAGCACAGGGGATTGATCTTAATTAGACTGCAGAGCAAAGACATCAGGCTGGTTCTAAAAGGCTTATAATCAGGTTGTTGAAACAGAGCACAATTATTCACTGGCTGTCTCCTGAAATCATTCTGACTATAAAGTAGTGCTAGAATCAGTCCTTGCATGGTCAGAGAGAGAGAAAGAGGACTGAGATCGTCTTCAAGTGTGGAAGGCTGAATTACTCTTGACATCAAGGGCGGGGGAATCAATCCCAGCATATGAGTGGTTGACATGGGAACAAAATGTATATTCCTTTTTATTTGGCTGCAATCTTCCCCCCACAGCGCTCTTATTGATCCAGAGTCTATTTGGAACTGTCAATCACATTCAAATAGGTTATTGAGTTGCTTTAGAGGATGAGGATGTATCTAATCCCAGATTTTAGAAAGTTATAATTGCTTGCAATGAAATAAGCACTGGGCCATTTATCAGCTATCAAAACGTCATGAATGTGTCTAGTTGCTTAATAGACACTCAAAATAGTTTTTTTTAAAAAGAATTTATGTATGTATGCATTGTGGCTGGCATCTTGAAGAAGGATGCAGCAGTGCTCCAAGGAGAAGCTCACGTGCCCTGCAGAAGAATTCCTAACTACCACAACAGAGGTGCTTGTGTGGGGAGGGGGAATTCTGCCAATCTCTCCTTCCTCTGGGATATATTTTTGTGAGGCATAGGGCACTTCCAGGGGTTGGGTTGACTGGCAAAATTCCACCCTGCCATGCACCTGATGGTATTCCATCAGGTGCATGCAGGTATTCCATCAGGTGCATGCAGGTATTCCATCAGGTGAGTGATGGTATTCCATCAGGTGAGAGCAGGCACAAACTTAGGATATCAGCATCCCTTTTCAGTCCACCTTTCCTTGACAAGGGCCCCCACTGCAGTGTATAATAGCCATCATAAATCCATCCACTTTTACAGATAGGTTAATTATAGTTAGTCATGGTCATGCTTACCACATTAAAAGTTACAGAGCAATGTCCTTACAGAACATATGAAGTTGCTGGTTGCATGGGGTGGATTATTTTTGCCAGTCAATCCAACCCTGGAAGCACTCACTGTGATCAAGAAGTTGATCCCTAGAAGAACTTCCTGAGGCAGAGAAGATCAGCAAAAATTGCCCTCCACATAAATACTCACGCTGTCTTAGTCTGGTAGGCAGCAACAGCACACACAAAGCTCTAGTGCTTTGTTAGGATGTCAGCCATTATGTTTGTTATGTTATTTATTAACCTGTTCATTGGTTGTCTAGTTTTTCATTGAAAGTTGAGGTTTTTTTATTACATTGTTGTATGCTGTTCAGTTACTGTCAATGGACCTATCACTATAGTTTTGCCTGAAAATCTGGGATTTGACAAAAAAAATGTAAAAAGTTTTTTCTACAGGCTATGGATGATCCCCTAATGGACACCTGAAGGGGTGTGGTCTGAGATGAATGCTTGGCAGATTATGTGCAAAGCCCCAGCAAATTTTCCATTTGGGACTTGGAGACAAGGAGAGAGGGACAGAGCCGTGAAGGAACTGAAGGAAGCCCAGGTGGGTGCGCGGCATGTGACTTGCCTCTGGGGGCCCCCCCCAAGGCAGGGGGCCCCCAGACAACTGTCTCCCCTTGCCCTATTATAGTTACGCCCCTGATCCGTTGGTGCTGGTTCATTGGCCCTGGTATGTCTCCTGATGGTCAGCTTGGTGTGATTCTTGTCGTGTTCTTGATTCCTGGCTACTGTTCGACCACTGTTCTGTCTAAGGTGCATGCGTGCACGCATTTAACCCCCAAGTCCCCACCCCCATAGCAGTTTCTGGCGGGCACACAGTCTCTGTTGCATCTGCCACCACTGCCCAACTGCCCAGCACCCCATTTCCCCCTCTCCCCCGCTGGTTGCCGCCACACCTCTTCCTCCTCCTTCCCTCCCCTGGCTGGGCCGCCTCCTCCAGTTCCGGCTGCAAATCTTGTGAGACTTCTGGCAGATGGAGCCAGAGGAGGATGGAGGGGGGAGGACGGGAGGCGGCAGCGGTGGCTCCCCCCGGCAGTCGCCCCAGCAGCCCAGAGAGATCAGAGCTGGGGGCAAGGGGTACGTAAAAAAATTTTGCGCAATAATTATTAACTGGTGTGTGTGTGTGTGTGTGTGTGTGTGTGTGTGTGTGTGTGTGTGAGAGAGAGAGAGAGAGAGAGAGAGTTATGTGCACACACTGCCTTGATAGTGCCACCCAGAACAAAACGTTTTCTGCTCAATGATTATAAAAATTAGAGAGAACATTGCTCCTGACTCCTACTTGTTAGGGTTGTGCAGAACATTCTGCAGTCGGAACATTCCTATTCAAAATGGGCAATTCCAAGTGTTCTGAACTCAGAACAGAACACCCTTCACATGAAGGGCCTGTCTTGCAGTAGCAAGCATGACTTATTTATTTATGTATTTATTTACTTATTCGATTTTTATATCGCCCTTCCTAAATGGGTCAGGGAGGTTTACAATTAAAACAAAACCATTAAAATCAGTTAACAATTAAAACAAAAATTATAAAACAGTATAAAACAACTAATAATTAAAACATCATAAAACAGTAATTAAACAATCACAACAATTAAAAAACCCTGAAAAACAGGTTACAACATTAAAACCAATTACAACTATTTAGGAACCCTGGAAGGCCAAGCCAAACAGATAGGTTTTAAGGGCTCTCCTGAAAGCCAGTAAATAATTCAAATTGCGGATTTCTGCCGGGAGTGCATTCCATAGCCCAGGAGCAGCTACAGAGAAGGCCCGCCTCTGAGTCGCCACCAGAAAAACTGGTGGTAACTGGAGACTGACCTTTTGGACCCTGGATAAGCCTCCTTAGTAAGTCCCCCTAGTAAGCAGAGTCCGCCCTGATTGCATATGAATGGGAGACTAGATGTGTGAGCGCTGTAAGATATTCCTCTTAAGGGATGGAGCTGCTCTGGGAAAAGCATCTAGGCTCCAAGTTCCCTCCCCGGCTTCTCCAAGATAGGGCTGAGAGAGATTCCTGCCTGCAACTCTGGAGAAGCTGCTGCCAGTCTGTGTAGAAAATACTGAGCTAGATGGACCTATGATCTGACTCAGTATATGGCAGCTTCCTATGTTCTTAATGGAACGATCCCGTTCTGAGTTGGAACATTCCAAGTGTTCTAAGTGCTATTTTGGATTCCAAAATAGTGCTTTTCTGGCATCTGCGCATGTGCGGCAGCCATTTTCATGGTCAGCTCTACCATGATAATGGCTGCTGCGTGTGTGCAGAGGTCAGAAGAGTAGCATCTTGGAATCCCAAATGGTGCTCTAATCATTTTGACTCAGAACGGGGTTGCTCTGTCAGAACGACCAGCTTGACCAGATGATGATGATGATGATGATTTATTCGATTTCTATACCTGATCTGACAGAACATTCCAGGGATTTTGCATACTGGTTCAAATCCATGCTGGTATGTTTTGCAGAGAAACACTTATATCGGAAAGCAGCGATATAGGAAGATGCTGAAAGGCATCATCTCATACTGCATGGGAGGAAGCAATGGTAAACCCCTCCTGTATTCTACCAAAAAAACCCCACAGGGCTCTGTGGGCACCAGGAGTCAAAATCGACTTGACGGCACACTTTACTTTTTCGAGCTCAGAATGGAACACAAAATCTGTTTCGTGCACATCCCTACTACATGGTTTGACCGTCAGTGTCTTCCTGACTCTTGGCTCCTGTCTTGACTCTCTTTCCCCAACTATCTACCTGGCATGACCCTTGGTGTGTTCCTGCTGTCCCGGTTGCAGCTTTAGACTTACGTCCCCTAGTGGCCGCTCTCTGCTCTGTGGCAGATATTTTGAGTCTCCAATGCTCTCTTGTCCAAAGGGCACCAAATCCTGTAATGCTGCTCTTGGGATCTCTTAGGGAAGTATAACAAAATATTATAATTTGCTTATAATTAGTATAGTATGTTCTTCCTTTCAAAGTAAGTACCTTACTTTGTAGAGCTTTTTGTTTCTTGTTCCTCTTGTTTCGAAGAATACCAACAGTTATGGGTGTCCAAAAAAATTTCATTCTCATCATTCAGCACAAGTCTGGCAGTCACTCAAATAAAGTGACCTGAACCCTAACCTTTTGCTCAAAGATAAACCTAGAACAACTGCAATCAACTACCTGTCAAATAGGGAAGGGGGAAATGTAGTCTCTCTATCATTATTGTCATCATATCATTATTACCGGAATGTGGTATATCTCTACCATTATTACCAAGATCTAAAATGTTACATGCAGTCAAAATTCGGATTCAGATAACAATAATAATAGTTATATAACGGTTCCTAGTGTCCATAGCATGACATACAGATTATCCAAGTGAGCCTTATTATAATAATGCATTGTATTATTGGCCCCGTTTTGTATCATCCTCTATGTAGATGAAGGACTAAGGCCAAGAGAATAATGGCTTGCTTAAAGTCAATAGTGAATTAATGACTGAGGTGAGATTTAAAGGGGAAACTCCAGCGCATGCTCTTAGCAGTTATACCAACCCCAGTGGAATCTCCTTGGTAATCTAGAAGGGGCTGTAACTCACTGGTAGAGCATCTCCTCTGCATGAGGTCCCAGGTTCCATCTTTTGCATCTCTGGATATGGCTGGGGCAAATCCCCCTGTCTGAAACCCTAGTGAGCTGCTGCTAGTCAGCGTAGACTGTTCTGAGCTAGCTGCTAATGGTCTGTCTATATATAAAGCACTAAGCAGTGTTCCTTACAACTTTGATGGATGGTGAGCTCTTTGTTAACCTTCAATAGACACTGCTTTGCAGTGTCTAAATGAAAAATACAGACTTGCTCTATACAATGCAGGAGGGGGCATGATTTGAAACCATCTAAAATGTTTTCAAGTACGGGTATGCTCCTCATCTTCATTCCCTGAATGGGATCTTCTTTTTGACAAGGTAACATGTACTGCTTTTAAACAATTTTTTTTTAATTATTTAATAAGACAATACATAAACATGAATAGTAAAACTGATACATAATAACATTCATTAACCATCCTTTCAGATATGTAAATAATTAGATGGAGGAGAATGACTAAAATTATCTTGATTTGTGAAAAGAATAAAATCTGACCATATCATGAAAAAATCATTAGAATTAGCTTGACCCACTTAAAGATGAATAATATGGGTAAATTTTTCAGATATGCCAATATGCCACATAGACTGATACCAAGATGTCAGGAACATGGTTTTATGCTTCTACTATTGTGCAATGGATAATCTAGCTGCAGTTAACATAAAAACTATAAAATCCTTAGACAATAATGCCAAATTAGCTCCCGAAAATACATTTAATAGAGCCAACTCTGATCTCATATCTAACCTCTGTTGTGTAATTTTACCTATTTCTAAAAATACCTCTGTCCAAAAGCCGAAAATACTGGGACAAGACCACCATAGGTGGAAATATGTCCCCCTATTTCCACAGCTGTTCTAGCATAGTGGGGACAAACTCTTATTAATGTGGGATAATCTAGAAGAGGTCAAATACCACCTGTGAAAGAGCTTAACAAAGTTCTCTCTAATTCGGGAAGAGGTAGAAAACACCGGCTTCCATTTCAGTATTCCATTCCCTTGTGAGTCACTACTAATAATTTATTGTAGGTCATTTTCCCGGGCCAATTTAAGGCCAATTAATGGATCAGATGTTTGCATTATTAGAATCTCGTATAATCTAGAAATAAATCCCTTAGAAACTTCTGAAGCCTTTAATATTAATTCCTCATACATAGTCAAATTCCTATTAGCCTGCTTAACTATATCAGGATGTAAAATAAAGGACTGAAACTGAAGAAAATTTAACCAAGAGTAATGCTTATTCATAAACTTCTCCCAAATTGGTTCTAAATCAATTGGCTTATCCAAATAATAAAAATCCATTAATCTATCTGCAACACCTCCAAAGACACCAAGTAATCGAGAGGGTGAGTCTAAAGCTGGAAATTTAGGATGACTACAAATGGATAGGATAACAAGGGGGAATACTGCTCTTTTCATCTGTAAATATTGGGGGAAACCTTCTAACTTGTTTTCGCTGTGCAAATGCAGTGTAATTAAGGGCCAAATCATCATGTATACACAAAACAATCACTTACATTCTGGCATTTCCTAATTCATACATGCTTGCTTTAATTTAATCTGGGGTATGAGGAATTTTAATGCTGTATACAAAAGCATCTATTTGCATAAGAACAAGTAATAAATTAGCCATTCCGAGAAGTAACAGTAGTTGATGAGGTTTAATTTATTATTTGTTGCATTTTATACTACCCAAACCAGATGTTTCATGGCGATTTATGAAAAATTTGGCATGTATCTTTGATTCTGACTGACTTGTTCTGTGTGTTGTAGAATTTGTTCCCAAAATGCACACTACAAGAAACAGTGAAGTACCTTTGACATTTATACTAGCCTGAGAATGAAAACCTATGTAAAATATTTTACACACATGATTTCTAACTTGCACAAATTATTCCTCTGCAAGGCCTCATCACTTGCAGGTACTATCAATGAGTTGTTGATGATCACATGCCCTCTAGTGGCAAACTGCTGCTTAGCTGAAAATCAACCTTTATGTGTTCCATTTTTTAAAAGACATTTAAGCTTCTGCAGCATAATGATTACAGCACCAGAGTCTCAAATCTGGAAGTCTTGTCACTGTAATCTTTATGACTCCAAGTACATACCATGTTACTTATGAATGCCGATAAGTGCCGTATGAAGCGTCTGCCAGGATGCTCAGGGATTTTCCCTGGAGTGCCTTCATCTATGGTTAACAAGTGGCAAGCAACAGTGACACTGTGAGGTCATCCACACGACCGGGTGGATGGGGCAGCGAGCAGGAAGGCTGGTTTAACTCATCTTCCCCCTCCCCAGACAACTACTCCAATGTTGCTAGGAGTGTGGCGTGCACTCCCAGACGATCCACGCTGTATACCTGCAGCGTGGAGCTCTGGAGGCTGGGAGGACATGTCCCAGCCTCCAGAGATTCCACAATGCAGCGTGTGACCTGTGCAATGCACTGGGGGATTCCCCCAGGAGACAGGTGCTCTAGGCGCCCATCTCTGTGTCAGCTGGGGCTAAACCCAGCCCCATTGAAGACAATCCGGTAGCCTGTGGTGAAGGGAACACTTGCTCCCTTAACCTCAGGTAACAGTCAGGCTAAAATGTAGGGCTAGGCAGGGCTGCCCTGCCAGGATAGGGCACGACCCCAGCAGTTATCACACACAGCCAAACCCAGGCCTGGGTTAGGCTGTGTGTGACAACAGCCTCGTAGAGTGGACTTGTGTGTGAAGGTTTCGGCTAGTTTATTTGTTCTGTTTACAAGCCATATTTCAAATGTACCGTCGCTAAAGCAGCATTCTGACCAAGGATCGGTACTATATTTTAAAATGTTCATTACTGTTTAAACTTTTAAATAATATCACAAGCTACCTCAGATTGTTACTGGATATGAAATGTGGGATATGCCAGATAATGATAAATAGTCATAGGGGGTGTGTGTGTGGGCGGGGGGTGTACATGTATCCCAAAAACTAAATTTTCACAACAAATGAATTTATTGCTGAGATGATGTGCAGCCAAAATCTAATACAAGGATTCCAGAGTAGAAAATTAAAAAAAACCCAAACCCTATCTGCTAATGGCTGCTAAAGCTACGTTGATTAGTTAATGCCATACCAAAGATTTACCTACTGAGGCCCAATATTTGCCAAATGTTTAGGACATCTTCGTGAAGAAGCTGAAAATACTGGGTCTCAGGAAATCAGAAGCACTTATGGAAGTTTGGTTCCCTTGTGTTACTTGCATAAAGGCTATGAGGTCTTTCACACAATCAAAAACTGTGTTCTCCCAGGTTTGGGATCTGTGTGTGCTCCCAGTTTTCAATTACATGGAAGCAAGCTGGGAGGAAAACCTGGGTAGAAGTGATTGTGTGGAAGCAAAGTAGGAAGAAAAGCTACCCAGGTTTTCCTCCTACCTTGCTTCCACTCAAACAAAAACTGGGAGTACACACAACTCCCAAACTCTAGTAGAACACAGTTTTTGGTTGTGTGAATAACCTCAATGAGTTGCAAATTGCTCGTCTGACAAAATATCTTTTTTCTTTGCATGTGCTAATAAAACTGTACTCCCCGCCCTTTATCTTTCCTTTCTGCCTCTTCCTGTATGTATCCTTAATTATGGATCATGCTAACTACATGTTATGATATAAACAATACAGATTAACTACAGATTAAGGAAACCGATTAAGGAAAACTAGGAAGTTATCTTCTTGTATTTTAGCTATTATTGTGTTGCAAAGTTGTTGTATTGTTAAAGTTTTAATGGCTTACAAAATGTTGAATAGAGGAGAGGAAAGTGTCTAAGTTGTGCTGCTGGGACTCCCACATACCAAGGGAACCAGAGCCTGCATCCCTACCATGACCCCAAAACATTGCGCTGCCTTCATCTTCTATCTTGGAGGAGTCCTTGGAGGACCTGCCACCAGTCCAGGCAGAGGGCCCTCCCCCCCAATGCTAATGATGAAGCCAACGCTTGCAAAATAGAACAAGGTCCCTACAGAGCCTTCTCTAGGCTTCTCAGCATATTATTATTTCTGTGTGTAAACCACCCTGAGCCATTTCTGAAAGGGTGGTATAGAAAAAGATAGAAATTGAATAAATTAATAATAAATGTGGTGTTAAGTGGTGTAAAGGTTGCCATCTTCCCCAGATTTCCGGGTATTCACTGGATTTTAAGCATGTTCCCTGGTGCCGGGTTAGCCCATTAGTTTGCCCAGATTCTCAGCTTTCACTTAAAAAAAAAAAAAAAAGCTAAATTCTAGCCCTTGTAGAAGTGATAAGGAACTAACACATGGTCACTATTCTGTTCAACTGCTGGACTTGGAGAAAGGCAGGTGAAGCACAGGAGTCTGCCTGGGAGAGGTTCACACAATAAGTAATCCCCCTGAGGAATGTTGCCTTTGTTTTTTGTCATCAGGGGATCTCTATAGGGCAGTTGAGACAATACATCACTGCCTACCTGTGTACTGTAATGCTTATTGGGCTTTATAGTGCAATCCTTTCTATGCATGCCTACATGGAAATAAGTACTATTGGTTTCAATCAGATTTCCTCCCAAGTAAGTGTGTATAGCAGGCATCCGCAAACTGCGGCCCTCCAGATGTTGCTGTACTACAACTCCCAGCATCCCTAGACACAATTTTTTGTGGCTGGGTATGCTGGAAGCTGTAGTTCAGCAACATCTGGAAGGCCGCAGTTTGGGGATGCCTGGTGTATAGGATTGTAGCCTTAACTGAAAAGCTCAATGTGTTTTTTGTTCTATTGCTGCTATTAATATCTCAAATTTAGAGTAGTCTTCATTGTGTGTGTGTGTGTGTGTGTGTGTGTGTGTGTGTGTGTTTGTGTTTAAATTTTGCTTTAAGCCACCATGAATTCTCCTTGTCCCCTGCTCTTTTCCAGCCTATAATCATTTTGGTGCTACATTTTATGTATTTATCTCAGGATCTAAATGGTGACCTTGACAAGGCTCAAGCATGAAAGGCTTAATCCCTAGCACCAGTTTAGTAAGCACTACAAATTGTAGCATTTAGTGGTGATGAAAATATACTCAACTCTGCTCCTCAGCATAGCTTTGATTTGGTATCTTCACCAATCTTATCTGGTATCTTCACCTTCACCAATAAATAGCATATTTAAATTAGCATATTTAAGCGAATAAATAGCATATTTATTTACGAATAAATGACATATTTTTTTAACCAATAAATGGCATATTCAGGTACTAGGACATGGAGTGGGGTGGTAGTCTGCAGTTGATGAGGAATCAATGACATCACTACACACAGCTAATTAGACAAGGTTAAAAATTGAACTTGTATATTAGAAAGTGCTGGGATATAAAGTTTGGGACTTTAATGCTCAGAAAAATGGTCAAATAAAGAGAGCCTCCCCAACTATTGTTAGTAGCTATCCAGAACAAATACAAGTCAACTGGATGGTGCACCAGTTAATTTTATTTATTATTTGTTTATTTATTCAGTTTCTATTCTGCCTTTCCAAAAATGGTTCAGAGTGGTTGAAAGTAAAACAAAACAATTAAAATCAATTAACAATTAAAAATAGATACTATAAAACACCATATAACAATTAACAGTTAAAACATTCAGAACAGTTTAAAAACTCTGGAAAAACAGGTTACAGCAAGTTAAAAACATTTACAACAAATTAAAAACCTTGGAAGGCCAGGCCAAACAGATAGGTTTTGAGGTCTCTCTTGAAGGTCAATAATGAATTCAGATTGCGGATTTCTGCCGGGAGTGCATTCCACAGCCCAGGAGCAGCTACACAGAAGGCCCACCTCTGAGTTGCCACCAGAAGTACCAGTGGTAACTGGAGATGGACCTCCTTAGCTGACCTTAACGTGCAGTGGAGATCATGAAGAAGAAGGTGCTCTCTAAGTCATTCAGGGCTTTAAAGGTAATAACCAGCACTTTGTATTTTGCGTGGAAACATATCAGGAGCCAGTGCAACTATTTCAAAACTGGCATAATATGGTCTCTCTGGGTTGCCCCAGAGACCAATCTGGCTGCTGCATTTTGAACTAACTGAAGTTTCCAAACTATGTACAAAGTCAGCCCCATGTAGATTGCATTGCAATAGTCAAGCCTGGAGGTTACGAGCTGATGCACCAGTTTTGAAGTTGTCCTCTTCAAGGAATGGATGCTGCTACCAAATCAGCCGAAGCTGATAGAAAGCACTCCTGGCCATAGCCTCCACCTGAGATACCAGGGTGAGGCCTGGGTCCAGGAGTACTCCCAAGCTCCGTACCTGCTCCTTCCATGGGATAGTAACCCCATCCAGCACAGGAAGATCTAACTTATCCCTCAGATTCTGAACCCCTACAATGAGCGCCTCCATCTTGCTTGGATTCAGCTTCAATTTCTTATCCCTCATCCAGGCCATTACTGCCTATAGTCTGGCATTTAGGGAATGAATGACATTTCCTGATGATACAGATGAAAAGGAGAAATAGATTTGGGTGTAATCAGCATACTGATAACACCCAGCACCAAATCTCCTGATGACCTCACCCAGCGGTTTCATGTAGATGTTAAAAAGCATTGTTGACAGAATGCATCCCTGAGGAACTCCATATAACAGCTCCCATTTTGAGGAGCAACTGTTACCAGGCTCCACCATCTGGAATCTGCCCAAGAAATAGGAGTGGGAGAAGGCTGTCTCAACCCCATAGCCAGCTCTAAAGCCAGTTTGAAATGGGTCTAGATAATCAGTTTCCTCCAAAACTGCCTGGAGCTGGTCGGCCATCACCCTCTCAATCATCTTGCCCAACCAAGGGAAATGGGAGATTGGCCTATAATTATCTATGACTAAGGGGTCCAGGGAAGGCTTCTTAAGAAGCGGTCTAACCATTGCCTCCTTCAAACATGGAGGCAACCTACCCTCGCTCAGTGATGCATTTATGATAGTAACTAGGCCGCCTCCAACAATCTCCCTGCTAGATAGAAGCAGCCAAGTCAGACAAGGCTCCAGAGAACAAGTGGTAGGCCACACCGCCCCAAGCAGCTTGTCCACATCCTCAGGTGTCACAGACAAACTGATTCAACCTAATACTACAAGAGGGATTGCTGGACACCTCCTTCATAGACCCTGCAGAAGTAGTGGAGTCCAAGTCAGCCCGAACACAGGATATTTTGTTTGCAAAGAACCCATTAAAAGTGTCACAGCAGAACACTTCTGGGGACTGATTTGAAGCAGAAGGAGCAGAAATTAAACTCCTCACAACCTGGGATAGCTCTGCTGAACGCGAACCCACAGGCGCAATGCACACAGATCAAAATTCCATTTTTGAGGCATGAACTGCCAGGGGTGTAGCTAAAATTGAGCGAAGTGATTCAAAGAACCTGGGACCCCCAGCTTCACCCCTCCCTATTTTCTTCATTATCTCCTTCACTAAGAGGAGCTGCTAGAGAGAAGGACGAACACAGGCCCCCTCTCCCCTTGCTACATCCTTGTGCACCACTACTGCATAAGCCTTCAAATGGGTCCTATGCTGCATCTTGCCAAATTCGAACTGAGTTCTCTTCCACTTGTGTTCCAGTCGCCTATCCAGCCGCTTCAGCCCTCTCACAGCTCCTCGGTATACTAAGGGGCCATTTTTTAAGCAGGTCAAGAGAGACGTTTAGGAGCAATAATGTCTACTGCCCTAGTGAGTTCCCTACTCCAGGTTCCCACCAGGACATCGACAGAATCACTGGCCACACCAACTTCAAAGCCATCCAAGGCCTTTTGGAAACCTGCTGGGTCCAGGAACCATTTTGGGCAGACCATCCTAATAAGACCATCATAATATGGAGATTATTTGCATATTTGCATTATATACAAATTTATCTGCAGGTTAATTTGCATAACATGCAAATTAGGGGGCCCGGATTTCGAGAGCTTGAATATGGCAACCCTATGTATGTCTAAATGGAGCAGGGAATTCTGGGGTGAATCTTGCTGCTAGTTTAGGTAGGCATTCCTTGGAAGGTTGAAGAAAGGTGTGATTCAGTTCTTTCATTTTAGGATACACACATCTAATCCTGACATTGTTCAGGTAACTCCCATTAATGTGTGAATAATTAGGATTGCAGCCCCTGGGTATATTCGTACAATTGTGAAGTTTTATCTAACATCCTTCCATGGGACATATCGGTGCACACATTGATGATCAGGATTTTTACAATATAGTTTTATAGAATAGAAGAGATTATTAACTGTGATGATGGCAGTGCAGCATAAATCTGACAAAGCTAGTGGACAACTTTAAATGAAAGGTAACAAGCTCTCCATCAGCTCATCAAAGAGGAGCTTTGTCAAATGTCTATGCTGCATGTAATTCCCATTAGATCTCTGCCACACTGATAAATAGCCACATTGATTCCATTGAGAAATGTATTGCCTGTCACTGGCGGGACTTAGGAAAACAGTAATGAGGGTTTACATTTCAAGTGTCAGATGACAGCATCAGCTACAGCAAGTTAAGACAGGATGGACATGATCTTTTTTGTCAGACAATTGAATGTGATGTGGAAGAGGAATTGTCATCCCACATCCACCTCTAGTAAGCATACTTTTCAAGTTTATGTATTGTTTCAATAACTTGTTTGACTAGAGGCAATAAAGGGATAGGAATATGCACACACATTGTGAGATGTGAAGCCTCTTTTAAACCTTATTCAGCTTTCCTTATTAATAACTACAACAACAACAACAAAGAACAAGTCAAGAACCGAGCAGAAAAATGGAAAAATAAGCCCCTGCATGGTCAATATTTGCACAATATAAATGGAAAATCAGACATCACCAAGACCTGGCAGTGGCTTAAGAACGGCAACTTGAAGAAAGAAACAGAGGGTTTAATACTGGCTGCACAAGAACAGGCACTAAGAACAAATGCAATAAGAGCAAAAGTAGAAAAGTCAACAACAAACAGCAAGTGCCACCTTTGTAAAGAAGCAGATGAGACAGTGGACCACCTAATCAGCTGTTGTAAAAAGATCACACAGACTGACTACAAACAAAGGCATGACAAGGTAGCAGGGATAATACACTAGGGATGTGTGGATCGGTCTGGCAGTCCAGAGGTTCGGGGGTTCGGGATCGAACAAACACCACCACCACCACCCAGATTGGAACCGGACCTCTGGACAGTTCCACAAATTTTTAAAAAAAATTTTTTTTAAAAAAGATTTAAACTACCTGTAGTCTCTTCGGGGGGCTTCCTGTAGGCCGTGAGGGCGTCCACGAAAGTTCCCCCTCCCCCCACCAGCCTCTCAAATCACCGCTGTGGCCAGGTAAATGCAGTATTTTTGCCCCTTTCATAAAGGCACACGCAGGGGCGTAACTACTATTAGGCAAGGCGAGGCGGCTGCCTGGGGGCCCCCATGCCTCGAGGGGCCCCCCAGAGGCAAGTCACATGTGAAATGTGTGTGTGTCAGCGAGGGGCCCATTTTAAAATTTTGTCTCTGGGCCCACTCCAGCCTTGTTATGCCCCTCGGCACACGGTGGCCATTTTGGCTGCCACGGTGCATGCATACATGGCCTCTGTGAGGCCTGGCATGGCCTCCAGCCTCGCAGAGGTCATTTGCGCATGCACAGCAGCCATTTTGGGGAAAACAAAATGGCCACTGTGCATGCGCAAATGACCTCTGCAAGGCCAGAGGCCATGCCAGGCCTCGCAGAGGCCATGTATGTATGCACAGCAGCGGCCAAAATGGCCACCGCGCACCTTTACAGAGGCCCGAAAGGGCTGAAAATACTGCATTTACCCGGCCGTGGCATTGATTTGAGAGGCCGGCGGGGGGAGGGGGAACCTTTGTGGACACACACACACACACACACACCCCATGGCCTACAGGAAGCCCCCGAAGGGGCTACAGGTATTTTAAAAAAAATTTTTTTTTTTAAATTAATTTGCAGACCCCCTGCCCCCACCGGATCGGATCGGGGTGGTTCGATGGGGGCTGAACTGAACTTGGCCAGTCTGGTTCAAATCCAGTCTGGACTCGAACTACACTGGGTCAGCCAGTTCCATGCACACCCCTATAATACACTGGAACATCTGCAAAAAATACAAGCTACCTGTAGCCAAAAATTGGTGGGACCATAAAACTGAAAATTGTAGAAGATGAAGATGCAAAAATATTATGGGACCTCCGACTACAAAGAGACAAACATCTGCCACAAAATACACCAGATATAATTGTAGTCGATAAGAAAGAAAAACAAGTTAAAATAATTGACTTAGCTATACCAGGTGATAGCAGAATAGAAGAAAAAGTAATAGAAAAAAAGAACAAAATACAAAGATCTACAAATTGAAATTGAAAGGCTGTGGCAGAAGAAGATCAAAATAATCCCAGTGGTAATTGGCGCCCTGGGTGCAGTCCCAAAAAACCTTGAAGAGCACCTCAACACCATAGGGGCCACAGAAATCACCATCAGCCAATTACAAAAAGCAACTTTACTGGGAACAGCCTATATTTTGCGACGATATCTATAATAATAACAATAATATTGATAACAAAATTCTGGCATCCCAGGTCCTTGGGAAGGACTCGATGTCTGGATAAAACAAACCAGTCAATAACACCTGTCTGACTGTGTAAAGAAGAAATAATAATAATAAAGCTGTTGCCTGTTACTTCTAGTTCGGACATAAATTCTTAAGCAGGATTGTCAAATGTTACAGTCCCAAAGAAAAAATGTGTGTGGGTAAGGAACTGTTGCTCTACTTTGAACTAAATTAAAAACAGGAAGAGCAAATATGAAGTTGAGTGGTTTGTATGTTTATATGAAGCAGGGAATTTGGGGTGAATCCCTGTGAATGGGAAGTTCCTGCATGTAGAATATTTAAATAAATTTCTTGGCATGAATGATTATCCTAAAGTAGTGTACATGAGACAGAGCATCTACTTACCTGCTTCTTGTATTGGTGTTTTGTCCCAGGCAGGTTCAGTGGCTGTGTTAGGGCCTCTGCCAAAGCAGGGATCCAGATGCACAAGGGACATGCACAGCTCCAAGGGGCACACAGCAGGAAAAAGGGTTAAGACTCCAGATAACTCCAAGCAAGAGAGCTGGTACAAAAGAGAAGGATGTTGCTCCAGCAGATGCTTGGAGCTCACTGCTGGTTTATGCGTCTACCTGCTGCTCAGGTAGCATAGCTTGGCCCCATCCTTCCTTAGAGAAGGCTCTGTAGTTTAAAGGGACCTTGCCCAGTTTTGTAAGCACTGGCTCTATTAGCATTGGGGATTGTCTACCTAGACTGGCAGATCTTAAAGAGACTCTGCCAAGTCAGAAGATGAAGGCAGGGATATGTTTCCAGGTCATAGACGGTCCCTGGCTCTGGTTTCCTTGCCATAGGAGATCCCAGCAGCACAGGGTCTCCCAGGATCAGGTGATAGGGTCTTCCCACTCTGTCTCAGCACCTAAACTGTCTACTTTGATCTCCAATTGTGAGGGTTTTGCATCCAGGTCATGACAACTGGAAGAACTTGCTCTGGGCTGTGTGATCTGCATAACCAATTTGGCAAGTCTGTTGGGTGTGGACCTGTGTACACAAGAGCGAGAATGAGAGTGATGTATTTCCTCACCTTTCTAGTGCAATGCAGTTGGACCAAACCAAAAGTATGAAGCAACATGTCTTCATTAGATTTGTTTGGTTATCAAGCATGAACTGAAGCATGAGTGGGGCTGTTTTAGTAAAGGAGAAATTAGTCTATTGCTCAGATAACAATCCAGGTAGCACTCAAAGCACTGCAAAGGCCCTCCTGTAATTTTTTCTAGAGCTGATTGGTGTATTTTGAATGATCTAATTATGGATTCAAGGATCATCATTAAACAGGCTGATAAAAGTGGAATGATTGTAATATTGGATAAGGAGGATTATTTGAGTGAGGTTAAGAAATTACTTGACGACAGGGACAGCTATAACCCCATTTCATATGATCCCACCTTTAGAATTATGAGCCTATTTAAAATAGTCATCGATGAGGCATCAGCTCTAGGGATCATTTCTGAAAAAACTTCTAAAGGTTTATTAAATTTGTATCCTAGGGTCTCCATTTCTACATCCTTCCCAAGATACATAAGGCAGGTTTTACGCCTCCAGGTAGACCCATTGTGTCGAGTTCAAATTCAGTCTTGGAACCACTTTCCATTTATGTGGATTCCTTTTAAAAACCTTTTCTGTTTAAGATTAAATCTTACATTCGGGACACTAAGGACATGGGGAGCTCTTTAGCTCCCATTGTTGCGAATCTTTTCATGGCCTCTTTGGAGGATTCTTTCATCTGGAATGAAAATGTTAACCCATTTTTTTCTGAGACATTTATATTTAAATGCTCTATTGACAACATTTTAGTTGTGTTTACTGATGCTGCACGGTTTAAACAATTTGTCATTTGGATGAATGGGATTCATGCCAATATTAAATTTACTAGCCCTACTAGCTTGAGTGAGGTCCCATTCTTAGACACTATCATTCAGGTTAATGTGGAGTGAGTTTTTCTTTATATAGAAAACCCACTGATAAAAATACCTATCTGTGTTATGATTCTTGGCATCCCCGACATTTGAGAGATAACTTGTCTGTTTGGCAATTTTTACAGGTTAAGAGGAATTCCACAGATATAGTGGACTATAGAAAAGAAGCTCGAAATTTCTCTTTGCAATTTGTTCAGAGAGGATACCCTAGAGAGTGGTTGGTAAAGCTGAATCTAGAGCAAATGCATCCAGGCGTAGTGAGCTACTTCAGGATCAACCTAGGAAGCAATTGGACCAGTTAGTATGGTCCATTGATTACACTCCCTTATCTTATCAGATTAAAAAGGTGATTTATAGGCATTGGCATTTGGTTATAGATATACCAGGGTGCAGCAATGTACCTATTGTAGCATTCAGGAAGACAAAAAGTTTAAGGATTTTTTCGACCCATTCTGATTTTTTAAGGAAACCATTAGAGAAGGATGTTCTGCAAGGGTTTAACTGATGTGGTAATTGTTTAGCGTGTCCTTTGGGTCTTCAAATCACTGAGTATTGTGATCCAAGTACAAGGAAGCTGGTTCCTTTAAATTTTTTTGCCAATTGCAAAATAAAATGTACTGTATAGGCTGTCATTTGTCCATGTGCTCTATGGTATATTGGGATCAGTACTAGAACCATTAAGACCTATATACTTGAACATAGGTCTAGGATTAAAAATAGAGTACTGGATGCCCCATTAGTTCAGCATTTTGTAGATAAACCTCATTCACCGGATGACCTGAGGTTTTTTGTTTTATTTAAATATTCTCCATGTTCTTTTGAAAAGCAGAATATTCAAAGGAGTCTTCTCCAGAAAGAAGCTTGGTTCATTTATAAATTCAGAACGTGCTCTCCTACAGGGTTAAATGTTAATTGTGATTTTTTGAGTTTTCTGTAGACACATGTGATGCATGACTGTTTGAGAGTATAGTGCATACTGAGAGTATCCTTTCCACCTGTTGTTAATTGGATGATTTAGCTGGGGTGTATTTTAACCTTGAGTGCGTTTGGAATTTAGTAAGGAGTCCAGCATGCTCGTGCAGATACTTGTTACATATGATTTGGCAGAGCAAGGCTGTTCCGGATAGAAGGTTTATTTTTATTGTAACATAGGAACAAGTTTGTTCATTTGGTATGTATATTACGTTAATGTTTGTTGTTTATATATAGATATGACACACTTCTGAAGAAGATTGTTTTCAAAACTGGCGAAGATATCCTAGGGGATTCAGGGATTCACATATCTCAAATTTGTGAAGAATGAAGATTTGTTTTTGCCATCTTTGACTTTGAAGTATTTTTCATGTTATATACTCCAGCTGAGAAGACTGGACTTTGAACATATTTACATTTGCCCATTGTTCCATCTTTACCATCATTGTATATGCTGGTTCCATGTATGGTTTGGGATTTGTTATATAAACTGCATATTTACATATATGTTTGTGTCCTATACATTTACCTTTCAAGACTGGTTCACAGATTTTGTTTCTAGCTTGAGATAACAATCCAAGCCACACTCAAAGCACTGCAAAGGCCCTCCTGTAAAACTAGTCTGACCTTAGACTATAGCAAGGCAATAAATTACGCATGTGCACCATGGACAACAAAGGCTCTATAATACTGCCTCAGCTTCTGAAAAGTTCTCTCTCTCTCTCTCTCTCTATATATATATATATATATATATATACACACATATACATACACACACACACACACACACACACAGCCTTATATGCCATTGAAGCCTTACACTCCTTAAATTTATTGGGGTGGAAATTGGCTAAAGTGCTCTAATAACATGCCCACTTATATCCATCTACCAATGAAGTTACCAATCCTGGCTAATAAGCAATTGTAACTTTCCACATTTCATATCGATAAGCAATTTGCCACAGTTTTAAGACGGATTTGCTTACATCGTTAGAACTATCTGATCTCTTTAGAGCTAAACAAGTAGTAAATGGCATTAGATGGGAAAATAACCAGAAGCAAAAATTGCTTTGAGTGTCCCTCATAAAACTGACAAGAAAATTGTTGGCAGCAACTTCATTGAATGAAACCTAAACAAGTAACCTAATGTGGCCATTATGAGTTGCTTGTATTGACTAAGAGGTCAATAAGGCAGTTTGTTCTGGTTTGAAAATAAAATATAAAGTAGGAAACCAAGTACTGGCCCATTTCGTTGCAATTTTATGTTTTAGTTGTGAAGAGAGAGGAATTCAGTGGGAGCTAAGGGGGGGAATGTCTCTGGTTAAGAGGTAGGATGTTTTATTATTATTTGTCTTCCCCCCCCCCACACCCCACTACAACACACACTTTATTAATTGAAAAATGTTTAAAGCATGCATTATATACATGAATTTTGACCTCCACCTACCCACCCACCGACCCACAAAAAAAGAAAAAAAGTCTTATCTGCCAGTAAGATTTCTCACTCTCCAGATTTAGCTTGGTGCAAGTTCAGAAAAGTAAAATTGTGCCTTCAAGTCAGTGTCTACTCCTGGTGACCACAGAGCCCTGTGGTTGTCTTTGGTAGAATACAGGAGGGGTTTACCATTGCCATCTCCTGGACAGTATGAGATGATGCCTTACAGAATCTTCCTGCATCACTGCTGCTCGATATATGTGTTTCCCATAGTCTGGGAAACATACCAGTAGGGATTCGAACCAACAATCTCTTGCTCACTAGGCAAGTTATTTCCCCGCTGCACCATTAGGTGGCTGCAAGTCCAGTACCAAGTTCCAAATCCTAAAGGTATCCACAAACAATATACAAGCCGGTCCTATGCATGTGTCTCTGAAATAAGTCCCGCAGAATTCAGTGGGAATCCCAAGTAAATGTGCATAGGATTTCAATCAGTGGCAGATAAAACAAGGATCTGCATACCTTCCTTGACATATGTAGTACACATCCCATTGAAATTAACTGTAAAACTCTGTTCATTTTCATGCATCTGCATTGCACTTTCAGATATCAATTGTATAATTATGAAGCGTTCCAGCTACCCACTCTGTACGGTAAACTTTTATTAAGCTTTTATTTAATTAAATGCATTATACTATCTGCCTTTCTTGAGAGATCTGCCATGCTGTTAAAGTGCGAGATAGCTGTGTGACTAGAAGCTTAATAGACCTTGAGGAAATAATAGATAATAAGCATGAAGTGTGAAATTATCAGATGGGATGTTGCTTACGTCAATCATCCTTCTTGAATGCACCAGTGCTCTTAAAGCGCCATGTAGTGCAAGATTTGGAATCCTATTGCAATGTTAGCCTGTCACAACAGACAGTGATCACATGACATCCCATACCCTGAATAGCCAGAAATAATTTGCAGCCACTTCACCAAGAGGCAGTCCAAAGCTCATATGCATTGTCATATGTCATTGCATGGGCTTCAGTAGATTTCCTGTAGGTAGCAATGGATCACAGCAGATGCGTTGCTGCCATAGGGACAGATTGAGGCACTCAACTTTGGCAGCTGGGTGGATCAGGGAGAAATGAAATCCTGGATCCAGATACGTACACCAGTGACACCTGTTGCCTTTTAGGAAAAAATGGAATACCCATCTTTCAAGGCTGGCTAATGAGAAAATAATTTCCCCTTCCAGCAGCAGTCTCTCACACCACTTCCCACACAGATCTAGAGGGTATGCCTATCCTCAAGAACAGCTTTTAGAGAGACACATGGGGTTTCTTATGTTCTTCACACACCCACACCAGCCTCTCCCGTCAAGTGGAGATGGGTACACTCTTAGGGTTGCTCCAGATTTTGAACCCTCCCTCAGCCATATTCAAGGATATTTCCTGGCTATCAGCCTCCTAAACGATCAGCCAGTGACCTGCTTAACAAAAGGGGGACAGCCACAATTCATAACACCAATCCTGCTAACAATATACTGGTGATGCTCTTGTATTGTGTGGTGGTGCGGACCACGCAAATAGCTACTGCGCATGCACAGATGCCATAAGAGCTCCATTTTGTATTCTAAAATCCAAATGTGGCACCATTTTGGTTTCCAAAATCCAAATATGGCACTCGTAATGGGCCAAAATGTTCCACCTCAGAACAGATTGTTCCGTTCTGAGCTCAAAACAGGTGGCCTTTTTAAAGGGGGTTCTATTCTGAGCTCAGAACACTCAAAATGGCCCGTTCCAAGGCAGTTTTCCATCCACGGAACATTCCACACACCCATACTAGAAACCAGGGCATGCTTTTCAATGCAATTTCCCCATTAAAATCACTCAGAACATTTCAAGCCTTTTCACTTTTGCATACTTCAATGTTTCACCTATGCGGACTGATATTTTTTGAAGAATGAACAGAAGTAGAATTGTCACATCAAACTTATGTGCACTGACCTTTCAAAAAGAGCCTTGTAACCTCTTGCTCACTCTCTCCACAGTCCTGAGGCTGAAATAGCTAAAGTGTGAATTATGAAGTCTGGTTCTGTTGAAGGCCATCACCTTTTACCGCCTTTGGAAGAATTTGTAAATTAATCTTGGAAAACTATGTTGTAAACAGGAATGCCTCCCCCCAACTCTTGTTGGTAAAGTTACCCCTGAGGGGGAGAATCACTGTGCAGTAAATTTGGCTTGGGATTTGTGTGCAAAAGTGTGCAAAAGGATTGAAAAAGAATCTTTTGTGAATCTGAACATTGATTATCTGATGGTCGATTCACACATGCCTGGTCATCACTTGACTGCTATATCAGGTCAGGTGACTTGCTTATGTGAATGGACCATCCTAGATCTAACACTTTCACATCACTTTCGAATCTTCCACATCGCTTCAAATACAAAACTGGAAGGCAACCCACACATTCATCTTCCAATATTCACACGTACATACATGTGTGCCCCGGACCTCTATTGTATTTTGTTCTTAAGCTAGGTTAGGGCCAATAAGCATGAATGCTTAATCCTCCACTTCTGATAAAGCTACAACACAAATTATACACTTTGATTATTCATTAAATGAAAAAAAATCAGTCTTTTCTTTTGAGGCCTTCCAAATTAATTTTGTTACAGGGATTGCCTCACAGCTTCACATTCACTTGAAAGAACTCCACATTTTTATATTAAATTTTTATCAAAATTTAAATTAATGTAAGTATTGATGATGTGAGCTAGTACACTTGAGATATATTTGAAAGAAGTTTTTCATATAAAATAAAAGAAAGTATTGGTGCAATATTGGACTATTGCATTCACCAAGTTAGAAAACACAATTTGTTTGGCTAGGAAAAGAGGTGCTTGGGAGCTCTGGTCACCCATTCTCCCTGCTCCTGTATACTGATCATGTGCGGGGAGAAACAGCAGCCGAACTGGACCTGTTGACATAATCCCTCAACTTCAGTGGGTTCTGTGCAAACGTGAAAGAGGCTTTATGCGGATCCAGTGTGATGTGCATAGGTTTTCTCCATATGACTGGGAACACTGATCGGTTCCTGATCACATGTAGGAGTCTACATATTACAGCTGTACACACAGAGAATCCCTTTTGCTCTTCAAAGTATAAAACTATTACTTTTGACACTGGAAGAAGTCGGCTGCTGCTGCTACTGCTGAATTCATTATTATGTGAACAGCTAAGATTCTGATCTGATTATTGTTTTTATTCAAATTCTTATCACTCTTATTCTCCCTCTCCATATCTACAGTGTGATGGGCTGCAGTGTATTCTCTGTAGTAAAGCAATTAAAATATCAATATAACCTTCAGTTTAAGATGAGAGATAAAGTGCTTCCAATTTTTACTTGTGCTCCAAAGAGCATGGGAATTGCAAGTAAAGGTGCCTACCTTAACTTCTGCACCATGTAAGATGTAAAGACTTTGTGCAGTCTCATATAGTATGCTGACTTTACATTGGGCTGGCAAGGGATGCATCCAGGCAGAAAGTCAACAGGTGCAGTTTCCATGATCAATTACTAGAGATGATTAATTTGGACCTGATGCATCTCTACAAGGCACAGTGCTTCCTCAGAATGCCATCTGGTAAATGTCTGAGTAGGAGTAAAACAGGTGCAAGCAGCTTCACTCTTCCAGTTTTTTTCATCCAGTTACACAGTGGATGATCACAATGCAGAAACATTCTCGGCCCTCGACCTGAATGGAGGAAGGATCGCCAGCTTATAACTCTTCCTGGCTTCATGCTTGAGCATTGCCTGGTTGCATCAACCCGTCATATTACTTCCCCCATCCAGTGTTATTGAACTGGCGTCATAAGGCTACAGAATTTCAGAGACGAATTTCAGTGGGAAGAATTTCAAAGACCTGAAGCATTTAAGAACTCAATTCAGCCTGAAAAATTATAATTAATAATGTGTCTGCAAACAGAAAAGATTCCATACCCATTGCCAGTTATTTTCCCAAGTGATCTGTATCGCTTAATACACAACACTCTCTCGTATTAGGTTACAATTAGTAGTAATTGTGTTGCTATGCTAGATTTAAGATAAGATAGCTGTTTTAATTCTGAAGGTGGTCACCTCGTAGATCAGTTGACAGAAAAGTGGGGCATGAATATTTAGCAGTGATTTATTCTGCCCAAGCTTTACCTCCAATAAAGCCTTAAGGTTGCCTCTAAGAGCTGTTGCCTCTTTCTTCTAGGAGCAATGGTGCATTTATTTACATGGCAGAAGCCCTGAAACAATTTTCTGGCTATGAGATGATATAAAGCCTAAGCAATTAATAGAGAAGCTACTGTAGCTGGTTAAATTAGCAAAATAACTCAGCCTAGATAGCCTGAAGCCGGAATGAGAACAAACTCTTCGGACCAAGACGGAGGCAATAAATAACGTCTGGGTGGGACGTTCATGTCATATCTAAATGAAGACTAAGTATAATTTGCCTAAATTAATGGGACATGCCCAACCTGCATATCATTTTGTTGCTAAAAAGTAAACAAATTCTCCCACATAAATCAGGGAAATGAATATTTTTACATCTTATTGATGCAGGGACATAACTGTTAACATTGTAAGCAAAGCAAACCTCTTTTCTCTGTGAGAGTCACGTCTCCACTTGTCACTTCTGAATGGAGGTAGTGTGGATATGTTCTGGGGTCCAGATATGAGCCTTCCTGAGCACTTCCTGAGCGCCTCTACAGAGGTGCCCAGCCTAGCCTGACGCCGTTTGAGAGAGTTCTGGAAGGAAACAGTGTTCACCACTGGAGCTAGGAGTAGCCTGGGGAGTCAGGAAACACAGCTTCCACCCTCATGAGAGTCTGCATAGGGCACTCTGGCAACCCAGAAAAGACTTCTCACATGGATACTACTAGGCAATCTTGGAACCCCCAAGCAGGCAGCCATAGTCCTGTCTTCTTTCCAGTATGCACCTGCACTCCCTATCCAGGTCAAAACCATTTAGTCATTCTTCCCAGGTCCTAGTAAGGTCCAGACTCCAGAGGATAAAATCCCTAGAACTAACATAGTACTTCCAAGACAATCCCATCTTCCTGTCTTACTCTTTCGAGACTCCATTGTTCTATTGTTTTCCATTGTGGACCATTCCCATTAATCTTTAACCTGGAGTGGCACTGATGGTTTACACTTATAGTCTTTTCACTTTATAAAATAGGCTGGCTAAAGCCCCCAATTTGTGCAGTCTTTGGGACCCATTCAGAAGGTTGTCAGAGCCTCTACACCCCATTTTTCTTAGCTGAAAATCCAGCTTTCATTCCCCTCACATTGAACAGGTAAATACAAGGAGAATCTCATCCTTCCTCCACTCCCAGAAGTTTTCTGATTCTCTTCCCCAGTTTTCCGTGTGTGTGTTTTTACCAGAGAAAGTCAGGAGAGCCTGCAGCTTTCTTGATCTGGAAGGAACTCTCTATGAATTCCATTTTAATGATGGGCAGCATGTAGAGCATCCTCTCATAAGAACAGCCCTGATGGATCAGACCCAAGGTCTATCTAGTCCAGCATCCTGCTTCACACAGTGGCTCACCAGATGCCTCTGAGAAACCCACAGCAAGAGGTTAGGGCATGCTCTCTCTTTTGCTGTTGCTCCAGGGAAACTGGTATTTAGAGGCATCTTGCCTTTGAGACAGGAGGTGATCGATAACCTCATGAGAATGCACTCCACAGCAGGACCATGCTCAGGCTTTTACCACGCGGGTTGGAGTAAATTTTAGTCAATTTATCCTGGTCAAGGGTATCTGCGAGGTGATGCTTTCGATGCAGGTGACTTTAGCTACATGTCCACCCTAGTTGCCTCCATTGGCTTAACCCCCCATGATTAGAGAACAGTCCCTTGGTCTCCCGTAGGTGACCCCTGGCAAATCCAGGAACCACCTCTTTCACGGATTCCACTTCCTGCCTCCCAGTGTTCCCCTATTTGCATAATCCAACCTTCAGATCCGCACTTACACTGGGAGAGCTGGCAGCCATTCCTTGCATAGTCGCAGAAGTAATTTATCCTCTAATAAATTTCCACCAGTTTGTCTCACATGTGCTTTTAACCCTTTCTTCACTTCTTCTTTCTTTCCCTATTCCTTGCCTTGTTGGGTCTCCAGACCAACTTGTTTCTCCTTTCTCTACCCGAACTTGTTCAGACACCCTTTACCTTCATTCCCCACAGTCCTCGTGGTTCTTTCTGACTGGCCCTTGTTCCCTCCTTTACCCAAACTTGGTTGGACTTGCCTCTCATCCTCTTCTGCTCTTCTGTTGGTTCTCTTGACAGGTCCTTCCCTCCGCTTTTACCCAAACTCACTCAGGTCTTTCCCTTTGCTTCTCTTTCTCCACCTATTGGTGCTTTGGTTTAGCTCCTTTGTCTTTCACCGCCCAAACTCATTTAGGTGCCTGTCTCTTTCCTGATCTCCTCCCAGTTCTCTTGACTGACCTCTTCTTCCCTCCTTCTCTGAACCTTTTGGGAACTTTCCCTTTGCTACCTCTCATCTGGTGGTTGGGTCTGATACCAACCCCTTTTTACTCCCTCTCCCCAGTCCCAGTCAGATCTTTCTACACAGACCACCCATCACCACTTCCCCTCCCCCACCGCCCTTAATAAGCATTCATTCAGCAACAGTATAGCGGAGGTCAAGTATTAGAGCCCATACACATGTACATCTTGCATGTTTTGTGTAATGTGGGAATGCACATGTATGCACATCATGCTCAGGAATTCACATCATACTCAAGCTTCTACTTTGCATTCAATAAACTATATATTTCATCTGGACTTTTAAGCCTGTGGTTGTGACTTTCTTGGGAAGACTGCCTGTTTTATAACCATGCCAAGGTTCCCAGGATGGGCTAAAAGATCCCCCTCATAACAGATACAATTTCCCCCCAGCAGGCATATTATTATTTACACATTTACAGCTATTTTACACATTTACAGCTATTTACAGCTGACATGAGGGAAATTACTCAAAGTATTACTTAAAGTAAAGTGTGCTGTCAAGTCGATTTCGACTCCTGGAGCCCACAGAGCCCTGTGGTTGTCTTTGGTAGAATACAGGAGAGGTTTACCATTGCCTCCTCCCACGCAGTATAAGATGATGCCTTTCAGCATCTTCCTATATCGCTGCTGCCCAATATAGCACCAGTGGGGATTCGAAGCGGCAACCTTCTGCTTGTTGGTCAAGCATTTCCCCACTGCGCCACTTAAGGTAGCTTATTACTTAGAGTAGTCCAACTGAAATTAAAAGCCACATTTCTAACTCCTCATTAATTGGACTACACTGAGTAATTTCCTCCTGTCAGCCAATACAGTGGTCCCTCGACTTACGTATTTAATCCATTCCGAACGCATGTTCGGAGGTCGAAATTTTCGTAAGTCGAAGAGCGCACCACGGAAGTCTGGAAACATTCGTAAGTCGAGGAAACCGCATCTAAAAATTCGTAGGTCGAGTAAGCTGAATCTAAACCGGCAACTACTTCCGGTCTTTTTTGTTGCTCGTAACTCGAAAACATCGGATGTCAAGTAGTTCGTAGGTCGAGGGATTACTGCATAGTTAATCTGTACTATTTTTTCATAGTGGGGAAATCTCACATGCCTTTTTCTTGGCTCCATCACTGAACTGCTTTTTGGGGTTTGGGGTTGGTTCAGCTCCCTGCTGGTTTCAAGCTCCACTCCTCTTGGTTCCATGCATCAGAAGATTCACTTGCTGAGACAGCCCCAACAGGAAGACCTGGCATCTCAGGGTGAAAATGGCAAGTTTTGACAAGCACATGATTGGCACTTGTGCACATGTGTTTTGTTTACCAATGGGTGTTTTTGCTTGGAGGAAAGCACGGACAAGGAGACCTAATCTGGATCTGGTGGGGGCAAAGGTCCTCCCGCCATGCCATGGCATCCATTCTGATCAACCTACCCCCACAGCAGCTATTTAACATAAGAAAACAACTCAAGTACTAATTGCACGCATGCTTGGCAAACTTGTAATTTGACCCTCAGGCATTCCCAACCCTGAAACCCATCAGTCACCACTGCTTCATATCAACAAGCAAAGCATAAGTCTTTTTTTTAAAGCCATGGTTTTTCCTATAATACTTTAGGAAACCTATTCTCTAGATTCTTTCTCCCCCCAAAAATTTCCTGACTTGCAGAAAACATCTGAAAGAACTTATGAAAATATGCTTATTTACAAGTTACAGTTATTGGAGAAGAAAATTGCAGTTTTGCTAATGTGTTCCCTGCTGCGCAATGGCATAGAACTGATATTGCAACATCAGCCAGATTACGTTTGAATTGCATCTTCTTAACGTCTTGCACATCCCATGCATTCTAGCACTCTTGCCAGGGTGTGCTGGGTTTGGGGTGGGGATGGATATATATATATATAGAGAGAGAGAGAGAGAGAGACAGACAGACAGACAAAGAGAATGTTACCTCTGAGTTCTATGGAACCAGAATGTTGCCCTTGAATAGAATAGAATGCCTTTGCACATATTTGTGGGATGACATGCAAGGTGCAGCTGGAAGTGTGCACAGGGGGCAGTAGTCTATATATCTAGCGCTCCCTGTGCATACCTCCCATCACACCCTATGCTCCATCCTTACTGTCACTGAGACAATATGGGGCTCTGCTTCAATTAAAGAAACCCCCAAACATACACCCCAAACCCACAACCCCCCCCCCCCCAAGCATGCAATATTGCACAGAGGCAGGCACTCTGGAAGTTGCTGCCTCTGTGTGGGACAGACAGGATGGTTCAGATTATTCACCTTTGGCCACAGTGGTGAAGCACAGGCTTCAAACTGTCATTCCCACAATGCCTCGAGTTTCAAAGAGCAACATGGAGATAGGCTTTGCTTTTCTCATACTTAAATGCAAGATTGGGACTGAATGCATGGAAGGAGAAATGGCCAGGATAAGTCCTCATCCACATAAACATCAGATGAGGCAACAAAACTGTTTCTGGACTGTATGAGGTGGTGGGTTATGTGATGATCGATGCACATCCAGACAGAAAACTGCCTGCACATAGAGAGCTAGATGTCATGGGCTTCTAGCCTAGCCTTCTACCCAGCATGCCTGGGTTTAGTCCAAACTAAATTGATAAGATCTAGTCTTTTCTATCAGCTTCATAATGAATCGGTAAAGAGAGAGAGAGATGTTTCCATCTTCTTTCTAGGAGGAGAGGAAGACAACTGACTCACTATAGGAAGTATCTGAGGAGTCCAGGCAAGGGTCATAGAGTAGAGGCAAAGCAGGGCCAGGTATGAAGATCCTCATTAACTACCTCTACTCCCAATGCTCCTAGTGGTCATTAGGATAGTTGGTGCAAAAGGTCGATGCACTGGAACTGCATCTCCAACAATAAGCCCAGGGGTTAGTTCAGCAATAAAAACGACATGACAATAAAAACAGCAGACAGTAAAAATGAAAGCCAAAAATGCAGAGTAGCAGATGGGCTAGCAAACTCTGGAACACTAACCTCTGAAAATAAACGTACCTCTTCACCTGCCGGTGGAATACTACCAGGCAGACAGACACATGGAGTGTTGGGAATTCTCTCTAGTGAGAGAAACACTTTTTCATTATAGCAGAGTGCCCAGAGGCACAACACAGCGGATTTAGTTAGGCATGCGTGTATGCTAAGAGTAAAGTAACTTGGCGCCAGTTCATAGTTTCAAATCAATATAAATTGTATTTATTAGAGAACTCCATTCTAGATAGGAAAGTGAGGAGTTAGGATCTCTAATCTATCTGTCTAGCTGGATGCAGATGGATTCTGCATCTCTGCACACATGGTTCAGGGAGAGAAGCTTGCATGTTGCAAGGTAGAAGGAACAGGAAGAAAGGAAGTGCAAAGCAGGAAGGAAGGAAGTTAGTCCCTAAGAGTAGCAATCTACATTCCAAAGGGATAGTGTCAGAGCAGTAGAGAAGGGATGACTCTCTAGCCCTCTGACTCACTAGTCTGTCCTCCACTGTCACTGAGACAAGAGACAGCGCAAAGTCCTTCACTTCCAACATAGAGAAGGTCTGGCTCCTAGTTCTTGATGGTTTTAATGGGCAAATAATGGAATAAACCAGAGCGAAGCCTTTCCCTCCAATCTTATTTCCTAAAGCTGGAGTGAGCAAAGATAGACTGTGATCCAGTGGTGGGCCATGGCAGTTTATAGCAGACTACTTGCCACTTGCTGGTCACCTTGCAAAAAATGTTGCTAGACAGACTTTTAGTCCACAATGAACTTCTTTACTCTGCATTCTTTTGGGGACCTATTTCCATTTAAGTGTGAAACAATAAGGTATCTTTCTCTGTAAGATTAATATATAGCATGTAAGTGTTTGCATTTTGCCAACATATTTTAATTGAGAACTTTAACTTCGCTATTTGGTAAAGCTTTTATTCTTATGATGTTCAGAAATTTAGTTCATAACTCTTGCTTTTGTTTATAAAATAAGCGTAACTTGTTTCAGCTAAAGCAGCAAGGACTGGGACAATGAAGCTAGGAAGACATTTTAAAGCAACCTGTTTATTATTATTAAACTACCTTTCAATAGACAATAATCAGCATAGTTCACAACAAATACTTCTGGTGTTAAGCCTGTCAATTAATGACAGGCCTAACATAGCATGTTGTGTTGCCCTTAACCGGATGTCTGTCTAGACAGTAATTTATTCCAACTTCAGTACAAATTCCGATGCAAAATATTATGTTTGAACGTGTTGCATAATTTCTAGCAACCCATGGTTGGCACCCTCTGTGCACTACACCACCACTCACTCTGGGCCACCCCAGCACCCCACAAGTGGCTTTAAGGTTTTTCTCCATAGGGAAGAATGGAGGTTTCAGCAACCCCATAACTGCACTTGGGGGGTGCTGGGCTGGCCCAGAGTGAGGGTGCCAACCATCCATGGGTTAGCAACCCATGGGGTAGTGGGTTTTGTTGTTTTTGAAGTGTTCTGAGTGTAGATTCTTTGGTAGCATATAAGATTTTCAATGACAAACCATGAATCCACTCTCATTGCTAACCTTAAAGACACGGAATCTTCAAAAATCACTTAAAAATCAGCCCTTTGCCCAATTCTTTTCAAATAATTCTGATAACTTCCTTGCCCCCCTTGGGAACTACCACCCACCACACTCCACTCTAGGACTCGCCTTTCCCCCTGACATGAAGCTATACATTTGCTGCAATCCTCATTATTCCCTATGAGGAATTCAAAAATACTTTAAAAATTAACCAATAATCAGAGGAGTGTCCGATTGCCTTGGGGTTTTGTGGGTGGTAGGCATCCCTGGGTGCCTACCACCCACCCCACTTTTGTGTCCCTATGTGATGCACAATAGGGGATATGGGCTGGTTCGGGTCCCATTATCCCTATGATAAAAATAATTAAAAATATTTCAAATATTCATAAAAAATCATAGGAGTGCCCAAATGCTTTGGGGTTTGGGTGGTTGATGGCACCCATGGGTGATACGCAATAGGGAATAATGGGCTGGTTTGAGTCCCATTATACTCATTCATATATATTTATATATATAATTTTTTTTTCAAAAATTCATTAAAAATCGTACGAAAGTCTGATTGCTTTGGGATTTGAGTGGTAGGTACCCATGGGTGCCAGCTACCATCCCACCCACTTTTGGAGGTTCAAACCAGTTCAAACCAGTTTGAACCAGTTCTAACCTAACCACCCCCAGTTTGGTTAGAATTCGAACCAGCAGCTCGAACCTGATGGCTGGTTCGGTTCGAATTTGAACCATCGAACCACCCTGGTTTGAATTCGAACCGGTTCAAGTTTGAACCGGTTCTCACATCCCTATTCTATATTACACTTGACAGGGAAATAGGTCCCATTGATTTACACTTAAATTAAAATAGGCCTCACAGTAGTACTCATTTGCCAAAAGGAATGTGTCTTATAGACTATGCTCCAGTAATTCTATACTTCTACAATAATGAGTGCCTGCTATGCACAGTGGAAAGAGAGGGGCATGTGGAAACTGCACACAAAAGGGCAGAGGCGTAACTAGGGAAAACAGCGCCTAGGGCAAGCACTGAAATTGCGCCCCCCCCGCCGCCCCCCCCAACATACATCTGACTGACACACATGTTTCAGAAACCAAATCTATTCAATCACCGTTTCCAACTAGGTGACTTTGCAAGTGCATAGGATTGCTAAATTACACACTTGTATTCCTTCACAAAAATACCTGCGGCACAGAAATGTTGTAAGGTGTGGAATGGTGCTCACTGCATCACCACTGCCTTTCAGGTTAGCCTACCCAAAGGGGCTGCTGTGTAAGGACGACAAGCCAGATCAGGAATTGCAAGTGCTTTGCACATCAAGACATATGAGCAATTATTAACAGAGATAGTGGGGGGTGGGCACAGGGCAGTCTACAAGTGGGTTGGGACAATGACCCAGGGCCCCATGGCTATAGAGTGCCCCACACTGTAGCATAGTGATGGACACTCTAAATCTGGCAGAGCCAGAATGTTGACTGATAAGGAGGGGACGGGACCACACAGCACTGGACAAGAAAAGCCACACTATGTGAAAGGGTCTCTTTAGTGTATAACGGTTGCATTGTTTCCAGGTATTACAGAGATAATTGCATCATAATTACTTCTAAGTGATAACAATAAACTGAGAGCCAGTGCAGGGTACTGGGCAGAGTGCTGGAGTTTAGTCAGGCCTGGGTTCAGACTTCTTGTCCTACATGCAAGTGGGTTAGTCAACTCCTTGAGCTAGTCAATGTCTCTACCAGGCTAACCTACATCACAGGCTTCTGAAAATTAAAAAAAACTGGGATAAGGCCCCTTGCTGAAAAGTCAGGATACAACTGTGACAAATTCTATTGCAGGGTTTTCAAACTTGGATCCCCAGATGTCAGACTACAACTCCCATTACCCTCTATCAAAATGGCCAAATGTTATTTGGCCAGGGGTGATGGGAGCTGTAGTCTGGCAACATCTGCTGTATTGAATCACATCATTAGGCACTATTAGTCCCTAAGAGCAAAAGCTCTTAAAGAATGTTGGGTATTAAGATAGCAATAGCAATATAGCAATAGCACTTACATTTATATACCGCTTTATAGCCAGAGCTCTCTAAGCGGTTTACAATGATTTAGCATATTGCCCCCAACATTCTAGGTACTCAAGATCCTTTACATACTGTAACTCTATGGTTCTTTTCACCCCTGTGCCAACTTCATCCATTCATTCTTTATGGGTGTTATCTCTCTCAATAAATGTTCTCAAAGTGACTAGCAAACACAAAACAAATACAGATAAAACCACAATAACTTATCAAATAAAAATACCAGTTAAAATATACAAACAGCAAGCTGGAAAATACAAGGTCTAAGATATTACGGTATTACAATAATACCACCACTATTGTGTCCTGCAACAAGAAGTTCAGAAGCCCATTTAAGGTAGAGATTTGACAGCCTTACAGTGTGGGAAATAGAATTTCCTCTCCGTCGTTTCTGATTGGCTTGGAAGAGTCACTCTGGTTAACAGAAGAGGCGGATCCCAAATGGTCACCACAGAGGAGGCCACAAGCTTAAAGTTTTTTTAAAAAGATTTTTAAAAATGGGTTTAAAAAAACAACCACCCATTTCTGGTGGAGGCTATAAGTGTAACCCACTTTCTCTTTGATGACTGGGACTTTTCTAGCAGCAGTCCTCCAAGAGCTGCGATATCCCATTTTAGCATAATAAGTGGAGGGAGTTGGCCCCTCTAGCCTAAAGAGTGGTTCTGCTCTGTGGTGGGATTAAACCGACACCAAAGGCGGGGGTGGAGGTGAGGAAAGTTGCTTCCGGATATGTCTGAGCAGGAAAGGAAAGGAAAAAGAAGCAGTGTTGACGCCAGCATGCATATGTGTGGAATTCTTGTCTTAAAATAAAGTGACTCTTCACAGCAACATTCAATTCTTTCTCTCAACTTATACATTTTATTTTTTAAAGTAGTCCTCCCCTATTTGCATTTCTGGTACAGTCCAACCTAGTAAGGGGAGGGATTAATCACAAGAGCTTTTAAAGAGACAGCAAACATTTTCTTTCTCTCACTCTCTCTCTTTCCAACTTGAAGAGAGCTGCCGAACGTTGTAGAAGCCAGGAAAAGCTGGTGCAGTCTATAGGAAAAGCAGGACAAGAGAGAGACACAAGAGAGGTCCGGGGCTCCTGCGGTCCCTGGGAGGATAGTGGAGCTAGAGCAGAAGTGGCTTGGGAGGGCCCGGCAGCACTCCTGGGTTCCCTGGGAGGGTGTGTGTGTGTGTGTTTTGTGTGGGTGTTGCTCGATCTAAATCTTACACTGGACCTGAGCAGGTGTAGACCTCCACAGAGCAGCAGCTGCACCCGCCACTAAGATGACGCAAGAAAACATTTTCCTCTTCGTCCCCAACCACAAGCCATTTTCACCCTGATTCATGCAAGAGCAAGGCACAGCTCTAGAAGAACCGTGCGCACACACACACCCCGGGGTGGGTGGGGAAGAAGCACCATCATGAAGTAGGAAAGGGTTTATTTTTATCACCTAATGTCGGGAGCGGAGCAGGCTCTGCTCGAGTTGAAACCTGTCGCAAGAGTTAAAAGCCAGCGAGGATAGAAAGGGCAGGCTACACCACTGCACTGAACAAGGCAAATATCCAGCTAACTACAAGGAGGTGGGGAGAGAGACATGCGCGCAGCTCAGCGCCAGGGGAGCAGCGGGGGGGGGGAGGCTTTGAGACTGAGGGAGAAAAATCCCAGTCAGGTTATGAGACTGCATAACAGGGCGTCATGAGACGGGGGGGTGCAAAAAAGAGGGGGCGCTTCACGTGCACTCTGAGCCCCTTGACACCAGCTAGGCTCGCAAAAGGCTCGCAAAAGAGATCAGATCACACACACACACCTATTGTTTCCTCCCTCCGTCCTTGCTTGTCCACTACGCGTCGCCTCGCCTGGCTGGCCGAATCCTTCCTCTGTCCTCCCCGGTCCGCTCCTGAGACACAGCCCACCCGACGCACTGCACGACAAGACAAAAAGAAGTGCACAGCAGCACGTGCAGGCGGCGAGCTCTCCCAGGCCAGACACCACGCATGCGCGGCGTGTCCTCCCGACACGCATGCGTGACTGGGGGCGGGGTGGGGCGGCGGGGCGGGGATGGAGTGAGCGTCAGGAGCGTCGAGTCAAGCGTGACGAGAGAGACAGACGAAGAGAGGAGACAGACGAAGAGCTGCAAAAAAGCAGGCACCGCAAACGGCAAACGCGGTGCCCAGTGCTGGAGGCGGAGACGGAGTTGAGCAATCGGGGGGGGGGCGCCAGGACCGGGGGAGGGGAACTTCTCTTAATGCGGACTGCTCTTAATGCACTCAAAAAAAATCACAAATATATTTTTTTTTAAAAAGGCAGGGGATTGGCGGGGGTACTTTTTGGCGCCCCCTAGCAAGTGGCGCCCAGGGCACGTGCCCTGCCTGCCTCCCCTATCGTTACGCCCCTGCAAAAGGGTCAGCCTATTTTCCCTATTGCTGCATTGCTGTAATGCATAGGAGCATAGGAAACTGCCTTCTACCGAGTCAGACCATTGGTCCATCTAGCTCACTATTGTCTACACAGACTGGCAGTGGCTTCTCCAAAGTTGCAGGCAGGAGTCTCAGCCCTATCTGGAGATGCCAGGGAGGGAACTTGGAACCTTCTGCATGCAAGCAGGCAGGTGCTCTTCCCAGAATGGCCCCATCCCCTGAGGGGAATAGCTTATAGTGCTCACACATGTCTCCCATTCAAATGCAAACCAGGATGGGCCCTGCTTAGCAAAGGGGATAATTCATGCTTGCTACCACAAGACTTGCTCTCCTCCCTTCAACATGCCTGCTGTTGTATAACTGAAGAATTTAGATGGAAATGGCAACACCACACCACTCTAGCCGAACAGGTATTGACATGACCAAATATTATACAAGTTCAGATTCCTCTCACTAGGCTAAATTCATAAGACTCTTCCTAAAACAAGAATTACTGGATAATCCTAAAACAAGCTGTTGATTAGCTCTTTGCTTGTAAAACTGGCAGAAGGCCAAGGCATCAGTAACTGTAAAACAATGCCTTTTAATTAAGGTAACAATTATGGGGGATGGGATTAGTTACAGCTTAAAAAAAAAATTCCCTGACTGGAAAGGAATTGTAGTAGTTGTAAGCTAGTGTTCATTCGGTCGTGTATTAACCCTATTTGCACATGGCTTATGTGCACCATTTACCTCCATGTGCTCAGGTGAACCAAGCCCTGAGGCGGGGGGGGGGCAGGTGTAGGTGATCTTGGTCCCTCGGGGGCTAGGGCAGGTGCTATCTTGCTTCGCCACGATGTATATATTAAGATGTATCTGAACAGGGATCAAGCATATGTCCTTTGACTGAAAGTAGAAAAATGAGAAACAAGAAACAAAAAGAATGTGGTATGTGCAGCTGGAGATGCTATGTACTGGTAACTGAAAGAAAATTCCAGCAAATTTAGTGGGGATTTCTTCCAAGTAATCTAGCGCTGCCCTAGAGCCTTTGGAGTCAGGTGGTATATAAAATAAATTTAAAAAAATAAAGTACACATTTACAGTACAGCCAGTGTGGTGGTTAGAGTGCTGGACTAGGACCGGGAGGACCCGAGTTCAAATCTCCATTCAGCCATGAGACTTGCTGGGTGACTCTGGGCCAAATACTTCTCTCTCAGCCTAACCTACTTCACAGGGTTGTTGTGAGGAGAAACTTAAGTATGTAGTACACCGCTCTGGGCTCCTTGGACGAAGAGCAGGATATAAAATGTAAATAATAATAACAATTTCTATGATCAGGAGGCACAGAACTAATAAAAATTAATAGTGTAACAGCCGCAAGTGTCTGGATAGGCAGTTATGAAAAGAACCCCCATTAAAATTAACTGGAAGGGGGCCACACACTGGCTGATTTGCCCCAGGCCCTGCACCCCACCAGGGGGTCTCTAAGGACAGCTCTGTATGCTTTGTATGTAGAAGGACTTAGGTTCAATCCCTGGCATGTCCAGACAGGGCTGGGAAAGACCAACTTATGAAAGTCCAGATGTTGCCAGTCCGTGTGGATGGTACTGAGCCAGATGGACCAATGGCCTGATTCAGTAAAAGGTAGCTTCCTATGTTTCCTGAAGAAAATAGACTTCCTTGGAACATAGGAACAGTTGGCACCTATGAGCGGTGGGATTTCATTTTGTGTCTTTCAGATCAGCTGACCCCTATTAACCTGAATAGAAGACGGCTCTGAATCTAAGACAACCCTAGAGAGGCGCCTATCAGGCAGTATAGAACTATGATAAATAAATAAATTTTCCTGAAAAGAATATGATTCTGAATTTAAGACAACCCCTTGATTCTTAACATCAAAGAACTTGGGGGGAAACTAGTCTTGGATTCTGGTAAATGCAGTAGATGTGAATCTATGTGGGATTTCATAGGGTTGCTTGAGAAAGTTCTGAAGAAAAGAAGGGAAGGGGAGGGAGGAATGATTGCATGAACTGACTACCTTCTCCAAGTAATTACATGAAAACAGAAATACCCGAATAATTGAACAAGCCTTAGGAGAAATTCTTATTTTAAAAAATACCAGAGAAAGAAAAACAAATGAGAAAGGAAATTGCTTGAATAAAGAAGAGGACCAACAAAAGAAGCATGGTCTTTCAAAGACAAGCTGTTGAAAGCATGGCCATTACAGCTAACCTAAAAGAATTGCCAGAGGCTGAGCTGGAGACTGTCTCTCTCTCTAAGAGCTTGAAAGCCGCAAGACAGGTATGCAGCCATGGCGCTTCTGTCCTGCTGCCCTAATACAGGGGTGGGCAACCTGAGATGACTACAATTCCCATCATCCCCACTTTATTGGCAGATGATGGGAGTGGTAGAAGGACAGGAGCTGGAGGACCAAGTTGTCCCATCCCTGGTCTACAGTGACTGACAGTCATGCAAACTCTGTCACAGAGCTATAGCCCCTCCCAGTGTATAAAATCTTTATACACTATAAAATATTTTAATACTGGAAAGATACCCTGTTATCACAATAAGTGAGCACCCTAGCTGCTGTCTTTTACATCAACTGTATTTTCTAAACAGTCTTCAAAGGCAGCCCCATAGAGCACATTAAAGGTAGGCATTATCAGAGTATGTTTAACTTTGATCAGATCTTGATTGTCCAGGAACAGCCATAGCCGATAAAAATGACCATCAGGCCTTTTACTGGAGAACAGTAAATGTCTTTATACAAAACTATGGTGTGGCCACACCTGGAGTACTGCATAAAATTCTGTTCACCACATCTAAAAAAGGACATTGTCTTGAGCCCCTGGTGGCGCAGTGGTAAAACTGCTGCCCTGTAACCAGAAGGTTACGAGTTCGATCCTGACCAAGGGGCTCAAGGTTGACTCAGTCTTCCATCCTTCCGAGGTCGGTAAAATGAGTACCCAGAATGTTGGGGGGCAATATGCTAAATCATTGTAAACCGCTTAGAGAGCTTCCAGCTATAGAGCGGTATATAAATGTAAGTGCTATTGCTATTGCTATTGTAGAACTGGAAAATGTGCAGAAGAGGGGAACCAAGATGATCGGGGCCTAGAGCCCCTTTCTTATGAAGCAAGGCTATGACACCTGGGGCTATTTAGTTTAGAAAAAAGACAACTGTGTGGAGACATGATAGAAGTCTATAAAATCATGCATGGGTTGGAGAAAGTGGACAGAGATAAATTCTTCTCCCTCTCACATAACACTAGAACATTGATTCCCATGAAATTGATGGCCAGGAAATTTAGGACCAGAAAAGGGAGGTACTCTTTCACACAATGCATAATCAACTTGTGGAATTCTCTGGCACAAGATGTGGTGACAGCCAACAGTCTGGATGGCTTTAAGAGGGGTTTGGATAACTTCATGGAGGAGAGGTCTCTCATCGGCTACTAGTCGGAGGGCTACAGGCTAGGGATGTGCATGGAACCAGGCGGAGGTGGCTTGAAGGGGTGGGGGGTAGGACTTTAAGGGCAGGAGAGGGTGCACTTCCCCCTCCCCCTGCTTCCCAACCCCCGCCCCCGCTGGCGTTGGAGTTAGGTAAAATCCCTTGGGGCAGCAGCATACCTCCTTCCCATCCCTTCTGCTTCTTCGGCTGGAAGTATTGTGCGGGCGGGCGCACGCTGGGCATGCACACATGTCACAATCATGCACACGCCCATCTGACATGCGTGAGTGCATGTATGACATGTGCACAGCACGGTACTTCTGGCTACTTCCAGCAGAAGCAGCAGAAGGGGAGCAGGGAAGTTAGCTGCTGTCCTGAGGGATTTTACCTAACTCCAGCGCCAGCGGGGGGGGGGGGGAGCAGGGGAGGAGTAAGTGCACCCTCCCCCGCCCTTAAAGTCCTACCTCCACCCCTTCGAGCCACGTCCACCTGGTTCCATGCACATCCCTAGCCTATAGCCGTTCAAACTGGCCAGTGTTCGAACTTGTTTGGAGGGCCGAACAGGCCCTCCGTAAAAGGGCCTCCAAACAGGTTCATGCACATCCCTACTATAGGCCACCTCCAGCCTCAAAGGCAGGATGCCTCTGAGTACCAGTTGCAGGGGAGTAATGGCAGGTGAGAGGGCATGCCCTCAACTCCTGCCTGTGGGCTTCTCAGAGGCATCTGGTGAGCCACTGTGTGAAACAGGATACTGGACTAGATGGGCCTAGATCAGTGTTTCTCAACCACTGGTCCGTGGACCAGTGCCGGTCCACAAGGTGTTGAGTACTGGTCTGTGAGGCATCACTAATAAAAATCACTCGCCCCCCCAAATATTTTGGACCTGCAGGAGCCGGCAGGAGCTCTCCTGAGTTCATTCCCAGGCAGCCCTCATTGCTGGATAACATTCATTTTGTTTCTTCGAAATGAACATTATCCTGCAGTGTGGCCTGCCTAGAAATGAGCTCCAGAGAGCAGCCCAAAATTGTTTTTTGAGGGGTGCCTGGGGAGGGTTTGGGGGAAAGGGGGGCAACCCCCTTACTAACTGCTGGTCCAGGAAACTGCACATGAATAATGTACCGGTCCATGACTCCAAAAACATTGAGAAACACTGGCTTAGATGATCCAGCAGGGCTGTTCTTATGTTCCAACAGTTCCATATAAGCCAATAAGATGTCTCCACTGTAACTGGTTTGAAGATGTAGTGGAGGAACCCAAAACAGGACATGTGAAAAAATGTTAGCTAGAATGCAGAATTCATATGGATTTCTTAAAGAGGACACTACGTTCCTGTCCATCCGCTTTAGGACCTTTCCTTCAAAATCCAGGTGAATTTTCTAATTTTTCATTCCCAAGCTATGCTTTGTTTTACATATATTGCTTAATGGGATTTCTCATACAGCTGACAACTCTACAGCTCCCTGCCTTTGTGGAGTACAGCAGAAGAAAGGCTCTACTGTGCCTTCCTGAGTCACATTCTTGACATACTACTATTTCTATGCCACTTTTCAATACAAAAATAAATAAATACCACTTTTTAAAAAAATCAATACAAAAGTTCTCAAAGTGGTTTACATAGTGGGCGGGGCGGGGGAGAGAAGAGTCCTTTCCCCAAAGGGCTCACAATTTAAAAAGAAACGCAATGGCAACACCCACCAGAGGAATACTGTGCTGGGGAGTGAATCGGGCCAGTTGCTCTCCCCTATAAGAACGACCACTTTAAAAGATGTCTTTTTGTCCAGTTAGCCAGGGTTGTTAACTGAAATCTATTGAGGCTACAGTCAGAGATGTTTATACCCCTGGGCTTCTGTGGCGGAAATCCAGGGCCTCCACACCCCCTGGGGCCCCCAAACCTTTTTCATCTGCTCTGAGTGTGGTTGCCACACCCTCAGCCTGCACTGTGCCGGGCGGGGCAGCCAAGCATGATCTCTGCTTTAGAGACAAACCGGGAAGTGGGGAAAGAAATATGTGGGATGTTATGTTATATTGTGTGTTGAAATGTTTCTGCTACTGCATATTTGCATAAATATACCTTTTTTAACATCTTTACATTCTTGTTCAGTTGCTGTTTGTGCCCTCAAGAACCCATGTGTTAAAAATACTGTGTGTGTAGAGGGGTGATGTTTTAATTTGCCAGGGGTGGGTGCTCCAAAGGCCTTTAGGTCCAGGCTCCAAAGTTACCTAGGTGCACCTCTGGCTATGATGGTTACCAGCATTTGTTAGATTCAGGGTAATGCTTCCTGAATCCTGAATGTCTCATCCTTTGTGAAAGCAGTTTGTTTATGTTTTGTATTGTTCCATTTCTATACTGCTTTTCATTAAAAGAATCCCAAAACAGTTTCACAGTTTAAACAATGCACAATTAAAATACAAACTAAAAGTACAATAATCTCTATTTAAAAGTTTAAAAACCAGTAGCACATAAAACACAAAGCAGCAGCAGTAAAACTATACTCTTCTATAAAAGGCAGGGTGAGGGGGTCACGTGTTTACTTGTTTTCTAAAAACAGTGAGCTGGGAGAGCATTTACTTCTTTAACAGACCACACCCCTGGATCAAACGATGCTGTTTCTTTGACCTCTGATGAGAAACAGCTTTTTAAATACAGTACCTTTATGTAAGGGCATAGTGCCTCTGAGCACATACAGAGTGCCCTAGCTCTGAAAGGCACGGTTTTATATTTTGAAAAGGAGTTTTTATAAGCCCAGCGCCACGCACCTTACTCCTAGCTTCAACTCCCTCTTCTGAGCAGCTGGCCCAAAGCATGTAATTCTGATCAGCTGCCCAATTTAGTGTGGTGGTGCCAGGCTCCCACACCTCTGCAGTGTTTAATTTCTAAAAGCAAGAGTGTTTAAAAGCCTCGGAGACCTTGGAACCCTTCCCTCCAGATGCTATCTTATGGTTCTCCTATTAGGAAGTGTTTTTTTTCTACATGTGCTCCAAATCAAATCATCCTCTTTTGCATTCTCCTCAGACACACACACACCCTCCTCTTAAAAAAAAAAAATTACTTGGGTGCATGAACCCCGTTGTTGAAAACAGGATGTGCCGCTCAAGGCAGGTGAGAGCAGAATGAAAACAAACTCTCTTCCAATATCCGGCCATGGGCCACTTACCCCCCTCCCCTCTGAAACGCTCAAAGTTTTGTAAACTTCTTCCCTCCGCGCAAGCCCGCCCCTTGCATTGGCAGCGCCGCCCCTCTTCTGCGTTCTGCTGCCTCCTCCCCATAAAGGAGCAAAACAACAGCTATCGAGGAGTTGTTGTAGAGCCCGATGCTTGTGGAATCAGCGACTTCTTCCCACCAAAGGCTTTTCGCTCTCTCTGTGCAAGTAGCATGGCAAAGCCAGGCTCTCCGTCTCCCGCGCCTCCCTCCCCGCTGAAAGGCGGGCGCTCCCCTGCAGGTAAGCAAGCAGCAGGTACCTCCAGAGAGTTGCACCTGTAGGTCAGTCACCACGCCAGAAACACCGCCGGATCGGGTGGGGGGGGCTTGTCCTTGGAGGGTTTACGTTCCAAACCCCAGCACCCTCACTCCGAAAAAGTAAGGTCATCCAGTGGCTTACAGTGAGGGAAGAGGAGGGGTGCTCGAATCGGTTACTAATCTGCGTAGTTTCATATGTCTGGCCTCCGTGTAATCGGTGGGACCAACTGTCCCAGATTAATAAGGACGAAAAAGTCGACTCGAGGCTGAAAACTGAGTGGCTCAGTCAGTGCCTTCCCTCTCTGCTATCTATCACTTCTGTTTCGAAGTTAGCTTCGTTGCGGTTTCGGTTCTCATCTCCTCTGCCATGTCGTGTAACTTTCTTTGCTTTTCTCTTCTTGTCCCTTCAAACACACCCCGCCGCATCACCTGCGAGTGATTCTTCCTTTCCTCCTACGCATGTGAGAATGTGGGTCAAATCGCACTTTGTGCACAAGTTAGTACAGTAAATCTCTTCAGTGAACCGTTCACACTCACTTATTTCTCATAGACTAATTCTGCTGGGGAGGGAAATGACTGTGGCAATTCTGTGTCTCTCAAGAGCTGCTCCTATTTGGAAGCACCTAAAGAGTGTTGCAACAGGACTTGTTTGTGCAGCTTGTTCACTCCCACAAACATCATCTTTCTCTTGCAGGAAAATGGTCTTCAGAGACTTGTTTGTAGGTGAAGCCCCACTGAGGCTGATCTTAATTAGAAGTGACATACCACTAGCTTCTGAACTTTGTTGTGTTGCTTTCATGGCTAGTTACTGATCTTATGCCTCTAGTGGGGTGTCTGAAAATGAAAGTTTTAAAAGTATTGCAAATGGAGATGTGAACATGAGCTTCTCCAACCACTAAGTGCAAAACTAACATCCTCGTTTCTTGCTTACACACAGCTATTGAGATTACTTGAGCTGGGTTTAATGTCTCTGCCTTGTCAGGAAGTGGCCCAAGATTGAAAATCTGAGTTGTCAAAACACATAAGGCCCATTCACATGTTATATTCAACACTTGCATAACACAGTTACACAGGTACAGTATGAAGTGCTCTTTGTAGCTTCGTCTATTGAAAATAGTGGGATTTTATGTTAAGTTAAAATTGGGATGTGACTGTTATACAGACAACCCTTTGTTATATTCTGTCCAGTAATCTTTTGTAGTTTGTTTGGACACTTATCCTAAGTGGGATTTGGTAGAGTGTGGGGGAGGAGTCAGAAAGGAAAAGGGAGAGAAAGGAGAAGGAGGAAATGGAGTTGTTGCTGAATGAACCTTTAGTTAGTCTACATAAGATTTCCTTGTGTATAAGGCGGAAGCAGCTATAAAACACACTCTTTTGAGGAAGGAGACAGAAAATGGAACTTTGCAATCTAACAATTGTCCAAACAATTGTTGGAGGCAAAGAGGACTTTCCATCTTTCATCAAATTGGGAATCTTGAATATAGGCAGTAATGTAGAAGTCAACATGGCTTTAAAAAGACACCAGTTCAAATCCTCAGTATTTTAGAAGCTCCAGACTGAAAAGGTAGATCTCAGTGGTGCACTGTCAATATCAGTTGCATGCAGTTTTTATGATTTCAGCAAAAGCCACAAAGTTTACCTCTTGCAGTACAACTACTACTGCCTTGAGGAATTTGAATACAAACCAAAAGGAAAAAAACACATTGTCTCAATTTCTATCAAATTTTACAGAGGATCTATGTGGCCAGGAAAAAAGCAGTATTACCTGCCATCTGCCTAGAGTTGCTATGCCCCCAGAATTTCAGGTTTCACTCGGATTTTAATCATCTCACCCAGATTGCTTAGCCCATCCAGATTTGCCCAGATTTCAGTTTTTATTTTAAAACACACACACAACAACAACAACAAAAATTAAGCTCCAGCCCTTGTAGAAGCGGAGCTATGGAGCAAAATGTGTGGTCACTATTCTGCTCAAAAATTATTTTCAAGCCAACTTACATAATATGCAAATTAGGCACCCAGATTTGGAAAGCCAGAATATGGCAACCCTACATCTGCCTAGTGCCTTAGAATGTTTGGAACACTTCATAGGCATTATCTTGTAATCCTTACAACAGTTCTGTAAGGTAAAGGTAGAGTGTGCCCTAGAGTCTGTGTCGACTCCTGGCAATCACAGAGCCCTGTGATTGTCTTTGGTAGAATACAGGAGGGGTTTACCATTGCCATCTCCTGTGCAGTAGGAGATGATGCCTTCCAGCACCTTCCTATATCACTACTGCCTAATATAGGTACCAGTGTGTGGATCTGAACCAGCAAGGTAGGTCAGTAATATTCCTGTCTTGCAGATACAGGCCTGAATGGCATGCCTAAGATCACTTAATGCGTTCATGGCAGAGACAAGACTTGAACAAAGGATTTTGGTAGCTCAGGCTTGTGCACTAGGTCCTTCAGATCTCGAGTAGTGTTCTTGGTCCTACCAATTGACTGGGAAGAGGCTGTGAAGGGAGTTGAATTTCTAATTAAGGGACAGTGTTAGTGTCTAACTAAGAGCAGAAAGATGGATGTGTTCAGCCCTAAAGCTCATGGATCACACTATGAGGCACGGGCAAGAATTGTGCATACTGCTTCTTGGAGAAAAGCAGGGATAAAATTAATTAAATGAAATGGCACCATTAGTTGATGTAAAGCATCCAAGAAATGGTAGGTTTTTTTCTCTTTAATTTGGTACAAATAGTCTTGTGGAGTTTAATCCATCTGAATGTCTAATAATGAAACATATTACTCGTTTATTTAACTGCCCCATATGCCTGGAACTTCCTCCAGGAACAACTGTGTGGCAGTGTTTGCTTTATTTTATTTTTTTCATCTGTGTGAGGAGTGAGTTTTGTTCTGGGTGGCAATATCCAGGCAGTGTGTGCACAAAGGCATTCAGAGTGGAGCCTTCTTGATTCAACCTGAGTGGGATCTAAAATGATCTGAGCAGACATCAAAAACTTAGAAGGGACACTGCTGTGTGGTATCCTTTTTCCTTTCAACTTTCAGAACCTGTTTCTATTGAAACTTTTGGCATAACTCAGTTTTCCTTCCCAGTTGGAATATATATAAATGTAATGACACGTGTCCCTCTTTATCCTGGACCCTCTGTATTTGCTCCCCCTTCCCCAACAAAACTTAAGTTGTAAGTTGTTTCTGGACAGAGGACTGTCTCATTTTGCTTATAACTCTTCAATGCATCATGCGGCTTGATGGCGCTGTATAAAGAACTTGGGTAAAATCCTACTAAGACTGAACTTAATCTGTTATGGTTGTAGATAAACGAACATATCTGCTTATTCTGCATTTCTGAAGTACTTTTCAGGTTAATATTTTTTTTCCAGTGATATTTTTTTCAATCTTTTTAAGCTACTGTAAGCTGCTTTGTATATCCACATGGCTCAGAAGGTGGGATATAAATATCTTAAACATGAAGCTGAGATTCATGTAGATATAAATTGTCTTGTGGTGATAGTGAGTGCTTCAAAACCCTGGATTGTACCCTCTATGAGCCCTTTCACCTTCTTTCCCCACCTCCTGCTGAGTTTATGAGAACATATTACCTGATCACAAATTTGCCTTATAAACAGAAAATTTAACCCAAACTCTGTTCTGCCATTTCTTAATCTGACAGTTGTAAAGTCTAGCAATATCCTCCTGCTATAGGGGATAAGGTTGTTCTTATTTAGACTATTTATTCAAAAAAAATCTACATGTCTTAAAGATGAATTTGTTTGACATTGCTCAACGCTGAAATTGTTGTTGCTAGGTCATCTGTAGCTCAATTGGTGCTAATTGGTTTTGTGACAGACAGGCATGTTAACAGAACATAATTATTACTTGATAGGATATATTTGACTGTCTGCAGTCTAATGGACATTATAAGAAGTACCTTTTTGTTCAGATTATCTTGGCTAGACGCATCCAATGCTGTTCATGAATGGTGTTGTGCCCCATTGATACACTGTGGATACCTATGCCAGGAGGTAGAGGGAAGTCCATATAGTGAGCTTTTTAAAGAGGAGATGTAAGTTCTAAGCAAGCATATTGTGTAGAATGAGTGCATCGCAGTCAACAGGGTTACTGACACAGCCAACTCATATGGGAAATGCTTCCCTGTGGTGTTACCTTATCCCATACAGCTGTGGTATCTTTATGAATGCCACAGGTGCATGAGTCTTTGATACTTGATTATCATCCCACCAGGAGGAAGGGAAAGACCTACAAACAAAATCTTGCTGTGCTGTTAACACATACTGGAGCCATGTGGAATAGCAGCTCCTGTTCATCTCTGCATGAGTGTAAGAGGCACTGTTAATAGAACTGCCCTGGGGTATTTCGTCAGCACCCCAGTGTTTGGGCTTTGTGGGGGAATTCGCTCTTAAAGGGGGTCAGCGCCACATCTTAATCTGTGCAAATGTTTGGACTCAAGAAATGACAGGACTGAGACAAGATTCAAGTTTCAAAATAAAAAGAAGATATTTATTGTAGGAGGGGGTACATAAAAGAGAATTATATGGTTAAAGCAATATTACTATCAAAAATACATTTAACTGCAATGATACTTTTAACCAAAAGTCTAATTGTGTAAGTTCCCGGGCAGGCAAGAGAAAGAGGCTTACAAGAGAAATAGCCTCAGGTAGCTTAGATTTATGAAAGGGATAGAGAGCCCAGTTGCAAGGCAAACGTTCACCTTCACCTGATCTGGAACAAGGGACCTCCTGTAGATTGCAAGAGAGCACAAAGAGTGCTCAGTGGAGCCCCAGGTATAGCATACAAGGGAGCACGATCGAGTGACCGATGGAGTCCCAAGTGAGAGGCACAAGGGAGCACTTATTGGAGTCCCAGGGAGAAAACCCAAGAGAGCACACTGAATGATGGAATTGGGAATTCTTACATCCCAAAACATGTCTTGGGGGCAAATTCCTCTTGCCCTTTTCACCTGATTAGAAGTGCCAGAATGGACCTCCAGGGAATGCACTGTTGCCAGTTGCTCTTCCTGAGTGTAACAATGTGTGAATCGTAGAGGCACACCAAGGTTTTTACATGAGAAATGGTGTACAGGCCTGAGGAAGGGGATCTGCATAAACAGAAAAGTCCGATAATGTAATCTGTTGTTTTGATGGGCCCAACTCTTAGGTTCCTTGCTTATTCAACCTCTTTGTGTGAGAAGGAAGATGTTACCTTAGCATACTTACCTATCTCTTCCCGCTGAGCCAATTGGCACATTAGCTCACTGTTCTCTTGTGTAAGGAGGGGGAAAAGCCAGGTTAGTTCATCCTGAGTGCAGGATGGCCTTGGCAGCAAGTTCACTTGCTTTGAGTTACTACTGGGGTCTACTTAGAACTACTTAGAGTAGGGAGGGCATGCATCTAAACTTGCTTGTTTAGAAGCCAAATCTAGGGGCAACTAGCCCTTTACCATTAAGTGACTTGCCCCCTAGTGTACAAACAGAGGGCTCACGATTGCTGTGAGGCTCCTGAACATATACAGAGTGATCTTCAAGCCTGGAGACTTTGAACATGAGCAGAGAGGCTTCTGTGAGCCTGACAGAAAAGCATTGCTAGCAACCGCACTTATGCCTATGGATAAACTGTAAACTACAGACCAGCATCAACCAGGCTGTCATACATATCAACACATTAATGTCTTTGTAATTGCATCAAAGAGATAGTATTAAACTGCTTGTAACTATCACCTAAATTCATTGTGTACCAGTATAGTAGTAAAGGGAGTGGGTATACTCCAGACAGAGGAACTGACTTTTAGGTTAACTTAAGAACATAAGAACAGCCCTGCTGGATCAGGCCCAAGGCCCATCTAGTCCAACATCCTGTTTCGCACAGGTGCTGCTGGAAGCCACAGACAGGAGTTGAGGGCATGCCCTCTCTCCTGCTGTTACTCCCCTGCAACTGGTACTCAGAGGCATCCTGCCTTTGAGGCTGGGGGTGGGGGTGAAAGACTTTCTTATCAGTCTTTCTGGGTGTTTGTCAGTTGCTTTTCTCTTGCGTAACCTGAAATAACCCAGTAACTAGACATGATAGCTTGTATGCCATTAGCACATGATATTGCTGCTTTCTTCTACAGTCAAAGCTGGCGGTATGAGAGTTTCCAAGAAGCTAGAAAATGCTCCTGTTGAAAGAAGTCCCAAAATGCCTGGGAAAGAGAAGGCGAGGTACATGCACTGTTAGCGTATCACACTGTATTACTGTTTGATGTTGATTTCATTTGGATTTTGGGAGAAGTTAGACTTTCGCTTTTTAACCTGTGAATAGCACTGTTGGTAAGTAAATGTAAATCATGGATTATCTTCTGTACTAGAAAAGCACTGTAGGATATATATATATATATATATATATATATATATATATATATATATATATATATATGCATACGCGCGCGCGCCCCCCTTCACCTTGCAAAGCAAACCATTCCTGAACCTAGACTGGGGTGAGGATATTGATTTTTCTCTACTCAAATCTAGTAAGCAAAGCACCAATAAAACAACTAGGTTATGCTTATTGTATTGTGATCATTGTATTAGAAACTTCAGTTGCAACACCTTAGAATAAATTTACAGTGGCTCAGTAGTAGCTTGACTCCAGGCTGATCTTCTAGTGCAGGAACTTGATGCGAATATATTTCTCTGCCAACTACATATGAGAGATGAAAATTGTATGTATAAGAAGTGATGCAAATTTATTTGGGAGTAGACCAACACCGCCCAGATACAGCAGATAAGTCCTGTTGGTGGAAGTGTGTCTTCTGGGTGACTTGCAAATTTCACATGCATCCAGCTTACACCTGCAATATGCAGTTGGTAGCTAGAAATGAATTGCTCCTTCCTAGCACAGAGGTCATGCACTATTTTTGGCTTCAGTGCAGTTTAAGAGCACAAAAGGGGCCCTCTTTTTACACTATTGGTTATCCCAGAAACAGAGTCCATTTCATCCCTGATGCGTTCACATGCACCACTGATGAATCAGCAATTGAGTCAACCACATGTTACTAATCCCAAGAGGAAAAAGAGGAGTGTGGGAGCCAGTTAATGTTGCATAGGAGGAAGAACAGTGTACAGAGGACTGGCGCTTCTTCCTGGCTTCTGCTATACTGAGAAAAGGAATGTGCCTCTTGTCTATGATGCAAATAATTGCAGAGGTCCTAATTATCTATGTGTGTTTCTCATAGTAACCACCTTGATTGTGTTTGGGATTGTAAATGGGTTACCTAGATCCTTTTGGACCCCTGATTCAAAGTATTAGTCAAGAAAACACATCATGCCCACATACATATATTCAAGCTGGGCAACTGAAGAAAGAGGCTTGCTAAGCAGGAACCCTGCACTATGATGAGGGGCAGGGGTTGTTCAATCAAGAACATGAAGGGGTTTCTTGGTTTTGGCTTAGGAAGACCAAAAGCCTGGCTAACCTTTTCTCTCCCTGCTTCACAGCTCTGTTAATATCGCAAAAATGCAAAGCATGAGAGCCTTGCTGGCAGACACGTTAGAGAAAGTAAGTATATATGAGCAGAATACAACTTGCTTGCAAGTCTGTGTTCAAAATGTCCTTGCATGTATCCATGGGCTAGAGCTGAATAGGGGTGGGAAAGAAGTGGAATTGAGGACTGCCCTCTATAGACTGCATGTGAGAACCAGGACAGGCAGAGAAGGCACTTAAGGCTGCCTCAGCCTGAGAATTGTGGGATGCTGTTTCATCAGCTGAAGGGCATGCTGGGATGGGGCTTGTAATCCTCCTGGCACTGCTCAAGCTGCATTCTGCACTTAGACCACAGCAGGATGTTTCCTGCTTGCTCAGTATAAATAGATGGGACCAATCCATATGTGTGGTCATTTGAAGCCTTTAAAATGTTGCAAGAGGAGTTTAATTTGGATTTTTTACCTCAACCTGCAAATGTTGCTTTCTTCTCCCATCCAGCTAACTTCTGTCCTCTTGTCTTTCTGGCTTTCAAATACCCTTTCTTCTCTTCTCCCCCAACCCTGCCGCCGATTACTATGTATGTGGATTGCAGAATGAGCAATAGGAAAAGACCTGCTGGATAAGGCCAAGGGCTTAACTAGCCCAGTGTACTGGTTCCCACAGTGGTCCACCAGATGCTTTTGGGAAGCCCACAAGTAAGAGAGGAAGGCATATAAAGAAGTATTTCCTTTTGTCCAGGCATGTGGGTTTTCCGGAAATTTTGATACAGATCCAATTCTCAATGAATTGGGGGGGAAAATAATCCTAAACTAAATGGGGAAGTACATATAACTTTAATAATGTAGGATTGTTTCTTCTATTAATCGAAAATTGGATCTGTATCATTATCCTTTGTAGAAGAAAGGTCATTAAGAAAAGTATATAAAATATTTGTTGTTCCTATGCTGCTGATTTGTAGTTGGCTATCCTTCCATTAAGACTATTTTTATTTTATTAATCTTGCAGCTTAGGCATAAATTTCCAGCAACAGCCTCACATGTAGCACATCAAAAGCCCCGGCCGACTCTGGAGAAGATTATACTGCCGAAAAGAATGTGCATTATTCAACAGCCACGGAAATGTTAAAGATGTAGAGTAAAATATTCATATATTAGACAGGCTTGCTCTTAACAAAACAGCACTTAGCTAAGCAAGCAGTAAATGGACCAAATGGCTTAGACAGTTTCTACTTTGTATTTTTCTTGCAATAAAAACTGTACATTCAGCAGTTCTCATCTTATTTCCACAAAAGCACGTTTTTCACATCGCCTTTTATTGACCATAAGACTCTTGTTTTAACACTCCCAAAGCATCTTATCACAGCAGTTACAGCTTGAAATAGACAAGCAATTTATCTGAGCCATATCCTTGGAGAGGTAGAGTTGTTCTTGCCTCTTTATATAACAGCAGCATAAAAGGAGGCCACCCTTGAAAGTGTGTGGAACAACATTAAAAAAAAAAGATGTTTGCTCAACCTCCCTAACTTTTATCTCCCCTAGTGAAACTTGGACATATGCTTATCTTATAGCAGATAACTTCTCTGATGTAGTATATCTGTACAATTCTGAATCAGACCAGAAGGGGACTGACTATCTCTTAATTTCCTGAAATGATTCTAGGATTCAGTTCTGTTTTGGAAAAGGACACCTTTTGACCTGAAAGCACGACATCTGAATTCCAGAGGTGTGAGGGCCAGTCTGTGTATGGTTAGTGGTAGAAAGGCACTGGCTTCAACCTTGTTGATAGCAGAAACGGCTTAATTTGCCTTTTTTGTGTGTGTTTAAAACTTCTCTAATTGTATGCCTTAAATCTACGCTTAAGCAAGGGTTTTGACACAATTATTTTGCAATGGCAATGCACTTGGCTTTCTGGAAAACCTTCATTCACCCTGGTGACACTAGGACTGTGGTTCCAACAGGGTTAGATTATGGAGAAATCATTACGGGTTTCTGTTATTAACTTTATGTGCCTGCAAGGAATCATTTATTCCTACTGTATTATGGGCAGTAACTTAAGCAGTATACAGCTTATGAGCTGGGTTTATTAAAACAGCCTTATAATAGTCCGCATGGAGTTTGTCTTGTGTGAAGAGCAGATAACATAGTCATCTACTTATATTAAAAATTCTAGACCATTTCCCCACATTTTGTAAATCTCCTTGACATTAAAACACACAATCACCTTGGCATTAAAAAATCTGAAATCAGTCTGTCAGAGCCTCATATGAGTTCATAGGCCTAGTAGAACGAAATGGCTTTAAACCAGAGTAGTAGACAATGGCAGAAAAATACCACACTGAGCCATTTTTGGAAGGGTGGTTTAGAAATCAAATAAATAAATTTTAAATAATGGTGGCAATACCTGCCCTGGGGTTTCTTGTGAAGTTGTGGGATATATTTTTTCTAATAAAGATGGGATGAGATGGGTCTCCCAGGTGGGGGGGGGATTCATTCTGGATGTCATTTTAGAAAGTGGAGTCTGGGGGGCAGGTTTTGAGTCCCCACCAGTCATGCTTCCATCAGCAAAGAGACCCAACTGTTCTTGATAGTGATCTGGTTCAGAGAAGCTTCTGGTACCTCATGTGAGGACAAGTTGTGCTGAGAACACAGCCATCTTGATGTCATTGAAGGATGTCCAGATGCACTGTGGAATGTCCAGGGGAGTAGCAAGGTTGGAGTGGGCCCAGAGACAAGATTTAAAATGGCCCCCCCCCCACTACTGAAGTTATATATACATATATATATATATATATATATATATATATATATATGCCACAATAGAACATCATCCTAAATTATTTTTTAAAAGATTTTGTAAATGGTGGACAATGCAAGTCATTTAATGGTACTAGAGAAAGACATGCTGTTCTGGTAGCTCCAGGTCTTAACACTCACATCAACTTCGGAGGATGAATAAAACTGAAGGAAACCCGGGCAGGTGCGTGGCTAGAGGCGTCAGTCATGTGACTTGCCCTATTATAGTTACGCCCCTGGGAATGTCCTTGGATTGTGTGGGAGGGGATTTCAACTGAATTGTCCCTCTACATGTGCTCCAAAACTCTGAGTTTTAGAGTGTGCCAACAACACATTGGTGCAACACTTTAGTGATGCCAGAATGGGCATGCTCTTAACATGACCCTGTCCTTGCATGAGCTGTTGGATGCTGGTCTGAACCCCCTCAGTTATTAATGGAACTGTTCTGGAATACTGGTGGAATGTCCTGAGACTACTTTTGGGCTTATGTGGGGAATTAGCAAGACTGAACAGCCTATTACAGTGTCAATTTGTGCAAAGCTTTGGTCTGGAAATAAAGGCTTGTAAAAGAACTGCTGTATGCTGTTTATCATATTTAGTCATATCTTCTCCTAATTGAACCAAATCTGTCCAAACCAAGTTCTTCAGTGCGGCATCTGAGGTGTGTGACTGGTGAGAATCTGAATTTTGATCAGCTTCTGGGTGTGGCTAGCCACTGCTGCTGTTGTCCTGGCCATTTTGTCATTCAGCTGAGCAGGGGTTAAAGGCCTTTTTAGAGGGGTAGCTTTTATTGGGGTGGCTTATGTTAGCAGTGATGGCCGATGAGTAGCTCCCGAAATTCCTGCAAGTCATTGCCTGCACCAGCTGAGGGACAGGCCAGAGCTTTGGGGCAAGCTTCTTGTAGAATCCAATCTTGTGCCAAATGTTCCGTGCTTCCCTAATCTTTTGAACAAACTGCATCCATGTGGGCTGCTGTGGTAATGGTCCTAAAATGGATCTTAAGTGGGGGTTTAGACCAGGGATTCTCAACATTGGTTCCCTAGATGCTATAAAAGGCCACTGGGGCTGGGGATTATGGGAGCTGAAGTCAAATAACATCTGGGGACCCAACATTGAGAATCCATGGTTTAGACCATTTGTAGGTGCTCTAAAAAAAAACTTCTGAGCGCAGGGCACAGATTGTGTTTCCATTTTGCTGCATGGTTCATCAACTGAGAACTGTGAAGGATCCCCAGGAACTGCTTATGGGCTATGTAATACTCTGGGAGCTCTGTGGGGCTTTGCTTCATTGTGTGGTAAAGCCATTCTAAAAACTCATCAGGACATAAGACCCTTAAGCGCATCCCGCATCCACTCTAGGAGATGATAACTAACTTTGGTATTGGGGTCTATGCCCAAGTTTAATGAGAGAGAGTCAGAAGGACTAGCTGCTATGCCAGCCACCTGGTCTATGTCTGAACCTCCAGTATTGGGATAGGCTGTGAGGAGCCTAGCCATCCAGGCCACTGCTGTTTCCCAGTTTAAGGGGAATTCCACAGAGCTGCATGCAAACAAGGAGTGAGTCAAGGAATTGCTCAGTTCTGCCACGCACTCAGCTATGCCAGGCCTCGAGAGGCGGTCAGTGGATGGGAATCCAGTTGGACATGCTTGCTCTGTCTCAATGCGGGGGGGGGGGGGGCCTTCCTACCTGAGGCCTGGCCATGCAATGGGCAAAGGGACTTTCCAAAGTGGGAGACTAAATCCCAAGTGGGAGGGTGCTACTCTCAAATTTTGAGGCTCAGATGCCAAACTTAGGTGCCACAATCTGTGGTGGGCTAAAGTCTTCTAAAACATAGTGTGTGTTTGGGAGTGGGGCAAAGCACTTCCAATGATGTCTGCTAGGACTCTAATGGCCGGGTGAGAACAAACATCAAGCAATACATGTTTCTTAGACATAGGGGTGATGCAGGAGCTGAGGTTGTGCTTAACTGATAGGTAATCTAACTAAACTTTCTAAAACCTATTCCTATTCTTTCTTCATGCAGCAATACATGAGGCTGGAAGGTTAGTGTCTTAGGAAAGAGATAAAACAGAGGAGTAGACAAAGACAGAAAAATCATTATTTCCAGACCCAAAATTTGCATTGCCAATTCTTTTATCTTTCATCTAGTCCAATTAAGGAATGTGACTTACTGTCCAGAACTGTTAATGGAACTGTTCTGGAATGCTGGTGGTACATCCCAAGACTACTTTTGGACATTTGTGGGGAATTAGCAAGACTGGAGTGAAAAGTCCATTACAGTGTCAATTTGTGAAAAGCTTTGGTCTGGAAATAAAGGCTTAAGATAGGGATATGGTACAATCAGATTTATTCAAGGATTATTAGGGTACAGGAAAGGAAGATAGATAGACAGGTGATAAAAGGCAATAAAACTTAACTAGCAATATAAATTAGAGACCCACAGAGACTCATTTTAGCTTAAAGGTCGAAATTGCAATTAGTTCAGCTTAAGGCTTGCTAGAGAAGGAGGGAGAGATTAAGGAACCTTCTTCCACTTCCGTTGGTGTGTCTGTCACACTTGCAGGATAGGGAACACTGGGTACTTCTTCCCAGGGACCAAGCCAGAAGGACAGGGTAGAGGAGGGACAAGCATGCCATTCGCGAGCCATGGAAGTGGCTGGTTCTGGGTAAATCCAGGGAAGGTCAGTTCTCTAAGGCAGCCAAGCATGGTGTGGATCAGGTGATCCAAACTAGGAACTGGGAGCGAAGTTGGAGCATGGTTGTGGTAGATGGAATAGCCATAGCCAAAGCACATGCGGATGCTGGTTCTGAAGAAGGAGCACACCATTTGTGGGGATCTGGAGTAGATATAGGCAAAAACATGCCTTCAGGCCCAACACGGGTCATACTTCCTGGCTGCAAGGGATGACAGCCATGGCTAACAAAAGAACCAGAACTAACAAAAAATATATGCTGTATGATTCAATGACAGGTTTATGCAATCTTGAGGAACAATAAAGTGAAATGGTTTGAAAAACCTGTATAGGATAGGGTGAATAGGTGAACTTAAAACTTATCTTGTGGGTCAGGAAAACTTTCCAGGTGGGAAGATCGGAATGCTTGTCACACTAATGAGCCTCTTCCTCTGGTCCCGCCAGACCATTAATGCTGCGATAGTGAGGTCAGAGTGTTACAGCCTTACCTGTGTTCTTTTTGAGGTAGTCAGTAAGACTAATCCTTTATGCCAACAAAGAGAGGAGTTTTGCTATTCTCTTGAGAAATAGTCCTTAACTTGTGCCTTGTTCAGCTAGCACAGTTTTCTGTACTGTAAATAGAGAGGGGCATGAGGAATTGCATTGCAGTCACATGTCATACCTTCCCCATGTGGCCGGTGCTAAGCAACTAACTTGAGAGTTAACCAAATATGGGCATGTGGAAGGCTAACAATCCTGCGAGTCCAGGTAGCCAAGATGGAGACTGCAAGCCTGCTGTTCCAAATCATATAGAGGGGTGCTGCTTCTAGCCCCCAATAAGCTGTTCTCACAACACAGTGTCATTGTTGAAAGGAATACTCCTTGTATTTTAGGAGGGCAGTTCATTGTAAGAGCATGTCAGAGGAGACCTGTTCTAGGAGAGGAGAGCTGGTCTTGTGGTAGCAAGCATGACTTGACCCCTTAGTTAAGCAGGGTCCACCCTGGTTGCATATGAATGGGAGACTAGAAGTGTGAGCACTGGAAGATATTCCCCTAGGGGATGGATGGAGCCGCTCTGGGAAGAGCAGAAGGTTTCAAGTTCCCTCCCTGGCTTCTCCAAGATAGGGCTGAAAGAGATTCCTGCCTGCAACCTTGGAGAAGCTGCTGCCAGTCTGTGAAGACAATCAGTATATGGCAGCTTCCAATGTTCCTAACTTGTAACCTATCAAGCCTACTCTCCATGTACTGTGGCTTGCCAATCTGGTGGTAACAACAAAAGCATTCTTGGTTTTTAATGAACTGTAGAAAACAATTTTTTTTAATGGTCTGGTAGAATTATTAGGGACTTGAAAGTTTCCCAAAACCAGTAGCTGGTTACACTTACGTAGTCCAAATTAAAATATTGTGATTGCTATATTGATCTAATATATGTGAGGTTTTCTGTGTTTGTCATGGTTACACTTGGCGATGAAGCAACTCGGGCGACGGCTGGAACGACGCTGGAGGAAGAGTCATCACGAATCGGACCGAACATGGGCTAGAGCCCATTTTAGGGACTACTCCGTGGCGGTGGGGGCGGCGAAGAAATGCTTTTTCTCCACCTCCATTGCATCTGCTCAGTGCAGACTGGCGGAGCTGTTTCGTGTAGCTAAGACATTGCTGCACACATCCCCCCCAGGTAATGGGGGAGGAACCATCCACAGCCCGCTGTGATCAGTTTGCGTGTCACTTTGCAGATAAAGTCGCTCACATCCGTGCTGATTTGGACTCCAGAGTTTTGGCAGTTCCGGCAGATGTGCCTCTGGTACCATCTGGTCCCGTTGTGTTGTATTCTTTTCGGTTGGTGCGGCCTGAGGATGTGGACAAGATCCTTGGCAGTGTGCGGGCGACTTCGTGCGCTCTTGACCCTTGCCCTTCATGGCTAATAAAAGCTGCCAGGGAGGGGACAGGTAGATGGTTGGAGGTGATCGTTAATGCTTCATTAAGGGAGGGCAGGATGCCATCGTGCCTTAAGGAGGTGGTGGTAAGACCTCTATTAAAAAAGCCCTCCCTTAATCCCTCCAACCTGGACAACTATAGACCTGTGTCTAACCTTCCCTTTTTGGGCAAGGTGATACAGCGTGTGGTGGCGTCCCAGTTGCAGAGGGTCTTGGATGATACAGATTATCTGGACCCTTTTCAATCTGGCTTCCGCCCCGGATATGGGACTGAGACTGCCTTGGTCACCCTAGTGGATGACCTACGCCGGGAACTAGACAGGGGGAGTGCGTCCCTGTTGGTTCTGCTGGACCTCTCGGCGGCGTTCGATACCATTGACCATGGTATCCTTCTGGGCCACCTCTCAAGTATGGGAGTCGGAGGCACTGCGTTGCAGTGGTTCTGGTCTTTTCTTGGGGGTAGGGTCCAGAAGGTGGTGCTGGGGGACTACTGCTCGGCCCCGTGGCCATTGGCCTGTGGGGTCCTGCAGGGATCAGTCTTGTCCCCCATCATGTTTAAAATCTACATGAAGCCGCTGGGAAAGGTCATCTGGGGACTTGGACTGAGTTGTCAGCAATATGCTGATGACACTCAGCTCTATCTCTCCTTGTCATCTGATCCTAGGGAGGCGGTGGATGTCCTGAATCGGGGGCTGGAGGCCGTGATGGGTTGGATGTGGGCTAATAAACTGAAATTGAATCCGGATAAGATGGAGGTACTGTTGGTCAGTAGGAGAGCCAATCGGTATGAGGAGATTTTACCAGTTCTGGATGGGGTTGCACTCCCCTTGAAGGAGCAAGTACGCAGCTTGGGGGTACTACTGGATCCGGCTCTGCTTTTGGAAGCTCAAGTGGAGGCGGTGGCCAGGGGTGCCTTTGCACAGCTTCGGCTAGTGTGCCAGCTGCGTCCCTTTCTCGAGAAGGCAAATCTGGCCACGGTTACGCATGCCTTAGTCACGTCACGGCTGGATTACTGTTAACGCGGTCTACGTGGGGCTGCCCTTGAAGAATATCCGGAAACTGCAGCTAGTGCAAAACGCGGCAGCGAGGGTTTTATCTGCCACTTTTATTGCTACTATTATATAATCTCCATGTTAATACCCACCTTAGAGTTCACTGCAGTGTGAAAGGACATCTTTCTGAAGAAATACCTATGTACAGAGGAGTGAGGCAAGGGTGTATTTTGGCCCCATTTCTATTTAATTTTTATATTAACTCTTTAGTCTCCCACCTGAATGATCCGGCCTTGCCCCTCTAATATTAGTTGATAGCTTTACATCCAAATGGAAAACAGCATTAAAAACGAAGATGCATCATCTTGGTACATCCCAGGAAGAACTTATAGGGAGGGGATTCGATCAGTCTATTCAATTTATCAAACAACAAGCTTTAGATATAGAGCTGCAAGAGGAATCTACACGCTTGACAAGAGGGCTATATACAGGACCTCAAGGTTTTAATCTTAAATCAGCCAATTATCTAGATAACATTTTAGTATCTAAATTTAGGAGAGCATTGACCCTGGCCCGCCTCAATGTACTTCCTACCACAGTCTTGGAGGGAAAATACAAGCGGGTACCTTATGCGGCACGCCTTTGCCCCTGTGGTGCAGGAGAAAAAGAGACCACTGCTCATGTAATTCTTTATTGTGAATTTTATAGAGATAGTTGTTTACCTTTAAAGAATTGTCCTGGCCACACCAATCATTTCTACTTGGAGTATCTGCTGTCCAATTTTAAACCTGGGATGTCTGTTAATGTGGCCAAATTTTGTTCTACTGTTTGTAAGCTTCATAAAGTTTGTATTACTCAATAAAATATTTTGTAAATGTAAAGATTAGCTGGTCTATGACCGTAATAAACTTTATCTATCTATCTATTTATCATAGTCTTGGTTCATTTTCATTATATCCATCTCTGACTCTTCCAATTCTACCACCCTCATTTTCCCAGGACCAGGTAACCTGGGAGAGCGCCACCTTCTGCATGATCCCCACTGCTCGTTAAGGTCATGGAGTGAGATCTGTCTCCGGATTCCGCCAGTTCGTCTGCGGTGACTCGGGAGCGAACCTTCTCTGTAGTCACTCCTGTGCTATGGAATGTGCTCCCTATAGACGGTAGTGGTTTAACATCTTTACCAGCCTTTAAAAGAGCCCTTGAGAAACATTTTTAGCCAGGCTTTTAGTAATCTCTGAATGTTCTAAGTTGTTTTAACAGTTTTATTTTGTTTTTGTTATGTTTATTTTTGTAAACTGCTTAGATCCTTCGGAATCAGGTGGTATTTTCATCAATTTTTCATCAATTCTGCCTATTCCCCATTATTGATGCTCACTGGCTGTATATGGATTTCTCTCTTTCACTATATCATCCAGGGGCGTAGCAAGGTTGGAGTGGGCCCAGAGACAAGATTTTAAAATGGGGCCCCCCCACTCAAAGTCCAGGGCCTCCGTACACCCCAGGCCCCCAAGGATTTAAGTCTGATATTCCAAAATAAGTATGCTGCCTGGAAATACATTTCACTGAATACACACACGCACACGTCACAATATATAGTGATATACATTGAGTACTATACATTTGTTTTACTTTTAATGCCTAGAACACACTAGAAAGATGAATGATTAAAATGGGCCCCTCGCTGCAGATTAGCCAAGGAGACTTTCAACCATGCAGGGTGAGCCTATGTTTGTTTTCTCAGAATTCTGAACAAATTCAGTCAAGTTTGATTCCAGGAGGTTTTTCACAGGAGGCTTTTAAAGCCCTTTAAGACACATCTCCTCTGGAAGGGAGGTGCTGCATTCACATGTTGGCCAGATTTACCCTGAAGTCCCTGCAAGTTATTGGGGAGCAGTTCACACACAAGAAAAATAAAATAAAATAAAAGCAGAAGGCATGCTTCACAGTTCTCACTCAGACCTTCTGGGTTGCAAAACAACTTGAACATAAGTGCATTTATAAATGAATGAATAAAATAAATATAATACTGTTTCTTCCAGAAGTTTTTGTAATTTTCTGCCATGAAACAAGCCACTTATAGGACTTTTTAGATAGTTTTTTTTAAGCCAGCAAATTTTCCAAGCTGTTTAAAAATAAATATTCAGAGACTTCTCAGTCCCCCCCCCATATCCAAGCCCTATGGCAAGCCGATCCCTATATATCCGGGTGGGGGTGGGGAAGGTAACCACAAAAAGGAGTTCACACTCTACCTGGCAGCAAGGGGTCTTCTGCTGCAGAGACCAGTGGTGGCCACTCTGGCTGCCTCCTCCTTCTGGCTGGCTTGGGCCCTACTGGAGTTGAGGCTTCACAGAGGCCTACACGGAGGCCTCCGTGGAAGCCCCGCCCACCCGCCGATCAGCTGAGAGGCGGGAGAAAAGGAGCTCTTTGCAGCTTGTCTGCTGCTCCATTGCCGGCCAGGAGAACAAGCTGGAGAGACGGCGAACAGGGCAAGTGGCTGAGGGGCCTTGGGGCTGGGCAGGGGGCAATGGGGAGTCACGTGAGGTGCCTCTGGGGGGCCCCTCCAGGCAGTGGGGCCCCCAGACAACTGTCTCCCCTTGCCCTATCGTTGTTACGCGCCTGATATCATCCTCCTCCACATTCCCCAGTTTGTCTGATCCTCCAGCTTTCCTCCTACTACTTGATCTCTTATTCTTTGACATTTTATTAGATAAAAGCATGCAAAAAGATGTTTTACTTCAAATTTGAAACTTGTAGTAGTAAACATATACATATAGTTACAAATTCTATTCAGAGATTGAGCCGTGTAATAGTATTTAAGAGCAATCAAGGGCTTGCTTAGTTTTGTATTCTATATTGTATTTGAAAATGCTTTTTAAAAAATCTACTTTGATTTTTTAAAAACATGAAGACTGAAAATAGCCTTAATTTAATACATTAGTTTTTCAGGTTTTCTACCCCAGGCATTTTGTCTCATTTTATTTAGTTATTTAACATATTTCTATACTGCTCAAAACTTGCGTCTCTGGGTGTTCACAACAAAGCAAAATAAATGACAACAAAAAAGTTAAAATATTACAATTTAAAATTTTAAAATAATGTTTTAAGACAAAGTTAAAACTATTTAAATGATATTTAATTAAAAGCCTGGGTGAACAGATGCATCCTTAAAGATTTTTAAAACGTTGTCAGAGATTGGGAGGCGTGTTCCAAAGCTTCAGGGCAGCTTCAGACAACGCTGGTCCTCGAGTAGCCACCAGATGAGCCAGTAGCAACTGCAGATGGAGCTCTCCTGATGATCTCAAGGGTGGTGGGGTTCATGACAAAGAAGCTGTTCTCTTAAATAGCCAGGGCCCAAGCCGTATATGGCTTTATAGGTTATAGCCAGCATAGTCTCTCCAAGATGACCCAGAGACCAACCTGGCTGCTGCATTCTGGACCAAATGTAGTTTCCAGACTACATACAAGGGCAGCCCGACATAGAGCGCATTGCAGTAATCCAGTCTGGAGGTTACCAGCATATGTACCATTGTTCTGACGTTGTTTATCTCAAGAAACAGACATCGTTGGCATATTAGCCGAAGCTTATAGAAGGCAATTCTGGCCACTGCCTCAACCGGGGACACCAGGGAGAGGCTTGGATCCAGAAGCACCTCCAGACTGCATACTTGCTCCTTCTGGGGAGGTGTGACCCCATCCAGAACAGGCAGATCAAACTCATCTCTTGAGTTTCGACCCCACACAATGAATACCTCAGTCTTATCTGAATTCAGTCTCAGTTTGTTATCCCTCATCCAGCCCATCACTGCCTCCAGGAAGACATTTAGGGAGGTTATGTCCTCTCCCAATGATGTTGACATGGAGAAATAGATTTGGCTATCATCAGCATACTGATAGCACCCTGCACAAATCTCCTGATGGTCTCTCAAAGCAGTTTCATGTAGATGTTAAACAACATTGGAGACAATATGGAGCCCTGAGGTACACCATATAAAAGTTCAGATTTGGAAGAACTACAGTCTCCAAGAGACACCATCTGGAATCTGCCCATGAGGTAGGAGCAGAACCACTGCAAAGCAGTACCTCCCACCCCCAATCCCCTCAGACGCTCCAGAAGGATACTATGGTCAATAGTATTGAAAGCCATTGAGAAGTCCAAAAGGACCAACAGAGTCACACTTCCTCTGTCAATTCCCAATTGGAGATCATCCATAAGGCCAACCAAGGCAGTCTCCACCACATAGCCCACCCAAAAGCCAATCTGAAGTGGGTCTACATAATCAGTTTCCAGAAGGTTGAAGACAGGCCTGTAGTTGCTTAACTCTGAGGGATCCAAGGTAGGCTTTTTCAGACGAAGTCTAATAACTGCGTCCTTAAAACAAGGAAGCATCCTGCCTTCCCTCGGAGAACCATTTATGATCTCTACTAGGCCTTCTACAACAACCTCTGCCAGATAGTGTAAGCCGTGTCAGGCAAAGGTCAAGAGAATAGGTGGTAGGCTGCACCATTCCAAGCAGCTCGTCCACATCCTCAGGAGTCACAAACTGGAACTGATCCAAGTTATCCACACAAGAGAAGTCACTGGACACCTCCACATCAAACACTGAAGTAATTGTGGAGACAGTCTCAGTCAGCCCGAATACAAGATATTTTCCCCACAAAGAATTTATTAAACAAATCACAGTGGGTAATCAATAGTTCCAGATTCTGATTCAAGGGAGGAGAGCACATACTAGCCCTTTCACAACCCAGAACAACTCCACCAGACGTTAACTTGTGGCTGCAATACAGGCAGAAAAGAATCGCTTCTTGGCCACATGTATTGCCTGAGCATAGATTTCAAATGCGCTCTATGTTGCAGTCTGTCAGATTTGAGTCAAGTCTTTCTCCACTTGCACTCCAGTTGTCTGCCTCACCACTTCAAGCCCTGTAGTTCTTCTGTATACCAAGGGGTCAGTTTTGAAGTGGGTCGGAGAGGACACTTAGGAGAAATCATGTCTACTGCCCACCCTGGTGAGTTTGCTGAAGAGTCCTAAGATGATGCTAGGGAACCCATGTATATTACAGAGAATTCTGGAACATATTCTAGGATGCAGCCCCTACCTGGCCAGGCCTCTTCAGCCTCACTGTCACTCCAAGTAAACTGAGGGCCAAGCTGCCCGTAATATGGGAAGACTGCATCTCCTAACCTGGTTTTTCTTTACTTAAGAGCAGATGTGGGCTGAATTGGGTAAGGGAAAGGTTAAATCCTTCCCCTGTACTCTTTCTTTGATCTAAATTACCACCATCCCACAAGGTGCTACCACCCCCAGCAGGATTATTGGCAATTTCAGGGAAGAATTATCCAATTTTAAGGACCCACTCACCCACCCCAATAACTGCTTCTAAACATGCCTGGAAAGACAGTCACATTTCTTCTGGTGAGGAAGCAAGGAACTACTACAACCAACAATGAATATTTATGTACTGTTCTTCATCCAATGTTCTCAAAGCAGTTTACTGCTGATACCTACCAAGGAAACGCATAGAACCTACCACGATTCCTTAGAACAAGGATGTAGAACCACGGATACAATGTGTCACTCCTGAAACTTCTCGCAATACCTGATGATATACAAGCATGGCAATATAGGTGCCTACAGATGCTGGGGTGGGAACGGGGCAGGAAAGCTGCTATATTTTATGTATCTCCAGCTGTATTTATGGCAGTACCATAGCTACCACCCCCACCCCCATCATATAGCAATCAGATACCACTGAAATACTGTTTTAAAAGTACACATTTTTTCTGTATTTATAATTACAAAGCAAGAGAAAGGTGTGGCTTTTACTCCAAACTGGAGCATGTGTTTCCTTTATTTGGCAACCCAAATAATTTCCCTTTGTATAAGATTGCACTATCAGTTTAATATTTAAAAGTGTTACTTTAGGAAATAGCCCTTACATCTTTTGAAGTCCTGAACATAGTCTAGGTTCCCTGTGGCTTGTTGCCCACTTAATTAAAGATGATCTAATTTGTAAGTAATTAAGGAGGAAGCTGTACTCCATTTAAACACTGAAAAGGATCTGCATATGAAAGAGAAGTAATGGTCGTGAATCATATCTACTTATCTAGCCAAATTCTTTCCCCACAACACTTCATAATTATTCTGTATAGAAGCAAGACTTTCAGCATGTAAATATATTATCACAGATAGATATCTGGGCTCAATATCTTTTCGAGTTTATCCCAAGTCTTTGAAAGAATTTATCAAAACATATTTCAGCTTAGACATTTGATCTTTATTAAGCATGAAAGGAGCTTCAAAAGTCCCTCCTGTTTTAGCACTTTTCAGTATATCAGAATATCTGAAAGCCTTCATTTCTAAGCAACTGAAAAACAAGTTGACATTTTTGGCATCACTGGAGTACTTTTTTTTCTCCCCATGTTGGTTCAGCATTAGTCAAGAGTATCTGTCCATCATGGCTAAATATTTCTTGCCACCAGGGGGTAGTATATGCCTACAATATATATTGCCTCAGCTAGTTACATTGCCCTTTGGAATTGCTACCTCCTTTCCACATTGCTGATATTTGTTTTCTGATCTGTAAACAAAACGTGACTGTAACGGTTAAGAGGAAAGGTAGATATTTTTAGTATCATGTTAAGCTATCCATCAAGTAAAAGGTATCAGGCCAAATGCAAATCTAGACTGCAATTCTCTACTCATTTACATGCAAGTAGCTCTAATTTAAATCAGTGTATATGAATATATAAAACCACTCTTTATCATTATTTTGACAGGTTAACATATCTATCCTGAAAGCACTGTACTTTACCATTTTAAACAAAAGTTACAGGTGAGTGTGGTTGGTCCTGATTTCAGACACAGGGCTGGAATATTATTATTTAAGGGATTTTAACTCTCTTCTTTCCATCTCTAAAATGTCCATGGTAGCCTTCTCAAGGAGCCCTTGGTCCTTTCTGGCTTCATGATTCAGGCATATTTCTCTTGTAGTCTGTCAGGGTCCTTTTAGATGCTGCCCATACTTCCAATGTAGCAGCGTTCTAATGAACTAGAAACAGGATTGTCACCATAGAAAGTGTTGGGAATTCTCTCTGGTAGGAGAAACCCTTTCTCATTTTAGCAGAGTGCACAGAGGCACAACACAGGGGAATTTGGTTAGGCATGCATGTATGCTGAGAGTAAAGTAACTTGGAGCTAGTTCATAGTTTCAAATCAATATAAGTGGTATTTATTAGAGAACTCCATTCTGGATAGGAAAGTGAGGAGTTAGGATGTCTAATCTATCTATCTAGCTGGATGCAAATGGATTCTGCATCTCTGCAGACATGGTGCAGGGGAGCTTGCATGTTGCAAGGTAGAAGGAAGGGAAAAGAAGGGAGAGAGGAAGTGACAAGGCAGGAAGGAAGGAAATGTCCCTGAGAGTAGCAATCTATATTCCAAAGGGATAGTGTCAGTAGAGAAGGGATGACCAGTGGGAAAGTCTGGCCAGGGGTGTGGGGTGGACCCTGGGACAAGAAGCAAGGATGGGTCCTTCTCCTTCCTGCTCCTCCATATCTTTGCTGCAAAACCAAAACATTTTCAGCATACCCTTTCTATCACTGCTATGCAAAACTGCTCCCCACTGCCGCACTTCATGGTAAAGTGGGGGCAGGGGTGTAGCAAGGTTGGAGTGGGCCCAGAGACAAGATTTTTAAATGCCCCCCCTCAAAGTCCAGGGCCTCCACACACCCCAGGCCCCAAAGGATTTGATATTTCAAAATAAATATGCTGCCTGGAAATATATTTCACTGAACACACACACACACACACACACTTCACAATATATAGTGATATACATTGAGTAGTATATATTTGTGCTACCTTTAATGCCTAGAACACAGTAGAAACACTAATTATTAAAATGGGCTCCTCGCTGCAGATTAGCAAAGGAGACTGTCAACCATGCAGTGTGAGCCTATATGTTTTCTCAGAATTCTGAACAAATTCAGTAAAGTTTGATTCCAGGAGGTTTTTCACACGGGGCTTTTAAAGCCCTTTAATACACATATCCTCTGGAATGGAGGTGCTGCATTCACATGTTGGCCAGATTTACCCTGACGTCTCTGTGAGTTATTGGGGAGCAGCTGACGCGCAATTCAGGTTTTTAACTGCTTGTTAGAGAGTAGCCTGATTTCTATCCGGAGTAAAAAAAAACAACCCACTATTTTGCGTTAGTTCTTTAGGACAACTTCAATTTTGCAGTAAAGCCTCCCAGTAAACTTGCAGTAAAGCGTGCTGTGTGTGAAAGTCCCAGGTAAGTGTGTGGAGAATTGCAGCCTCAAGCAGCAAATCTAACCACATTTAGCTGGAAGTACATTTCATTGAAACCTAAAGGACTTAGGACTAGCAAGGAAAGCATGTCTACTTAAAAATAAACTCCATTGCATTCAACTGTCTGAGATCCTCCCCTGGTAAGTGCATATAGGATTGCAGATGCTCAGGGATGTAAAGCAAACCAAACTAATTTGTGCTCCCAGCATATTTTGCTCCTTTAGGAGACCAGTAAGTCCCACTGAAGCAAGTAAGACAGGTGGAGTGAAATAGAGAAGAGAGCAAGAATTAGCACCATTCCCCAGGAGAAAAAGAGGTGGTGGTGGGGAGAATGAGGAATCTGCCTCTTCTTGGTAAAATGTTAAGATAGATGAGACATGCCGGGGCTCAAGGAGTTCCTGAAGTTATGCCCTAGTCTGTCCTAAAAGTCATTCTCCCTGCTCCCCAATGTGGAAGTAGGGCTGGTTGTGGTCTCTCACTGTACTGAGATAAAAACCACTCTCAGCAGGTGCCCAGAAGCAGGATCATCCCTAGTGGGGGGCGGGGCGGGGGGGGGAAATCAGCATGTGCAGGGCCTCCTTAACATTTCATATCATTACAGAATCATACTGACTGATGACATACAGTGTAAATAGTGTGAGTGAGGTTTTTGGACATGCCCAACCAGCTTGGCATTTCTAAAGAAAAATAAAATAAAAGCACAACACATGCTTCACAGTTCTCACTCAGACCTTTTGGGTTGCAAAACAACTTGAACATACGTGCATTTATAAATGAATGAATGAATAAAATATTGTTTGTTCCAGAAGTTTTTGTAATTTTCTGCCATGAAACAAGCCACTTATAGGACTTTTTAGATAGTTCCCCCCACCCCAAAAGCCAGCAAATTTCCCGATCTGCTTTAAATTAAATATATTCAGAGACTTCTCAGTCTCTACCCCCCATTATCAAAGCCCTATGGCAAGCAGATCCCTATATATCCGGGGGCAGGGGGTAACCACAAAAAGGAATTCACATTCTACCTCCATTACTGGCAAAGGCTGGGCTGGCTGGGCAGGGCAGAGGGTCTTCAGAGAACTGTGGTGGGTAAGGGCAGCCAGAGCTGGCCACTCTGCCTGCCTGCCTGCCTGCCTGTCTCCTTCCTTCCTTCCTTCCTTGCTGCCTGGAGAGCTTCAGGCTTCTGAGAGGCCTACAAGGAGAGCTCTCTGGAAGCCCCGCCCACCCACCGATCAGCTGAGAGGCGGAGAGAGAAGGAGCTCTAGCAGCTTGCAGGCTGCTTAGATTGCCAGCCAGGAGGGCAAGCAGAAGAGAGGGCAAACAGGTCAAGTGGCTGAGGGGTCTTGGGGCTGGGCAGGCAGGCAATGGGGAGTCATGTGATGTGTCTTGGGGGGGCCACAAGGAAAGGGCCCCCCAGATAACTTTCTCCCCTTGCCTAATCGTAGTTATACCCATGAGTGGGGGGAAGATGCACTCGGCCCTATTGATGGGCACGGGGGTGCCATTTTGTTTCCCCAGACATGATGGTAGCTGGCAAATGAGACTGGGGGAGCTGCTGCATAAATAGCCAATGCCCTTCACTCTGTCTCAGTTGTTCTGGAGCAAGGCACCTGCCCCGCCCATCCCATTACAGTGAGGATTATCCAGTCACCTTTTCATGGTGTAGTGGTTGGACTAGGACCAGGAGACCTGAGTTCAAATCCCTATTCAGCCATGAAACCCACTGGGTGACTCTGGGCCAGTCTCCGCCCAACTTACCTCACAGGGTTGTTGTGAGGGTACACATAGCCATGTACACCACTCTGGGATCCTTGGAGGAAGAGCGGCATAGAAATGTGGTGGGGAGTAGGAATTTTTTGGGTCACACCTGCTTGGCTGTGGGGGTGGCCATTTTTTGCCTACTTCTCACTGATTCTCCTGGTAGGGTTTCATTGTTGGGATGTTCAGTCCCTTTGCAGTGAGTGTGGGTTGGGGTAGGTTGTCTTGTATTGGTGTTTGACTGGAGGACTGATTAAGGTGAGTGGGAAGCTGAGGAACAGCCCTTGCAGGTTTTGTGGCCCTTGGGCTGGGATCTGCCACTACCAAGAAGCTGCCTGGGCCCACCACTCAGTGTTTTGCGGCCTAGGTGGGGTGGCGCTGGATGCCCCCCCCCTCAGTGGAGATAAAGCCTCATGGTTGGGAGGATTGCCGGACCTGGAGCTGGGCTGAATCAATCAATTAGGTCCTTTGCCCTGCAGTGGGCAGTCGTCTTTAAGAGGCTGACCCACATGGGTGGTAAAAAGGTAAAGTGTGCCATCAAGTGAATTTCGACTCCTGGCGCCCACAGAGCCCTGTGTTTTTTCTTTGGTAGAATACAGGAGGGTTTACCATTGCCTTCTCCTACACAGTGTGAGATGAAGTCTTTCAGCATCATCCTATATCGCTGCTTCCCGATATAGTACCAACGGGGATTTGAACCAGCAACATAGGTGAAACTATGCTGGGACAGCCAGGGCACGTGCCCTAGGCACTGGGGCAGTGCCATGCTGCCCCACACCCCCTCCCCAATTCACTGATTGTTTTTAAATAATTACATGTAGCCCCTTCGGGGGGGGGCTTCCTAAAGGCTGGGGGGTCTGCAAAGGTCCCTCTTTTCCCCACCAGCAGATCACTCTTAGATCACTGCTGCAGCCCATCCTGGGCTGATTTTCAGGCCTGTTGTGGCCTAAAAAGATCAGTGTGGAGGGCATTTTGGAGGTCACCACACATGCTCAAAAGGCCTCTGCGAGGCCTGGCAAGGCACAGGACCTCGCAGGAACCATTTGAGCATTTTTTTTTAATTTTAAAAAACGGCTGCTGAAAACAAAAATGGCCATCACACATTCTCAAACGGCCTCTGCAAGACCCAAGTCTAGATTTTTCCCTGATCTAGGGACTCAGAAGAATGCAAAGTTGTTGGCAAGGGACCTGAGCATTTAAAAAACAGATATAAATGGCACAAAAGCAAGTGGACAAAATAGCAATAGCACTTACATTTATATACCACTTTATAGCCGGAGCTCTCTAAGCGGTTTACAATGATTTTAGCATATTGCCCCCAACATTCTGGGTACTCATTTTACCGACCTCGGAAGGATGGAAGGCTGAGTCAACCTTGAGCCCCTGGTCAGGATTGAACTTGTAACCTTCTGGTTACAGGGCGGCAGTTTTACCACTGCGCCACCAGGGGCTCAAAACATCCCTTAAAAAGACAATGCTGGTTTAATACCTTGTAAGCTGGCAAAACTGAAGGGTGGTGGGGAGAGGCAAGGAATAAAATGGAAATATTCACTCGCATGATGTTTAATTCTCTATACAAAGCTCTATTTTTATCTGCATATTTGTCAAGCAATCTGATTATAAGGTTTGTGGGATTTCAAACTTGGAAACTGCCTGCCTTTAACTTGAGTGGTGCTTTAAAAAAACAACACTGTTGTAAGAATTCACACCCAGAAATGTTGCATTTGCAGTGTATTGCCATCCCTGTGTTGTGCAATCCTACCATACTGAGAAATGGCTTGTCTTCTGAAATAAGTGGTTAACGTGCTGCAAATTATTCCCTTCAATTTAGCTGAGTTGTATTCGGGTTTGTATTGCCTGTGTATCCCAAGTAGATTTGCTCAAGTTTCCTTGCCTTCTAAAAAGGTTATATTTTAGAAAGTTTTTTTTAAAAAATCAATGCAACTCCCTTTTTACTTTGAACATAATTGCTTTTAAAAGACACACTGAATAGTCATGCTGTGATTCTGATTGACTAGTGCATTTGATAAACTAGACATAAAATTTACTGTCCAGTCTGCCTGTTGCCTGCCTCTGTACTGAACAAGGGAGGGGTAACTTATCCAAGGCACCATATTTGTATGCCTACTTGGTTCATTTATGGCAGAACTCACTTTTATTATTATTTATTTATTTATTTATTAAATTTATATACCGCCCTTCCAAAATAGCTCAGGGCAGTTCACTTTTGAAAGAGTTGTAATGTTATGAAGGTGGCTGGTGCCCTCCATCCAATACATACTATCACAGGCCATATGCTTACTACCTTAGTATCTGACATAGCGACAAATAGGAAATGGAATATGTGTGCAATAGAATTTGGTTTTTTGTTTTGTTTTTACCTTTAGACCCAGGAACTTGAGGGGATGGGGCAGGGGCAACCTTTTACCAAACCTTTGCAGTGTGTCAGAGACAGAAAATTGGTGACGGTAGTGCAGGGTAGATTATTGTTATAAATTCTCTCTCTCTCTCTCTCTCTCTCTCTCTCTCTCTCTCTCTCTCTCTCTCTCTCTCTCACACACACACACACACACACACACACACACACACACACACACTTTTTCTGATTCGAATATCACACTGTTTTGCTGTTCTGTGGCTAGTTGCAGCTTCCACCTTCTTCCTGATCAGGCTGCTGGATCCAAGCCTATTGTAAGCTACTGGATAATTTCAGATTGTTTGGGGCCCTTAGGATTTCCCATTGCAACCATCTCCCTTTAAGGCAAAAGCTGTTTGGACAGAAAAAACCATCCTTGAATTTCTTGAAGGCAGCAACCTGTAGTGAGGTGTGCTGAGGTGGCAGAGCATTTGCTAAAGAGAGCTTTCACTGCTTAGGCATGCCCAGCACATGGATGTGCTGCATATCCTTGGGAAGGCGGCTGGCACATGTGCCACATGTGTGGTTGTATGTGTGTATGCATGTGTGTGTTGCTTACAACCTGTTTCTCCTGAAAGTTTCTGAACTTGTATTTTTGAGCTGATATTATGGTAAAGTTATCTGAAAGATGGGTGTCAGATGTTTGGACAGGGGTGCAATTTCAGTGCTTGCCCTAGGCGCTATTTTCCCTAGATACGCCTCTGGGCAACCTTCTGCTTGTTAGACAAACATTTCCCCACTGTGCCACTTAAGCTGACTACCCATACTCTGTTTGGCATGTTCCTCATTGCAGGTTAATTGTAAATTTAATTAATAAAGGTGGCCCTAGGTCTTCCAGTCTTACATGTCCTGTTGTTATTGGGGCCTGGGTGTTCAAATAATATCACACATTCTCCATGTATGTAAAAACTTTCACATAATCACACTTGCGTGCATACTTTCTCTTTGACTCAGAAATATATTTTTAACACAAAAACCTCCTACAATCACCTCACATAACAGCAGGTAGATGTTGTATCAACTGTTTTCTATTTCAAAACAAAACGGACTGAACAATTGTTCAAAATTTCTAGTAAATGATCTATTTTTCCAAATAACAGAGGTTGTCTTGGAGGAATACAGAGCCGTCGTCTATTTAAAGGGAACACTGTGGAGGCAACTTGATAGGCCTTTATATTTTAATATAGTATAGAAAGTTTTAGTAGTGGAAGTAAATAGCAACAGACAGGTACTTTGTCCTTGCAAAAAAAATCACTCATTGTCACCAGAATACTAGGATGATGTTATGAAAACACTGGCAAAGCATTTCATTCAGATTATAATATGGAGTACTAGCAAAACCCAGTTCTGTTATGTGTTATATCATATAAAGCTGTCTTCTGCCAAGTCAGACCATTTGTGACAAAGATCTTTTCCCACCCTACCTGGGGATGCTAGGGGCTGGCTCTCCTGCATGCAAAACAGGTGCTTTACTAATGAGTTACAGCTCCATTCCCAGTTACATTTACAAAACAAAGTACTCAGATTTTAGTTGATAATCTGCCATGCAAGACTACTTCTGGAGGACTACGTCAGCTCCAAGCACTCCAACTGAAATGGTTTGACTTCACAACTAATATGGAGATAGATATAGATATAGACATAGATATCTCTATATATATTCCTAAATTTTTTTAGGTTTTAATCTCTGGTTTATTTTTAAATTGTTAAATGGTTTTAAGTTTTTTGTATATGTTTTTAACTTGTTGTATGCTATTGTTAACCCCCCAGAGATGAAAGTTTGGGGTGGTATACAAATTTGATAAATTAAATTAAAAAAAATTAATATATATAAACTCTGAAGTAGGCTGCAATACAAAATACTTTAAATGTGGCTTATGACGCAGCAAGTATCACTTCCAAGTAAAGACATATAGGACTGTTCTGTAAAATGCCTGTCAGTTTTAAATTTCAGTACTTAAATTTTACGGGATTGCAATGAAACGTTTGCTTAAATTGTGCTTGCCAATTTGTCAGTCATCGCTTGGGATGTGATAAAGTTAAAACCAATTGTAGCAGGATCCAAAGAAAACTGAATTAATGGTGCTCAGCAGCTCTAGTGATCTAAAATAATAAGTAAACCCATTATTAATTAGTATGGCCTTACCTGGTCACCAAGGTATGCAGACTTGGTTGCTTTTGGATTCAACATTACACCTTTTTCCTCCATTTGGAATCATAGTTGCCAGGAATGCTACATCACACTGTAGTCCATATTTTTTAAAAAGTTTCATTTGAAACAAGCATGTGCTCATGATAATTTATGCAGTAGCCTATGTTGCATAAACAATGAGCTGCACCCAAGTATAATGAATATACCTAGAGGAAAAAATACAAAATATTTCATGAAAAGTGGCCCTAATTCTCAATTGGATCTGATACAACTGATTCAGCCGAGGAAGTACAAATGCCTAGTCAAATTAAAGCAGGGTCATTATCACAGAGAATCACAGAGACAGAGAGTCCAGCTGGGTTGAGAATCTAATGAAAAGAACAGAAGCAGAATGTAAAGGTTTGCTGAGGTAAGAAGCAGGCGATTGGTCCAAGAGATCTGGAGGCAGAAACATGGGCAAAGAGAGCAAGAAAAGAAGCAGAATACACAGGAACATAATCCATCTGTAACCTGTTACTTAGGTAGGACTAAAGTGCTGCCCTGGGAATATCAGTAACTGCTTAAGGTCAGGATGACCTAGTCAGCCTCTTCGAAAGTGGATTAATCTTGTACCTCTTATTCCAGAACAGAGAAAATGACATCAGTGGAGTCTGTCCATTTGCTAGGGTGGAATTGGATGGTAACCAGAGCTGGACTTAATAGCCATATGCAGAAACTCACCACAAGAAGATGACCAGACATAGATAAGATAATGTGTAGACCAGACTGGGCCTAATTCTGTGCTGCAGTGATGGTGAAGACATACTGGATGCTTCTGCAGATTGTGAAGGACCTGGTAGTGGAAAACCCTATGCATAGGCACATATGAATATGTGCATTATATCGTTAGAGCTTTAAAAATGGTTGTTGCCTGCCCTTTCTTTTCTCTAACGGTTAGGGCAGAAAAGATATTTCATAACGAATAAATCCCACTCCCTTGGATTTGTCTTGTAGGTCAGGTGGCTATAAAATACCTCCCCTTCTTCATTTGGCTTGGTACACAAGCAGTGCTTCTTAAAGGCATGCAAGAGTTCTACACTCCCTGTTCCCAAGTTAGGACAGCTGTTTCCTCTGTTTTATAAAGTGGTGGTGAAACTCTCAGGGCTTTATATGCGCTGCAGGATTAATAATTACAGTTCAGTGGTTTTAAAGGCTTCACGGGTGATTTGGGGAGAACATTGATCTCCATGCATACAGCGACACACATGATCATTTAGAAAGCCTGTGTCAGCAGCTAAGAGGGTCACCCTCTCCTTATAAGTGAGTCCATGCCTAGCTGTGGCTCCAAAGAACAATTACAGCGGTGGGGCCTTTTCAAAGAGATGCTGGGGCTGCTGGTTACATAGATTAATATGGATATAATTATCAAGAAGAAAAAATAGCATGTCGGGAATTAAAAATTGTGTGGGAGTTGGATGTGATTTGTAAGAGCATTTTAACAATGAATTGTCAGTGTAAATGCAATTAAGAAGATGCTGCAGTTCCTTTAGATTGCATAAAGAAAGTGCCTTCCTGCTGTTCCAGTCCAGTGCTAAACTTGAAGCATAGGAAGCTGGTAATCTGGATACTACTAAAAAGCAGGTACTTCTTTTGCATTACGCTGACCGTGTGACTTTAAGCCTGTATGGCTGATGGCCTAGATTTAGGGTTGCCAATTTTCCCGGACTAGCCAGGGGTCTTCAGAAATCCACACCAGTCTCTAGAAGATAATTAAAAGCATTTCCCAAATATTTTAATCACTTCATCTAGTGAACATTACTGGAGAAAAAATTCGGGGGTGGAGAAACATCTCCAGGAATAGTTTCGGTCAGAGATGGCAATCCTACTTACATTGCAGGCAGGCAAAGACATAAAAATTGCAAAATACAAACTACGGATTTGTGTTCATAGCCCTTAGTAACTCTTAAAGTCACTGTATGGACCTGCTCCTGGATTAGTGATGTTTAAAAGTTTATAAGTTGCACCTTATTTGTGAAGTTGCTCCTTATATTCAAATGCCAATTGTTTTCTTCCACATTTTCCTAAGAAAACCCACAGAAATAAAGAGAGCAATCAACAATGCATGGTATATTTGTCTTCCTTGCTGCGTGTGGCCAGGTTCAGTCTTGTCTGTACATTTCTTCTATTTTTAAAACTGACATTGGGGAAAAGCACGTCTTTGTGGAATCCCCTGAGCTTTCTGCCAATAATTAGTTTCACAGTAACCACCCAGCAGCATCAGAACTGATTGACAAATAAATTAACTCTGACAGCCAGCAGCCTGAAATAATCAAAAGCAGATAGCAATTTTCCTCAAGCAGCAGGCAATGAAAAGAGCAGGGGAGGGGGATCTCATAGATCACAAACAGGAAAAACGTCCTGATCCTACTCTAAATCAAGAGTAATCGTACAGTATATCCAGCTTGGTCTTCTGATATACTGAGTGTTGTCTGTAGGAAACAATGACCAAACAATGGTTAGATTTTGATTGAATGTTAACTACAGTATGTCTCCTACTGCTATTCTTCAGGAGCATGTGCTCTGCCGAAACCACCACTTTTTTTAAAAAAAGTTGGAATTCCATGGTCATTCCTTCCAACAACATGTCACAGGTGAAAGTAGGAGGGCAAAGAGAACCTCTCTATTCTCAGGGCCAGTGTCAGGGATCAGCATTGGTGGGCAGTTACTGAGGACTGCCAGAAAAGCCCACTGCCAATCTTTGAGACCACTGCTCTGCCCATAATCTTTGGTGGCAGTGGAGAAACTCTCTCAGCTAAGAAAGTTACTCCATTGTTGCCTCCCTCTCCCAACCTATCTGCCAAGGTAAGGCAAGCTCCACCATGAATCTTTTGAAGGGAGGACATCCACTAGGTAGGAAGGACTCATGGAGGACAGTTGAAGCATAGAGCCGTCCCTACCTATTTTCATACCAAAGACCATTGCCCAAGGCCTCCCACCACCATCATAACACATTGCTAAAGACACTGCTCTGACTCTTGCATGCTGCATTCCCATTTGGCCCCCGTGTTATAGTCCTTCAGTGCCAAGTTAAAAATTGGCTACAAGGGACCTTCTGCATACTAAGCAGATGCTCTACCAGTGAGCTACAGTCCCACCCCCAAAACAAGTTACATAGGAAGCTGCAGTATACAAGACAGACCCTTAGTCCATCTAGCACAGTATTGTCTACACCAGGGATTCTCAGCATTGGGTCCCCAGATGTTATTGGACTTCAACTCCCATAATCCCCGACCAAAAGCCACTGGGACTGGGGATTATGGGAGTTGAAGTCCAATAACATCTGGGGACCCAATGTTGAGAATCCCTGTTCTACACAATACTGTGTAGTATTGTGTAGATGGGTAGTTCCCAGCCCTACCTGGAGATGCCAGAGATTGAACCTGAGACTTTCTGCATACAAAGCAGATGCTCTTCCACTGAGCTCGTCTGCACACTACTAAGGTATGAGAGGCCTGACCTCTCCATCTTTCCCTGCATATTATATCAAGGCTGAATAATCATTATTTTCTTAAGGTTAATAGGATGAGAATCAAAGGTAAGATAGATAATATTTATTATTGATTGATTGATTGTATTTCTATCCTGCCTGATATAGAAATCTTCAGGCAGTGTACGAGGTAAAACCTAATGTAAAAAACAATATGATTTATTTATTTTATTTAAAACAAACAAATATAAAACAGTTAAAATTCATAAATCATACACATTTGAAAAATCAAGTTTTGGGAACTTTTTCTTCTATTCCCTGGGACCCTAAAACACCAGGCTTATTATGCGGAGTACTATATTAGCATACATACTTCCCAAACATAAGCACTGCCTGTTACTAATAGTCTTCCTAGTATAGAAGGTTCTCTCTGCCAATGATGCATCACTGGAAGCATCCAGGAAATGGGCAGTCTTTAGTGATATGTTCTCTGACATTCAGCCTCAGTTTTTGGCAAAAGAAAAGAGATAATAGGATATATTAATGGATATTAATGCTGAGCCCATCCTGTCTAGCAGACATTGGCCATTAACTATGCATTTATGTAATCCTTTATTGACAATGGTTACAGCTATTAGCTGTTAACAATCTCCAATGGTGATGGGTGTAACGGGTTAATTTTTTCACTGTCTGAAAAACCGCTTCCCTTAAACAAAACAAAAACAGGCTGGCTGTAAATTGAACTCAATGCTCTCTCATTCCAATGTTTTGCAGAAAGGTAATGGCACAGCAGGGAAATGACTTGCCTAGCGAGCAAGAGGTTGCTGGTTCGAATCCCTGCTGGTATGTTTCCCAGACTATGGGAAATACCTATATCAGGCAGCAGCGATATAGGAAGGTTCTGAAAGGCATCATCTCAAACTGTGCAGGAGATGGCAATGGTAAACCCCTCCTGTATTCTACCAAACCAACCACAGGGCTCTGTGGTCGCCAGGAGTCGACACTGACTCGAGGGCACAACTTTACCTTTAAATAGTTATTCCCTATTCATTACTTGCACACATCTATAGTCTTGCTACATGTTGAGCCTGGATTCTGAAAAGGATGTCCATGTGCTCTGAAACTGCACACCTCGAATAATTATTAAGTAGCATAATCCAGCTTTGGCATGGTTAATCCTTTGTGTTATCAGATCAGAGGTGCAACAGTATCCAACTGCAGTGAGTCAAAGTTAATGAGGGAGGATAAGGTTTCAGAGTAAGGGAGATATATCTAAAATGTCTACTTTTTGTGATTTTAAAAATGTAACTTAATATGCATTAACTTATTAGTTTTGTGCCCCTTTTATTCCAAGTACCCAAATACACTGAGATGGGGTGGATTGGGGTGGGTGGGAATAAAGCAAAAGGTCAAGGGGAAGGAAGTGGTGGATGGTTCTAGGGCCAGTCTGCTATCTTGCATTGCTTAATTTCAGGAACTAACAGTATGACTGTAGATTTTATCAGAAAGTTCCAGATAAATTAGCCTGATCATATTTTGCAGAGGTTCCCCTCTTGAATAACAATGCACAGTCTCTGACTGCCAGTTCAAGCATATAATCATGCTGATGCAGACTATGCCTTGGATTTCCAGCCTCTAAGGCAGTGGTGGGCAAACATGGCACTCCAGCTGTTGCTGAACTACAACTCCCATCATCATCTGTTTATTGTGGCTAAAGATGATGGGAGTTGTCGTTTCGCCCACCCCTGCTCTAAGGCCTGATCTACACAAAACATGCAACAGAAGGGCGTGGTGTGTATTCTGAGGTTGTAGAGTAGATTGTACCAAATTAGAATGTGGGTTGTAGCACCAGTTTTTGAATGCTAAAAAAGAATTCCCTGCAAGTAAAAACTGCATATCATGGGGAGAAGTTTAGGCCAGCTCATCTTCTATTATGCTAGTGTCTGTTTGCAGGGAACTCATCACATAGGAGACATTCCAAAATGTGGTTCCCCCTCTTCCAGTGGTGTGTTCCATTCTACCACCTCAGAACTCTACTGCCACAGTCGTTCTTGTGCATGTGTGTAAACTAGCCTTTGAGTATCAATCTCTTGGAACTCTATGAAGTGCACACACACTTACTAATTTTACAGGAGGGCTCTATCTTAACTGTACCTCTAGCTTCCCCAGACTAAATATGTGCTATAACTATTTTGTGTATTTGTAAATCTATTAATCACTTTTAAAATTTGTTAGAAAACTCAGAGCTATGTACACACAATATTTAACAAGTTAAAACAATATTTTGAAATACATTATAAAACAGCAAATAAAGAACATCTATAATAAGAATGGCAGACAGGAGTTTAAAAAAATGGACCCTTGGTTTGTGGAAAAGTCTTTGGTTGGATTCAAACAAGTGTCAGTAGAACAAAGATCACAAAAGGAGTCATTCATGTGCTCGCTCGCTCTCTCTCTCTCTCAGACACACACACACATACCAGCCCCTTACATTCACCACCCCGCCCCAAAAGCTGTTCCTTAGGACCATAGGACCAGGGATTGCAGTGAGGAGAGGGAGCAAATTTTCTATCTGTGAGCTTCTTTCTTCTCATTTTTGTTTGCATCAAGTCCTTTGAACATGAAAATAAATACCTGACCAATGATAGCTAAGCATAAAGGCATAAAAAGCCTTCTTGGGCAGTAAATTCCACAATAAGGATGCCAAGACTGGAAATTCCCTGCCCATAAGTGACAGAGAGAAGGATCTCCCACTGATCTTAGTGGATGTCAAGGCAAAGGCCAGAGGCCCTCATTTTAGATCTTCAGGGACCAATCTGCATTTCCCATTTTCAAGCTGGAATACCCTTTTATTATCTGTGGTCAACTGAACTACAAGCAGTAAAAGAAGTGAATTAACCGCAATTATATGTTTCATGTCATGTTTCAGATATGTCCCTTAGTGCTGAGCAAATTATCCAACCTGCTTTGATTGTTGTAAATAATTTATAACTCTGCTGGTTCCAGCTTCTTTCACTAAAATGCTACAGGTGTGGAAGAAGGTATATCTGCCCAAAGTCTCCTTTATTCTAATTTTTTCGAGGTATTGGACATATTGGATTTTTCCATATAGAATCTTGCCATTATACTGCATTGCCAAAGATGGCAGGAGAAGGGTTAGAGGTATGGGCAGTAAGAGGCTAAGTACTGGAAATCTGTCCCACTCAGTCTTCAGGCTTCTGAAATGTCAGCAGTTGCTGCTACTAATAAATCAGAGTGCAGCTAAAAGGGGCCAGGCTGATTCATGGATTAATGCAGTGAGATTTCAGTTGTGCCTGGAAGTATTTAAAGAAAGTCAGTCTGTGACCCACCACCAGTAACTAGATCGTTATATAGGGGAACAAGGGAAAGATGGAATTAGTTGGCGCTAATCCACCACTCTTTGAACATGTTTTCAGAAGAATACTGCTACAGAAACGTACTTAATTTGTACAAAGCAGTCTTACAAAAATGGAGCTGAAGCTGGCTTTGGTGACTGGGTGGGCTGGAGGCAATTGAGTGGGTGAAACTGGAAAATGAACAAGTGGACGGGAGTAGGTAGGTGTTGCTCTAAGCCAGCCTTGGCTTTCCACCAGTTGCTGAACTACAACTCCCAATAAATTGTAGCTGGGGATGATGTAGTTCATCAACATGAACTACATGTTGCTCTAAGCACCACCCCCTCTGTGCAGGCAGCAGCAGGCCTTTGCTGTGTATTGATGCTTAGCCTGCTATCTGGTGTATGCCCCCTTTAAAAGATACAGTGGTCATCTAGGAAGTCTTGTGACACCTTAACAAGTTAATGGGTTTATTGAGGCATGGGAGAGTCCACCTAGGAGGCTGCCTTTTGGTGGTCTCAATTTAAGCAAGTGTCGTTAAATTAGAGAGCGGGGAAGCGGGAAGCTGTCCTCCCTGAGTTCTCTGTAAACTTACTAGTTTGCTCATTGTTTGTTCTATGCTCTTATGGGTCTGTGTTTTTTGGAGATGAAGACAATGTACCTCTAAAGTGGTACCTTTTAGTCTTTTTGCTGGACACTACAATAATAAAATACTGCATGTTCCAAAATGATTGTAGTGACTTCTCACATATTCCCACTCACTTACATTCCAACTTGGGGCCTGGATATTTAAAGGACCACTTTCTCCCATATGAACCTGCCTGAGTATGAAGAACTGCAACAAAGGTCCTTCTTTGGGTGTCCATATCCTCAGGGTTGAGGTGGTGCTGACTGGGAAGAGGGTCTTTCAGTGGTGTTCCCAACTTCTGGAATGTTCTGCCTGGACAAATGAGGGAGGTGCCTATATTAGCATAGAGTGTATGAACCACATGAAAACAATTTTATTCACAAAGGCTCTCAATTATTAACTTATGATCTGCTGCTTGTTATTTTTTACTGCTCCTGCTACTAATTTATTTTCTTATTTTTTGGTCTTCTGTCTTTTGGTGTTTTGATTATTTTATAACTGTAATACAATTTTAATATTATTTTTAGTCCTCTTCTTTTAAAAATCCTCTGTGCATTCAGTAAAACAGGGTTTCTCAATCTTGGGTTCCTGGATGGCGTTTGTGGCTGGGGTTGGTGGGAGTTGCAGTCCAGCAACATCTGGGAACCCAAGTTTGAGAACCCCTGCAGTAAATGAAGGGGAGGATCCAGTAAAATAATAATGCCTTCTGTCCACACCTTCTCTGCAGACACGCCCTCTGCCCAAGTCCCTAGCAAATGGGCATTAATCTTTAATAAGAAAGAGGCAGTACACACATACACCAAGGGAGTGATTACTATTATTATCCAGAACACTTGCTCTGATGGTGTACACTAGTACCACCATCCCTTTCTCATTAAAGCCAGATACATGGGCACCAGGGGTTGTGCCCAGCAGGCATGTTGGCATCAAAGGTGTGGCCAAAGCAGGCATGTTCCTGCTCTTCTCCCTCCACATTTCTGAATAGGGGGTGAGTAACCTAATGGCGCAGCGGGGACTAGCAAGCCAGAGGTTGCCAGTTCCAGTCCCTGCTGGTATGTTTCCCAGGCTATGGGAAAACACCTATATTGGGCAGCAGGGATACAGGAACATGCTGTAAGGCAACAGCATCTCATACTGCGCAGGAGATGGCAATGGTAAACCCCTCCTGTATTCTACCAAAGACAACCACAGGGCTCTGTGGGCGCCAGGAGTCGAAATTCACTTGATGGCACATTTTGCTTTACTTTACTGAGAAGAAGACAGTTTTGCAGAGGCGTAACTAGGGGGGGCAGGCAGGGCACGTGCCCTGGGCACCACTTGGTAGGGGGCGCCAAAAAGTGCCCCCGCCGATCCCCTTCCTTTCCCCCCCAAATTTTTGTTCTTGTGTGCATCGCAGCGCTGAGCGCAGCAGCAGTCTGCAAAGCAGTCCGCGTGTGTGGGTGGCGCCCCCCTCCCCCATGAGCGGTCCCGGCGCCAGCCCCATTGCTCAGCTCCGGCACTGGGCGCCATGGCGCGGGCGCCTAAAGTTTGGCAGCAAACTTGGCGACGGACCTCTTCGTCTTTCTTCCACCCCGCCACCAGTCGCACATCCGTGTGTCCTCCTCCCAGCTCGCCGCCTGCACGTGGACTTTGTCTTGCATGCATCGGCGACGAGGCAGGGTGGGAGTCGGAGTGGAGAGCGTTTGTGTTGCTGCCTGCTGCCTGGGGCTGTGTGTGCACACAAGGACGGAGGAAGGCCTGCCTCATCATAAAACCAGAGGACAAGGTGTGTGTGATCTCTTATAATATAATATAATATTTATTTGAAATTTGGAACTTGGGAGGAGGATGCGGGAGTCGCCGCTGCCGCCGCCGCCGCCACTCTGGCAGGAGAAGACTCACCGCCGCAGCCGTGCCAACCGGCGCCTGCAAGCTTCGGCCCTACGCAGCACTCGGCGGCGGCCAGGCAGGAGCGGGGGGCACGCTGCCTTCTTCGCCTTCTTCCTCCTCTTCTTCCTCCTCCGCGGCTGCTGCTTCTTCCTCGCCACCGCAGCCTCCCCCACCTGGGGTGCTTGTGCCCATTCAGAAGGTGCCTATTGTGCGGCTGCCGCTGCTGCTGCCATTGTTGCCTGGTGGGCTGCGGCTGCTGCGGGCGCCGCTCCTCTCCCCGGCGACAGCGCTCCCGCTGCAGCTGCTGATCCCCCTCCCTAAAAGCGCCACACAGCCGCTGCTCACTGCTTCCCCCCACCGCCTTCCTTGAGGAGCGTGGCCACCTGGCATATAAAGGGCGCGTGCTTTGGAGGAGGCTGCCGAGCGAGGCGCACGCAAAGGCACGGCCGGCGCACGCTGCTCTCATGCTCCCCGCGCAGTCAGGAACCCACCCCCCCGCCCCGTCCGCACCAGCAGCTCGCTCTGCTGCAAGGCGCCGAGAAGGAGAAGCGGCGGCGGTGAGGAGAGGTGCCAGTCCTTTTCTTCCGCTCCCTCGGCTTGCACTCTTGGCATCAAACATGTGTGTCAGTCAGATGTTGGGGGGGCGCTGGGGGGGCGCAATTTCAGTGCTTGCCCTAGGCGCCGTTTTCCCTAGTTACACCTCTGCAGTTTTGTAATCATTGTTCTTACAAATTTTAAAGCCATGCACTGCTTTGTGGGCTGCGAAGTCAAAGAAGAATGCATAAATATGTAAATAAATTATCTACACACGAGGAGATTTCAGTGCCATGTCATGAAGATGAGAATGCAGGAGAAAATCTCTGTGCTGTTGAAGTCAATGACATAGACCAGTGTTTCTCAACAGCCGGTCCGGGGACCGCTGCCGGTCCGCGGAGGCTTGAGTGCCGGTCCACGACTAGGAAGGCAGGGCTCCCCGAAGAATAGGCTTGTTTTTCAATCCCCAGTAAAAGCTTGCACTAAACATGCTGCCATCCCGGTCGGGTCCGGGTTGCCATCGCCCCCCTTACTCAACATTGTTGAGTAACACAGTTTCCGAGGCTCCTGGAACGTCAGTGGCCAATAGGGGTGGAGCAGGGGCGGGGCTTGTGCTGAGGCGGGAAGATGGCCCAGTGAGTGAGTGGAGGAATCTGGTGGTTGCTGGTCGCTTGAAGGTGCTCTGTGTGAGATCTTTGATGAGGTGAGCTGCTTAAACTTACTGGCTTAAAACTAAGTGAGGTGCCGAGGCGGGAAGATGGCGGTTGTTGGTGCAGTCCGTGTTTGCTTCGACCAACTGCGGTCCGGCACTGGGTGGGGGGGTATATTTAAGAGGACGGGAGGGTTTACTTACCCCTCCCGCCACTTTCCTGCTCTGGTGCCCGTAATTCGTAGTGTAATTGGGGCGGCAGGATATCTCCCTGCCGCCCCTTCCCCACTGCTCCTCGTGGGCTTTAATTTAAGAGGCTACATGTTTACTTAACCTTTTCCGATTCTTTTCATCGTGTGTGCATCATCACTTATCGGGGGGAAATCCCAGGTGCCCGATATTGTTGTGCGTGCGCGGAATCTCAAGACTTTCCCCTTCTTTCTCTGCAAAGGTGTTTGCTTGTTTTGCTGGGAAAGGAAGGTTGCACTGAAGAGGCGATTGCACATGCAAGGGCTGGCTTGCTGTGGCGGCCCCAAGCCAGAGGAAGCGCGAAGGGGGCGGGACTCAGCAGAAATGTCCACTCCAGTCCCTGCTGCTGTAGTAGCTGCGGCTGAGGCGGGGCTGGAGAGCGGGGGAAGGCGGGATGGATGGCTATTGCTAAGAGACGAGGAGGGGAGCCGGACTTGTTTGCCTTTAATACGGAGACTTTGAGGCTTAAGAAAAGGCGGGGAAAGGTGCTCCCCTCTCCTCCTGGCAGAAGAGCTCAGGGAGGTGGTGTGTGGCAGGAACCTGCATTTTGTCCAGCTTGCAAAGGGAGAGAAAGGGTGCCTTTTAAGAAGGTCCCTGGAGGAGGAGAGAGGGGAGGCAGCGGGCGTGTGTGGCGCTGTATAAAAGCGAGCCGGCAGCTGCGCGCACCCGGCAGTGCCGCCCCTTTGCTCGCATCAGGCGCCGCTTCTTAAAAGGCACCCTTTCTCTCCCTTTGCAAGCTGGACAAAATGCAGGTTCCTGCCACACACCACCTCCCTGAGCTCTTCTGCCAGGAGGAGAGGGGAGCACCTTTCCCCGCCTTTTCTTAAGCCTCAAAGTCTCCGTATTAAAGGCAAACAAGCCCGGCTCCCCTCCTCGTCTCTTAGCAATAGCCATCCATCCCGCCTTCCCCCGCTCTCCAGCCCCGCCTCAGCCGCAGCTACTACAGCAGTAGGGACTGGAGTGGACATTTCTGCTGAGTCCCGCCCCCTTCGCGCTTCCTCTGGCTTGGGGCCGCCACAGCAAGCCAGCCCTTGCATGTGCAATCGCCTCTTCAGTGCAACCTTCCCTTCCCAGCAAAACAAGCAAACACCTTTGCAGAGAAAGAAGGGGAAAGTCTTGAGATTCCGCGCACGCACAACAATATCGGGCACCTGGGATTTCCCCCCGATAAGTGATGATGCACACACGATGAAAAGAATCGGAAAAGGTTAAGTAAACATGTAGCAAGTAAACATGTAGTTTTAAAATTTTAATGTTCACATTAACTTAATTTCTTGTGTGCATTTTGATGAGTATGTAAATAGTATGTAAATAAAATACAGTTTATTGTTTAACAAATTTTATTTTATGATATTATTTTAATTGCAATGTTAGATGTCATATCTGTTAGATATATAACATAAAATTAAACTTGAAACCCCTTTACTAACTGCTGGTCCGGGAAACTGCACACAAAGAATGTAGCGGTCCTTGACACTCTGCAAAAATGATTTAGCGGTCCTTGAGTCCAAAAAGGTTGAGAAACACTGACATAGACTACAGTGAGGATAAAGAGTCATACTCAGTTATGTCTAGCTTGACCTGTTGATTGCATTCTGTATTGTTATGTACCACACAGTCCCCATTGCTTATTATAAAAATCTATCTATCTATCTATCTATCTATCTATCTATTAATCATGTTATATTATTATATATAAAAATAATGATTATGTTAAACATTGATATTTATTTGATTAAAATTAATTGTAATGCATTCGTTTGCCAAATACTGTATGATCTAGACATTCAGTCATAAAAATTAATGATTCTCTTTAGGTGATGTACGAGTTATACTAGAGATGTCTATATTTCTATACAGGCGGTACAGAAATATGATAGATAAATAAATACATTAGTAATTACTGTTTGTGTTACAAAATTACAATTTATTTTCGAGAAGTAATTTGATGTAGAAAGGGTGGTTCGGATCACTTTTAGTTAACACTGGAGCCTTATTTAAAACAAAACTGAATCCATTCATTACAGCAAAAGAGAGTCATCAATTTTGACTTTATTGCTATGATAACTCAGAGTCTAAACTCATACACATTTTTGCAAACTGAAAACAGATCTTAAACTTGCAAATTTCTGAAAATATTGTCCTTGCTTCATCAGTACAAAGTAAGACTTCATATATAAGTTGGAGGAGGAGTGTGCACTTATCCAGTTATTAACCCTAGTTTAGGGTTCTACCAGTGATAGTCAGTATGGATATTTTATTATTCTTTATTTAAAATATTTATACCTCGCCCCTTCAGTACGCTACTGCTTGGGGTGGCTCATGACATTAATAAAATAGATACAATGTAAAATAAAAGATTAATAAATTTAAATAAGTTAAAAGACTAGGCTAAAACTACATTTAAAATTACATTTTTATTAAAAAGTTTCAAATTAAAAAGTATTAATAACAAGCTAAAAACTGAGGATTATAACAACTAAAGAATGATAGTTTTTATATTTTATGATACAGGAAAGTATGATACCGGAAGTCTGTACAAACTGGCACCAATTTGTAACGTGACTTTCTGTGCAGTAGTCTGTCTGCCTTGTAATGAAATATGTGCACAGTTGCACAAGAGCACTCTTGCGCAATCTGAACAATGGTGCAAACACAGTTGTGCGGCTGGCCATTATTTCCAGTGGCTATTGATCATGCAGCTGCATTTGTGCAATGTTTCCCTGTCTGTGCAAGAGTGCTCTTTCAGAACTAGGGTTGCCAACTCTCCTGCCTGGCGTGGGATGTCTTGACTTATTGAGGGAAAATGCTCATCCCGATAGGGACTAATTTTCTCCCGCTTTTTGACTTCTTTTAACCTTTTTGTTTTGATTTGATTTTTCTTTTCTTTTTTACTTTTAGTGTGTGTGTGCACAGAAACCTGGAATCAGCCGGATAGGCTTCATTTGGCAGGAAGGCGGGTTGGGTAATGGAGTCTTTTGCTGGTGCTGCCTTCTCTCTAGTTTTGCCTGTTGCCAGTGAGTAGGGATGTGCACGGACCGGTTCGGAGGCCATTCTAAAGGCCTCCGGACTGGTCCGGACACTGGGTGGTTCGGTTCGGGAAGATGGGGTGGGGGGTTCCAATAAGGACGGGGGGGGGGCTTTACTTACCCCTCCCAACAACCTCGCCGTATTTCCTAGAGCAATCGGGCAGCAAGATACCTCCCTGCCGCCCGCTTCAATCCCCACTTGGCTGTGGCTCCTCCTGAAGTATTCGGAAAGCCGAGTATTCAAAAGCTGAGCAGGCAAAGGGGCGGCAGGGAGTTATCCTGCCGCCCCTTTGCAATGCGGCACTGGGGAGAAGGGGGCGGCAGGGGTCTTGAAGGGGGCGGCCACCAGCCGAGCGGGGTTTTGAAGGGGGCGGCAGAAAGGTATCCTGCCACCCGATTCCGAATACTTCAGGAGGAGCAACAGCCAAGCGGGGATTGAAGCGGGCGGCAGGGAGGTATCCTGCAGCCCGATTGCTCTAGGAAATACGGCGCAGTTGTTGGGAGGGGTAAGTAAAGCCCCCCCATCCTTATTGGAACCCCCCACCCTAGTGCCAGACCGCAGCTCCACAATTCCGTGCACACCCCTACCAGTGAGCACCCCCAGCCCCTGAGCCCCCGACAGACAGACTTAACATAGTTTAACTGAGAAGCGGGAGAGCTCTCACCCAGGGACGTAGCTGGGGGAGAGGGGGCCTGTGTTCACCCCTCTCTCTGGCGGCCCCCCAGAGTGAGGAAGATAATGAAGGAAATAGGGAGGGATGGAGCTGGAGGGCCCTCAGGAGCTGGGGGCCTGTGTTCTTTGAACCCTTTCACTCAATTATAGCTACGCCCCTGCTCTCACTGCCATCCCACTCCACTTGCCATGCAGCAGCAGCCGCCGTGGTGGTGGTGGTGAGTGACCACCACCAGTTAAGCGCACCCAGCGGCGGCTACCACCTGGGGCCAAGACAAGCCCTGCCCCTAGTTCCCCCCTCCAGCATCCCGATTCCAGCCAACACAATGTGGGCAACCCTACTCTCTCCAAGTTCTGCTATAAGGCAGTCAGAACATTGTGCAGTATGTCAGCCACTGTTCCTTATGAGGTAAATATTTGACCCAAGAGTCACCCCCTAATCTCCCAGCAGTTGCTTATAAGCCTAGAAGTTATGGAGATGCCACAGCTTTTGTGAGATGTTTAAATAGATGAACCATCTGTTATTTATGAGGGTAAATATATCAGCATGGAATCTTGGAGATGATAATGCAGAAGTTCTACAGTTTAGCAACAATCATTTTAACTACCTTCCATAGTGCCTAGGATATCTAAAACCCATCTAAGAAACATCAGCCTGTGTGTTACATTCTTCTTCTGGATAGACTTTCCAAAAAATCTAAAAACATACCATGGCCACATGTGCTTAGGCCACAACAGCAGCTAATTGTAAATTAGCAGTAAAAAGTACAATACCTTAGGCAATTTTCCCAAGGCATAGTTGTCTGCTTTAACAAAGTTGTTTATTGTGCTGTTAGTTTTCCTTAAGATCAGTGTTTCAGTTTCTTGTAACTTTGCAGAACATCAAGGATTATTGGGATTATTGTTTACATCTGTGGATCTTTCTGGAAGGGAAGACTGAAATTTTCTGGTAATCAAAATCATTTGTTTCTGCTGAATCTGTATAGAGATGCTGGAAAACTTAGACGGAACTACAGATACTAGCTGACATCCTGACTAAATTACTCAAGAGTACTATTCAGAAGTTATTCTGAAGGGCTACTACATTTCAGTAGGACTTCCTCTAGTAAATTAATCAGGATATCAGCAATTAATTTTAAAGTACAGTATTTGTCTTTTATTTGTGCATTCCCCATCTTTTTTTTTACATTTCCAAATAAATAATCCCTAGGAGCGCCTAAAGCCAGTTAATGGTTCCTTTTAGCATTTCTTCAGTACCAACAAGTTATGCTAGTATAGGGTAGTGAGTGACTAAGAGACTGACCTACAGATCATCTCTTGTTTGAAATTCCCCTCACCATGACCTTAATGACTTAATTGGTCATCATAGGCCACTCTCAGTCTCAAGTCCCTATTTACAACGTGGGGATAATACTACTGACCTACCTTAATTTTGTTATTAATAATCTTTATATACTGCTGTTGCTTCTTGTCCTCTCACACCCATGTTTACCTGATGCCTCAGCTTAGTGGGGAGGGGGTTACCTCAGTTTCCAGTTCCTCCTCCGGCTGGTCAGGAAGTTAGTGAGCCTTGTCCCTCCCTGGCGGACCATGTTTGTCCTGTATGTAGTACTTCACCATTCTCATAACTGGTGCTCTGCTTCCTAAATAGCCCCCTGCAATCCTTTAGCCTTTGCCCTTCTGCAGGCGCAGAGCCAGCCGAATGGCAGCCTGTGTCCAGCCCCGCTCAGCGGCCCCTCTAGTTATGCCCCGTGTGTGATGTCATGAGCACGGGGGCGTGTCTTGGGCTCTGGAAGAGCCCCGAGCGAACTCCCCCACCCCCACCCTCACCCAGGCTCTGGAGAGCCCTGAGCAAGCTCTCCCCTGTCCTTTTCAGGCAGCACTTGCTGCTTGACAGCCTGTATTTCTCTTTCTCTCCCTTGCTTCACATACAGAGGGGGCTTGGCCCAGGCTTGGGATAGCCCAAACGATCTCTCCCCTTGTCATTTGAGGCAGCGCTTGCTGCCTGACAGCATGTATTTCCCTTTCTCTCCCTCCAGCAAGGAAGAGCAAGATAAATGCATGCTATCAGGCAGCAAGTGCTGCCTGAAAAGGACAGGGGAGAGCTTGCTTGAGGCTCTCTGGATCCAAGGTGTGGGCAGAGGGAGCCCAAGCCCCCCCCTTGCAGGCTTTGGTGGCCTTTTTCATTGGCGGCCCGGGTTCTTTGAACCCGTTTGCACAATGGTGGCTCCTCCCCTGCCCTTCTGTCATCAGCGCTAGTCTCTGTCCTTCTAGTCCTCCCCTGCTTTTGCTCCACAGTGGCAAGTGGGTGTCATGCCCTGTTCCAGCCTGTGCCCCCCAGCAAATTGGTGAAGGACAAGCTGAAGCCTGCTTGGTCACATCACAACTGGTCAGTGGTGCACAAGCCTGGTCCCACCCAACTGCACAGCTGATCACCAGCATGTAGGCCTGGCCCTTCCCAGCCATCACACAGCTGATTGGCAGCATGAAGGCCTGGGCCCACCCAGTGGAGCCCGCATCGATAGTCAGTAGCCTCACTGAGTCCTGCTTCACCCTCTTGTCTAGCTCTTCTCCAATCCTGGCAGCTCTTTCTTGGTTGCCTCTGGGGTGTATACATTGGAACTTGGACAACTACTTTTCAGCAAACAAGTTCTCAATGTGGTTTACATAGCAAAAGAAAATAGAAGATTGTTCCTTGTACTCAAAATGGCTGACAATGTAAACAAATACACAAAGGAGACCCCAGCAACAGACACTGGGAAAGACAGTATGCTGGGGTTGTGGTGTTTGTTGGTTAATCCATTCCTTGATCCAGGCCAGCTTTTGAATGGGGCTTTAGTTACTTGTATTCCTGTCCTGGAGTAGAGGCGAGGCTAACAAACAACCTGCAGCAAGAGCACTGAAGAGCATGTATTATGTACAGACTTGCCTCTCTGTACATAATATCTATTTCATTAAACTGTTAATATTCCTAATTCAACTCCACTGCATTGTCCTTGCATACCACAACTCTTTCCTTACCACAACTATTTCCTTTGGATTAGTGGTTAGAGTGTTGGACTAGGACTGGGAAGACCCGAGTTCGAATCCCCATTCAACCATTAAACCTGGTGACTCTGGGCCATTCATGTATTTCTCAGCCTAACCTACCTCACAGGGTTGTTGTGAGGATAAAAATAACCATGTACACTGCTCTGGGCTCTTCAGAGGAAGAGTGGGATATGTGTATATAAATAAATAAATAATATAGGGATGAATAGGAATAATTGCTCTCTCACAAAATATAAGAGCCACCATTTTAAAAGATGCTTCAGTTAGCAAGGATCCAGTGAGTAATCTAACTTTGCCCAGTTAGCAGTTGTTAGAGGGATTACTGAACTTGTTGATGTTAAATAACAACAGCTGACATGATTAAGAAAATTACTTTAAGTAGTCCAATTGAAATTAAAATGACAAGTTAAGCGATGTTAATTTCAATGGGACTGCTTAGAGTAATTTTCCTCTTCGTGTCAGCTAATAATATTTCGTGGAGAGAGTGCAGTACTAACTCCTCCAGGTTTCCCTGGGCTGTCAGACAAGATACCTTTCATAGGTCTCCTTAAGCTCTCATGTGTGGGTCCCCACGCCTCCTGCGGGCCTAGCATCAACTGAGGGCAAGCAAGCATGGGGCAGTGGCTTCTGCTCTTCGTTCTCATCCCTGGTTGCATGCTGGCGAGTCCTCAGTGAAGGAGAGGGCAAATAAGCACATGAGTAGCAGCCAAGAAGGCTTGTTGCTCTGCTGTTGCTGCTTGTTGCTCTGCTCTCTCCCTTACCAGTCCAGCCCCCACAGCAGCAGCAGTGGCAGCGGAAGTTGTTGTAGGAGGAAGAGAAGCAGTGGATCCTCTTGGGCTTTGGGGCTGTTTCCCAAGAGCGTGCAGTGGATGCTACATGAAAGTTGCTGGGGCTGGATACGGTAGATCGGTATTACAGATGCCAACCAGCTGCTTCTGCCCCTCCCCCATGGCAGAGGGCAAATAAGTAAGTACAGAGGAAAAGAGGCACCAATAGGGGGCAACAGACGCCTGGCTATGCTCACTGCTGATGCCTGGCATGAGAGAGTATGTAGATCTACTCTAAGAAGAAAGTTCTGCACTATCCAAGAAAACTGGACATGCTGCCTACAGCTTTGCGGCCTTGGTGTATGCTGCTACAGTTCTGGGCATAAAATATTGTCCTAGCCTATTTCCAGTGAGAATAAAGTCTTAAATCATTCTGTTTTACATGCATACAGGTATCTGTATACCTGTACATGTTTTGGGGTGAATTACTATACATGCATTCATTTAAAAATTGAACCTGAGTACGGGACCCCTTAAATTTAGGGTACAGATAGGAAGTGTACTACTGTATGTGTGTTCAACATGATGTGTGAATAACTGTGAGTACATACAAATCTGTTTGTGCATACACAGTGCTGAGACTCTGAAGCCTTCCATCACATTAAGGTTCCACCCCAGGGCTGTTTGGAGTCCTAAGGCAAAGTCGGGGCTGCCCAGAAGGGGCTAGCAGTGCCTCCCCGACTCGATGGTACACTTTACTTTACAATGGGGAAACAGCAACTGTTCAAGCTGAGCAGCCCCAATACTCCTTGGGACTCCACAACAGCACCAGGGCAGAGTATTAGAACCAGGGGCGTAGCAAGGTTGGAATGGGCCCAGAGACGAGATTTTAAAATGCCCCCCCCCCACTCAAAGTCCAGGGCCTCCGCACACCCCAAGCCCCCAAGGATTTAAGTCTGATATTCCAAAATAAGTATGCTGCCTGGAAATACATTTCACTGAATACACACACACGTCACAATATATAGTGATATACATTGAGTACTATACATTTGTATTACTTTTAATGCCTAGAACACATTAGAAAGATGAATCATTAAAATGGCCCCCTCGCTGCAGATTAGCAAAGGAGACTTTCAACCATGCAGGGTGAACCTATGTTTGTTTTCTCAGAATTCTGAACAAATTCAGTCAAGTTCGATTCCAGGAGGTTTTTCACAGGCGGCTTTTAAAGCCCTTTAACACACATCTCCTCTGGAATGGAGGTGCTGCATTCACATGTTGGCCAGATTTACCCTGAAGTCCCTGCAAGTTATTGGGGAGCAGTTCACACACAAGAAAAATAAAATAAAATAAAAGCACAAGACATGCTTCACAGTTCTCACTCAGACCTTCTGGGTTGCAAAACAACTTGAACATAAGTGCATTTATAAATGAATGAATGAATGAATAAAATAAATATAATACTGTTTCTTCCAGAAGTCTTTGTAATTTTTTGCCATGAAACAAGCCACTTATAGGACTTTTAAGATAGTTTTTTTTAAGCCAGCAAATTTTCCAAGCTGTTTAAATATTAAATATTAAATATTAAATATTCAGAGACTTCTCAGTCCCTCCCCCCACCCTATCAAAGCCCTATGGCAAGCAGATGCCTATATATCCGGGGCGGGGGGAGGTAACCACAAAAAGGAGTTCACACTCTACCTGGCAGCATGGGGTCTTCTGCTGCAGAGACCAGTGGTGGCCACTCTGGCTGCCTCCTCCTTCCTGGCTGGCTTGGGCCCTACTGGAGTTCAGGCTTCACAGAGGCCTACACGAGGCCTCCGTGGAAGCCCCGCCCACCCGCCGATCAGCTGAGAGGCGGGAGAAAAGGAGCTCCTTGCAGCTTGTCTGCTGCTCCATTGCCGGCCAGGAGAACAAGCTGGAGAGACGGCGAACAGGGCAAGTGGCTGAGGGGCTATGGGGCTGGGCAGGGGGCAATGGGGAGTCACGTGAGGTGCCTCTGGGGGGCCCCTCCAGGCAGTGGGGCCCCCAGACAACTGTCTCCCCTTGCCCTATCGTTGTTACGCGCCTGATTAGAACAACAGAAGGCTGTGCATCATGTCAGCCATTACATGTGCATTGGGCTAAAAATCCTTACATCCTAAGCTATATGGATGTTATACTATGAAAATAAAGTTGTGATGATATTGTTAACGTATTTATATCGAATCTATCTTGTTGACAGGCATATCAGAAATTCCAGGTTGTGGACAATGTGCACATACTAGAACAGTGTGGCCAATGTTAAGCTTGGAACAGGTACCATCATATAAGAACTAATTCGTTATGGGACTCCCCTGCCCCCATTACGTTATCTTCCTGTACTGTATGGACATAACACCTTTTGTTAAATATGTGCAGGTAACAAAAAATAGCCAGTCACCATTACTATTGTAAAATGTTCATCCAAGGCAAATGTGTAGTGATACAGAAACATTTCCCAATCAATGGCTTACATCCAGACTGGTGTTGCAGTAATGTAATACTGTTGTACTAGCACAAGGACATTGTGCAAAGAAGCCTTTGTGCTAGTGGAATATGTTGATTAGTTTTACAATGTCTTACCACACATGGCATGACAGTTTGCGCAGCCTTGTAATGCAACCTTGTATATGTCTGAGAAGGTCTTCTACTAGTGGTTGCGCAACATCATGAAGCACCACATCAATGTGCAGTTCCACAAACTTATTATAGAAAATATGCACAACTTCTCTCATTGCACCTAGTGCAACACTGGTCTGGATATCAGACAGTATATGAAAGCACATTCTGATTAGTGGAATTGGCCACTAGATGTAGTAGACGGAAACAGTGTTCTCTCTAATTTTTTTCATCTGTGTGCGGAATAAGTTTTGTTCTGGGCGGTAGTACCAAGGCAGTGTGTGCGCAAATACATTCAGAGTGGGGCCTTCCTGATTAAACCTGAGTGATATCAAAAAATGTGTGAGCACGTGCACATAAGAACAGCCCTGCTGGATCAGGCCCAAGGCCCATCTAGTCCAGCATCTCGTTTCACACAGTGGCCCACCAGATGCCGCTGGAAGCCTACAGGTAGGAGTTGAGGGCATGCCCTCTCTCCTGCTGTTACTCCCCTGCAACTGGTACTCAGAGGCATCCTGCCTTTGAGGCTGGAGGTGGCCTATAGCCCTCCGACTAGTAGCTGTTGATAGACGTGTCCTCCATGAAATTATCCATACCCCTCTTAAAGCCATCCAGGTTGTTAGCTGTCACCACAGCTTGTGGCAGAGAATTCCACAAGTTGATTATGCATTGTGTGGAAAAGTACTTCCGTTTGTCAGTCCTAAATTTCCTGGTAATCAATTTCATTGGATGACCCCTGGTTCTAGTGTCATGTGAGAGGGAGAAGAATTTCTCTCTATCCACTTTTTCCACACCATGCACGATTTTATAGGCCTCTATCATGTCTCCCCGCAGTCATCTTTTTTCTAAACTCAATAGCCCCAGGTATTGTAGCCTTGCCTCATAAGAAAGGTGTCCTAGACCTGGTCATCTTGGTTGCCCTCTTCTGCACCTTTTCCAGTTCTACAATGTCCTTTTTTAGATGTGGTGACCAGAATTGTACACAGTACTCCAGGTGTGGCTGCACCATCGTTTTGTGTAAGGGCATTATAATATTAGCAGTTTTATTTTCAATTCCCTTCCTAATGATTCCTAGCATAGAATTGGCCTTTTTCACAGCTGCCGCACATTGATTCGACACTTTCAACAAGCTGTCCACCACGACCCCAAGATCCCTCTCCTGATCAGTGACCAACAGCTCAGATCCCATCAACGTATACTTGAAGTTGGGGGTTTTCATCCCAATGTGCATCACTTTACAATTGCCAACATTGAATCACATTTGCCATTTTGTTGCCCACTCCCCCAGTTTGGAGAGATCCTTTTGGAGCTCTTCACAATCCGTTTTGGATTTCACTACCCAAAAGAGTTTGGTATCATCTGCAAATTTGGCCTCTTTGCTGCTTACCCCTACTTCTAGATCATTTATGAATAACTGCCAAAAGTTTGGTGTGGTATACAAATTTGATAAATTAATAAACAAATAAATAAAAGAGCAATGGTCCTAGTACAGATCCCTGGAGGATCCCACTTCCTCTCTCCATTGTGAAAACTCTTCATTTATCCCTACCCTCTGATTCCTGTTAGCAAGAAACTGTAACCAATTAGCAATCCACACATGTACTTGTCCCCTTATCCCATGACTGCTAAGTTTCCTCAGGAGACTTTGATGAGGAACTTTGTGGAAAGCTTTTTGGAAGTCCAGGTATACTATGTCAACTGGATCACCTTGATCCACACACTTATTGACACTCTAAAAGAACCCCAAAAGGTTTTTGAGGCAAGATTTACCTTTGCAGAAGCCATGCTGGTTCTTTCCCAGCAGGGCCTGTTGTTCTATGTGCTTTACAATTTTATCCTTGAGGATGCTTTCCATCAATTTGCCTGGAACGGACGTTAAGCTGACCGGCCTGTGATTTCCCAGATCGCCCCTGGATCCCTTTTTGAAAATCAGTGTTACATTTGCTACTTTCCAGTCCTCTGGTACAGAGCCTGATTGCAGGGATAAGTTATATATTTTTGCAAGGAGGTCAGCAATTACACATTTTTGTTCTTTGAGGACTCTTGGATGGATGCCATCCAGCCCTGGCGGTTTGCTAGTTTTCAGTTTTTCCAGACAGTTTAGAACATCATCTCTTGTCACTTCTATCTGACTCCGTTCTTTAGCCTCCATTCCCAAAAAGCCTGGTTCAGGAACAGGTATATGCTCAGTATCCTCTGCCATGAAGACAGACACAAAGAACTAATTTAGCTTCTCTGCAACCTCCATTTCCTCCTTAATAATCCCTTTCACTCCCTCATTATCTAATGGTCCAACCGCCTCCCTGGCAGGTTTCCTGTATCTGATGTATTTAAAGGAGTTTTTGTTATTCCTCTTGATGCTTTTAACTAAATGTTCGTCAAACTCTCTTTTCGCCCCACTTATTGTAACCTTGCATTTCTTTTGCCAGAATTTGTGTTCCTTTCTGTTTTCTTCATTTGTGCAGGCCTTCCAATTTTGGAAGGAAGTCTTCTTTCCTTTTATGGCTTCCTTGATGTTACCTGTTAGCCATGCTGGCATCCTCCTGGACTTAGTGGTACCTTTGCTCCTTTTGGGTATACAATCTAACTGGGTTTCTAGTATTGTGGTTTTGAGTAAACTCCGTGCATTCTGGAGCAAAGTGACTCTCCTGATTTTTCCCTTTCAGCTTACTTTTCACCATACTCCTCATTTTGGAGAAGTTTCCTCTTCTGAAATTCAAAGTGTCTATGTTAGATTTTTTTGGTGATTCTCTCCACACATGTATGCTGAATTTGATGGCACTGTGGTCACTGTTCCCTAAAGGGTTGATGACACTGACATCATGCACCATGTCCTGGTTGCCACTCAGGATTAAGTCCAAGGTCGCTTTCTCTCTGGTTGGTTTCAAGACCAACTGTTCTAGGGCACTGTCATACAGCGTATCTAGAAATGTGACCTCTTTGTCATTACCTGACTGTGAATTCACCCATTCTAGGTGTGGGTAATTGAAGTCACTGATTATTACTGCCCTGCCTCTCCTTGACACCTCCCTGATTTCCATCCCCAGTAGCACATTTCTTTTCAGGCCTTGTATTGTCACCCACAGGGTTTCTGTGGAGGACTCTGGTCCACCTAGGTTTTCTACCTTGTTAGATTCTATCCCTTCTTTAACATACAGTGCTATTCCACCTCCAAGGTTCTCCTCCTTTCTATAGAGTTTATATCCAGGGATAACCGTGTCCCACTTGTTCTCACTGTTCCACCATGTTTCTGTTATGCCCACTATATCTATTTCTGTGTTAGCAACCAAGCACTCCAGCTCACCCATCTTGGCTCGGAGGCTTCTGGCATTCACTTATAAGCACCTATACGCAGAATTTCTCGCCTGATATATGCTATCTTTCTTTTGACTCTTTGACCAGCTGGCACAGCCTTCTGTCTGCTCTTTATGTGGTTCTGCTCTCTCCCCTTCTGTTTTATCTGAATCTTTTGCACCCTTGCACTTTAAAGGATGGCATTTGCCGAACTGGATACTGCCCAGATACTGTCGGCTATTCCCCAGGCATCATTTTAAAAGCTGCTCTGCAACCTTCTTGATTTTAAGCACCAGCAGTCTGGTTCCATCTTGGTTCAAGTGCAGCCTGTCCCTTTTGCACAGGTCTTGCTTTCCCCAAAATGTATCCCAGTGCCTAACAAATTTAAACCTCTCCTCCTGGCATCAAAGTCTCATCCATGCATTGAAATCCCTCAGCTCTGCCAGTCTCACTGTACCTGCATGTGGAACAGGTAGTATTCCTGTGAATGCTACTGTGTGGGTCCTGGACTTCAAAACGCTACCTATCAGCCTACATTTGGCTTCCAGGACTTCCTGACTACATTTCCCCACATCATTGGTGCCGACATGCACCACGACAGCTGTCTCCTCCCCAGCACTGCCTAAGAGCCTGTCTAGACACTGTGTGATGTCCACAACCTTCACACCAGACAGGCAAGTCACTGTGCAATCAACATGTGGGTCACAAACCCATCTCTCTCTAATGAGCGAATTGCCCACTACAAGGAGGTCTTCGAGGGAACACTGGACGGAACCCTCTCTCTCTTCCTCTTTTTGTGATAAGTATTTAGGGCTACATTTTAAGGCTAGAGATTAAACTATATGCAGAATTTGCACATTCAGCCATTTTCAGACCATAGTCTTGATCTGTATTCAGTCATGGACTATTACACTTGCATAAGCCAAGTAGTGACACTTAATTTCTTTCATTTTTCCAGCCAAAGTTTACTACCTATCACTTGCTGCTTTTTTGACTCACTGAAACTAAAATAAATAAATAAATGCCATCCTACCTTCCATTTTACCTATCCATCCTACCTTCCATTTTAAAAATGATAAAAATATAATAAATAATGGATACTAATTTGCAATTGATCCATGAAAATGAAAGACAGTGATGCGCCTTATAGATCTATACTTTCTTTAAAACTAATAAACCTAAGTTGATTTAGCCTTTTGAATTAATGGCCATGTTGTAAGCTGCATTATCATATATCCACTCAATTTTGTTCTGGGTTTTGTTTTTTGTTTTAAAGTTCTAATCCATCTGTCTCTCCTAAGTAATCACCTATTGAGTTTGGTTCATAATGGGCTTTTAAAAATAGAGACAAGTAAGAAACTAGGACATAGGCAAGCTGTGGAACCAATACTTGCAGCATAATATGGGGTTTTATTTGATACTAGCTGGCCTGTGCGCAGAACATCTGTGCCTCTAGTTCTCCCTCCACCTTCCTGGCTCCCCCCACCCCATTATCAGACCCCCTGGCCACCGCCGCCAGTTTCTCTCCCGCTGCTACCGTGTTCTCCTCCTTGCCGTTTTCTCTCCCCCCACCCCACTGCCTTTTTCTCCCCCCGGCCACCATCAACATTTTCTTTCCCTTGCCACCTCCGCCATTTTCTCTGTCCGCCACCACTTTCCTCTCCCCCTCCCAGCAGCTGCTTGCAAATTCTCATGCCACACGTGGGATTAGCGACAGGTATGTCTTAGATAATTATATATATAGATTATTTCTTCAAATGCCTCCCAGAAGACCAGCATTAATGCAGAATTTGCCACCAGGCTTTTCTCTGAAGCATCATCCACTGGTACAGAAGAAGCCATATGCAGAACTCAGGGTCTTGGTAAATTTAACATGGCTAACACATTTTTCACATTCACATTATATATTTCACACACACACACACACACACACACACACACACACACACACACACAGGGCAACACGAATGGAAAGCAGAGAAAGGAAAGCAAAAAGAGAAAGTAGGAAAACACAAGTTAAACATCATTGAAAATTACAGTCCCTGACTTTTGTTGTTAAGAATGCATTTCTCTTGACCACTCACTTCCTATGAGATAGTCATATGATAGGAACCACTTGCTGAGAGCACATGCACAGATCTGAAACAATTCCTCTTTCCCCTAAGAATAATTCCTAGCTTCTTAGAGCATTGCTACAACTGAATTAAACAGCTTGATATTGTGATGATGATGATGATAATAATAATCTGCTTCTTCACAAATTACATTTTTCTTCACAGTGTAGTGAAAACCATTCACAAAATGTAGACTATCCCCAAGATATTTGGTACCACAAGTAAACTGAAAATTATTCCACCCTGAAGTTTCTGGGCTGCCGGGACCAGAAGCTTACAAATGCTGCTGCCTCTTTATCTCTTCCACTATATAGAGTCCTGAGTGTGTGTGTGTGTGTGTGTGTGTGTGTGTGTGTGTGTGTGTGTGTGTTGCAGCCCCAGCATCATGCCTATTCATCAGAAATGTAGGATTCTCTCAGGGCAGCTTCTTCTCATATTTATTTCAAGCTCTACAAGAAGTTTGAGAGGAAGTTATCTTTCTCTCTTCTCCCCACACGCCTTGCAAAGCTTGCAAGGGTATGATTGGTCCTGAAGAGCGGATCCATTGATAGCTCTGGAGCAGCCTCTTGCCACCCTGCTGGCACCACAATAATCTACTACCTGAGGTGACCACCTTACCTCGCCTCATGAAAGAACTGGCCCTGGATGTTCTCTCCAGCTCATGGCAGGTGAAAGCCCCAGAAGAACATGCAAAGCTGGCAGACCATTGGTCCATCTTCCTCAGTATTGTCCATACTGACTGGCAGCAGCTTTCTGTGGTTTCAGAAAGGGTTCTTTCTCAGCCCTAGCTGGAGATACCAGGGACTTAATCTTCTGCACACAAAGCATGTGGTCTACCACCAAACTGCAGTCCCTCCAGATTAAAAATGTGGTAACTAGAACAACTGCCTGGAGAGAACCAAAGTCCTGGAAACCATGCGGCTGCTCATTAATGCCTCGTCCATCTCCTGCTGTCTGTCGAACTACTCAGCTGCCTGCTTCATGATAACTTGGGAGTAGGGAAGCTACTAGAAGATTCGGGGAGGCTAGCAGCCAAAGACTATTGCATTCTCACTCATGCAAAGTGGTTTCAATTCCTCTGTGACACTGCTGCTGAACTCTTGGACCCGGAAATCTGTAGCAGCAAGGCCCACTGCACCCCCTCCCCCAATGTAATGGTGGTAGAGAGGGTCCTGATTGTCTGTGCAAATGAGGCTTCCCAAATGTTGGGCTTCTAAATACAGGCTGAATCAAAATAGGTACTTGTGTGATTTTCACATGTGATAGCATATAGAGTTTGTACATAGTTCCCCCCCCGCCACTACATTTATATAAGAAAATATGATATGTGCTGACTTGAGCCGAGTTCTATGCTATTTACATGCATAGAAAGCATGCTAGATGTTTAACGTGAACACTTACCTACTGCAGAGGTTAGAAGTCTTATTCTTCAAAACTATTCTAACTATCCATGTGGCATATAGGAAACAACCTAAAAAGGTATAAAGTTTTCTCTAGATGTTTTGGGAGGGCTGATTCCAGATGATTGTTTTAAATAGTCTGCGGTCTTATCCCCCTCCCTCGTTCTTTGATGTTAGAAATCAGAGAATCGTCTTAAATTCAGAGTCACCTTCTATTCAAGTAAATACAGTACAGGTTCAGTACAGATAGGTGAAATCTCAAGGCAATCACCTCCCAAATGTAGTATCCACTTTTACATTGCGAGCCCTGTCTTTTCTATGGAAAGTGCCACGCACCCACCCACCTCATTTATTTATTTATCTATATATGAATGTTGGTTCCCACATTTCCAGTTGTGTGATAAGGAACCACACCAGGGAGCGTGGGAAGCTTCTGTGCAAACATGCCTCAAGAAGCAGCTGTATCTAATGAAAGCTCCATTGTTCTAAAGGATATGGTTAGGCTCTCGGCTTATACCCTCAAGAACATTTAGGGGCAGCTGCTTGCACTGCACCAAAACTGGCAATAATTTGCCACCAACTGCAGTGACTTAAGGCTACCACAGTATTGGACAAAATGAATCTCCGCCAAGCTGTGCAGCACAAGAAGAGGAATTCATCTGAGTGGCCAGTTCTAATTGAAATAGTCCCCACAAAGGAATGTAACCAAAAGAGCAGCTAAGTTGTGTAACCAGAAACCAGACTAGAAACTAGTGAAAATAAATGGCCAGGAACAAAGATGCAGTAGGGCAGGGAGGATATTTCTAAACTCCCCAAGATGGAGCTGCCTTTTGCTGCTGTAATTCCTAGCTCTGGCTGTGACTGTTGATAACTTGAACAGATCTCTCAAAACTCTGAATCTTTACAAGGGAAATTTGAGAATCCGAAAGCAGACATAACTCCCATTAAAGAAAGCTCCTTTTGGCTCAGACAAATTATCTGAATAAATCAGTGGAAGAAGCAGAGGAGGGGGAAATCCTAAGTGAACAAACAGCTGTGGAACCAGCCCCTCCCAGGAGGAAGCTATTGAAGACAGCAAACTTATTTTTCACTTGATGCCATCAAAAGTATTAGAGTACTGTGGAGACAGGCTGAAAACGTTCAGAATTAAGTTGTAGCTTAAAATATCCAGATTCCAAACTTTCCTGTGAGGCTTTTGAGCCTAATCTAATCTAATCTTGTATATTGGGAGTACCTCATGCCTCATTTATTTAGACACTGATAAATTCTCTCACTTCTGAAAGGTAGCTAAAGGATCCTGCCCAATCAGTCTGCTGGATTTAAAACTCTCATTGTTAACAAGTCTCAGGTTTCAGAGACAAAGACAGTGCAGTTAAATGCCAGATGCAAGAAAATCCAGACACCAACTTGGTCACTCAGACAAACAATAAATTAATTATTCTCTTAAGAATGTTGCTTTAGCTTTACTAATCCAAACTCAGTTGAACACATGCAGTAAAGCGGTTGATATCTCGGAACTGTTATCCTGAAATACCCACCCACTGTCTTTGTGAATAAGAAATTCCAGAGTATTTCAACCACACCTCCTTGAGTTCCCACATATCTATGGACATGTAAACTTTCCCAACCGAGATAGCCTTCTCCTATTGTTTACAGGATCTATTAATATAGGATGAAAGGAAGAGGAGGAGTCAGAATCTTCTAATCTTGCCAAGGGTTGTTATGTCTCTTTTGCTTCAGTCTGAGTCATCCTTGGAATATGTAAGCAAATCAGAGCTTGGAGTAAGTTGTTTTCCTAAGGTAAATTGCCATTTAAACAGGCAGAATGCCAGAATCCATTACTCTTGGAATCCATTCCTGATCCCAAACAGTTTCCAACAGTTCTCCTCCTTCACCAGCAGCTTGTTCAGGATAGCAACTGCACTGACACCAAGCTAAACAATCAGGGTGAGGTGATCACCTCAGGTGTGGAGTGCAGGAGGCAGCAAGTGCCAGGCCTCCACCACCATCACAGATGCTACTCTGCTGTCCCCTGCCACCAGCCTCCCTCAGCCTGCTGGGATACACTGTTCAATTTCCCCTCCTTGCCCCTCTGGGGTGGACCTTTTCTCTCCCTACCCCAACTTGAGCTAGGAACACCCCTGCCAGACTTGATCAGAGTGCTCCCATGTCACCGCTGCTGCCTCTGCCTCTGAATACCTAGAGCCTACCCCCCCCATCTATCCTGTTATCTTGGCCCCATGCCCTTTAAGCTGACTGCCCATCGAATTAAACATTGAATAAAAGATAGCTCCTCTGAGCTGCCACATACAGAATGTTACTAGCAGATACCACTGGCATTCTGCATAGATATGTCCCTATCTTCCATTGGAAACATCCCTCTCCTGAATATTTTATTGTGCGAAGGGCAGCTTCCCTCACTGGATGCTACGCAGAATCGGCTCTGTCCTTGTCAGCAACAGCTGGTTAGAAACTTGTGTAGCCCCAGCATTCTGTCCCATCTGTGCCTTGAAATAGTAATACTTCAGGGCTATTCTGATGATCAGCAAAAATTGGGCTAGCCTCCAGATTGTGAGACCCGGCTCTAATAATATGTATGTCTTGTGTGGCATCATTTTAATACATGCCATTTGACAAGTAGTGAGAAGACCAGCCTCTGTCCCCGTGGGCTCACAATCTAATGTCAACACAAGGGAGGCAAGAGGATGGGGAAGATAGTGGAAGCAAGTTTAAATTGGAGAAGTATATGCATGGAAAAGCTGGATGCAATGCACATATGTGCAAGGCACAGAGAACCAGCATGGTGTAGTGATTAGAGTGCTGGACTAGGACCATGGAGACCCGAGTTCAAATCCCCATTCAGCCATGATACTTGCTGGGTGATGCTGGGCCAGTCACTTCTCTTTCAGCCTAACCTACTTCACAGGGTTGTTGTGAGGAGAAACTTAAGTATGTAGTACACTGCTCTGGGCTCCTTGGAGGAAGAGCGGGATATAACGTGTAAATAAATAAATAAATATTTAAGGTGACTCCCAAGTACTCTTTTAAGACTTTCCAATTTGTTACATAAAAACATTGTTTAAAATGTTTTTAAAAGCATGTTAAAAACAAATGTTTCAGCATCAAACACCAACCTCAGTGTTGTTCCTCCATCTTCTGTGGATCACCTGCTTATAATGTTCACAGCTTTAATTACACACACTAATTTCAATCAAACAAATGAAGTAAACAGGTGCATTGGGGCGGGGGAGACAAGAGATAAAGGGAACCAAGGTCATACAGCTGTGTGTCTGTATTCCTACATTACATACTACTTAATAGCAAATATACTTCATGGTCTTCTTTAACTCTTCCCTGCCATTTACACTGGGTTTGAGTTTACCTCTCTCTATATATAGCCTCTCTAATCTTTTTTCAGACTGGTTACAGAAAAGGCCAAGGAACAAGAGATATCATTACTGATGCATGCTGGATAACTGAGAAAGCCAAATAATACCAAAAAGAAGTCAATATGTGCTTTATTGACTACAGAAAGGCCTTTGATTGCGTCAACCATGTCAAGCCTTAGGAAAATGGGCGTCCCAGAACATCTCATTGTTCTCATGAGAAAACTATACACAGGACAGGAGTCCACAGTCCAGACGCAACATGGTGAAGACATGGCCTTTGTGGCTGAGGATGATGGGAGTTGTAGTCCAACAACATCTGGGGGCCAAAGGTTAAGAAACCCTGAGCTAGGACATGAGTCACCGTGACTGAGTGTACTTCTTTCCATGCAGGGATTTGGAGAAAAGAGATGGAGAGGAAAGCAATGCACTCAGCCCCAGTCAGACTTGCTGCCCCTGGGTCTCAGAAGAGTCTGTTTGTGGGGCCCTCAAGAAGGGAGAAGGAATGGAAAGGTGACTCACGGCCTGGAGTAGGGATGTGCATGGAACTGGCGGGGGCCGGTTCAACAGTGGAGGGTGTCTAACTTTAAGAGTGTTACACTTAACTCCCTGCCACATTTTCCCTGCCAGTGCTCGGTTTTCCAGAAGTCTTTTGGGTCAGCAGCATAACCCCCTGCTGCCCCATTTGCCCCATTGTTCGGATGTGACCGGAAGTCGTGAGCGCACTCGTAAGAATGCTTGTCAAGCGTGTTGACACTCACAGGCGCACACACTACTTCCAGTCACAACCCAACAATGGGGCAAACGGGGTGGCAGGGAGGTATGCTGCTGCCCTAGTGCCGGCAGGGTAAACACAGTACGGGGGGAGGGAGGAGTGCACCTTCCCTCGCCCTTAGAGTTAGACACCCTCCAACGATGAACCAGCAGAACTGCCAGTCTGTCAGACCGGTTAGGAGTCTCTTAAAGGGCCTCCAAACTGGTTCTGTGCACATCCCTAGCCTGGAGGAAGCATGAAGAGGCCGGGTGGGGGGGGAGGGGTGCGTTGCTCAGTGTTCTTCAGACCATCTCCTCGGCCACCACGAGGCAGCACACTTCCCAGCCTACCAGTCCCCACTGGGAAGTAGGGGTGTGCCAAACTGGTTCAGATCAAACCAGGTTCAATTCAAACTAGCCCAGTTTGAACTCAACGCCTAACATAACCCTATTATATTACTGATGACATAGAGTTAACAGTGAGTTCACTGCAGGGAGTACAGATTGTTTGGAGCACTAAACACTAAAGAAAACACTAAAGCATGATAAAAAACACTAAAGCCAGGGACTTGTTTTTATGATTATTCTCAGCAAATTGTGACTATGAAATTGTAAAATGCAGTCAATAGGTTAGCAGTCAATAGGTTAGCTGTCCAATATGTCTAAGAGAATCAGAACCTTAATTAAACTATCAGAACCCTATTTTATTTATTTATTTATTTAACATTTTATATCCCGCTCTTCCTCCAAGGAGCCCAGAGCAGTGTACTACATACATAAGTTTCTCCTCACAACAACCCTGTGAAGTAGGTTCGGCTGAGAGAGAAGTGACTGGCCCAGAGTCACAAGTCTCATGGCTGAATGGGGATCTGAACTCAGGTCTCCCCAGTCCTAGTCCAGCACTCTAATCACTACACCACACTGGCTCCTTTTAAACTATTAAAACAAAAATAAGAGCTGAATTTGATAAAATAATTGAAATGTATACTAGAATATGTATTAGTTTTGGATAACACATCCATTTTCAAGTAGCATCTTTTCAAAGCAAAAATAAATAAATAAATAAATAAAATGCATTTAATAGAACTAGAGACAATTCTAGTCTTTAATACCGAGGCAGTATGATTGCTCCATCACTGTGGTGAGCAATCCATTAAAGAATCACTATTTTCATAAATAAATTACATGACCTCAAACTCCACAATAAAGAAATATGAATGTATCTCTTAAAAACAAATCTTTCTGTGCAGAATGAAAGGAAAATTAGTATATGTCAAATTCAAAATTAGCTTTAAAATGTTTGCAAGGTAGTATGCAAAATATGAGTTTCAAGAAGTATTGAACATTAAAAACCAAACTAAAATATGTTTTACTTGGAGGACTAGAAATCTAAAAGCCATCAATTACTTGAAGGCAGACAATAACGTACAAAAGGGCAATTTTATGGCAACACTTAAAGATTGCTCCTTCAGCAAAGAAATATTTTATTTTTGTATTGTATATCACGAAAACCTGAAAATGTCTTTGCTTTTAAATCCCAACGATTTACACAGTTCAGTGATACTCTAAAACCCTCAGGTAAAAACTTGAGACTAACTGAAGCAGTGAACTTGAAACACATACAATAGCTTACAGAACATGTAGGTCACATTACCGGTTGCAACATGCAACACGAACAACGCGCTGCACAGATACGAGAGAGAGACCATGTCGCTGCAATAAGCCTTTTATCTGCTGCTTTTAACACGGAAAGCAGAAAAAAAGGTCTCTCTATCCAGACACGTGTCAGTCAGCTATTGATGTGACGCCCCCCGCGTCCAATCCCTGAACCTAAGCTCTCTTGAATGTCACCCCTTTGACTTCTAGTCTGCATTGTTGACCATGGCAAGGGAGGAGGGAAGCCAAGGGCCGGGTCCCTCAGCCTGGCTTGCCCTGCAATCCTGCTGAGCCCCTTCCCGCTAATTGGTCCCAGATGGCTTTGCCTCTTTCCGAGCAACAGGAACTTTGGCCACTCGGGGGAGAAAGGGTGCGGGGAGGAATGGAGAGGGAGGAAAGGAAGGGGGCTGCCTGCGCCCAGTGGGGCTTGGGCTGGCTGACCCTAGGAGGCTAAGCTCCGCCAGCCAGCCCCGACCAACCCAGACACGAGGTGCAGGGGAGAGATAGCGAAGAAGAAGCTGCTGCTGCTGCAAGGCATCCATCGCAACCTGGGAGCGCCCTCGCCGTCTCCCCTCCCCCAGCATGAGGTTGGCTGGCTGTTCAGGGAAGGCGGCCTGAGGGAGAAATGCGGAAGGCGGGGACTGCTGCCGCCTGCTTCCAATGAGCTCATCCTGCTTGCTCTGCCTGGCTGGCGCTGCTGGGAGAGTCCCGCTCGGGACACACACCGAGAGAGCCTGCCTGGAGCGCCTTTCGGGCGCTGGACTCCCAGCAAGGCGGTGAGTGCCCGCTATCCGGGGACGGGGTGGCGCTTCCCACCCCGCACCCCGCGCTCCCGCCCCGGTGGTCTCCGGGGTCGGGGTTTGCAGGGACTTCTTTCTTTCGGAGGGACCGCGCTTAGGAGGAAGCAAAAGTGTGAGCCGAAGTTTCTGCCTAGGGAATCTGCAGGGGCATGTCTGTGAAGGAGCCGGAGCTCCCCACAGGGTCTCCGACTGGGCGCGGAGACACCCAGGGGAGGGCGCCCTGGTGTGTGTGGGGCAAGGATGGGGAGGAGGGTCTGCAGCCATCAGTTGTTGTGGGCACAGAGGACTGGCATGGACGAGGAGGGGGGCTTCCGAGGGCCTGGGCGGGGCGTGGGAATCTGCCTGCCACTCGGACGCAAGGAGGCTGAGAATGCCCAGAGGACACCCACTTGCATTGAATTACTCCCAGGGGGGCCTCGGATAAGATGGGTGCCCTGGAAACCTAGTGTTGTAAGGAACAGCGAAAGTCCTAACGCTTCCTGCCTCCTATTTTACAGTTCTCTGTCTGTGTGTGGTGTGTGTGTGTACACGGGGTCACAAAAATGTGTAGACGTGTGTCTTTTGCTATCTTGTGCTTGTGGGAAAATTGGCTAATGTGTTAATTACACGTGTGTGCGTGTGATATACAGAAGTGACATCCATATAGGGGAAAACGTGGTGTGTGAAATATCTATGAAGGGCTTCATTCTCGCTAGGGCTGAGTGGTGTGTCTCCGAACACGTGCAGTGTGTCTTTTCTTTACCACTGAGTGAGTAATGGCAGTTTGTCTCAACACATCTGGGATTAGGGGAGAGGGTTTCAGTGTCAGAGAGTGTAGTTTCCAGGCATGTTTCTACCGTTCAGTTTTCTTTTGAGAATTAAACAGTAGTAGGGGAGGTCTCGACTGCACTTTTCTTGTGAGCTACAATACGAGACTAAAGTGGAGATAGTGTGTATGTTGACAGTCCCAGAAGAATAGAGATTTAGAGGAACCCAAGCTTGCTGGCATTGGGGGGAAATGTCAAGAGATTACACCTGGAGGCCCAAGCAAGGGAAGTGTCAAATGGCACTACTGTTTCCAAAGGAGAATGTTCTAGGCTCTTGTATGAAAAGATGAAGAATTCCTTTGGCAGACAGAACATCAGCAAAGGGAGAAGGGCATGCTAAAATATTTTCCCAGATAAGCTTAAATACTATGTTGGCAGTAAAGAAACCTGATCTGGAATGATATGGCTTGTTTTGTTTTGTGAGAATACCAGGGAATTCTAGAACCTGTTTTGACACTTGCTTGATGAAACCAGTACAAAATTATTTTTTGTGTGGGGTATCTGTAGCCAAAAAGAGAGAGGTAAAAATAAACGACAGTGTCAGATGACATGTTCCTGCTTAGGTTGCTTTGTCTCTAAACAATTAGAAAGGCTGGGTGTGACAGAACTGGCCAGAAAGGGTGGGGAAACATTTTGGGATGGCCTGTGAAGAAGGGAGGGATGTCTAAGTTAGTCACTTCTTCAGGTTAAGAACAGGTTACTTCTGCTTCTGTCCAGTTCTGCGCCATTCCTGCTCCCCTGAGAATAGGGAACAATTCACTTGCTTGAGCAGTATGGGTATGCTTTTTAAAAACATAGTTCTTGTCCTTCAGATATCCCTGCTGTTGCCCATGTTGCTCACTCTTCTTGTAGCACACAGTAGTTTGGATAGGCAGTAGTTTAGACTAGATGATGTCCTGACCTCTTTCAGCCCCTATGATTCTTAATTGTTTTGTCTTTCATATGTGTTTATGATTCTCAGTGGCTTTGGAAAGAAGGCAGCGAGGGGGGCAAAGATGACATAATTTTTCATGTTTCTTTAATTTGCAGTTTTTGTAAATTATTTCAATCTTTTTTTTTTTTGCCAGAGGGAAAGGAAGAGGCAGTCTTACCTGTGTAGTTAAGATTTGTTGTATCACAACATCCCCTTTAAAACAAAAAACAAAACGCTAGTGCAAAACTGGTGGTGTGAAATGAGTGTGAACGCATACATGATGGAGCAGTGCTCAGCAGTGTTAAGAGCCACTGCTGTGCATCTGTGCATGGGAAGTTCTCAAAGGTACTTTGCATACCACGGGTGGCAAATGAATCGCCTGAACATGACCACCCTTAGCATTTGTGTGGTGCATTTTGAATGTTCAAAGTGTTTCATATATATTCTCAGTAGTTCTCACAACAGCCCTATAAGGAAACTGCAGGTGAAAGAGAGAAGACAATTTGTCTAAGGCTACCTCAAGAGTTCATGGCAAGGGTGAGTGCCTTTAGTTTGCAGCCCAGTCTAAGACTCCTTCTACATTCACAATTGGTTACTACTAACTATAGTTTTAACTCTTGTAAGGGAATGTTTTCAACAGCTAATGCTGAAGTATTTCCAGTCGTGTGCTAAATCTCAAAATTTTGCGTGAGGTGGTGTTTTAGTGGCCCTTGTTTGCTCTTCTTGTGTATACATGAGCAGTTAAAGAGGAAATAACTGCTGGCGGTGTTCTTGATATTACTATGGACCTCAAGCAAGCGCACAGAATGGTGAAGCTGGTGATGGTGGAAAAAAAAGAGATTTGGTTTGTCTCTGCTGCTGTTTTTCCCATTTCTTCCTGCCCTGTGGCAGCAGCCAAAGTGGCACTTCAATAATATACTTGGGAAGGAAAGTATTCCTGCTTGGCAAAAGAGTTACTGCTTTACTAATGGGAAAACCAGCAATTTCTTTCTAATAGCAGGCCTCTTCTGATTGCTAGGAGCAAAGGAATTTGCTAGGAAGGCACTCATAATATTTCTGTATATGCTTTACTTAGCCAGTCCATTTAAAAGCCTTGTGAACAGATTAGACAGTACATTCCAGTTGTTTGAAAAGTTCCTCTGTTAGCCAAAACTTGTTTGTATCTTTTAAAATAAAATAATAAGATAATATCAAGTTTGTAGTAGTAAAGGAAATAAATATGGTATCTTACATCCTTCAGAATTTCCTCTAACGTGTTGTGTTTTTTGCTGCCAAATACAGAACTATTCTGAGACTTCCTCATTGCTGTGATTTGAGTATCAGTACTAGTAGATAAATGGGTGATGGTATTTTATTTAAATTGGTTGTTATAGGGAAAACAAATCTGAAAAATGCTATTGGTATATAGGGCAAGCCTATAGCTTTAGCAGTGCTTATGGAGCTTTATTTTGCTTGATGCTATAAAGTGCCAGTTGTTCTGCTTTCTTGGTTTAGCTAACCACTGGAATGTCCAAACGATGATAAATTAGGTCCACTGGAGAGCCAAAGCATACTTGGTTCTTTTCCAAATTTGCTAACTTCCCATAACTGCCTGTAGGAAAGAGACATTTTGTGTCTTTAGCTGGAGTCTTGTATAGTTGATGCCATGGCAACTCTGAATTGGAGGGCATCGCTTTAAAGTCAGCTGAAGAATCTTTACTGAACTGTATATTTTAAAGAAGGAATTTCATAGTGTGTAAATATCTCTTCCTGAATTACGGTGTCAAGCCACTTACTGGTTAATACAGAATGGATTTGAATGTTTAAAACTGTTTCATACATAGTCTATAAACAGTCTGCAGCCTAAACAGGTACTGGCGGAGAACTAAAAATATGACCAATCTGACTAGATTATCTGTAAGAGATAGTCTCAGTGAGGAAGTGACCCAGTGGAGAAAGTGTCAAACTCCCTTTGTATATCTGACTAGGAAGATGCCTTTAATTATGACCATGAGGGGGGATGAATGGAAGGAGAACTTGTATATTGGGTGGAATGGGTGCCTCGTGTGTGTCTGTGTGCTTTGCATACATTTTCCTGTAGGATCCCGTGTCCAGGCTGCTCCGTGTCAGAGATGGAGGGTCCATACAGTATTGCTCTGAATTAGCAGGGTTAGTGAGTGAAGTGTGTTCTCTTCCTATGAGTGAGTGGCATCCATTCACTTATATGAGAGGGAATTAGCCTCCCACCCCTGGCCTCACTGGCATGGACAATGAGAGGTGGGAACAATGTCTACCAGCGACTGAGCAGCTTTATGGTACATGGCCTTGATTCCCCCAGATTGCTTTGCCAGAGAGGTAGCCTCATGGCTGCAGAAACTAGCTCCCAGGACTGACTTGCTGTGGCATTTTTCAAGCCCTGTCAGTGATGTACAGAAATTTGATCCTTGCAAAGATCTGCACATGCCATTCAAACCTGTCGCATGATTGACTTGGTGGCTAGTTCTGTATGATGCAGATTAGGCCTGCGCATGGGCTGAAATGTCAGATTCTGACCCGACAGTGGCAATGTCAGGGGAGGCCGTGGTGGTGTGTCAGGCTGGAGCTCCAACGTGTCTTTCAGATCTGTCAGGATACCTCCCCCGCCTTGCCCTGCTCCCTCTCTGCCCCCCCTTTACCTGGTAGCAGATGTGGGCAGAAGATAGGGTGGAGAAAGGGTGACCGCTATGTTGGAGTTCTGGAATGAAAGTAGGGAAGCTTCCAACAGTTCTGACTTGTCTGATAATACCCGGCAGAGAATGTTGTGTCCAACATGTTGTGTAAATTTAATATATATTTCAGGTATCAATAAAATCTTCTGAGATCACATATTTTGGGTGGCATCCAAACCTGCAAGTGGGAGGGGAGCACAACTCTTCTTCCTGGAAGGAATTTCTGTCAGTGCTGCACTGCAGTGCCAAAGGCTTGCATGCCACCTTTCACTGTAGCCTTAGGCACTGAACAACTGGTTCATTGCTCAATATGTGTCCCATTATGTACTTTTAAAAGAGGATCTTTATTGGTAAGCTACAATAGAATGAATCATGTTAATGTTCTCTTGTTTTCTTCTTTAAGAGGATGCATGAAATTTGTAGGGCTGCAACCTTTAATTGGTGTATTAAATTGGCTGAATCTTTAGTTGGTTGACTGGTGAAGGTAAACTTTAATGGACAGGGCTCCATTAAATATGAGGGCACTCTCGTCTAATTATTTTGATGCAATTTTGGTGCTGTCATGTTACTGAACAGGGAATGAAAAAGAGGATGATAAATATGCCTCTTCTGCCTTTCGAAGACTGGCAACTTGGTTTTGTTTTTGTTTTTAGTTCTTTCAAACTCCCTTCAATATTTCAGAGACCTATATAAAGGTGGTGGTGGGGTGTGTGTGTGTTTGGTAGTAGCAGCTTTATTTAAATTAAATCATTGGTTAAAAGGCAAGTGATCTAGTTGATAAAGTTCATTCATTAACAACTATAGTAATTTCAGATTAACAATCCTATGTAAAACATGACAAGTTGTCTACTTATCCGTTCTGTGTGCATTTCCCCTTCTTCCTGTCCTTTTAAATTTGATTATACTTTAAAAAGTATAATTCTCAGTGCAATATAAATACTGTTCTTTCGTACTGATGGACTCAGTCATCTAAATATTATATCCCTATAGTTGCCCTTAAAAGGCCTGGCATCAGCTACCAATGGGAGGTGCTGAGATTGCTGTCTTGAGGCTTAATTGACTGATGACACAAAATGTTTGTGACAGGAAATCTGATCTGTGCTGTTTCAGTAAAAATAGCATATTTTCTCTCTGATTTGTTTATCTCTGAATTTTATTGTCATACCTTGGCTTAAGAACCTGTGCTTTGATTTTTTGTTTCATGAATGTATAATGGGGTAGATGCTGGCAGTCTTCCTTTGAAAAACAGCGAATACTGTCCTGCCTCCCCTGCTCTAGATTAATTCCATTCTCAGGGCGTAACTTTCTGTTCTTGGGAATCCATTCTCTACATTATATAAAATATGATAAATGATTTGGCATTAATGTGGTAATACTGTGTAACTATCTTTTGTTTGCCTTAGCCACAGGATAACAGTGCTTGGCCAAACCCTTATCTAACTAGCTTGACAAAGTTATGTGTTTGATTAAACTTCTCAAAAGATGCTTTGAGTGTGATTCTGCCAGAGTCAAGCACTTGTTTTATCAATGGGATATACAAGTACTTAACTAACATTCTTGTGTCCTTCATGTGCGGTTTGTCACTTGTTTTTTTGTAAATGTCATCAAAAGGAAAGCAGGTCACTTCAGAGCAGGGCTTGGCGTTTTGCACCCTACATCTGTTGAAATAACTTGATATGGTACTTTTGGTACCCTATAATACCCTATCCTTTCATGCACCTTTCTAAGAGAAAATGAACTCTAGTAAGGTCCAAGGGTGGCTGTGATACGAATGTTTTGGTGAAATAAAACAGAACCCAACAAAGGTGTCCACAGTCATAGGTAGCCTGGGTAAAGGCAGGTGGAACGAATTTTGCAAATGAGAAGTGAGGGATGGGGGAAAGACAGTGTGATGTCTTGGCCCACTCCCTTTCCTGGAACCTAGTCAATGCTACATCTGCCCCAGCTTCTCTAACATAATGCTTCTCATTTCAACGGAGTCAAAAATGGAGCAGGAAGGTCTCTTGGTGTTTGTCCTGTGCTTTGATTTCATTTGCTCTGTTCTGTTGTTTTAGACCTACTTGGATCTTGTGGTCAAAAAGTGGGGCAGTAATACTAAAACAAATAAAATCTCCCCTCCCCACTTTTCAAATTGCCATATCAAAGAAATCTGTGTCCATCTATGTATTAGGAGCTGGTTCATACTAAAATGCTTACCCTATGAGTGCACAATTCTGCCGAGAAAATAAAAGCTTGTTTGTGCGTACCTAAAATATGGCTCTAAACTGTGCACCAAAGGTTGAAAACAGTCCTGTTATCGGATGGGGAAGTGTGTTTAGTGTAAGCAAGGTAGAACTCACAAATGTGCCAGTTGTGGTGTTCTCAGTGCATTGAATTTAGTGTTAAGAATTGTAATAGAGGTTTGTTGGAAGAGAAATGGCCTGAGCTATATCTCGCCTGAATCTATAGTCATTGCACTTTGGTTACATAGCGATGACTCTACCAACAGGGATGTGCACCACCAATAGGCTTGGCATCCATGGGCAGGGATCAGTTCCTCTAAAAAGGAGGAACGCAGGTGTTTACCTGCTCCTCCACTGCCCCGCTGCTCATCTAGGACCTGTGCAAGCATGCAAATGACTGTGTGCGGCTGCTTTCTGGTTCCCAGCAGCCTGCGCATTATGTCAGCATGCACACTACACACATTTCCATCCTGAGGCACCAAACCGGTTCGGTTACATCCCTGTCTACCAAGGTAAGTGTGACACCTTTGTGCTCAGCTAAACTCTATCTTATATGGATATAGCATCCTCATGAATATTAGATTAAAATGTACTCTGATGCATTTGTCTTTAACATAGCTCATTGATGTCACCTACTGAAAGAAAAACTATGTGTATACGTACGTACGTACGTACATGTGTGTGTGTGTGTGTATGCACATACAAGGCCTATCCATCTTGCATCAGTTAGGGTATGACTTGCTCACCTTGCCTTTTAATTAATAGGCTCTTTGAGTTCAATGAACTGTTGTGCCCAGTTTTCCCACTCATTCCACAGACATTAATAGCCTGAATCTAGTCCAGGCTTCTGTTTCCAACAGTGGTCAGTCAGCAGGGCATGAAGGCAATGACTTTCCCCTTAGGGTAGATTAATTTAAATAAATTAAATATTCATAATCTGTGCAATTCTTAATCTAAAAGCACTGTCCCTGTTTCATGATTTTACATAGAAAAGTGGGCTTTAAGTAAGCCCACGTAGTTATGCATGCCTGGTTGCATCTAAATGAACATCCAGTTGAAAGTAATTCACTGGGGATAGGTAACATCTGCATTTGCATGTGCATCTACAGGCATGGATTGGATGGGCATTCAGCTCTGCATATGAAAGCAAATGTCACTTCACTTGCTTGCTCTGCATTATTTTCATTTGGATGTGTATCCACATACTTGGGAAAGTAGTCATGTGCAACTAGAGCTGATTTGGGGTGAGTCAGTCTGATAGAGGGTCATGAATACAGTTCTAAGAATCTGGGTATAGACTTCACTATGTTCATATTGTATTCAGACACTTTCAAACTAGTTTGAGAGACTTAATATAACTCAAAGTAACGAACAAGCCCAAATTAAAAAATCTTAAGAGATAAAGAACCACCTGTTTCCTGTTCTATAAAAGCTTCTTTTCATGGATGTGATCTTTAACTACTCATTGGCTTCCTTTTGGCAAGTATTTACATGCCTGGTTTGGCCGGTTAAGAGCTTAATATAAGTGTCCAAATATGAAAGAGTAGGCTTGTAAGCTATAGTAACTTTCGGGACTGTTGTGGTGTTTTCCGTACTTAAGGCACACCCACACTTTGCTTCTACATGAGGTTGGGATGTGTTTACAGTGCTTCCGAGCCCCCAGTGTTTGTGCTCAGGGTGTTCACCTCTTGCTTGTAAGTCATCCCCATAGCGAAGATTGTGGGGGCTGCGTGACCAGTGTTCTTTTTCTCAATGCAAGTGTGCCTCCAAAGACTAGGCTATTTGCTGTACAGTGCCAGGTTTAGGAACACAGGAAGCTGCCATAAACCTTGTCAGACCATTGGTCCATCTAGATTAGTAGTGTCTACACAGACTGGCAGCGGCTTCTCCAAGGTTGCAGGCAAGAGTCTTTCTCAGCCCTATCTTGGAGATGCCAGGGAGGGAACTTGGAACCTTCTGCATGCAAGCAGGCAATGCTCTTCCCAGAGTAGCCCTACTCCCATCCCCTAAGGGGAATTTTCTCTAGTGCTCACATGAAGTCTCCCATTCAAATGCACCCAGGGTGGACCCTGCTTAGCAAACAGGACAATTACTGTTTGCTACTACAAGACCAGGTCTCCTCCCTTGGAAGACTGTCAGTCCTAAATACATCTGCCATTCTTTCTTCACGACTGTATTTGGCTACTGTCTACTTGTTGCTCTTCTTAGACTTCAGCATTGGCAACATTACTGTGTGAGTTTTACTTCAATAGAAAACCTCAACAGAAATATTTATATGATGATTGAGCTTTCTAGGCTTACTCTGATCTGACTTTTTTCTGTTCCTCTGCAGCGGGGAAATGACTTGACTAGCAAGCCATAGGCTGCCGGTTCGAAGCCCTGTTGGTAGGTTTCCGAGACTATGGGGAACACCTATATCTGGCAGCAGTGATATAGGAAGATGCTGAAAGGCATCATCTCATTCTGTGTGGAAGGAGGCAATGGTAAACCCTTCCTGTATTCTACCAAAGACAACCACAGGGCTCTGTGGGTGCCAGGAATTGACACCGACTCGATGGCACACTTTATCTCTTCTACAAGCATCTCCCGAAGATGGCAATTTCTGCCAGTGTGTGAACCAGCACTTGCCCCCCACCCCACCTCGAAACTGCTGGCTTACTACTGAAATACAAATGGTACATCATTGCAGGATTTTTTTATTTTTGCCATTTTACTGTTTTGTATAAAACCCGATTTAGTAGCTGCTGAGAGATGCAGTAGTTTTTCCAAGTGGACTAAGGGGAAATAGCCTTAAAGGAGGCATAAGACCTCATGCTTTTTTCATTGTACAAATTCACAAGCAAGCGGTCCTTTATACAGACCCACAAGAAAGCCAGGCAATGCAAAACAAATTGAAAAGTCATTGTCTTGCTTTCCACCACTGAGAAACCACAAGTAACCTAGCAAGTTACTACTCCCCCTTTTCTGAAACTCATTGCAAGCTGATATGCCTCTTGTTCTAAGACACTAATTTAAATGACAAAGACTGATAAATTGAATCACAAGATCACTGTCATAAATCATTTCAGTATTTTTCGTCCAGGAAAATGTGTGTATATGTTATGTAGGGGCTATGACCTCAAACAGAGGGCAGGACCAAAAACTTGACTTCAGGCTGGTGCTGCTCGCTGATTTCTGGCCACAAGTCTTTGTTAGGCATTCCAATGAACAAGTGATTGGCTCTCTGTGAGTCTCCCTGGGTGGGTCACATGATCCACAGGTAAGTAAGTAGAAGTTGCTGGGCAATGCACGCTCCTGGCGGGTATGTTCTCTGAACTTGATGAACATCATCAGGAGAAGGTATAACCTCCCTAAATGCCTGCCTGGAGGCAGTGATGGGCTGGATGAGAGATAAGCTGAGGCTGAATCCAGATAAGACGGAGGTACTTATTGTGCGGGGTCAGAACTCTGGAGATGATTTTGATCTGCCAGTTCTGGATGGGGTCACACTTCCCCAGAAGGAACAGGTACGTAGTCTGGGGGTGCTTCTGGACACAAAACTCCCCCTGATGTCCCAGATTGAGACCTTTTATCAGTTTCGGCTGATGCACCAGCTGTGTTTTCTTGAGATAAATGACCTCAGAACGGTAGTACATCTGCTGGTCACCTCCAGACTTGATTACTGCAATGCACTTTATGCGGGGCTGCCTTTGTATGTAGTCCGGAAACTGCAGTTGGTCCAGAATGCTGCAGCCAGGTTGGTCTCTGGGTCATCTCAGAGAGACCATATCACTCTTCACTGGCTGCCGATAAGTTTCCAGGCAAAAGACAAGGTTTGGGTTATAACTTATAAAGCCCTAAACAGCTTGGGCTCTGGGTATTTAAGAGAACGCCTTCTTCACTGTAAACCACACTGAGCATTGAGATCATCTGGAGAGGTTTGTCTGCAGTAGCCACCGGCTCGTCTGGTGGCTACTCAGGGACAGGCCTTCTCCGTTGCTGCTCTGAGGCTTTGGAACACACTTCCTGCTGAAAGAAGAGCCTCCCTATCTCTTACAACTTTTAAAAAGGCAGTCAAGACACAATTGTTGTGTCTAGGCTTTTAATTAGGTATTGTTTTAATTGTGTTTTAAATAGCTACAATAATTTAAAATTTAAAATGTTTTACCTTTTTATTTGTTTTATTGTTTTGTTGTAAACCACCCAGAGACTTGCGTTTTGGGCGGTATACAAATGTGTTAATAAATACACCTGCCCACTTCCAGTTTCCAAATCCTCTGCTCGACTTTGCCCAACATTCGCCTGAGTTCCGTAACCAAGATTTGAAGTTGGATTAAGAATGTCAGGTGAAAATGAGTAGAGGACTTTGGAACTGGTGGTGGGCAGATTTGGACGACACGTTCTCAAGGAGTGCCCACTCCCTGGGAACCACTGGTTCCTTCCTATCTACTTGTTGGCAGATCATGTGAACCCACACTCTTTTTATTTTTTTCCACTCCAGGAGGTAGCTGTTGTGTTTGCTTTTGCAAACGCAAAGGAAAGGAAAGGACAGTAGCGGCTGGTGTGGGCACTGCCAGTGGAGTCAGCAAGAGGCATCTTTAAGGGTAAATTAACAGGTGCTTACCTCCACTTCTGCCACACCTGAACACAGCTCAGAGCAGCAGCATGCCGCCCAGCACCCCCTGCGGAGGGGGATCCCCTCTGCCACTCACCTGGCTGCTGGCGGGAGATTGGCTCTGCGGAGGCCAGATGAGTGGTGGAGGTGATCTCCCCCCTTGCAAGGGGTGCTGGGTGGCATGCTGCTACTCCAAGCGGTGTTCAGGTGTGGCAAGAACGGAGGTAAGCACCTGTTAATTTACTCTTAAAGGTGCCTCTCGCCATCTCCCCCCTCCCAGTGGCTCCCCCACCAGCCACTAGGGATGTGCACGGAACCACGGAGGCGTGGTCCGTAATTGAGGGGAGTGTGGCTTTAAGGGTGGGGGGGTAGTACTTCTCTCCCCCCCCCAGCCGCTCTTCCCCCTCCGGCTCTGGACTTTTGTAAAACGTTTTTGGGGCGGCAGAGTTCCTCCCTGCCGCCCCTGCCCCTGTCGTTGTCATCTGCTGCTGGCGCGTGTATGCCACATACATCATTGTGACGTATGCGACAGGTGCATGTGTGGCGCCAGCTTTTACTACTTGTACAATTGAGAGACAACAACGGGGGCAGGGGCAGCAGGGAGGAACTCTGCCGCCCCAAAAACATTTTACAAAAGTCCAGCGCCGGAGGGGGAAGAGCGGCGGGGGTGGGGGGAAGTACTGCCCCCCGCCCTTAAAGCCACACTCCCCCACCCCGCCAGACCGGCCGAATTCTGGACCGGTCCGGAGGCCTCTTGCATGGCCCCAGACCAGTCCGTGCACACCCCTACCACCCAGTACTTGGAAAAGATGGTATGGAAGGAGGAACAAACAGGCACCCAGAAGTCTAGCTATAAAGCTAGAGTTGGGAGAAAAAAGAACTGCAGTGGGAGGGGCTTTTTTTGAGTACATTAAGGAAGAAAAGACCAGATGGCCTGCTGTCACATAATGGCTCCTCCCACCTTGATACTTTGTGTTTGATTCAGCTGCCTTTAATTGTATTTCTCCACTCTTTCCACCTTGTGGTTATATCATGGGTACTTTCAAGGTGATACAGAAATGTAGTTAATGGAAAAGTAACACCCAAGGGCCAAACTCAATGGGTTGTTGGAAAGCCATGGTTGGATCCCTTATCTCTTTCCCCCTCTTCCCAGCCACTGCTCTTTCTCAATTAAAAAGTAGCTAAAGGGGCCCCTGGATTGACATGAAACTGACTGCAGTGCTGGAGAAAGGTGTAACTCTTGTTTATTTTCCTGATCTAAATCTGCCCCTCAGCACTTTATGGGGCAAATAGCCCAATTTAGTCTGGGAAAAATACCATCCCAAACTGGATTGGGACTATTCTATGGTCCCAAATCAATTTGGGCTTACTGTGGCTCCTTTTTAAAAGGACTGGAGACGAGTCATTGATTTCCCAATTTTTTTTTTAGTTTGGTCCATATTTGCCACATTACTCAAACTGAGCGTAGAGGAACAAGAAAACTTGCTAGGGTGAATTTCTATTGAAATTGTCCAGTCTTTTTTTTTTTTTTTTAAGCATCTTCCCAATACGTTAGGATATTTACCTGAGTTTCAAGCATGGTGAGAGTGTGCACTGCTAAATAAATAACTTTGGAAAACACTAATGAGGTAGTATAACATGCAACAGCACTGTTTGCATATTATGCCACCTCATTGGTGTTTTCCAAAGTTATTTATTTTATTTCAGTGGAAAATAACCCTGGTTTCTGGCACTTTGCAAACATGGACTCCATTTCTAACATTTTGCCAGGCAATGACTGACAGCCAGACTAAGTTGCTTGTGAAGAGTCCCATTGAAAGTTAGTCATGATAATCGTGTCTCGTTAATTTCTGTGGGATGACTCATGAGTAACTTAGTCTGGACATCAGCCAATGTTGTGAATAGGTGACTAGCAGTGTTCTCTAACCTTTTTCGTGTGTGGAATGAGGTTTGTTCTGGGTGGCAGTTCAGGGTGGTGTGTGCCCACACGCATTCAGAGTGGGACCTTCCTGATTCAATCTGAGCAGGATCTAAAATTAACTGAGCGGACATCAAAAAGCTTGTGTGCACATGCGCATGTCTTAGAGGGAACACATGACTAGACATGCGGAATAAGGTAGTCTTCTGGTTGCCCAAAAACTGGATTCATGGCGATGTCAAGCTGCCTCCATTAGTAGCTGCCTGGGATGCCCTCCCCATGTGGAGAGGGTCTGCCTTTGAAAACGAGTGCCTACAGGTGACACTGAAGTGTTTCAGAGCAACTAGCTTTGGGCAGAAAGCAAAGAAGCTAGAGGAGGAAGGAAATGGAAGTCTTAATATGTTTTTGAATCTTCTTGTGGAGAATCTCTGAATTCTCAGGTTGCTGACTAAACCGCCACTTCTCTGGGGTGCCTTCCCAGTCAGGAGAGAGGGCACAGCAGAACCTGCTCCATAATCCTGGCACAGGGCTGTGATTATGTGGCATATTCTGGTGTTTGTGAAGCTTATGCTCTGTTAGTGAGCTCAGTTTCTCAGGGGAGGGGGCAAAGGGATGAGAACGCTGCCTGTCCATGGCTGGATTCTCTCTCCTGTCCAGCCTTGGTAATGGCATTCTGTGACATAGTTGCTTGGTGTGAGTCTTCTGTTTGCACATCTAAGGTAATCAAGAATGTGGATGGAGTTACAGGGCCTCTCATTCCACAGAGGGTGTCAACACATTTTACATTGTCATGTGCAAAGCAGTGCCACAAGCTGTGCTGTGCAATGGCATTTTAGCATAAGCTTGTGACAAGATTCCTGCAGAAAGAGTAATGCCTTTTTACATTAAAAAAAAAAATTGTAGAGAACATTGCATTTTGCCAGTAAGCTACTTTGAAATACACTATTTTAGGTTGGTTGGTTTGAACTTGAAGGGAGACATGTTGCCTGTATCTTTCATATTCTGACTTTTGATTTTGAAAAATATTGTTTGATGGGTAACCATGGATAAGGAATAGTACATTCTTGCTTGAAGTGCAAATGTTATGTTAATACACAGGATGCTCCTGTCAGGGAGTTGTGTAAATTTTTAGCCTACTTCCCAGTAGGCTTATGAAAGCACCTGGCATTCTGTGTGTGTGTGTGTGTGTGTGTGTGTGTGTGTGTCCGTGTCCCATCAACTTTGCAATGCTTGGACCAATATGAACAGCTGTACATTGGGTACAGCTGTAGGGAAACATTGGGACACCTCAATGGTGTAGTTTGTGATGATGTCATCCAGCTCAATTCAAGATGGCAGACTTTTGAGGCGCAAACTTAGGTAAACTTTTGAGGCGCAAGTGGGCTAACTTGTGAACCACCTAACTGATTTGAACCAAATTTGCTGCAGGTGTAGGGACACCTCAACAGTGTAGTTTGTAATGATGCCATCCACGTTGATTCAAGATGTCAGGCACATGAATGTTTTGAGGTACAAGTAGGAACCCATTTGGACTACATCTGGTACAGTTGTAGGGAACAATAAATGCATCGTTTGTGATGATGTCATCCACTCCAATTCAAGATGATGGATGCATGAAAGTTTGAGTAAAAATGGGTTAGCTTGTGAACTGCTTAACCAGTCTGGAGCAAATTTAGTCCAGTTGTAGGGATAGTGAAACTAAAGTAGGCAGATTAGTTCTTACTAGAACAACCTGTCATATTTATATACAGTACAGGTGGCCCTCGTTATCCACAGTCCTAGCACCCATGGTTTTGCATATCTGCAGTTGGGCCATAGAGACCCAGTTTCTTTATTCGTGTGGAGAAAATTGGGTTATTTTTGTAGTTCTTGAGTGGCCAGAAATGACTTCAGATGTCATTTCCTTTCACCATTTTGTGAATCCTTTTTCTGCAAATAATAAAGATTTTAAAAAAGCCCTCAAAAATAAAACAAAACTGGAGAATTTGGAAGTTTGGGGGGCATTGCTGGAGAGCAAGATACAACACTCAATTCTGCTCCCCTCTGCCTTCTCTTGTGATTTTCAGCACCCTTCTGTGTGTGCTTGGGAACCTAAACCCCCCCCCATCCACATGGGGTTAAGATCTCTTTATTCGTGGTCTTGTTATCTGCAGAAATAGGTGGGAACGGAACCCCCATGAATAAAGAGGGGCTCCTGTATATATGGATTTTGAATGTGCATCCTCATTCTCCCTGTAAAGGTTCACTTCACTGGTAGGTGTACATCTAAACTCATGTTCTCTGTGTGTAAGACACATGTAGAAGCAGGAATTGGTTGAGGGGCAAGCGTGCATTTCTTGATGCTAATGTGCAGGGCAACCTTAATTTCTCTTATGTTTCTTGATTAAGAAAGTGTAGGAATGTCAGTATGCTGTGTTGCCTATCTGAAAAATGGCAAAATCAGGAATTTTTATCAGATTATGGTGGTTAATTTTGTTTAAAATGTTTATTTAGCCAGCAAGGTATAGGAAATTATCTGTGAGTGTTGGTTAGTTTAGTTAAATGAAAGTCTTACAGGAGAGAAGCTGGAACTTGTTAGTAACTGAAGAAACGCCCTTACAGAGAGGTGTGTTTGTGCAGGATTGTATATGAATGAGAACTCTGTAGTGTTATAGCTGGAGGAACTGTTGGAAACCATATTTGCTTTTAGTGTAGTTGTAAAACATTTGTATGTCATAGCACCCTGCCACCCTCCAAAAGAAGAAAAATCCCCAAGCCAGTTTAAATGTGCTGCACACAGTATAGGTCTGAATCTTATTTGTATGCCAGCTGTGAAGAGCTTTTAATTACTAAAAAGCTGAAGAATTGCTGGTTTTGATTAGGTATGAATTACTGAAGCTTTGCTTTGTTTGCTTTGAATCCTAAAGAATTCCTCCGGTCTTAAGTTTTTGCATTCTGCCTGTGGCAAAAATGAAAACCTAATAGGCCTTTGAAACAAAACTACTGCATAGCATCAAAGTTATCAGATGTTAGAAGTTGAACTTGTCATGTTGGATCCCACTCTATCATATGTTGAGTGAAAGAGTGGGGTGGAAGTATTAATGTGAAAAGGGGAGTTGTCCCTTTTAAAAAAAGGAACAAAACTTGATGGGTATTGAAAAGTGCTTAGAACTACCTTTTGATACAGCTGAAAAGTCACTAAAATAAAATGTGCATAAAACATGTTACATTGTATAAAGCTAAACAGGCAAATAACATAATGGCTGACATCCTGACTAATGAAGCATGAACACTTTGTGGGAGTGCCTAGGTTCAGCGGAATCCCTTGTTCAGCTCACTCTTCAACACATGCTGATGTGCCTGAGCCATTAGATTTCCGAGCTCCACTCGCAACCTAGAAGGCCTCTGCAAGACTGGAAACACATTGCTCACTTTAGCAGTGCGTTTCAGATCCTGCAGAGCTCTTCTAGAGCACAAGCAGTGCTCGGAGGTCTTATGGCTCTGGTGCAACAGCATGTGCAAAGGGGAAAGGGGGAGTTATGTGAGGGCTCCCATCATGTCCCTACATTCATTTTAAGGAGGCACACTTTGTTAGTCCAGATGTCAGGCAATGTACTTTGCTTCGTGTCTGCATTTTGGGATGAAGCCTTATTTTAAGACTACCACCACTTGAAAAACCAGGTTCAGGTACTTTCAGATTCACAGGTAAACCATGTTGTAACATCTAATCCCTTTCTTTAGCTAGGCATGTGGCTTAATTTATTTAAGCATAATGGGTTGTGTTATATAAGTCTTCCACTCTTTCTTCTATTGAAAATTCACTTTCAGAAAACTGCTTGCTATATTTGGAAAATTTTGACAGGCAAAAGGAATGATATCTAAGTTACATGTGAAAGAACAGATAGATAAAATCTGAAATATTTTCCCTGTGTGTCAGAGTCTGCCCTCGTGAGAGTGTTTAAAGAGCAAAGATACGAAGGCTGAATGCTCACTTGGGAGTAAGTTCTATTGGATCAGACTTCTAAGTTTGGTTGTGATAGCTGCTGAAAAACAACCTCTTCTCCCCTCCCACAGTGGTTCAATCCAAACATGTTTAGTGTCAGGACAGCTAGTGTGATGTAGTGGTTGGAATAGGATCCGAGAGACCTTCAGACCTCATTCAGCTGTAAAGCTCACAGTCAAAAATGACTTTGGGCTAGTCACTTATCTCTCAGCCTAACCTACCTCACAGAGTTCTTATGAAGATAAAAATACTCATGTACACTTCCCTGAGCTCCAGAGGAAGAGTGAGATTTACATATCAAGATAAAGATTATCACAGTACTTCATGAAAGTCTAAACCATGTGGTGGTCACTGTAAACTCCTTATTTCTTCATATAGTAGCCAACACTGGTAAGGGAAGGAACACGCTGAGCATGATTCTGCCTGCTTTAGAGCTTCACATGTTACTGATGAGGAGACTTGGACTTAAATTGGGGAGGAAGGGGCGGGGAGAATTTTTTATTTTGGTGTTACCATCTTGGTAACATGAGATTCAGGCCTTAATTGTATTATCCTGATGCTATGCTTCTTGCTTACAATTTGCAACAATACAGTGTCTCTTAATTCAATTAGTTTGCACATTTGCTAATTTTCATCCACTGTGGTTAAACTTGAGACAGTACATTGTGTGCTTATTTTAAAAAGAATTATGTCCTAGAAAAATAAAAAATAAAGAAACAGAGGGTTGCATTCTGCTTGACAGCTCTGTTATGTACACCCACATGTCAGCTGGGCTGTCATTTTTCTATCTGAGCTGTGCAAAAGCTTATGTTGCCACCAGTGGCTGATTTAGTGACTTCAAAAGAGGCAGTAGTGTGCTTTTTGTCTAGATTCCCTGGAAGACTTGATCTGGAAACCATGAGTTCAGAAGAAGAGGTGTAAAAGAGTCCACTCTCTAACGTAGGGTAGGTCACAATTTTCTCTTCATTTCATTCAAAACCCACCTTTTTCCATATATGGGGCTTAAGGTGGGTTACACTTAAATAAAAAGCAGTCATAATTACAACAATCACACCTTAAAATGCTAATTGCAGTACAGAATAAAGTAATTGCTGTGTTTAAAATGCTTTCTGAAAAAGAAGCGTTTTCGTGTTCTAAGAATGTCAGCAGTTTGGGACTAGTGGGCCTTTTGAGGGAGGGAATCCTACAGCTGTGATACCACCTCAGAGGAAGCCCTGCATTTTATTTCTTTATTCCTTTATCTATTCCAGAAAGCCAACCCTTGACATAGAGCAGGTCATTCAAAGAGGATCAAATTCTGTGAGGGAGGTATGGAGGACTGAAGCTGTTAGAGCTCTTAAGTTTAGAATCTGCCCCTCTAATGGATCTTGGAAACAAACTGGCACCTACATTTCTCAATATGGGAATGTTTTGCCCTTTCCCCTAAAAACAAAGCAACCACCAGCCTCAAATGCAGGCATCCAATTCTCTCTTGATCTACAGCTATCTGTATATCTGATTGCCCCCTAGCACTGCTTGGGTTCCCAGTGAGCTAGACTAGACTAGCAACCCCCATATATCTCACACCTACAAATGGCACATCTATCCATAATCCCTTTATCCACCACCCACTTGCTGTAGCCAGGATTGCCAAGATCACTTGCTTAATGTTCAACTACTTTTGTTCCTTATGACAGGGTATTTTCCTGTCGACATACATTGTCACATGCATACAGTGTTATGCATGAAACTGGTGGATGCCTTTTAGAATTGTCTGGCAATTTTAAGGAGAAATATTGCAAGTCTATGTGGTATAGATGAGGTAGTCAGTGACAGAGGCGTAACTAGGGAAAACGGCGCCCGGGGCAAGCATTGAAATGGCGCCCCCCCACGCCCCCATGCCCCCCCAACATACTACATTATACTTAGGTTTTTCCTCACAAGCGCCCGCCGTCAAGCCAGGCCACTGACTGGCCGGAGGCGCCAGCAAAGCAATGGGGGCGGGCGGCGCGGAAGGGACCGCTCGTGGGGGAGGGGGTGCCGACGCGCTCCCTTGACTGCTGCAGCGCTGCTGCACTGAGCAGGAAACATTTGTATTAACAAAAATTAAAAAAAAATTTAAAAAAAATTTTTTTGTCATGGCGGCGCCCCCCACGTGACCAGAAAAGATGGTGCCCGGGGCATGTGCCCCCCCGCCCCCCCCCATAGTTACGCCTCTGGTCAGTGATATTTACCATTAATTCTTTTTCCAAGGAAGAAAATGATATTTTTGATAGATTTTTGCCAAAATGAGTGGGCAGAATAAAAGCCAAGTGTAAGTAAAATGATAGCTAATATTTACTGGTTGCCATATATATACTTCATGTGCCAATACACATAAAAAGTCCAAATCTGAATTATTGCTTTACTAAGAAAAATAAATTTAAGCGCCTAAACCCCCAAGTTCTTCATAGGCAGCTATGATTCTTGTATTTGACTTAGAAATGCTTATTTATGGTGTTTCCACGTATCTTGAGAATCTTGTGCCAGGCATTGTAGGAGAGACAAAGCAAACTATTTACAAAACAGATGCTCCATTAATTGAAAATCTTAATTTAATTAAAAACTTTAATTTAAAAAGCCACCCACTAGCTTGGATGGCTTTAAAAGAGGCTTAGACAAATTCATGGATGTCCGGTCTATCAATGGCTACTAGACTGGTGGCTATAAGCCACCTCCAGCCTTGGAAGCAAGATGCCTCTAAATACCAGTTGCAGGGGAGTAGCAAGCAGTAGGAGAGAGGTCATGTCATCACCTCTTACCTGTGGGCTTCACTGAGGTATCTGGAGGCCCACTGTGTGAAACAGTGGATCAGGCCTTGGGGCCTGATACTGCAGGGCTGTTCTTATATTGGTGGAATTGGCTCAATGTAATGGATTAATTTTTTGACCCAACAAGTAGGCTGCATTCAAAATAATCCTGTTAGATTCATGCAGTAGGGTTTTCCAAGGCGTTTTCTTTTCAGCTACAGCTTCTGAATCTAATGTGGGGGAGGGTTGAAGAGACATAGAAGTAATTTCGTGCATATGTATCTTGCTGCACGGGCCTTTGGATAGGGACCCTGGCTTGTGAATGCTTTTGATGGTTTGCTTGGCTTTTAATACCATTAAGTCTTAGCACTGCATTCAGTAATTGCTCCCTTTACAACTATTAAGTTCTCTTTTTGATAAAACTTTAGATTCTGTCTTCCACTGTGATTGTGGCCACACCTCCTTTCTAGTTCTGATTGAAAGCTGTGACTTGGTTCAGACAACCAGATATGCCAGGTGAGTTTGATCGTGAGCTTGACCTGAGTCGTGTACGTCCCTTCCTCCACTGCCCTTTCTTCCTCTGCTTGTATCTTTAGGAATTGGAGTTTGGTTGCACAGCCCTGCAACTCATCTGAACCCCGCAACTCATCATTTATAAACCATAATTAGACCAGCATTGAAACCACAGTCCAGTCTCAGTTTCAAATGCTAGTTTAATCGTGGTTTGTAAACTGCTTTGGCTTCAGATGAGTGAACCTGCTCTGGGTTCACTTTATTAATTAATTAATTAATTAATTAATTAATTACATTTTTATACTGCCCTAACCCAAGGTCTCAGGGCGGTTCACAACAATCAAATACTGAAAACAATTTAAAACAAATAATAAACAATCAAAAGTTTAAAAGTTAAAAGTTAAAAAGCTAAAAAGTTAAAAGCTAAAAAGCTAAAAAGCTTGGGTAAAAAGTTAAGTCTTTACACCCCTTTTAAAAGCCACTAGAGATGGGGAGACTCTTATTCCCACGGGAAGTGTGTTCCAAAGTCTCGGGGCGACAACAGAGAAGGCCCGTCCCTGGGTGGCCACCAAACGACATGAAGGTAGCCACAGACGAGCCTCCCCTGATGAACATAGTGAACGATGGGGATCATGCAGAAGAAGATGCTCTCTTAAATACCGTGGGCCTAAGCTGTTTAGGGCTTTATAGGTTATAACCAGCACTTTGTATTTTGCCCGGAAACCTATCGGCAGCCAGTGCAACTCCTGTAATATAGGAGTAATATGGTCTCTTCGAGATGACCTGGAGACCAACCTGGCTGCCGCATTTTGTACTAATTGTAGTTTCCGGACTACGTACAAAGGCAGCCCCACATCGAGTGCATTGCAGTAATCCAGTCTGGAGGTTACCAGCAAGTGTACTACTGTTTTGAGATCATGAACTTCAAGAAACGGACGCAGCTGGTGTATCAACCGAAGCTGATAGTCCTGCCAACACTCAGTCCCCAGTCCTGCCAACACTCAGCTGTAACAAAGCTGGCAGGAAGAACCAAACTATGATTGCAACAGAGATAAGGGAAGGAGGCTAAGGGAGAGGGGAGGAGGGAGCACATGGCTCAGGTCAAGTAGTTTAATATATCATTTTATTGGGTCATCTAAACCAGGCTTTGACAAATTTTCTTTGGAACTAGGAGCCAACCTTAAAATTAGGAGTAGACAATTAACCCTTGACAAAATTACTGTACTTACTGATGGACACTGTGGAGGGGGAGAGTGAATTGGCTTCTCTTTATTCCCTTAACAAGTAACATACTTAGAAAAGAAATGGGACTGCCTGAAACAAATATTTGTTTATTGAATAACTTAGTCTTGGTGCCATGGTTAAATTTCTAGGTGCCATGGCTCCCTGGCACTTGGGATCTGTTAAGCTCTGATCTATACTGATCCTCTATCCCCGCACATAATTTATTAATTAAATGATATTAACTAAGCCATCCCCAACACTCTCCCTGCTAGATAAAAGCAGCCAAATTGGGCAAGGATCCAGAGAATAGGTGGTAGGCCGCACCGCCCCAAGCAGCTTGTCCAAGTCATCAGGCATCACAGATTGAAACTGATCCATATGTGATCCATATCACATATGGAAACTGATCCATATGTATGAGGCTTTCTCTCAAGCTTTGGGGGAATTACTATCAGAATTTGAAAAATACCGTTTTCAATATGGGGAATATACTATCAGAATTTGAAAAATACTATGTGAATCTGAAAAATACCTACCCTTAAACTGTTTTTGCACATAGTAAAATTTAGTAGAACACTTTTTAGAAGAAAGCTTACATGTCTGTGTGGAATATTTTGTAGAATATGAAATAATGTTAATGATTTTAGTTTCTCTAAAATGGTATGAGAGATGAGATAATAATTTGCTTATTGTCTGATTTTATTATTTACAATATTGCTGTGTTTTCTTGTAGATCTATGACATATTGTAAGGATATATTTTTTCCTGCACAATATAGATTTGATTGATTTGAATGCCTATGGGAAGTTGTTGGTTGTGTGAATAGAGAGAATGGAAGATATAGGGGTGTGTGTGCATGTGAGTGAGAGAGAGAGAGTGTGAGTGTGTGTGTAGTGTTATGGAGGAGAAAAGAAAATTCATGGATTAAGCTGAGATATGAAGACGAATGTCTAGGTTTGTGTGTCTCTGAATCAAACATTAAGTGATGTAGACCAGGGACGATAAATGCATTGAAGTGCTTGAAACATTCTCTGCAGGTTAGAATCAGATGTAATTCTGTACTGTAACATCTGCTGCCATAAATGGTACCTTCCACCTTCAAATTCCTTTGAGAATTCATCATAGCCTAAGCTGAGCTGGACTGCCATCACTCACTTTAGGCTCCAAAAGGAATTTGAAAAGAATTCTGTAGGCTGACAAAAAGCACAACTGCCTCTCTGGCCAGTAATGAATCTGCAGGGTGTGTTTGTGTGTATTTTCCTGCCCGGTGCATGTGGGGGTTGGGGTTGTGATGATGTACTCATAAATTTTTCAGTAAGATAGGTTCATGCTGCCCTAGAAAAACTCTGCACTCTGTTTTAGGACAAAGTGCATATGATAAACTTGTTGAAAATGATTGAGTTTGAAATGAAGAATACATCAAATATCTATATACCCTTTTCAGTCTCTTCTTTCTTTGAAAGAAAGAAAAACACTGTCTCCACTAATACTGTTTTTTGGTGAGGTTTGGAAAAATGGTCAGCATTCTGGACGGATTTATTACATGTATACCACACCCTTCCTCCAAGAAGCTCCTGTCTTCACAGCAACACTGAACTAGACTAGGCTAAGAAATTGTGATTTGCCCATGACTAACCAGTGAGTTTCATGCTGAGCAGGAATTTGAACCTGGGTCTCTGTACTCCTAGTCCAACACTCTGACTGCTACACAACACTGTCAAGTATAAGAGCATGAATGGGTAGCACAGTGTGTAGACAGAAGGTTGTTCTTTATTAGCATTGCCTTTCCTCATATCATTCAGCCCTGCTGTTTTCCTCATATACAGCTGACTGTTGTCTGAAGGTTGTGTTCGGCTTAACATTCTTCTAGAGGGGCCTATTGTCATTGGGCGGCGGGTGGCCAGCATTGCCATTTAACAACTCCATCTGGTATTCAAGCCGGACCTCTTCCTGGAGAGGTTGATGTGGCTGGTTTTCTCCAAGTTGTACTGCTGCGATTCACTTTATATGGAACTGCCCTTGAAGATAGTCTAGAAACTTCCATTAGTCCAGAATGCAGTGGCAGGGTTTTGTCTGGGGTGTGGAGGTTGGGTCATATGCGGATCCTGTACCAGCTTTGTCTGCATCCTATTTCCTTCTGGACTTAATGTGTGGTGCTTGTTTTTATGTTTGAGCCCACAATGGTCTGGGCCCATGATATTTCAAGAACTCCCTCTTGCGTGGACATAACTGTGATCTTGGCTTTCCTACAAAGGCTGTCCTTTGCATTCCCCTGCTGTTGGAGATAAGGTGGGTGTCCATGGGATACAGACCTGTCTTGGCTGTGGCACCAAGCTATGGAATGACCTCCACATCATACACACACAGGGACAGTGAAGTGTGTGTTTGTGTGAGTGAGAGAGAGAGACAAATGTCCCTGGGCCGCAGAGCCCGGGAGAAGTTTGCCAAGGTGCCCCTCATGCCCCAGGGTGCCCCTTCTCCTCCCGGGTGCTTCCCACATACACTCTGCTGCTGAGGCAGGGCGTGCTACTCTGCTCTGGCCACGCCCCTTCTCCTTGCATTAACACAACTTGTTAGGGAGCGTGGCCACCGCCCTGAATGCAGCCCCCTGCCCACTGGTGAAGTGTTTTCTTTCTTTTTCTCCCTTACAAGCCAGCTATGCCCCTTTTGTTTCCAGAGCCTTGCCCCCTGCATTGGCATGGGGGGAGGGGCATGGCCGGCGCAGGGTAGTGGGCTCAGTGGCCTTGCTGGCTTGTCCCAGGGCCAGTAACCTCACTACAGCCCTTCTCCCCATGGTATGGCCGATTTCCTCACTGCCCACGAAAGGCACTGAAAGCTGTATAGTTTAGGTGAGCGTTTTAGACTCTTTGAAGTGGCCTTGTTGAAATGAGTTTTTGTTGCGATGTCAGTTTTTATTAATGTGTTGTCATTTTCTCTGAATGCCAGCTGCCTTGAGTGCTCTTCTCTGCTCTTAAATGTAGCACTTTCCTACATTTGGGAGTGAATGCACATAGGGCTCTGTTAAAATAAGGACTAAGCCTGCTACCTGCCTCTGGTGACTCTGCCACTGAGAATTAAGCCTGATCCTATCTTCAGCCTTGGCCGTTGATTTGCATCCTTTGATGCTCCTTCCTTTGTATTGGCCACGTTGTAGCGTGTGATGGAATGTTTGGACCTGGCTCTTATTTTTAAGTACTGGTATAAATGCCTATGAAATTTAATGGATGATGTGTAGTTGGTTTGGGAAGTGCTCCGGTATTTCCTTCACTGGTTATCTTCCTGTACTCAGCACCTGATGCATGACTTCCCCCTCTTTGCTATTTCCTAGAGTAGTCAGGCAGTTTTCATGCTTTCCCTTCCCTGTGCCTTAGCAAGTTTAATTTGTACACAGTGTGGCTGATCTATTGGGATACATGGTGCCTTATACAATAAGCAAAAAAAGAGATCTCTGCTTCAAGGAACTTGTCAAAATTTAACTTTAGAGAGGAGGAGGAATGTGAACAAATTGCACAGAATTAGACTTTGTTGCTGTCGGGGATGGTAAATGCTGTGTGGCTGGCAATTGTGTCCTGACATTCCCCTCCAAAAGAAAAGCAATTAATTCGGCATAGTGCCTGAAACTAAAAGTCCATGACTGAACAGGAAGAAGAGCTAACATTGTCCGGGAATTAGCAGCATGTACGTACTTTCAGAGTAGGACAAGACTGGCTGACATCTGGGCATTCCTTTTCTGTACTTTTTTTGTTTCTGCACGGTAATTTAAATGTTTCAGGGAAGTGGCACTTCACACATGTGTGATGGAAACTTTACTGCCTAAATCTGCAGCACAGTGGAATTTTTTGTTTTTAGTTCACTCGATCTAAATGTGGGAGTTTGCATCCTGCACTTGGGGGGCATGTACAGGCTCTCTTTGCTCTTGTCTTTTGGATGGGAATATGCTTGCTGTTGCATCTCTCCCCCCCCCGCGCCCCTCTGGTGCACAAAAGGACTCTTGTGAAGAAATCCTTTTAGGCTTATTTCAAAGCCTTGTGGAGGAAGTATGAAGAGAGCCTCCACTGATTGACTGGAGATGACGACTGCCGGTGATATCCTGGCACTGGCAATGCTATTCAGAAAGGATGTGTTAGATCTGGGTTCATTTTTGAAGTCAAGCAATGTCTGTTTTAAGAATTCACAATGCTGCAGTCCTGTTAGTTGAAGCATTTATGCTTTTAATGTCATGTGGCTTCCCTGCCCCCTCCCCCTGTTAAGTTTACGTTTTTGTTCTTTACCACTTCTACGCCCTTTAAATTGGTGAGGATCAAAGAAGATTCTATTGTAACTTTGTCTTTAATCTTCTATATCAACTAGTCGGATACCCATTCCCACACAGAGATTAGTAGTGACAGGGTGCCACAAGACTCTTTTCATTCAGGCATTGCAATGAGGGGTTTATAGGAGCAATCAAGATGTCTACTGTAGCTTCTTCAAAAAGAGCTGCTGCTCCTTGTAATAATTTGGCAGAAGGGCTGTCAGGCTGTCATGCTACATACAGCAGATGCACAAAACATTGATTTATACATACACACACACACCTTCCTTCTGAAATTTCCAGAAGTCATCTGGGTAGTTTGTTTATGGGCTAGGGAAATATGAATGCTTTTTTGGGCATTCTTGTTTATCTGCTCTTGGCATCTGTTTTGTATATGGCCTTTTGAAGCTGTATATTTTAAATAGGTCTGAAGTTGCTTTTAGTAGTTCCAGCAGAGAGATTGCTCTTTTGCCAAGTGGTGCTGGGAGAGAAACCTTAGAAATCGGGCAAGCACGGGGCCCAGAACTGAGTGAGTGAATCAGAAGCCAGCCTGTTTAGTTGTACTCCTGCATTCAAGGCGAATCTGGCACCATCACTTACATGCTGTAAAGCGGCAGTGGGCATTAGGTAGCTCGGGAGTTACTGGTAGCTTCCAGGCTTATCTGAAATAGGTCTCCAGGTGTGTGAACTTGGCTTCTCCCTCCCATCCCTTCTAGCCAATACGGCAGATCTGATTGGCTGGCTGAATAGGAGCAGGGCCGTGCCATTTTTAATCTCTCCGAAACGTGAGGGTTGCTTTTACCTTCTCTCTGTCATTAATTTCTCTCCAGTTTTGTCTCCTACAAAGCAGCCTCTCTTGCTCCTCTCCTGACCTGCAGCAAATTTACCTGGGAATCCAGGGGTTTTGATGTTAGCATCCCTGTCTTGTATAAGCTGCCATTCTGTGACTGGCTCCGCTTTCCCAAGCTGCTGTTTTGTGCTGGTAGCTCCCAGAAACCAACAGTCTGCCCACTCCTGCTAAATAGAGTTCTGAGTTCTTTTTGGCCAGCTTTTCTCCACCCACCTACCCACCATCCCAGACTCTGCAGTCTCTTGCAGAGGTGACATTAGCATAAATGAACAGCTGGATGGCTCTCTTGAAAAGGTTGGCACATTGTAATGCAGCACCCATGCGTTGAAACCGAAGCATACACATTAATTCATAGATTAACAAAAGTGCTGTAAAAACAGAAGGTGCACAGCACTGTCTTCATTTTTATCTGTTTTGAAATAGTATCAATTGCATCTGAAATTAAATGTTTTATGGAGTTAGGTCTTTGTTGGAACAAAATTAGTCCTCCATGATTAAAGATGGAAGTGGAGAGCAAGAGAAGGTCAAGATTCAGCTTCCATATGTTATTGCAGAGCTGCAAGTGTATTTTGATGTTTAAAGCAGGATTTCTTAACCTTGGGTCCCCAGATGTTGTTGGACTACAACTCACATCATCCCCAGACATGGCCTTTGCGGCTGAGGATGATGAGAGTTGTAGTCCAACATGTGGGGGCCCAAGTTTAAGAAACCCTGGCTTAAAGTATGCATTGGCCTGAAGAAGGGTCCTTTTGGTTCCACAGTTGAACTCCTTATATTTTAACGTTTCACTACTTCCTGCCCAGAGAATTAGTTTTCTTTCTTTCCTGCTGATTGATTTGATTGATTGATTGATTTTCTTTTCTGTTGATTGATTTAAGTGCCATCAAGTTGGTGTCGATTCTTAGCAACCACATAGATTCTCTCCAGAATGATCTGTCTTCAACTTGGCAATTAACATCTCTCGGTGGTGCATTCATTGCTGTCGTAATTGAGTCCATCCACCTTGGTGCTGGTCATCCTCTTCTTCTCTTTCCTTCAACATTCCCCGGCATGATGGACTTCTCAAGAGAGCTGGGTCTTCAAAACTGTATCCAAAGTTTGATAGTTTGAACCTGGTCATTTGTGCCTCGAGTGAAAATTCTGGGTTGGTTTGTTCCATGATCCATTTGTTTATTTTTTCTGGCTGTCCATGGTATCCTCAAAAGTCTTCTCCAGCACCAAAGTTCAAAAGTGTCAATGCTTTTTCGATCTTGCTTTTTTCAAAGTCCAGCTTTTGCATCCATAGAGTGTCACGGGGAAAACTATTGTCCGAACAATTCTAATCTTTGTAGGTATAGACACGACGAGGCATCTAAACATCTTTTGCAAGGCCTTCATTGCAACCCTACCAAGTGCAAGTCTCTGTCATATTTCTTGACTGCTGGATGGCTGATCCTAAAAGGCAGAAGCTATCCACCACTTCAGTGTCTTCATTATCAATTCTCAGGCTGGTTGCTGTACCTGTTGTCATTAGTTTAGTCTTGACATTTAGTCGTAGACGCATTTTTTCACTGTACTCCCTGACTTTCATTACTAGAGCTTGCAGATCTGCATTCACATCCACATTCTCAGCTATCAGAGTGGTGTAATCAGCGTAGGGCAGGTTATTGATGTTTCTTCAACAGCCCTATCTTTGCCGACCTGGAACCAGTCTGTTTCACTATGTTGCGTCTGGACTGTGGCTTTCTGTCCTGTGTATAGTTTTCTCATGAGAACAATGAGATATTCTGGGACATCCATTTTTCCTAAGGATGTTCCACAACTCGACATGGTCGACGCAATCGAATGCCTTTCTGTAGTGAATAAAGAACATATTGACTTCTTTCTGGTGTTCTTTGACTTTATCAATTATCCAGCATGCATCAGCAATGATGTCTCTTGTTCCTCAGCCTTTTCTGAAACCAGCTTGAACATCTAGCATTTCCCTTTCCACTTAGGGCTCTAAACTGCTTTGGGTGATCCTGAGCATTATTTTGCTAGCATGTGAAATTGAGGATATTGTGCAGTGGTTTGTGCAATCTGTTAAGTCTCCTTTCTTTGGTATGGGCATGTAGACTGACCTCTTCCAATCTGTTGGCCACTTTCCTGTTAAGCAGTTATAAAATGTACCTGATCTCTCTCTCTCTCTCTCTCTCTCTCTCTCTCTCTCCCTCTCCCTCTCCATATGTCTTTTTAGGAGTTCTAGTAGCAGAAGGTTTTTTAAATTACTAGTTACCTAAGTTACATGCTAGTTTTATGTATAAGATTAATTTTAGGTAAACCAAAGGGTAAGGAGGAGTGTATGTGTGGGAGACTGGGACTGGTAGAAACTTTAGAAGAGCGGGTTGTAAGGTGTGCATGTATGTGTTTGTAAACTTTCCAGAATATATAAACATTTTGGTGCTTGCAAAATTTAATAAGGACAAAACCTCACCTGAAGCAAATTGATGGGGCAAGGCCAGTTGTTGAGTGCATCATGAAAGTTGTTGTTCTGGCTATTATAGAGCAAATATTTATTTATTTATTTATTTATTTAATTAACATTTTTATACTGCCCAAAACATGCGTCTCTGGGTGGTCTACAACAAAATAAAAACAGAAAGTAAAACTTAAGTTAAAACAAAAAATGTAAAACACAATTCAAAAATTTTAAAAGAATATTTTAAAACAGCATTAAAACCATTAAAACAATATTAATTAAAAGCCTGGGTGAACAGATGCGTCTTTAAAGACTTTTAAAAATCTGTCAGAGATGGGGAGGCTCTTATTTCACTAGGGAGTGCATGCCAAAGCCTCGGGGCAGTAGCGGAGAAGGCCCGTCCCTGAGTGGCCACCAGACGAGCCAGTGGCAACTGCAGACGAACCTCTCTAGCCGATCTCAGTGGAGAGGTTCTCCCCCAGAATAGCTAGCTAATCTGGAAAATGTCATTGTAAACATTTGGTTTTGAGAAAGTGAGATGTAACTGGATTAGGTGACTTCAGAATGGTGATGGAGAAAAATTAATGTAGTAGTTGCAGAGGGAGGCAATGGTGAGAGTTTCAGAGGTATCATAACTAGCAGTGTGTAGACAGGTCCTAGAAGATAATGTGAAAACAGTGAGTGGTAACCTGGACTGAGGAGGCGTTTTGAGGAGAGGTCTGGTATTTGATTATTTGTTTCTAGCAGAGTGTATATGGCAGCTATGTGTGCTGAGATATTTTCTCTTCCTCTCTCTCCTTCATTTGGAACAGATACAAGAGAGGTTTGATGGATGGGGAAGCTTTGCCAAAAAGTGGTATGTCAGAACTCAGGAAAAGATAGATACAATCTCTTGGGGATAGGTTTCAAAACAGAGGCAGTGGCACACTGTGCAGTACAACAGATTTAATCAAAAATCAGAAGAGCTTTGCAACAAAAGAGTGCAAAGAGAGAGTAGTGAGGCTACAGTAATCATTGACATTGATTTGCTCGCTATCTAGCTGATATCCCTCTTGGCAGTAGCCTTGCAAAAGTAGGCCAGAATGGACAGTTGGCAAATTCAAGCCGAGAAAAATAGGTTAGTAATAGCACAGAGGGAGTCCCATCTATGGATTGTAATGTAGTAAAAGTCCATGGGCAAACCAAGGTGACTCCAGTTCCTGCTTGATATTACAATACGGTGAGGCTCCTTTTTAGTGTTTCTCCCCCTGCCCGATCCAGCTTGTACTTATATTTTAGCTTATATATAGCTTTTATATATATTTTTATATATAGCTTGTACTTATATATTTATTTACTTATATATTTATTATATATTTTTATATATAGCTTGTACTTATATTTTAGAAAGCAAATCGAGAGAGAATTTTAAAAGTATGGCAGAAGTGATGTGGTGGTTTAAAACGCTTATCTGGAGTTCATATCTGACTTTTAAAAAATAGTACTGTGTGAAGTCCTAAAGCATACACTGGCTAAGATACTTTATTTTAAAAATCCCATTTAATATTTGAATGGAAGCAATTATGTGTAATCAGTATTCTGAGCAAAGTTAAGAGTTATTAAATCATGTGCCCCTTCAGCAAGTACTTGTTCTAATGTTACTTATTGCATTCATACATATCAGAAGGAAAAAGTGTTTTTAATTATTAGTGTTAACTTGCAACGCTTTCCACCTGCCTGTTCATAAGATTATTAAGGTGATAAGTGCTTATGAAAACTTATTCCTAACTTTTCATACTTTCTAGACTGAGCTTTGTGTAATGTCAGGTTCGGAGCTGTGAACTTTGGAACATTCTTGCAAAATGATTTTTTTTTAATGAAGTATGTTTGTAGCATGCCACGTGGAAGCTTAACTTCATTTTCATCTACATTACTAGTTAGTGATTCCCCACTTCTTGGAAAAATGTATTTCCACTGGATGGTTCTGATTTATTCTTTGTGAGAAAGTGTACTTGTCAACTCTTAAGAACTTTTCTGCAGGGTGCCCACCTTTATCCTGACAAGTTCTCATACCTGCCAACATGTCCCTATTTTTCCATTCAGGTGAATGGGAAACTAGGGACATGTTGTTGTTTGTTTGTTTATTATTTTATTTTACATATTTGTATACCACCCAAATCTTATGTCTCTGGGCGGTTTACAACACGCTAAAAACAACATTAAAACATTAGTTAAAAACAAATCAATAAAAAATTTGAAACACAACAATTTAAGATTTTTAAAACAATATTCTAAAAACATTAAAATATATCTGTTTGGCCTGGCTTTCCAGGGTTTTTAAATTGGTTTTAATATTTTAACCCAGTTTCAGGGTTTTTAATTACTGCGACTGTTTAATTATTGTTTTAAAATGTTTTAAAATTGTTAACTGTTATATTGTTTTTTTAATTTTTGTTTTAGCTCTTTACTGTTTTAATGGTTTGTTTTAATTGTAAACTGCCCTGAGCCATTTTGGAAGGGCGGTATTAAAAAATGAAATAAATAAATAAATAAAAACAATTGAAACAATACTGCCCAAAACTTGCGTTTCTGGGCGGTCTACAACAAAATAAAAACAAAGTAAAACTTAAGGTAAAACAAAAAATTTAAAAAACAGTTCAAAATTTTTAAAAGAATATTTTAAAACAGCATTAAAACCATTAAAACAATATTAATTAAAAGCCTGGGCAAACAGATGCATCTTTAAAGACTTTTAAAAAGCTGTCAGAGATGGGGAGGCTCTTATTTCACTAGGGAGTGCATTCCAAAGCCTTGGGGCAGCAACGGAGAAGGCCTGTCCCTGAGTAGCCACCAGATGAGCTGGCGGGAAATGCAGACGGACCTCTCCTGATGATCTCAATGGGCGGTGGGGTTCATAACGAAGAAGATGTTCTCTTAAATACCCAGGGCCCAAGCTGTTTAGGGCTTTATAGGTTATAACTAACACCTTGTATTTCTGCCTGGAAATATATCAGCAGCCAGTGTAACTCCTTCATTACAGGAGTAATATGGTCTTTCCTAGATGACCCAGAGACCAGCCTGGCTACCGCATTCTGAACAAATGTAGTTTTTCCCTTGCGTAGGAGATCCTCAGATAGGGTGATGCACTGCTCATGCCCGAGACAGGACTGGAATCACGTGGTTTGAGTTGTAGGCGTGGTTACCTCCTCACCCCAGTTCCAGTTCTGTCTCGCTCGAGATAGCATCTATCGGAGAGAGCTCTGGTTAGTCTTTGTATCTTACTCTCGTAGCTGTATTTTCCTTTCTCTCCTTCACTTCTCTTGGTGTGCAAGGGCGGGAGGAAAGCAGACCCCTTTTCGGTGAACAAAATTTCCCCTACAAATTGTACCTTTTTCTGTTATATTCTAATTGGCCTTTAAAATTGTGTTTTTATTGCTTTGATGATTATGGAGTTCGCTCATACTGAAGAGCTGATGCAGGCTTCCCTCTCAGACTCAGCTCAGCTGCCGCAGCACCTGGACAGCGAGTCCCCCTCAGCGGCTTCCCCTTCCCGCTCTCGTGTTATATCAAAGCGCTCGGCTTGCTCTCCACCTACCACCGAATGCGCCCAGCCGCCGCCATCTTTAACAGCGGGAACCTCGCCTCCTGACCGCATTGAGCTAGAAGGTCTGGGGCAGCGCCCAGCTAAGGCGCACAAAAAGACCCGCCATCTAGCCGATCAACCCTCTTCACCTAAAAAGAAGAAGAAGGTTAAGGATTCGGCTCTTTTGATCGAGGGGCGCAAGCGGCTCAGTGAACGCCTACTAATCCAGGCGGTCTGCCGCCGGTCTAAAGTCAAGGCGGGAAAGAATGGCGCAAAAGTGAAAGCGCGCCAAAAGGAGACCGCACGCCGACATAAAATGGAGACTGTAGCCTGGAGCCCGGTGGGCAACATGTCGGCTTTAGTTCTCCCTCCTGATGGGAGTGCGGCGGTAGAGAGGGAACCAGCTGGCCCGCGCTGCCCCCCCCCGCTGCCAATGGTCCCGGTGCACACGGAACTGCCTGCCATACCAATGCCTTCAGAGCAACCGGTGAGTAGGGACCTGTTTTCCCCTCAAGCCACACAATGGCTTTGAGCGTTTTTTGCCCGGGAGTTTCACCTTGAGCCACCTGCGGCTCCGTTTGTTTCTCAGGAAGTTCAGCCTTATGCTATCTCCATTCCGGTCAACTCGGGGGCCATTCAGAATGCTATGGCGGGCACAGCACAGACCCAGGAAGGTCTCCCCCCCATGGCTCCAGCTGCCGCTCCCAGGGGGTGGAAACGATCTAGATTGCAGGGAGCTGACCATCTCTCCTCCTCATCTCTCGATTCCAGCCCCCGTCATAGGGCTATCCCATTGGGAGAGCGAGGGAGGTTTCTCCCTAGACCTCCGGTTCACAGAGTCAGAGCTAAACAGAGGAAGCGTTCCTCCTCCTCGTCGTCTGCCTCTCCTATTAGGAAACACAGGCCTTCTCGTTCTAAGGTGCCTACCCCCCTGATTCCTCCCCCACTTCCGGCAGCCCCAGTCCCTTCCCCCTCCCCGGCCCCAGCCAGACCTTCCCATCCAGTAGCCCCCTCATCATTCTTGGAAGAAGGCTCCTCTAGCACCCCTCCAGTGGTACCTAGGGACCCTATAGAGTCAGATAAAGAGGAAGGGGAACTCTCAGAGGAGGACGTAGCCCCCCCAATTTCTAACACTACTAGACTTTTCTCATCTTGGGAATTTGATGTGTTATTGGCCAAAGCTAAACGTGTTATTAATGATGTTTCCTCTACAGTGGCCGCTCCAGCAGATGCCGCCTTTGATCAGCAGGTTTTCCCTCCATCAGAACCTACTGTTCCCGTGGTTCCCTTTCCCCCTCTTTTTCACAGAGTTATGAGTGCAGAATGGCAGCGGCCCACTTCATCCAGACCCATAGGCAGCGTTCCAAAGAAGCACTATAACCTACCTTAAGAGGTTGCCAAGCTTTTAGCTAACCCCAAGGTGGACCCTCCGGTGGTTCAAATGGTCTCAGGAGCCCTGGTCCACTCCGAACTTCAGGAGCAACTCAGAGATCAGGAAGACAGACGGTGCGACGTTCTCCTGAAGAAGGCGCACGATGCCTCCACCGCGTCTATCAAAATGGCCACGACGAATTCCATCTTTGCGCGGGCCTTGGTCCTGTGGGCCAAAGAATTAGTTAAGCTGGTACCCCCTGAGCTACCGAAGCTCCGACAGGGAATCAACAAGATGGCTAAAGCGGCAGCTCTAACAGCTGACTCTAGCCTAGACATCATTCAACACTCATCTAGAGCCCTAGTGAGAACGCAGAACGCTATGGCTTAGACCGTGGAACGTAGATGCCAAATCGAAAGCGGCTCTGACCTCTGCCCCATTCGTAGGAGCCTCCCTCTTTGGTCCCGCGCTGGACCCTGTTCTCATTGATACCAAGGACAAGAAAAAGGTTATGCCTTCTACCAAGAGAGATTTCAGACCTTCCTCAAGGGGAGGACACAGCTCCTTTCGTCCCTTTAGTCAGTCCTTCAATAACTACTACCAGCCCTTTCAAGGCAGAGATTTCCGATCGGCATCACACAGGGGCTTCGGCAGACCCTAGTGGAGACAATGGCCCAGGGGTCAGAATAGAGCGTCCCGCTCCTTCAATCCGTACTACAAGCAGCGAAAGCAATGACGCCATTCCGGTGGGGGGACGCCTGCAGCACTTCGCCCTCACATGGATGTCTACTTCTTCGGACTACTGGGTCCTTCAAACCATCACCAAAGGTTACGCCATAGACTTGATCTCCAACCCTACTTCCCGCTTCATCCCAACACCAAGATCTTCCATCCCGCAAAAACATTGTCGGATGCGTCTGGCGATACATCATCTTCTTCAAATCAAGGCAATAGAGTTGGTCCCTTCGTCCCAGAGATTTCAGGGGACCTACTCTATTCTCTTCCTAGTACCCAAAAAGGACGGTTCCTGGAGGGCTGTCCTGGACCTCAAGTCATTCAACCAGTTTGTCAGAAAGAAGTTCCGTATGGAGTCCCTGTGCACCATAAAGGAGGCGGTGAGAGAGGGAGACTTCCTGGCATCGGTGGACTTATCGGAAGCATACCTGCATGTCCCCATCCAACCCGAGGACCGTAGATTTCTCCAATTTGCCTACAACGGACAGCACTTTCAGTATCGAGCCCTCCCGTTCGGCCTGGCCTCAGCCCCACGGGTGTTCACAAAACTGATGGTGTCCCTTGTAGCCTTCCTCCGCCTTCAAGGGGTGGGGCTCCATCCGTACCTGGACGACATCCTCCTCAGAGCGCACTCCAGATCTCAGGCAGTCCAGAACGTGACCATCACACTCACGGCCCTAAGGGACCACGGTTTCGTAGTCAACAAGGCGAAGAGCCACCTGAACCCCTCTCAGCAGCTGGTGCACCTGGGAGTACTCTTCGACACAGAGCAGAACACAGTATCCCTCTCCCCGGAGCGCAGGGAGAAGATTACCAAGCAGCTCCGTCCTCTTCTCAACAAGCACCAGGAGGGCCTGATGAAGCTGGCCCAAGCTCTGGGCTCCATGATAGCCTGTCTGGATTGCACACCGTGGGCAAGGTGGCACTCTCGACCCCTCCAATGGCTCCTTCTTCCATGGCAGGAACAGATCATGGCAGCTCAAGACCTTCAGATTCCACTGACCCAATCGGTCAGAGACTCCATCAGGTGGTGGCTGTCTCCGGCGCTCCTACAAGGTCTCCAGTTGACGGAACCTCAAAGGCTCTTATTCACAACAGATGCCAGCCTGGCAGGCTGGGGGGCCCACTGCCAAGGAAGAGTAGTCCAGGGTCAGACACGGAGAGCTCTGTGCCGATAAACTGGCTGGAGTTAAGAGCTGCCCGCCTAGCTCTCCTGCACTTTCAGAATATTCTCCATGGCCACCACGTCCTCTTGCAGACGGACAACATCATGGTCAAGGCACATGTCAACTGCCAAGGAGGAACCCGTTCAGCTCTCCTGATGCAAGAAACCGATCTACTGTTCCAATGGGCGGAACACAATCTTCAGTCCATCCTGGCCGAACACCTCAAGGGAGACGACAACCAGATAGCAGACTGGCTGAGCAGAGAAGCCATAGACCTGGGCGAATGGGCCCTAACCAAAGAGGTCTTCCTACAACTCACGAGAGTCCTAGGCACCCCACAATTGGACCTCTTTGCGACCAGAGACAACAATCAACTGCCCAGGTTCTTCTCGAGGTTCCACGACCCTCTAGCAGAGGCCACGGACGCTCTCCACTCGCAGTGGCCGAAGGGCCTTCTGTACGCATTCCCTCCAATTCCCATTCTGATGAAGGTCATACAAAAGTTGCGACTAGAAAGAGCAGAACTCATCCTGGTAGCTCCCTTCTGGCCTCGAAGGCCCTGGTTACCAGATCTAGTCAACCTGGCGACGGCTCCCCCGTGGCGTCTTCCCATTCGATCGGATCTCCTCCATAAAGGACCTCTTCTTTTCCCGGACCCTCAGTGGCTGCAATTAGCCGCCTGGAGGCTGAACGCAGGATCCTAGCGAACAAGGGATATTCCTCCAAAGTGCAAAGCACTATCCTGGCATCCCGATGGCCGTCCACCATCCGAGTCTACCAATCTACATGGTCAGCATTCGTGAAATGGACGCGCTCGCAGGGGAAGGATTCCCTGACCTCAGGTGTGGCGGAGGTGCTGGACTTTCTCCAGGCCGGTCTAGATATGGGCCTCCGTCCCAGCACTCTCAAGCGCCAGGCCTCCCCTTTGGCCTCAGTCCTTCAGCTTTCCTCTATACCGGCGGGTCATTCCTCTCTCCACCCCCATCTATCCAGATTCCTGCGAGGAGCCGCAAATCTGGCCCCTCCTCCGATCAGGCGTTTTCCCTCTTGGAATCTAAATCAGGTTCTCAACGCCCTCACCAAGGAGCCATTCGAGCCGATCAGCTCTATTCCGTTGCGCATCCTGTCCTTCAAGTTGTGCTTTCTAATTGCCATCACATCAGCGCGCAGAATTTCAGAGTTGGGAGCCCTTTCAGCCCATAAGGAACTCTGTACCTTTCATTCAGACTCAGCGGTCCTGCGCTTGGATCCAACCTTTCTCCCTAAAGTTAATTCAACCTTTCACAGAGAGCAGGTTATTGTTCTCCCATCTTTCTGTCCATCGCCGGTGCATCCCAGGGAGAAGCTGTGGAACAAACTTGATGTGCGTAGGGCCTTGCGCACTTACATCCGCCACACCAAAGACATTCATCGCTCAGATGCACTCTTCATGTCCTTCCATCAATCCAACCTGGGAGATAGAGTGTCTAAATCCACATTAGCGGGCTGGATCAAGTCTTGTATACGCGTGGCCTACACGGCCTTGCACCTTCCCCCCCTGGGGGGCTGACTGCTCACTCGACTAGGAGTGCAGCGATGCCTTCGGCCTTCTCTGCCCGCATTCCACTTGCAGAGATTTGTTGAGCAGCTACCTGGTCCTCTTCTACCCCCTTTATCAAACACTATAAAATCCCTGACTTTTCCCAGGAACAGGTGGCATTTGGTCGCACGGTTCTTCAACAGGTAGTCTAGTTACATCCTTCCCATTCCAGTGCCTTTCTGATAGCTTGGGCAAGTCCCTATCTGAGGATCTCCTACGCAAGGGAAAAAGGAACATTGGTCTTACCGTGAAGGGTTCTTTTTCCTTGCAGTAGGAGATCCTCAGCCCCACCCGGATGTATGTCCTGGGTTGGGGGACTACCTGTTTCTTACCCCTTGTTTCCAGGATTGGGTCGGGAATTTGGTAGGGGGCAGTTTTTGAATGTGGCTGCTTTCAGGGCAACAGTAGTGCTATCTATTTCTTTGCCTTCCTTGCCCTTATTATTCTCTGTTTTTCTCAGTTCTTATTCCATGTAGCTCCGAGCTCTCTCCAGTCACGTACCTATTCCTCGCTCATCATCACTGGAACTGGGGTGAGGAGGTAACCACGCCTACAACTCAAACCACGTGATTCCAGTCCTGTCTCGGGCATGAGCAGTGCATCACCCTATCTGAGGATCTCCTACTGCAAGGAAAAAGAACCCTTCACGGTAAGACCAATGTTCCTTTCCGGACTACGTACAAGGGCAGCCCCACATAGAGCTCATTGCAGTAATCCAGTCTGGAGGATACCAGCAGATGTACCACTGTTTTGAGGTCATCTATCTCAAGAAACGAATGCAGCTGGTGTATCAGCCGAAGCTGATAGAAGGCACCTCTGGCCACTGCCTCAACCTGGGACACCAGGGAGAGACTTGGATCCAGAAGCACCCCCAGACTGCGTACCTGTTCCTTCTGGGGAAGTGTGACCCCATCCAGAACAGGCAGATCAAAATCGTCTCTCGAGTTTCGACCCCACACAATGAGTACCTCCGTCTTATCTGGATTCAGTTTCAGCTTGTTATTCCTCATCCAGCCCATTACAGACTCCAGACAGGCATTTATGGAGGTTATGCCCTCTCCCGATGATGCTGACATGGAGAAATAGATTCGGGTGTCATCAGCATAACACCCCGCACCAAATCTCCTGATGATCTCTCCCAGCGGTTTCATGTAGATGTTAAACAACATTGGAGACAATATGTAGCCCTGAGGGACACCATACAAAAGTTCAGATTTTGAAGAACAGGCTCCAAGGGACACCATCTGGAACCTGCCCGAGAGGTAGGCGCGGAACCACTGCAGAGCAGTGCCTCTCACTCCCAACCCCCTCCAATGCTCCAGAAGGATACTATGGTTGATAGTAACGAAAGCTGCTGAGAGGTCCAAAATGACCGACAGAGTTACACTTCCTCTGTCAGTTCCCAATTGGAGATCATCCATCAGGCTGACCAAGGCAGTCTCCACCCCATAGCCAGCCCGGAAGCCAGTTTGAAATGGGTGTAGATAATCAGTTTCCTCCAAGACTGTCTGGAGCTGGGAGGTCACCACCCTCTCAATTACCTTGCCCAACCATGGAAGGTTGGAGACAGGCCTGTAGTTACTCAGCTCTGAGGGATCCAAGGTAGGCTTCTTCAGAAGCAGTCTAATTGCCTCCTTAAGACTAGGAGGCATCCTACCTTCCCTCAGAGACAAATTTATAATCTCTACCAGGCCTTCTACAACAACAGCCCTGCCAGATAGTATAAGCCATGTCGGGCAAGGGTCAAGAGAACAGGTGGTAGGCCACACCGTTCCAGTCAGCTTGTCCACATCCTCAGGAGTCACAAACTGGAATTTATCCAACCTAGCCACACCAGAGCAGCCGCTAGACACCTCCAGATCAGACACTGAATTAATTGTGGAGATGGAGTCTTAAGTCGGCTTGAATACGAGAGATTTCCCCCACAAAGTATTCATTAAACACCTCACAGCGGGTAATCAATGGTTCCAGATTCTGATTCAAGGGAGGAGGGGCACACACTAGCCCTCTCACAACCCTGGACAACTCCTCTGGACGTGAACTTGAGGAGTTCACGTTGGCAGGTATGTGTTCTGTGTGCTTACAAGCTGTTTGACAAGCAGGAGGCACATTTCAGCTTTTGGTTCCTTACTGAATATTTTAGTTTCTTGAAGAATTTTTTTGATGAAGAGATCTATAAGCCTTTAAAGTGGTTGGCTACAGAAGATGATGTGATAGAAGATATCACCAAATTGGTATGTGGTGTGTGTTCATAACATCTTGCTGCCCGTTGCAGAGCACCGAATGCCACTTCCTTCCTCTCCTTTTCTATGAACCCACACCCCAATTCTTTCCTTAGTTTCAAACCTCTCCCCTTCCTTTTCTTATAGAAAGGGAAGGGGGGAAGAAGAATGGTGCCATTTTGCCTTTCTTCCAGCTGCTGGATGGGCTGGTGTGCCATCCCTGAGAACTGGCTCTCAAGCTGGCCCTCACTTCACCCTACTTCATGGTAGGACCATCCCTATTGGGTTTGTCATTCACTGATGCAAACCTAGTAATAAACCTAAGCAATACTAGGTATAGAAACTGAGAATTATTCCACAAATTAAATTAGTATCTATCTGTACCCAACTTCTTGTAAAACTTCCCTGCATGGAGGCAATTCTTATTTGCCACGGGTAACTGAGTGACTGCTTACAAGCATTTTGAAAGTATCTAACTTCAGGCAACCTGTTAGTCAAGTACTTTCTGTAGCTGATCTTTAGTTGTGCCACAGTGTGAGATTTCTAGATCAGTGATATTCAAACTTCTTTTCTTGCAACCCAGTTGAAGGCAATTACATATCCCCACAACCCAAAAGAATATAGGAAAACCTCAGTATACAAAGGGGTTCTGTTCCCTGACATTGCCGCAGATAAGGAAACCGTGAATACCAGATCATTTAGCTCAATGTAATCGCAGAAATTAGGTTCCTGAAGGCTGGGAAACCACTCTAGAAAGTAGGGGGCGGCAGCAATGTGAATTAAAGAGCCCTACTGTGGTCTACAGCCGTCAAGCACTCCAGCTATGCCCCCCAAGCACCAAAATTGTGTTTTTTCATGAAAATATGTGATTTTTACACCTTTCCCTTTCCAATAAAACAAATCACAAAATGGCTGCAATTCATAAAATGGCAGCCAGAAATGACCTCCATGGTCGCTTCCAGCTACCTCAGATATGTAGATTTAACCCTTTCTCTGCCACTTTTTCCTCTCATGTATCAAGGTCTGCCAATTACCTGACCGTGAATATGTGAAACTGTAGATGCCAAATCCGTGAGTAACGAGGTCCTCCTATAACTTATTCTTGTAAGTTTTCATAAAATCATAGTAGGGCAATGCATACTATTTAAACTACTTAAATTTTGCAGAATTACTAGAAACAAGCTATTAGTCTTATATCTTAATGACTGTAATGTCACTTTTAAAATATTGTCAATAATACTTTAAAAGATCATAAAAACTTTAATTAGCAAGGGACCCAATGTCTAATATCCCATGACCCAATACTAAATTGTGACCCAAGCTAGAACCAATGGTCTAGATGGCATATGTTGATGATTGGTGCGGTGGCCTCTAGAATAGATCTGTCTGTAGTATGGGTGGGGTGGAGTGGAGTGGAGTGAGAAAGAGAACTTTCCTGTTCATTGTCATTGTGCTTCTTAAGAATTATTTTGCAGAACCAGTATTTGAAATAAAAATCTGACACAGTGGCCAAAGCAAAAAGAATGAAACTCTGTGCCAAAAATTATTTGTGGTGTTAATTATATGGCATTTGCTATCAATTATTTGTAATAACTGGTCTCTTTTTTTTTTTTGGTCAGGAGGCTGTGATTGATGAGCGTTTTAAAATGTGGTTAAAATAAATGTTGAAACACAGTAAATCATGAATATATAAAAATTGGAAGGCGAACCAGTAGGTTGCTAAAGAACAAGAGTAGGTGGTTGAAACAGGTGGATGGTTATATGTTGCTAAATATTTAATTCAAGCTTTTATTTTGGTGTTGACCAGAAAAGCTGAACATCCTTGCATCACTGTGACTTAAAAACTGCAAGTGTGGGACAAAGGTACTAAACAGAACAGTCGAAATGTGATGTGCTTCATGTAACTGCAAGCAAGTAAAAGTTTGCCCTGTAAAAGTAATATTTTCCCCCGTGTGCTGGAGCTCATCAGTATGGGTTGTGCACTGAGCATGCTTGAGAGACAGGACCAAAACATGTGAGGCTGGTTTCCTGTTGCCTGAGGGTGCCATATCCCCAGTTCCAGGCCTGTCTTGCTTGAGGTAGCAGGGCTGTGAAAGCTCTCCAGCATTTTTTTGGGGGGGGAAATAAGGCTAGTTTCTAATTTTCCTTTTTTATACTTTTATTTCTCTTCCTCCTTTCCTCCTCCCCTTCTCAGATTGTGTGAAGATGGAAAAGGGAGCTATCTTAGCATTTTGTTTTAATATAAATCCTAAACATTTTTCCATTCCTAATTAGACCATTGGCAATTTCTCGTTTCGCTTTCATTTTTCTTTCCTCCTTATAGAGCCTGCTCAGGCAGAAGAGCTTCTGCAAGGATCCCTTTCAGAGGGCCTACAGCTAGCTTCTAATTCCAGCAGTCCTTCTCAAGAGCCCTCCAACCCACCTACTTGGGCAGTTTTGGCCTTGCCTAGGTGAATTGAAATTCCTCCAGCTGATCTGGTGCTTGCTGGGGTTGAGGTCACTGTTGCATGCACAAAAGCTGGAAATAATAATAATAATAAATTAATAAATCAATCATGGATTCATCGTCAACCGGAAAAGGGCCGTCTTCACTAGTCTCAGTCTCTTCTACACCTGGGAGCTCTTTCGATACCGCTCAGTCCTTCATGTTGCTACCCAGGAAAAGAGGGACAAAATCTTTGTGCTCATCCTTCCTCTCTCATGTTGTCACCCCACAGACCTTAGGCTTCTCTCCCAGGTCAAGGAGATTCATGGTAGTGTGTATGGAATTCACTCTCCGATCAAGGTGTCACTCCCATCTCTTCAGTGATTCCTGCTCTGTTGCAAGCTCTCATCTAGGTGGCTACTCACAATTAGATTCAGTTCCCTCCTACTGTTTTCCAGTCCCTGCTGTGGGGCTCTCCACAACCTCAGCAGAGGTTCTTCTCTAACATAACCTTCAAGACTCACAGTTACCACGGACACCAGCCTGAAAGGGTAGGTTACTCACTACGAAACCCAATATGCACAAAGTCTTTGGTCTCTTTTAACGCCAGGAAGTAACATCAACTGGCTAGAACTAGGGGCATCCCGCCTGGCCCTCATCCAATTCCAGCCTCTCCTCTAGGGCCATCCTGTGTTAATACGTTCAGACAACATACCCACAAAGTCATACACACACAGACTTGCTAGGTCCAGATCATAAACCTGAATGGCAAAGCCCTATGATTCTTAGATCCTCAAAGGATTGTTCTAACAGCAGGCAGAGTTGATTCTAGTGGCATCCCATGGGCTCCGGAGGCCCTGGTTCTCACAACTGGTGTACCTCTGTCCACCACCCTTAGCGTCTCCCCTCTCCACAGGGATCCTCTCCCTTAAGGGCCTCTGGCCCATCTGGCCCAGGATGTCTCCAACAGAACCTTGAACCAGAGGTAGGTTAGTTGTTTATTTACGATCTTAGATCAACCAGAGGTTGAACACTTGAACCTCGCCACCAAGGGCTACTCACAAGCTGTGCAAGATTCCAACTTGGCTTCCCAGCATCTATCTACCATCTAGCCCTTCAGACAATGTGGACAGCTTCTCTAGATTTACAGAAAATGACTAATCCACTGGCTACAGGGGTTGCCAAAGTCCTGCCTCCACCAGTTTAGAGCTTCAGTCTGCATTCAAATTCTTTCAAACACCATACCTTTTTTCTGGTCTTGATCCCGAACTTTTCAGAGTGTGGTAGTTCTGTCCGACATTCCCACAGTTCCCATTTTTTCTCTAATGGACCTCCGATTGGCTCCTCCTATTGTCCAGCGTGTTTTTTACCATCAGGGTACTGTCATTCCCCTGCCACTATTTAAACCTTTATCTTCTTCCTCTCTCTTGTTTCTGTCATACTATCTCCTTGCGGTCGCTTTATCTTCATCCCGCACAGTGTCTGTGCCAGTGTTCTCTAACTTTTTTTACCTGTGTGCGGAATGAGTTTTGTTCTGGGTGGCAGTATCAAGGCAGTATCAAGGCATGTGTGCACACATGCATTCAGAATGGGGCCTTCCTGATTCAACCTGAGTGGGATCTAAAATTAACTGAGCAGACATAAAAAAAAGTGTGAGTGCGCACAGGCGCACTCCTTAGAGGGAACACTGGTCTGTGCTGACCACTTTATTGTACATAAGGACTCTGCATGCCCAAGTTGACTACATGGTCCTTACGCCTGATCCTACCTTCAACCGGTCTTATGACCTTGTCCTTCCCCACCTCACCACAGAGAAAGACTTGGCTTACACATTTGCTGGGCTCTATGCATCTATATCAGACGTACTATAGGATTTCACATATTTGACCTCCCTTTGTCTCTTTCAATACCTGTTTCTAGAAGGATTACAGATCTCTCTATGCCCAGGGCGGCCACAGCGGCCTTCTCAGCATGTACTCCATTATAGCAGCCATTCTGCTCCTCCATTTCTCTCCTTATTCATCACTACAAATATTCTCCTTGTAGACACCTCAGGTGATCTTAGGGCTCACTGTCCTCTTACAAGTAGTTTAAATACATCCTTCCCTCCTAGTTGTTTTTTTGCATACTGCTTGGGCATGCCCCATACTGATGAGCTCCAGCACAGGGGAAAAAGGAACACTGGACTTACCGTGAAGGGTTCTTTTCCCCCGTGACTGGAGCTTATCAGGCCCACCTCTGGATGTATATAGTTATTGGGGTTGGTTCTTTGTATCTTGGATGAAGCCACCTTCCAGAACATAACAGTGTTAGTATGTCTCCTTCGTGACTCCTGTTTATTCTCCTGTGTATTTAACCTGTTGCCTTTCTAGGCTTTCTCTCTTTCTGCATGTGCCGCACTCTACGCTACAGTCCTGTACTGGGAAATGGCGCCCTTTGGCAATAGGAAGCTAGCCTCACATGTTTTGGTCCTGTCTCTCGAGCATGCTCAGTGCACAACCCATATTGATGAGCTCCAGTCACAGGGAAGAAGAACCTTTCACATTAAGCCCAACGTTCCTTTTCTACTACCGGTAATTGTGTTTTATAGTGTATTGACATTCATGGGAAGGACAGTTTTGGAATTGGTAAGGTTGTTCTCTCTCTCATACATTTGCCGAAAGGTATAGTGTGATATGATGCAAAACTAGATTGTTAATTTATAAAGGCACTGGATGATGAAATGTCAAAGAGAAATAATGTATTACACATGCAGAAGTACTTCGCACAGCTTATGAAATATGAAGCCAGTTAAATCCATGAAAGAGTTTGTTTTAATATTCTAAACCTGATTTGCTGTTCATCTACTAAGTTTTGATAAGAGCCTACTTCATATCAAGCCAAATCAGGGAGGTCCAATTCATACCTTGTTGGAGCACCAATTCCTGGTGTTGGGATTCTACACTAGCTATGTTTGAATGGCTGAATCATAAGAAGTGTTTGGATTGGCTGATCTGGCATGATTGATTGCTACTCATGCCAGTCAGAGGCCCAGATATTGCATGTGTGTGGACTTAGTGGATCTAAAGCTTTAATAAGTCCCTGCCCCAACTTTTATTCTGGTGTTCTTTTCTTTTACTGATCAAAGATGTTCAACTTAGCAATCTTAAGCACACTTAACAGGATCCTTGGAACAGTAATTCTGTAGAGATCTCTACAGAATTCTCAATACCCTGATTAAATTACATTATTATTCTCATATAAAATGAATGCTATATGCATTCAAATACCTCGAATACATTTCTCTCTCCCCCCTTCTCATGTTTTAGAAGAAGAGATTTGTTGTGCAGCAACATCTACAGGAATGTGGTATCCTCACCATTTTGGTGAGGATACCCTGGAAACTGATACAGCACATACAGTCTTGCTCAAACCTATTATGTTTAACAAGAAAGCCAAAGCTTTCTTTTTAAAAGTATTTCACTAAGCTGTGACTAGTTTAATTTGATTAATAACAGGTCTGTAGTTAATAGTTTGCGAATGTTGTTGTAAGGTGATGCCTCCTTGCTAGTATTGAGGATCATATCGGTAGATCTCTGGTTCAGAGTGCACATTATTTGGAGCTTGTGGCAAATCTTTTTATTAACTATCCTGTGCCACTTTTGGTAGAAAGAAAATTAGCTCTGGAAGTTTTCTCATGCTCAGTACTTGTAGCATCACTTCTATTAGGTATGTATCTGGCCATATATAGCTTTCTTAATTGAAAAGGAATCTGGCATCTGTTTCTGAGGATATTTTATTTGAAGGGTTAGGGTAAGCCTCTACTTCCAAAAGCAACAGAGTCAATGCAGTGGTATAAAACATGCTTGGTCAAGCTTTCTCTGATTTAATGCTTCAGTTAATTTTAGCACTCCCCCCCCCCAAGGGATCAGTATAGTCTTCTGTGTGTAATGTAAGCCAGGTGTAGACGCTTGGAGCCTGTTCTTTTCCAGCAACTTGGGGGAACTAATTTTGGATTCCAGCTAGAGAAGGGATTGGGTGTACAGTATTCTGCCATACTCCTTGGAAGTGGAGTTTTTAAAATTTAACACAGGATAGGGTTGTTCTACAGGTGAATTGTCTACTTGATGTACTGTGTTTTCTTTCTAGGCTTATTCTGTCTTGCTCCTGTTTTTAAAAATCTGTTGAAGGGTGAAGATTTCCCCACCACCACCACCACTGAATAGTGGGACCAATTTGGAAGCATCCTCACAGCTTTCAGTGCAAACATATCTATCTTCTCCACGATTGAACCCTGAACAAACTGGTTCTGCAAGTCTGCAGCAGGAACCAGCAGTGAACTCTAGAGCAGTTTTGCACTTACTGAATCTTTGAATTTTTAAAAAAAATTAAGCTGAAAGCGTGATGTAAAAATGGGTAAGAGTTGTGTAATTCTTTAGTAAGCAGCCCATCTCAAATGTGCAAGTGTGGAAGACTGATGGTTATCCAGGGTTTGAATCAGGAGGAAGCTCACTCTGCTGCTGAGGGGTCTGCTGGGAGTCGTTTTTAAAATATTATGTCTGTCTTCACTTGTAAGTGTGCCTGAGTGTTTTGGTCTTTTGTATCTTTCCCTTAGTAAAGACTTTACAAAATTTCAGAAAATGGAATCAAGTAGATACTTATTTAAAAATACCTCCAGTCTACACTGGCTCAGGGTAAGAGGTTTTAGGAACCATGTGATGAACACAGAACTCTTTCTCTTAATTATTTTTAAGGGATTACCTTATTTCAAATAAGTGTTTGTTTCATAGAATATTCATAACAATCCCACTCAATATCTATCCCCTTGGATTTCCTTCCTCAACATCAGATTGAGATGATATATATGAACAGAAGGGAAAGGAACTTCAATGTTAATAGCATAAATTTCAAAGAACACCAATAACTCTGGCTGTATTTTATTAAAACTGGTGCTAGCATCCTTTTCTTCCAATGCTGTGCACACCTTATAACTGCTAAGCTGAATAGATCCTCAACTGTAAAATATATGGAAGGTTTGCTATTTTTGAGTGTCCCAATCAGGTGTGCATAGTTTTTGCCTGGGTTTGGTCACCAAGCCAAAATTGTGGTCATCTGGGGATTGACCTGGCAGTTGCCGAGTGGAACAGGCTGATGTAGAGCAGGAAAGGCAGGCACGGGGTTCGCCCTTTTGGATGAGGTGCCCTGCGTGCCGTGACCCAGTGGTGTTAAAGGAGGCTCTGCATCTGCCAGTTGTGCTTGACATTGGCCATGCTGATCCCCACCCACTTCTCGATCTCCAAGGCTGGGAGGAAGGCTGAGACTGGTCAGGCTCACCATATGATGGTGCCACACTTGCTGTGGTGAGTGAAGAGGTAGAATCGTTGTTGTTGTAGTAGTAGTATTATTTGCTTGGATGGCAATCTGTTACATAGAAACAGATAAATAATAAAAGATGGCTGCTTAAATGGGGTAATATTAAATAGCATCTGAAGTATTTCTGGTGCAGTATCCGCCAGTGCAAGGCACCTTCTCCACCTGCTCCTTCCTACTGAGTTTCCTTGTGGCCCTGCCCCTCACCTTGCCCCAAGCTGTTGCTGAGGGCCAGGAGACCTTAAATAATGACAAGGGATGATATGTGTGTGAGAGGCTGCAAGGAGAGGGGAGATACCCACTGCATTGTATCCTGTGCTGTGTTGCTGAAGGTCCCCTGGGCAGACTTGGAGAGAATCAGTATGGAGGAGGGAGTGGGGAAGGTACGTTTCCCTGGCTCCTACATCCTCTGCTTTTCCATACCATTTCATCTCCAGCTTGCTTAGGTTTGCAGCAATCAGGTCTTGGAATGCTACTTGTCAATTTCAGTGATTACTTGTGAAGGCATAAGCCTGGCTTGAGAAACTCCGAGTCCTAACTGTTGTTAAACCTACCAATAACTGGCCCAGCAAGATGGTAACTCCAAGAAATGCAGAGCTAAGAAATAAGTCAGTAATGAAAAACGCACGTAAATCAATTGCAAGATATTTTGCCCAATGTGTTTCAAACTGCACATTAATCTTCGAGGGCAATTTGAAATCAAAATATAAACAATACTTCTTAAAAGTGTGAACAGTAATGAAACTTGAACAAGTAATGTCTGCCTCTGGGATTGCAACCCAGGCTTGGGAGTTCTGAGTTACAATTGTTTTTAGACCTATTATGAGGCCTGGTATTTCGCCTGATGCTTTTTTCCTCACAGCATTTGGAAAATTCCTACTTGTGTTGAAGTAATTTTTGCAGATGCCCTCCCTTTCCCTTAAACTTTGAATTTTACAGTTTTGGGGAGTGCTGCAGTTACTAGTGATTTTTAGATTGAGTTGACGACAAGGTTGTTTCTAGAGTAAGTTCCTTTGAAGCTCAAATTAGCATTTGGAGTCTCTTTACAAAATATTTTTATAGATGGGGGGGATGGGATAATTGGAATGTGCATTCCAGTCTAAAGCAAAAAAAGTTTCTGTTGTACTCTCTCCATGAAGTTATCTTTCAACTTCTGCTTTCAGGGTAAGGAAGGAGTTATAGGGTTTCTTTTCCTATGTCTATTGAGGATTCTGAAAAAACATGCACCAAAAAACCTATCAAATAGATTCATGGGCCTCTTGTGCTTTCCTGTGTCTATGCAGCATGTCCCACTTTTTGCAGTAAACACAGTGTCTAGACAGTCTAGCAGAAACACCATTCTTCTAATAAATTTTTCATGTAGAAATGCTCCATGTAATTAGGTAATAGACAATACAAGGAAAAGTCATTTTTATTGTTGCATGATGCAAAAGAATGGAACAAACACAAGGACAATTCATCTTTTAAAGATGATTATTCTGTTGTTGTTTTTTAAATCTAGCGCCTAACTGAGAGATTCCTTGGAAGCAGCCATGTTAGCCTGTTGTGTACCAAAAATAACAAAGAGTCTTGTTACACATTTTAAAGATTAACAAATCTTGCAAAATCTTTATTGTAGTATATAAGCTTTCATGGATAAGAAACCACTTTGTCAGCTCATGTGAGCTCTGTATAGGAACATGTCAGATCTACCGTACTTCTATATTTTTATTGTCTTTTGACTGTACTGTTCTAAATTGTTGTATTCTGTACATGTGTGTTGTGTTGTGGTTTCGTATTTAAATATATACACTCTGTCAACTGCATGCATTTGACAGTGTGTTCTAGTCCAGGGCTTCCCAACCACTGTAGCTGGGGATGATGGGAGTTGTAGTTTAGCAACATCTAGAGTACCATGGGTTGGGAACCGCCTGCTCTAGTCCAAGGAGCATATATGACAATAAACCTGTTGATCTTTTCAGGTGCCCCAAGACTTTTTTTGTTTTGTTTCCTGCTGAAGATTTGTAGCAGACAAGATTGAAATGAAAGTTGTTCATTTAATGGAGTTTTACAGTGACTGACTCCCCAAATCACTTTTATCTAAAATTCGTAGGTAGAAGGATCTGAGTGCACATGCACTCACCAACCCACAAAATACTAACATCTGTTGTAAGTCTCAGAATAGAGTTAAGAAATCTCTGGCTCTCATTCTCAATAATTTGGGAAGGGAGGAGGAGGGGAAAGGGCTTTCCCCACGACATAAGGATCATTCAAATAAGAAACAGTCAATACTAGTCTTACACTGAGAGTCTTGATAGTTGTTGAGTCTGATAAGAATCTTGGACTCTGCTGAGATCTGTGTCATTTTGTTCTCCCTACCCTATTGGCAGGGATAATGCTTTTCTTCCACCCTCCTAGGTTGTCCTCTTAGAAATTAATGTAAAAATTAAATTATTAGCAGTGTTAACATTTTATTAGAAATATGTATTGCCCTTGAGAGTGGTGCATTTTAGACATACCAACAGAAGCTTTGATGGCGCCAACATCAGTGTTGGTTCTTGTCAAATGGGTGTTCTCAGGTCTCAAGAGTTGTTGATGTGACTCAGCTTCTTACTATATCTCTGTATTAACTGGGAATACATGAGTTGGCTACTTGAAAAAAAATCTTACCATTATTTGTACAAGAGCAAACACCTGTTTTCCTCACAGTGCCATCCATGTATCAAGTTCAGATAGGGCATGTAGAAGCTATCTCGGTGGTAGTTCTCCAGCTATACAGTTCTCTTTGAAATCTTGTCAAAACCCAGACCAGTTTTGGAAGCAATGCAAGATATTTATATTATGGGCTAACTTTTAGTGGTTTTGGTTTCTGATATTTTTAAGCTGAGCACATCTTCACTGGTTCTCTTGCCAATCCGCCTTCAGTGCATTGCTGCCATATTTACCCAAAGGAACGATTTTAGGGGCTCTAGTTTTGTGCTCAGACTAATGGTTTTCAGCAGTGGGCTAGATTAATGTGTTACTTAACCATAATCCCATAAGGAAATGACCAGTCTATTGAGCAGCCTATGTAGGGTTTTGGTATTGTGAATGCCATTAACTTGAAGAAAGGATTGAACTAATCTGTGGGTGCTGAGTAAGGCAAAAGATGCTTGTATAACAAGACCATTTGAAAAGTTATGATATTTAGTTGACCTTTCTTCAGTATCAAAATCCCTCTCTAATTTGCAAGTCTATTATTAGTGGCCTGTTCTTTGGTGCAGTAACTCTATAATCTGCTGGTTTCCCTGTCTCTTCAAAATCTTGCCACACCAACAACCAGGGTGGAACCATGCTTTTAAGTTAGAAAATGAATACTGTTTTATCACAAATGGAACACATTTTCAGTTCTGTCTTGTGCCCAAGAAACTATGTTTCCCCCCCCCTTTTAAATACATTTTTGAGCTCTTCTGTTTCTGTCTTCCTTGTGAGATGAAGTGCTGTAAATCTGTCTTGCAGAAAATGCTGGCCGTTTTAAACATGTCTGAGGCTTGATGTCCAAAATCACTCGTGGAAAAACCATACATGCATGGGAAGCCTTAACTCACTCTGTAATCAGTTTCTGTTTAAAGGAACAAAAAGATGGAATAATTGAAAAACAGGAAATCTGTAGGCCAAAAATAACAACTCTTAGTGACAATCCTAGAAGCGTATCCACTTTGTGCAGCTTCTTCTACCTTTTTAGTTTAAGCAGAGCCAGACAGTTTATCCTAAAATCCAACCCCTTTCTTTGAACACTGTAGGGATTATTAATATATTTGGCCTCTGATGTCAGCCTAGAGTAAAACACTTTCACATTGTCCTGCATTTCAGAAAGTGTTTGTGTTGTTTTAGGGATTTGTTGATATGTGTCTAACCAGTTTAACGGCTTTGAGTGGCCAAGTTAAATATTCCCTTGTGTGTGCCAAGGTTTGTATTATATAATATGCAGGCTACAAGTCTTATTAAAAATAGCTTTGTCATGAGTTGCAATTTTATTTAATACTACTTATTATAGAAATTGCAAATGTAGGTGATTATATAGAGCAACCTACAAAGAGCTGATCTGTGAACCTATATTAAATCCTGGTAGGAATGTTTGCTAAGAATCTGTTAGAATGATGTATTAAATGCACAAATAGTCTACCTGTAATTTTTCCTCCCATTCAATCATACAGGACAACCTTGTTATTTGCGGAACTGCTGTTTTCCATTCCGCATATGCGCAGGGTTGTCTAATAAACTAATTTTTAGTATCTATGGATACAAAAGGGTTAAAACTCACGTATCCACGGTTTCTAGAGGGGCGGAAGTGACTGTGGAGGTCACTTTCGCCAACCATTTTGTATACAGGAACCATCACTTCTCCCTACCATTTTGTTTACAAGAGCCATTTTGTGGCTCATTGCTTTACAAAAATGGACTTTCCCATCCTAATTTTTTGCAGTTATTGTGGGCATTTCCTCCTTTTGGTGGCATTCCTGGGCACATGGGGAGATTCCTCAGCACATGCAGACCCTGCAGAGCATGCCACAATTTTTAAGCTGTTTTTAAGCTGTTTTTAGCCGGGTTGTTTTTTTTGCCATTTCCCTTCCACTAGGACCTAATCCCTCTTTCCTCTTAGCCATAATGCCCAGTTACTCATGGTTCCATTACTCGAAGTAGTAGGCAAGGAACGGAATTTCTGCGATTAATGAGGTTCTCCTATATATAGATTGGGTTGGATCTTAAGTCTCTCTTGCACAAATAGAAGGCTCTTCTGTTTAAGTGATGGGGAACTATTTCACCAATTCCCTCCTTCACCCTGCAAGCTCTGTGCCCCATATCAAGCTATTCCAGAGGGTCTCCTGACTCTCAGGACCAAAGGGGACTGCTGTGCAGAGGACAGCCAGGGAAATGTTGAGCTTCTTTTCTGCACACACTGCTTAGGGTCCAGCTCACTGTCCTCAGTATCAGAAATATGCATTACTGTAGGAAAATATTCTAGACACTCTGGTCTGAAGATTCCTATCGCGTGCACCCCTTTCTGTTTTGCAACTTGTTGATGCTTTTAATCACAAGAGTATGGCCTCAAATATATAATAATATCCCATTTTTCATCCAGCATTGAACCAGATTTGGACTTGGTCTATTCTAGGTCATCAGGAGGTCACTTTTATGATGCCTAACGTAATGTCACAAAAATTGTTGTCCCTAATTCATTGTCCTAACCCACATTCATAGAGTCCTTTGAATGTGCACAGGCTGCTAAACATGTGATGGTGCTGTTTCATCAGACAGTGATGTTTGCTAGATGCAGGGTGTAGATGGGACAGGATAGGCACCCCCTTCATTTGCCTTTCCTGAACTGCCTCAACTCTGAACTGCACTAAAAATAGCGCTGCCAAACCAAGTACTGTGAGGGTTCCTGCACACAGTTTGGAGCTGAATGACAGGCAGCAGACAAACATATACAGAAATGTGAGAATTTTTTCATCTTAAAACCAAGCAAGGTTGACTGATATCTTTTTCTAGAGTAGCTTTATCTTTATTAGATCATCACCACTACTGTAATACTTCAGAACTGCTGCTTCAGGCATAAATCTACTGTGGGAACTGTGTACCGGAAACTGAAATAGTATTTTTTGGCCATAATACTTGCTCAAGAATGGAACTATTTCCGTACCAAACGGACCCCTCAAGCATGCTTGTAAAACCTTGTCAGGCACCCTCTAGCCATAAACCACAGGATGAAGGGATACAGGGGGTCATGGGAAATGTTGCCGTGTTCTGATGATGAATTATCTCTGATGTAATACTCATTGCCAGGGCCGTCCCTAAGGAGGATCGGGGTTGAGGGAGAATCCAGCATGTGTGGGGGCCCTCCTTGTGTGAAAGAAGTGTGTTGAATAGTGGAGGAGCTCTCAGCAGGTGACCCTCTCCCCTGCAACACACCCCGCAACACACTCCTCAGAATAAAGAGAATCTGTTCATCCAGAATACCATTTGGAATACCAGTCTCGGTATTGTTAATGCCAATCAGAACCACCTCACCACCCCCAGTAAATATATGGTAAAAGAGTGGTCCTTTGAATCCCTCTTGAACCAGCATATATGGTTCTTCCTCCTGAGGCAGTTTTCCTCAGGACAGATAAAGAAATCACCAGCCATCTAGCCTAAGGGAGTCCATTCAGGCTACCTATAATTTATGTGGACAAGGGGGACAGATTCGGGAAGCCTAGAGAGCCATTGTGATGTCGTGAATCGAATATCTGGGGAGACCTGAGAGAAGTTCCTACTCCACCAAAAATCTAACTAGGTGACCCTGGGACAGTCACCCTCTTTCAGTCTGGCCTACCTCACAGGGTTGTTATGAGGATAAAAAGGGATGCATGCTGCTGAACTCCTTGGAGGGATAAAAAAATTAATAAATACATAAACTTGCATCCCACCTTGGCCAACAGTTATTAATTACTGCTCACCAGAACATGTATCCAAGTGAGGGAGGCACAAATTATTTGCACTGTTAATGAGTAGAACTGATTATTACGAAAGTCAATATAGGGTGCGGAGGGGGAAACCCTCTCCTGCTCCCTTTTTTCTTTAAAAGAAAGATGTGGGGTCTCTGTGCTGATGGGTTTTTCTTTTTTTGATCATCACCCACCCCTCTATCTCGACCAGACAGTGCAAGCAACCTGCTCCTCTTCCGAACCTGGTGAGGGGAGGGGTCCAGTGTTCCCTGTAACAGGGATTCCCAGATGTTGACTACAACTCCCAGAATCCCCAGCCAAAGGCCATTGCAGCTGGGGATGCTGGGAGTTGTAGTCAACAACAACTGGGAATCCCTGTTACAGGGAACACTGGCAGCGAGGTGTGTGTGTGTGTGTGTGTGTGTGTGTGTGTGTGTGTGTGTGTACGCTCGCCCGGCCAGCCATCTTCTTCCTCACCCTGCCATGCAGCTCAGCACAGCAGCAACCCTCGGCTCCTTCCTTCCTTCCTTGGTCTCTCAGAAACTACTCAGCCGAGCAATGAATGAATGGAAAGGGAAGGAATCCCTGATCTTGAGGACAGTAAAGCGCAGGCTGATCAGGAAAGGCTTGTTCTGAGGCGGGGTGGTGGGGAGGTGAGGATGTTCGCTTCTTCGCAGCAAGGCTTCTCTGAGACAGGAGAGATCGAGAGTGCGGGGCCTGTGGGAGTGCGTGGGGCTGGGGGGCGATCACCCTGGTTGCCCCACCCTAAAGATGGCCCTGTTCATTGCATGTTGCAACCTCTCCAGTATTAGCCTTCTCTGAAAGCTGCTAAATGGTTTTATATATCTGACCTGCCACATCTCAAAATCTTAATATTCCTGACAGCCACAACTCACACTTCCCTTTATTCTGTCCCTCCCTAGCAAGTCCCCATAATGCCAGCATTGTGTCCCCTCCAGTTCCTCTAGAAGCCCTCTTAACAGTTCCTGCTCTTTCCCTTTTGTTGCTGCTGCTTGCATTCTGCACAGCTTAATCCATAAGAATCCCCGTCATGGAACCCTGGAGATTGTACTGCCAGTGTAAAAACTCTTTTGGTACTGGTGTGTGATTTGTGAAAGAAAGAGGCTCAAGCCTGTCTTTCACTCACCTTTTGTTCATATATACTATTTTGTGGAGCCTGAAGATTTAACTCAAACTTCACGTTTTATATTTTCAGACAAAGCAAGAGTGAGGTTGTAGGCTTGGTGCAACCACATGCGTACTGCTTTGGTGTTTCTGCTTGTTGATTTTGGAAAGGGGTCCTCCCTCTTCCTTTGCCCACCACGTGTGACCACTGTGTTTAATCTACTTTCTGACTGCTACCTGGATGAGGCATTATTAGGATTTCAGTTCAAAGAAAAATGTCTACCAAGTGAAGATGCATAGCTACTGTTAAGGTGTGCAGGAAGGTAAAGTGTCTGCTGCAGAGGGTGGGTGGCATAACAGCAAGGAGGTACTCCAATCATAGGAACATAGGAAACTGCCCTATACTGAGTCAGACCATTGGTCTATCTAGCTCAGTATTGTCTTCACAGACTGGCAGCGGTTTCTCCGAGGTTGCAGGCAGGAATCTCTCTCAGCCCTATAGATCCTCCTCAGTTAAGCAGCTAAGGAAAACAATTTATGGAGAGATTCTAGAAGTGGGTTTTTAAAAACCGTATTTAGAACGTAAACGCTACAAACACCGCACCTCACAGTACTTGTTGCAACCTGATCACCCTATCGCTCTCTTTAAGGAGAAAAAAGTCCCTTTCCATTTATGGGAAACAAGGTGGCGCTTATACCACCAAGTACTGCCACTTCATGCGGCTAAGCCATGGCTCCCAGAGGACGAGCAAGAGTGTCCTAAAATCACCTGCAAACAGAAAGCTAGTGAGCTAGGCAAAACATTCAGGGAAACCCACTCACATTTCTTAAGAGTGTGTGGTAGCCAAAAGAGTGTGGCAGGGAGTAAGCAAGCTGTTAGAATGGCCTGATTTGGAAAAACAGACTTGGGAAGAACTAACCTCGGGTTTGAGCGATAGAACCTCTTTTCGAGGTCCCAGAAAGAAACCTTCAAGGAAACGAGATGGAACGGGTGCCTCATACTAGGGAACTGGAACGTTCCCCTTCTCGTAATCAGGTTAGTAAACCTGTATGTCATTTATGCAATGCTCCTGCATAGGAATAGGGAGGGAAGACGCGACCAAGAGGTTCACGCAGATGAGAGAGTAAAACTCTTCTGGAAAAGTTTGTATGGTTATGTGCAAAAAGACAAGAGTATCTCTTCTAAACAGCAATGGGACAAATTATGGAAATGGACGTTGGACGTAACCTCCCGATTACCTGATGTGCCTTGTAATCCCCCCACCCCTGAGTTACAGTACTGCCTGCATATACTTCATAACCTTGTGGGTTTCCAAATCCTTGTGTGTAAATCTTTGTAGATATATCATGTACAAACAACCACTTTGTATATAATTGTGCTTTGGCAACGTACTGTATGCTTTGGTAGTCTGTTGGTTCAATAAAAAAAATCTTGTCCTATTAAAAAATAAAATAAAATAATCTTGTCCTATCTAGGAGAAGCCATGGAGGGAACTTGAAACCTTCTGCTCTTCCCAGAGCGGCTTCATCCCCTGAGGGGAAGATCTTGCAGTGCTCACACATCAAGTCTCCCATTCAGATGCAACCAGGGCAGCCCCTCCTTAGCTATGGGGACAAGTCATGCTTGCTACCACAAGACCAGCTCTTCTCCATGTGTGGGTGGGGACAGGGGTAGAAATGCTGTGACACAGGATGCATTAGCCTCTGGTGGATTTAAAGGGGGCAAAGTGTGAGGAGGTGGAGGCGACTTCAGAAGGCTTTCAGACCTGGTGCTTAGCTTTGGTGATGGTCCCTTTGTGTCCACTGCTGACTGCTTTCCCAGTACTTCCCTTGGGATTCAGTACTTCCCAGTTCTTCCCTTTTCCTCTGGAACTGCTTTTCTAAGTACTGGTTTGATACGCTACAATCGGTCTGACTCAGCTGGCTGTAGAAAAGGGATGGGAAGGTTTCTGTTTCGAAGCAGTCTCTCTCTTTAAACTTTCTCCCTCAGTTCCTCCCTATGGAGTGTAAAACTGCTGCTTTGCTGGGGTTAGTATGAATGTTTAATGTTTAACTGCTGTTTTGGCAGATGGCCAACACTTTCTTGATAAAACCAATGAGAAAAGAGACCAATGGCAGGAGAGATTCCAAGTTCCTCGGCAAACTTTAATAAAATATAATGGTTACTCCTGTGTCTGGAAGAAAACAGTTAAGTGAATTTCAAAGGCCTAGAGCAAACAGGGATGTGGGAGAGAACAGTGAAACATTCAACAAAGTTTTTTCCTGAAAGAGAGACTTCAGTTCTGCTGCTACAGTTCTCTTTCATGCCTTTACATATATATGGTTCATTTGCACATATGGTTGGAATGGCTGGAACAGGGAGTCCCTTTAAGGTAGGTGTGTGTGTGTGTGTGTGTGCGCGCGCACACACACACACACACACACACACATACATACATACATGCACACAGCCAGCAAAACCAAATCCAGTTTCCCACATATTAGGAATGTGTAGGAAGACATCCATTGGGTGTCTGCCAGTTTGGTCACAGGAAGATGTTGACTGGTTTGATTTTCTCCTGTCTGTTAAACTGGAAGAGTTCAGAAATAGTTTCTAAGACATTCATTGTATATACATCTTGCAATTTACTCTCATATGCTTTGTTCTGTCTGGATTTTACTATGTTCTAATGTTTTACACAATTGCAATTATAAGCTGGCATTTAGTTTGAAAAGACAACTTGAGAGAAAAGGTTTCCATATTTTATCAATTATAAAAGTTTTATAGAGTCATTAAACATGTATAGACAAGACAAAAGTTCTTCAGACATTTAAATATATATGAAAAGAGGAGCCTCTCCCTTTTTCCCAGGTATTTTCTCTTTCAAACACAGCCTTTTATAATGACACTTGTTAGCTCCTAAAATCAATCTCTCTCTCCCCCTCCCCCAAAATAGCATTTTTAATATGTGTCTCAGATGAGGGGTTGCTCTTCATTTGCCCCTGGCAGCAAAGCCCCAGGATTCTATGATATGCAGAATCCATTGTGTTTCCATTTATTATGGGGCAGCTATTCTGGTGGTGGTGGGGAATAGAAGTAGTGACCTTGGTAAGTCAGCAGGCCATTACACGTGAAAGGAAATCAGAAATTTAATAGCTGTTGTCTCTTCCGGCTGTCCTGCCAGTCTTTGACCTTGGGTAACAGTGCCAACTACCTACAGAGCCTCACCTTGCTCCTTTACCTAATGCCAGGTCAGTCCAGAATAAATCAGAAATGATCCATGATCTGATTCTAGATGAAGGGGCTTACCTGATACGTATCACAGATACTTGGTTGGGGGAGGCTGGTGGCCCAGTCTGGTCCCAGCTTCTCCTTCCAGAGTACTATGTTGAGTAGGTGAGAGGACGTGGGTGGCGAGGTGCAGTGGCTATGGTGTACCAGAACAACATCTCCTTTACCAGGATCCCTGTCGAAGTGTCTGACCATATCGAATGTATGTACTTCAGTTTAGGGACCAGGGATAGGCTGGGACTTCTGTTGCTGTACCGATCAGCCTGCTTCCCAACAGAGTCCCTAACTAATCTGACAGACTTGGTCTCTGACTTTTTGTTGGAGTCTTCCATGCTTGTGGTGGAGGACTTAAATTTGGAACCAGTTTGTCTGGGGTGGCTCAGGTGTTCATAGCAGTCATGATGACTGTGGGCTTACCCCATGGGGTCTCGGGACCGATGCATGTTGCTGGTCTCACGCATGATCTGGTCTTTCGCTCTGCTTGGGGTGGTGTTCCATTGGTGGGGACTCCTGTGGTTTCCCCATTGTCGCAGACGGACCACCATCTGGTTAAGGTTGGACTCACAGGCACATTCCACCTCTGCAGGGGTGAGGGGCAGTATTGCCTCTAAGGCGTGCTCACATGGCTTTTGATGTCTGCTCAGTTAATTTTAGATCCTGCTCAGGTTGAATCAGGAAGGCCCCACTCTGAATGCACATGCATGCACACTGCTTTGATACTGCCTCCCAGAAGAAAACTCATTCTGCACACAGATGAAAACAATTAGAGAGAACACTGGTGTGGAGTGCAAGTGGAGAAAAACCTGACTCGAATCTGATGGATTACAACATAGAGTGCATTTGAAGATTTATGCTCAGGCAATATGTGCGGCAAAGAAGCTATGCATTTTTGCCCATATTGCATCCGCAAGTCATGTCCAGTGGAGTTGTTCAGTGTTTTGAGAGGTTTGGTATATGCCCCTTCACTCTTGAATCAGAATTTGGAGCCATCAGTTACCTGCTGTGACATTTTAAATGAGTTCTTCGTGAATAAAATATCTCGTATTTGGGCTGACTTAGACTCCACAATTACTGCAGTGTCTGATGCAGAGGTGTCCAGCAGCTCCTCTTATGTTTGGTCTTAGGTTGGATCAGTTTCATTTTGTGACTCCTGAGGATGTGGATAAGCAGCTTGGAACAGTGAGGCCAACCACCTGTTCTTTTGATCATTATCTGACATCGCTTATACTGTCTGGCAAGGAGGATGTTGTAGAAGGCCTGGCAGATATTCTAAATGCTTCTCTGAGGGAGGGTAGGATGCCTCCATGTCTTAAGGAGGCAATCATTAGACCTCTTCAGAAGAAGCCTGCATTGGATCCCTCAGAATTAAGCAACTACTAGCTGGGCCGGGCACAGAACATCTGTGCCTCCAGTTCTACTGCCTTCTTTTCCTGCCTGCCGCCACCACCGCCTTTTCCCGCCCACCGCTGCTGTTTTCTTCCTTGCCTAGCTGCTCCCCCCCCCATCGTTTTCTTTCTCCCCTCACCTACAAGCCCGCCCACCGGTGGCGCTGCTTTGCTCTCCTCCTCCGGCAACTCGCTCGTGAAGTCATGCAAGAGCTTCCACGCATGGGATTAGCGACGGGTACACCTTAGAGAAATATACAGAGAGAAGATAGGCCTGTCTCTAACCATCCCTGGCTGAGCAAGGTAATTGAGAGCATGGTGGCCTCCCAACTCTAGACAGTCTTGGAGGTCTAGACCCATTTCAAACTGGCTTTCTGGTGGGCTATGGGGTAGAGACTGCCTTGGTCGGCCTGATGGATGATCTCCAGCATGGAATTGACAGAGTGTGTGACTCTGTTGGTCCTTTAGATCTGCCAGTGGCTTTTGATACTGTTGCCCATGTATCCTTCTGGAGTGTCTGAGTCGGTTGGAAGGTACTGCTTTGCGGTGGTTCCGCTCCTGCCTTTCGGGCAGATTCCAGATAGTGATATTGGAGACTGCTGCTCTTCAAAATGTGAACTTTATATGGCATCCCTCAGGGCTCCATACTGTCTCGAACGCTTAGTAAAATCTTTATATCCGCTGGGAAAGATCATCAGGAGATTTGGTGCAGGGTGTTGTTACCAGTATGCTGATGACACCCAAATCTATTTCTCCATGTCATCATCAACAAGTGAAGGCATAATCTCCTGGAGGCAGTGATGGACTGGATGAGGTATAATAAACTGGGACTGAATCCAAATAAGGAGGAAGTGCTTATTGTGTGGGGTTGGAACTTGGGAGATTGTTTTGATCTGCTGGTTCTGAATGGGGTCACACTTACCCAGATGGACAGGCACGCAGTCTGGGAGTGCTTCTGGATCCAAATCTCTCCCTGGTGTATCAGATTGAAGTGGTGGCCAGAGGGGCTTTCTATCAGCTTCGGCTGATACGCCAACTGCATCCGTTTCTTGAGATGAATGACCTCAGAACGGTGGTACATATGCTGGTAACCTCCAGACTTGACAACTGCAACATGCCCTATGTGGGGCTGCCATTGTACGTAGTCCAGAGACTGTAGCTGGTCTAGAATGCAGCAGCCAGGTTGGTCTCTGGGTCATCTTGGAGAGACCGTATTACTCCTGTGTTGAAAGAAATACACTGGCTGCCAATTAGTTTCCAGGCAAAATACAAGGTGCTGGTTATAACTTATAATGCCCTAAACAGCTTAGGGCTATAAGAGAACGTCGTCTTCACCATGAGCCACATGGTCCTTAAAGACTCTTTTTTTCTTCTCACCTAAGCTTTTTAATTTGACTGTGGTTTTAAATTGTTTTAAGGTGTTCATTTTTGTCTTAATTTGTTATGTTGTAAACTTCCCAGAGATGGAAGTTTGGGGTAGTCTTAAAATTTGATAAATAAATAAGATAAGATAAAATAAAATAAATGCAGATAAATCTGAGAAGAGTGCTTGTGAAGACCAGAGCTCATGTTTTCAGTGTAACTAGAAGAAAGAATGCAGGTTTGAATCACTGTTCACTCTAAGGCTTGTGCAGGTGCACTTGCTCACAAGTTTTCTGGTGTTGGCTCAATTAATTTTAGATCCCGCTCAGGTTGAATTAGGAAGGCCGCACTCTGAATGCATCTGCGCACACAGTGCCTTAATACCGCCGCCCAGAACAAAACTCATTCCTCACAGAGTTGGAAACAATTAGAGGGACCAAACTGAAATGTAACCACAGTTGCCCTTGCTGACTTTCGCTGAACTATGAAACCTGAGTCTGTTGATGAGGTGGGATTGTTGGAAGAATAACATCAGATGGCCCCAAGCTTTAATATGTACTGGCTTGGTTCAGGAATCATTTCTTCCAGATCATGGTTTGGAGGCTCACAAATGGGTAGCGGGGCTTCTCTTCTAGCTGTGTAGGTTTGCTCATCTACTTTCTAGTATCCATAGGTACCATGATATCCAAAACTACCTACTGTGGTTGGTTCTAGCTTCAACTCATTCATTTATTACATTTATATCCCACCTTTCTTATATGCTGTACCTGGTGGTCAATCCAGGCACTGGCCAAACTTAAAGGTAGAGTGTGCCATCGAGTTGATTTTGACTTCTGGCACCCACAGACCCCTGGGGTTTTCTTTGGTAGACTACGATTGCCTCCTCCCATGCAGTATGAGATGATGCCTTTCAGCATTCAGCATCTTCCTAATTCGCTGCTGCCCGATATACAGGTGAAACTCGGAAAATTAGAATATCGTGCAAAAGTCCATTAATTTCAGTAATGCAAATTAAAAGGTGAAACTGATATATGAGACAGACGCATTACATGCAAAGCGAGATAAGTCAAGCCTTAATTTGTTATAATTGTGATGATCATGGTGTACAGCTCATGAAAACCCCAAATCCACAATCTAAGAAAATTAGAATATTACATGGAACCAAGAAGACAAGAATTGAAAAATAGAACAATATCGGACCTCTGAAAAGTATAAGCATGCATATGTATTCAGTACTTGGTTTGGGCCCCTTTTGCAGCAATTACTGCCTCAATGCGGAGTGGCATGGATGCTATCAGCCTGTGGCACTGATGAGGTATTATGGAAGACCAGGATGCTTCATAAGCGGCCTTCAGCAATTCTGCATTGTTTGGTCTCATGTCTCTCATCCTTCTCTTGGCAATGCCCCATAGATTCTCTATGGAGTCAGGTCAGGCGAGTTTGCTGGCCAATCAAGCACAGTACACTGTATACTTTTCAGAGGTCCGATATTGTTCTATTCTACAATCCTTGTCTTCTTGGTTCCATGTAATATTCTAATTTTCTGAGATTGTGGATTTGGGGTTTTCATGAGCTGTATGCCATGATCATCACAATTATAACAAATTAAGGCTTGACTTATCTCGCTTTGCATGTAATGCGTCTGTCTCATATATCAGTTTCACCTTTTAATTTACATTACTGAAATTAATGGACTTTTGCACGATATTCTAATTTCCCGAGTTTCACCTGTAGTACCAGCGGGGATTCGAACTGGCAACCTTCTGCTTGTTAGTCAAGCATTTCCCTGCTGCGTCACAGGCAGCTGTAAACTGTGGTATGAAAGCACAATGCTGAGAGTAGCTTGGCAGTTCGGACATTCTATGGCTAGAGATAAACTGGACGGATAAGTCCAGCCCTAAATCCAAAACACACCTTCTTGTGAAGCTACATAGCCTTGACCGGACAGGATATATTTAACTAGAGAGGAAACAGAGAGAGACCGGCTGGGAGAAGAGAGGATTAAAGTAAGCAATGTTTTCATTGCAGTTTCAGCATAACGATGCAAATACTGTATAGGAGAAAGCACAAAAGTTGCTGAAGTGGCCACCCACTTCAAGTTTGAATCTGAGGAGGATGGTACTGATTTAGCCATTCTTCAAATATTTTCTCTTGTGCTGCTAAATAAGCCCCAGCATCTTTCTCCCTAACCTGTTACCAGATTGAGCTTGTTGCATAGTTTTTCGCTGAATGAAGACTCGCCTCCAACTTTCAAATCATTCCCTAGCCTGGATGCTAAGCAGTTCCATAGGCATATGTGGATCACAGGTCTGAATACAGTTTCCCCTCCCATAGCTTCAACTCTGATCCTGCCCTGCACAGTTCTGTTCTGTTCTTGTTTATCCTGTAGTTCTTCTGTTAGGGTTATTCTAAGGCAGGAGTACCCAGACTTGAGTCCCCAAATGTTACTGGACGACAAACTTCCATCATCCCCAGTCGCAATGCTTGGTTGAGTTTTTTAGAAGCACCCGTGCTTCTCGCATTGCACTGGTGCTTTGTTAGTCAAGATGTCAGCCACTAAGTATTTAGAACAGGCCTGCTCAACTTTGACCACTCCCACCCTAGCTGTTTTTGGACTACAACACCCCTAATCTCCAGCCACAGTGACCAATAGCTAGGGGTAATGGGAATTGTTGGCCAACATCTGCAGGAGGGCCAAAGTTGAGAGCCCTGATATAGAAGAACAGGTCTTGCTGAGGGACAGTTGGCATGGTTTCTGTAGCGGGAATCCTGCTTCCCCAGCTGTCTGTGAAATTGTCAACAAGCATATGGATAGTGCTGACCTGGTAGACATTAAGGTGGTTCTTGGGACCATAATAGGAGCAGGGAGTGTGGGCGGTCAGGGGGAAGGCAGGGATGGACCTACCTTACACCCAGATGATTGGCAATGCCCTCTTTGGCATTGTGTCGCACATTCACACAGTCCACACTGTTCCGTGTAGCGTGGATCTCTGGAGGTCGGAACTCATTTTCCAGTCTCCAGGATTCCCAAAGAGCACCCCACAACAAAGGCTGTGCATTGGGGGATTCCCCTGGGAGTCAGATGCTCTAGGTGCCCAACTCTGTGTGTGCAGTGTAAGCATACTCACAACCACAAACCTGGGGTAAAGGGCGCACTTCCACTCTTTAACTCATGTTAAAATCTGGGGTAAATTCCCAGGCTTCTGGGGGAAGCAGCAAACTTCCAAAAAGTTTTTGTTAAAGTCTTTTACCAAGTTCCTTTTCTTCTAAAGGAACTTGCAATTAAGGGTAAGAGGATAGGTCCTTTTAATGGATCAGTAACTGGTGAAAGAACAGAAAGCAGGTGGAAGGTGTAATTGCACAATGGAAAGTAGTGGGGTTGCCCAAGGATCTGTATTAGGGCAAGTACCTCCAACCCTCTGGCAAGCAGGATACCCAGCACTACACAGATCTTCCCTCCAGAGGTCTTATTTCCACTATCATTTTCGAGAAGGTAAGAAACGGCAAGAATCCTTTCTGAGTAGTAGGAGAGGGCTTTTACGATTTCCTTCCATCTCCCAGTGCAAATGACAGAAGACTTGCTTCTTTTCTAAGACCTCTGCTGTGTGTCAGGAAAGGATCCAAGGGAAGAGAGGGGGGTTGGTGGCAACCACAAATAATGGTTGGCTAGTGAGCTAAGTCTAAATTTGTGGATGCCTGGCCATTGCTATTTATTTATAAATGATCTAGACTGGGGTAAGCAGTGGGTAAGCGAAGCTTATGGAAAGAGGTAAATTATTTGGTTTGGTGAAACTCCAAACAAATTGAAGATCTCCTAAATGAGATCTCCAGACCAGAGTAGCTGGTCAACAGAATGGCTGAATATAAGCAATGTGATGCACACTGGATGGAATAGTCCCAATTTCACATATGCCCTGAATGTAAACTAGATGAGAGTTTTTCCAGAACTTTAGTGCCAACTGGAGCATCTCTTCTGAGGCAAATTGCATCTATGGGGCCTCCCATGGCTGCTATTCAGAGAAGGAAAGATGAGATGTGTGACTGCTAATCATACAAACTCTTATCTAGTTTGACCCTCAGTGGGTGTGTGGTTAAATTGTGCATGGTTTGGAGAAACTGGGCAGAGATGTTCCTTCTCATAGAATACAAGCACTGCAAATTCAGAACAGATAAAAGACAGTGGCTAACATACAGACTAGCGCAAACACATTGAGCTTCAGACTCAAGTTGGCCCTGGTGAAACAGGGTGCGCTTGTGCAACCTGTGACGTGCCTCCTGCTGTGAAACCTCTTCCTCAGTCCATATATGCTTCAAGAAATTATGCAAAGCTATCTGCTAGTCCTCTTGCGCAAATGGATCAAGAGTGCAAGAGATTGAGCAACTTTTGAGTGCTCAGCCACGTGACTTTCTTTTGTGATTGCATCTTTGTTCATTGCACAAGTGCAGCATTAGTTCGGATGTTAGCCAGTATGTTTCCACACAATGCATTATTCACTTATAGAATTTGTTGCCAAGAGATATGGTATTAGTCACTGGCCTTTAGATAGCTTCAGAAGGTGAGTATAAGCTTATCATTAGCTCTTTGCCATGCTAGCTAATACTCAGTGTTGGTGACCAACAGCTGTGGGGAGTGACTGTTGCCTTCACGACCTGCATATGCTCTTCTGGAGGTAACTGGATGGCCACTGTTGAAAATGGGATGTTGGACTGGGTAAATGTTTGGTCTCATCACCAACAGGTGAGATCCAAAAAGCTCAGAGTGGCTTACATAAGCTTCCCAGATAGTCTGACTTTGAGGCTGCTTACAGGACCCCAGCCACTTAGCTTCAGTGGTAGAACTGTCTTCAGACCATTTTCTCAGTCGATGTGACTCCTATCAGTTCTTGAGACCTTGGAAGAAACTTTCAGGAGCAACTGCCTGCAATTAATAGCCTATTAATTTGTCAACCCCTGATGTTTCTGTCTAACTTTGTCTTACAATCTGCAATAGAGGGATAGAACTGTGGGGCAGGGATAATATCCCATCTACTTCTTGTGCAATGTCTGTTTCATTGTTGTGTAATGCTATCTGGGGCTTCCACCTTCTGTTATGTTTAGGTGGTGGGGAAAGTCCTGCTCCACAGTGTAGCATGTTCCTTGAAACTGAGTGAGAGTGTGAAGTGGCTGAGTAGTTCAGACCTTGAAGAGTTCTATTTGAGCATGGTGGTCTTCTCAATTAGAAAAAGAGGGTAAGATGTGAAATCTTGAAGATGGTTTTGGATAGGAGACATTTTGGATAGGTAGCTTTGGATAGTAGACATTTTCAATTCATAGATAAATACATTCCTGCTTTCCTAAGCTATTTGCCATTTGATCTAATCATAATATACAATCTTCCTTTAAAAGCACAATGATCTTTATGGTCTTCTGTTTGAAACAGTGGTGCTTTCTAGTGAATACTTTATTTTATCTTTAATATGTTTTTTTAAAAGTCCTCCTCCTCCCTATAGCCAACTTGTTTTTATTTGGACAACATCTTTTCAGTGCTTTGTTCTAAGTTGTCGCCTGCTGTTTCAAAGTCACCTTCCAAGTCTGTGCACTGCATAGAATACCAATTAATTATTCACCACATGTCCTGATCTCACAGTAGATCAGTTAATATTTCCATGCTAAACTATAAATCATTGCCCCATTTGGTTCCACAATATCCTTACTGTAGATGCTATTTATTGCCAAAAATATTTCTACCAATAGATCACATCCATCATGCCAATAATTTAGAGGCTGTGGTAAATTAATAGTAAAGGAAAGGATAGAAAATAATTTCCTGTGTACAGAAATGCAACTGAGATGGTACATAGCGTATAATTGCATATCTTCTTGGTTTCTTTTCCTCCTCCTCTCTGTTCTACGTTTCCAGACAGTAGAACCAGTCCCCTGTTAGAATTCAGAGCATTCTATTTCTTTTAAAATATGATTGGAGATTTTAATGTTTGTTTTTGTGTGCAATGTGTCATATTGGCACCTTCTGTGGAATGTGATCTCATGGTTTTAGATGTACCAGTTGAATACTATTATCTCATTTCCATTTTGGGGGGATGGGTGGGGGGGGGATCTTGTACCTGGTACTTGTTTCAGCCATAATCCATAACATTTGAATTGAATATTGGCAGAGCATGCTTGCAGGACAATTGCCTATAATTCATGTAGGTTTCTATATCATATATAGCTGTGGAGTCAACTGAGCTTGTTGTTTTTGATGATAATGATAATAATTCAATTTCTATACCACCCTTCCAAAAATGGCTCAGGGCGGTTTACACAGAGAAATAATAAATAAATAAGATGGCTCCCTGTCCCCAAAGGGCTCATAGTCTTAAAAAAACACAAGATAGACACCAGCAACAGTCACTGGAGGTACTGTGCTGGGGGTGGATAGGGCCAGTTACTCTCCTCCTGCTTAATAAAGAGAATCACCACGGTAAAAGGTGCCTCTTTGCCCAGTTAGCAGGGGAATTAACAAAAACTCCCCTCCCCCTTAATTAAATAATAATAATAGTAATAATAATAACACCACCTGTCTGACTGTGTAAACAAGAAAATATAATATAAAGGGGTTCTGGAATCTCCCCACCCTTCTGATGTCCTGATGCAATGCTATACCAATACCAAATGTAGGAAAATTTCTCCAGAGTTTTTTTCCGGTGCTTGCACCAGGGAAGAGGTAATGTTTCAGTGACCTCCACTTCCCCAGGAAGCCCTTTGTGCTACCCAAAAATGTGCTTCTGTGGGATGTGCAGCCTACAGGGACATATTTTCAGGTGGCATAGAGGGCTTCCTGGGAAAGGGAAAGTCATCAAAAATCACCCTGTCTCTGTTTTGTCAATGCAGTTAGTATGGAAGTATTGTTCTGCTCTCCTTGCTGCAACAGTGCTTCCTTAGACAGGATGTCAGCCACTGTTTTAGATGGTGCCACTCACACTGGTCCTTCTACACCTCAATCTGCTGTTTGAATTAGGAAACTAATATTAAGGACTGGTGTAATGTGCCTGAAGGATGTGGATTCCCCTGGAAGTGAAAACATTGTTATGGAAGGATCTGCCAGCTCATATCTTCAAGTACTGTGGGAGAGATGAGGAAAACCTTCAGTAGCAAATATATCTGTGGCATCTAAACTCATAACATGCATCAGCAATGCAAAACCTAGGACGTTTTCACATACTAAAATCTTCTGTGAGTGGTGTTAATGTGTAGGGTAACAGAAGATCCTTTTATATAGGTTCTGCCTATTCTAAGCATTGGCTTAGAATTACCAGATATGACAAATGCAAAAAGCTTAGTATTGGCTTGTGGAAATGGCCTTGGGTTTCCTCCTAAAATTAGAACCATGCTGTCTAAAATGGTGTTCAGGAACATGGAAAAGAGAACAATGGAGATTAAGAGTGTGCAGTGTTTGCAAGAGGAAGTAGCAACAATGAAGGCTTCTAGTCATTTTGGCTGGAATACAGGAGATGTAAATTACAGCTGTCTCACAATCTTACAGTACTTGCACAGCTGTGGGGCTCTAAAAACATCAAAGAATCCTGCTGCTGCTTTGGGCAGAGAACATATGCATTGCACTACATGGAACAATTTGATCCTCTCTTATAATTTAGAATCATAAGATAACTAACATGAGTTTTGCAAACATATAATTGTGTATATAAAGGGGGGGGGTGTTCTTTAATTAAAGAACACTAAGGTTGCCAAACACTTGTAGTGGGAGACTGCATTTTCAGTTAGCCTCATTTTACACCAATAAATGTTAAAATATCTTTTCTCTGTGTTAGCAGTAGAAGTCTAGCATAGCCAAAAAAATAGGTGCACATTTGATTCCTAAAGCATAAGAGTATGTTCGGTCTCGTACACGGAGCAATGAACAACCAGTTGGAATAGCTAGTTGTTTGAACACAGGGCCTCTCAAATAGCTATCCCAAGTTCAAAAAAAAGCTAGTGTTCAAATAATGGCAGGATGTTGCTTTCACCTCTTCATGTCTCCACGCTGTGAGGTGAGCAGGGAAGGGAGCCTGTTCCAGCCCAATGCTCACTTTTCATTTTCATTTGCCCACTGACAGTCCCAGAAGCGAGGGTATAGTGGCTCACAGCTTCCACAGTACTACAAGCGCAGAAGATGGGCAGCACATTTGCAGAATCCCTGGAGAATAACCACATTAGAGGCTTCTTCCACAGCCTAGTACAAGTGGATGGGGAGGTGAAGGTAAAGTGTGCCATCGAGTCGATGTCGATTCCTGGTGATCACAGAGCCCTATGGTTGGCTTTGGTAGAATACAGGAGGGGTTTACCATTGCCATCCCTCATGCAGTATGAGAGGGAAGTGATTTTTGCCTCTGTTGCTTGAAAAGCCCTTTTTGCTTGCAGAAATATGTCTCTGAGAGCTATGGGACCCTCAGGGACATATTTCTGGAAGCAAAAAGAGAAGAGTAAAAATTGCTTTCTTATTAAAAATGGCTTAACACTTGCTAACTGAGCAAAGAGGCACCTTTATAAAGTGATTGTTCACTTTATTTAGCAGGGGGAGAGCAACTGGCCCTATCCATCCCCAGCACAGCATCCCTCCAGTGGCTGTTGCTGGTGTCTATCTTATGTTTCTTTTTTAGATTGTGAGCCTTTTGGGGACAGGGAACAATTTTATTTATTTTATATTTATGTAAACCACTTTAGGAAGTTTTATTGAAAAGTGGTATATACATATTCATCATATATATTACTCCTCTGCTGACATAGGGCTGCAGAAAAAGCTTTCAACGCTCTATAATCCTGCTTCCCCTTCTCTTGCCGTTGTAGAGCTGTGGAAGATGTGGGCCAAACAAGACACAAATCAACTCTTCTCAAAGATTCTTAGGCTCTGTCTATGAAGATTCCTAATATTCAAGTTTTAGACCTTGCAAACTGTACACATTAATTTTGCATCTTAATGCACTTAAAGGCAATGGCTTCTGTGAATTTTGATGAATGCATAGGCACTCCCATTGAAGGGACTTATTTATTCAGTCTCGTATTCTTAAATATATTAACACTTTATCATATTCTGTGTTGTTGCCCTTTCTGAATGGAAATGAGTATTCCCCATTTTGATGTATTGAAGCTGAACAGTATGCAAACATTGTTCACACAATCCACAGATCTAAAGATTGAGAGATATTGAAGAGCTATATAAAAACGTGTGGTTAAGGCATAACCTTGTTAAAATCTTATAGCTAAAGACATGTCAGCACTTAGAGCCAACATAAATGAATAGTGAAATGTGATTGAGGAAAGGTTGAAAAGGAGTGTGAAGTCAAGGAATTGACCAAGACAGGAATGGAAAAGGTTTTAGAAAGAGCAAATGCAAAATGCAGAGCTTTGGCCACTTAGGTGATCTTACAGCCTGCACCATTTTCCTATGTTCATTATAATGTTGTCTTTTAATTTCAAATTGCCCAATGCCTAGTACCTTAGATGAAGCTTTAAAAGAAATGCATCTCCCAAATTTCCAAATGGCTGGTTTTGAACTAGCATAGCTAGTCAACCCTATGCAGGCCTTTCATTCAACCAGAAGTAAAACGATCAGGAAGGGGAAAGGACTCCAGAAGAGAAAATGTTCTACTTAAGTACAATAGTCTGTCTTTTAAAAGAGCATAGTCTTTGGGACATTTAAGAACTTTTGAAATGATCTTCCTACTTAATACAGGCATTGTTTTTAGCCCTATTTTTAGACGGGATTAAAAAAACTTTCTTTCACTGTCTTGCTTAGACTTCCATCAATTCATAGTAGATATTGTGGTGTGTTTACCTTATTTTAGATTTTCTCCTCCTGATGAACTCTGGTCAAAAGCCAGACATGCTTGTGCTGAAGTGCCTAACAGTAACTTATCCAGGTTTAGCCTCGTAACCTTAATTATATGTGGAATGTGGAGAATGTTGTGTGCTGTTTTGCTTTATAACAAGACAGTAAACCCCTAGTCACTTGGTTCTACTATTAAAACATTCCTTGTAACTTCAGTATTTGATTTTTAACTGTTTAACATGGCAATAAAAAATAAAAGTAAATCCTCAACGTGTTTTGAATTAATATCTTATTATACAGTTTGTTTTGCATGTGACTTATGCAAAAATTGCATACAGTCTATATGTGTGATTTAAAACTATGATTCTTTTCCACCCACCCCGCTCTTTTTAGGAAGAGGAAAGCATTAAAATGTTAAAAGCCGTTTTGAAGAAAAGCAGGGATGGTGGAAAGTCAAGCAAAAAAGAATCTGGTAGGTATAATATTTCTTAAGTGTGGCTGAATTGACCAATGTTGCTTACTCACAATGGAAGTGCCTACTTTATTTAATTTCTACAATATTTATCTTTAAATATGCTCATTTGCTTATTTAGTGGATGATCTTTAGAGAAAGGGCAGGATAAACAAGTAACAAATAAAACCATATCAGCATTTCTTACAAATAATGTTGTCATATAATGATATTATTTCATATCCTTTACTGTTAGTGGGGCAGGAACAAGCAGGTAAGGTGTTCCTTACCTGCTTTTTAAGGGAACCACTTCCCTCTCTGCCGGTGGGTGCACAAACGGCTTGTGCACATCCCTAATAAAAGTACCATGTGAAAATGCACATTTTGTGATAATGAGAAATATCTTATATAGCACTAATTCTATCAGCTATTGGCAAATAAGAATTTTAAACTAACTTTCTAATTATAAAGTGAAAGGTCAAAGCATATTCTGTATTGGTTTGGTCATATTCAAGGCATAATCACAATTACTGATTCCATTGTTCAGCTGTATTTTAAGCTATGGAGTCAGAAGTGACTGCCTAACTCTTGCCTCAATCTCATTCTTTAGAAGTAAATCAATCAATCAGCAGTCTACACATTTAGAATATTAAAGGTTAAATCTCAGTAACTGCTCAAAGTAAGCTAAAATTGATTTTGGAACCATTCTGTTGAGCCTTCAAATAATTTACAGAAAAAGGTAAAAAAGGTTGTAATGATAACTCAATGATACAGAGTTCTAATTTTTTTTGGGCTTGACCAGTATCTGGACTTACTCCTGGCCCTTCTATGAGTGAAGGTCAAACACCAATTCCACTCCCAGTTACTAAAAGCATTGTCCAAGCAGGTGTGTGAGCTGAATATCACATTTGTTTTCCGAGTGGGAGTAACTCACTTAACAAGGTTGAAGTCATTTCTAAACATGAATCGTCTTGTCTCTGACTTGTATCTTAAGCAAATCAAAGTTACAATTGCTAAACAGCTGTTGTCAAGACCCTGAAATGTCTGAAGAGGCAGCAGATCTTCCCATAGCCAAAAGGATGTGATACTCCCACATTAGGTAGGAACAGGAACATCGGGAGCTGCTTTATACTGAGTAAGACCATTGGTGCTTCTAGCTCAGTACTGTCTACTCTATACTGACTGGCAGCGGCTCTCCAAGGTCTCAAGCAGGAGTCTCTCCCAGCCCTAGATACCAGGGACGGAACCTTGAACCTTCTGCTCGTAAAGCAGATGCTCTACCACTGAGCTATGACCCTAACCCCAAGCTAGAAATATATGCATAAAACAGTCTAGTAATATCTATGTCAATAATAGATCTATCTAATTTTTAAACATCTAAGCTTTTTTATAGATAATATAACCTTATTAATTTAAATTAATCAAATAGCACAAATTCTGAGAAATATACTAAAAAGCTGTTCAGCCAACTATAGGTATTGGCTCAACAGAATTACCAAATCTCTAGGCTTAATTGAATTTTATAACTTAGTAGGGAATTTCCTCAACTCTTCCAGACATGTTTTGTTGATCATGTGATATTGACTGCGGTCTCTCACGTACCTAGATAATTGAGCTCACTGATTTCCAGGTACAATATTCAGTAGTGTCCAGGGACTGTCCAGTAAAGGTATTTGTAAATACCTTTACTTCAGCACATTGCTTTTTAATGCTAACTGTGAATTTCAGGATATCTCCCTACCCCTGCTAAATGAGCAAAGAGGCAAAGAGCAGGAGGAGAGCTACTGGTTATATCCAACCCCATCATAGCATCCCTCCCATGGTGGTGCTTGGTGTTTACCTTTATGTTTCTTTTTAGGGGGACAGGGGACAGGGGACCTGTATGTATGTATGTATGCAAGCTGCTTTGGAAACTCTTCTTGAAAAGTTATATATAAATAGTAGTAATTCCAGGTCCATCAGCTTCCAATTTGTTTCCAAGCTCAAGAGCTCGTTGTTTCCTTTAAAGCCCTAACAGAACAATCCCATGTATGCTTGGTCACATACAAGTCCCATTGATTTCAACTGGCCTTGCTCACTAATAAGTGTGCATAAGATTGCAGACCAAATGAATTGGGACTAAGTGGCCTAAAAGCCTGCATCCTCCCACATGAGCTTGCCTATCTTGTAGATTGTTGGAGACCCTTAGAATATCCCACCAACATTTAAAGCTTAGCTGCGGAGAACCTATTGTCATGGCAATCCGTGACATTGTGATAGGGTCTTCTCTGGTATTATGCCTGCCCTGGGAGATCAGCTTGATTACTTCACAGATAGCATTCTTTAGCTGAAGGCATTCCTGTTTGGTTTGTTCTTCTGCCTGACTCCTATATGCTGTTTGCTATCTTCTGATTGATTTTAGTCTTAAAATATTGTTTGTAAAGTTATTTCTATGTAAACCTCCTTGAGTAGCTCTAAATAAGGCAGAAATGGAGAAGTATAACAGTTTTCCTGGGTATGTCAAGACCCATACCACCATCAGCACAGGCTTAATATGGGTCTAAGAATGAAATCCTGTGCACACTTAGCTGACAGTAAGTGCTATGGAGTTCAGAGTGTCTTACTTCTATGGAAACAAATGTTATGATTGCACTTATGTCTGATATGTCTTCTTCTGTTTGACTGAATTTTTAAAATTTAGATATCACAATAGTGGTGAAGCTAGTTGTATTGTGGTTGGTTTAATTTTCTGTTGATTTTGTCGCATATTTTATTTTTATTTTAATATGTACAAAAACGGTGATGGAGCCAGATTAAGAATTATTTATTGATTTTATTTGTATTTTATTGCAAACCCTCTTGGGTTACTAAGCAATGTCACCTTTTTAGAAAAATTAATGTTTATTTTGCTGTGTTTTCCTTCTCTTTCAATATCCCTTTCTGGCAGAGAAACATAACATGCAGCAAAATCCCTGGCCTACAGTGAAATGCCTGTGTCTTCTGTTGGTCTGTATGTTACTCTTGTGACATAGGGGCCATTGCAGAATAGTTTCTCCCCTCAATTCCTCTTGCTGCCAATATAACATAGGAAGCCCTGAGCCATATAGCGGTAGCCTATGCTGTGACTCCTCCCCACATCAACATTAACTCAGTTTCTGGGAGGGAAACTGCAATGTAATGTAAGAAGTTTGACACCTTTTTCTGTAAAATGTAGTAGCTTACTTGCCACTTGATTTTATACTGAAAGGAGTTAATCAGAAATAATACTTTATTTCTTTGCTAGCCTACCCAGTCTCTTGCTTTTCAAGTTAGACTATCCCTTGCTGCTCCATGGAAACTATCTAGTAGGTTTTAGCCTGAGGCATTTAATTTGTTTGTCTTTAATTCGAGGCATTGAATGAGTTTTAATCTGGTATGAATGTTTTATTATTTTGATTGTTTTGTTTTGTTTTTTAAATTTTAATGTAAACCACCCTGAGCCATTTTCGGAATGGCAGTATATAAATTGAATGAATAAATAAATGATTTAGAACATAGATTTGACCCTTGCTTGCCTTTGATGCTGGCTCCTTGCAAGACAGATATTTTGAATACCCTTGCAAACTAGGCCAATAGTTACTAGCCTTTCCAGGATGTGATTCCAGTCCTTTTTGATAAGCTCCTAGGACTCTCAGAATTGTAAAGTGGGTTTTGACATCTTAAAACTAAATAGGCAAATCCACTTGGCACTTGTTTTGCAAGCCCTGTCTGATAAACTTTGAATTTTTAAGTTAAATGAACTTTTTGGCAAGGGAAGTTCAGATCTGTTAGTTTTAAATGTGCTGGAATCTTTTCAAGTTACCATTTGGTTTTGGGTTTTTTTTTTAGCCATTCTTCTAAACAGATTCCTCAACAGAAGATGCTTTGTTTGACACCAACTATGTGGGTCTGTTTCTGATTTATTCTATGCTGCAGTGCCCAATTTCGGTGGTTTTTGATTATAAAAAAAGTTTAGTACAGTGGCATTTTTGCTGAGCAGTAGGTATGTGGTGTGGTATTACAGTTGCTAGGAATTAAAAAAAACACACCACCAAAAACTCCAGTGAGATCATTAAGCATGAAAACCAAACTGTCTTATATAGATCTGCCACAAGCAATATTTAATTGTTGGGCTTTTTAAAAGGCCCAATAATTAATACTGCTAGAAGAGCTTCAGTATTTGAATAAGCTTTCTTTCACTTAGAAGAAAGAACATTGTTTTGTAACAGTATGTAGGTAGGAAAGTAGATTTTGGAAGGATGAATAGTTTCTGGTCATAAAGGGGACAAATTTCATGGTAATGTCAAATCTGCAAAACTTGTAATTGAAGAGGACATTGATATTTTTTAATCTGACTTTCTCTGAGCGTTTCTGCATCTTTTTGCAGTGGTACACATATGACCTATCTAAAGCAGAAGCACATTCTTACCTTTTAATTCTCTGGTGAGAACCTTTTTGCAGAAGCCCTTTGATTTTGTAATGTCATTTATGTGTTTGTGGAACTGGAGCAGATATTTCTACAGCCAGATAAGCTTCCATCAATAACTGTTCAGAGTAGTTGGCTAGGCTTGTGAGTGACGTAATAGGGGACTTGTAGAACATCAAATTAACTACTTCCATGATTGGAGAAATTGTAAAATGCAGTCTTTCTGATCACAGAATAGTCATTGGGATTTGTCAGTATTCTGTGCTTCATGTGACATCTGTATTGGGTCTTGGAAATACAGACTTGGACCCAATTCAGATGCTCCTAAACCAGTACTGTTCAACTGGTTTGAGAGTATCACTGGTTAACATTCAGTATAGGAAGATGCTGGCATCATCTCCTACTGCGTGGGAGATGGCAATGGTAAACCCCTCCTGTATTCTACCAAAGACAACCACAGGAACCTGTGGTCGCCAGGAGTCGACACCGACTTGACAGCACACTTTTGCTTTTTACTAGTACTGTGCTGGTGCAACAGTGCTAATCAGATTGACACATGGGGGTGTGTGTTTGTGTCATTTCCAGCCATTTCCCCTTCCCCTCTGAAGCCCACTGTGCCTCCTAAAAATATATTCCCGAGATCTGTGCAGCCCTCGAGGACACAGTTTTGAGAGGCACAGTGGGCTTGGGAGAGAAGGGGATGATTGAATATTGCTCCTCCCACTTCGTGTGATGGCACAACTTTAGTCTGGATGTCAGCACTGTTGCAGTACTAGTCTGGCCATTAGCCACTGATCTAACCCATGGTTTAAATTATTAGCAACAATACGCAGTGAGTCTTATGTTTGTGCTTTCCTCTCCTCCCTCTTTGTGTGCAAGAAGGTGGCAATTAAAGTTTCCACTTTTTCCTAAACCAAGTTGCTGTCGTGGTAAAACCTGTATAAATAATGTGGTTATAGCTTTCATTGAAACAAAATTAGGATCAAACTTTGGGTTGATGTACTTGTTTGTTAACCAGTTACTCTCTGTTGTTTCCCCCCCTAACATGAATATTAGTATGCTAGACAAATTAAGGTGTGAAATGGCCCATACTTGAACATGATTCAGGACTTTGATTTTTATTTCAAAACTTACTTCTGTATCTAGCAGCTCTGGTGGCCCAGTTAAAGATGTCAGGCAGGTTCCGGTGTCATTCAGAGCCAAGATTAAATCCTGGCTTCATGCGCTGTCTCTTGTCCTTGGGAACATGCACTTTGTGTGTGACCTCAACAGTGGATGCCCTTCCACTTTGGATGGGCACTTTGCGACCTCAACAATATTCTAAAGATAAAGTGTGCCATCATGTCGATTTTGACTCCTGGTGCCCACTCTTGGTTTTCTTTGGTAGAACACAGGAGGCTTACCATTGCCTCCTCCAGTGCAGTATGAGATTATGCCTTTCAGCATCTCCCTATATCACTGCTGCCCGATAGAGGTACCAGCGGGGATCCAAACCGGCAACCTCTTGCTTGGTAGTCAAGCCATTTCCCCGCTGCGCCATTAGGTGGCAACAGTATTTTACATGGTTAGAAAAAAGCCAGGATCACTTATGATGCCCAAACTGACTGATCCTGAGATCATGATTTATTTCAAGATCTCTGATTAGAATAAATCAGAATCAGTTGCTTTGCACGTTGTGAGTGATCTTGTCTTGTTCCAAATCAGAAGCAAAATATGTTTAAGGCTTGTGTGCAAAGGAAAGGAGAGAGAGCACATACTCATGAGGCTGAGAGGTAGTACACAAAGTCATGGTTTAATCTTGGCTCCATGTATCTCCTGAACCTGTTCCCATCTGAATTGTTCTCTGTTGTTCCAAAATATTAAAAGGAAATTAAGAGAACAGCATAACATTGTTGTCAGATCCATGAAGAAAAAAATATCTTCAAAGAATAAAGTCTCTGAAGTTTCCTGAGAACTTACAAATAGGTTCCAGTATCTAATAAATGCAGCTAGTTTTAATTGGAAATTATGAATTGTCTGCCTGCATTCTTAGCAAATTAATTTTATATATGTCACATTTAAAATGTCAGTTATATCTGTTATGTTGACTATTTTTCTGTTCAACTCTGTTTTACAGTAGGTCTGCTCATTTCCCACCTAGAAGTAAACTCAATTCTTACTACCATTTTGGATTGCATTGGTCTGTTTGAAGGCATTTACAGATTTAATTGTAGGACTGGAATGAATGTGCATTCGCACTAATACTTGAGAAACATTTTCTTGAGCTTTCTGTTCTTACAACCATCCAATTTTTCTTTTGTATTTTTCATATACATGTTTCTAGTTTCTGTGTAGTTCTTTGCTCTGAACAAGTCTGATTTTTGTTCTTCGCATTCCTCTGATATGGCCCTTCGTATGTTTTCGAATGATCTTGCTGAATCATAGGGCCTCTATTTTGTTCTTGATCTTTTCACTGCTTTCAACATGTTGATCCCTCTCATCCTTTATCTAATCTCTACTCTTTGGGGTTTGGCAATATTGCCCTTTCTTAGTTTAATTCTTATCTGGCTGCTTTTGTTTGTTTGTTTCCCCCTTCTCAGTTGGCATTTCACAGGCTTCTGTTCTTGATCCTCTTCATACAAGATGATACTCTCTGTTTTGGAAAGAGTGTTGCTTAATTTGGTCTTCAGTGTCACTGTTTCCAGATGACATGCAAGACTTATGATCCATCTTTTCTTTTCTTTTTAACCTTTCAGTGGTTGGGCCTATATTGAAAGTGCCCTCACTATGTTCTGTTCAACTGTACCTTTTCCCCATTGGAACTGAACTTTGAAAATTTGCAGCAGAATCTGGCTGTGATTGGTACTGATTGACAGTCTCTGATGTTAATGTACCTCGTCGCCACCTCCAGATTCCCCCACAGCAGTTCTGCAGCTGTTTGAAAATGTTTATATATCTATAGGCAATTGATCAATGTGTAAATCAATAAATGTTTGTGTAGGACTTTAAAACAAATTAAAAGATGAGCAGCTGAACTGAGAGAAAGAGGCAAGGTGGATGGGTGAACAAACATTTGATTCACTGTCATGTACATCAGTCCCTTAATTTGCAAAGTGGAGGAGAATGCAGGATTTGAAATGTGGCTGAAGAGCCCACGGCAGGTTGTCTAATACTGAATCTGTCTTTGCCCTTGGATGGGAAAATGGGATGCTTTAAACTAAACAGGGAGCAAAGTATGACCTTGTATCACCAGACCGTAGTGCATTTCAGACAGATACAGGGCTGGTTTAGGCATCCAGTTGGCTCTGTCCACCATGTGATTAGGGTCATGAATGTGCACAGCAGCAAGCAGCAGTACTTGAGAAGATTGTCCCAAGAGCCATCGTGCCTTCCCCGTGACTACAGAGAGGAAGCTAAGTTTAGGGGGGGGGAAGTCCTCTGTCGCTTCATTTTTAAATGGGGAAGAGAAGCTGTAGTTGCTTCCACTCACCACCCTGGGGACCATTAAGTAAGAGTGGCAGAGGGGATAGAAGGATGCAGCAGCAGTGAACTTCTCCAAGTGGAGAATTTTCGTAATTGGAAGACTGGAAGGGCTCTTCTCTCTCCTTTCAGGTGAGCTTTTCCAAATTCTCAAAAGCCTTTAAGACCAAACTCTAACAGACAGATGGACAACTTGTATCATCTGAACTGGTCCTAGCAAGGCCAGAACAATTCTTCAGGTTCTGAGAAGATATCTACCTGGGGTGCAGCAGCTAGAATTCACCGCAGCTATATATTTCTCTCTTCATCACAAGTACCCAGTCTGTAGACGACAGTCTTGGCTCAGAGTGTTAATAATTCTCAAATGCATTGGTATTTGTAGTTGGATTTCTTTTTCTTTTTAAACACTGTCATGGATCTGAAAAGAATTTCAGGAAAGATGTTTCATCATTCTTTTGATGGCGTGCTCTACCGAATGTTTGTATTCCATTAGACTGTTTGTGTTTAATGGATCATACAAATGGGAAGGACACAGCTCTTTCGTTACTTACTGAGTTGAAGAAAACATTGTTTAAGCCTGCCTTTTGTTGTATGTATATATTGACATAGATCTTATTTTGTATTATTTGACTTTTTCATAGCTATGGCATTTGGGGAAATTATGGAAGTGTGTATCAAGATAGATGTTGTGTGTCTTTACACATGTGTACACTGATGGATTAATGTGAAGCATACATTTCTTTGGCTTCCAGCTACTTTGAAGGACTTTCCCCTAACCAGTAAAAGTTAAATGGCTAGGTATTGGTAATATTTATGGTAAGCTATTATTTAACTGTTTCAAACCAGTACAGTTAAATAATAGCTTATCATAAATAAGAAAATAACGTAGCTAATTTTGACTTTGGCTTCCTCAAATAAATGGTTTAGCCTCCTGTCCCATTAACAGCTGTGTAGGGAAGTGTTGGATAACTGGTGCAAAACTTGAACCCACATTTTTTAACAACAAAACCCTTGAACCTACATAATTCATGAACCTTTGACTTTCAAATTATTTGTATTTTATTTTGAACAGAGATATTACTGTTACATTCATTCTTGTCACTCAAAAAAAATGGCTAAGAAAAATTGTGTAGGCTGGGCCTGGTGTGCATTCTTGTTAAAGTGGATTCCTGCTTTGAAGATTAGGATAATTGAAAGGCCAGAATCTGGTAGATGTTCTAGTTCATGTGTTCCTGAGAAATTGTTGGCATTTTTCTGAATATGAGACAGTTATTCAGATCTGTATAGTAATAGGTTTTAAGTTGTTTTCATCATGTTTAATGTCTGTAGTCTATGGAAGCGCTAATTTTTTTCATTTTCCTATCCTTTATCAAATTGGGAGATAAGGGGTTCTAGTTCTGCTTTCAGACTTTAAAGTCCTTCAGAATAATTGTTCTACTTTCACTACTATGGCTCTCTTTAAATAACGTTAATGTTAATCTGATTGAATCTTTTAGTGCCATTGGGAATTCAATTACTTTTCAAGACAATCACCCACCTGCTGGCACTCTCTCCAAAATCATTGCCAGGAGGCTGCAGCATACTTCCCTGAAGCCCCGGTCTCTGTCATGCATGCACATTGACAACTTCTTGTATAACAGTGACTGAGGCTGCAGGGAGTTACCCTGCAGCCCCATGGCAATGATTTTTGGGAGAGTGCCAGCGGGGGAAAGTGGCGAGGCAGGTAAGGGCACCCTTCCTGCCCCATGGCCCCTCACCCCTCTGAATTGGCTCGAATGCTGGATTTCCAGACCAGTTTTGTGCTCCAGAAAAAGAGCACTGAACTGGTTTGTTCACATCCCTAATATTGACACAGATGCTGGAAGAGGGAAGTGGGGGGTGGGGGAACAGACCTCAAATGAACATTCAGTCCCTGGGCCTTGAGAAGGGCCACCCCTCACATTCCTTGCAACCATTACCAGTTCATTGGTTATGCTGAGGGGAACTCTTGACGATAGATATGCCAGATGTGAAACTGTTTAAGTGTAGGAAATTATCAGTCAACTGAGAGCAATTACATAAAACTGATTAATTATTTGATATTGGAAAAACTGCTGACTTAAGATGCACTAGTATCAAAATAGTGATGCTTTTGCAGGCATTCTGTTATTTTTAAAGAAATTGTACTTTGAATAAAACAATTATATGGGAATTACTATTTGAGAACATTCGAATGTATGTTTAGCATGCTAATTTGTAACATTTTATTACACATTAGACTTAAGTCAGTTATGTTGACAATTTAAATATTAGCAATAAACCATGTGCAAACAGCAAATATATATAAACATGCAAATTCAAAAATTAAATATTAAATAATTATATTATATATGTGTGTGTGTGTCCTAAATTCTTTAAATAAACGTACATATTTCAAAGGAACACTAAAAAATGTCCAAAGTTGCCCAGAGCACAGAATAATGAAGATGGTAAAAGTATACCAATCTTGCTAAATCAGTATGAAGTACTGTGATGTTACAACAGAACACCAAAACAAGTTCACTATCATTACTTGCTTACTATTTCTGGATTGCTAGATAGTTGATGAAGCAAATTTCTCTCCTCATAGGTAAGATGGGAGGGACCCTGAGATCTATACCCCCCTCGCTTAAAAATAGTCTGTATGATTACCTGTACTTGTCCCATGATTGGAATATATTGGAATGAGCACACGCCATCTTTGAACGAGAATTTCTGAACATATATAACTATTTAATATTTAATTTTTGAATTTGCATGTTTATATATATTTGCTGTTTGCACACGGTTTATTGCTAGTTTGGGTTTGTTCTTTACACGTGTGGCCCTTTTGTTACATGACAATTTAAATATTAGCAACGTGCATTAAATGTGTACACACAATACAAATACAACCAAAAATTCCAATATTTCAATAAAGTGATGTTAAAAAATTATATATTTCTAAGTAATGTTGGTTTATTTGACTGCTTTGCCAAACATCTCTGCTTGATGTGTGGTAAAATTCCTCTTAGCACTTAAGTGTATGCTACAGACTATCAAGGTGCCCCAGGTTAAAAAAGCTTACTTCAGATGATTGTGAGGCAGAGAGAATTAACTATATCTTTTTACCTAAAGTGTCTCATCCTTAATCAGGTATTGTGTGCCTCCATCCATTTGTATTACGATTGATTGTTGATCAGTGCATTACTTATTAACTAGCTGGCCCAGGCACAGAGCATCTGCGCCTCTAATTCTCTCTCGTTCTCAGCCCTTCATTCTCAGCCCTCCTCTTCAACCCTCCAATCTTCCCCCCCCCCGGCTGGCCACCTGGCCAGCTGCTTTCTCTGACCGACTGCCACTTTCTCTCTTCCGCCCACTGCTGCCGCTTTCGTGCTCTCTCCCCTGGCCGCCACTGCTTTCTCTGCCCGTCTGCCTGCCTGCCCGCCTGCCTACCCGCCCATTCACTGGTCTGTCTGTTGGCCTTATGTTCCCTGCCGCTGTCGCTTTCCTCTCCCTTTCCCCTCTCTCGCGAACTCTTGCAAGAGCTGCCATACATGGGATTAGTGACGGGTACATCTAAGAGAATTTTTTATCTAGATACTTTTGCAGGTTTGTTGGTTATCTCTTAAAATGTGAAAAACTATGTCTCTAATAAATTCGGCTTTTAGTATTCCAGTTTATCTTATGAGAGACTAAACGTCTGTGATCTTGGTCACTAACTTTGGTTTAACCACATTTATAATACTTCAGATATATTAATTTATATGCAGATTATGTGGGCATCAACTTCCTTATTCATTTGTAGCTATCAAGGCCTTTGACTACTTGAACAGTTTGTTATTATGCATGCCTCTTATAAATAGGCTTGCCATGTCCCCTGGAATTTAGGGTAGCCTCCAGATTTTGGCTCCTCCACCTGGCTGCTGAATTCCACCCGGATTTACATGGATTACAAATGCATTGCCTGGATTTTACGCTGGATCCGATCACATGGGAGGGCAGAGAAGGAGGGGAAAGTATACAAATCTGTCAAATAAAAATGCTAATTAGTTGCCACATAGTTTGCATAATATGCACATTAGGCCACTCGGATTTGGGAAGCTTGACTATGGTAACCCTACTTATGAAGCACAAGCCACCTAATGATGCAGCGGGGGAATGACTTGCCTAGCAAGCCAGAGGTTGCTGGTTCCAATCCCCGCTGGTATGTTTCCAAGACTATGTGAAACACCTGTATCGGGCAGCAGCGATACAGGAAGATGCTGAAAGGCATCATTCATACTGCATGAGAGATGGCAATGGTAAATCCCTACTGTATTCTACCAAACACAACCACAGGGCTCTTTGGTCGCCAGGAGTCGACACTGACTCGACGGCACACTTTACTTTTATTTTACTTATGGAACAATCTGTGTGTTATTACATAAAACCATTCGTCTTTCTAGGTTAATAGATATCTCCTTAAAATATAGTATGTGTCTGATTTGAATTACTTTGACATAAACAAAAACCAAATGGTGGTGTTATCTGTTAGAACTTAGAACTAACATTTGGAACTTTGTTGTGTCTATGCAAGCTGTTTTTTTACTTCTAGTTGTATCTCTTATTCCAGTTTAAAAGGAAACAATCCTCTAATTATAGCATGGTGTGGTGCAATTCAAATTTGAGTACAGTCAGAGTGAAGAAATTGCAAATTCTGCGGAAAATGCAGCTTTGTTTATTTAGACAAATAGTCATCCAGGGTAGTTGTTATGACTACTGCTGACACTTCACTATTGGTTGGAAGGGTCATATAACTCTCCTGTGAAATACAAGAGACACTGCAATGTGTAACAAGCTGCCCTGTCTTTTGTGTGGGCAAATAATTATGAATGTGCCAAATACTTAAAATTGATCTCAGAGAGAGCGAGAGAGCGAGAGCACAATATATATGAACAATACATTGGCTAACCCCCCCCCAAACAAACCATGTGAGTTTTGAAATTGAACATAAATGTTTCTCTCTCTGTATTTTTGCGGCAGGTATGTCTACATTTAATTTGAAAGTATTGACCTTGTTGCTCAGGTTTTCGCAAGACATGTTGCTGAAGCTATGGTTTGAAAGCTGTATAAACATTGGCGCTCTAATGCTTAGAATACACAAACACCCTTTTACCTCATACTTGCCAACCTCTGTTCACCTTTGCCCTCTCTCTGTTTGCCAGGTTTTTAGATTGTTAGGCAAGAAACTATGCATTTTCAAGGTTCTGAACTGTGCCTAGCTTAGAAGTGTCAAAGGTTGAATCTGGGACAACCTTTGTGCAAAGCATTATTGTTGTTTATACTGCTTTTCAACAAAACAAGTTCTCAAAGTGCTTTGCACAATGTAACATTATGACACCAAAAGGATTTGCTCTACTTCTGAGATGTACTATCATAGTAATTATTTATATACCACTTTTCAGCAGCAACAACTAAAGCTACCAAAGTGGTTTATATAGCAAAGGATATGAGGAAGAAACGGTTCCCTGTCCCAAAAAGGCACACTATCTCCTCCTCCTTCTCCTTCTTCAGCCCCCCCCCCCCCCCCGCGTCCCAAACCCTTCTGCTGCTACTACTGGACAGAGGCTGTGCAGGGCTGAAATGGGGCAGTTGCTGTTCCTCCACTATAAATGAGAATCACAAGTTTAGAAGGTGCACCTTTGCCCAGTTAGCTGGTATGGTTTCCCCCATTACAATAGCAGTTTAATGGATGGAATCAAGTGTATGTTTTTTCCAGGGATAGTGAGGCCGAGGTCAAGATAGAAATACAAGTATTCTCCATATTTAAATAATTAAAGGTGTTCAGTAAAATAAACTATAGAGACAAGGAACATTCTTGTTTTTAAATTAACTTAAATTTGCATCCCGCCACTTTACCCCAAAGCTCAGAACAGCTTAGCCTCACAACAACTTATATTCTGTTGGGAGATAGCAAGTGCCTAAGGCCATCTAGTGAGTTTCATGGCTGGGTGGGGGTGTGAACTTAGTTTTCCCACATGAGTCTGACATTTGACTCTTATGTTTTACACACTTGTGGTGCCCAGAACCAAGCTTCCCCCCACCCCTCATTTAATCTTGGAGATCCTTTTCAGTCTCTATGCAAATATATATAAATCAGCAGCACTCAGAAGACTGGATAGGCATTTTCTCTGTAGCTTTGGATTATTGACTCTTGGTATCCCACCCTCCCCCTGTTCAAAGTCAGTCAGGGCTCAGGAATTGACTTTCTGGGCAGTGATGATGCTTCTTGGTGGTTTCTGTGCCTGTCCTCTAATTCAAGCTGCATTAGGGAGTTCTTTAAAATTGGCTCTTAAAACAAGAGACAGATTTGTGGAGGGTAGACCATGAAAGGTGAATGGAGTATCCCATGGACTGAAGCAGTATATCATTATATGCTAGCTGCTAAGGGCCATCAATGGAAGAGGGTCACCACTTTATGTGCCCCTTGTGAGCACTGAGATACACCTGACTTGTCATTGTTGTAAACTGATTGCTGTGCAACAACAAAATCTTGCTTTCACAGATACCTGTTAGCTCTGAGGCAAAAATCTCTTGTCCTGAATGGGATGCTGTTTCCCCCATATTATTTGCTGAGCTTGGGGCTGCCCCTCATCCCCCAAAGCATTTGTATTGAGCCCTTTGGGTGAAGTCCATATTATAATGTGAAAGAAACAACAAAGTTCACAAAAGAAGCCCCAATTGCTCTGCAAACTTGCAGGAGCAATTTACTAGGTGTATTTACCTCTTGCAAGTTGCTAACTATTTACTTATATAATATAAATAGACACACAGACTCTTGCAAACTCACTCACCACTTCTAGCAGGTAAAGCAGCCTTTCAGTGAGGCTTCCAGTGACAGCCGCTGCAAGATGTGGTGTGTGTGTGTGTGTGTGTGTGTGTGTGTGTGTGTGTGTGTGTGTGTAAACCAGGGGGGGGGGATTCTCTTAATTTTTCACCTGCCACTTGCTCCATATCTAAGTGGGATGGTCTGTGAACACAAAGCTTTGTGCAATCATGGGGTGCTTTTTTGTTTAAACAAATGCATTGCTATTCAGCTTTCTGATTACCCCTGGGATGACCACAACCCCAGATGACCTACCCCCCAAGACCCCTCTTCACCACTTGTGTCCTATTTTCAGGCAATGGAATGTTAGCAACCATTGTCTCAACAGAGGGAGTAGCTGTGTGTCAGGTGGGAAAAGAGAGATGGGTGGGGACAGAAAATTCCTCCCTGTGTGGTTTGTTTACCACAGCATGGGAAACTGGCTCTTGTGGATGGAAAGAGGAGCAAGGTCTGTTTGGTAGCAGAGATATGGTACATTTGGGCAGGGGGCAAATGAGATTTGTTTGTCAGTAAGCTTCAGCAACCTGAAGATCAAAATATCTTTGAATTCTGTAAATTGTATCTCCTTGTGAAATATGGTAGATTAATGAGTCTATCCAAAGCTGTGCTATATTTATTGATACAATTTTAAAAGATATAAATAAAAAGTTTCAAAAAAAGAAACACAACTCTCCCAGCTATAGCAAAACATTCAACCAGAAGTTGCATGTCCTGCGGTTTTCGCATAGCTGGTTACTTTCTCAACAGTTTACTTAAAATGCCTCCTGACAATCACACAAAAATGCCTTTCGCTCTTCAATACCTTGAGTATATTAACCTGGACTACCACTAGAAGAGTGCAGGAAATATTTTAAAAAGGCATATTTAGATGCCTTACTCCAGTTCTGGGAATCTTATGACTTTTCAGATGGATACAGATAAGTGGAAAAAAAAATTTATAGCTATGTCCCTGGCAAGTGTCCAGAGGCAAAACTGGGTGGGGACAACTGCATTAATATCAATGGAAATAAAGGCTAATTTGGAAGGATATGGTTCATGAATTTTTCAGTCAATTTACCTTTTGCGAGCCAATGCTTATCAATCTTTTGAAAGAATACAGGCAAGAGTTCACCCCCACCCTCGATGAATTAAGATACAAACACATACACACAATGTTTACGTAGTATTTTCATCTATGTACAAAGTACTTTCCATGCATAGTTTCTTTCATATGACTACCCTATAACAGTGGTCAGTGTTGTCTTTGTGCCTGTTGCTTATAGATCAAAGGAGGTGAAAAACAAAGGTGAATCATGTTGGGTGTGTTTTCTTAAAAGCAAATGTGTTTTGTATGTTGAATTACAGCTCCCCACTGTTCCCTTTTCAGCAGTATCATACAAGGATATCTTAACTGGGTGCTAGGAAAAAGCAGCCTGGGAATGGGTGGGGAGAACCCTATTGAATGTCAATTCCACTGTAAAAATGTTTTGTGTGTGGTGAAAAGCCAGCATCATTGGGGGGCTTTGCCAATAAAATATCTTGTATTCAGCTGACTTGGATACTACAGTTACTGCAGAGTCTACTGGAGGTGTCCAACAACTCCTTTTATGAGATCAGACTGGATCAGTTTAGGTGTGTGACTCTTGAGGACATGGACAATCTGCTTCGGACAGTGCACCCTACCACCCGTTCCCTTGATCCTTGCCCAACATGGTTTATACAGTCTAGTGGAAAGGTTATCAGAGAAGGTATCCTTCTCTGAGGGAAGGTAGGAAGCCTCCTTGTCTTAAGGAAGCCATTATTAGACTATTATTGAAGAAACCTATATTGGATCCCTTGGAGTTAGGCAATAATAGGCCAACGTTCTGTGGTTGGGAGAGTTTTTTGAGAGGGTGGTGGCATCTCAGCACAAGGCAGCCTTGCAGGAGACAGGTTATCAGGACCAATTTCAAACCAGCTTCTGGGTAGGCCATGGGGTGGAGACTGCCATGATCAGTCTTATGGATGATATCCAGTTGGACAGAGGGAATGAGACTCCGGTCCGTTTGGATATCTTGGTAGATTTCGCTACCATCATACATCGTATTCTTTTGAATTGCCTGGGAGAGTATTGAATTATATGTAAGCTGCCTAGAGAAGTTTTGTTATTATTATTGATTCAATTTATATACTGCCCTTCCAAAAATTGCCCAGGGCAGTTTTGTTTGGAGGAGAGCTGGTCTTGTGGTAGCAAGCATGACTTTCCCCCATAACTAAGCAGGGTCTGCCCTGGTTCCATATGAATGGGAGACTTGATGTGTGAGCACTGCAAGATATTCCCCTCAGGGGATGAAGCCGCTCTGGGAAGAGCAGAAGGTTTCAAGTTCCCTCCCTGGCTTCTCCAAGATAGGGCTGATAGAGATTCCTGCCTGCAACCTTGGAGAAGCCGCTGCCAGTCCGTGAAGACAATACTGTGCTAGATAGACCAATGGTCTGACTCAGTATATGGCAGCTTCCTATGTTCCTATGTGTGTTAGATGGCTCATAAATAAAATAAATAAGTTGAAATGTTATATTTCCCTGCACCCTTCTTTGCTGAATTTTTAAAATACCATCTGTCTATCTATCTATCTATCTATCTAATTCTCTAAGGTGTACCTGTGGCTAATCCCAAGAGTTTAGGAGCAGAAGCAGCATGTTGATTGGGCAGTGGGGATTGCATATGCAGATAGGAGTAGAAGCCTGTGGCACCATGGTGATTGGGCAATGGGGGATTCCATATGCAGATAGGGAGGGGGATCCTATGATGGTTAAGGTCAGTGCAACTGTTACTGTTCAGAAGATGTTCTTATGAAAGGATTGTGTGTAGGGGTCTGCAAAGAGAAGGGTCATGAAGGAGGAAAGAGCCCCTTCAGGTGGAGGCTGCCATGGTGTGAATTAGATGAGGAAACAAGATGAACAAGGTCTGTTAACTCAGGAAGGGAGGGGGGAGGAAGGGAGAGGAAGAAAGACCTGGGAAGAGCGAGTGTAGGAGAGAAAAAAATAAAGGAGAAGGAGAGAGAAAGAAGGAAGGGTGAGGGATGGGCCCAAGCCTGTCAGCGGCCTGAGGGGAACGAGTGGTCATGGTGTGGGTGACAGCGAGGAAGGGCCTGGTCAACTACTACTGCTGCTCCTGTGGGGAGGAGCGGGGCTCGGGTGAGGGTGGGGAGGTGTCTGGGGATAGGGGGCTGCAGCTTGGCCAATAGGCACCAGCAACGCTGCAGCCATGACCAAGAGGGGTGAGGGGGATAGAGTAAAGGGATGGAGGAGGAGGAGGAGTGTGGCTCAGGTGAAGGTATAGAGATCTCTAAGGTGCGGGGAGCTGTGGTAGGGGGTGAGGGGAGCCATCAAGTATTGTCTTGTAGATGCTCTGCTTGGTTTAAGTTAGTTAATATTGTTTTTTAAATACTCGTTCCTCAGTGGAAACTCCACTGTAGACATAACACTCATGCAGTAACATCCATGTGAACACTTTATTTGAGGGTAAGAGATCCTATCTAAAGATGCCTTGTGTGTACAGAAAATTTGCTCATGCAAGACAGCCCCAGTTTTCTCAGATTTTTGCCCCTACAGCTCCTCGCACATTATCCGATGGAGGGTCCCCTTACCCTCACAAGCACACTTAGCGGTGCTTCAGTGAGAAGAATTGGGGATGGAAGGCCCTTTGTGCAAGCAGAACTTAGTTCTCGCTCCTTTTGGATGAAATCCAGTAATACTTATTCCTCTTGAGAGAATTGTTTGTACTCCTGGGCTGTCCTTTTTTAACTCTACTGTTACAGAAAAATGTACAAGATGTAAAGCATATTAACAGTGTTTGTTAAACTGAGTTGTTTGTGACCAGTGTTCATTGACAAATGAATACATTGAGCTTCCAGAAGTTGATTGCAATAGGTATGGATTTTAGGACTGGTGGTGCAGTTCTCCTGAGGTATCCTGATTTGGCTGCTTTTGGAGACAGGATACTGCCCTAGATTGGTCATCTGCATAAGACTGTTGTTATTCTGGCAGTGGATGTACAGGGATATATCACATCATATAACAAATGATGCTGGTTTTTCACCACCCCAAAAGCATCTTTAAATCAGTGGATTTTTCCTCTGTTGGAGGATAATCTGTCTTTAGCTCTACTTAGTGTAGAGCAGACATTCATCTATTCCTTCGGTGCACGTGTTGCGGTGAGACTTTTTTGTCTTGGCATAATATTTTAAAATATGGAACATACCTTCTTGAAGATTTTGGCTTCTGGACCCCAGTTTGAAAACTACTGCTTTATTATTAGCTTTATTGTGCTTGTTGATTATTATGGTTGATCACCTTCATTAGCCATGGGATGGTGCACAGAAGTTAAACTCAACCAGGATTTTTCTTAGTTTGTGAAGAAAGCAGAGGAGCTTCAATCATTATTTATATGTTTGTTTTCTTACTTTGATGCATAATTTAAAATTTTAAAGTAGTCATCCTTTTTGCTTTTGTAACAAGTTGAAAAGTGGAGTAACTTGTAGTTAATGCTTGTTCAGCTCTGTTAATATCAAGGAAAGCAATACAGTATTTGGTGTTCAAAACACCTAGGCCTGCATGCTTATTTTTAGCCATGCTTCATCTTTATTCATAAATATGGGTGTGCAGCCCATATTGTTTATGCATATTTAAATGGAAGTAAGTTCCATTTAGTTCTGTGAGACTTAGTCCACAATGAACAGAGATTGTAGTCTTAGAATAACAAAAAGGATGAGAATTCCCTTTGGAGTGAAATTCTCTGAATACATTTTTACCTTTATTATTTCATATACTTGTTCTAAAGGTTACTCAGATAGAAGGAATGAGTACAGTTGCAGCTAATGGCCCATGTAAATTGGAAAGATAGCTGAAAATTATCATTTTATTATTTTTTTAAGCATTACGTTCCACTTCCTGGTGGGGCACTTCAATTGGCATCTCACTCATAGGAACATAGGAAGCTGCCATACTGAGTCAGCCCATTGGTCTATCTAGCTCAGTATTGTCTTCACAGACTGGCAGCAGCTTCTCCAAGATTGCAGGCAGGAATCTCTCTCAGCGCTATCCTGGAGAAGCCAGGGAGGGAACTTGAAACCTTCTACTCTCCCCAGAGTGGCTCCATCCCCTGAGGGGAATATCTTGCAGTGCTCACACATCAAGTCTCCCATTGAAATGTAACCAGGGTAGACCCTGCTTAGCTATGGGGACAAATCATGCTTGCTACCATAAGACCAGTTCTCTTCTCCTTGATCCTATGATCAAGTGATCCATTGATCACTCATCCAGATGTTAATACAAGCAAGATTTGATGGCTGTAAAGGATGCTGAGCATAAGTGCTGCTTGATGTGGCAATGTGATTTCAGTATCTGGCAACATTTCAGTATCTAGCAATTATCCTTGTCATGATTATATAGTGGGAAACTAAATTTTCTATTTACCTTGTTGTTCCTATTTATATTCACCTTGTTGTATTTGCAGTTGTTCTTTGTAGGACACTAAAAACAGTCTGCTCTTTTCAGGGTAAAGCTTGATGCAAGGGGATTTGTTCTCATATTAATGATTTTTGTACAGCTCTGTACAATCTTGTAGGAACAATCTGTGTTCAATCTTGTAGGAACTATGCAGTCAGTATTTCTGTTCATTTGTTGTGTAACTTTGTTTTTTCTCCATTTCCAGTAGGTGATTCATGCTCAGAAAGTGCACTACAGATAATCACCACATCTGGCCATAGTGCAGACTTCCCTGGTGGTATCCAGCCTGTACCTGAAGATGTGTACAGAATGAATTTGGCCAAAGGAGTCTCAATGTCTTTGCCATCATCACCTCTGTTGCCTCGTCATGCCTACTTGATGCAATCAAGAGCAAGCAAAAAATCTCCAGGTAACATTTTTTAAAAGCAGTTTCTCTCCATCCTTGCACTGAAACAATACAAAAATAATTTCCAAGTGGTAGTTCTTATTCAGTTGACACATTTCCTTCTGCTAGACAGATTCTGTCAGCATGGTTCAGTTGCTGTCATTCTGATTTTCTGGATAGGCAGCAGGACATGTTGCAAATTAAATGACATATTAATTATTTCTAGGTTGTAGCAGATAGCACATGAATTGGCTCTCTACCTGCCTGATGTAATGCCTCGGTTATTGTTTTCTTTCTTCCTTGTGTGGAGATTGGAGAACATAATTGTGCATCTGTGCAGAACATGTGAGAAGTAAGAGTGAAGAAGGTGTGTGTGTGTGCGTGTGTGTGCGCACGCACACGCACACACACACCTTTTTTTAATACATGGGAGGTTAGAGCAATATTTGGCTCTCTCCGTTCAAGCTTTGATTTCATGCAAATTCTTTTAGAAATTGCAGAACATCAGTGGATTGAGCCATTTGCAGCTTGTATTAGAGGACTGATGTTGCTTTTTAAAAAAAGTTCTGAAAATGATTTCTGCAGATCTGATTTACACATTTAGCTTAGCAAAAAATATGACATCAAAAGCTGGGGAAAGACCATTCAGGTTTTTTTATCAGACCTTCTGAAAGCTTTTGTTCATAGCAACAAGTGATTGTTGGTGTACATATCTTACTAAATAAGGTGTGGCTACTACTGGTCACCCTCTTATCAGCATACTGAACTCATTCCAGCACACTAATATCACTTTGACTCTGCAGACCTCAGGGCTTGAATATCTGTGGAAGTTTGCCAAGCTTCTTAATTTGGTTATTCCTAATAATGATTTTGCACTGGCAAAATGCTAATATAGGAAATATTAGGAACTATCTAGGATTTCAGACACCATAAAATTGCATTCTATAGTAGGTGAATTTTCCAAAATAGTTTTGGTTTATAATGTTTGACATTTTTATTTCCCACCAGTTTGCAGAATTAAGTATGGCTTTGAGGTGAATCAATTAGAAATGTATGGACCTTGGCTGACATCCAGAGCAACCAGATTGAGTAGTGGAGTTGTGCCTGCTGCAGAGAGGCTGCTCAGAGCTCAGTGTTATGGAGCAGTAGAGCACGTGCACAGAAAGAAGTGGGGAGTGAATTTTTGCTGCTCGCTCTGTCCTGGTAAATGCTCTTTGCCTTCAAAAGCATGTCCCTGAGGGCTGTGAGATTCTCAGGGTTATATTTTTTTAAGGCAAAGAGCATTTACCAGGACAGAGCGAGCAGGAAAAAAATCCCTTTGCTCTCTCCTTGCATGGACACTCTGCTGCTCCACAACACTGTGGCTGAGCTCTAAGCAGCTTCTCTGCACTGAATCAGTTCTACATCATCCTGATTTGGCTGCTCTGGATGTCAGCCATTGTCAGCCAGAGCCAATGTTGGCAGGCCTCTCCATTCTAATAGGGTTGTTCTGAGAATAAAATGGGTGCCCTTAACTCCTTGGAAGAAGGCCATGGTGGCGGGTGGGTGGAGAAATAAAACTTTTTGTTTCAAAGTATTTTTTTGCCATGGTACTTTTGCCATGGTACTTTTTTTTGCCATGGTAGTTGATTGTAGCATTATGTAACCTGTTGTACTGAAAAACATTTTTCACCATTAGTGGATTCTATTTTTGCTTCAATAATAGTTACTTCTAGGTCCAGCTACTTTCTCTGAACTTTCTAGTATTGAAAGTTACTGCAAAGCATATCAGTTAGCTTTGACCTTATTTGACTCTTGAATATAATCTTCAACACATTTAACTCCCCCACGCACTTGGCTTGGAATTCCCAAGAAGTCCTTTTGTTTCAAGCTGTTCACATTTTTAACCAGAGAGTCAGCTGGCCTTGTTCAGTAGGGCTGTTTAATTCTTATAGATTACCCTATATATAATGCAATCCTGAGCTTTCATTTATCTGACTTCAGTTAAGCTGACCCACTTATACTAGCACTGGATCATTTAAAAACTTTCTCGTTTGAAACATGGTGATGGGAGGAAGAGGGAGCAGAAAAGCAGTGAGGAGCGGATAGATATAGAGATATTTATTTATTTATATTTCTGACAGGGAGACAGAATCTCTTTGTTCCTTCCTTTCTCGCAATTTCCTTCTCTACACAGGTGTAAAACTAGTGCATCACTTTATCCTAATACATATCAAAGTGCAGAGATGCACCTAAGCATTTATATAGCGATTATTCAGGTTGTAATACACGTACTCAAAACTCAGTTCATTTAAACGTTCAGAGTCTTATTTAGTCTGTTGGTGTCTTAGATATGTTCTCTTAGGTCAACTCAATAACCTAAATGTTTGTCTCAATATTTTAATTGAGTTTTTAATAGTTCTGACATTTTAAAATTTTAATTGTTGTGATGTTTTAAGCCTTTTTATCTGTTTTTGTTTTGTTGTGAACTGCCCAGAGACTTGTGTTTTGGACAGTATATAAATTTTTTAAATAAAAAATAAAAATAAATAACAACTTTTACTGGAGTGCCTTAGGGAGACACATCAAGGTTAATCTTTAAGAATTCCACAATACTAGGAAGTATTTCTTAGAGGCGTACAGTTTTGGAAATGGAAGAGACTTGGAGGAGTTCTAGTCCAACCCTCTGCTCATTGCAGGAAACTGCTACAGCATCCCTGAGAGATGGCTGCCCGGCTGCTGTTTGGAAACCTCCAGCTGTTAGCAGCCAGTCTGTTTCCCCTGCCCCCATCTCCAAGGAAGTAACTAGGCTGGAGTGGGCCCTAGGACAAAAGTGAGCATGGGTTCCTGTCCATCCCCCTGCCCCCCAATCCCCTACCACCTTCTTCTCCCCCCTGTCATGTCTTTGCTGCAGAAGTGTAATGATTTGGTGAAAAACAAAACATTCTCAGCACACTCTTTATCTCACTCCTTTGCAAGTAACAACACATGTTCTTTATGCTTGCAGGTGTGCTCTCTCTCTCTCTCTCTCTCTTTCGTGCATTTCCCTGGCTCAGAAATATGTGTTAAAACATATATGCTTACTACCTACATATATCCCTACTGGAGAGGGTTCATATTTATATTTATATATTTTTAGGCCCAAATGAGTCCTCCAATGAGGAGCCCAACAGTGTGTCAGTGAGCTTGGGAAGTGGAAGGGGGAGTGGATAAAATTGTCACCGAGCCAATGGAAGTTCTCTGCTCAGGGTCCCAGCATCATTCTCTCCCCCCACCCCACCCCCCCCACTTGTTTCGTTATAACGACACCCCTGCCCATCTCCATTTGTCCGTATCAGAAACTGGCTTACCAGCAGAGGCACTTCTGCAGAAGCAGGCATTTGATGTCACAGAAGGATCAGTACTAAATTAGATGGCCATGCTGTGAAAAGCTAGACTGGTGGCAAAAACCACCTGCAAAATGTGAATATAATTGGCCCTTGTTATCCGCTGTCTTGGCACTTGCAGTTTTGCATCTGTGGTCAGGCAGTATGTACCCAACTTCATATCTAAGTTGTGCTTTTATTGGATTGCTTTAAGTTCATATCATAATTTAAAAAAAAATTGAGTCAGAATAAGGTTAACCCAGGGGCTCCTTCTTAACCAGAGTTTGAAACTAGGCTTTGAAGTAGATTTGCATTCTTTGGGAAAGAGAGAGAATATTTTTGGCATTGACATTCACTAGTGCCTGTAAAGAGAGAGACTGACAACCTGACTAAATTACTTGATGGAAGTCCTATTGAAATTAAGTAGTTCTTTAGTTCTGTACCCAACTTCATTATCTGCTGTACATGGCTTCATATATCTTGCGGTTTTTGACAGCACAGTTCTGCAGTTATATCGTCATGCTCTTGGTGCATGTGCTTATGGGTTGTAAGAGGAGTTTGGAGTGCTTTAGTCTGCATGTTTAGCGCTTTTTGTGCTTCTAAAAGCCATTTGGGGGGGCCTTTGGCATCCTTAGGGAGCCATTGGGAGCCCTCAGGAGCCATTGCTCTAGATCAGGCATCCCCAAACTGCGGCCCTCCAGATGTTGCTGAACTACAACTCCCAGCATCGCTAGACACATTTTTTTGTGGCTGGGTATGCTGGAAGTTGTAGTTCAGCAACATCTGGAGGGCCGCAGTTTGGGGATGCCTGCTCTAGATCTTTTGGAGGCTTTTTGGAGCCATTTCTGTGGAAATTGGGAGCCTTTTTAAAGCCATTCCTGGTGTACTGAGGTAATTCACACAATCAAAAGGCTGTCCAGGTTTTCCTCCTATATTGCAATCACCTCTGCCCAGGTTTTCCTCTTACCTGAAAATTGGGAGCTTCCAAACGCAGCTTCCAAACCTGGGTAGAACACAGTTTTTGATTGTGTGAATGACCTCGTTGCTTGTGTAAGAATCAAATGTGTATATTACATGTTCAACTAAAATTGGTATTTGCAAGTTCTCGCTTCCATCCTTTTTTTTTTCTTTTTAAAAACGTTTTGGATTGCTCTCATACTGCTCTCTAGGAGTTAAAAACAATAAGCATGTGACAATATAGAAATTGACAGAACCATATGTTCAAGAGGGTAATGCAGGAAAGAAAACTAGAAAAAGTTGTAAAGGAGCAGAAGAGGAGGATTAGATGGGGAGAGCAGGAGCAAGGAATGAGGTCATGAGAGGGATGGGGTGAGGAAGCGCTCTCTCTTTGACCTCTGTGATCATCCTGAATTAGAAGTATAAAAGTTCAAGTATGCAGTTTTGATACATAAAAGTGGATTTTTCAAAGATGAAAGAGCCTTGTAATATTTAATGCCTATATTTTAGTGTCCCAGTTGAAGTAGATGTAGTCTAGGAAAAATGTCTTTTGGCCTTTAGAAAGATAGACTTGTCAACAAGAATTCATAGCTCTGATGAAACCCGATCCCAACAGCCTCGAGTTACCAGTATTGACAAATCTAAGTCATGTTTTAATGATGTGTGTGCTTAACAGGTAGTATATTGGATTTTAAATCTATTTCAGGCTGCTGCAATGGATATATTTTTTAATTATTAAAAACAAAACTCATTTTTTATTATTGTTATTATTAATAATAATAACCACTACCACCAGTATTTTTCTTAATTTTACTGTGAGCTACTGGGCACAGGATCCAGACTAAGTTAGTCATGACTAATTCCCCTTGAACTTAATAGGACTTAAGACAATCATGTTTCATTTATTTCAGTGGTGCTTAGTTATGACTGATATACTCTGGATCTTTGATCCTGACTCTTTTACAAATTACAACAACTTTTATATACTGCTTTTTAACAAAAGATTCCAAAGCGGGTGAGAGAGAGTAGGATCTCTGTCTCCAAAGGGCTCACAATCTTAAAAAGAAACATGATAGACACCAGCAACAGGCACTGGAGGTACTGTGCTGGGGGTGGATAGGGCCAGTTACTCTCCCCCTGCTAAGATAAAGAGAATCACCATGTTAAAAAGATGCCTCTTTGCCCAGTTAGCAAGGGGGAAATCTTTTTTTAATTATTCCCCTCCATATCTAAGTTGTGCTTTTATTGGATTGCTTTAAGTTCATATCATAATAAAAAAAAAATTGAGTCAGAATAAGGTTAACCCAGGGGCTCCTTCTTAACCAGAGTTTGAAACTAGGCTTTGAAGTAGATTTGCATTCTTTGGGAAAGAGAGAGAATATTTTTGGCATTGACATTCACTAGTGCCTGTAAAGAGAAAGACTGACATCCTGACTAAATTACTTGATGGAAGTCCTATTGAAATTAAGTAGTTATTTAGAGTAACTCCTGAATAGGTCTATTGAGTAACTTAGTCTGGAAGTCAGCCATATTGCTAAAGTACAGTTTAGGTTGGGAAGGGAAGGGAGAGGAAATCTGTGCCAGAGATGGGGTGAGAGTAAATAGGCTCATGGCTAGACTCTGATCTGTGAAAGATCAGAGTTGGAAGCATTTTATCTACTTGTGGACTGTAGTTTTAATTGTATGCCTTTGTATAGTGTTGTGGTCTGATGTGTTAGTGGCCGACATCCTAACTAATGATGCACTGGTGCACCATGTTATGTGCCAGTGCTGCAAATGGGTTTCTGACTAACTGGTGCAGCAGCAGCAGCAGGGCTTGCTGCGCAGCTCTCAGGGACATATTTTTTGGGTGATACCGAAGACTAGTGTGGGAAGGGGAGTTTAACATTCGCCCCCCTCCCCATGTGAGTGCCGGTTCTGTTATGGCTGAATCACCTGCCATCTCGTAAAGCACCTCTGCTTTGTTAGGATGTTGGCCTGTGATTTTGGTGATCTGATTATAAACTGTCTTGGCTAGGATAATTTTTTTTAGATAAATAAAATCAAAATAACTTCTGTCCTAGACCAGTGAAAAGATTCCCTTTAAGCTAGCACTCCATTGAGTATTCTCAAAACTGAATGTTTCTTTTGGCCGATTTCTCCTGCTAAAATTTGCTGAATTTTATCTAGCAAGATGTGATCTGCCTTAGAAGGGTGTGATTAAAGATCATGATAACTAACAATTCTTAAGCAGACACTATTCTCTGAGTCTCTACTGCAGTGTGTGTGTGTGTGTGTGTGTGTGAGAGAGAGAGAGAGAGAGAGAGAGAGAGAGAGAGAGAGAGAGAGAGAGAAATTTATAAATTATTTATACTCTCCTCTCTACCTCACAATCTTTGGCTTACAATAAAAATAAAACTATATCGGGGGAAATCCACATACATTAAAATTATCAGTCTAAACACATGTGCACATGCAGAGAGAGTGAGCACAAAGTTGGCAAGTATCAAAGTAGCAAAAATATTATTTTGTTACTCACCAGCAGTTCAGGGGAAAGAAAATGGTTTTAATGTGGTGCCTAAAAGATAGAAGAGTAGATCTTACTTTCTGGAGTGGATATTCTGTAATTGAGGCATCACAGAGGAGGCCCTATTCCCAGAAACCAACCATGTAGTCTCCAGAGGTGGGGGCACCTGGGTGATATTTACATATACATTGATTTTAATGTTGCTTGTCTGGATAGCAAGAATATCTGGGAAACATTTTGAAAGCTTCACATTGTATGCAGGTTTCTGTGTGGTGTTTGTGGAATCTGGGACTTGCCACAGAAAATGTTAGAATCTTGAGAACACAAATTCTCTAATAATAATAATAATAATAATAATAATAATAATAATAATAATTATTATTATTATTATTATTATTATTATTATTATTATTATTATTATTATTATTATTATTATTATTTCTTGTTTACACAGTCAGACAGGTGTTATTGACTGGTATGTTTTATCCAGACAACGAGTCCTTCCCAAGGACCTGGGATGCCAGAATTTTATTGTCAGTTGTTATAGATATCGTCGCAGAATATAGGCTGTTCCCAGTAAAGCTGCTTTTTGTAATTGGCTGGTGGTGATTTCTGTGGCCCCCATGGTGTTGAGGTGCTCTTCAAGGTCTTTTGGAACTGCACCCAGGGCGCCAATTACCACTGGGATTATTTGGGTCTTTTTCTGCCACAGCCTTTCAATTTCAATTTGTAGATCTTTGTATTTGGTGATTTTTTCTATTTCTTTTTCTTCTATTCTGCTATCCCCTGGTATTGCTATGTCGATTATTTTGACTTGTTTTTCTTTCTTCTCAACTACAGTTATATCTGGTGTATTGTGTGGCAGATGTTTGTCTGCTTGTAGTCGGAAGTCCCATAATATTTTTACATCTTCATTTTCTTCAACTTTTTCCATTTTATGGTCCCACCAATGTTTGGCTACAGGTAGCTTGTATTTTTTGCAGATGTTCCAGTGTATCATCCCTGCTACCTTGTCATGCCTTTGTTTGTAGTCAGTCTGTGCGATCTTTTTACAACAGCTGATTAGGTGGTCCACTGTTTCATCTGCTTCTTTACAAAGGCAGCACTTGCTGTTTGTTGTTGACTTTTCTACTTTTGCTCTTATTGCATTTGTTCTTAGTGCCTGTTCTTGTGCAGCCAGTATTAAACCCTCTGTTTCTTTCTTCAGGTTGCCATTCTTAAGCCATTGCCAGGTCTTGGTGATGTCTGATTTTCCACTTATATTGTGCAAATATTGACCATGCAGGGGCTTATTTCTCCATTTTTCTGCTCGGTTCTTGACTTGTTCTTTCTTGTAGGCCTGCTTTCAACATTGGTGTTGAATAGTTTCGCGTTATTGACCATTTGAAGTGCATCTTCTTCACTGTCCTTTATATATTCTTCGAGGCCTATTTTCTCCTCCTCTACTGTTTGATGGACTTGCAGCATTCCTCTTCCACCTGAGCTGCGAGGGAGGTAGAGCCTATCGACATCACTGCGGGGGTGCAGTGCATGATTTTCCTGGTCTTACGATCCAGCGTCTGCCTGGGTCCAGTCTATTATCCCTGCAGTGTATCTGATAACAGGTATAGCCCAGGTGTTTATGGCTTGTATGGTGTTCCCGCCATTGAGTTTGGACTTGAGGATTTTTCTAACTCTCCTGATGTATTCACTTCCTATTTTTCTTTTAACTTCAGTGTGTGCGATGTTATCAGCCTGGAGAATGCCCAAGTATTTGTAATGTTCTTTCTCTTCCAGGTTCTTGATCTTTCTTCCATTGGGCAGTTCTGTTCCTTCTGTTTTTCTTATTTTTCCTCTGTTCATTATTAATGCAGCACACTTGTCTAGTCCAAACTCCATTGCTATATCGCTACTGAATATACGGACAGTGTTTAGCAGTGATTCAATTTCTGACTGGGACTTTCCATACAACTTCAGATCGTCCATGTACAGCAGATGGTTTATTTGACTTGATGTTTTAGATGTTTGGTATCCGAGGCCTGTTTTATTTAGTATTTGTGAAAGTGGGGTCATGGCGATTACAAACAACAGAGGGGATGGTGAGTCCCCTTGGAAAATGCCTCTTCTAATGCTAACCTGTCCAAGTGTCTCGCCATTGATTGTTAACTGTGTACTCCACATGCTCATTGCTTTTTTTTATAAATATCTGAATGTTTTTGCTGACACCAGTTGTTTCTAAACATTCTAGTATCCATGTGTGAGGCAATGAATCGAAGGCTTTCTTGTAGTCAATCCATGCAACACTTAGATTGGTTTTTCTTCTCTTGCAATTTTCTAAAATCATTTTGTCAATCAGCAGCTGGTCTTTTGTGCCTCTGGTGTTTGGGCAATTTCCTTTCTGTTCAACTGGAAGCTGTTTGTTAGTTAATAAGTGTTGCATCACTTCATCTGCTATTATTTCAGTTAATAATTTGAACATGGTTGGCAGGCAGGTGATCGGTCTATAATTACTTGGAACTGCACCTTTTGCTGGGTCTTTCATGATGAGATGAGTTTTCCCAGTTGTTAGCCATTGTTCAATATCACCTCCTTGCAAAATGTGATTGAACTGTTTTGATAGTTGTTTATGAAGGCTTGTTAGGTGTTTAAGCCAAAAGCCATGCAGTTCATCGTCGCCTGGAGCAGTCCAATTTTTAATTTTCTTTGCTCTTTCACTTATTAATTCTGGTGTTATTATTAGATCTTGCATTTGTTGGTTACATTTTTTGACCTCTTTCATCCAGCCTGCTTTTTTATTATAATCTATTGGATTGTCCCATAATTTCCGCCAGAATTGCACTGTTTCTTCTTTATTTGGTGTTTCTAGGTTTCTTGCAGTTTCTCCTTCTATGCTTTGGTAGAAACGTCTCTGATTCGACTGGAATTGGAGATTCTGCCTGTGTTGTGTAATTCTGGCTTCATATCTGCTAATCTTCTTTGACACTGCTGTTATTTGCTGCTTTATTATTTCCAGGACTTCTCTAATTTTCCTTGAATCTAGGTGGTATTTCTGGATCAGATACTGTTTGGTGTTTTCATTCTTCAGCTTCTTGTCTTTCATATCTTTCAATTTACTAGCATCTGATCTAAGCCTGGAGATTTTATTTTCTAATCTAATCTTCCATTTAGGTGATGTACTGGTGTCTTTTTTTACAGGTCCACTGATCTTATATCCGAGCTCTTGTGTTGTTATTGTTGCTGCACTGTACATTAGTTGGTTTGTTTCTTGCAAATTCTTGGTTGTTATCTCTGCAAGTGCAGCATTGACATCTTTTAATGCCTGAGCAAGTTGTTTTTTGGCAACTGTTTTTAGAGCTGGAAGTCGAACCCTGGTGGTTGTTTGGTTCATGTGCTCAGTTATTTTTTGCTTTAGTTCTTGTTGCTTTTCTGTTAAACGGCATTTGGGTTTTTGAGGTGAAGGCAAAGGGGTGGTTGCCTGGTTTTGATTTTGAAACAGTTCAGTAACAGTGGCATCCTCGATTTCCAACACCTCCTCCACCTGTGCCTGAGCAACTTCTTCAGTTGGTGGTAATTCTTCTTCCATATCTTGAGCCTGTGTTGCTCTTTGCAGTTCTTCCAGCTCAACTCCTGCGAATCCTTTATTTCTTATTATGTAACTTCTCTGGTCTGCTAGCCTTTGTTCTGTGATTTATGTATCTGGATGCTTCTCTTTCCAAATGTGGTACATTCTTTTTAAATAACCTCTTCTAGTTGGACTACACTTGTAATAGCAGATCATTATTTCCTTGTTGGCATTTTTCGTATATTTTTTTCGGTTAAGCGACGTTTCTTCCAGTAACTGCTGTCTTCAGCCCTGGTTGCTCAACTGCAGATCCTGAGTCCTGTTGCCCACTTGCCACCAGATTTCCAGGGACTATCGCACCTGGCACGGTCCTTGTTGACCCGGGCGACGACCGATCCGGTATAGATTTATTAAAGTTACGTCTCACCATATTGTTGATGGGAAAGGCACTCTCTGTCTGGCTCCTCTGGTGAGACCTGTCCAGTATGGTTGGATCTCTGGCATAGCTCTCACCTTCCTCAGAGCACACAAGCCCCACAACCACGCCAAGGTAGTGCCTCACTGGGGGTTGTTGTTGTTGTTGTTGTTGTCTCTAATAGTCGTGATGCAGTTTGAAAATCTGTTGCCTGTTTTTGGCCAAAACCATGTGTATTTCAAAATACTTTAAATATAACTTGGGAATCTTCCCCCACTTCAGTAAATGCACATTACTACGATTCACAAGTTATGCTTCTTACAATTTAAACTTCACATTGTTCCTGTCCAACTGTTGAGTGAGAAGACAGCTCTCCAAACCATTTTCTACCGTAGATACTAGAGATGTGCAAATTGATTTGACTCAAATCAATTCAAGCTTCTATCAGGCTGATACAAGTGATTTGAACTTGAATTGAATCACCCTTAGAATAAAGGGCCTGATACGCGTTCACATCGAATCAACCCTGATTTGAGCTCAAATCTGTTCAAGTTACTTAAGTGCCATTCTGGCATGCTTCCCCCCCTTGCTGATTGGTTTTCTGGCACTGGCTTCTGATTGGCTTGAGATCTCTTTGCTGATTGGTTGGCTTATTAAACAAATCAAATGTCATGTGCAACTGTTCCCCCATTAACTGGGAGGAGGGAGAGGGAACAAAAAAGGAGGAAATTTTCCTCCTTTTCAAAGGGTCTGGGAGAGGAGGCAGAGAGAGCCCTTTGAAGAGGATACACGAGGAGAGGAAAAAGGAAGGAATCATGGAAGGTATGATTTTGTGGTTTTCTTTTCTCAGCACTGAGTATAATATGCTGTGCTATTGCTGCTATATTATTAACCATTTGGTTTTGCTGGATCTCAGATTGACAAAGACAGAACTTGGGTGCTTACCTGCCTTCCTTTAGTTGTGGTTTGGTCTGTTTGTGAGATAGTGTTGTGGTAAAATATCAACAGTGGCATCTCGCTCTCTCTCTGTAATATTTCTTGGTGTTTGCTGTGATGAGCTCCATGTCTGGCCTTGAGACGAACTTGTGCTTCACTCACTGTTCTGGTCTGCTCTTCAATCTGCATTCTGCATTGCAAGGTGTACTCAGTCAAAATGTGGCTGAAGACATTCTAGTTGAGCTTATGGCTATGCTTGCTGGCTTCTAAGGGTGCTGCTCTTGCAGCTGTTACAATACTGAAATAAGGAGTCATAACTGTGTGTGAGAGCAACTTGAGCCAATGATGTTACTGTAGTGTAGGGACTGTGGCTGGCAGTGAATTCTGGGTCAATGATTCTTTTTTGACCATTTTTGGACTGTGTGTTTGGCAAAATATGGTGTTCTGCATTGGGAGGGACTTTGTGCTTCTATTGTGCAGGGAAGGATTGTGAAAGTTGTGTATGCAGCTTGTTTCGGCCATATAGCACAATGGGGAACTCGAATCACCAGTTTCCCATGGGTGGGTCCTAAAGATGTCAAAGTGTGTTGGGTGATAGGCTAAGATGGGTGCTACCTACCAGCCACAAAAGAAATGGGCAAGCGAACAATTTTTAATTTTTTTTAAGCTTTCACCAAAAATCCCATAGGATCCTATGGGTTAAAAAGGTTTTTAAAAATTTAAAAATTGCCCACTTGCCCATTTCTTTTGTAGGTTGCGTAGTAGGTAGCACCAATCATGCCCTACCACCCAGTCTACCTTGGTGTCCCTAGGGACCAACTCATGGGGAACAGTGGGGTGTTTTGAGTTTCCCATTGTTCTCTATGGCTGAAACACTCAAATCACTCGAATTGATTCATTGAAACAGCTGGCAATGGCTGCTGCTTTGACGAATCAATTTTGGGTATTTTGTGATTCAGTTTGAGCTTGAATTGAATTGCATCATCAGATTTGTGCACATCTCTAGTTGCAGGCTCCCTAGTATCCTGCAACTAGATTCTATTTCAATCTTGAGATGAACAGTGACTCTGCCTTTGTACACCAAGCTGGCTGCCAAGAATAGGCAAAGCAATTGCCATATGTATTAGGCAAAGGTATTTTAAAAAATGTTTCACATTTGAAGTGCCTTGTCAGATTCTCTTTTTTGAAATTAAAATATTATGTGTTCCAGTCTTATCAAAAACAACAATTTTGGCAACTGGGGTGTAGCAGGAGGTGTGAGAGAGGAGAGGACAGATGATGATGATGATGATTACATTTTATAACCTGCTCTTCCTCCAAGGAGCCCAGAGCGGTGTACTACATACTTAAGTTTCTCCTCACAACAACCCTGTGAAGTAGATTAGGCTGAGAGAGAAGTGACTGGCGCAGAGACACCCAGCTAGTCTCATGGCTGAGTGGGGATTTGAACTCGGTTCTCCCCGGTCCTAGTCCAGCACTCTAACCTACACCACGCTGGCTCCACAGAGTAAGTTTTCAGATACATGATCACTGGCAAGTAAAAAAACAAGGTTCCCATCTTCTTTATATTTAAAAGCCTTAGGACGTAGGTGGCATATCTCGTAGTATGTGGCACATCTCGCGAGGGTTCTGACAACATTTGGTGAGAGAAAGAAGGCATGGAGAAGGAGGGCTGAGGAGCGGATGGAGTTGCAACCAATGAAAACCGGTCCCGCCAAGGAGAGCCTTCTACCAACTGTTTTCTGTCTCATGTGCTGGCAATTCGCGTATTGGCTCTTGAGGTGAATGGGTCACTACCCTGACTTCCCTCACCCCCGAGTGGCAACTTGAAGGGAAGAGCCCGTGTGGGCATTTAGTATTAAGGAGAGGCTTCTGCCAACTGTCTTCTGTCTCGCATGCTGGCTCTGAGAGGAAGGGGTCGCTACCCTGAGTTCCACCATCCCCGAGCAGCAACCTGAAGGGAAGGGAGGGAAACAGACGGAGCCTGTGTGGGCGTTTATTTTTGTAGCAGTAGATAAATCTCTCTGAAATGACTGCCTCACCCGTGGCAGACAGCAGTCCCCACAAGCTAAAGCGGAGCAACTCTCCCAGGAAGAGAACGGCCATGACAAAAGCCTGTGAACTCCCTTTACTTTGCGGCGCTGGCTCCCACAGCAGTTGCAGAGAAAGCCCTGCACAGCTTGGCTGCTCTGCGTCCTGCAGCTGGGCTTCAGTACAATACAACACAGCAGGGGCTGTGGCGGGGCATGACAATGAAGTGTGTGTGTGTGTGTGTGTGAGAGAGAGAGACAGACAGACAGACAGACAGACAGACTCTGTTTGAGTATGCTCCATTCTTAGTGGGTCTCCCCTCCTCCACCCTGCACTTTTGCCAGGCTTCCCTATGTGCAGAACTCAGTGGGGATTTCCATTCACAACCCGCCCCCCCCCCGCCGCCCCACATGTCTCCACCGCTTTCTCACCCTCCAAGCCTGGAGGGAAAGCAGGATGTCAGGTGCACAAATGCAAGAGGCTACACTTCCCCTAGAAGAACCAGCCTCAGCACTTTCTAGGAATGTGCACGGACCTGGCAGGCCCGGTTCGGTCCGGCACCCTGAACACCCCCTTGATTTGGTCCGGTCTGGGGGGGTCGTGGACATTTTGTTTTTAAATAAAAAATTTGTTTGTTACCTACCCCCTTCAGGGGAGTTTTTGGAAGCGGGGGGGGTGTCCATGGAGCCACGCAGAGGCCAATTGCACAGGCATGGCGGCCTCCAAAATGGCCACCACACCAGAGGAGGAAGACCCGAATGCACCGAAGAGCTGGCCAAACGGGCCGGTTTGGGCTGCAAGGGAGGCCGGTGGAGGAGGGGGAACCTCAGTGGACCCTCCGGACTCCTCCAACTCCCCCAAAGGGGGTAAGTAACAATTTTTAAACAAACAAAAAAAGTCCATGAACCCCCCCGAACAGTTGACGGGTGTTTGGTCTGGGGTCGGACTGAACAGAGGATGGTTTGGTTCGACCCCGAACTGTTGAACCGAACAAGTTCGATGTCAAACCTGTTTGCACATCCCTAGTACTTTCCTGCACTCTTCCTCCCCGCCTCCACCAGCCATCCCAACCAACATGATGGTGGGGGTGCAAGTAGATGTGGGCTTCCAAGGTTTGGGGCAGCTGAGCTGGAAAGTAAACAGGAGGCAATTGGGTGCTAGAATAAAGGGAGGGACACACAGGGGATCTCTCTCTTCCCCCCACTGAGTCCATCCCTTTGAATACGTTTTGCAGTTTATGTAGAAGGTCGATTTAGTTCTTAACTACTAAGGGCTCTGATCCTGCAGTGTGCAGGACTACAGCTCCCATAATCCCCAGCCACAGTGGCCAATAGCCAGGGATGATGGGAGTTGTAGGCCAGCATCTACAGAAGGGCCACAGTTTGACATCCCTGTCTTAAAGGATTAGATCCCTTTCAGGTTGTGTCTTCCAAAGATATGGACAAACTGCTTCGGGCTGCGCATTCCACAGCCTTGCCCAACTTGGCTTATTTAATCTGGTAATTGTATTATCAGAGAAGGTCTGATACCATAAATGCTTCTCTGAGGGAGGGCAGGATGCCTCCTTGTCTTAAGGAGGCTATTATTAGACCTTGTTTGAAGAAACCTGCATTGGAATTGACTAATTAGAGCCCCGTTTCTAATCTTGCATGGCTGAGCAAGGTGATTGAATGGGTGGTGGCTTCTTGGCTCCAGGCAGTTATGGATGATATGGATTAGCTAGATCTGTTCCAGACTGACTTTGGGGGCATTCTGTGGGGTTTTATTATTATTATTTTATAATTTTTACATTTTATATCCCGCTCTTCCTCCAAGGAGCCCAGAGCGGTATACTACATACTTAAGTTTCTCCTCACAACAACCCTGTGAAGTAGATTAGGCTGAGAGAGTCACCCAGCGAGTATCATGCCCAGGCCCAGAGTCACCCAGCGAGTATCATGGCTGAAATGGGATTTGAACTTGGGTCTCCCTGATCCTAGTCCAGCACTCTAACCACTACACCACACTGGCTTCTGCCTTGGTTGGCCTGATGGATGATCTCCAGTTGGCTGTTAACGCCATTTATCCTTTTGGATCTCTTTGTAGCTTTCAGTACCATCAACCATGGTATCCTTCTGGGTTGCTTGAAGGAGGTGGGATTGAGTGTTTTATAGTGGTTCCATTCCTACCTTTCTCACAGATTCCAGATGTTGTCGCTTGGAGACTGTTGCTCTGCGAAGTGAGAACTAAAGTGTGAAGTTCCACAAGGCTCCATACTGTCTTCAGTGCTTTTAAACATCTACATGAAACTGTTGGGAGAGATCATCTGGGGGTTTGGTGCAGGGTGTTATCAATATGCTGATGACACCCAGATCTATTTCTCCATACCAGCTTCCTCAGGAAATGGCATGACTTCCCTAAATGCCTGCCTGGAGGTGGTAATTGGCTGGATGAGGCATAACAAACTGAAGTTGAATCCAAATAAGACGGAGGTATTGATTGTGGTGGGTCGGGACCTGAGAGATGGTTGAGATCTGTTTGTTCTCAGTGGGGTTACACTCCCCCTGAAAGATCAGCTTCGAAGATTGGGAGTGCTCATGGATTCCAAACTCTCTCTGGTTTCTCAGGTTGAGATAGTGGCCTGGAGCGCTTTCTATCAGCTTCAGCTGATATGTCAGCTACGCCCATTTCTGGAGGTACATGGCCTTAAAACGGTGCATCTGCTGGTAACCTCTAGGCTTGACTACTGTAATGCATTCTACATAGAGCTGCCTTTGTATGTAGTCCGGAAACTACAACTGGTACAGAATGCGGCAGCCAGACTGGTCTCGGGGACAACCCGAAGGGACCATAAAACACCGATTTTGAAAGAATTGCACAGGCTGCCAATATGTTTCTGGGCAAAAAACCAAAGTGCCGGTTGTTACCTATAAAGCCCTCAACAGCTTGGGTCCCGGGTATGTAAGAAGTGCCTGCTTTGTCATTAACCCCATCACCTATTAAGATCATCTGGAGAGGTCTGGTTATGGTTTCTGCCAGCTCATTTGGTAGCGACTTGGGACCGGGCCTTTTCCGTGGCTGCCCCTTTAGCTCCATATTTGGAATATGCTCCCTGCTGAAATAAGAGCACCCCCTTCTCTCTTTGCTTTGAGGAGGACTCTCAAGATGTACCCATCTCAGGCTTGAAACTGAAATTTTTTGTTGTGTTTTTATCTGTGACCTTGTTTTATTTGTTTTTTTGAATTGTTTTTTATTATTTTTATGTTTGCTGTATTTTTTAAATCAGGTGGCATAGAAATATGAAAAATAATTAAATAAATTAACTCCCCCGCCGAACCACATTGATGTGATGAACGCATATAAAAATGCATTTTTGTCTTTTGCTGTGTTCATCAGCTGCAGGAGAGATGTTCAGAAACACTTCAGCATGTATGAAATTGGTCTGTCTGCGTGTGTGAAGGATAAAGCACTGAATGTTTGGGGGAAAGAGCCTGGAGGTCATGGGTGTTGGGAGCCACAATGACAGAGTCCTGTGTTCTTTCTCTTCTTTGACTTTTGTGTTCTTAAGTGACTTTTGACACTTGGATGAATTTATTTTAATATGGCTTTTAAGGAGGTTCTTGTCTACTAGGTACGGTTTAGATGCTGTGGCTTCTGGTCCAAAATGCACTGGTCCAGACATAATGCAGGGTTCAGCCCTGGTTTTATGTAATGTCCTCTAGCCTATGAAGTGTGTATGAGAGTCGAATGAATTCTGCTTCCGGTTCTGGTTTAGAACAAGCCAGGATCACTCATTATAAGTGCACTTCTAGTTGGGATTGTATTCCAGGGTCAGATTTTGGTTTATACTGAAACTCTGAGTTGGTTGTCGCTACTTCTTCTACTTGCTTCTGTTGTGGTGTACTTTGCTTCCACCTGTTCTCTGCTTATAGTACATCCTGGTCTAGATGAAACTGCTCTGTAGTTCAAAAGTCCTTTAAAATTTTCTTTTGTGAGGGATTACTCCTTCAGAGTTGCCTTTTTGCTGTTGAATATCCTATGAGAGGGTAATATATGCAGCTCATTTTACAGTACCGTGGTGCATTTGTGTATGCCCTTGAGAATGCTAGTGACTAGTTTTTAAACCTAGCTAAAGGAAAAGGTGACCTCAGCACCGTTTCTTTTGTTCCTGTAACTATGCAAAATATTTCAAACAGAATTGAGGCTCTTTCATTCCAGAGTTGTCATTTCACCATCCCTTGCTTATTAAACTGGTCCTGATTTAAAATGGTAGCCCAGTCTTGTTCTGGTTTACTGTATCTAATTATAGTATCACTTGCAGTAAAAAGGCTAGAACATTTGTCTTTGGAAAAGGATGTGGTTTGCATTGATTTGGAGAGTGCATTTTGCTTTCATCCTAAAAAGGCCTTGCACCTACATTTGCTTACATTCAAATAAGTATCAAATAGCACCCTCTGCTGGTATTTTATAATTGAACACCTTAATTTTAGATTTACACAATACTTCAATTCTTTCTGTTCTTTTTTTGTCTTTAATCAAACACCTCTGCATATGCAGTGTAAATTTACAATAAATGAAACAGAGCTGTTTTGATGACTGCTACTATACAAGAAATTTCAAAACCATAAAAAATGAATGCGAAGCAACCACGTAAGTTTCAACACGGTTTGTGAGTCGGATGCTTCACAGGATGCACCATTTTTATCTAATACAGGAGAACCTCCGTATTCGTGGGAGTTCTGTTCTCCAATGCTACCGTGGATATGGAAATCACGAATACAGAGGCATTGAGGCAGTGGGATTGTGGTGGTTAGGTTCCTGGAGGTCAGGAAAATGTTCCCAAAAATTGCCCTAAAATGGAGGGAGGCTCTACTGTGGGGGAGCCTACTGTGCTCTGTGGGTCCTCGACCGCACAGCAATGCCTCCTAATAGCAGAAAAATGGCCAAAATAGTGTGTGTGTGGGGGGGGGGGTGTTGGGTTTTTTTGCTTTTTATTCCTTCACAAGGAGCCATTTTGAGGCTCCTGATCTCAAAATGGTGGCCAGAAATGTCCGGGTCGTGGAGAGGATTTCTATTTAAACTATTTGCTCACTAATCCTAATCCGGATGTTATTCATATCGTGGCCAAATATTGTTATATAATATGCCAAATGCGTATAAATGTAGTCTGATTTTATATTATCATCTTATTATTGTTATTATCATTATTATTTTAATATTGTTGTATTGCTGGTCTACGACCGAAATAAAGTTTTACAAGATTGGTGGCCAGAAATGACCTCCAAGGACATTTCTGGCTACCTCCGACCGACAGATAGGTGAAAATTAACCCCTTAGTTGCAGATTTTTTTGCATATACCGACAAAATCGGGTGCCAATTCCCTGACCGCGGGTATGGAGTCCGTGATTAATGAGGTTCTCCTGTACTCAAGGAATGAAATGGTGAAGAATGCCCACACAAAAATCTCACTGCAGATTACTTATCCCTAACTTTTTTTTTAACCACTCGACCCTACTCTTGGTGTGTGCTTTTGGCTGAAGTGGGGGGATTGTAATCCGTATTAGTATTTTAAATAATGATTTAGCACAAAAGGGGAATGTGGCGTGAATGCTTTGGCTAACCTGAACTGTTCCAGAATACTGAGAAACGAAGGAGGAAATGAAGGAGAAACCAAGGAGCTTCTCCTTTAAAGGCTTATTGGCTTGAAAACCTTGATGTACACATGGAAACCAGCTAGAAGTTGGTAAAATAAGATCCAATCTGTTTTTAACCCCAAATAACACTCCTTAATTTGCTTTCATCCTTGAATTTGTTTATATAATCAAAAGGTACATCAAGGTTGAAATAATTTTAATGTGCTGAAACAAATCTATGAAATCTTTTCTTGTGTTGCTTATTGACTTGGAAAAACTAACTGTAAACAGTAGTGTCATGTAGGAGAAGGAACACATTGTTCCTCCACTCCACTTCCTCACCTACTCAGAGTACAGGAAAACCTCAGCAGTCCCAGTTGAGGTGAAAGCGTTGGAGATTAAGGCTGCCAGGGAAAATGACTACATTCAACATGAAAGCCTACTCCTGTGAGATCCTCCCAGCATCCTTAAAATTGATAGAAGCTTTCTTGTACTCAGGGTGTATAAAGGTGGTAGCAGCAATCTTTATTTTGGCACTGGAGGTACGTATTTTTGCCTGCCATGTGTCTACAATCCTGGGTTCACTTTTAATTAGCAACAAACCCAAGATAAAGTGTTGGACTTGGGACAACAATTAGAGGCCTTCTCCTTGGCCCTGCTACCCAAAATCCTTTTCACTGGAAATGCTGGGGATTGAACTTGGGATCATTTACATGCAGAGCATGTGCTCTGTTGTAAGCTATGACCCTTCCCTTGAGCTGCTTACAGTATATAAACAAAGTTGTTGTACATTATAGCTCATTTTGTTGCTACAGTGAAGATACACAGACAGGACAGAACATTTTGCACAGAGTTAAGCAGCCTTATTGTGAAACAGTACTAAGCTGAATAGGTATTGAGTGTATAGATATAGCATGCCAGTTTCTGCAAATAGCTTCATTTTAAAAGAATATTTAAGAAAAATGTATTTCCATTTTGTATTGGAGCTGGCCAGATGTCAATAAAAATGTCCGACATTCCAAAAGTCATCAGAGTTTTGAGCATCAGAGTCCCTCAAAATGTTGTGCAAGAAATCCTCTGGTTGCATCCAGATATTTTCATTATCCCATGCTGGGTCACGTTCCAGTCCCATTGGGAGCTGTAGTGTCTACATGCAGAGGATTCTTATAGGGCTCAGTAGAACTTACACAAGTAGCTTGCATTGTAAAAAGATGAAGAACTGAAACAGAATATGTGAGGGGCAGACCTCTTACCTCCTGCAATTGTCTGTTAGCTGCCTAATGGCCTGTTGTGCTGTTATGGGGAAAATCAGTCCTATATTGAGTCCTTTCAGAATCTGCTGTGTGGGAACTCTGCACCTACAATGGGATTGAATTGTTCTCTCAGTGATGCTTCTGTTTATGGCTTTTGTTTGTGATGTCAGTCTGGTGTAAGAATATTATGTGTTTGTTTCTATTTTATTTGGTGTTTTTTAATTTTTGTTTTACTTGGCGTATTGTTTAAGTGATATAATGATCAAAAACAAGGTTGGTTCTAAAATGAATTCTCAGATCCTGGACTGAGGCATGTGAAAGCAATATCTTGTCATTATTAGAGACAATTTATGTTTCTGAAGTTTAGCTGAACAGGTATTTGCCTAAACAATACTGGTAAGTTCTGACTTTATCATGATGAGTATTTCTGTACATGGTTTCAGACATCAGAAAATACACAGGGGTGGGGTGGGGGACAGGAAGAATGAGTGACAGGTAGTTGCTGATCTTGCCGCACATCATAGTGAAAGGCATGAGCTCCAAACATGAAGAGGCTTCTGGGAACGGGCATTGAACCAGGGCTCTCAGGATTCTTTTCAACACGCCTGGCAGATTGAATTCTTGTGTTTCATAGGCTCTGCGCATGGGTGTCATCTATTTGATACTCAGACTATGGACAGAGGGGAAAACCAAGTCCTCTTTGCTTTCTTGTTCCATCCCCATAGCTATTGTTATTAGAAGACTACAGGTGGAGGGGGCACCTCCTAACTTGGGCAAGTCAGTGGATGGGATTTGTGAATTTCATTAAAATTCACAGCCCCCGCACCTTTTCTCCATAATTCGAGCACTGTGTCTAGGCTACCAGCCTAGCGTGCTTGAGCACTCAAGCAGCAGATTCCAGTTCCTGTCAGCTAGACCCTAAGAAGCCCTGGTCTCAGAGTTTCTGTTTCAAGTCTGAGCAACTTATCCTAGGTGCAAGGACAAGTTGCAGCCCAGCATGATTTTGACTACAGGTCTGTCTCTTGATCCTCTGTTTCCACCATGGAACTGTTTCCCCGCCTATCATTGAAATGGTATCCTATGCTTTGGATCACTGTCCCCAAAGCATTTGTGCAGAATCTCTCCCTGAGTACTTTGTCTCTTCAAACAAACATTGTCCTTGTGGTGAGCACAGGGGATTGGAGGAAGGCTTCAAAGCTCACCAGCACAGGGCTTACAGGAGTGCTCTCATGGACACTGTGCCTGAACCTTTCAATATAGCTAGCACGAGTCATTTCAGCTTCCTTGCCTCTCCCACCTCTCCTTCTCCAGAGTTTCTGAATCAGTTTTCGTTTGAGTGCTTCTCCTCCTTGTTACCCTTTAGTAGTAACAGAATAGTTTCCATGACTCTCTCTAGTTAATGCTCTTATTGCTCTCAGTGACCAGTTGAAATAAATTTAGAATGTAATTTTAATGCTGTCTTGCTCTGTATGCTTTTGTACACCACCCAGAGTCTTCGGAGTGGGCGGTATATTAAATGTTTCAAGTACGTAAGTAGTAAATAAATAAATAAAATAAGAGTTTGAATTAACACCTCTTGAATTAACTCCTTTTTGCAGGGCAAAAAGCAGGTTGGGCGTGTTGATTTTAATCAGAAACATGACCTGCAGGGAAAGCAATAAGCACCTTCTTCCAGGCACGTAGGAGAAGGGAGCTCATGTTCACCCTTCTCCCTGGTGGCCTCTTGCATGTGTCAGCCATGCCCTCTGTATGTGACTTCACATTCAGGGGTGTGACCAGCAGCTGGCCCTTCATTTCTCAGCCACCTTCCTTGCTGGCCAGGTGTTTTCTGAGTTCTTTCCTTCTCTGAGTGAGGGAGAGAACAAAGAAAATACAGAGGGGTGAGCCAGTGGTTCTCAGGAGCTGGGTGGCTAAGGTTCTTTGAACCCATCTATCCAATTATAGCCCTGCCCCATCTCCTTCCCCAAGAAAACTTCTGATCCAGATTGTAGCTTTATACAACTGGTTTTTATTTTTAAAAGCAAAACCTCCGAGAAAACATTTGTACTCCTAAGTGGAATGGCATGTGTAGTTTGACCCTTGGGCTAGGAATATAGGCAGCTGCCATATACTGAGTCGGACCATTGGTCCATCTAGCTCAGTATTGTCTACACAGACTGGCAGTGGCTTCTCCAAGGTTGCAGGCAAGAGTCTTTCTCAGCCCTATCTTGGAGATGCCAGGGAGGGAACTTGGAACCTTCTGCATGCAAGCATGCAGATGGTCTTCCCAGAGTGGCCTCATCCCCTGAGGGAAATAGCTTATAGTGCTCACATATGGCTCCCATTCAAATGCAACCAGGCTATATACTGCTTAGCAAATGGGACAACTCATGCTTGCTATCTCAAGACCAACTCTCCTCCCTACTGTATGTAGAGAGTATGTAGCTATAGTATGTTTGTGCAGGGCACAGAACCGGTTGTGCTTTAATATAGAACTGTGGATGTGGTTTCTCTTTATAAAAAGTATTTGAAATGAATAAAGAAGCTGATAAAGAACGATCATGAAATTAAAGGAGTGGTTAGCTTTTGTGTACAGTAAGATTGATGAGCTTTTAACTGTGAGTAGCAGGAAAGAGAAAGAAGCCATAAGACTTGCCCTTGGCACCCAGGGGAGCAGCCTTGCTCTGGCAGCTTCACGAATAAAAGCACAGTAAAGACTTTAACAACAAACAAATATTTATATACTGCTTTTTAACAAAAGTGTCCAATGTGGTTTACATAGAGAAATAATAAATAAATAAGATGTTAAATGTCAAAGTCCTGCTTCTGTCTGTTTTAAATAATCATACATGACGCCTACGTGGATTAATGAAATACTTCCAATGGCAGATTTAGTAAAGTATCCAACATACTATGCTGGGAACTAATCAGAATAGTTGTGGCATGTTTCAGGTAATGCAAGAAAATAGGGCTCTCAACCAATTTAAAGAGTATTGAATTGCTTATGTATCTGCCTTTTAGTAGATCATGCCTCACTGCCCTTCAGATCAGAGGGGTGAGGGGAAAGGAATAATTGGTAGTGCAGATCAGGCCTATGCACACACAGACTCTTAGTCCCCTCCTTTCGAAACTTAGAGGGCAGATACTGCAATATTCCAGTCTCCCAACAGTTATGCCCATGTGATTCTGGTGATATTGAGTCCATGTTCTCTTGAGTCCATGTTCTCATAAGTGCCCATGTGCTTTTACAATTTGCATTCCACCTAGATCTTCAGACTAGGTTTATCTAGTCCTTAGTAAAAAATAAATGTGTGAATGGCAGGTGGGACCCAGGATATCATGCGCAGTTGGTTGCTCCCCTCTCCCTTCTCCTTCCAGTTTTTCAACACACAATTTCTTCAAGCAGTTTAAACAATTTTAAAAATGACTCTCTGTCCCAAGGGGGCTTAGTTGTGTAGAGTTACAAAAGAGGGAGATGCCATCACTTATTATCTGCCAGTGTGATGAGGGTGAGTTAGCCAGTAGTACTGCTCTTCTTCTCCATTGCTGAGGAAAAACTGAGCTCGGTCCTTCCCGGTGTAAGGTGTTGGGAATTCTCTCTGGTAAGAGACACCCTTTTTCATTATAGCAGAGTGCACAGAGGCACAACATAGCGGAATTGAGTTAGCCATGCGTGTATGCTGAGAGTAAAGTAACTTGGAGCCAGTTCATAGTTTCAAATCAATATAAGTGGTATTTATTAGAGAACTCCATTCTAGATAGGAAAGTGAGGAGATGGGATCTCTAATCTAGCTAGCTAGCTAGCTGGATGCAGATGGATTCTGCATCTCTGCACACATGGTGTAGGGAGAGAGGAGCTTGCATGTTGCAAGGTAGAAGGAACAGGAAGAGAAGGGAGGAGAGGAAGGAAGTGTCTGGAAGTGTCCCTGAGAGTAGCAATCTACATTCCAAAGGGATAGTCTCAGAGCAGTAGAGAAGGGATGACCAGTGTCTTGACCCTCTAGCCCTCAGACTCACTAGTCTGCCCTCCACTGTCATTGAGACAAGAGAGCGCATAGTGCTTCACTTCCAACATAAGGCAGGCTGGGAATAACCACCTCCACTACCATCAGCACGGCCCAGTTCATGTCCGAGCCATCCCTGCCTAGCCTAGCTCCATTGCTGTCAGTGGCCCTGGCCATGGAAGGGGGAGAATGAGGCAGGCACCCTCTCTGAGAAAGAGACATCACAGCTGGAGTTAGCCAAAATAGAGTGAGGGTCAGCTGTTTAGCCCCACTTCATTTATCCTCCTCCCCTCCCCTGGAACTGAGAACTTAATAATTAAATATCATTTTTAATAGTTTAAATGGGTGTTTTAAAAAACTGTTTACATTCCTAGTTTCAGGCAGGCAGCAAAAACCCAAGTGCATTGAGCCCCTGATGAATTGCCATAAATATGACATTCTACTCAAAAGACAGTGTTGCCAGGACCATGACCCTGCCCTAAGGGGTAAGATCTTCTCATGCCTCCTGCAGTGTAAGGTCGGGGAGAATCCCCTGCACCCCATTTTCAGCTCCAGGCTTGGTGTTGGAAGTGCCTTGGAAATGCAGTCTGAAAATAAGCTTCAGCCCTTCTCTTCAGTTTGGAGCTGGCTCATCCCTACAGTTGTCCTGCACTTTAGAGGCACACAAAGGGCTCTGGCAGTGCAGAGCCAAAGTGAGGCCTCGCCCTCTTCTCCAGTGCCACAGAGAGAGAGAGAGAGAGAGAGAGAGGCTGAGAGACGAGGGTTTTGCCCCACACTTCTGAGGTGCTTGGAGCACCTTGGAAGTGCAACACGAAAGCAACCCCCAGCCTTTCTCCCATCTGCAAAGTTGGGAGGTGTTGTGCATGATCTCTGCAGTTGTAATGGACTTTTGAGCCCGTCAGGGCCGTGCATCTGTGGGGACAACCCTTATCCCCTTCTCCAGCTCCAAGGCTGAGGCTTCTTCTTACATTCTCCTGTGGATGGCTGACCACTAGCCATGGTGAGCAGGGCGAGCAACACTGTGAAGCCCTGTTAATGTGTTGGAAGTTACAGTGGCTGGATTGAAAGTCATACTGTATGTCTGTTTTGTAGTAGTCTGCCCCATACCATACTAATGCAGCTCAAAATTCTTGTTTTGGATCCAAAAATAATAATAATGTGCTCTAGAGGTGGTGAGTCCCTGGAATGCACAGGAATTAATACTTTGCCTTCTTTATGGTGCTTCTAAAAAGCAATAGATCAAAGCAGACAGGTATTGGCAATGACTAGTCTCAAGTTCTTACATTTTTGTGAATTGATACATCTTTATGTAAGGAAATAAGGGGAAATGGTCATGTTTGGACTAGTTAGCATTTGGTGTAAGGAAGAAAATGTGGGGGGTGGGTGGTGTTTTTTTTTAATAAAGAACTTTATTGGCTGCCAGGCTGATGAACGGAATAAAAGCTGTTTTATTTTACACCTTGGGAGTGACATTTTGAGTTTGGGCTCGGAAGTGTATGAAAATAAAACCTCCATGAACTTTAAAAAAATGTTTAATAACCAAGAGACAAGAATGTAAGAACACAGTGTTCAGTATACTATGAATTCAGAGTACAGAAGGATTATGGATTATTTAATTTTAAAATCCTCTTTGGTTAATTCCAGCTTGTCTTTTATGTTTTTTTGTTCTCGTGAGCTAAACTATGAATATTAAGTACTTCTAATAGAATTTTAGACTAGTAGGAATAAAAGGAAAATGAAATTAGTCTAGTCTGGCCCTGCCTACCTTCATAGGTGTGGCTATAAGGATGAAGGGGGGGGAGAATCCCCCCCCCTTTGTAAAAGTAGGAGGCTATAATTCATTTCCCCTATCCTTTTGGGAGCCAAGCTGTGGCAGTGTCTGCCAGCAACTTTCTCTGCCTTTATAAAATGATGTGTATTTATTTAACCCAAGTTTACAAAATAATTTCATGAATTTTGGTGGTGCCCTTCTGCTAGGGTTGAAGGGTGAGGAGTGACAGGTAGAGATCTTTATTGGGGAGAGCAGCATTCTTCAGTCCAGGATTAAGGAGTGGAGTCTGTCTGTCTGTTTCTCTGTCTCTCTCTCTCTCTCCCTCCTCTGCTCCATGGTGGGACTGGCCCTGTACTGGTCAATAATAATTGTTTTTCTTTAAACTAGGGCATACGGTAGTAGCTGGCTTCTGTATGGTGCTGGTGCAATAGTGCTGACGTTCAGAGTAGGACCGTGCCATATTTTGTGTGAGTCTGTAGGGGTCAATTTTTGCCAATTTCTCTTAGCCTACTATGTCTCAGCTAAATCAAATAAAATTGTCCCTCCTCCCTCGCATGACAGCCTGGTGTTAGTCTAGATATCAGCCAGCATTTCTCTCTCTCTTGTGGTGGTATCTCCTGGTGCTCCAGAGAAAGTGGGTAGAGTTATTTATGAAGGTGGTATTTAGGAGGAGTGGTCTATTTTTTTAATCTAGTTCAAGGCTACTCAACTTCAGCACTCCAGCTGTTTTTGGATTACAGCCCCCATAATCCCCAGCCACAGTGGCCAATAGTCAGGATTTACGGCAATTGTAGGCCAACATCTGTAGGAGGGTCTAAATTGAGCAGCCCTGATCTAGTAGGTTACTGCTGATGACCAGGATAAAAACAAGACATTCTGTTTAAATTTATCAAACCCTGTCTTGAAGTTATTGAGGCTTTAAACTGTTCCAGCAGAGTATTTCAGAATTGCATGTCTGTAATGGTTAAAACCCACTTCATGATTTCAGCACTAAATTTAATATCAATCTGTAGCCATTAGTTGTACACAGAGGTCATCTATTTTTGCTGTGTTTATAACCTCTGAGATTTTTTTAATCTGCCCTTTTAGGATTTTGCACAGATCTATGTGCCATTCTCAGTGCAAAAATATGCAATATTCTTTGAACAGTAATAACCGCAAGTTCCTTATAGCTATAGTTTACTAGAAAATTGGCTGTCTTAATTATTTACAAAGCAATCCTATCCAGTATTCTCTCTAAAAAAAAATGTTGTCGGTTTGCTGAATGAGTTTTGTTCTGGGCGGCAGTATCAAGGCTGTGTGTGAGCACATGGATTCAGAGTGGGACCTTCCTGATTAAACTTGAGCAGGATCTAAAATTAACTGAGTGCACATCAAAAAGCGTGTGAGCACACTCACACCTTAGAGGGAACACTGATCCTATCCACAAGTGGGATAGAATTGCTACTAAATTCCACTACATCAGCAGAATGAGAAGCTATGACTACATATAAATGTAGGGGCAAATAGAAGGCATCCTAGAGCACGACTATGTCTGACAATTATCTGTATGTGAGGTTTTTGGTCCATGTGCAACCATTCTGTCTACAAGACTGGACTGTCTCGGGTGTGTTTGGAGGGGGTGGAGTGGGGGACAAGTCCATAGCCAGGGGTTGAACCTGGGGCAGACATTTTGTATGCTATGGCTATGAAGTTCCTCTGAGCTATGGTTTCCCTTAGTGCCTCTTCAGTACTGGTTGGTGTGAGTGGAATCTTTGGTGTGGTGCAGGGGGGATACAGTGGGGCTCTCATTGGTTAGATCAAGGCTGCTCAACTTCAGCCCTCCAGCTATATTTGGATTGTAGCTCCCATAATTTCTCAGTCACAATAGCTAGGATTTATGGGAGTTGTACGTCACCATCTGCAGGAGGGCTGAAGTCCTTCGAAATCACATTTTGTATCTCCTAGGACTCTAATCCAAACCTCCTGGCTCTCATTACCGTGCCCTTTGCCACTCTGCTGCCAGGGAGGCCACAGGATTGCCTTCTGTGAGCTTGTTGTCACGAAGTGTCCTTGTCCTTCTGCCTCTTGCCCCTCTCCCTTGTAAAACCATTGGTATCATAGTAAGGTTTAAAGTCTGCTCATATGGTTTCTCTGTGCAAGCCAACCACTGTGATGAGGAATTATGTGGGATTCTCCATTGGGTCCCATGAGGTCACCCCCTGCTGGTGCTCCATGCTGATTCTTGCCTTTCCTGCATAGGGACATCGTTGAGAAAGATATAGCACTTTCTACCTCCACAAAAAGGCACTTTCAAGTGATAGCTCTCTTCTGTTTAGCAGAGGGAGAGCAACATTTCCTATTAATTCCAGTTCAACATCTTTCCCAGTGACCATTGCTGGTGTCCCCTGTGTGTGTATTTTTATGTTTGTTTAAGATAATGAGCCCTAATGCGACAAGGAGCCATTTTTTTGCTATCTAAACTGCTTTGTGAAAGTTTTGTTGAAATTGGTATGTAAATATGGTTAAAATATATTTTAAGTGGTTTAGTTTTGCCATCCCTGTTGCTTCTTGGAGTGCAGGGATCATGACACGTCACACCAGCGTTAGCCCTGTTGTAGTGACTACAGAACTGCAGGCCCTTGGAATCGGTATGTTCGTAAACTTAAGGCAATATCCTCCTTATTTTGGAGCAACTCTCTGGAGAGCCCTTAGATGGCAGTGTCGTTCTCATTGTGGTGCTATTTTAGTGCTTAGGAATTCTGTTGTGCATTTAATGTTTCCTGCAATTGTTGTTGCACTTGATAAAGTACATTACCATTAACAATTTAAATTGTGGAACGAAAGTAGTAAAATAAGGCTTCATTTCTTACCTTCAGTGAACTTCCTCCTTCCTAGATGCTTATAAAATACCTAGCATGTTCTGATCTAATAGTAAGTACCAATTGCGAAGTTGCTGTTTTTGTTGTTTAAAAATGAAAATATATACAGTTGGTTGCCAGACCTCTTTCTCCCCCACTCTTGCCATACACCCCCACCTCCCTCTTACAATCAATGTTGTGCGTCATTTGCTCGGGCAAAATACCAGTAATATAAAGCTGCTGGACTGGAGTATTTAATGTGTTAATGTTGCAAGCTGTTTGCTTTGTAATCCTTGCCTCCCAGCTTCAAAGATTATACCAGTAAACAGGGTTATCTTCATATTGAGGTGGAAAGGAAAGGTTCCGCCTAGAGAGACCAACTCCAGAGTGGTGTGGGTTTTGAACATGTCAGAGTCACCCTCTTTACATATGCTGGAAGCTGCTTCAGGAGCATCGCAGCAAGCAAACTGCTTTTGTTCCACAGCAGAGTTTACATTCCCAAAAGTGAGCCTGACTAGAGCTTGCTGTTGCTGCTTTTTCCCCCTAACAACAGACTGCAAGAGTGGAAGTACGAGAGAGTTCACTATCTTTACTGTAGCATGCCTTGTGTGTCCTGTCTGCTGTATCAAGGAGTACTGCCTTTAGAGTTGTTCTGGTCTTCTGTGTATATTCTGAAACTTGTCTTTGGTTGGGAAAAATATTAGGCAAACTGAGATATTTCCCATTTCAGGTCCTATCAGGAAGCCCAAATATGTGGAAAGTCCCCGGGTGCCAGGAGATGCAGTTGTCGCACCTATGAGGAAAGTGTCAGAGCCGACAGAACACCACCAGAATGGTAAGCGTGTATAGTGTAGAGGGGTTTCATTTTTTTGACTTAATGACTGCATGTTGACTTGAAAGGGGAAATAGTTAGAAAAACTGTGGGGATTGAGCTCTTGCTGCAGAATAGTTTTGCAGATCTTGTGATAGGTTATGATGTGCTGCTGTGTCTAGCAGTCTGAAATCCTGGCATGATGTTTATACAGCCTCTGCAAGCAAAATTCAGTGTGAGTTGTGGGTCACTTTTTTAAGGTGAGGGGGTCCTGTTTTTGGGTTTAGTTTCTGAACTTCCTTTCAGGGTGTTGTGTGTGTTTTTTTTAAGTGAGCATGTTCTACTTATGCCATGTCACACTGCTGTGTCTTGCCACAGTATTAAAGAGCTTGCTAAATCAGACAGCAATAACAATAGATGACTGTGTTGGCAAAGCTGGTAACAGCTCGACCCTGAAGTTAATTGGTATTCTTGAAAAGTTCCAAGTTCATTAAATTTGACTACCACATAACAGTGCCGTTTCAGTGAATGTCAGTGAGAAATGACGGTGGAGCTGCTCTGTAAGTATTTGTACAATAATGAGGATTTCATATTCACTGTGATATTTTAGTTTTATAGCCTAATTGACAGCAGTACCATCAACAAATGACATTTAAGATAAATTGGATATTTCCTTGTGTTTTGAATCGAAGGTCAGGGTTCTCAAAGCCTCCTGGGTGTGTGTGTGTGCAGCCAATTGTTAGGAGAGCTACGAATTCCTCTCTGGCACCTTTTCCTAATTTTTTGTATATATCTTGATTGAAAGACAAAGGGTGGCCCTGCCTTTCCGTGTTTTATCTGGTCTATTGTTGTTGGGTTTTTCTTTTCACTCTAGAACTTAAATTCAAGAACTAGAACAGCTACTGCATTGCATTAATCTGAATTCCAAAGCAATCGCTTTAATATTGTTTCTCTTAGATTCTGTTTAGTTTCAAGCTGAAACATTGGATGCTTCTGATAAATATATTCCCTTGAGGTGTTTTGCTCCAACAGTTTTAGTTTCAGTCAGTCAGTTTGGTCAGGCATGCATCAGGATAAGCTGATGTTCACGTTTGCTGTTCTAATGGTGGACCCTTTTTTTTTTTTTGGAAAGTAGTAAAGTAAGAGCTGTAGCTGAGGCTGTACTGAGATGCTTTACTTTCCTGTCACCTCTCATGCCCTACTGATTAGTGACTCTCCTTTCTGCATAGTGGATCTAGATTTTCTGAGCCAGAGTAGTTACTGAATATCTTCTTTTAAAAACCCAAGGCACTGATCACTATTTGCTGGGTTGGGCAGCTTAAGCCTCCCATCTTCTCTCTCCCATATGGCAGCAGATTTCACTGCCACTTGGCTACAAGCTGGGATACAATATACAGTTTAAAGATTAAATCTCAAACAAAAATCAGAGATGTCAAAGGAAAAGGATGGTCTAGCATTTTAAACCCTTTCGCAGTGGGTTGTTAGTTTGGAGAGAAAGGAGATTCTGTAAAGTATTTACCAATTGTGAGAAAGCAGCAACAATTAAGGTTTGGGGCTTGTGTAATGCTTGCCTACGAAAACTGATTATTCTGATAATTCTGCTGTAATTGGCACTATCACCCAGAAAGGACTTCAATAGCTTACTAGGTCGATTAAGGCAAACAGATTTGATGCCAGAGCCATATCTCTATCTAAATATCGAATATATGGCGTGGTAACCATTTTGTATAAATGCTGTGTTGTGTCACAGACAAGTGATGATAAGATTACAGGCTGTAGTTTGTCAAATATGGAAAGTATTCTGAAGGTGGGTCCAGACTAAAACTTCTTAATGGGGTAGAAATTGGGTACTCAGTCCAGTCCAGATCTTCTTCTGCCATACTTTCCCCAGAGGCAGAAAAAGCTGGATAGCTCAAGTGCAATCTCCCCTCGCCTTGTCTGGTGCTTTTGGCAAGAAAAGAGCTGCCACTGCTTTCTCCCTCTTGGCAGGCCCAGGTAGCTTCATTGGCTACCATAACTTTACTGTCCTGGCTGTGTTGCTTGTTCTCGGTGGTTGCTGATCAAAACTGTGCTTGGAGTCATTCAAATGACTGTCTCTATGGGAGTTAATAGAAACATTAGCAAAGAAGACACTGCTTGTAAATGTGGAGCACTGTGTGAACACTTCAACTGCTCCAATAAAATTTCTGAAGGCAATTAATACTGCATGTGTGAAATTACATTATTCTTAATTGCTTATCTAGAAATCACTCTGATCAGGGTGCTGTTCCATGGGTGGGAACTTCCCCATTGTCATGGACAGACCACTATCTGGTTATGGTTGGACTCACAGTCACACCCCACCTCTGCAGGGGTGAGGAGCATATTAGAATGGCCTGCGCAAGAAGGTTATTGGATTCAATAGGATTCCAAGAAGCCTTGGAAGGATTTATTGTTGGCTCTAGCTGTGATCCTGTTGATGCCCTGGTGGAGAATTGGAACAGCAAACTCACCAGGGCAGTAGACGTGATAGCTCCTAAGCGTTCTTAGGGTGATTAGATCAGGTATAGAGTATTGACTTCATGGTGACTTGCCTGCTTGGTGCAAAGGTTGCGGACATCACGCAGCATGACTTGCCTGCCTGGTGCAAAGGTTGTGGACAACAGCCTAACACGCAGGCTGTTAGACAGTGCTAGGGAGGAGACAGCTGTTGTGGTGCACGTCGGCACCAGCGATGTGGGGAAATGTAGTTGGGAGGTCCTGGAAGCCAAATTTAGGCTGATAGGTAGCATACTGAAGTCCAGGACCCCCAAGGTAGCATTCTCAGAAATGTTCTACGTGCAGGTACAGTGAGGTAGGCAGAGCTGAGGGGTTTCAATTTGTTTAGATTTGGGAGGGGTTTAGATTTGTTAGGCACTGGGATACATTTTGGGGCAAGCAAGGCCTGTACAAAAGGGATGAGCTGCACTTGAACCAAGATGGAACCAGACTGCTGGCGCTTAAAATCAAGAAGGTTGCAGAGCAGCTTTTAAAATGATGCCTGGGGAATAGCTGATAGGAGCTGGACAGTATCCGGTTCGGCAAATGCCATCCTTTAAAGTGTGAGGGTGCAAAGGATTCAGATAAAACAGAAGGGGAGAGAGCAGAACCACATAAAGAGCAGACAAAAGGCTGTGCCAGCTGGTCAAAGAGTCAAAAGAAAGATAGCATACACCAGGGAAGAGATTCAGCATATAGGTGCTTATATGCGAATGCCAGGAGCCTCCGAGCCAAGATGGGTGAGCTGGAGTGCTTGGTTGCTAACTCAGAAATAGATATAGTGGACATAACAGAAACATGGTGGAACAGTGAGAACCAGTGGGACACAGTTATCCCTGGATATAAACTCTATAGAAAGGACAGAGAGGGGCACCCTGGAGGTGCAATAGCACTGTATGTTAAAGAAGGGATAGAATTTAACAAGGTAGAAAACCTAGGTGGACCACAGTCCTCCACAGAAACCCTGTGGGTGACAATACAAGGCCTGAAAGGAAATGTGCTATTGGGGACATACTATCGCCCTCGGGATCAAAATGCTGACAGTGACTGGGAGTTGCAGGAGGAAATCAGGAAGGCATCAAGGAGAGGCAGGGCAGTAATAATGGGTGACTTCAATTACCCACACCTAGACTGGGAAAATTCACAGTCAGGTAATGAGAAAGAGGTCACATTTCTAGATACGCTGAATGACAGTGCCCTAGAACAGTTGGTCTTGGAACCAACCAGAGAGAAAGCGACCTTGGACTTAATCCTGAGTGGCACCCAGGACCTGCTGCGTGATGTCAGTGTCATTGACCCTTTAGGGAACAGTGACCACAGTGTGATCAAATTCAGCATACATGCGGGGAGACAATCACCAAGGAAGTCTAACACAGACACTTTGAATTTCAGAAGAGAAAACTACTCCAAAATGAGGAGTATGGTGAAAAGAAAGCTGAAAGAGAAAATCAGGAGAGTCACTTCACTCCAGAATGCATGGAGTTTACTCAAAACCACAGTACTAGAAGCCCAGTTGGATTGTATATCCAAAAGGAGGGAAGGTACCACTAAGTCCAGGAGGATGCCAGCATGGCTAACAGGTAACATCAAGGAAGCCATAAAAGGAAAGAAGACTTCCTTCCAAAATTGGAGTGCCTGTCCAAATGAAGAGAACAGAAAGGAACACAAACTCTGGCAAAGAAAAAATGCAAGGTGACAATAAGGGAGGCAAAAAGAGAATTTGAGGAATATTTAGCCAAAAGCATCAAGAGGAATAACAAAAACTTCTTTAAATACATCAGAAGCAGGAAACCTGCCAGGGAGGTGGTTGGACCATTATACAATAAGGGAATGAAATGGATTATTAAAGAGGACATGGAGGTTTCAGAGAAGCTAAATGAGTTCTTTGTGTCTGTCTTCATGGCAGAGGATACTGAGCATATACCTGTTCATGAACCAGGCTTTTCGGGGATGGAGGCTAAACAACGGAGTCAGATAAAAGTGACAAGAGATGATGATCTGAACTGTCTGGAAAAACTGAAAACTAGCAAATCGCCAGGGCCGGATGGCATCCATCCAAGAGTCCTCAAATAACTCAAATGTGAAATTGCTGACCTCCTTGCTAAAATATATAACTTATCCCTGAAATCGGGCTCTGTACCTGAGGACTGGAAAGTAGCAAATGTTATACATATTTTCAAAAAGGGATCCGGGGCAATCTGGGAAATTACAGGCCAGTTAGCTTAGCATTAATTCCAGGCAAATTGATGGAAAGCATTCTCAAGGATAAAATTGTAAAGCATATAGAAGAACAAGCCCTGCTGGGAGAGAACCAGCATGGCTTCTGCAAAGGTAAATCTTGCCTCACAAACCATTTGGAGTTCTGTGAGTGTGTCAACAAGTGTGTGGATCAAGGTGACATAGTATACCTGGACTTCCAAAGAGCTTTTGACAAAGTTCCTCATCAAAGACTCTTGAGGAAACTTAGCAGTCATGGAATAAGGGGACAAGTATATGTGTGGATTGCTAACTTGTTGAAGGACAGGAAACAGAGGGTAGGGATAAATGGAGAGTTTTCACAATGGAAGGAAGTAGGAACCGGGGATTCTCTGGGATCTGTACTGGGACCAGTGCTCTTTAATTTATTCATAAATGATCTAGAAGTAGGGGTAAGCAGCAAGGTGGCCAAATTTGCAGATGATACCAAACTCTTTTGGGTAGTGAAATCCAAAATGGATTGTGAGCAGCTCCAAAACGGATCTCTCCAAACTGTGGGAGTGGGTGACAAAATGGCAAATACGGTTCAGTGCTGGCAAATGCAAAGTGATGCACATTGGGATGAAAAACCCCAACTTCAAGTATATGCTGATGGGATCTGAGCTGTCTGTGACTGACCAGGAGAGGGATCTTGGGGTCATGGTGGACAGCTCATTGAAAGTGTTGACCCAATGTGTAGCATATGTGAAAAAGCCCAATTCCATACTTGGGATCATTAGGAAGGGGATTGAAAATAAAACTGCTAATATTATAATACCCTTATACAAAACAATGGTGCGGCCACACCTGGAGTACTGCGTACAATTCTGGTCACCACATCTAAAAAAGGACCTTGTAGAACTGGAAAAGGTGCAGAAGAAGGCAACCAAGATGATCAGGAGCCTAGAGCACCTCTCTTATGAAGCAAGGCTACAACACCTGGGGCTACTGAGTTTAGAAAAAAGATGACTGCGGGGAGACATGATAGAGGTCTATAAAATCATGCATGGTGTGGAGAAAGTGGATAGAGAGAAATTCTTTTCCCTCTCACATAACACTAGAACCAGGGGTCATCCCACAAAATTGATTGCCAGGAAATTTAGGACCAGCAAATGAAGTTACTTTTTCACGCAACACATAATCAACTTGTGGAATTCTCTGCCACAAGATGTGGTGACAGCTAACAACCTGGATGGCTTTAAGAGGGGTTTAGATAACTTCATGTCTACTATAGAGGTCTATCATCGGCTACTAGTTGGAGGGCTATAGGCCACTTCCAGCCTCAAAGGCAGGATGCCTCTGAGTACCAGTTGCAGGGGAGTAACAGCAGGAGAGAGGATATGCCCTCAACTCCTGCCTTTAGGCTTCCAGCAGCATCTGGTGGGCCACTGTGTGAAACGAGATGCTAGACTAGATGGGCCTTGGGCCTGATCCAGCAGGGCTGTTCTTATGCTCTTATGTCCTCTGTGATGTACTTCAAAATTGGCCCATTGCCACATGGAAGAACTATGGGAGCTGAAGCGGCAAGGTAGATGACTGGAGTGCTCGTGCAGGAAAACTCGACTCAAATCAGATTACAATATAGAGTGCATTCATGCAGCAAAGAAGTGGTTCTTTTCTGCCCATATTGCATCCGCGAGTTCATTCCCAGAAGAGTTGTTCAGGGTTGTGAGAGAGCTAGTATATGCCACTCCTCCCTTGAATCATAATTTGGAACCATCAGTTACCCGCTGTGACATTTTAAAAATGAATTCTTCGTGGATAAATCTCTTGTATTAACTTTGACTCAGATCCCACAATTACTGCAGTATCTGATGTGGAGGTGTCCAGCAATTCCTCTTAGGTGATTAGGTTGGATCAGTTGCAGCTTGTGGACAAGCTGCTTGGAACAGTGCGGCCTACCACCTGTTCTCTTGACCATTGTCCGACATGGCTTATACTTTCTGGTGGTGGGGTTGCTGTCGAAGGTCTAGCAGATATTATAAATTCTCCACTCCAAGCAGGCTGTGGGGTGGAGACTGCCTTGGTCGGCCTGATGGATGATCTCCAGTTAGGAATTGACAGCAGCTTTGTCGCATTTGGTTGCTAAATTATTTGATTGTTGCTTGCAGAGACAGAGATATAATTGTATAGATTTCTTTTGGTCCTTAATTTTTTAAATGTTAAATTTGCTAACCCTAACCCCCGAGAGTTCCAAAAGGACCAACAGAGTCACACTCCCTCTGTCAGTTCCTATTTGATGATCCATCAGGTTGATCAAGGCAGTCTCCACCCCATTGCCCTCCTGAAAGCCATTTTGGAATAGGTCTAGATAATCATTTCCCACCAAAAATGTCTGAAGTGGGGGGCCACCACCCTTTCAATTAATTTGCCTAGGCATGGAAGGCTGGAGACAGGCCTATGGTTGCTTAACTCTGAGGGATAAGAACATAAGAAGAGCCCTGGTGGATCAGGCCCAAGGTCCATCTAGTCCAGCATCCTGTTTCACACAGTGGCCCACCAAATGCCTCTGCGGAGCCCACAGGCAAGAGGTATGTGCGTGCCTTCTCTCCTGCTGTTGCTCCTTTGCAACTGGTATTGAGAGGCATCATGCCTCTGAGGCTGGAGGTGGTCCACAGCCACTAGACTAGTAGCTATTGATAGACCTGTCTTTCATGAATTTGTCTAAGCCCCTTTTAAAGCTATCTAACCTGGTAGCCATCACCACATCCCATGGCAAAGAATTCCATAGATTAATTATGTGCTATGTGAAAAAGTACTTCCTTTTGTCAGTTCTAAATTTCCCGACCTTCAGTTTCATGGGGTGACCCTTGGCTCTAGTGTTGTGAGAGAGGGAGAAAAATTTCTCTCTGTCCACCCTCTCGACTCCATGCATCATTGTATATACCTTGATTATGTCTCTCCTTAGTTGCCTTTTTCCCAAGGTTAAGAGCCCCAGATGCTGCAGCGTAGCCTCATAAGGAAGGTGCTCCAGGCCCTTACTCATCTTGGTTGCCATCTTCTGCAACTTTTCTAGTTCTACAATACCCTTGTTAAGATACGGTGACTAAAGCTGTAAGCAGTACTCTGGATGTGGCCGCACCATAGCTTTGTATAAGGGCATTATAATACTAGCATTTTTATTTTCAGTCCCCTCCCTAATGATTCCTAGCATGTAATTAGTTGTTTTTAATGAAAGGAGGTATATAAATTCAACAATGAATAAAATATTGTATTATATAGTTTTTAAATTAGATTTGTTATATATATTTTTAGCTTAATATTTTAATTGTCATTTTTATTGTATGTTTTTTTAATTTTTGTAAACAGCCTTGGGGTTGTTTTTAATGAAAGGCAGTATATAAATTCAACAATAAATAAGAAAAAAATTAAAATAAAATAAATTAGCCTTTTTCACAGCTGCTGCGTACTGAGTTGACACTTTCAATGAGCTGTCTACCACAACCCCAAGATCGCTCTCCTGGTCAGTCACTAACAGCTCAGAGCCCATCATTGTGCCCCACAACTCCTCTTATGTAATTCGACTGGATCAGTTTAAGTTTGTGACTCGTGAGGATGTGGAGCGGTCAAGCTGCTTGGAGTGGTGAGACCTACCACTTGTTCTCTTGACCCTTGTCCAACATGGCTTGTTCAATCTAGCAGGGAGGTTGTTGTAGACAGCCTGGTGGAAATCATAAATGCTTCTCTGAAGGAGGGCAGGATGCCTCCTTGGAGGCAATCATTAGACCTCTTCTAAAGAAGCCTGCATTAGATCTCTCAGTTGAGCAATTATAGGCCTGTTTCCAACCTCCCATGGCTGGGCAAGGTAATTGAGATGGTGGTGGTCTCTCAGCTCCAGGCGGTCTTGGAGGAAACTGATTATCTAGACCCATTTCAAACTGGCTTTCAGGCGGGCTGTGGGGTGGAGACTGCCTTGGTCGACCTGATGGATGATCTCCTATTGGGAATTGACAGAGAAAGTGTGACTCTATTGGTCCTTTTGGGTCTCTCTGTGGCTTTCGATACTATTGACCATAGTATCCTTCTGGAGTGTCTGAGGGTGTTGGGGGTGGGAGGCACTGTTTTACAGAGGTTGCGCTCCTACCTCTCAGATAGATTCCAGATGGTGTCGATTGGAGACTGTTACTCTTTAAAATCTGAGCTTAAGTATGGTTTCCCTCAAGGCTCTGTACTTTCTCCAGTGCTTTTTAACATCTACATGAAACCGCTGGGAGAGATCATCAGGGGATTTGGAGCTGGGTGTTACCAGTATGCTGATGACACCCAGATCTACTTCTCCATGTCAACTGGAAGCAGGGCTGGATGAGGGAGAATAAACTGAAGCTGAATCCAGATACGATGGAGGTACTTATTGTGTGGGGTCAGAACTCTAGAGACTATTTTGATCTACCTGTTCTAGATGGGGTCACACTTCCTCAAAAGGAACAGGTTTGCAGTCTGGGAGTACTTCTGGATTCACACCTCTCCCTGGTTTCTCAGGTTGAAGCGGTGGCCAGGGGTGCTTTTTATCAGCTCCGGCTGATAAACGGCCAGCTGCACCCGTTTCTCAAGATCAGTGACTTCAAAACAGTAGTACATCTGTTGGTAACCTCCAGATTTGACTTCTGTAATGTGCTCTGCGTGGGGCTGCCTTTGCACGTAGTCTGGAAACTTCAGTTGGTTCAGAATGCGGCAGCCAGTTTGGTCTCTGGGTCATCTCGGAGAGACCATGTTACTCCTTTACTGATGGAGCTACACTGGCTGCCAATAGGTTTCCGGACAAAATACAAAATGCTAGTTATAACTTATAACTTCCTAAATGGCTTAGGCCCTGGGTATCTAAGAGAGTGTCTTCTTTACTACGAGCCCCACTGCCCATTGAGGTCATCTGAGGAGGTCCGTCTCCAGTTACCGCCAACTCATTCGGTGGCTACACAGAGACGGGCCTTCTAGGTCTCTGCCTTGAGATTGTGGAATGCGCTCCCTGCTGACATACGATCCTCCCCATCTCTGGCAATTTTCAAAAAACGCCTGAAAACCCATCTTTTCTCCCAAGCTTTCTCAGCTTCCTAAATTTTGGGGGTTTTAATCTCTAGTTTATTTTTAAATTGTTCAATTGTTTTAAGTTTTTTGTATAGGTTTTTAACTGGTTTTATGCTATTGTAAACCACTCAGAGATGAAGGTTTGGGGTGGTGTACAAATTAGATAGATAGATAGATAAAAATATGTGAAGTTGGGGGTTTTGTCCCAGTGTGCATCACTTTACACTTGCTTATTTGAACTGTGTGTTCCATTTTGTTGCCCACTCCCCCAATTTGGAAAGATCTTTTTGCAGCTCCTCACAATCTGTTTTAGATTTCACCATCCTAAATAGTTTAGTGTCATCTGCAAATTTGGCCACTTCACTGCTTACACCAACTTCTAGATCATTTGTGAACAAGTTAAAGAGCACTGGTCTCAGTACCTGAGGGACCCCACTTCCTACTTCTCTCCATTGTGAAAACTGTCCATTAATTCTTACCCTCTGTCTCCTGTACTTCAACCAGTTACCAATCCAGAAATGAACCTGTCCACAAAGGCACAGAACCTTTGGTGGGCAACTTTGTCAAAACCTTTTTTGAAGTCCAAGCATACTATGTCAACTGGATCACCTTTATCCACATGTCTGTTGACACTCTCAAAGAACTCCAAAAGGTTAGTGAGGCAAGACTTGCCCTTGCAGAAGCCATGTTAGTTCTTCTTTAGCAAGGCCTTTTCTTCTGTATGTTTAACAATTTTGTCCTTAAGTATGATTTCCATCTATTTACTCAGCACCGAAGTTAAGCTGGCTGGCCTGTAATTTCCCAGATCCCCCACTGGATCCCTCTTTGAAATTTGGAGTTACATTTCCAGTCCTCTGGTACAGAGCTTGGCTATAGGGACAGGTTGCATATTTTTGTTAGAAGATCAGCATTTTCACATTTGAGTTCCTTTAGAACTCTTAGTTGAATGTTATCTGGCCCTGGCGACTTGTTAATTTTTAGATCTGGATCGTGATCCATTGCATTTATGATGGGGTTCTGCGCCTGCGCAGGGACCTCGCGGGCAGACTAACCAGCTCCTCAAGACACCCACTCCTCCCAGCACGTGCTTCATACTTTCGTTGTAAACAGCAGTTGGGGGTGCCACTTCTTCAGTTTCTGTTTGATTGCCAAAGTGTCTATACCTCGGTATTGGCTCCACAGTTAAACTGAAATAACAAAAAAAAAAAAAAGAGAATTAAGGATTGATTTATTAGTCACGCCCTCATCATCTAAGGGTCCAACCGCCTCCCTGGCAGGTTTTCTACTTCTAATATACGGGTGTCCCTCAATAATCACTGTTTCCCAATCGCAGATTTGACTATCCGTGACTGGGAAATTGTGGCTGCCCTCACCAATTGCAACCTGTGTATCCACAGTTTGGTGGGGTTTTTTAAAAAAATGTGGTTGGGGGGGGTCATTTCCAGGGATCAGGGGGTGATTTTTGGTGGTCCGGGGCAATTTCTGGGTGTGGGGGTCACTTCCGGAGGTCAGGGAGTGTTTTTCAGGTGTCTGGAGGCAATTCTAGCTATTTTTTAAAAAAAATCTTATTTTCAATCTTTCCACAACCACGATTCCCCTAAACCCCTGTTGGCCATTGGTTTCAATGGCTTGTCTACCACGAATTCACCAACTGCGAGGTTTTCTGGGAACTGAACCCTCATGGTTGGCGAGGGACGACTGTATTTAAAGAAGTTTTTGATATTCCTGTTGACACTTCTAGCTATATGCTTCTCAAACATCCCTTATTGTCTCCCGTGTTTCCTTTGCCAGAGTTTATGTTCCTTTCTGTTAGCTTCATTTGGGCAGGACTTCCATTTTTGGAAGGAAGTCTTCTTCGCTTTTGTTGCTTTCCTGACTCTATTTGTTAGCCACGCTGGGGTCCTCCTAAACTTTGGAGGTACCAAGGAGGTACCCTTCCTCCTTCTTGGCATACATTCCAACTGAGCTTTCAGTATTGTGGTTTTAAATAGGTTTCTGGAGTGATTTGACCCTCATTACTTTCCCTTTCAAGTTCCTTTTTACCAGTCCCCTCATTATTGAGAAGTTTCCTCTTCTGAAGTCAAGCGCATTTGTGTTGGACTTCCTTGACAATTCTCCACTTTCATATATGTTGAATTGGATCACACTATGGTCACTGCTACCCAATGGTTCTGCAACTCTGACATCTCACACCAGGTCCTGGGCACTACTCAGAATTAAGTCCAAGGTCGCCATGTCTCTGGTTGGTTCCATGACTAACTGTTCTATCTATCTATCTATCTATCTATCTATCTACAGTGAGGGAAATAAGCATTTGATCCCCTGCTGATTTTGTCCGTTTGCCCTCTGACACAGAAATGACCAGGCTATAATTGGAATGGTAGGTTTATTGTAGCTGTGAGAGACAGAATAACAACAAACAAACCCTCAAAAGCCCAGTGCCCAAAAGTCAGCGATGGATTTGCATTGTAGTGAGGGAAATAAGTATTCGATCCCTTCACAAAAGATGTCTTAGTACTTGGTGGCAAAACCCTTGTTGGCAATCACAGAGGTCAGACGTTTCTTGTAGTTGGCCACCAGGTTTGCACACAACCCAGGAGGGATGTTGTCCCACTCCTCTTTGCAGATCCTCTCCAAGTCAGAAAGGTTTCGAGGCTGATGTTTGGCAACCCGAACCTTCAGCTCCCTCCACAGATTTTCTATGGGATTAAGGTCTGGAGACTGGCTGGGCCACTCCAGGACCTTCATGTGCTTCTTCTTGAGCCACTCCTTTGTTGCCTTGGCTGTGTGTTTTGGGTCACTGTCATGCTGGAATACCCATCCACAACCCATTCTCAATGCCCTGGCTGAGGGAAGGAGGTGCTCACCCAAGATCTGACGGTACATGGTCCCGTCCATCGTCCCTTCGATGCGGTGAAGGTGTCCTGTCCCCTTAGCAGAAAAACACCCCCAAAGCATAATGTGTCCACCTCCATGTTTGACGGTGGGGATGGTGTTCTTGGGCTCATAGGCAGCATTCCTCCTCCTCCACACACGGCGAGTTGAGTTGATGCCAAAGAGCTCGATTTTGGTCTCATCTGACCACAACACTTTCGTCCAGTTCTCCTCTGGATCATTCAGATGTGCATTGGCAAACTGCAGACGGGCCTGTACATGTGCTGCCTTGAGCAGGGGGACCTTGCGGGCACTGCAAGATTTCAGTCCTTCACGGCATAGTGTGTTACCAATTGTTTTCTTGGTGACTATGGTTCCAGCTGCCCTGAGATCATTGACAAGTTCCCCCCGTGTAGTTCTGGGCTGCTTTGTCACCGTTCTCATGATCATTGCAACTCCACGAGGTGAGATCTTGCATGGAGCCCCAGACCGAGGGAGATTGACAGTTGTTTTGTGTTTCTTCCATTTGCGAGTTATCGTGCCAACTGTAGTCACCTTCTCACCAAGCTGCTTGGCGATAGTCTTGTAGCCCAGTCCAGCCTTGTGCAGGTCTACAACCTTGTTCCTGACATCCTTCGACAGCTCTTTGGTCCTGGGCATGGTGGTGAGTTTGGAAGCTGAGTGATTGCTTGCTTCTATGGACAGGTGTCTTTTATAAAGGTACTGTAACAAGCTGGGATTAGGAGCACTCCCTTACAGAGGGTGTTCCTCATCTCAGCTCGTTACCTGCATATAGTGAAAAGACACCTGGGAGCCTGAAATCTTGCTGGTTGATAGGGGATTGAATACTTATTTCCCTCACTACAATGCAAATCCATCGCTGACTTTTGGGCACTGGGCTTTTGAGGGTTTGTTTATTGTTATTCTGTCTCTCACAGCTACAATAAACCTACCATTCCAATTATAGCCTGGTCATTTCTGTGTCAGAGGGCAAACGGACAAAATCAGCAGGGGATCAAATGCTTATTTCCCTCACTGTAGCTATCTATTTTTTTATTTGATTTCTGTACCGCCCTTCCAAAAATGGTTCTAAGGCATAGTCATTTAGTATGTCTAGAAATTTGGCCCCTCTTTCATAACCTGAATGCGAATTTACCCAGTCTGTGTGGGTAGTTGAAGTCACCCATTATTACTCTCCTGTCTCTCTTTGACACCTCTCTTATTTGCTCCTCCGACTGCAGGTCACTCTCAGCATTGTGATCTGGAGGGCGATAGCACGTCCCTAGTAACACATTTCCCTTCAGTCCTTGTAATATTACCCATAATGATTCTGTGGAGGACTCTGGTCTGCCAAGGTTTTCTAGCTTGTTGGAATCTATCCCTTCTTTGATATACAGTGCTACTCCTCCCCCATTCCTCCCCTCCCTGTCCCTTCTGTAGAGTTTATATCCCGGAATAACCGTGTCTCACTGGTTCTCATCATTCCACCAGGTTTCTGTTACACTCATTATATCTGTGTTTTAATTAGTAACCAAGCTCTCCAGCTCACCCATCTTCGCTCGGAGGCTTCTGGCATAGGTAAATAAACACCTATACGCCAAGTCTCTCACCTGGTGTTCGCGTGTGCTATTTGCCTTCCCAGCCTTTGACCTATTTGGCAAGCCTTTTACTCAACTCCTGGCTCTACTCTGTCCCCTTCTGGTTTATCCAATACATGTGCATCCCCGCACCTTAGGGGATTTTGCTGGCGGAATCAGATACCTCCCAGTGCCTGTTGGCAATCCCCCAGGCATCATTTTAAAAGCTACTCTGCAACCTTTTTTATTTTAAGTGCCAGCAATCTGGTTCCATCTTGGTTCAAGTGGAGCCCGTCCCTTTTGTACAGGCTTCTCTTGCCCCAAAATGTATCCCATTACCTAACAAATCTAAACCCCTTCTCCTGGCACCACCATCTCATCCATGCATTGAGACCCCTCAGCTCCACCTGTCTCACTGTTCCTGCGCATGGAACATGTAGCACTTCAGAGAATGCTATCCTAGGGGTCCTGGACTTCAATATGCTACCTAGCAGCCTGAATTTTGCTTCCAGGACCTCCCGACAGTATTTCCCAACATCATTGGTGCCAATGTGCACCCTAACAGTCTACCTAGATGCAGCGTGACATGCAGGCTTCTTCTTAAGAGGTCTAATGATTGCCTCCTTAAGACAAGGAGGCATCCTGCCCTCTCTCAGAAAAGAATTTATATATGCCAGGCCTTTAACAACAACCCTCACTCCCCACTAGATAGTATAAGCCATGTTTGACAAGGGTCAAGAGGTAGACCTCACCCTTCCAAGCAGCTTGTCCACATCCTCAGGAGTCATAAACGGAACATGATCCAATCTAACCACATAAGAGGAGTTGCTGGAGACCTCCACATTAGATGCTGCAATAATGTTGGGGTCTAAGTCCACAAAAAAACTCATTAAAAAGTCACAGCGGGTAATTGATAGTTCCAAATTCTGTTCAAGGTTGGAGGGGCATGTACTAGCCTTCTCACAACCCTGAACAACTCCACTGAACATGAGCTTACGGATGCAATACAGGCAGAATAGAATCGCTTCTTTGCCACGCACTGGGACAAAGCAGATGTGGTGCAGGAAAATTGTCACAGACATGACACAACTTACAGCCATGGGGGTAGGAGGGGAAATGTGAAGAGGGCAGTGGAATAGAGGGAAGGGTGTTCAACCCTTGCCTCCATGCCATTTTCCTAATTTGGACTTCTCCTTGGGTCCTTTTAGCCCCACTGAGGATAAAGAGAGTCACGGTAGAGGTACTTGTCTTTTTCCTGAGCAAGGCCAGTAGTAGTTTATGTGAAGTGGGGTGGATTTCAGTTGAGAAAAAAGCATGGAGGAAAAGGATAAACGGCCCTCCTCGTACAGCTGCCCTCATCCATTTGCCTGTCCAGAGTGTTACAGTTCTTTTTTAAAAGTCAGGATATATGAAATTGATCTCGCATGCCATGACTTCTAACCCCTTAGACCTGTGAATAACCTGGAGTGGAAACCCTGGGATCATATTTATTTTGTAACCTCTGAAGCAGCTCTTTGAGCGAGAAGCCTTTGAGTGAAAGTATCTTGATTATAGGATGAACTTCTGTGGCTGATTTGGCCAAGTGCTCCTACGGATGAGTCATCACCCTTCCCTTTGAGTAACATCTTTGCCATTGCGAAGAAAATGCTTTGTTTGTTGGCACTTCTCTGTTATGACTGACAGTTTATGGAAGCCCAGTGATTATTTTAAGTTCCTGATGATACTCAGGAACTTAAGATCAATGCCAGTTCTAGACTTTTTCCTGGCTAAGGGAAGGAGAGAAGATTTCTGGCTATCTTTGCTGTGCATTCAGTGTTCTAACATTTAGATAGAATACTCCAGCCCTTGGGAAATTGGGTTTTTCTTTCCAAATGAAAAGAGTATAGCATTGTGAAAATACCAGCAATTCACTCAGTCCTCCCTGTTTTGATAATGGATAATAATTCACAGTCACCTTTTAAGTAAATCTGAGTACTGGAAATGTCATTACTGCAGAATATCTAGTCACTATAAATCTAAAAGATAGCAGAACACTCATTGTAGGTGCATATGGAAATTAAATTGCAATTATCATGAGTGAAATATATATGTGTTCCTGTTGGAGAGAAGCAGATGGGAAGTCTTGAGGAGTAATATGGTGCCAACTACTGCTATTTGTATCAAGCAAATAACTTAGTTAACAGAGAAATGATACTGGAGTGATAGTCCCTGAACAGACATCCTTGAACTTGATGGCATTAAGGAATGGAGGATTGCTTTCTATAAGGATTAGATGCTGTGTATAATAAACCTCTAAATGCTTTGAATCTGCTGGAAGGGCATATGTCTTAAAGATAAATAAGGAGGTGTTTCATCATTTGAAGGATGTTGGGGAAACTGTTAAACCTTTTCTATTGAGGGCCCGGGCTGGCTGTTAGTTTAGCACAAGATTAAGCAGATGTCTTGTCCACTATAGGCAAGTGGAATTGTGTTCCTTTAATTCCTTCTGAGCCCATTGTTGAGATGCATTTAAGATTCAAGTTGTCTTATTAAAGGGCACCCTCTGCTCTGTGCTGGAAGTTTTTCAAACTAGTGCCCTTATATATTATTTTAATTCTCTGAAGCATATCTGACTGTTCTGCACAGGACTTAAAGGAGAAATGCACGGGTTTCTCAAAAAATATTTAGATTGATTGCACAAGTAAAAAATGGATGATAAAATGACTATCTTTTGATATTGTTCAGAGAACCAGTTCTGAGATTTCCTGGTAGTACCCTGATAGATAGACAGACAGATAGATAGATAATTCTCTTGAGGCTCCCGGAGGGCATTAATCACGATAGGGACAGCGGTGTCTTCCTCTGGATCAGTAGGCAGGATCTTCTATAGGAAACTTCTCTAGGGACTAATCTTAACAAATTAGCTTCTCCTTTTCCTCCTTTCTTCCCCCTCCCTTTCCCACCTGACTGTTCTTGCTAGGGATGGGGCCCTACACAGGATTATTTATTATTAGGTTGTTATTCAGTAATTTCATAAATGTTTGAAAATATCTGGAGGCATGAACTGGCTGGAGAGGAACACTTTGATGACCAAACTATATGTGATGTGGACCCCTGTGATCTGGATCTCCAGTTATTTTTATTATTTAGCAACCCATGTGGCTACTTCAGAGAAGTGGTTCATGGGAAGAGAACACGTATCCAATTTCTTCTGCATCATTTCCTCTATCTAAATTACCTCTGCATGGAGGAAGCTTATAGTACCATATGTATACTTGTATGTTTTCCCCCACAGAGCAAATAGAATAGGAGGGAAAGGTGAAAAAATAAAAAATATAGCCCTTGCCCTCAGCAGTAGTTCCATGGTTTTCCAAGTAGCAGCATACAGTAGAACTGCTAATTAGTTAATATAAAGCATTCATTTTTATACTGCTGTTCTTTAAAAAGCTAGCTTAAAGCAGTATACAATATTTAAAAAGCACAGATAACACCGATAAAAAAATAATTACAGTTATTGCAGTTCAGTAATCCCAAACCCTTTTGGTTTAAGACAAGAGTTAAGACGCCCATCTCAACTTCCACACCATATAACTGTAAAGACTTTGTACAGTCTGGTATATGATGATGGCTTTAGAAATGAGGCTCCATGGACCCACACTTTGTTTTGAGCAGAGATTCATCAGGTAGAAATTTATCGGGGCATCTCTAGTAAGTGATTTGGGAAACTGCATCTGTTAAATGCTTTGTTGTAAACTGCCCAGAGACACAAGTTTTAACTTTTTCGTTATGTGGAAGCAAGTCCCACTGAGCTTAATGGGATTTACTTCCTTCTAGATGTGCACATAAAATTGCAGGTTCAGTTATCAAAATGCTGCTGGAAAAGGCATGCGTACTCCAGCCCAGCATCTTCTTTCTCACAGTGCTCAGCTACATGCTTCCAGACAACTCCCCCAAAAAGTGCAGCAAGGCAATCCCAGAAACCATTCCCACCCAGTGCCAACAAACTATTATTGTAGTGTAGACTACCATTGAACATGGAGGTTCTACATGTGAGCCAAACCACCTGTGAATGTAGATGGTTCATTTCTTAAGTATGCCCAAGTGAAACTTCCATATTCACTGGCAGTTTGGCTCTGATGTAGAACTCCATGTTCAGTACCAGTCTACACCAAATGATGGTTTCTTGCTTCTGGGTATGAATGGTTTTTAGGATTTCCTTGAGGTTCTTTCTTTGGAACTCCTTAGCATGGGGTTCTTGATCCCAATACTATACATGTTTACTCTGAAGTAAGCCCCAACCAAATAAATGGAGTTCCCCTGGCCCTCAGAAGAATTCCCTCCTTCTATGGTTTGCTGATGGCTGGGAGGAAGGAAGAAAAGAGAACCCACATTCTTGCCTAGATTATCTTCTGGTCCTGATTCCTATGTGTGTTTACTTAGAAATAAGCTCCAGTGGAATCAGTGGACTTACTTTCTAGTAATTTTGCTGAGTGCTTCCCCACTTTGGAGGAGGTGAGAGAAAGGGAGCAGAGGAAAACAAATGCCCATGAAAGCAAAAGGAGGGGGAGGAATGGTTGTTTAACGTTCTAAGTGCCAGAGTGCTCATAGACTGTTCTTAACAGGCACCTATGTTCAGAACCAGGAAGTCACTCGCTAGAAATTGCCTGGACTACCCCTTTCAACTTTGGCTTCAGAATTCTCAGTGGGTGGACTCGGTTATGTTCTTAGCTAACTTTCCCTTAGTTATTTTCCCTTAGTTATGGGGTTTTTGAACAGTAATTACTTGATTTTGAACAGTAATTACTAATAAAAATAACTAGAGTGATGTTTTTCAAACCAGCAAAAGGCACCAGTCCTGTATGGACCTGAATTTTTGCAGAATGCTAAAAAGACACCAAACACTTTAAAATATACATTATATGTAGTGAAAACATGTTGCCAATGCTTTGAAACCTCTTTTTAAGAGTTAAAAACTGAAGCTGCTGTATCCCTGCTATTTTGCAACGGATTTCCACCAAATCAGCAGGAGTGGTGTGTCTTGTCCCCTAGTTGATGTGTGCACAATTGGGTGAATAGCTTTTGACATTATAAGCAATAAAATGTTCAGGGCTTGTAATGGCAGAATGTTGAAACTACTCATCTTAACTATACACTACTGGCACTGCTGTGCCAATATAATAGAATGAAAGCAATCAACAGAAACCAGTAAGGGAGTGTAAAGTATGGTTATGAGAACGGTATTTAACAGCATAAGAGCCAGTGCAGAAAAGGCCCTGTGATCACTGCCAGGTGTGCCTCTGCTGGGAACGTGTGACCTGGAGCAAGGACACCATTTAAGATTGCAAAGCCCAGGCACGTTCATTGGGGAGAAGTCAGTCTTTAATGTATTTATTATTTCTCTGTGTAAACCACCCTGAGCCATTTTTGGAAGGGCAGTATAGAAATCGAATAAATAAATAAAAATAAAGTATACAGGCTCTAAGCTGTTTAGGGCTTTAAAGGGAAGCACCAGCACTATAAACTGTGCCTAGAAATGGATGAGGAGCTATTGCAGTTGGTAAAGCCCTGGGTGCATTCATTCCCTGTGCTGAACTCCTGAGTCACAAGTACTATGCGCTAAAATTGTCTTGATATATGTATGGGGATCTCTTTCATTGCAGCAAGGGAGGGCTTAAAGGGCTTTACTTTGGCTAAATTGTCCCCTGGGTTCTAAACATCCTTATATAATCTTCCTGAATGTGACCAAATGATATCAGTTGATATCCATCCTAGGTTCATGATTCACCTCTGGTGAAAGCTGTATTCTTACTAGCTAAACTGTAAACTTTTTTAAAATTATAATTTTATTTTTATTTTTCAACCTGCAGTCTTATACTTAAAACACGGTGTGGGAGGTGGGGATGGGGGAGAGAACTTAAACTTGAATGAATCTCCGGTTGTGTTGTTGTAAGAGTCCTTTATTTGGTTTGTCTCCACACAGAAACAAAGTCAGAGAATGAATCAAACTGTTCCCCGGCTGCTCAGGAACTGATGACAAGACTGGGTTTTTTACTGGGAGAAGGGATTCCAACTTCTGCCCACATCTCTGTAGAAGAAAAACATGAAACTATGGTATGCTAGTGGAAAGAAGTTATAAATAGCAATTAGGTTAGATCTGTGATGCTTACAACTTCCTTGCTTTCAAAATATTTAATAGCAAACATACTAGTACACAGTAGCACTTCCATATAGAACTGTGTATACACTGTACATTTGTAGATGGCACTGGAGGAAACATTTCTGTTTCTTCCCTATAAGGAAATGGTTTACAACCAAGCTGGGTAGAATTATGAGGACCATTGAATGATTACTTTTAGACTGGATGCTTCGGGCAATTGAACCAGGAAGGATTTTTTAACAGCAAACTTTTGGGCTATTTACACCTTTCCTCCTAAGGCAACAGAGCGAGCAACAAATAAACCAAGGATGTGGTATCTGGCTTAATGGACTTGTGGTGAAGAGCTAAAAATAATCCTCTTGTAGCTTCAGCCAGTGATTTTTTGATTTTGCAATTGGGATTACATTTGGCTGGTGCTGCAGATTTTTGGGGGGGGGGGTGCTTTATTTTGTTTAATGCAACACAGCTCACTTGCTTGTACTGTCTATGTGTGCATGCATGTGTGCATGTACATTTAATTTAATTGCTTTTTCCAAAGTAGGGGTGGGCAAATTTGGTCTTCTGAATGTTGTTGAACAACAACTCGCTTCACTCCCAGCCACAGTTTCTTGTAGCTGGGAATGATGGGAAGAGTTGTTCAACAACATCTGGAGCGCCAAGTTTGCCCGGCCCTGGTCCACAGACAGTTCTGGTTTGAGTGTTCCTCAACCAGAGCCAGCGTGGTGTAGTGGCTAGAGTGCTGGACTAGGACTGGGGAGACCCGAGTTCAGATCCCCATTCAGCCATGATACTGGCTGGGTGACTCTGGGCCAGACACTTGTCTCTCAGCCTAACCTACTTCACAGGGTTGTTGTGTGGAGAAACCAAAGTATGTAGTACACCGATCTGGGCTCCTTGGAGGAAGAGCGGGATATAAAATGTAAAATAAATAAATAAATAAATAATATTGTTTGGCATGTGAAACATTACAACCTGGCACTGAGAGGAGGCTGTATTGTCCTACTGTAGGGCAGTAGAGACTGGAGGACCTATCAGTTCCTTCAGTTACATAACAGTTAATTTCAGTGCGTGCGCTCTCTCTCTCTCTCTCTCTCTCTCTCTCTCTCTCTCTCTCTCTCTTATACACACACACACACACACTTTTATTCATGCCTTTTCTTTGCATAACCAATGAAGCATAGTCTTCATTGGACCATCGTGAATAACTCCTAGGTTTGGTGTTGCTGCCTCGCAGCATGGTTTTACCTGATAGGTTTGTTCACCTCTGCCAAAACAGAATTTCAGAAACAGACACAGGACGCTTCACAGCACAGGTGCAGTACCATGATCAGCCTTTCCATGAGGCAAGATGAGGCAGTCCCGTTGAGGGCAACAGGTGTGACTGGCCTGTCTGCTGCCACTGCAGGTGCAAGCCTGCATACTTGCCCGCTTGGCACGTTCCCCACTTGCTTCTCCTTTCTTTCACTTGCCCCACCCAGGTTTGTCTCTCTCCCCGCTCCCATCACCGGCCACCTCCAGTGAGCACCCCTCCTTACCTGGTGGTGCACCAGCTGCTAGACCTGCTCTCCCCCCCCCCACTCCCTGGATTTTCAAAAGGGAGTGTGGAGGAGTAGAGTGATGGGTTAGTGTCTCCCGGAAACTCCCTAGGCTCCTCCTCCATGCTTCCTCTTTCTCCTTAAAATCTAGGGAGCAAGAGCAACGGCAGTGCTAGTGCACAATGAGGTGGACAGGAGTGGAGAATGCTGTCAGGTTGGAGAGAGAGAAGCAGTGTGCGCTGCTGGATAAGGAGGGGTGTTCTGAGGGTCCTGAGCAGTACTAAGCTCAATAAGATGAACTAGTTCATAAGTAGCTATTACGGACCATATCCCTTTTAAGGGATCTCAAGAAACCTTGGAATGTCTTCCATGTATACTTTGTTTGGGGTTCTCTTTAGTATTGGCTGTTGTAACAGTGCCATATATATTGTGTTTTTTGCCTTCATTCTTTGTTTCATTCACTTTGTAGTGCACAGTTGCTAGTCAAGGCGTCAGCCCTTGTTCTACACTAACCAGCAGCACTACGTCGCCTAGCACCGATAGTCCCTGCTCCACTCTGAATAGCTGTGCTGGCAAAACGGCAGCCAACAAAAGTAGTCCCTGTGGGACCATTAGCAGCCCAAGCTCCACATTGGAAAGCAAGGACAGTGGAATTATAGGTAAGCAGTTTTAATTCCTAGTGGTACAGTGACTTATAACTGTCTCTTTGCAACTTGCTTTTCTGTATCAATTGGTGGGCCAGTATGATAGTACAAGGGTGTAGAGCAGGGTTGCTCAACTTCGGCTCTCCTGCAGATGTTGGCCTACAATTCCCATAATAGGAGCCAGTGTGGTGTAGCGGTTAGAGTGCTGGACTAGGACCGGGGAGACCCGAGTTCAAATCCCCATTCAGCCATAAAACTAGCTGGGTGACTCTGGGCCAGTCACTTCTCTCACAGCCTAACCTACGTCACAGGGTTGTTGTGAAAGAGAAACTCAAGTATGTAGTACATCGCTCTGGGCTCCTTGGAGGAAGAACCGGATAAAAATGTAAAAATCATCATCATCATCATCATCCCTGGCTATTGGCCACTGTGGCTGGGAATTATGGGAATTGTAGTCCAAAAACAGCTGGAGGGCCTAAGTTGAGCAGACCTGGTGTAGAGCCAGAGCTCTCTTGCCTTGATGCCTGTTAGTATTTGGTCCCAGTTCCAAAACTTCCATGCTCCAACAGTGATTAAATTCTCTTTCACTGAAGTAATTATCATTTACCTGCTTTTCTCTACTGATTTTGTAATGCCCAAACTTTCTTTTGACGTACATCTCTATGGTAGCGGTGGTGATTTTTCAGATGGTGAGGATGAACCTTGAATTTTTGTTCATAGTGCTGTATTTATGTAGCACTAAACAGTGGCTATGACCATGATTCTTGGTACCCATGTAAAGTAGTGGTAGGCAGAGTGATGGCCTGGTCTCTTCTGAATCGCTCTAAGCCAAAGGCTCTTTCTTAGTCAAGGTGAAGGACTTGTTCCTTCTACAATGGCATGGTCAAGGAAGTTTGTTAGTGGAGGCAAGCAATGGAGGTATTGGTGAAATCCTCTTGTACCTACACCAAGGAAGTCTGAAAAGTTTTCATCACAATTATATTTTTGTATGGTGAATGAAGGGGGAGGAATCTGCTTGTTGAAGAAAGATTTGAATGATTAATCCTAAATTGAGAATGAAAGGCAGTACGGAAGTAATCAAGCTCCAGAGGGTTAGGCAAAATGAAGGCTTTAGGGCATACAGAAAATTGTCAGAGAGAGAGAGAGAGTGTGTGTGTGCGTGTACACACATGGACGTACCTTCTGTTCTCAAGGCTGTTGTGAAAACATCTAGGATGCTCAGTTGTGCTACATGCTTGATTAAAATACAACACTCCCTCCCACACACTTCCCTACAAATCCTGAAAGACAGTAATGAATTTGAAAGCTAGCTTGCACAGCATGCATTGCAAAGTTGTGTGCATATGAAAGAGAAAATGGAATGGAAATTTTAAAATGAACTTTCATGTAGCTAAGTATACTTAGTCACATGAAGTCCGAATAGAACCAATCATTCTGCATTCATTTGTGGGGATGCCAGGCACACACCTGATTTCAAATCAACAATTAGGTTTGGATTTTTGTGAACACAAGGTATATAGCTGTGCATTTGGATTTATTAATGTATTTAATGCTCATTCAGTGTCGTTTAGTAAGTATATCTTTTGTAATGCTTTTGGCAGACTTTACTCAGCCATGAAAATAGCTTGTTCTTCCATACTACTTAAGTAGGCTTCCATTGTATTTCAATTCCTGCTCTGTTATTCTGGGCCAGTAGGTCCTTTGAGTGGAGAACTGCCCTTCCCCTCCCTCTCCCACACTTTCTGCTGGCTCAGGCTTCTTCCCCTCTTTTAAGAGTTTTATTGCTTTAGTTGAAATTGTCTCTGCCTCCACTGACATAATGGAAGTGAGGGCAGATTTTCATCTTTTTGCAGTGAGCGAAGTAAGAGAAAAGTCTGGGCTAGTGGCCAAAATGGGGGAGGGGGGGAGATCTGGCAACATGCCGCCTTCTCAGTATTTGAAACTTGAGTGGAAATCTTCCCTGACCCCCCCTCCCCTCCGCCCCATTAGTAAATCAGAAGGGACACTTAGTTCACAATGTTGCAAAAGGCCAAGTTTTTTCTTTAATCAGTCAAAAACTTGAATAATTCTGTCATACAGAAGCACATTGTAATGCAAAAGATAAGGAGTTTCATCAACTCGCTTGTGACTTTTAACAGTCTTTTGAGTTCTTAAAAGAAGAGGTCATCCCTTTTTAATGCATAGATCCTTTAAGTTGCTTATTGGGGGGCATACATCCTTGCAACAAAGGGCATGCACAATGGCTGTCTTGTGATGTGCTGAATATTTTTTCTTTTGCTACTGAAACCACCTCAAAGATGCTGTGTTAGTGTTTCTTAGAAGAACACATCAGCTTGTAGAGTCTATGACAGTTTTGGTCTATGAGCACCACTTAACTTTATACCAGCATTCCTCTACTCTGAATTCATTGATTCATTCTCTTTCTCTCTTTTAGCAACAGTAACAAGTTCATCTGAAAACGATGACCGTAGTGGATCCAGTTTGGAATGGAGTAAAGATGGGAGCCTCAGAACTGGTGCACACCAAGGAATTATCCATGAACGAAGGACAGATAATTGTTCTCCGGTTGTAGAAGAGGAGGCAGTTGGGTCTTCAGAAAGTTTGCCAAAAGTGGCCACATCTTCTGGAGATGGCCCCATTACTTATATTCAGAGCTCTGGCTCATTAGTAATGCCTCGACCCAATTCTGTTGCAGGTAAGAGGCAAGCAAGTGTTGAGTGTGTTCCAGGGTGTGTGTTTTTTTTTAAAAGAACACCACCACACAAACCTTTCCTCAAGCGTACTTAATGTGGATATTAAGTCTACAAGAACTGTATTGAATTTCCATATAATGGAAAGGCAGGTGGGGAGAGCACTTAAATGAGTATACATTTTAAAATAAATAATTAAGATAAAGCAGAAAACATAGGACATTACCATGCAGAGTGGGGACAGGAATAAGCCTTCATTCTTGTTGGCTTACTTTTAAGTTGAACTATGGAAGTGCTTTTCCATTTTGTGTTATAGCCAGTAGCACTCTGTCTCTAAAGTAAATTGGAAAAACAAACCCTAAAATAATGAAACTACTTAGAGTTGTAAAAGGATGCAGTCATGGTGTGTGTGTGTGTGTGTGTGTGTGTGTGTGAGAGAGAGAGAGAGAGAGAGAGAGAGAGAGAGAGAGAGAGAGAGAGAGAGAGAAACTACTGATGTCACACACTCATCCAATAGGGTCTGTAGCATTCCATACAACCACATTCACAATTGCAGTGGAAGTGCAAGCTGTGAGAAGAATGACATAATCCAGGACAAATTATTGCATGTTGATTGGGGAATGTATGATATCCCTATTATATAGAGTGCTTATATTATCCCTATTATATATAGTGCTTCCCTGAGAACAGATTTATTATGTGAAGAAGAAAATCATTATGGAAAAAGTTCCTTTTGTGGAGCCTGTGTGGTGTTCACTCTTCATATGTGGTGATCACGCTTCCACAATTTTAATTTGTTGATTATCTTTCGTATGGAATATATTGATTTTACAGTAATCTGGTTCCTGTTCTGTGTAGCCTCTGTGCAGTCACACAGTTAACCCAGATTATAGAACTCCAGCCAGGAGGTTGGCTCTTCTGGCACTACCCCTAGTTGAAACTCGTGTCCTTCTGTGAATGCCCCAAAGGGTGGGGTAGGCGTCATTCTGACTTTGGCAAATGTGGCATTACTGAAAGGTTTCTTCTGGGGGACTTGTTTTTCTGAACTCTGTTGTTCAGTATAGTTCAGGAGCTTTTTGTCAGTGAATTAATGAGGTTACAGCAGAGGGGTTTTTTTCGGGGGTGTGTGTGTGTGCTATATTTCTTCCCATCCGTTTTCCTATGATGCATTAGGATACCCTTTAAAAAGTGGAATGGTTGTGATGGGAAACTACCTACATTAGATGAAAATGACTGCTGCCTCATTGGTTTGGGAGAAGAACACAGTATAGGACTCTATGAACTGACAGTGTAGACAAAGAAAGCTTGTAAGAACGATACGTCCAGATTATATGACTTGCTTTGGGAATAAGCCTTGGCTGCCACCTCCTTTAACATGACTTCAGTTGGGGGACTGTGTCCAAGCTTTCCCTGAGGCCCCTAATTTAGCCTCCTCTCTAGTTCTGGTTGCACTGTCTTCCAACCTATGTGCCAAAAGTAGCTTCTGAGGTTTTGGCTCTCGCCTCAAGATTTAAATCAGTTGTTAAATGCTCCAAGCAGTGTCTAAGGATCGCAACTGGGACCAAAGCTCTTCAAAGCCATGGAACCCACTTCCTTCTAATGAGCTGGAAATGGTACTGGATGGGTTGAGTTAAATGAGCTACCAACATTGGCTTTGAGATCCAGCACTATATACTGACTGTAGTTCTGACCTTCAGCGCCACTTTGGGAGTTCCTTAGGCCTTTAGTTAAAAAAAAAAAATAAATAATAATAATAATAATAATAATAATAATAATAATAATAATAATAATAGGATTCATTCCTGAAAACAGTAAACGCTATTCCTTGATATGGTCATGTCTTGGCAAGAGCTGGTAGTGAATAGAGGATTTTAAAAGTATGTTTTTTGGCTTGACATGAAATATGGTCAGCACTCTCCAGTTAAAGGGGAAGTTCCTGATAGAGATGTGAAATGAAATTGTTGATTTATGAGTGTGTTCTCTGTTTGAACGTGTTGAGTAAGGAGAAAATGAGACTTTTGTTCAAGGTTTCTAGTTCAGTAGAAGCATGTTTGATTGCCAGTTCTCTGATGCATTGAGCAGTGTTTAAAGACACAAAGCATCTCTAAATGCTGAACAATTTGCACAGGAGGTGGAGGATGAAAATGTTGTTTTAAGGCAGCAAATAAGTAGTCCCAATCTAACAGTGTTGGTTGGGCTGAAGGGGGAGGGTTGCCCGTGTAATGTTTAGAGGAACTAAACATTACTACTAAACATGTAGAGAGCCAGCATGGTGTAGTGGTTAGAGTGTTGGACTAGGACTGGGGAGACCCGAGTTCAAATCCCCATTCAGCCATGAGACTAGATGGGTGACTCTGGGCCAGTCACTTCTCTCTCAGCCTAACCTCCTTCACAGGGTTGTTGTGAGAAGAAACTCAAGTATGCAGTACACCACTCTGGGCTACTTGGAGGAAGAGCGGGATATAAATGTAATTAATTAAATTAATTAATTAATACGATAAATAAAGGCTGTGGGTGAGGAAGGATGTTTGTGTGATTCAAACTTAAAAGTAAGTTAGGAATGTTCTCTACTGGACAGCAGAGCAAATGTTTCTTTTTTATTGTTATTTATTTATTTATTTATTTATTTAACATATTTCTATACCACCCCAAACTTGCGTCTCTTGGGGGTGTCAAGATTATTCAGTAATGTCAGGGTGTTTATGAACCCTTAAACTTTTTCGGGAATGCATTTTGCTTTCCTTAGAACTAGGGATAATTGTAGTGCAGTAAAAGTCATTAGCTAGCCAGCTGAAGCATGTAGAGAGAAATTTAAAATACTTGAATATTCCTCATTTAAATACACTTAAAATCTATATATTTATCCTAGGCATACCCGTCGCTAATCCTATGTGTGGCAGCTCTTGCGAGAGTTCGCGAGCAGCTGCCGGACTCGTGAAGGGGATGGGGAGAAACTGCCACCGGGATGAGGTGGCAGCGCTGAGCCCGGCCTCCAGGGTGAGAAGGCAGCGGCGGGCTGCCCTGGCCCGACTGCCGGGATGAGGAGGCAGCAGCAGTGGGCCCAGCCCGGCTGCCAAGACGGCCAAAAACTGCAGCTGGGGGGGTGGGGGAGAAACGGGCTGGGCGAGCCATCAGAGGTGCAGATGCTCTGCGCCTGGCCCAGCTAGTACTTGAATATTCCTCATTTGATTAAGTGTTTTTATTCAGCTGTTTGCCCTGAATTCTTTTTGTTAGTCTAATGAACCTATTGGACAAGATTATCCATAATCTGCTCTAGTTATGTAGACTGGGGTGGGCACAGTGCCCTTTGTAGTCCACATATTTATGGTACTTCTTGTTTGTCATCCTAATTTCTGTCTATAGGAAAATCTACATTAGAAGTTGCACTCCCCCTGCCCCGTTGGTCTGTTTTTCTGTCTTAACTTTTTTTCTACATTTTTTAAAAAGAAAAAACACTTTTCTAACAACACAGATCATTAAGTCTACTGGCCAGTCACAAGCTGACTCTTGTGGACTCCCTCTTCGTTTCTCCCTCCTCTTGGCTTTGGAACAGCCATACAAGTACAGGCTACAGTCCAGCAGCAATTCTCCACTTGGTTTATTGCTGGCATTCACAGAGAAGGTGCCATCTACTCTGCACGTGCTGCTGTTTTGAGTCCTAGCGTGGATAGAGTTGCTGGATCCAGCCTGCTGTTCCAAGACCAGGAAAAAGCCACAGAACCCCTGTTCTTGCCCAAGGATCCTGTAATGCTGAAAGGATATTTACTTTACTGGACAATGAAAGGATATTTAGTTGTGTCAGGAGACCTGGATCTGCACTTGAATTGATTACTTGTGAATTGGTTCTTATGATGACTGTTTGAAGTGTGTGTGGGGGGTGTGGGGTGTGTGTGTGTGTGGGGTGGTGTGTGTGTGTGTGTGTGTGTGTGTGTGTGTGTGTGTGTGTGTGTGTGTGTGTGTTGGGTGTCGACAGAGAGAGATGGAACATTAGGAATTAGCAGGCAACTATTGTGAGGAGAGCTTCAAGTGGCCAATGGGTAGTGGTCCAGTTAATGGCTAATGAAGGGATTGACAAGCATATTATGTTGATCATAGCCTTATTCCACAGTCAGTGAAAACCAGGAGATGATTGAGTATCATCTAATCCTTCCTCCTTGAAGCTTCCACAGTCCAGGGAATTACTATGTTCATGTGCAACTGACTACCCCATGTACTTTCAGTTCATGCACTACTTCCTCCATGCAAATGGAGACAAATGCACCATATGTGTGAACCAGTCCAGAAAGCTTTAATGAGATTTGGGCACTACTGAGTGTTTGTTATCTTGTTCTGAATGCTCAAATCTACAATTCGAAGCAATGGGACAACCCTTATTTTAATTATGATTTAATCCATCCTTGTTCTTCTATTAACCGCTATGGACTAAGGGAATCCTCTTGTCACCGATGTCACTTTGTTCAGCTGGTTGGTAAATATTTGCTTTACCTGTCTCTCTAGCCTCTTTATCTCCAACTTCCTTCCCCTTCCTAGTTCTTCACTAATTTGTTTTATTAAAATATTTAATATGTCTAATAGTTAAAGGCTGTTTAGAATATTGTACCTATCTCTGAGATGGTGATACAGAACTGTAGATTTTTTTCCTCATAGGAGAAAGAACTGCAGTAAAAAAGAATAATTGAACATAAAATTATCTAGACTGAAATAAACAGTTGGTCCATAGAAAGATTTGCTAATGGCTTCAATTCTGGAATTAGCCCTTGCAGCAAGGAACCAGACTTCGTGCTCGAGTGATCTTGAGACCGTCTGTAGGACCCAGTTCCTGTATTCATTGAACTATAGAGTGTCCCTTAAACTCAAGATCTGTTGTCCTTATTACTTTACATTAGAAGACTTAATAAAATGGTGCACTAATGCTTTAAAATAAAAAAAAACTGGGTGGGAGAGCTTCCCCCCACCCCCAAGAGGAAAGCCCTTTTACACAAACAAAATGAGCAGTTTCATTAGAACCCCGCTAGCAGTGGTAGATAAGTGATGCATGCAGGTTGGAAAAAACCTAAATGGTGGTAATCTTACATTTCAGTGCATTTGATCCCCAAACAACCTCAGTGCTATAGTATAGGCAATGTGAACAGTTCACCTCATTTTTGCAAGTATTGTACAAATAGTGAAATGATTATAATTACTAGACTTTCTCTTGGCAGTCTGCCTCACTCACCCTCTCTTGGTATTTCCATATAATTCAAAGGTGCTTAGTCCGCTGTAAATGTATAGAATTTCACCAAATGAGAACAATCCACTCCCATTCATTTCAATAGGACATGTAGGGAAGATTTTCTTGGTAGATATAATCATTAGCCACAATCCAACAAGCCTATATATGCATGAAGAGAAGAGATTTCTTTGAAGTTTCCATTGTAGATAATTGTAGTGCTGAAGAGGTGAGTCACTTTGAAGGTCAAAATGTGGTATGCCTCTACAGCAAATATGAGCATGTATTAAAAACTTGCATAAAACTTCCGCCTATCATGCAGTACTCTCCTGTATGTGATTTTGGGTCATGACTGCCCTCTTTTAACTTTTGTTTTAGCTTCTCCAATTAATGAATTCTGAAGATGACCAATTTATATTCCAGTAGATCTCATATCATCTAAAAAGCTTTTATGTTTGGACATATCTTTGCAAAGAGAGGCAGATAATCCTCCCATTAATAGGTGATTGTTGATGTTCTGAATGCTGTGAAATAGTGCGCACAGTGCCTTCTTGTCTGCTTTCAAGATTTGGACTGTGTCTGCTTGCAGGATTTGGACTGCCAATAATGCTGAATGAAATCATTGGGGCAGAAGATTCATCTTAGCTACCTTGCTGTGTTTCAGCATGGAAATATTGAAGCTTTAATAAGTAATTTGACTGCCAAACTGGCCATAAAAATTCAGTATGAACCTTGCCTTGTCTTAGCTACCAGCTAGCAGTAAATCAGCTGTTTTTAAATCCTTCTTGACAGTATTTCATATTAAAAATATAAACCACAAAGGAGCACATTTAATTAAAAGAATGCAGCCTTGAGTCAGGCAGTTTGTGGCAGAGATAGTATATTTGAGAAACTGTATTTTATTATTTAGAAAAGGGACATTTTAAATTCTCTAGGCATACTTTTGGGTTGTTTCCATGTATAGAACTGTTTTCTGAAGTAAAGTCCACATGATGATTTCTAAAGAGCAGTAGGGTGTACTTTGAAAACTTGATATTTTGAACATTTAAGAATGAAAATTTTCACATGAGGCATAGTTGTCCAATAGAATTTTATGGATGTGGACGTTAACTAACCATGGTTATGGAAGCTCATGGCTATAGTTTTCAAAGTGACAGTGCTAATGAAAGAGGTGGTGTCTTGCTTCAAAGGACAACTTTATGGCAGGTTTGTGTGGGTTGTTTTTGTGTACTCTGCTTGTATCACACCCTTCCTTCATGGAACAGAGGAGCATTGGACTTCATAACAGCGGTGTGAAGTTTGCTTTGTTTAAGACTCAATTGGGCCAGGAGACAGAGTGCTTGTGCCCTCTTCCATTAGGTTGCTATTTGTTATGGTCCAACTTATTGTGGTCCAACTTGATGCTGTCACTTGACTTAGCTGTGATCCTTCCGCTTCTTGTTACTGCTTATCTGTCCCTTATCTAGAATGAAAGGGACAGGCTCAGACTAGGTTTGGTATCCTACATGATTCCTTTTTAAAATCCCTCAAGTTTGTTTTTTAAATGTTACAGAGAAAACCTTTACAAGGCAATCTAGCAGCAGTGTTGTCTGTCTCCACAAGTGTCCTGTCTGTAATGTCATACCACATCCTTCTGAAAGCTTCCTGTCCACACTTGTGTGATAAAAATGCATGCATGCTCGTGCACACACACACACACACACACACACGCGTGTTCTTACTGTGAAAGTACATCTTGAGCCCTTCTAGCACATCATTTTAAAAAACATTAGAGCCCTCTTGTCCCACAATATGAATTTCTGTAAAATTGTTGCTTTCCGTTCACCTTTTCTACTTTTAAAAACAACCACCAGGCACTGTAAAATCATAATACAATCTTGCCATGCATTTCTGCTGGCACATCATAGTCCTGGGACAGCTTAGTTTTTGCTACTCACCATGTAAACACACAATTGAATGGAGGCATGGACTTTTGAGATGTTAAGCCTGCTTAGCACGGTAAGTTTTTGGTGCTACAGGTCACAGACTGTTAAACTAGTCTTGGGATCTGGTCTTGAATGCACATGACGCAACCAGCTTGCTGAAACGAAGCAAGTCTGGGTCTGTCCTGTGTCTGGGTGGAGTACACTGGGGAATGCCATGTGTGCCACCTTGAGTTCCAACTTGGAATAAAATATCCGTGAAATAAATACACTTCATCGGAACTGGAGCATTCTGTTTCTCTCCCGTTCCATATTAAGCAGCTGTGACAGGCCACTGTTTGAGCCATGATATTAAACTCTACAGCCTATTGATCTGACTAGTTGACATTCTTATTTACAGCAACAAGTTCCACCAAGCTAGAAGACCTGAGCTATTTGGATGGACAGAGAAATACTCCGTTGCGGACCTCGATTCGCTTACCATGGCACAACACTGCCGGAGGACGAGTTCAACAAGAAATCAAAGGTACAAATACATTGGCCTTTCTTAGGGTGTCTGTAAGTCATTACCTAGTATACTGGCCTGAACTCAATGAGAAGGCGGTTATGAGAGAGACAGTTACTTTTAAGGATGACAAATTCCATAGTGACAGCAGAAGGCCTTTTACCAATAGAACAAAGAAAACCTTGAACTATGGCATTTGCTTAGGGGGAAAAAGATGCCTCGTGTGTGAGCCTGGAGCCATGTTGCAACCACTAACTCTTACTTGCTACTGGAGTGCATCTACAGTGCAGTGTATTGGAAAAGGACTTTTCCAATACAGACTATTGGAGACAATAGTCTGTCTCCATGGAAAGCAAAGGGGCTAGCTCCCTTAGAGAATAGGATCCTGGGAGCTGATGCATCAGCATTACCATCTGGCAAAATTCCTCCAGCATTAGTTATCTCCTCTTCCCTTGACTGACATAAACACCTACCTAAGTTGTGTCACTTGCAGTCATGAGCCAGTTAATCCCCTGCTGCCTGCCTCCATATCAGAAAGTCTCAGAAAGTACCAATCCTGCCACAGCTTTCTGGCAGGACTTCCCTGCCTTTTTAGCAGTACACCAATGTTTCTTGTTGTGACCTTATGCTGGTGCATATTGGCCCTGCTGATTTGATCAAAGGTGGGGCCCCACCCTCTTTCTGGTCTGCACAGGTTTCTCCTTTGGTCAATCCCACAGGAAAGGCAATTCTTCACACCTGGTTTAAATGCTTCTTTGAAGCAAAAGTTCATACCAAGTAGATCAAATGAAGTAGGGGGAGGTTCAAGGGCTGAGGCATGCTCAGCAATAGGAAAAGCGGTATGTAAAATGCTTTTGGAACTTTTTTCTTGGAAATGTAGTATTTGTTCTTAACAACAAAATAACATCAGATGCACACTATTTTGTAACGTTTGTAATTTCCAAGATTCTTTTCTACAATGTGAGTGCTTTATTGCCTTGAATAGATTTTTCATTTCTTAAAATATTGCCTTCTAACAAGTTTTCTCTCCTCTCCTCTCAGCACGCTTTGTCCCCTATAAGCCTCAAGACATTTTGCTAAAGCCACTATTGTTTGAAGTGCCAAGCATAACAACGGACTCTGTGTTTGTCGGAAGAGATTGGCTGTTTCAAGTCATAGAGGAAAAGTTGAAGAATACAGAGCAGGCAGAAACTAGGGGAGCTGTTGTCATTGGAAATGTGGGATTTGGGAAGACGGCTATTATTTCAAAGCTTGTGGCACTTAGCTGCCATGGGAGTCGCATGAGGCAGATTGCTTCCACCAGCCCTAATTCGCCTAAAAGTATGTCGCAAAACTGTGTGTGAAAATTATTTTGCTAGTTCAGAAGCAGGGTCGAAATGCAACTTTATTTGCAAATAATTTTATTTGCTGCAAAGCTCCATTAGTCATTCATGAAATTTACAACAGTTCTTCTCCCCTGTCACCTTGTGTTCTTCATTTGTCTTTAGAAACAAGCCCTATTTTTTTACACACCTTTTTCTAGACCCATACATAATGGCATCATGAGTGTATACCCCATTGATTTTTTGGTTTAGTACTGCCTATCTGATTACTCTACTAGTTTTTGAAAACATTGTCTGTGTACCAAAGTTAAATTTTCACCAGCTGCAGAGAAGTCGTTGCCCACCTCATTTTACAACTTTTGCTTTCATACTTCTTAGTCAGGCTCTCATGATAACTAGTTCTGATAGGAGCTGAGGCATTTGCTAGTTGGGATTCTCCCCCCACCGCTTATTATTTTTTCCACTATTTGAGAGAAACACAGATTAACAAAGATCCTGGGTAAAATTATAACAGCCACAGAATGATAGGTTTCCTTTTGCCTCGAAAAGGAAAAACTCTGAAGACAAATACTTAAGCACAGGAAGAAAGCATTGTTGAATTGTTTTTGAGTCGGACATTGTATGGCAAAATGTGATAGAAGTTAAAATCTCGATAAATGATTGACAAATGATTTTAGGGATTCAGAAACAAGCAGAGTTCTGAAATGGCTGTTTTGGAGTTGGCAAGAGGGAGGAGAGTGTATGAAGCTGTCACCTCAGCCAAACTCTCTAGAGATGCTAATTTGCTGAATACAAATGTATTTCTCAAACCTCCGTTTTGTTACTGTGGGACTCTGAAGTGAAAGACCACCTTGGGGAACTTTTGGAGTGTGTCTCTGACTGTTATTGCAAAGGAAATTTGAATGTTTTTATTCTGTTCTTGATTTGGATATAAGCTGTTATGGCGTCACTAAATTAGTGTAGCAGATCTTCAAAGTGCAGTGATGAACATGTGCAGTGAGAGGGATGAAGTCATAACTGGTAACACATGAAGACAGACTGTGAAGTTCAAACAATGTTTAGTTTTCTCTAGAAGACTAAACATCTCCAGCATTACAGATATATAATTTATACCGCAAAGTGATTATTGCTAGTTATAACTTTGGTGTCTGCCTGTTCCCTCTCCTCCCCACCCCACCCCCCACAGCCAGTGACCCTTGTCAAGAGATTCCTCTCAGCCAGTTACCCTCTTCTCTTACCTCAGCTGGTATCAGTACAGCCAAAACTTTGAATTGCCGCCCTCCTCAGGAAAATCAGAACCAAATGGGTGATTCAGTTAGACGACTTGCTTCAAAGGTAACTCACCATTATTTAACTATTCCTTCAGCATTATGTACACAAAAATCAGTGTTTTGGATGCTTTGGCTGTCATAGCTCATAAAAATTAAGGCTGCTTAGGTGCAGTGGAGAGATGCTTGACTAACAAGCAGAAGGTTGCCGGTTTGAACTGCTGCTGGTACTATATCGGGCAGCAGTGACATAGGAAGATGCTGAAAGGCATTATCTCATACTGCGCAGGAGGAGGCAATGATAAACCCCTCCTATATTCTACCAAAGTAAACCACAGGGCTCTGTGGGCTCCAGGAGTCGACACTGACTTGACGGCACACTTTTACCTTTACTTTTAGAAACCCTGGTGGCCAGGTCCATGCACTGAGTATTCTTTTTTTCAGCTTCAATAAAAGTTAAAATTCACTTCAGTAATCTCTTGTACAAAAGTAGTGAGGAGACCCTGTATAGCCTTGATGGTTAAGTTATTTGATAGTACATTTCCCTTCTTTGTCTCTGCCACTCATAGTGTCTCACTTGAGAATTACTGTATGGTAGGATTCTTTTTCTATCTGACTCTGGCAGATGGTGATCCCTAATTCCGAAGGAAACTACTGCCCCCACCAGCTAGTTTATTCAGTGTAGCTTCCTGCAGTGCATGTAACAGGGTGGGGAGGATAAAACGGTTGATCTAGGCAGCTTACAGTGTTTTCGTCACTGATGTTTCTAACAGTTATATAAACTGGAATTATCAGCAAATTGCACTAGGGACATTCTAATGCATCTATTTTTGCTGGAGGGATTGTGACAGGAGTAAAGCTTGCAAAGTGTTGTAAAAAAGGATTTGTTCTGGTATTGAAACATGTTAAAGGGGAGAATCCCTACCAAAAATACCCAGTACGGTCCTTATGTAAGAACTGGCCTAATGCTGTCATCATCAAAGCTAATGTAATATTTAGAATGTAATAGAATAGGATTATATTGAGTCAGTACTAATTTACTTAAGCTGCAGTCCCATGCACCTTTCTTTGGGATTAAGCTGCATGGGATTTAGTGATCCAGTTCAGACAATCATGAACACAATCCTAAGGAACTCCAAATCCACAGACTTCCTTCTCGCCCTTACGCTTGCGTCCTGGTTAGTTTGACCACAGCTCGATGTGTTTGCTGAACGTGGACCTGCAGGTCATGACTTCATATCCTGGCTTGTACGCCACAGTTAAACAGCAGCTTCTGGGTTTGGATGACACCAAATTGTAGCTTGGAACCAGGATTCCTTTCTTGTAGCTAGATGCAGAAGGTAAGGGAAGAAGGTGGGAGTGCTCAGTCTTGGTGCTTCTGAGGCTCAGGTTCACAACACAACAAATCATGGTTTGTTGGATTGTCTGAACTTGGCCAAGTGGAAGATATTCCATGTATGGATCGTACTTGACTTTGAAGTCTAATGCCTCGATCATGGGTGCAATCACCATTATCTTTACAAGAAGAGAAAAATGGAAGGCATTTAATTTTGGACTATTATGCTGCTTTCTTTTCTTAATTGATATGTAATTGTCAAGATTCTAGATCCAAAACTCTGTAGATTAGTTGGAAAAGGCAATAGTGTAAGAGTTTTCCTTAAAAGGAGCCAGATTTTTAACTGGGTTTTTAAAAGGTGTCTTCAAAAGACTAGACAGTTCTCATGACCAGCCCTACCTGGGTAGGGCAGTGCTAGGGCTGATCATGAGAAGTGCCAGGATCGCTCTCGATCTCCACGCTCCTCTGCTGGGTAGCCTTGTTTTGAAACCCAGGCTTAAGGTGAGACTGGAGAACAGAGGCTTATTTAGGGAAAATAGTGCCTAGGGCAAGCACTGAAATTGCGCCCCCTGTCCAAACATCTGACACCCATCTTTCAGATAACTTTACCATAATATCAGCTGAAAAATACAAGTCAAGCTCATTAATCTTTTAATATTTCAAAAACTATTTAGCAGTGGACGTAGCCAGACCAAAAAATGCTGGAAAACTACAAATTTCAGTATGCTGAGGCACATGAAATACCCAAATACTATGTGGAGGTGTAGTTGGAAAACTAAACAGAAAAATACCTGTCTAATTCTCTACTATGCATTGTAGCATCACTATTGCACAAGTTTTAAAAATAAATGGAGAATTTGACTTTCCCCAGATACTCTGAAAATAATTAAAGGATATGCAGAGTAAATTGTGTCACTGCTTGGAATATATTCTGGTATTTCAGAAAGACAGTTAAAACGAGAGAAAGAGAGCAAGAAACTCCCAGTGGGCCTTAATACTAAGGATTTCACACTGATTCAAAGACAAACTCACCATTAATAGCCATATTATTAAGACATCACATTTAACTCACTTATCACAAGAAGCAAAGTGAGAGCAAATGAATACAATCCTAGCTCCTAAGCTTCAGCTTGGTATTTACAAGCCCTGATTCTCTGTACATAGTGCCAAACTGAATATGTGTATTTATAGTGATATATATATATATATATATATATATATATATATATATATATATAAAATTACCTGTAGCCCCTTCGGGGGGCTTCCTAAAAGCCGTGGGAGGAGGTCTGCAAAGGTTCCCCCTCCCCCGCTGGCCTCTAGGGCCTTGCAGGGACCATTTGAGCATGTGCGATGGCCATTTTTAAAAATAATTTTTAAAAAAAAAGGCTGCTGAAAACAAAATGGCCACCGTTCATGCTCAAATGGCCTCTGTGAGGCCTGGCATGGCCTAGAGCCTCACAGAAGCCATTTGAGCATGTGCGATGGCCATTTTGTTTTCAGTGGCCATTAAAAAAAAATTTTTTTTTTAAATGGCACCCCCCTTCAAGTGGCACCCGGGGCATGTGCGCTGCCTGCCTCACCCTAGATACGCCCCTGCTAAAGAAGGTACATGTGTCTCCTCCTGCCTCACTACCCAGTCATGTGGGTGCTCCTTTTGGGTGGCTGGAAGCCATCAAGATCATAGAGCTGGGGGAAGGAGTAACCCAGCAGCAGGAAGTCCAGCAATTGTATTAATGAACTTATGGTTGTTGAAATAAATAAATATAAATAAATAAATAAAACAAGTAAACTAGAACTTTCTGGGATCACCAGCATATGAGGGGAAATCATATGAAGCCAGTGCAGTGTCATATTGGTCTCCTTGAAATTACTGAGTCTGAAAAACTTTTAGAATAGTGCTTGAATGGATTGTCACTGAATCTCTTTCTTAGTCTTGTTTTTGCTAGTGCAAAAATATTATTGTGCTACTGGACCATAAATTCATATGAGATTGCAAAACTGTGCTTTGAGTGCATTTTATAATTTGCTGTTTGATACTGGGAAATGTATTTGGGAGATGGTACTATACCTTGTAAGGACAGGGAAGCAGAATTCTTGCAAACTTGGTTTAATGGGGCATACACTCCTTTCCCTTTCTTTTTTCTTGCCAATTTTCCTTTCTCTTCCCTTGTAAAAACATGAAAAAAATATTCTAGAAGTCTTGTATCAATGTGTAATATGCCATGCTGTATTGTAGAGCATTTGCTCTTTTGGAAAGAGAGAACAAGTTGTTGGATAACATTCAGATTAACACTGTGGCTAAGATATATTTTCACTAGTCTCCTGTTCTCAGTGAAGCCCGCTATAATATGTCCCTGAGGGTTGTGTGACCCACTGCACTGCATTAGTCTGGATGCCTTTCATTGTACCTTAAAGTGGAATTTATAACAAAGTGGAAGGTAGATCCTATAGTCGAGATATTTAAAGATGAATTACTACAGTTGAGTTATGTAGTATTCTTCTACTGTTGTACAGAAGACTATATTAGAGAGCTAATACAGGATAGTAGTAAAGAGATTAAGCTAGGAATCACATCTTCCCTGGTTTGAATCTCTCCTCTGCCATAGACTCATTAGATTGCCTTATACAAACCACTTAACTCCCATCTACAATACTCACTTTACAGGGCTGATGCGAGGTTTACAGTAAGATAATATATATTAAGTGCTTTATACACGTATTATTCATAATATTATTGGATATTGAGGTCTAGATGTTTTGCTCATTAACTGTAAAAACAAAAACAATACCTATTCTTCCTTCCCATTTTTTTTTAATGATTGTGGTGACACTGAATGTTAGAGAGGGATTGTGAGATCTCCTTGCAATGGTACCTGTGGGTGCTCTCCTAGTTGCATGTAAGAGCGGCCCTTTTGTGAGGCAAGGTGAGGCAGTCACCTCAGGTAGCAAGTTACTGGGGTGTCAGCAGCTCTTTGGGGACTCATCTGACCTTTGCAAACTTTGCAAAGAGCTTGCAAGAAACACAAGGAGAGAAGAGGCTGCTAACAACCTTCCCTCCTCCCTATTTCCCGTGTACTTTCAAAGCTTGCAAAGGTTGCTGCTGAAAGGGGCCTGACCCCACTAGGGGTGTGGGACAAGGCAGCATTTTGTACCTCTCCACAGGCTGGAGAAATTTAAAAGCCCAATAGAAATGCATGTTCAGCATGGCTTCACATCACTGGAGGTTTCTACCATGATTCTAAACAGTAGTTTGTTTTATTTTTATTAAGGTGGTTGCCTATCACTACTGCCAAGCTGACAATACATATACATGCCTTGTACCAGAATTTGTGCATAGTATTGCTGCTCTGCTTTGCCGGTCACATCAGCTGACAGCTTACAGAGAACTTCTAATAAGGGAACCACACCTGCAAAGCATGCTTAGCCTTAGATCCTGTGTTCAGGATCCAGTAGCAGCATTCAGAAGAGGTGTGCTGGAGCCACTTGCCAACCTAAGGAAAGGTAGGCCCAGAAGTATCTGTTTCTAGAATAACTTCAATTATAGCATGAACTTTGCTCTTTGGTGTGTTACTAACTATTGACGGTGAACAGTTTGCAGGGCTGTGATCTGTTTTGTTTAAAATTAGATATCAAATATAAGAGCTGGTCTTGTGGTAGGAAGCATGACTTGTCCCCTTAGCTAAGCAGGGTCTGCCCTGGTTGCATCTGAATGGGAGACTTGATGTGTGAGCACTGCAAGATATTCCCCTCGGGATGAAGCCGCTCTGGGAAGAGCAGAAGGTTCCAAGTTCCCTCCCTGGCATCTCCAAGATAGGGCTGAGAGAGATTCCTGCCTTAAACCTTGGAGAAGCTGCTGCCTGTCTGTGTAGACAATACTGAACTAGATGGACCTATGGTCTGACTCAGTATAGGGCAGCTTCCTAGGTTCCTAAGATAACAAAACCCACAAAGAAAATGAAATATTTCAAAATAGCCGTAACACATTTAATATGGGTTCATAAATTGCTGTTTTCCTTAAATAACACATTTATACCAAAAGACTAGTAGGTTATGATCTTATAAATGATCTGTTGGGCATACTATAAAATGATATATAAATTATTCAAAGAGTACTGTGAATCCATTTACGAAATGGAGCCTTAAAAGAAGCTATGATGGCAAATGTTTCAGGAACAAAGTGTACAGCTCTCCAGCAGCAATGACTTTGAGCAATATAGCAGCTACCTAGATATAATGAGCTGCAATTCCTATCCACATATTTCAGAGTGCTACTTAGGGTGAAGCTGGGCAGCCTAGGAACCCAGGCTGCCACTTTTCTGCTTCAAAATAGGGTGTGGGATGAAGCACATACAATGCTGGAAAACTGGTTTTCCCTGCATCATGGGCCCAGTTGTGACACCAATCACAACTGGGTTATTTGGAACCACCTGAGAAGCTGAGGTGCTTGATATACTTTAAATTTCCAAGCCTCTCTCTAAAATTGTGTATTTTTTCTTAAATGAGGAAAAGATTGATTTGTGGGCGACCACTATAAGCAATCGGTTAGCCATGCAGGAAATTTAAAGGCTCAGAAATACTAAAATTTCCACATCTGTTGAAAATGGAAATCTGTACCTGAATTACAACCGTGTAGGTAGATGGATATGTTTGGCATGCTAGAAGAGATAGCCTGCAAAGCCAATAGGACAGGATTAATCCACATCACTTGCTGATGCAGGAAGTTTCAACATAGTCTTGTCTTATCTTTGGGGAAGGAGGGAAGAATTGGCATGTTGAAGGTACCCACCTGCCATTTCTTACTGGCTGGCCCCCATTGTATTAAAACCAAGTGTCTTGGACTTGAGGAAGGGGTGGGGAATCTGAGAGGTGAACATCTTTAACCGTTGTTTTTTTACTTTATTGTCTTTCAGAACAGAAAATTCCAGAAGAAGAATACATCATTCTGATAGATGGCTTAAACGAGGCAGAATTCCACAAACCTGATTATGGGGACACAGTTTCTTCATTCATCACAAATATAATTTCTAGATTTCCTCCATGGCTAAAACTGATAGTGACTGTAAGAACAAACCTTCAGGTACTATTTAAAAACCTATTGCTACAATCATTGTGCTGAAATAATGCCGTATTGAACAGAAGAGTCTCAAAAAAAAAACACCATTCCATTGATTTTCATCAGAAAGCAGAGTCAAGAAGCCAAGTTATGGCTTAGGCAGTTGCTACTGCCAACCTCACTTGCGTAAGGATGCCCATTACTTAATGTATCTGAATTTTTGTTTTTAACTTTATAAGGCAGCTTGAGCTTTTCTTTGGAACTGGAAAGGCGAGGTATAAATGACTGTAGCAAAATTAAATAAGCATTAGTTGTGTACAGTAGGGACATGTGTAACAGCTCCTGCTTTATATTTTCTGTTTGGTCTGTGTGTGCAGTATTTGGACATCCAGATCTAAATAAGTGGTTTGGCTCAAATGTCCCTGTCCTGATACCTGTTGTTGCTCTCTGCTGGGGACCATATTTTGGACCTCAACATTTGTGCATGCTTACGAAAACCCAAGCCATGGTGGCACCAGGAGCAGGTGTGATAGAAGGAGTTGAAGGCAGCTCTGAAGTGCCCAACTCTAATATTTGGCATTTTTGCTAGACGGGTTTTTGTATTTCCTACTGCCCTCAGCAGCTCTTTTATTGAATTTATTGAACTCTTGTCCTTGCTTTTAGAGCTCTTTCCTCCAACACAGGCTGTTGTCAGAGCTCCCCAAAGGTATTAACTTATTTAAGTGCCTTGGGGCATAGGCATTTATTTTGCTATCTATGGAAACTGCTTTGAAAACTGGTTGAAAAGTGGTGTATAGATATTTGTAGAGGCAGCAGTTCAGCTTGTAAGCCACTGCCTCGTTCTGGCCAAAGGAAGTAGCTACAGAAAGACTAATTGTTCCAGCAAGGAGTAAGCCAGAGATTAGGGATGTGCGAAACGATTCAGGTACAAAATGATTTGTACCCAAATCTGGCCGATTCAGGTGATTTGTAGACAAAATAAACCACCCCTGTCCTCAGCTGCCCAGATCCGAGTATAAAATAAATCACCCTGATTTTGATTCAGAAAATCAGACCTCCATTTTGTGGCCAAAGTGGGTTAAGTGGTAGTGCCCAATGGGTGGAAGCTACCACCCCAAATTTCAAAGAAATTGGTCAACGGGGTCATTTTTAAATAATTTTTGAAATTTTAGGCATCTCTAAGCTTTCCCCCATAGGGAATAATGGGGATATCAGCAAACGTATAAATCCATATGGGGGCCACCAGGGTGGCCCAGGGCAGGTTGTGGTGGGTGGTAGTGCCCAATGGGTGCAAGGAAGCTACCACCCAGATTTCAAAGGAATTGGGCAAAAGGGTGATTTTAAAATGATTTTTTGAAGTTGGCATGTCTTTGAGGCAGATTTGGGGCAGAAAGGGGGTTTGGGGGGCAGAAGAGTAGGTCAGGTGGTAGTGCCCCAATGGGTGGAAGCTACCATCCAGTTTTCAAATAAATTGGTGAAAGGGGTGGTTTTTAAAGATCTTCTGAATTTTGCACGTCTTTAAGCTTTTCCCCCCATAGGGAATAATGGGGATTTCAGCAGCCCCATAACTCCACTTGGGGGGGGGCACCAGGGTGGCCCAGAGTGAGTGATGATGTAGTGCATATAGGGTGCCAACTGCCCACAAGCCCATGAGGCACTGGGTTTTGTAATTTCTGAGGTGTTCTGAGAGTAGATTCTCTGGTAGCAAATGAGAGTGGATTCCACTCTCATTTGCTACCAGAAAATCTGTTTTCGGAACACCTCAGAAACAACAATACCTAGTGCCCCATGGGCTTGTGGGTTTGGGGGCAGTTGTCACTCTATGTGCACTATACCACCACTTGCTCTGGGCCACCCTGGTGCCCCACAAGTGGAGTTATGGGGATGCTGAAATCCCCATTATTCGCTATGGGGGAAAAGCTTAAAGGCACACAAAATTCAAAAATTTTTTAAAGATCACCCCTTTGCCCAATTTCTTTGAAATTTGGGTGGTAGCTTCCACCCATTGGGCACTGCCAACCACTCCACTCTTTTGACCCTGGGACCTTTTTAAAAATCAGAATCGATTCGGATTCAGAAATTTTGGGTACAAATCGAATCTGTGGTGATTTGGGGGTTCAGCTTCGGAACCAAAACAAATTGGGAGTGTTTTGATTTGGGTACAAATCGAAACAAAAAAATCTATTCGTGCACACTCCTACCATGTGATACTCTCTGACTGTATAAAAGTTTCCTGATTTGCTTGCTGATGTAAGTAACAAAGAAATTCGGCTGTTGTTCCTTGCCCTACAATTTTATTTTATCATTTTATTTAAAAGAATTTTATTTTATTGCCTGAGCTGGATTAGCACCAGGCCTTTACTTTTAGAAAATGCTTTACAGTCACTAAAACAGCACCAGAATGAATTCAGTAATGACTGTAAAGTGCTTTCCAGTTTTTGTGTACTACTTCATGGTGCAGGTGTAGGAAGGTTTTTGCTGATATGCTAATTCTGTATGTACAGGATTTTTTTTTAAAACGAGAGAGTATTCAATTGTGTGATTCCCTCCCCTCCCCAATACTCACACACTTAAAATCATATAGTCTAGGAACACTTCTACCACTTTATCTACTATGTTGTGTAAAGTAGGCCAAATCGTGAATCGCCTTTTGCTCTAATCTGTACTAGGGCTCTTGTCTGGGTGGTCTTCCAGGACTATATGCCTCATATAATGTGACTTTCCTACATCTAGTAATCTTATATTCCATTTATGTATCTGAAATTTTGTAATGTGCTGAAGAACTTGTTTTTGTCTCTCTTTTTTTAATACAGGAAATAATCAGCTCGCATCCTTTCTTTACCATCTCCCTAGATGATTTCCCTGACAACAAAGAAATACAGGCTGACTTGAATGCATATATTCAGTACAGGATCAATGCCAGCCAGGAAATTATAAACAATATATCTCTGAATGGAAAAGCTGATGCAGCTATCATTGGGAAAGTGAGCAACCACCTCATCATGAGGAGTATGGGATCCTATCTATACTTGAAACTGACACTAGATCTCTTTCAGAAGGGCCACCTAGTTATCAAAAGTGCAAGCTACAAGGTGGTTCCAGTCTCACTTTCAGAGCTTTATTTGCTTCAGTGCAATATGAAGTTCATGACTAACTCTTCGTTTGAAAGGGCCCTGCCAGTGCTGAATGTGGCTCTAGCATCACTTCATCCGATGACAGATGACCAGATTTTCCAAGCTATTAATGCTGGCCAGATTCATGGTGAACAGGACTGGGAAGAGTTTCATCAGAGGATGGAGGCCCTTTCAGGCTTTCTTATAAAGAGGCGTGACAAAACAAGAATGTTCTGCCATCCTTCCTTCAGGGAGTGGCTTGTTTGGAGATCAGATGGTGAAAATACTGACTTCCTGTGTGAACCAAGGTAAACTGAAATTGCTTTAATATACAGAGGGTGCCAGTAGTGGTTCCAACAGTGGTCACATAGAGCACAAAGCATGACTAAAAGCTCCCCTCCCCCGCCAATATCTGTTTATATTCATGGCCCACCTTCTCCCCATTCTGGTATGTGTTGCGCTCTCTCTCTCTCTCTCTCTCTCTCTCTCTCTCTCTCTCTCTCTCTCTCTCTCTCTCATATAGATAGATAGATAGATAGATAGATAGATAGATAGATAGGCGCTCTATATTCACGGAGGTTCCATTCCCGTCTGCAACTGCGAATATGGAAACTGCAAATATCGAGTCATTGAGGGCTATGGGATCACGGGGGTTAGGTTCCTGGTTGTTGGGGAAATCATAGAAAATTACTGAAAATTGGCCAAATTTGGGGGAGAAATGTGGGGGGAAGCTCATTACCATGCTTTGCTGCTCCCTCTGAGTTGTGCTGTGCCTGGAATGCCCCCAAATCTGCCAAAAATTACCATTTTTTTTCCTTTTAAAAGAACTGGAGAGATTTTGAGGCTCCGAAACACAAAATGGCAGTCGGAAATGACATCCATGGTCATTTCCAGCCACACATGGTTATGTGAAGTCGACATCCCCGTCTCCCTCCTGCCCCCGCCCCAGCGCTTTTGTCGAGGTCAGGTCTCTTTTACCTGACCACAAATATGTAAATCCATGCATAACAAATCTGCAGGTATTGAGGTCCTCCTGAATATATACACATATGCACAGCCCATCACATCCCCAGTTACCTTGCCAGCAGCATGACCAGAGCTTCCCTCACTCACCCGCCTCCCTTTCCTGGTTTTCGGTTTTTTTAATCCAGGGGAGGGAGCAGGAGGAGGAAGTGTTTGAACCAAGGAGATGCTCTAGACCAGCACTCTACTGGTCTAGTATACTTTTTCTGCTCCCTTTGCCAGCCTCTGAATTTTTGCAGTGGGCGCAGAAGCAGAGGACAGAGCTGTCATGGAGCCACTCCTTGCTGAGGGGTGCTTGTGCCCACCCCTTTGTGAAGAGCTGCTCCCATGGTGGAGGGAGGCAGGTGAGGCAGCAGTCACCATCTTTCCACCCTGCTGGTGCCCTAGAAATCCACCTCCTGTGTCAACTACATCATCTGGCCTTCCTTATGAGGCAAAGTTACAGCATCTGGGGCTCTACAAAGGGCCTCTAAACAGGTTTGTGCACATCCCTACTCTTTAGTTTGGAAAAGAGGCAACAATGGGGAGACATGATAGAGGCATATATAATTAAGCATGGAGTAGAGAGAGTTTCTTCAGGCCTCTCTTTCTCCTCACCTAACTGCCCAGTCTGTTGCTTGCATCTCTTCTGACTCGCTTGCTTGCTTGCTTGGAGGTGAGATGTGTGTGAGAGAGTATATGTATCCCCTCTGTATTGTTATACTGGGCCATTTCTCCCTGCCCCATACACCGAACCGTATGCTTCCTAACCTGGCCTCAAGTTTTTTTCTTGCTGATCATAACACTATAACCAGGGGTCGTCTATGGAATTCTCTGCCTCGGGATGTGATGGTGGCCACTTGCTTGGATGGTTTTAAAAGGGGCTTAAACAAATTCATGGAGTACAGGTCTATCTGGCTTCTAATCTGGTGGCTATAGGCCACCTCCAGCCTCAGAGGCAAGATGCCTCTAAATACCAGGCGCAGGGGAGCAACAGCATGAAAGAGGGCATGCCCTCACCTCTTGCCTGTGGGCTTCTCAGAGACAACTGGGCACTGTATGAAACGGGATGCTGGACTAGATTGGCCTTGGGCCTGATCCAGCAGGACTGTTCTACTGGCCTCTTGGAAGACCCATCCCCGAGGTACTAAGGAACTGCTGGTGGCTTTTGTGTTGTACTGTGTAAGGAGGAAAATAATGATATTAGACACATACTTCATTGTCTAAAAACAATGAAGGAGAAAAGTTGTTCGTTCTTAGAGCCAGGTTTTGTGTTTTCCCCTGGCTTAGGTATAAGCTGTGGGGTGGGGGTGGGGATCAGAGATGAGACCACATACCCCCAAAACCAGCAGTTGATGTTTTCAGCAATGATTGGGCTGTGAATTGCATTGCATTGGTTGTATCATGCCTTATGAAGGAATAAGGCTATTTATTTATCTGCTTTTGAAGTGTCTTTATAATTCTGGAGGTGCTTCCTTATGAATTAACTATCCAGCATTGAACATTCTGTGCATTCTTATTCCTCCTTATTTGATAACAAATCCTTCTCAGGCTTATACGGATTATGGCCACTGTTAGAGACAGGATAACATGGTAGGTGGAACCCACTGAGAAGATTTTACATTTTTGAATGTCAGATTTGTTTGTTCAACAGTTACTTGCATTTCTTATTCTGTCCCACTAATCGTTTGTGAATCCTGTAAGTAGAATCAAGAATAGTCCTGTAATGGGATTATTGATGTTTACACTGACATTCATATAATTTGAAGAGATTCGGCATTCTGGGTCTTATGGAATCATGCAATTTGACATTCTAAAATTAGTACCAGTTCAAAATTTAATCAAGGCAGATGAGTATCTCGGCTGCTGGAAACCTGCTTTCAACTGCTGCAGCTATTCTGCTAGGCACAATTGTCAACTGTGTGCTCGACTGGTTTTAAGAGCTACTGCTGTAACCATTCCCCAATCTGAGTCAGAACACTGGAGTAGGGGACTCAGTCAAGGGTATGATCTATTAGCAATAGCAATTAATGATGAATCCTGTTGTATCACTATGTAATTCTGCCTACCAAATCTTCTGAGGTGTGATCTTGGCAGGCCTAAATCAGATACTTATTTACATTCCCTGCTAACTGGGCAAAGAGGCACCTTTTTAACGTGGTGATTCTCTTTATTTAGCAGGGGGAGAGTAACTGGCCCTACCCACCCCCAGCACAGTACCTCCAGTGACTGTTGCTGGTGTCTATATTATGTTTCTTTTTAGATTGTGAGCCCTTTGGGGACAGGGCGCCATCTTATTTATTTATCATTTCTCTGTGTAAACCGCCCTGAGCCATTTTTGGAAGGGCAGTATAGAAATTGAATTATTATTATTTATTTACACAGTCAGACAGATGTTATTGACTGGTTTGTTTTATCCAGACATCGAGTCCTTCCCAAGGACCTAGGATGGCTGAATTTTATTGTCAATGTTGTTGCCGTTGTTATAGATATCGTCACAGAATATAGGATTAATAATAATAATAATAATAATAATAATAATAATAATAAAAATAAAAATAAATAAATAAATAAATAAATAAATAATCTATTGTGACTTAAACTTGCTTTATGTATAGTATGGACAGTAGGCCCGTGCAAAGCTTTGGAAAATTCCTCAGTGGGGGAAGCTATTATCCTTTTGTCCCTGTAAGCCTTCCCAGATTTCTGGCAAGTCACTTGTCACACCAAGGGAATGCCTCTTCCACCCCCCACCCCCTAGATAAAAGGTACCATGGAGAGCTTCAAAATTCAAGGGAAGCCTCACCACATGCCCCAAGTACTTTTGGAAAATGTAATCCTTCCCTAGGCTTTTTCCAATAGAAAGCCCAGGAACACACTAAGTTTCCCAAACAATCCAAGGACTTTTTAAGAAGGGCTTGGGATATAGGATGAAGCTTACCTTAAATGCCCGCCTGGGTTACCTGCCAGGAGCCTAAGAAGGCTCACTGGCACACCAAGGGAGGCCTAAATCAGATACATATTTACATTTATTGTGATTTAAACTTGCTTTATGTATAGTATGGACAGTAGGCCTGTGTGAAGTTTTGGAAAATTCCTCAGCGGGGTGGGGGGAACTATTATCCTGTTGTCCTCGTAATCCTTCCCAGATTTCTGGCAAGTAACTTGTCACACCAAGGGAATGTGTCTTCCACCTCCTCCCCCCCACCCCACACACACACCTGAGATAAAAGGTACCATGGTGAGCTTCAGAATTTTCCACAACTTTGCACAGGCCTAATGAGTGGCACATGCTTTTCCACAGAAGAGAACCAGTAAGGGGACAGTTGATATAGTGCAAACATGTCTCTCTTCCTTAATGTTTCTTGCAATTTAGATTTCAGGCAGGAGAGAAGGAATGAAATCTTGTAGTTGAGTGACAACTGAATGATGTCAAGTTGATCAAGACCCTGTTTAAAATGCCCCCTTTTCTGTATCTCTGTTTCCACAATTAGGAATGGGCATGCTCTCCTGGCATTCATGTTCTCTCGGCAGGAAGGAAAGCTAAACCGGCAGCAAACCATGGAACTTGGGCATCACATTCTTAAAGCTCACATTTTCAAGGTTAAAACCTACATTTTATTTTTGTCTCCTAGGGTTTTGTTTTGTGTGGTGGTGTTAAGCCTTTATGTCATTATGCAGCCATGGACTATTTCTTCCCCCTCCTGAAATGTAACAGGAGAGGCATGAGGCAAAATGAGGAGACAGCCTCAGCAAGCATGCCACGAGGTGGCAAGTGCAGGCAGCCCATCCCACCCCCTCCACATGTGTGAACCCATCTGTTGCCATCTCCCTGATCTCCTTTGCTGTCACTGCACCTATTCTAGGCTCTTATTCCCTCTCTTCCCCTGCACTGGCCCCACGCCTGTGCCAGAGCCCAGTGCTGGTGAGAACCCACTTTCCCCTTGCCCTCTTCCCCATATATCCTGCTGCACACTTTCCCCTCTGACCCGTGCCACTGGCTTCACTTGCAAGCCCCTCAGTTGCTCCTCATTGCTGTTGCTGAAGCTCATGCACATGCTCTCTCTCTCTTTCATGCTGTCTCTTCGGCAGCAACCTTGTCTTTTTTATTCCCTCCATTTTGGGAGGAGACAAAGCGGACAAGGTTGGTGCAGGAGAGACAGAAGGAGGGAGGGAGTGCATAAGCTGTTGCTAGAGTAGCTGTGACAAGGAGAGACAGAGGGGCTGGTGGGTGACGCAAAATGCATGTTACTTGGCCTGCAACAACAAGCAGCCACATGGGCTGAAGAGCAGAGCATGTCCCCAAAGTGAGGCCAGCAAGGGGAAGGACCAGGAGGGTGGAGCTGACCAGTGAGGTGGGGTGGCCCGTTGTATTCACCTCCAGCAGCAAAGGGCACTGTGCTGGGGTGGCTTTCAGAAAGTATTTTCCAGAAAGCATTCGTATTTTCAGATGTGAATTCCACTTCTTCAAAGAGTTCTCAGAGTGCATAGAAACACTCTGGTCATGTGTTACCTGCACTGGACCCGAACTCCCCAGTAATTATTTATACAGTCTCTTGAAACCACCAGGAAACCAGGTGTGCCATCTCCCTACATCATTCCGCTTTCTGGGCAATGGCTCTTTGGATCATAGCTCGTTGTTAATCTCTTGACTACAACTCAAGATAAAAATGAGATATTAATAACTCTTGTAAGAATGTGTTTGGGCATTGAAAATCATGATGATCTCATGATTGGAGCAGTTTCGTGAAATTCATGATATTAAGGTGCATAAAAAATTATTCTCTCGAGAAGCTTGGATCCTTCATCTTCTGTTATCCCTACTTCTTGTAGGGGTTCAGTAAAAAGACTGGGATTTCTTCTAGTCATCTTCAAGCCCTGTGGGTTGGCTATAGCACTGATGGTTTGTCAGCAGCCCTTGCATCTTTGAGAAACCTCTACACACCTAATGTAAAGGTAAGCAAGTAAAACTCACTCTCTGTACTTCAGATGTCCAGTGGTGTTCATCCTAATTTTAAAAGGGAGCAGTTCCATACTGCAATGGGCTGGGGATATGCAGAATTCCCCCCGCAACTTTCTGCTCTGCTCCCAGCCGGTTTATCTGAAGGGGTCAAAACATATAAGTTGGTGAATTGCCACTACTTTCCTGTTCCAGTTGCAATAATGTCTGATTAAATTCCTCTAATGAAAATAACTTTAACTTTTGGGGGTAAGTCTGGTATGTGTGTGCCACAATGGTATCATGGGGTAGACAGAGCATGTAAAAGCCAAGGTACAGAATTGTAATTTAAAAGTAAGTTTGATTGTATTATAAAAGAAATTTTTTAGAACTGGCAAAACACATAAAAAGGTTTTTAAAAATGGTTCATAAAGCAAAATTGCTTTTGTATGCTGCATAACATGCTGTATGCCTAGATGCTGTAGCCAGTAAAGTGTGCCGTCAAGTTGATTACAACTCCTGGCACCCACAAAGCCCCAGATGCTGTAGCCTTGTCTCAAAAGGAAGGTGCTCCAGGCCCCTGATCATCTTGGTTGCCCTCTTCTGTACCTTTTCCAGTTCTAAGGTAAAGGTAAAGTGTGCCGTCAAATCAATTTTGACTCTTGGCGCCTACAGAGCCCTGTGGTTTTCTTTTGGTAGAATACAAGAGGGGTTTACCATTGCCTCCTCCCATGCAGTATGAGATTATGCCTTTCAGCATCTTCCTATATTGCTGCTGCCCGATACAGTACCAGCAGGATTTCGAACCGGCAACCTTCTGCTTGTTAGTCAAACATTTCCCCACTGTGCCAGTAGGGTTTCCCAAAAAAGCCATATGGCCATAAGAACAGCCCTGCTGGATCAGGCCCAAGGCTAGTTTAGTCCATCATCTGGTTTCCCACAATGGCCCACCAGATGCCTCTGAGAAGCCCACAGGCAAGAGGTGAGGGCATGCCCTCTCTCATGCTGTTGGTCCCCTGCAACTGGTAGTTAAGAGGCATCTTGTCTCTGAGGCTGGAGGTGGCCTATAGCCACTGAACTAGTAACCACTGATCTGTCCATGAATTTGTCTAAATCCTTTTTAAAGCCATCCAAGCTAGTGGCCATCAACACATCCCATGACAGAGAATTCCATAGATTAATCATGCGCTATGTGAAAAAGTACTTCCTTTGTCGGTCAAAAATTTCCTGGCCTTCAGTATCATGGGATGACCCCTGGTTCTAGTGTGAGAGAGGGAGAAAAAATTTTCTGTCCACTCTCTCTAATCTATGCATAAATTTATACACCTCTGTCATGTCTCCCCATAGTTGCCTCTTTTCCAAACTAAAAAGCCCCAGATGCTGTAGCCTTGTCTCAAAAGGAAGGTGCTCCAGGCCCCTGATCATCTTGGTTGCCCTCTTCTGTACCTTTTCCAGTTCTAAGGTAAAGGTAAAGTGTGCCGTCAAATCAATTTTGACTCTTGGCGCCTACAGAGCCCTGTGGTTTTCTTTTGGTAGAATACAAGAGGGGTTTACCATTGCCCCCTTCCACGCAGTATGAGATGATGCCTTTCAGTATCTTCCTATATTACTGCTGCCCAATATAGGTGTTTCCCATAGTCTGGGAAACATACCAGCAGGGATTCGAACTGGCAACCTTCTGCTTGCTAGTCAAGCATTTCCCCACTGCACCACTTAAGGTGTTTTTCCAGTTCTACAATGTACTTTTTAAGATATGGTGACCAGAAGTGCATGCAGCACAATACTTCAAATGTGGCCAAACCACAGATTTGTATAAGGGTATAACTAAACATGTTAGGCTGGAACCAGCCTGTTTGGTTCTGTTATGGTTGAAATGCTGTTAAACTGCTATAAAGGTATGTTCTGGCCACCTTTCACACTTCCACCCTGTCCCACCACCATTCCATCCAGATCTGTGCTAACAGCAGCTTTTATCATATCACACCTGATGACTGTAGTGTTGCCAGCAACAAGTCATGCTGATGGGTTGCTTGAGTGTCTTAGATGATCTTATCACACCACTGTGATGCTAGCAATGCATTGTTTTTGTAATGTATTTTGTATTTCCTTTCCCATCCCCTTTTTTTTGGTCTTTTGTGATTTAATGTGTGTGTTTATCTAATGTTTTAATGTTGTGTTGTAAGCCACACAGAGAACAATTTGTTTGGGGGCAGCTAACAAATAAAGGTGGTGGTGGTGGTGAAATCCCACTGAGAGAGCAGTCATTGGACCCTATCCTGAATATTTATCTGCAGAGGGAGCAGCTCATAGAATTGAGTTAAGGCAGTGCTATAATTGAACAAGGGGGAAGAAATGTCCCTTGGCCTGAGTTGAGGGAGGGGCATACTGGCTGCGTAACTTGGTCTCCCTGTCCCCACCTCTATGGAATTCTGTGGGCTGCTGATTGGAGGTCTCGTCTCAGCTTCAAGCAAGATGAGCCCTCTCTAGGAAGTGAGAGAGAGGAGTGTCAGACAGTGCCCATCCTCTACCCTCCTCCTGGCTGGCTGGCTAGTGTTCCAGTTTAGCCCATCCGTTCCTCAGACTCACAGGCTCAACAGTGAAGGAAATGTTGCTGAGCATCAACCAGAAGGAGAAGAGGGGGGAGAGATGCTGCCTGATACTCTTCCCCCTCTCCTTTTTCTTCCTGAAGCTGAGACAGAGCTGAAAAGATCTTCAATGAAAAGAGCTTAAGGAGCCTTTTTGAATCCTGCCCTCGTTAAAAAGAACAGTTTAAAGCCATGATACTTCTTTCCTCTGCTTCCCTTCCCTCCCGCCAATATTCCTTAACAACTGGATCCGATTTTCCCTAAATCCCTGGGAGAAATCTGTCATTCTGTTTCCCATTGAAAACTTAGACGTGTGTGTGTGGGTATATGGTTGAATAAAAAGGATATACATATTGTTGATATTGTATAAATATATGAGGTGGTTGTAGTAGGTACATATGTGTTAAAAAATGTTTCTGTGCAAGTGTGTGTGTGTGGAAGTGTCTATGCATTAGGCATGTGTGATACTATTTGTGTAGGAGCGAGATAAAGGGTGTGCCAATAATATCTTGCTTTCTTTCTGTTCTTCTACAGCAAAGACAAAGGGGGCAGGAGAAGATCAGGGGTCCATCCTTGTCTCAGTGCCCACTCCAATCTTGCTCTCCCCCATGGGTTGAGCCACAGTATAAATACAATATAGGAATTACATTTTTAAAAAAAATCAAACAATAAGTGTCATTTTCTGTTAAGCCACACTCACTGTTTTGAATGAAAGATTCCTCAGATGTCTGCATCATTTGAAATTCATATATGTTCAGTGTGTGTAAAACAGTAAAACATTCAATCTGTTTTGGAAACCAAACCTGCCTTATTTCAGTCTCTAGACAGGCTGGAGATGTATTTATTTTTAAATTTATCTTTCTAGGTGAGTCGTCTCCTGATTTTGGGTGGCGCAAATGTAAATTACAGAACAGAAGTTCTCAACAATGCTCCTGTACTGTGTGTTCAATCTCACCTTGGTCATGAAGAAGTTGTCCTCCTCCTACTAGAATTTGGTGCTGCAATTGATGGTGCATCTGAGAATGGGATGACTCCACTTTGCTGTGCAGCAGCTGCAGGCCACCTAAACATAGTGTCACTGCTTTACAAAAAAGGAGCCAAGGTAAGTTCCACAACAGACGCTTGCTTTGCCGTGGGTACGTGAGCCTCCATTAAAAAAAAAAAAAAAAGCTTTTCTCCCATCATTTTGGCCTATGGGATGCAGTATTATACAGTACTATAATGTGACAGTGTTTAAGCTCCAACTTAAGTTCGTAAGTTAGGTACTTAAAACTTCGTAAGTTAGGTACTTAAAAAGCTGCATCTTTTGCTGTAAAGGGTTTACTTTAGAGGTGTCGATAAATAAAGCAAACATTTTTGCTCTATAAAGATGCAACCCAGATCCAGAAATATTCTGGGTCAATCAAGCATAAGGTTTCCCAGAGGCCTATGCAAAAAGCAGTAAAATGATCCTGTGATTTGTGAAAAAGCAAGTTTGTTCTGGAAAGCTTAGAACCATATTATCAGATGGTCCATTAGACCTATTCATGCATTATGTTCCATATGCATACAATCTGTTTACAGTTATACATTTCCTACATAGCCTCTATTTCAGGGGGTTGTAGCCAGCTTCACTTTTAAAGTGAACACATGCATATTCACACACGGGATGTGTGAAACGTGTACAGATCTGTGTGCACATACAACATAATGAGCTCGTTCTCATGGCCAGCCCTACCCAGGTAGGCCATGGCTAGCCCAGGTAAGGCAGGTCACGAAGACAACTACTACGACGACGGATATTTATATACTACTCTTCAACCAAAGTTCTCAAAGCGGTTTACACAGAAAAATAAATAATACATAAATAAGATGGTCTCCTGTCCCCAAAGGGCTCATAATCTAAAAAGAAACGTAAGGTAAACACCAGTAACAGCCACTGGAGGCATGTTGTGCTGGGGTTGCATAGGGCCAGTTGCTCTCCCCCTGCTAAATATGAGTATCACCACTTTAAGGTGTCTCTTTGCTCAGTTAATAGGAGAAGCACTGGGATCGCTCCCAGTCCCACCGCTCCTCCCCCAGGTTTTCTTTTCTACCTGGGCTAAAAGTGAGGTAGAAGGACGAGCGCATGCATCCTACCTCGCTCCTGAGTCTCATGGGCCCTTGCACTCTCAACTGGTCCTGGGCTCCTGGCAGCCATCTTTTCCATAGAGCCAGAGGGAAGGAGTGGCACAGCAGCAGGAACTTCCTCAATGCACTGCGCTGATTCTTGGCGACCCAGTTTCCTTCCCCACCCCTGCCCCCCCCCCAACTCTTGCGCACTGTGTTGCTCATCTAGGTGCACCGATAGCAGAGCCCTGTTCAGGCTTCAGTTTGTGTAGGGGAAGGCAGGTAGGTTCCTGCCTTCCCTCCACTGTTTGCCTTGTAGGAAAAGTGAACAGCATGAAGTAGAAGGAGGAAGCAAATGGAGCTCAAAGGAGTGTACTGATGAAGCGGAGAGAGTTGGAATTTAAGCATTATACTTTCTTAGACATTTGAGAGACTCACTACTGAGATGCATTCAAGAGATTTCTAGAGCAGTAGCGCTAGACCCCATGGGCAGGAAGATGAATTACTTCAGCTATATTAAGCTCTTCTTTCCCCTTTAACATGTATTTCATAGTACTTTTGATGGATGCTACTTTTGTTTGGCCTGGGACTTCAGATAATATTGTAGGATGATAAATATATTGTCCCAACTGTTGGTTTAAGCACTATAATACTGGTATGGAAATGGCTTATGTAAGATTTTAAGAAGTCTAATAATGTTGTGCAGATTCTGAAGATAATGTGGAAAAAGAATCACATAGAGGCTGTCCTTGGGCTGAAGTAGACTTTGCTCTGTTCTGGAATATAGGAACGTAGGCAGTTGCTTTCCTCCGGGTCAAACCATTGACCCAGCTAGCTCAGTACTGTCTGTCTACACTGACAACTGCTCTCCAAATTTGTCACAAGACCTATCATTTTTTTTAAAATTTATTTACACACACACCCTGATAGATGCTGGCTGTATGTATATATTTCTGTATAGAGAGCTTTGGCTTTACAGACCATGCTTTGCAATTGCTTGCCACAATGAATTTCCTTTCCCCCTCCCCTTTAATACAGATTGATTACTTGGACAAAAAGGGACAATGTGCTTTGGTGCATAGTGCTCTAAGAGGCCATTTGGATATTCTTGAATATCTGCTCAGTGTGGATTGGAACATTTCTTCCCATCTACAGACTTCACTGACAAAGCGCCAGGCGCTTCAGCAGGCTCTGACAGCATCTTCAAGCATGGGACACTGTCAGGTTGGTTGCTTGTACTTCTGTGTACTTTTGAATGTGCTTTAGAGTAACTGAGCGACTTGTTTGCACTGCTAGTCCCACTGATATAGAAGGGACTACCTTTTCTGCTAAGTGAGGCTGGGCACTACCTGCCAATTTAGTGTGAAGATGTGCGTGTGTGAATAAAAACATATTGCCCTGAGGCAGCCACATGAAAACAAACAAGGCATTGTAGCTTGTTCCTGTCACGCTGAGAGTGCCTGTATCTTGCTTATCAGGAAAGCAGCACTTCCTCCTGGGAAATAGAATCGGCTGATGCTGAGATCAGCCACCTCTTTGCCCTATAACACGAGCAACACAGATCACTTGGCAATTGCCAGGGCATTTCTTAAATTTTATTTTTAAAAAAAATCAAATATCTGTCTCTTCTTAATTTGGTGGGGTTTTTGGCTCTGCTTGCCCAAGGCAGAATGCTCCTATAGCTGTTGCATACTCTCTGCTTGTGACACATGCAACTCTTTGCAAGGAGATGAAAGCCGTAATGGAACTTGGGAAGATGGTTTATTTCTTGAAATCATATTTGTTCTACTCCCTGTCTGCCTTGCAAGAACACACAAGCTCGGCTAATGTATTTACTGCTTATACAATTACTCTTGCCTCTCAGATTTCAGCCTCCAAAATGCTTTTGTTTAATTATTGCAATCCCTTGAAGAAGAAGAAAACTGCAGTATGTGCTAGTATTAAAAAATTTTCTGATTTTTACACCCTGTGTAAATGGAGGGTTCTCCTCACTAAGTAAAGTAAAAATTGAAGTAAAATTCAGAACTGAAAGTCAAGTAAACTTTGCCTCTGCTTAAAGATGTTTTCCTTAATAGAAACAGAGTACAGAAGAAGCATGTAAGTACACATTGCTAAACTTGGGTTAAATCATTAGGGATGTTTAGTTTTAGTTATTAGCAATAAATGTTTCTGACAGGATTCATACCAAATTGGCTTGCTTTGTTTGTTTACATTTTCCTTGATTATATTGTCATATTTAGGTCTTGTAGGAGCTCATTAAAATAATTTGCCATGTAAAACATCTGAAACTAACAGAAACAAACTCTTATTTGTTTAAACGCTTGTCTCAAGTGAGGCAGAAAATTAATTTGTATCCAAGATAATGTACATTAATGGATTAGATGCAAAATTAACAATGTGTTTAGGAGATGAGCATATATACAAATATTTGCTTAGTTCCAGCTTGTCCATTCCAAAGGATCAGGCTGGATTATAATATAGTAGAACTATGTATATAAAATATCCAAATAAAATAAAATCTATAGTCCAATTCCTTATCCATACTGAATTTCCCCACTTATCAAAAACCAGTCCAAGTAAATAGTACTTTGCATCACTTCCCATGCTTCTAAGCATGCCTTTGATTTACAATTGTGGAGTTCAAGCTTTCTGTGCTCACGGAACACTGTCTGTTTGTATATATGTACACTTTACCTTTACATACATACTGTGCCGTACAAAAGTCCTGGGTGATTTACAAGAGATAAAAACAAATTTAACAATCAAAATAGTTTTAAAAGAACCTAAAACAGTGTAAAAGGCCTGAAAGGGCAGTCTAAATAAACAAGCCTTTCTACAGCAGTTCATCAGCTGAGGAATGACTACACATCTGTTACAGATTCCCTGTGCATTTTAAAAAGGTTCTGGAGCATGAGCTGAGCACGCACACTCTTTCTGCAGGACACTAGCCAGGCCTGTTGGGCCTCACAGCCACCCTGTCAGAATGAAGAGTGTACCCTACCAGCTAAACGCTGTCCTGTGGCTGCAGATTGCAGGGGACGTAAGAACAACCTGGCTGGGTCAGGCCCGAGGCCTATCTAGTCCAGCATCCTGTTTCCACAGTGGCCCGCCAAATGTCCCTGAGAAGCCTACAGGCAAGAGGTGAGGGCATGCCCTCTCTCTTGCTGTTGCTGCTCCCTTGCAGCTGCTATTTAGAGGCATCTTGCCTCTCAGGCTGGGCAGTATCGGTCATGGTGGGCAATGTGTTTTCCAGGGAGCTTGCCTGCCACTACTGATCTCCTTGCTGCGGGCTCCCCAGAACAGTTAGAAAACCACTGATTGAGGGTTTGCTTTATCTACCAAGCTTGCTTTAGAATGAAGGGCAAAAGCCCCACCTTGTACAAAACAAAGTGACTCTCCCATGCCAATTTGTGCTAGTATATGTTGTTTACTTAGATGCTGCAGTAAATCAAGTCCATAGCTATCTAATTGTTTGATTTTCATGAATTCTTTTTAGTAGTGGATTTAATATTTTTGTTCTCCCTGGCAGGTGGTTTGTTTTCTGATAAGGACTGAAATGGAGTCTAAAATCGACATCAATGAAACCGATAGCCTGTGGGGAGAAACAGGTATATGTGTGAGAGGTTTTTTCCTTCCAGTATGATTGGTCATGTCCCATAGCATCTAGTTTTAATTTTACAGTAATTGATGCTTGTTTTATTTACAATGGAAATAGATATTATTATTGCACGAATGTGCAGGTACATGGCTTCTGCATAGAGATGCTAATTTATACATTTTCAACACATTTGCAGATTGCAAAAGCTTACTTCTATTTGCAAACTTTTTCTTCAATTTTCTAAAGCCATCCCTATGTCTAAAAGCTAGTAAATGTGTGTGATGTGAATAGGAATAACTTTGACCATTTATGGATTGCAGTGAGCAAGAGGGCATAGTGAGTGATAGAAAGCAATAGTGCAATTTTTGTAATAAAAATATGAGGGAAGTGCCTTTTACAGCTGGGAAAATGACAATGTGAACATGAACAGAAAAGGTGAAATGAAATCTTTCACTGGGTTAACTGATTGTTTAAACTAAGGAAGGATTATGGTTATGGGTCTGTAAGCATAGCAGTTTATTTTGGACCGAGTTATCTTGCTAGATAGAAATGAAGGTCTGCTTCTGTTATCTCAAGACAGTCTTCTCCACTGGAAAAGTTTAGTGCAAATTTCTAAGGATTCCTAGGAAATTACCTGCTTAAGCAGTGAGATTTCCCTCCACTTTGGACAGACACCTTTCTGGAATATTCAAGGTGTTGGAGTAGGTGACCTGAGGAAGTTCCCCACAATTTTGGATTGCAAGGTGAACTACATTTCCATTCTGCCCCCCCTCCCCCGCCATATCATCATCTTCTTAAATGCCTTACATTGCCCCACCTTAGTGTTTTGCCCTGCAGCCTTTAATGACATCATGAATGGAGATAGGCTAAATAGGAAGTTACTCAGACACTCCCACCCTAGGAAAACTATCATCCGGAGTGAATGAGTTGGAGCAGAGGAGAGCAACCACAGACCCCTTATGAGCGTGGTTTACAGAGAGTGCCTCTGCAGCAGGGTTGATGGGTGTGGGGGGGGGAGGGGAGTTAACAATACGATAGTCTGCATGGGATTTTGTGATTTATTGCCCAACCCTAAGCTTTGGGAATAGAATGTGATAGAAATCAAAATAACTGATTTTGGCATGGCCATGAGCTGGACTGTCTGTTCTACATACCTTGGGATTTCTGTACAAATAAAACATCTCGTACCTCCTGTTGAATCCTGAGGATCTCTGTTTTTATTTTGTTGGGTGGGGGAGAAGGAAGGAAGACTCAGGTCCATATGGCTGCGGAAGAAAACTTGAATAGTACCTGAACAAATCCTAGAAACCAGGGAGGCTGATTAGTCTTTCAGTGCTCATCGGGACTTCAGTGACCCACGTAGTTCTTTGTATTTTCCCTATAGCTGCTAACCCCTGTTATTGCAGACTACTTTCTGCTACTCTCTTTTTCTTCTTTCCTGCCATTCTCCAAATCCTTTCAACTTCCACATTCTATGAAATGTGTATTCTGCATCAGTACTTGGAGGCTTTGAACATTCCACAGAAATGGTGAGAGATGGCTTGTATACTGCCTGTGGTTTCTGAGGTTCGGGGCAAACTGGTGGAGAACTGATTAGCTGAGCAGAGTGGCTGAGTAAGAAGTTGGGATTTGGCATAATGTATATTAATTATAGCCAAAGAGCTAAACAGATCTTCTAATACTGTTGATCAGAAGTTAATTGAAAAAAATCATTTAATAAATAAAGGCCACTCCTGGTCTGTCATATATATGGGAAATTCTAACATAATGTTATTGACTGTGTATGTTTCGTTGCAGCACCTATAGTTTAAGGCTCAGCTATTCAATGAATATGCTGAATAAATGGGAGCATAAATGGAGAGATGCTTCTTTTTAAAGTTGTTGTCTCAGCTTCCATGAACTAGTATTAGAAAACACATTATAATGCATTACTATCTATTGTAGTAATGCATGTTTACTCCATTTGGCTGGAGGTTTCCTGAAAAATATACATTCATAGGTTTCCTTTCTGCTTGCTTGCCTCTTCTGGCATGTGTGGGGCCTTTTGCTCAATTTCTTGGTGGGAAGAGAAGAATGCAAATTTGTTTGAATCAATGAAGTTTATATAGGCGCGCTGTGTGTGTGTGTGTGTGTGTACATATATTTAGATTACAATAGCATTCTGGCAATCTGACTGTAATTGGGATCTAATGTTGCTGACGGCCTGCAAGCATAGGAAAACGTCTCCTCCCACCCACCCCCCAAAACAAACTCAACATACTGGACATGGAAAAGAAGGGTGGGAACCATTTTATATATAAATCTGTGTTCAAAATTAGTTTGTGAGGGCAAGCTTGCATTGTCTCTATCCATGGGGGGGAAAGATGCTTAGTGAGGTGATTTGTAGTGGTGAAAAGAATTGTGCTCCCCCTGGCACCCATCCCAGTGCGTCTGCTCTCAAACACGTTCTTCCAAAATACTACAACTGTGCAGCACGTCGGCCCGAGGCAATGTAAGCCCTACTGAGATTCATTGGAAAGAGTTCTGATGAAAAAAGTATCCGATATTGGCAAACCATTTGATACAGTTCCAGATTGTATTGATATTGTATTGAATCTTATTGAACGGTGGGGGGCTTACCATAGCCACACTTGTGGCATTTCAAATCCCTCTGTAGGGCAATACCAGGAAACAGAAGGCAGGAATTTGATAGCTGTGGCTGCCCAGAAGGAAGCCAATTTCTTCATTAAAGGGTAAGCCCCACCCCCACCTCATCCCATTCATCGAACCAATACCAGTTATCAGTTTGTTACAGTCCAGATCAGTGGATTTCAATGGTGTGCATGATATAAAAATGATCTGTATTGTTAGTGGGGTCAATAATTCGGTCCATGCACAGCCCTAAAAATGCCTTTTCTTAACAAGAAACAAAAGCATGGCACTGGGCATCTGATTCACCCATTTGCAAAAACATCATACATAAATGCAGATACAATAAACACAACAAAAAAAATAATACATAAACGCACAGTAGATTCCTTTCATCTCGCACGGTATGTTATGCCATCACCTTATTCCATCAAAACTTACCAATGAACTTGACCCTCGTGCAAGTCTAGACAGCCATTTCCTTTTCGGGGGCAATTTTGACAGAGTTTCTACCCTCCCATCAGATGGCATGCTGAACTTACACTGATGATACCTAAGACGTATTGCTTAGGAAAAACTGTGGCGGTGCTCTCCATTTTTTCCTGCTGTCATACAATTGAAAACATTTTGTTACATAAGTTTAATCACAAGTTTGCAAAATAGAGGACACAGGCTAGCTAAGAGAGAAAGGTAGTGTTGTTAGACTGATATGAAAGAAATGCTGCAGGTGTGTGACTGATGCATGTCCTAATGAAACGTATTTCTGTTATAGAGGAGAGCTGGTCTTGTGGTAGCAAGCATGACTTGTCCCCATAGCTAAGCAAGGTCTGCCCTGGTTGCATCTGAATGGGAGACTTGATGTGTGAGCACTGCAAGCTATTCCCCTCGGGATGGAGCCACTCTGGGAAGAGTAGAAGGTTTCAAGTTCCCTCCCTGGCTTCTCCAAGATAGGGCTGAGAGAAATTCCTGCCTGCAGCCTTGGAGAAGCTGCTGCCAGTCTGTGAAGACAATACTGAGCTAGATAGACCAATGGGCTGGCTCAGTATATGGCAGCTTCCTATGTTCCTATTTCACTGACTGATCAAACCAACCCATAAACCTCTTCCATACCATTTTTAAAAAGTCCCTCTGATCAGCAGGGTGGCATTTTAGAAGGTGTATTCTCCTCCATTTTTCTCTTCCTCCCAATAAACAACACCTGCTGTTTGTCCTTTTCTTTTTCCTTTCCTTCTCCCTCTTACTCTAGCTAGTGCCACTGTGGTCTCTGCCTTGTCTCTTGAGGGATGATTAGACGGCCCCAAACCAAAACAAGATGCCCAACTTGCAACTGGGCATTTCTGAAGGCTGCAAGGTTGCAGTAGTGCATATTTCCTTGGAAATAAGCTTCATTGCTTCCAAGTAGCCTGTTCTCTTTCTATAGAAGTATTTGTCTTGTGTGTATGTAGATTCATGCATATTTAATTGTTTAGAACTGATCCCTTGGCTATGATTAATTCAGTATGGTTATTCCCTTAATTTTCATTGCTGCATTCAAACATGTAGCTTGCATTTGGGGAACTGGTTCTTTAGAAGGCAGATGTAGCTCAGCTGTTTAAAAGTGACAAACCAAAATGTAAAATTGCAACATTGAAGTCCTTTGAAAAATATATCCATGCATTAAAAAACAATCCCTGTGGAACAGTAAAACAGCTGAAATTGCACATCACATACAACAAACATATTAGCTAGCTTATCATACATTGTCTTACGGCAACTTCCAACCATTGTGTTTATCCTGTCCTCAAAATTTCCTCTCCTTCACCCCAAGTTACCACTTCCCTCAACATTCTTGGCAGCATACCAAAGATCTGCCAAAGATTATTAGTTTTCCTTTAGCCTCAGATGGGTTGCTCTCATATTTTCCATTTTGCATCAGTTGCTTGATTAGCTGCTCATTTACATATTCTTTTTAAAAATGCAAATATGGGACAAGATTTTGCAGAGCACACTAGACAGTTCAGAGGTGGGCTGTTTCTGCCAAATAATTGGCATTCCTGAGCATAGTTTTTGTTTGTTTAAACCTCTTGCAGTCTGTTCTTCAGTCTTGCTTGTTTCCGAATATGGTATACTTGAGAAGCATTGTTTCTGTGACTCCTTGAGCCCAGGAGCTATGAGTGATAGCGAGATAAGAGGCAGGACTGTTTTTGTTTTTGTAATGGTGGCTCGCCTGGGTCTTATAGTAACAGTAGTTCTAAATTAAGAGCCTTAAAAAAAACACGTTCAGATTGTTTGGGTCTAAATACTCAACATAATTATGAAATTAATTGTGCTATCCTGTGTATCAAATACTGTTAGACCTGCGATTTAGAGAGAAAATTGTATTAGATTTATTTATTTATTAAAAAATTTATACTGCCTGTAACTAGTGTGACAAGGTGGTTTACAACTAAATTAACATATCCATAATTTAAAATCAAACTGTTAAAAACAAACGGATATGATTTAAAATTAAATAAATTGTCAGTTAAAGGTCTGGCTGAATGTGTGTGCTTCAGCATTAAGTGTGCTTCAGCGATTTTCTAAAAGCCATCTGAGATGGTGCAGCTCTTTCCAACTGGGAGTGCATTCCAGGGTCTTGGGGCAACTATAGGAAAAGCTTACTTGTGGGTCACCACCATATGGGTTGATGACAGAAACCTCTTTTGATGAGCTTAATAGGCAGCAGGGTCCATTACGAAGGAGGCATTCTCTTAAATACCCTGGGCCCAAGTTATTTAGAGTTTTATAGGTAATAACCAGCACTTTGTATTTTGCCCAGAAAACTATCAGCCAGTGTAGTTCTCTCAAAAAGGTAGTGTAATTGGTTTCTTCTGAGGCAGTGTAACCCCATCCAGAACAAGCAGATCTATTCTATCCCCTCAATTGTGGCTTCCTACAATAAGCACCTCTGCCTTACTTGGATTTAGTTTCAGTGTATCCCTCGTCCAGCCCATTACGGCCTGCAAACAGACATTTAGGGAAGTTATGTCATTTCCTTATGAAGCTGACATGGAGAAATAGATTTGGGTGTCATTAGCATTATTATAGCATCTTTCATCAAATTTACTTATGATCTCCTCCAGTGGTTTCATGTAGATGTTGAAAAGCATTGGAGACAAAATAGAGCCCTTTGGGACTCCATATAAAAGCTCTCACTTTTGAAGAACAACAGTCTTCAAGCAGCACCATCTGGACTCTGCCTGAGGGGTATGAGCAGAATCACTGTGAAACAGTGCCTCCAGTGCCCAACCCTCTCAGAAGAGCCAGAAGAATATCAAGGTTGATGGTACTGAAAGCCACCAAGAGATCCAAAAGGACTGAGTCACAACCCCTTTGTCAATTTCTAATTGGGGAACATCCATCAGATCAACCAAGGCAGTTAATAATTACCGTGGTATAATTCTAATTAGCCTCGGTAGAAGACAGCTGCTATTTTCCAATGACATCTTTAGGGTTAAATAGTCACTGGAGAGGGGGTGAATTTCCATGGGAAAACTGTGTGTAAGTAAAGAGTTACCTTTCTACCTCCCCACTGTGATCTGATCTGGATTGGGGCCCTGCACTGCTGCTGTTTTAGAGTAACAATAAGCCTCTGACTAGACAATGATGCATTGTAATATTGCATCTAGTTTGGCCCTTTAACTGTTTTGGCACTTGCATTCAACTCCTTTGACTGTGATTCAGAGTATATTAAGGGCATAAGCAGCCTAAACCAACATACAGAAGAGATCAAGATGGTCGTCTTGAATGTGTGCAACAAGTTTGAACAGCAAGGGCAAGAGAGAGAGAGAGAGAGAGATTTTAGCTACACCATGATTAAGGAATTCATTTCCCCAAGGACCTGACAAAACAGCTCTGGAAGCGGTTTGTATTGATTGATTTTATATGCTGCCTTACTTCCAAAAATTAGAACTCTCCGTGGTTAACATATTTTTGGTTAAGTCAGCTTTTGGTATCTAGAGTTAAACTGAGAGGTTGGTGATTCTCTGCGCGCTCTCGCTCTCTCTCGTATATATCCTTCCCTGGACTGAGAGAGGCCTAATGTGCAATAGTTGTCATGATTACTTGTGAGAACAGTCCCAAAGCTAGCTAATTAGCTTTCCTAGTGTACGTAATGTTGTTTTGGATCCCTAATATCAGTTCACTTTAGTATTGTTGCATTGTCTGAAGTTTCCAAGAGCTTAGTACAGTTTATGACCCACTCAGTCTTGCTGGGACAAGATGTACCACTAAAACCATCTTATCTCACTTGATCTGGGCCCTCTCATAAAACATGGCAATATTTTCAAATAAAATATAGTAGGGAAAAATTGCCAATTGTGATGTCGATCCTCCAAATTTGTGAAGTTTTGTTAAATAATCACTGTGCCATTCCAAAATCTAACAAGTCTAATAAGAATGCTAATCTTATTAATAACTGCCTATACTCTATATTTATTTATTTATGACATTTCTAGACCGCCCCATCCAAAGGCTTGGGGTGGTGTACAACAAATTAAAAAAACTTTTTAAAAACACCATTTAAAATTACACTGCTTAAAACAATATAAAACAATTTTAAAGCAATTCAGAGCAATTAAAAAACCAATTAGAATACTTAAAAACAATTTAAAAACCTTCGAAGGATTGATTTGTTCTAGGATCCATTTGTTTGTTTTTCTGGCTGTCCATGGTATCCTCAAAAGTCTTCTCCAGCACCAAAATTCAAAAGCCTCAATACTCTTTCTGTCTCGCTTCTTCAAAGTCCCAGCTTTCTCATCCATAGAGTGTCACAGGAAAAACCACAGTCCAAATGATTCTAATCTTTGTAGGTATAGAGACATCACAGCATCTAAATATCCTTTCCAAGGCCTTCATTGCAACCCTACCAAGTGCTAGTCTGCAGCGTATTTCTTGACTGCTGGATCCTTTACTGTTGATGGTTGATTCTAAAAGGCAGAAGCTATCCACCACTTCAATGCCTTCATTATCAATTCTGAGGCTGGTTGCTGTACCCATTGTCATTAGTTTAGTCTTCTTTATATTTAGGCCACCTAATGGCACAGTGGGGAAGCAACTTTCCTAGAGAGCAGGAGGCTGTTGGTTTGAATCTCCACTGATGTGTTTCCCAGAATATGGGAAACTCCTATATTGGGCAGCAGTGATATAGGAAAGTGCTGAAAGGCATGATCTCATACTGCGTGTGAGAAGGCAGTGGTAAACCACTCCTGTATTCTACCAAGAAAACCACATGGCTCTGTGGACGCCAGGAATTGTCGACACTGACTCGAGGGCACAATCTTTCCTTTTTCTTCTTTTTTATATTTAGTTGTACTCCCATTTTTTCACTGTGCTCCTTAACTTTCATTACTAGAGCTTGCAGATCATCCGCATTCTCAGCTGTCAGAGTGGTGTCATCAGCGTAGCGCAGGTTATTGATGTTTCTTCCCCCAACTTTAAAACCACGCTCCTCTTCTTCCAATCCAGCTTCTCTCAGTCTATGTTCAGCATAGAAGTTGAATAAATAAGGAGAAAGTAGACAGCCTTGTCTTACTTCTTTGCCAATCTGGAACCAGTCTGTTTCACCATGTTCCGTCTGGACTGTGTTTTCCTGTCCTGTGTATAGGTTTCTCATGAAAAATACAATATAGTAATAGCCTCAGTGAACTGTGTGCTTTGTTTTCTATTAGTATGGGGAAATGATATGAGGGACATGTTTAGCTTACATAATGTCTGTATCGGTAGAGAACATCTCCATCCACTAAATGTTGTGATTTAATTTGACTGTGTACTTCGTACCAGGTTATTGTGAACTCCAAATTGTTAGCTGGATTGGTCTGCTGAAATGATGGTAAAGTGTGCTGTCAAGTCGATTTCGATTCCGGGCACCCCCAGAGGCCTGTTTTCTTTGGTAGAATACAGGAAGGATTTACCATTGCCTCCTCCCATGCAGTATGAGATGATGCCTTGCCCAATATAGTACCAGCAGGGATTAGAACCGGCAACCTTCTGCTTGTTAGTCAAGCATTTCCCCACTGCACTGATGGTAGTATGTTGAAAATGACCAGATTGATCTACCCACTCAGTCTGTTGCTTATTCCTTCCTCCTCTGCTGATCTGGCTTTATATTAGCTCAACTGGAAATAAAGGCAGTCTCATGTGAGAGACTATAAGTACTGCATTTACCTGAATCCAAGACTAGGTTTTTTTCCAAGTGCTTTGATGTTAGAATTTGGGGAGTGGTCTTAAATTCAGGGTCCTCTTCCTTCTGAATATATAGTATAACCTATATTTAACCCATATTTTTAAGGGGGCCATCTTAAACTCAGGGTCATCTTCTATTTAGGTAAATACAGGTATTGGGAGGAAAGGGTGAGTAGAAAGTGAAATCTACCTTTTTATTTGTAATTCCACAAAGCTCTTTGTCCTATATGATAAATGCACTCCATGAATAATAAGAATGGCTTAGGTGTTGCACATGTATGCACAAGACATGCAAAATGCACATTTTGCAGTTGTTGGTCTCTGCACTTCATATCAGGCAGTTCAGACCTCCTCCTCCAAATATCTGAGAACACAAAGTTATCTTCTGTGTAAAATAAATTTGTATGTATTTTTCATAAAAGCTTTTTCAGGTATTGTTGCACAGATTCAGTGTTATCGGCAGTAATACACAAAAGGACTCTTAGCATATTTTAATTGTTGTTTAATAGTTGGTTTTATTCTGTTTCTGTTGTGTTTGTTTTTGTAAACTGCCCTGGAGTCTTTGGAGTCAGGCAGTATATCTAGCACTCAATCTAATAAATAAATGCCTTTGCTCAACCTCCACCCCCCCCCCTTGTCTTTTAGCTTTGACAGCTGCTGCTGGGAGAGGGAAGTTGGAAGTATGTGAGCTCCTCCTTGATCATGGTGCTCTAGTGACGAGAACGAACAGGAGGGGGGTCCCTCCACTTTTCTGTGCTGTGCGCCAGGGACATTGGCAGGTGAGATGCAACTTTTGTGAATGAAAGCAACCAGCTTGAAGTTACTGTGGCGAATGAGTGGAAACATCTATCACTTTTTAGCTGGATGCAAGCTTTTAAAAAAGAAAATGTGTTTGTTTGTTTATTCATTCATTCATTCATTCATTCTATTTTTATACTGCCCTTCCGAAATGGCTCAGGGCAGTTTACAATTAAGAGGGGTTTACAGTTTAAGAGGGGTGTCAAACCTATAGGAGGAAGATTATGAAAACAATGCAAGTTACATGGCATAATGAGAATTCCAAGGCTGCTATTTGCATTTGGGGCACATTAAGAGTGACCAGTCTGATTCTATACAAGCTGGGCAGTCTGCTGTTGCTAGAGTAAAAATATTTTAGTGACTTGTCCACCCTGTTACACCATGACATAAACCTGCCCCACAAAAGCCACAGTCCCATGAATGCAGTGGAAGGTTGTGTGCTTGATACCCTGCAAACACTTTGTATGAACTGCTCTTATAGGATTGGGGTGCGTACTTTTTTTATTTCTTCTAAGGCTGTGATATCTCAGTCGTGTAATGGGATGTGTTTTTGTTTTCTTTTGTTTTCCCTTCCAGATTGCAAAACTTCTACTGGAACACAGGGCTGATATAAATTTAAGTGACAAGCAAGGCAGGACACCGCTGATGGTGGCTTCGTGTGAAGGACATCTGAGCACTGTGGAATTTCTAATTGCTAAAGGTAAAAAGATTTTTAAATGGCCCTGTTCATTTTCCATGTCTCTTAAGACAGAGTAAATCAGCTTGACAGGGAATGGTCTCAAGGCATGCTTAATGATGTAATGTTGGCATCTATACTGTAGTCTAAAAATTATGGACTACATAATGTATATTATTCTGTATAAATATAATAATGTAAACAAAAACATTCACAAAGCAGTTTACATAGAAAAAGAAATAAGATGGATAATATGGAAGATAAAATTGCTTCATAAATGAAGTCCTTCTTTAAATTTTGCTTTAAATTTTGCTGGGTATGAGATGTGATTGGGGTGATATTTTAATTTTTATGAAGAACACTTTTGTGGTTTGTTTCTTAGGTGCAGACATTTCGTCACTGGATAAAGAGGGTCTGACAGCACTGAGCTGGGCTTGCCTCAAAGGTCACAAAAGTGTGGTCCAGTATTTGGTTGAAAAAGATGCCACAATAGACCAGACAGACAAGAATGGAAGGACACCCTTGGATCTAGCAGCTTTCTATGGAGACTCCGATATTGTAAGTCAAGTCAAATACTCCACTAGTATAAGCTTTCTGTATTTGACACCAAGCCAAAACACTGAGATCTTGCCAACTGGAATGTTAATGAAGCAAATTCAAGCGGCCTTTTTCATGCCTTTTCCCACCTGAGTGAATTTGTAAGTTAAGGATCTTAAATTGTGCACCACATTAGCAGTAACTACTTTGTACAGTCTTGCGTATTATGCTCACCTACAGTTTAAGTTCCATGCATGCACACTAGAATACAAGGTGTGCAAGCTTGTAAACTAGTTGGTAACTCTTTTATTTTCCTTTCTAGAAGAAAGTTCATTTTGGAAATGATTGAATCTAGATGTTAAATCACTTCATTTCATATTTTTGTGTAAAATGTTAAGCCTGTTGCACCAATATGAAGATGCCCCCGCCACTTTAGAAAGTAAAACCTGTGGGTGTGGGTGTGGCAGTTGGAAGAATCCCAATAGATACACTTATTCAGGATCTATTGTAGGGTATCGTTTCCTACTGTTCTGTTTTGACTCCTTATAGCTAACAACGTTATTGTTTTATAGCAGAGATTTTCAACCAGGAGCACCTGAACTCCTGGGTGAACTTTAAAGCTGTGGGGGCGAGGGGGAGTGGAGCGCAGGGCTGGATTAAGGGAGAGCCCGGTGGCATGTGCTCTGGGGCCCTCTATTCATATTGGGCCCTGCTGCAAAATGGGTGACTTACTCTCTATGGAGCCAGTGATTAGAGGAGCCTCTCAAAATTGTAACATTTAAGTGTTTGTGTGTGTGTGTGTGTGTGTGGTAACTGAGATGAAGCTTTGAGACAGAAGGGGCACGCTTGTTCTTTTCTTCTTTTTTTCAAGGCCGAAACCCCTGATTTATGGGATAGAAATAGACACAATATATCAGGAACGTCTTCTGCACATGCCCTTGTGAAATTATTGGGAGGACACTTTAAGAATGTATTGTTTCTGTAAAGCCTAAGCAAGAAATGTTCCTGGTAGACTGCACCCATTTTCAAAAGGGTGTTTGTGTGCACGTGTGCAAAATTGGAAGGAAATTAAGAGTACTTCAGCAAGAAATCCTAGAAATATAATGATTGTGCACTTTTGGTTTTTGTGTTTTTTGCATTTACAGGTTCAGTATTTAGTGGAAAAGGGTGCAGTGATTGAACATGTTGACAACAGTGGGATGCGCCCATTGGACAGAGCAATTGGATGTCGAAATACATCAGTGGTGGTCACACTGCTTCGAAAGGGAGCCAAATTAGGTTAGTGAAATCTATCCAGTGTTGCCAAAGTAAAATGGTTTTGTTTAGAATGGAAGGAATAATTATTACCTTGTAAACAACCACATTAAAACCCATTTTTATCATGCTGGTCTATAAAATGCATTTTAGTGCTAATAAATATGTCCATTTAAAAAGCATTTAGATGTTTCCTAGCAAATCAGATTTTATCTGCTTTTAATTATAGCAATTTAAACATCTTTACAGATGTTGAAATATTAGCAGTCATTGTGGAGACAGAATAGCAGATGAGTGAGTCGCGTGGTCCAAGGATGTGAGAGAAGCAGTTCATTTCATGTTGTTAATTTTAATTGTGATGTCAGTGCTAACTTTTGACAGTAACAATGGGTCCACAAGTGTTGCCCTTAAATCTGGTAGTGCACCTTCCAAGGGTTTTTCCTCAGGGACAGCATTTTGATATTACATTTCGGTGACTCTACTAGTGTTCCTAAAGCACAGGAAATTGAGTTCAGATCATGAAGTAGCTGGCTATTCAAAGTTATATTTCTTTTGAAGGTTTCGCCATGACATTTAGCAGAAACACATTTAAATGTTAATTGTTTTGAATTTCAGGAAATGCAGCCTGGGCCATGGCTACATCAAAACCTGATATTCTGATTATCCTTTTACAAAAGCTAATTGAAGAAGGAAACATAATGTACAAAGTAAGTGGATCCCTACTGTTTCTAGTATTGAGGTATGAGTGGCAGATAGCATCATCAATTTGATTATGGCCTTTGGCCAGCAGAAATAGGAGTAACAAATATACTCAATACAACGATCAATAAAACAGTGCTAAAACACAAGAAAACAGAATACAATCACTCATAATAAATTACTTAAAAACAATAGACAGCTCTCGCAATTAAGCACTTAATAGGGACCTTAGCCTGATTGCAATGTAGAAAAATTTAGCTACAGTTGTTGTAATCCTGGGGCTTGAATCCGCGAGGCAGTAATATGTATAAAAGAGCTCACACCTTCCGGGAAATTTGAGTAACAGAGGGGAAATAAGTTCTTCTCTAACATCCCGATATAAAGAGCAATATAGCAGTACATGGGTGACAGTTTCCAGAAGGCCGATGCCACAAGGGCAGAAAACCGCAACAGAATGATCTTTAGCAAATCTCCGATCCAAAAGAGAAGAGGGCAACACATTAAACCGGCCCGAGCAAATGAGACCCAAAATTTAGAAAAATGCAGTGTTGTTAAGTAATTAGCACCTCTATCTCCCCAAGGTGGCAAAATCCCAAAACGTAAAGGGGAGCAAGTCCTATTGGCCGAAGACATAAGTTCCTGCCGCTCAATATCGTGCAACCGGAGAAATAATATTTCCTTCACCTTATTATATTCCCAAGTGAGGAGTTCTGAAGGAGAAAGGCCCAGTTGAATAATTTTATTATTTACATACGTTAGCCAAGGGTTGGGATAAGAATCCACCCATAAATATTGGAAAAAAGAAAATTCCTGAATCTCTGAACAGAGTTTACTCCATCTAGCAAAAGTAAGCTCCCAGGCTTTACGGACAATAGAGAAAGACCCAGATTCCAAGCACAGAGCAGAATAAGGCACACACCTAGGCAATGCAAAGATTGCTCTTAGAAAAATAGACTGTACTCTCTCCAGTTCAGCTGTTACTCCCTGGATCCATAGCGGGACTCCAAAAAGTAGTTGGGCCACGATCTTAGCACGAAATACCTGGAGTACCATGGGAACAAATTGGCCCCCTTTAGAGTAGTAAAATTGCAAAAAGGCACTGGTATTGCGGGCTTTATGAATTGAAGACAGCCTGTGGGTTTTCCAATTTAGATTATATTGAAATAATATGCCTAAATATTTATAGTTGTAAACCTGCTCAATGTGGTTCTGATTTATTACCCATTTATATAATTTCCTGGATTTAGAGAAAACCAGGACCTTTGTTTTTTTGTAGTTAACTGTTAGTTTGTTATCATTACAGTAGCCGGCAAAAGCGCGCAACAGTCTTTGCAGACCTAATCTGGACTGTGATAACACTGCTGTGTCATCGGCATAGAGTAAAATGGGCACTCGTTTGTTAGCCAGCTTCGGGGCATGGGAATCCACACTCTCCAGAGATGGGGGCAAATAATTAATAAAGAGATGAAACAATGTTGGGGCCAAGACGCAGCCCTGTCTAACCCCTCGAGTAGAGGGGATAGAATCAGTTAGGGCCCCATTGATAGCATATCTAACCCGTAATGAGGAATTGGAGTAAAGCTGCATCATCAAAAATAGCAATCTCTTGTCTATTGTTGTTTTTCCAAGTTTGGACCATAATAAATATCTGGAGATGAAATCAAACGCAGATTTTAAGTCGATAAAGGCAACAAAAAAATTTGCATTTGGGGCCGCTAGAGTATTTCTTTGCTAGATGGTGCAGGATCATACAGTGATCGAGAGTAGAGCGGCCTGCTCTAAAGCCTGCTTGTTCAATCCCAAGAATTTGATTTTCTGAAATCCATGCCAGAGTGGCAGATAGCAGTAGTTCAGGTTGCTAAATTCCTGTTTGACTTCTTTTGTGTTCATGGTGACTTGTTTCATAAAAACAATCGAATATCGAGTTTAAAAAGTAGAGTAAACCTTCAAAGGCTGACAAACTGTAAGAGTTGTTTAATTGTAACTGTTGTTGCAATGATCCTTTGTGTAGACACACACAAACAATTGCGCAAGTGCATGCCACAAAACAAGGTTTTCTAGACCTCCCAGAATGAAGGAAAGTGCTTTGTCTGATCTTCTGAGATGCAGCACTTAGCTCATGCACTGAGGGAGGAGTGAATGCCATCCTGCTCAAATCCTTCCTAAAAATAGTCGAGGCCATGGCCATATTTTTCGATCATGGAGAAGGTGAGAGGAACATAACCTCAGTGTGTTTTGGTCTCAGAGTTTTTAGTTCAGCTCTTAAACTGCTGATCACATTCCACACCACGTTCCAGTTCAAGCCACTGTACTATTCAGCTTATATAGTGCAGAAGCCTCTTGGCACTAGAATTGCATGATTCCCCATAAATCTTTTCTTAGGGAAATATCTGGATAAGTATTACTCCTCATTACCATAGAATCCAGTGTGTTTTACCCTTCTCTCTAGTGGTTTCTCTTAACATGTTGAATCATTTTTAAGATGAAAGCAGCATTTAAGAATAAGACTGGCAAACTTCTGTGCTTTTACCCTCCAGAAAGGGAAGATGAAGGAGGCAGCACAGAGGTACCAGTATGCTTTACGGAAGTTTCCCCGAGAGAGCTTTGGAGAAGAAATTAAAGCTTTCAATGAGCTTAGAGTTTCCCTATATCTAAACCTGTCACGATGCCGCAGAAAAACAAATGTAAGTTTTTATTGCTCAAGGTTTTATCCATTGTGGTCTTCTGGGTCAGTCGACATCCATACAAATGAATGGACCTAACCTACTGGGGAGTACTTGCATAGCTCTCCAGTAATTGTGACCAAGTTTGCAAGAGTTGATGCATGAAAGCACCATTAGTACACATCAGCTGCTTTGCTGGCAGTATGTTACAGGTGTGCTGTGAAAGGGTCTACGTGCATCAGTTTGGTTTGCAGTACAAGTTAGAACAGTAACATACAGAAATATGATTAGAAACAGCTAAGCACTGAAATAAACATCTGGAGGACAACTCAGATTGTGACTGTTTGTTATAGTCCTTTCTTAAACGAATATGAGAAAATTTGAAATGGTTTTCTTGTTGTTCTGGCAGGATTTTGGCATGGCAGAAGAATTTGCTACCAAGGCACTTGATCTCAAACCCACATCCTATGAAGCCTATTATGCTAGAGCAAGAGCCAAGAGGAACAGCAGGTATTGACACCCTTATTTGTAGCCATAGTTTCTTTCCAAATAATATTCAAGCAGGATGTGTTTGTGTAATCTTCTGACTAGACTGTTCAGGATGCGGATGCAGAGTTCCTGTAAACTTCCCCATTCGTGACAATGGGAAAGCTGTGGCAACACTGCTTCTGCATCTGCTGCTTCTGAACAGCGTTGAAGATTGCTTTGAAGTCTGCAGAAACCCCAGGGCAGACCATTATGGTAATGGTAGCCTGCACATTATGCCAGTCACTGGCTTACATACCATGCAGTGCCCTGCCGATACAAGAACGGGGCACGCACACTTATTCTGTGCCTCTCCAAACCGTATGCACACAGTAGGGATTTGCAAACAGGTTTGATGCCAAATGTGTTCGACATCAAACCAGTTCAGTTCAACAGTTTGGGGTCAAACTGAGCCCCCCGTCCTGGTCGTACGAGGGGGGGGGGGTCAGGTCATGAACCCATGAAGGCCATGAGGAACCTGCCAGTCTTCCTCGTGCCCAAAATTGCCTGGTTTGGGCATTCTTCAGCCCTTTCTGGGCCTCTCCTCCCATCACGGTGGCCATTTTGGAGCCCGCTGCACATGTGCAATGGGCCCCTGCATGGCCAGCCATGCAGAGGCCCATTGCGCATGTGTGGCGACTTCCAAAATGGCCCTCGTGATGGGGGAAAGGCCCAAAGAACTCTCAAACCGGGTGATTTTTGGACACCCCCCCACGGATCGGTACCTGGTGGGGTTTGATGAGCGGCAAATCTGAACTGGCCTGGTCCTGTTCGGGTCTGTTTCGGTTTTGTGCACACCCCTAGCAAACAGCTAACAAGCCCACAGGGATTCTGTCACTACTAACTATTGCATCATCACTGTGCCAACAAGACTCCCACTAGAAATAATGGGAGGCTCGTCACTACAGCAATGTTGCAATTCTCAGTTGCCATAGAACCCCTCCAACCCCACTAGGAGAGACACAGAAAGAGTGTGCGCAACCCACTCTTGGATCAGCGGAGTGCTGTGCACCATGTACGAGCCACTGTTCTTATGGTACTTAACTATATTTTTGGCAGAAAATTATATTTTTAAAAATCAATTCCATGCCAGAGAGAGAAATCGGAAACCATTTGTTCAGACCAACCCTCTGCACCGAGTACAACATCAAGGAAATGGAAGAGTTCTCCCTCTCCCATTAAACCTGATGGGACATGCTATAAGAAGGAAATCCATGAGAAATAGACCCATGAGGTAGTCAGGTTTTGAAACTGCATCACACATTAGCGCCCCCTCCCTCCGCCGCCCCAGCCATACTGAGAAAATTGGCGTAGAAGACGAGCTGCACATGATCTTGTGTGCAGCCAGCACCAGGGTGTGTTGTGTCCAGCTAACACTGGAATTCAGATGTTTAGAATAGATTGCAGTGCTGGCAGGGAAACCATTCCAGAGGGGCCATGTGATCCTGGGTGCTCTTCTTCATCCGAGTGTAAGAGAAGACTGTTGCAGGAAGAAAGGCAAAGATGCTACTGAAATTGATGAACCCTCCTTTGGTTATCTCAGAGGCCAGCCAGACCATCTGTATTTTTGGGTTATTGTAGAAAGGACATGATGCTCCTCATGCAGATCTGAAAGGGACACCTCAGGGGATCATAAGGCTGCCCAGCAGCAAGCCTATTGACATGCACTAGTTAAAATGTAAATGTGCCAAGTTTTATTGTGTTCCCTTCTTTGCGCTCCAGGCAGTTTCATGCAGCTCTCAGTGACCTGCGCGAAGCCATCAAGTTGTGCCCTGGCAACCAAGAAATAAAGAGGCTGCTAAGTCGAGTGGAAGAAGAGTGCAAACAGCTCCAACGGGCCCAGCCACAGAAGCAGCCATGTCCTCAGCCAGCCCTACAGAACGATGACTCGAAGGAGGGGGAGGCCCTTGTGCAGGATCACTTCAGTTTGGAAGAGATAGAAGAGGAGGAATTTTTGCACGAAGAGGAGCCTGACCCACCTACACAGAGGCTGCCGCTTTCCCAGGCTCCTCCATCTTGCAGCAGAAATCCTCAGGAAGGCAATAATCAGAAATTCAGGCCTGTATCTCCACCAAACCGCGCAGGCAACAAATACCTGCGAGAGCCTGGCTTGACCATGCAGCCCACCAAGCAAGCCCAGATAGTAAAAACCAACCAGCACCTGAATTCCATCCAGTCCGGGACACGAACTGGAACAGGTCAGTCTGGCCCAAAAGCTCCGCCCCCTCAGTATCTCCCTTCCAGCCCTGTGCCCTCCAGACACCTCACCAATCTGAGCAACAGTAAGAGTCAGCATCTGGAAGGGGCAAACCTGCTGCCTGCCAGCGTTGCTGCCGGGAATAGCTCTGCCCTGTTCAATGACAGACTAGCCACCAGCCCGTTTCCCTACTTGCAGCAGCCTGGTGACAAAGGGCCTCCTCAGCCTTTCATGAGCAGATCCAAGACACACGAGAGGCTGGCTGTCCATACGCCTTCAAACTTGGAGAAGTCACCTCAAGGAATGGGTGAAATCAGGCAGCAGAGCTCTCTCTGTTCCAGCCCGGTTTCTGTTGGCCTGGTGGTCTCCAGTTCCACAAGCAGCTTATCTTCAAGCAGTAGCTTCTCTGAGGGTGTGAAAGGGCAAGCTCCAGACACTCGGCTCAAGGAAAGCAAAGCGAACCAAGTTCAGAGCGGAGCAGCAGAGGCGAGGCCTCGCAATACTCCTTTCATGGGGATTATGGATAAGGCAGTCCGCTTCCAGCAGCAGCAGCAGATCAACCCACCCAATCGCAGCTGGCATGGCCAAGCTGCCGAAGGTTTCCTGAGAAGTGCTGCCGCCGCGGGGGGCTCTCTGCCCTTGAGCTGCGAGCCGTTCTCTGCCAAGCAGTTGGGCAGCTGTGGCAACCAGACGGCCACTTTCTCTTTCTCTCCTTCTGCTGCGACCCCAGGGGAGAGCATCCAGAATGGGACTCAGTCTCAAGAACTGGAGGAGCTCAAGTGCCAAGCATCTGCCTGCCCTCAAGACAGCAGGATAGCGAAGCCTGTGGCTCATTTGTATCAGGGAGTGCTCTCCAAACAGCTAAATAAGGACATTCATTCCAGTCACATCACTTCAACAAAGCCAAAGCGATCTTTCGTAGAATCTAATGTGTGAACAATTCTAGCTCTCTTATCACAGATTCATAATCGTGATGAACCATGTCCCTTGGTTGTAAAACTTAGTGCATAGTGGCATAAGTTGCTGATATTAATTGCTGATATTTTACAGGGTGCATAACAAAAACCTGATCATCTGACCGCTTCTTGAACAGTATTCAAGCTATCCATGATGGCCAGTAGTACTAATCAAAACATGGGCAATCACAACTTAGCAAAGAAGCTGTATCTTAATGCATTGGAAAAGGAATTCCATCAATAATGTCAAATTTCATTCTAAAAAAGGATTTAAACTAGGCATGCCTGGTTAACCAGATTGGTCAGTATACCAAGCAGAGTCCTTTTGAAAGGGTGAACAATTTTTTTTTTTGTACAGCCATGTATATTTCTTGTTGCTTAAAGTGGATTAATTTCTGCCAGGTGGTGGGATCCAGAGAACATCCACATCTGTCCATGAATGTTTTCTTGTCAGGAAGATTAAGCATTATTCTTCCAGCTTAATAAGGAAGCAGGTGTCATTTCAGGAAAACTTCTGTGCAAATCGTTCAGCAGCCATACTTTATTCCATCATGTGAATGATTTTGACTGGGGTTATTAAGAGGCACCAAATAAATTTCAGGGGGGCGGGTTGCATGCATTGTGTTCAACATCCTGGTTATTGCACTGAGTAATATATTATGACATGTTAACAACATAGAACAGCACTTTACATAGTTTATCTAAACACCTTTGCGGTGCTATGTCAGTACAAGAGGGAGAATATGGAAGAAGAAAGCAGGTTTTGCTAGTTTTTATAGAGCACCCAATGAATATCTGAGGGAGTAGCATAGTAAGTGCATTGACTTTTTATAGGAGGGGCGTGATACTTTCCCTCAGTGCTTCAGAGGGAAATGCCTTTAAAATAAAAAAAAAAGAAATTGCAAGAATATTTTCAAGATGTTTGTAAGGACATTTCTGTAAGGAATAAAGGTTGGGGCTGTACAAGCTGGAGTCTTCTGTTGCCCTTGAACAATTATTTGCATGTGTACATTGTAACAGCATTCTCGCACGGTTTTTTAAAATTCCATAAAGAATTTGCGGTTTCTAAATGAATTGTTATTCTCTAGCTTATTTATTGTTTCTCTTGGTATTTGTACAATCGTATTTTATTCTCTCGTTCTGTAGATCTATTTTTTTGCACAGCTACTGTATTTTTCCCATATGAAATAAAATACTATTAATATAGTTTCGGTTTGAGTCATAGACTTTTGCTGGCATAAAATACTTACAAGGTAGCGCCATCATCAGTAATGAAGCTTTAGATAGGATTGCGCAGAAACTTATATGGCACAGGAGTCAAACTGTTGAACATTTAGATTCAATTCTGGTTCAGGTTCATAAGCATTTTTAAACTCTCCAGTTCAGACTGGCCAATGTGATGTGCCTGCAGCCTAATGGAGCTGTGGGACTCCAAATGGGACTGCAGGAGAGCCACAGGAAAAGCCGACTTCCACAGCTGCTGGGTTTGAAAAGGGCTGGGGCTTGTCTTGCAACTTTGCTGCAGCCTCGCACAGAGTCTTGGGATTGCATTAGACAGCGCATCATGGCAGCCACTAGTTTTCAAAGGTGTTTTGGTAAACAGTTTAGATGCATTTCATGCAGAATAATTACACAGGCAAAGTACTGCCAATATTCTTGAATCCAACCATTATAAGCCCTGAACATTCTATCACTTAAAATCCATCTAGCCTCCCTGAAGATATCAACTAGGTGACGAGACCTACCACCCTTCCAAATGTCGCAGGGATCCACTGAAAACAGTCAGGAAACAGCAGTTTGAAAATCATCTCCTAAAAAGAGGGGGCTTAGGTGCTGGTAACAACAGTTTCCCAACACAAATAATGTACTCTTTACAGAGTATCAAGCTGCATTAATTTTATTCAAAAATGCAGGTCCATGCTGGACTAAGGTCTGAAGTTCCCTTAACAGGGTTATTGTCTAAGAGCACAGATCTCAGTTTCTGACTGTTGAGAGATTTGAAGCCAGTATGGGCAAGTTCTGGGGAGTGACTTCCTGGCCTTGAACATTAGGGGTGTGCACGGAACCACCAACTGCGGTCCGGCACTGGGGTGGGGTGGAACCTTTAAGAGCGGCGGGAGGGTTTACTTACCCCTCCCGCCGCTTTCCCGCTTGGCGCCGTAATTCCAAGAGTAATTGGGGCGGCAGGATACCTCCCTGCCGCCCCTTCCCCGACGTTGCTTGGAAAACTCCCAGCAGTCCTTTGCGCGGCATGCGTGCACGTCACAGGAGGACTGCTGGGAGTTTTCCAAGCAACATCGGGGAAGGGGCGGCAGGGAGGTATCCTGCCGCCCCAATTACTCTTGGAATTACGGTGCCAAGCGGGAAAGCAGCGGGAGGGGTAAGTAAACCCTCCCGCCGCTCTTAAAGGTACCCCCCCACCCGAACTGGACCACCCAGGTCAGTCCGGAGGCTATTTCAATGGCCTCCGGACCGGTCCGGGCCCATCCCTATTGAACATGGCTGCTTGATAAGGGGAGTGTATGAATACGCTAGCATTTGTCTACTGTAGTTCAACAACTGTTCCCTTTTGCTCTCTTTTCTCTGTTTTCTCATCCCTGTCCTCAAGGAATGGTTTTTCCACATTCTGCAAGCAGCCATGATGATGATGATGATGATGATTGATTAATATTTTATATCCCGCTCTTCCTCCAAGGAGCCCAGAGCAGTGTACTACACACTTAAGTTTCTCCTTTAGTCTACACTAAAGTTTCTTTTCTTTTTTTTTAGAGTTTCTTCTTTAGTCTACACTCGTTGAGGAGAACAAGACTTATAAGATCACCATATGAGTGTCTGTGTCTCCTCCGTGCCTCTCTCTAATGTTTGCATTTACAGCTGGATACAAAACAAATTCGCAGCACATGGAATCCTAGAGAGCCCCCAAAGGTATTTTTGGTGCAGCCAATCCACCATATTGCCTCAAGAGGGCAGCCACTCACAGCATATGTGCTGACAGTTGAGATACAAAGCAGATTCACCGCACTTGTGGTGGGGTCCTAAGTAAGAGACACCGTGTTAGAAGAAGCGGGGTACAGGGATGTGCACGGAACCGTGGCGGGAGGCTTGAAGGCAGCGGGGGTGCTGCTTTAAGAGTGGGGGAGGGTGCACTGACCCATCCAACCACTCCCCCCCCGCCGGCATCAGTTTTTTAAAAAGCCCATTGGGGTGGCAGCGTACCTCCCTGTTGTCCGGATATGACTGGAAGTCTCCAACGCACCTACGCATACCAGCACGTCTGCGTGCCTGAGACTTCCGGTAATATCTGGGCAACGGGGCGGCAGTGAAGTATGTTGCCACCACGATGGGCTTTTTTAAAGAAACAGACGCTGGTGCGGGGAAAGTGGCAGGAGGGGTAAGTACACCTTCCCCCACTCTTAAAAGCTAGACACCCCCCTGCTGTCGGACCAGCAGCACTGCCAGTTCTTTGGACTGGTTCAGAGGCGCATAAAGGGCCTCCGAACCGGCTCCATGCACATCCCTAGCAGGGAATAGGAAAAGAGAAAGGAGAAGGAATTGGACTCTCTCCAGTCTCCTGTGTATGTGTTCTTGGGAGAAAGACCCACCACCTTTGAATAACCCAGCATATGATCGGAGTCTGTTTTCCCACCGTTTGAAAAAGTAGGAAGAGCCCACGTGTGGGTGAAAGGGGTGGGGCTTGGACTGGTTAGAGGTGGCACAAATGTCCCTCATTCCCTGAAACTTAGCCTTTCTGCAAAGGAAACATGAGGAAAGTTGTATGAAGGGAAAGTAAAGGTTGTGCCAATCCTGCATGTACTTCTCTGCCAGTTGCTGGTGTGACTTGATCTGAATGGTTTCCTACCTGCACACTTGTCACTCGACTAGAAAACCCTTTTGCTTAAGTCCTGCATTCTGCAATTCAGCCACTAATCAGTTCATAACACATCCACCATCGGTGTCCTTTGCCAGCATGTGCTGGTGAAAGCCATTCATCTAGTTAGAATCAAGTCCCAAAAGTTTGCATTTCCCCCAGAATGTTTATTCTATTTGGAAATGACCCATAATTGGATAGGGCTACAACTCAATGGTAGAGCTCAGCAGGTCCCAGGTTCACTCCCTGGCATCCTCAGATAGGGCCTGAACCCTCGGACAGCCACTGCCAGTCAGCATAGCCAAGACTGAGCTAGCTGGACCAGTGACCTGTCTCTATGAGGCAGCTTCCTAAAAAACACCGAAATGGAAATAAGACCCAATCGACTTATGGAGCATAAGGTGACAGAGTTCTGCAGTTCTTCACAACTCATCTGGAAAGTCATTTTTGAATCCTCCATACCAAACAACACTAAATGTAGCTAAACCAGAAGACATCTTTTCTCCAGTGTGCTTCTTTACTACACAGTGAGGTTTTTGTGCATGGGGACGCAAATATCTACAAGATGACCCGACACCCGAACTGTGTGGGAATTCTCCACACAGCAGGCTTTAAAGCACGTTTTCTGGGAGGCTTTACTGTGAACTCCATTATCCCCAAAACCCAATGCAGAAAGTTGATTTTTAAAAACCCAGATCTAAATCAGGCTCCACTCTAATGTGCAGTGAAAAACCTGGATTGTGTGTGAAGTGCTCCCCGATAGCTTGCAGGGACTTCAGGGTAAATCTGCCGGATATGTGAACACCCCCTCCATTCCGTTTAAAAGCCCCGTGTGAAAAACTTCCCATATACTGAGGCAGACCAGCCCAGAATTGCAGCTTACCGCCTCCCTGTGTAAAGTCTAAATTGTGTTGATTTCAATGAGGCTTTATGAACATGATCCATGTAAACTTGAACAGTTAAGCATTTAGTTAAGATCGCTGTAAAGCTAAAAATAAAATAAAAAAGCTTGAGGAGGAGTAAATTGCAGTGAGTTCATAGGGACGTTCTTTTAAGCATGTTGTTTTGTCTTGGCAATGTTGGTTGAGTTTGTAGGTAGTGCCCTGTGGTTTTTTAAAGCACACCCTTGCTCAGTTGAGAATAATGGGAGAGTGGTTCACTCCTTAAGAGCCAAAGAAGCGCTGCACGTTTGCTAGCAGTGTCGAGGGGCTTTGCAGACTTAGGGCTGATGTGCAGGGGCTGCTCTTCCATGGGTTCCCTGTGTTATGTTTTGTTTTAATTGTGGCCTGTTTAAGACACTCATCTCTGCCTCTTTGTTCCTACCTGTTCTACATCTGTCTGTTAATCGAGGGCACAGCTTCTGTCCGCATTTATTTATTATTTATTCATTCGATTTCTATACCGCCCTTCCATAAAATGGCTCAGGGTGGTTTACACAGAGAAATAAATAAATAAATAAATAAGATGGATCCCTGTCCCCAAAGGGCTCACAATTTAAAGTCATGATGTTAAAGTCACGATGCCCACATGAACATAGCTAGACCTAAGTTCCAGTAATTAGAGGATTCAGCAGGTTCTACTCACAAGTAAGGGAGCTGGGTATACTCTTGAGTAGACTCATGGCCTTGCAACCTTACTCCTAGCTCAGTGGTAGGGATGTGTACGAACTGTTCCAGAGGCCATTCTAAAGGCCTCCAAACCGGTTTGAAGACAGCACCGGCTCGAAGGTTTGACACCAGGGGGGTGCCTCTTTAGGGGTGGGGGAGGGTGCACTTACCCCTCCCACCACTTTTCCCCTGATGGCGCTCCATTTTTAGTGAAATCCTAGGGGCAGCAGCATACCTGTACTTGGCTGGAAGTGTGCAACGGGTGCATGTGCAGGCGATACTACTGGCAATTTCTGGCCAAAAACGGGGGACGGGGCAGCAGGCAGGTACGCTGCCGCCCCATGGATTTCTTGAAAAACAAAGCACCAGCAGGGGGGAAACAGTGGGAGGGGTAAGTTCACCCTCCCCCGCTCTTAGGGAAGCACACACTCCCGGCGTTGAACTGCACCTCCGCGATTCCATGCACATCACTACTCAGTGGTACTGAAAGTTGGAGCTGGAAGAAATATAGAAACCTGTATCAAGACCTGGATTCCACCAATACCTTTATGCAGAGATCCATCAAACTTGGAAAGTTATATACCAGGCATCCCTAAACTGCGGCCCTCCAGATGTTGCTGAACTACAACTCCCAGCATCCCTAGACACAATTTTTTTGTGGCTGGGTATGCTGGAAGTTGTAGTTCAGCAACATCTGGAGGGCTGCAGTTTGGGGATGCCTGGTATATACAAATAACATGTCTGGAAACAAGAACAATAAAGTCCAATTTCTATTGCCAGTTATTGTCAATTGATCTGTGGAACCCAATAACACTGGATGGGGTAATATGTTGGCATGTGGTACCACAACCAGGCAATGCTTGGGATACAAGAAAATGCAACAAAACAAAAAAGATGCAGAGCCAGGAAGAGCTTTCCTGTTGATCTTTCAGTGGCCAAGAATGAGTGAAATGCATACATTGCCATGGGCCTAAATGGAGGAGAAAGATTTCTTGGCGGAGTGTTAGGTGAAGTGGTTGCAGCTGCTTTATTTCTCCCTAGACATTTACTGGGTGCTGTTTGGGGGAAGCACTGTGCCTTGCAGCAATGATTCAGGCAGAAATTAACCAGGCGCCTCTAGGAAAGGATTACGGAAGCTACACCACCTACTTAATTACTGCATGGACACATCCCTTTCCACCCCACTATCAGGCTGAAAGATGAAGGCAAAGTGTGGGTGGATGGAGCTTAATTTTTAAAGCGAGCATAATATATGAGCCTGTGCAAAGTATTTACAACTCATGTAGCACAGAAGCTAAGGGGGGGGGGCACATTAACCTACTATTTAACCTAGGGGAAGGTAACAGGGGGAGCAGGGCCATTCCATCTGCCTTGCTGGGACTCACCATCTAGCCCCTTTGCCTCCTGTGGACATTCCAGCACAGACAGAGTGCAGCCTGCTTGTCGGCTGCGAAGTTCCAGCTGGCTGGTTGCCAACCTCCCAGATTGCTGAAGATTGCTGAAGTTCCACCACCTGCTGCCTGGCCTGGGAGCTGCTTGTGTGAGGAGTGGCTTCTGGAGCTTGCAAGCTTAAAAGCAAGGAGGCTCGCCATAGGCGTGGCTGTCAGGCTGCCTGTAGGCAGCCGCCGAAGCCGGGGCCAGGCTTTCGGGGGTGGGACCGAGGGCTGGGGGGGTTGGGTTGGGCCAGGCCTCTTGCAGACATGTGTTTGGGCTCTCTTGAGTGGAATGGTGCTGGGGGTGTGCCTGGCAGTTCAGGGGCAGCTATTACTGTAGTGGTGGAAAATAGAAGAATTGGCGCTGACAGAGCATCTGGCTGTTACAGGGGAAGGGAAATCAGTAATTTAATAACTGTTTCCACTTCCAACTATTCTGTCAACTCTCAGGCCTCGGGGAGCAGCTCCAATGACCCACAGAGTCTGGCCTTGCTCCTCTGCAATGCCAGATCAGTTCTGAATAAGACCGAAATTGTCCACAACTTGATCGTGGATGAGGGAGCTGACCTGGCATGTATAACCGAGACCTGGTTGGGGGAGGCGAGTGGTTCTGTGTGGGCTCAGCTTCTCCCACCAGGTTACTCTCTGTCGTGGAGCAGGCCAGGGGAAGTGGGCGGGGTGTGTGTGAAGTGGCTGTGGTCCATAAGAATACCATTTCCCTTACCAGGGCCCCTGTGAGACAGCTGATTGATATTGAGTGCATTTTTTGAGGCTGGGAACTAGAGATAGATTGGGGATTCTGTTGGTGTACCGTCCACCCTGCTGCCCAACTGACTCCCTAACTGAGTTGATGGAGCTGGTCACGGAGTTGGTGTTGGAGTCTCCTAGACTTTTGGTGCTGGGGGACTTCAACATCCACTTTGGGGCTGGCTTGTCTGGTGCGGCTCAGGAGTTCATAGCGGCCATGACAACTATGGGCCTATCCCAGTTAGTTTCTGAACCAACTCATGTTGCTGGCCATGCACTCAATTTGGTCTTTTGTTCAGATCAGGGGGGTGTTTCATGGATGGGGAATCCAGTGGTTTCCCCATTGTCATGGATGGACCACTACCTGGTTAAGGTCGGTCTCACAGCCGCAATCCATTCCTGCAGGGGTGGTGGACCTATTAGGATGGTCCGTCCAAAAAAGGCTGCTGGACCCAGTGGGATTTCAAAAGGCCTTGGAGGATTTTGACGTTGGTGCGGCCGGTGATTCTGTCGATGCCCTGGTAGGAACCTGGAACAGGGAACTCAACAGGGCAGTAGACACGATTGCTTCCAAGCATCCCTTCTGACCTGCTGCAAAAAATGGCCCCTTGGTATACTGAGGAGCTGCGGGGGCTGAAGCAGTTGGGTAGGCGACTAGAGCGCAAGTGGAGGAGAACTTGGTTCGGATCTGACAGGATTCAGCATGTGACCCATTTGAAGGCTTATGCGGTGGCAGTGCGCGCAGTGAAAAAGAGATTCTGCTCTGTGCGCATTGCGGCTGAAGGTTCACACTCGGTGGAGCTATCCCGAGTTGTGAGGAGTTGGGTTTCTGCTCCTTCTACTTCCAATTAGTCCCCAAAGTTGCTCTGCTGTGATGCCTTTAATGGGTTCTTTGCGAATAAGATCTCCTGTATTCGAGCTGACTTGGACTCCACTATTTCTGCAAGGTCTATGGAGGAGGTGTCCAGCAATCCCTCTTACAGCATTAGATTGGATCAGTTTCAATCTGTGACTCCTGAGGATGTGGACAAGCTGCTTGGGGCGGTGAGGCCTACCACCCGTTCTCTGGATCCTTGCCCGACTTGGCTGCTTCTATCTAGCAGGGAAATTGTTGGAGGTGGCCTAGTTAATATCGTAAATGCATCGCTGAGGGAGGGTAGTGTGCCCCGCTGCCTGAAGGAGGCAATGGTTAGACCACTCTTCCCTGGACCCCTTAGTGATGGACAGCTACAGGCCAAGCTCCAATCTCTCTTGGCTGGGCAAGGTGATTGAGAGGGTGGTGGCCGTCCAGCTCTAGGCTGTCTTGGAGGAAACTGATTATCTAGACCACAGTTTCTCAACCACCGGTCCCTGGACCGCTGCCGGTCCCCCGAAGGGTTGAGCGCCGGTCCCTGACTCTCCAGTTCTCTCCAGTTCTCTCCCAGGCGTCCTTTGCGCCCAAAGCCCCAGTTCGGGCCGAGACTTTGCAGAGAGAGGAGCTCTGTTTGCGAGCTCCTCTCCTTTTTGAATTGTGGGGCCCTGATCGGCCCGACTGACGCGGGCCTTCTTGCGGTGAGGACTCGGGCGGCTGGGAGGGCGGGCGGCGGCTGTAGTTTGGGCCGATTTGGCCCCTAATCCGGTCTAGTAGCCACTGGCTACCTTGGCCCAAAATGGGCCTTGTGTTGGGCGGTTGGGTGGGTGGTCAGCCGCGGCAGTAGTTTGGGCCGATTTGGCCCCTAATCCGGTCGCGGGGGGGGCGGCGGCTGGTGTCTTGCCGCCCCAATTAATCTAAAGATTACGGCGGCAAGCAGGAAAGTGGCGGGAGGGGTAAGTAAACCCTCCCGCCGCTCTTAAAGGTACCCCCCCCACCCAGTGCAGTTGGCGGTTCCTTGCACACCCCTAGCACAGAAGTGTGCGCTGCGAGAGAGAATGGAAGAACACCTGCTACACTCTGGTGCGCAAGCACAGCGGCAGCAGCTCTTAGACCCAGGTGACCTTCCGAGCGCGGTCTGGTGCACCATTGCCTCACCCACCCTGAACAGTGCCTCGTCTCCTCAACGAGGAAGACAAGCCATCCACCACTACAACGCCCCGTGCCCCCCGCCATCTCAGAATTGCCCCCTTCCCTTTAACACCAGGTCCCCACCGCTCTTCTTCACGTTTTCTTTCACCAATAAAAAAAAATTCCCAGCGCCTGCCACGTAACTGTTTTTAAGGAGTTTTGGAGGCGCTGCGGGGGTTTCATTAGGTCTGCCTCACAAAGTGCACAATTAAGAGCAGGATCCAGATCAAGCCAGGTGATCATGAACAAGCAGCACTGACACAAATGAGAGATGACTACATTAATTTCAGTGGGTGGTCCTGACTAATGTGGTCTGGATCCGGCCCTGCGACTACACAACTCCAGCTAAAACTCCACCTCCATCAAGAGAGGGTTAAACTGTAGACTTTGGGCTCTACTGACAACTTGCCCAACTCTCCTCTCCTCACCTCCTTTTTGCTTTGTTTGACATCCAGCCTAATGGAGAGTTTTGGGGAATTCAAAAGCTTGCTTGTATGTTGGTTTTGTAGTTTTTGAATTTTTCTAATGGCCCAACATCCTCTCTCCATTGAGTAATCACAAGCACCCCCACCCCACACATACTGGAGACATACTCGAGACATATTTGTTCAACCAGGCTTTTAGATTCAAGGGTTCTCAACCTTGGGTCCCCAGATGTTGGTGGACTTCAACTCCCATAATCCCCAGCCATAATGGCCAAATGCCATTGTGGTTGGGGGTTATGGGAGTTGAAGTCCACCAACATCTGCGGACCCAAGGTTGAGAACCCCTAATATTCCATGTTTGCAAAAGATTCCAAATTTAATGATTTTAATGCTTATATTATTTTAACTGTAAACTGCCCAGAGATACAAGTTTTGGGCAGTATAGAAGTCTGATAGATAGATAGATAGATAGATAGATAGATAGATAGATAGATAGATAGGATAGAAAAACTTAAACTTGAAACCCCTTTACTAACTGCTGGTCTGGGAAATTGCACATGAAGAATGTAGTGGTCCTTGAAACTCTGCACGAGGAATTTAGCGTTCCTTGACTCCAAAAAGGTTGAGAAACACTGATCTAGATCCATTTCAAACTCGCTTTAAGAGGTCATAGATTGACTTCAGGTCAGGAGAAGGTGGAGTTTTTACTTGCAGACTTGGATGATTTCATCTCAACAAAAGTAGCCAAGTTTCTTTGTATTGCAAGTAAACTCCGCAGAAGACATGTTGAGAGGCTAGATGCGGGCGTAGTATAGTAGGAGGGTGAACTGATTTTATCTAGACAAAATTCTTCATATATGATACTTTTACTGTACTGTTTTTATTGCAGTTTCTCTTGATGTGTCGTGTACTGTTGTGTGTGTTATTTTGTTGTATTGAGTGGCCGTTGGCTGTAATAAAGTACTACTACTGCTGCTGCTGCTTTAGAGCTGGCTATAGGGTTGAGACAGCCTTGGTCGGCCTGACGGATGACCTTTACCGGGGAATCGACAGAGGGAGTGTGACTCTGCTGGTTCTTCTGGATCTCTCGGCGGCGTTCGATACCATCGACCATGGTATCCTTCTGGATCACCTGGGGGAGTTGGGGATAGGGGGCACTGCTTTGCAGTGGTTCCGTTTCTATCTTTCAGGTGGATTCCAGATGGTGGGGCTTGGTGACAGTTGCTCCTCAAAATGGGAGCTGTTATTTGGAGTCCCTCAGGGCTCCATTCTGTCACCATTGCTTTTTAACATATACATGAAACCGCTGGGTGAGGTCATCAGGAGGTTTGGTGCTGGGTGTTATCAGTATGCTGATGACACCCAAATCTATTTCTCCTTTTCATCTTCATGAAATGGCACTCATTCTCTAAATGCCTGCCTACAGGCAGTAATGGGCTAGATGAGGGATAACAAATTGAAGCTGAATCCAAGCAAGATGGAAGTGCTCATTGTGGGGGCTCAGAATCTGATGGGTAAGTTAGATCTTCCTGTGCTGGATGGGGTTACACTTCCCCAGAAGGAGCAGGTACGCAGCTTGGGAGTACTCTTGGACCCAGGCCTCACCCTGGTATCTCAGGTGGAGGCCATGGCCAGGAGTGCTTTCTATCAGCTTTGGCTGATTCGACAGCTTCGCCCATTCCTCAAAGAAGATGACCTCAAAACAGTGGTGCATCAGCTGGTAACCTTCCGGCTTGACTATTAAAACGCGCTCTATGTGGGGCTGCCTTTGTACATAGTCCGGAAACTTCAGTTAGTTCAGAATGCGGCAGCCAGACTGGTCTCTGGGGCAACCCGGAGAGACCATATGATGCCTGTTTTGAAACAGTTACACTGGCTGCCAATATATTTCCGGGCAAAATACAAAGTGCTGGTTATTACCTATAACGCTCTGAATGGCTTGGGTCCGAGATATCTTAGAGAGCGCCTTCTTTTACATGATCCCCACTGCATATTAAGGTCATCTGGGGTGGTCCATCTCCAGTTACCACTAGTTTGTTTGGTGGCGACTCAGAGGTGGGCCTTCTCTATAGCTGCTCCTGGGCTGTGGAATGCACTCCCAGCAGAAATTCGTAATCTTAGTTCTTTACTGACCTTCAAGAGAGCCTTTAAAACCCATCTGTTTGGCTTGGCTTTTCAGGGTTTTTAATTAGTTTTAATTGTTTTAATGTTAACCTGGTTTTCAGAGTTTTAATTGTTTTGATAGTTTAATTGTTTTTTAAGATGTTTTTAAATTGGTGTTTATATTTGTATTTCTGTTTTAATTGTTTTTAATGATTTCTGTTTTTTAATTGTAAACCGCCCTGAGCCAGCTCGGAAGGGCAGTATAAAAATCGAATAAATAAATAATATTTTTGGTGTTTTTTTTAGAACAAGAGTGAAATCAAAACTGGAAGATTTTGGGCTGTTAATAGCAAACTCTTTTGCTTGCACTGTAAGTCCATGACACAAAAAAAATTTGAGAAAAAATATATTTTTAAATGGTTTTTTAAAAAATTTTTTGTAAAGATCTTTACAAACACATAAAAGATAAAAAATCATTAACACAATACAATTGAAAACTGAGTGCCCGATTACTGAAGAAACAAATACGTGATCATCTGATGCCTCTCACAGGTTATTTATTTGGCTCAATACATTTTAGAAAGAGTCTGTTTTCAAGGCACCGTCCATAATAAAGTGGAAAGAAGGCTAAAACCATATTTTGCAACCCTGCTGCTATTCCACCCTCCTTTTTCTTCTGGTTGTCAGATTATTAAGCCACTTACTTTAAACCGCCCACCACTTTTTTTGGTACTTGGGATTCAGTTCAGGTTCAAAGCAATCAAGAGAGTTCAATATGTGGTTTAGTTCAGCCTCTCTGATACAGATTTGGGTTTCAGGTTGGTTCATCTCCCTGACATGAACTACATACCAGCCCATATGGGTTATGTCTTCTCCGCCCAAAGTCATAGCTGAGCATTGATGAGCAACCTTTGAGGAGTGCTGTCCTGCGGCTCCACTCAAAATCTGGCTTGCTGACCAATGAGCTTGACTGCTGCCACTGATCACATTTTTTTTCAGCCTTTCAGAGACTACCATAGATAGTCTGTGCATCTTGAAGTCCCCTGGAGTATATTAAGTAGCATTGATGATGTCCTCATTTAATTAGCTTCCCTGAATATTTTGAGAGGTTTGTCAATTAGTTGTTGCTCATGCTCCACTGAAGATAATATATAGCAGCTAATTAAGGAAGCATGATGTGAGTGATCTTGCCTGGTATTCCATGCCACATATAATCAGGGCAAGCCAAATGTACAGTACTATGGATAAGCATTCTTCTAAGTCTTTCTGGGCTCAGTGTGCTTCGCTTGAAAGGGGCATGAGGATCTTTTTCTCTTCTTCTTCTTCTTGTTGGGTGGTTTTTTTGGTCAACAAAACTTCAGTTTTGAAGCATACATGTTTTCAGTTAATTTGATGCACCATTAACTGAAATGCACAATTTCTATTAATTTATTATTTATTTATTAATTACATTTATAAACCACCCCATCCAGAGGCTCTGGGAGGTGTACAATAACTTTTAAAAAGGCATAAAACCCACAATTAAAACAATGCTAAAACAATATAAAAACATTTCAAAAATGATTAAAACTATTTAAATTTGTACAAGATTCTATGGAAATTACTTTAAAGAAAACAAAAAACAACCTCTTCCAATTAATTCACACTAATAACGTGAGTTGCTACATGAGCTATAGACCTAAGTGCAACTTCTATTACTAATTACTGAACACAATCCAGCCAAAACTTTTTTTTTATTGGAAGAGAGATAAACACATGATTAGCTTTCCTACTGACATTAACGGGATTTAAGCGGTTGACATGGTGCACAACGTTCCATCTGCCTTGTAACAAAATGCGTGCACAGTTGTGCAGGAGCGCTCTTGCACAAAGTGCCGGAATATAAATGTGACAATATGGCAAATAATCATATACTGCTTCTCAACCAAAAATACATAGATAAAAATAAATAAATAAAATGGCTCCCTGTCCCCAAAGGGCTCATAATCTAAAAAAGAAACATGAGATAGGCACTGGCAACAGCCACTAGAGGGATGCTGTGCTGGGTATAGATAGGGCCAGAGGCGTAGCTAGGGGAAAGGGGGCTCGTGTTCATCCCTCTCTCTGGTGGCCCCCCCAGAGTGAAGGAGATAATGAAGAAAATAGGGCAAGATGGACCTGCAGGGCCCTCAGGAGCGGGGGACCCGTGTTCTTTGAACCCTTTCGCTCAATTATAGCTATGCCCCTTGATAGGGCCCATTCTCCCCCTGCTCAATAAAGAGAACCACCACTTTAAAAAGGTGCCTCTTGCTCAGTTAGCAAGGGTTAGATTGTGCAAAGACAATTGCATTAGCGATGGCTATTATTTTCAATGACCGCCGATCATAGAACTGCACTTGCACAACTTTCTGCATTTGCAAAAGAGTGCTCTTGGACAATTGCACACAGATTTTGTAACATGGCAGGCAGAATATTGTGTAGTATATCAACCAAATGAGTGTAACTTTGGCTGGGCCATGCTCAACACAACAGAAATTACATGAAGATCTATAAGATGCAGCAACAAAGTTCCTTCATACTTAGACTTTGTAGTGCCAAAATATACTATACAGCGTGATCAATGTTCAGGTGCTAACATACAGAAAAATAGAAAGTCGGCACCAAGGAACTTGCAATCAAATTTATTTACCAACCTCTGTTTCATTTCCCCCCCCTTTTTTTAAAGCGTTAGGGGAGGGAATTCCTGCTATTGATGAAGACAGTTTTTCCTTATATTCTGGCTGAGTCTCTAACCAGCGATTGATAGCCATTTTCAAAGTTCTGTTTGGGGTAAGTATAAGTCTTTGAAGAGGGAGGTTTGTCATGGGACTGGAGCGCCTCTTTTTAATGATCCAGTTTTCCATTGCTTCTCTCTCATAGGAATAGCCATCTAAAAGAGCAAATTACAAACATCTCTGAAACAGGGATATATAATCTGCAATAAAACTCTACAATTTTAAAAGCACACTTTAGAAAAGGGTCTTAACAGCTGTTGTACGAAAATGCAGAACAAAATGGAAGATCTCAAGCTTACTTTAATTCAGGCAGGAAATCTCTTTAGGGATCGCCTTGATTTGAAACACATCCAACAAGACATTCGTGCAATACACAATAAAACTTTCTTCCAGAGAGTCTGTTTGGAACCCAATAGCAGCATCCTTACACTCCACAAACAGTTCTGCTAGGGATTGTGTGTGCGCAGAAGTAGGCTTCATTGAATGTCATCCCTAGCTTCACTGGGCATCACATATGCCACTGCACAAAGCAAACAATAACTTAGTCCATTGGTTGTGCTCTGCATGTGTACCATTTCAATAGATCTGTACAGACCATCACACATTTAAGTTGATCAATCTAACACAAATCACAATTCCATCTGTTAGCCAGTGTATCAGGTAGGCATGCCTTAACTAGTGCCAGAAAAGAAACTTAATACGGAGCTGCTAGCATAAACTACATGTACTGGATTTGTTGAGAGGCGAGATCAATAGATTCACCACAGGATCATTCTCAGACATGCCAAATACATTCATCCTTGTGGATGGACTGAAACAACAGAAAGCAGTTAAACATTTTTGGGATTTTAAGTGCTGTTCCTACTTAGGAACAGGAAGGGATAGGAAAGAAGCACAAAACATGTAAACCATCATGAGGCAACTCATCGTGAAGGGCCACAGCATATGCCTCACACACAGAAAGTTCCAAGTTCAATCCCTGTCATCTTCCATTAAAAAGGATCTCATCAATCAAGGCAGGGAAAGACTTCCACTCTGCCTAAGACCTTGAGCTCACCAGCTCCAGTAGGCCATATTGGACTAGATTATTATTATTATTATTATTATTATTATTATTTACATGTATATCCCACTCTTCCTCCAAGGAGCCCAGAGTGGTGTACTACATACTTAGGTTTCTCCCCACAACAACCCTGTGAAGTAGGTTAGGCTGAGAGAGAAGTGACTGGCCCAGAGTCACCCAGCTAGTTTCATGGCTGTTTGGGGATTTGAACTCGGGTCTCCCTGGACCCAGTGAGTTAGTCATCACAGGTTTGTTTTTTTAGTATTGTGCACGTTTGGCCCCAAAGTCCCAAGCAGGGGTGTAGCTACAACTCAAAAGGGGGTGGGGGAAGAATGCCTCTGGGCCCCTGAGGGAGGGGTCCTGCTAGCTGTGGGACAGTTTGCTCTTTACTCTTCCCCTCCCCCCCCGCGCCCCCTCCCCGGTACACTGCTGGCTTCTGACCAGTGGAATAATCTCAGCTTCAAAAAAGTCAACCCCTCTCTAGGGCAATATATATGGGGGGAGGGGGGAGAAAGATGACTATGGATGTGTGAGTTTGTCCCCAAAGGACTACTAACTAGGCAAAGAGGCACCTTTTTAACATGGTGATTCTCTTTATTTAGCAGGGGGAGAGTAACTGGCCCTATCCACCCCCAGCACAGTACTTCCAGTGACTGTTGCTGGTGTGTGTCTTATGTTTCTTTTTAGACTGTGAGCCCTTTGGGGACAAGGAGCCATCTTATTTATTTATTATTGCTCTATGTAAACCACTTTGGACACTTTTGTTAAGAAGTGGTATATAAATATTTGTTGTTGCTGCTGCTTTAAGGAAGAATCCTTAAAGCCCTTGAAAGTAGTCTTCAAAGGAGACAATAAGGCTATGCACATGATCCAAATTTATTTATTTATTTTATTTTATTACATTTTATATCCCACTCTTCCTCCAAGGAGCCCAGAGCGGTGTACTACATACTTAAGTTTCTCCTCACAACAACCCTGTGAAGTAGGTTAGGCTGAGAGAGAAGTGACTAGCCCAGAGTCACCCAGCTCGTTTCATGGCTGAATGGGGATTTGAACTCGGGTCTCCCCGGTCCTAGTCCAGCACTCTAGCCACTACACCATGCTGGCTCTACACAATGCAAGTGGTATGTGAGAGAAGCTGGGCTGCCGTAGCCTCGGTTAGGCTGCCTGTGTGAATAGGCTCTATTTTAAACAACTGGGGAGGGGGATGCAGCACCTCTGTCCATCGAGCAATGACCCAAGCATCCAACTGTTTGGTTGCACGCAGCAGCCAGGCATGTAGGGATGTTCAGGAACTGGCCGACCGGCAGCTCGGTGGCTGGGGGGTGGGTTACCTTCAAGGGACCGGGAGGGTGCTCTTACTCCCACACTGCATTCCCCCCACTGGCGCTGTGCTCAAAATCGCTGCGCGGGGTGGCAGCGTACCTTCTTGCTGCCCCGGTCAGCATCAGGGCAGAAGTGGCCGGTGCACATGCATGACGCATACACCAGTTCTGGTCTGATGCTGCCTGGGGTGGCAAGAATGTACACTTCTGCCCTGTGTGGCGGTCTTGAGCATGATTTTGAGCACCAGTGGGGAAAACATGGTGGGGAGTGGCGGGGAGAGCACCCTTCCAGTCCCTTAAAGGTAACCCCACCACCACCAAACCACCGAAACTTCCGGAGAACCAGTTTGGCGGCCCACAAAAGGACGGCTGAACCGGTCCAGGCACATCCCTGTGAGGTGTATAGCCCTGCTCACATGATCAAAAGGGCATGAGCAGCAGCAGTGTGCAAATGTGGAGGCTGAACCCAGCACCTGTTCCCTCCTCTCAGGCAGAGAACTGGTCCTCTGAACACACTGCTAGAGCAGCGCAGAACCACGAGGCAGCGGCTGTTTGCACAGGCTATGAGCTATGGACGCCTATGCAAAAGTTGTCAGTGGGTAGCTTTTAATAGAGGAAGAGGGTCCAAATCGTCCCCCGCCTCCAGTAGTCTACTAGAACAGTAGCTAAAGGGCTGATCCCAAAAACTAGGGAGATTTGAGCACTGATTTGCTACTGATGTATACCCAACAAGCAGCTGCAGCCAATCACAGCTTCCTGCCAAATGTATCTGTCTGATACGTTTAAAAAAAAACACTTCTCACATTCATATCCTGCATATAATATGTGAAATGTCCCTCAGTCTTCCTCTGTTAATTATCTTTCTCTCCTTCTTCCCTGCCTCTGTTATCTCTAAAGTAAAGTGGTCCGTCAAGTCGATTTTGATTCCTGGTGCCCACAGAGCCCTGTGGTTTTCTTTGGTAGGGGTTTACCATGGCCTCCTCCCAGTGGGGATTCAAAACGGCAACCTTCTGCTTGTTAGTCAAGCATTTCCCCGCTGTGCCACTTAAGGTGAATTCTCCCTTTGCTAAGCAGGGTCCAACCTGGTTTGCATCTGAATGGGAGACTACATGTGAGCTCTGTAAGATATTTTCCTTAAGAGATGGTGCTGCTCTGGGAAGAGCACCTGCATGTTTGCATGCAAAGGGTTCCAAGTTCCCTTCCTGGTATCTCCAAGATACGGCTGAGAGAGGCTCCTGTCTGCAACCTTGGAGAAGCCACTGCCAGTTTGTGTAGACAATACTGAGCTAGATGAACCAATGGTCCGACTCAGTATATGGCAGCTTCATATGTTCCTACCACACAGTTGTTAAATGAAGCTGGGATTCATTGGCTGGGATTCTCAAGACATCACTTCTATTACTTATTTTAATACTGACTTTAAAATTGCTTTCCAAAAGTTCATCACCGAGCTGTCAAAGGAATCATCAGAGCTGGTAAGTAAAGTCCCCTGTGCTCCCCTGTGCTCACTGCCTTTCATGTATAAAATAGAACCACCCCAAAAGTGGCGTGACTAGGCAGCAAACTGCAATGGACAATCTGCATTTTAATCGACCTTATTCAGCAGTGCTGAAAGCTGGGGACGGGGGGTGGGTGGGTGGGGAGATCATGTAAACATTTCCAGTTTCTTGTGAAAAGCCGCTGCTTGCTTATGTTCAAAGTCACAAAACCATGTTTATTTGGAGATTCACTGAGCACCTGTCAATACATGTGGTTGCTCCCCGTCATTTCTTCTTTTTGAAATAAGAGGAAGAAATGAACCACAGTGTTTGCGTTCAGCACTATCCGGGTGTAAGATACATCAATGTGAGAAAACTGAAGAGGCACTGAAATATCAACCATCATACATTTGCTGTACTACTGTCTAATGCATCTTATAAAAGAAAATGTTCCCCATTGCCCATACAATGAAAGAAACAAGGAGAGAGCATGACCAATGGGAAAGAGAGAGTGAGTTCAAACAGGAATATAGCTTATTGTGGATGGGGCCACAGTTCAGTGACAGAGCATCTGCTTAGCATGCAGAAGGTCCCAGGTTCACTCCCTGGCATCTCCAGGTCGGGGTGGGATGGGAAAGACTCCGGAGAGCCACTGCCAGGCAGTGCAGCTAGCAATACTGAGCTACATGGACCAATGGCCTACGATGGCTTCCCACATTCCTGTTCAGCAGAGTCGGGCAGTCATCATGAGTTGGGCACTTCCGGAACAGTTCCAGCTCCAGTACTGTGAACGGGACCCACAGACTTGGGCATCCAGCCATGGGATGCCTGCACACAACAGCAGAGTTTGCTGAATGTGCAGGTCTCAGCCCCACTTGAACAGCTGCGCATAACCATCCCTTGCTGTTCGGGGTAATGGTATCCAATATATTGAATATTACAAGTATAAACAAGTTTCCCTACAGCAGGAATACTCCCAGGAAATACAAATGAGAACATAAGAGAGAGCTGGTCTTGTGGTAGCAAGCATGACTTGTCCCATTAGCTAAGCAGAGTCTGCCCTGGTTGCATTTGAATGGGAGACTAGAAGTGTGAGCATTGTAAGAGATTCCCCTCAGGTGATGGAGCTGAGGTTTCAAGTTCCCTCCCTGGCAGCATCTGCAAGATAGGGCTGAGAGAGATTCCTGCCTGCAACCTTGGAGAAGCCGCTGCCAGTCTGTGAAGACAATACTGAGCTAGATGGACCAATGGTCTGACTCTGTATATGGCAGTTTCCTATGTTCCTAAGAGCAACCCTCCTGGATCAAACTAATGGCCCATTCAGTCCAGCATCCTGCTTCCCACAATGGCAATCAGATGCCCCTCCGGGAAGCCCACAATCAAGGTACTGTGGGTAACCAACCTCTGTAGCCATTGCTCCCCATCAACTCGAATTCAGAGGAATACTGTCTCTGAACTTGGAAGTAGTATACAGTCATTGACAGAGATCAGCAATAGAAATAGTGTATGCATATTGTGCACCTTAAAGATATGGATTCATTTGCAGTCGAGCCTCTTTCTTTGCACCCAAATAACGAGCACAGATAAGGTTGCTCTGCCACACCTACCTGCAGCAATGACTGGCTCTTTCATAAGCTCTCTTGTTATGGGACACAGGAATTCGTCGGGGATCCCCACACAGCCAGATTTCATCTCAGTTGTCAGCTTCTCAATGTTACGCAGCACCTTACTCCGGAGACCTAGAGATTCTGGAAAGATGTTCAGATATTGGTCACATGAGATCATACACCTCTCAGTATATAGATCAGCCTTGAAAATAAGTATGAATACACAATATGGAACTGCCCTTTACCAATTAAGAACAATTTGTATTGTTGCACTTTATCAGTAGTCTGGAAGGTTTTTTTTAAAGTTGTTTAGCATAAAATGCTAATTGAATTCTATCTTCCTGTGGAAATTCACTTCCACACATGCAGAACAGTGTTTGTAGAAAAGGATGGATCCTACTCACCCTTTGTTGGAAGTTAAGGACTTTGCGCTGTCTCGTCTCTGACAGTGGAGGACAGACTAGTGAGTCAGAGGGCTAGAGGATCAAGACATTGGTCATCCCTTCTCCACTGCTCTGACACTATCCCTTTGAAATGTAGATTGCTGCTCTTGGGGATTTACTTCCTTCCTCTCCTCTCTTCCCTACCTGGCCTTCTACCTTGCAACATGGCAAGCCTCTCTCCCTGCACCATATGTGGAGAGAGGATGCAGAATCCATCTGCATCCAGCTAGATAGATAGATTAGAGATCCTAACTCTTCACTTTCCTATCTAGAATGGAGTTCCTTAATAAATGCCTTATATATTGATTTGAAACTATGAATTGGCTCCAAGTTACTTTACTCTCAGCACACACGCATGCCTAACTAAACTACCGCTGTGTTGTGCCTCTGTGCACTCTGCTATAATGAGAAAGGGATTCTCTCACCACAGAGAATTTCCAACACCCTTTGTATAGGACCTGGTACTCAAGATGTAATTTAGAAAATAATTGGGGCAGGGGGGAGAGATGGGAGCAGATCGGTCTGGTGGTGAACACAGGATATACCCTTCCTTACTCTTACTGTGTACCCTCAGTGAATCTGAATGAATATGACAATCCTGTACTTTGTTTCAGTGGGCTTTCCTGTCCTCATTTAACTGTTGTTTATGTTGTTACATGGCAATTAGAGCTTGGGGAAAAGAGGCTGGTTCTATTTGGATGGTAATGAAGTGCTCTTCCAAAGAGGTGTCACAAACAATCAAAGGGGCTAATGAAATGCTATGTGAACCACCTGCCGGTCACCTTCTCTTCAATTAAATGCCTCTAGGAGAAGGGAAAACCAACACAAGAGGACAAGAACCAAACAATTAACATAAAAGAGTGAAAAGAAGGGTCCATGGTCCACACTCTCATGGTTCATGAACTTCAAGAGCATTCATTTATCCTCACAAAAGACTACTTAAATCTGGTAAATACTATATTCTTCGAAAGACAATTGCAGCCCTATCCTATGCAGAGTTAGGCACGCCTAAGACCATGGATTTCAAAGGGCTTAGGCATGTTTAACCTTGCATTGGCTGTAAGAGAAAGATAACAAGAGAGGCATATGCCCACAGAGAGCTTACTAGGACAGGCCATTTCGATACTGATTCATGTGACTGGCACAGAAAGCAAAACACATATTTTTGTATCTACAAAGTCAAATACTTTCAGACTGTGTAACTCCAATTGCAAATAAGATGTGATATTTTTCTTTTATGGCTATCAAGCTCATGGCCGCTTATTTTATTCGTCTATTATTCCATGGACAGAAAGTGTTTTCCCTGAGTTTGCAATGTATATTAAAAGGACTTATGAGTGGAAAAGGCTGCCTTAGAATTGTAAGAGATTTTACTACTTGACTAAGGAAACAGGATTGGCTTACATTCTCACAATATTAATATATTCATTTTTAAAATATTTCATTTTTTAAATAAAAGATTGCAACAAAGGGACACAGGAACATAGGAAACTGCCATATACTGAGTCAGACCATTGGTCTATCTAGTTCAGTATTGTCTTCACAGACTGGCAGTGGCTTCTCCAAGGTTGCAGGCAGGAATCTCTCTCAGCCCTATCTTGGAGAAGCCAGGGAGGGAGCTTGAAACCTTCTGCTCTTCCCAGAGTGGCTCCATCCCCTGAGGGGAATATCTTGCGGTGCTCACACATCAAGTCTCCCATTCATATGCAACCAGGGCAGACCCTGCTTAGCTATGGGGACACGTCATGCTTGCTACCACAAGACCAGTTCTCCTCTCCAAAACCACCGCAAAACTACGATTAGTTCCAGGGTTCTACTATTTCATTCATTCTTTTATATATCACGTCTAAAATACAATTTCACAAGGTGGCATGCACATTTAAAAGTGGGAATACACTATACAAAAATATAACACAATATTAAATCATTAAAAATGGCTCAAAGGGAAAGCCAAAGGCATGTAACAAAAGGGTAACCCAACTTTTTCAGCATTTTACTGCTAAAATACATTTGTAAATCTTTAAGGTGCCATCAGACTCTCTGCTGTTTTTGCTGCTTCAGATGACTACTTCTCTGGATTTAGAAGGGGACAGCTTGAAGGGAGGGTGGGGGGAATGCTGTTGAGCATCTTGCAGAGAGAGAAATTTCTGTCTGGTCTGCTTGCACACTGACAGATAGCATGCAGGATGAAGTGAGGCTCCTGACACAAAAAGGTTGGAACAGAAATTGATGTATCGTGTTTACAGACATCACAACCTGTTGAAGTCGACTGAGGCAGAAAAAAAAGAGAACAGAACCATTTCACAGCTGCTGTATTTATAATACCGAGGGGAAAATCCGAACAGAAACAGTCACTCCTTTATCAACACTAGTTCACCTAACGTGAATTTGTCAGGAAGTATGTTTCCTAGACTATGGGAAACACCTATATTGGGCAGCAGCGATATAAGAAGATGCTGAAAGGCATCATCTCATACTGGCAATGGTAAACCCCTCCTGCATTTTACCAAAGAAAACCACAGGGCTCTGTGGGCACCAGGAGTCGACACCAACTCGACGACACACTTTTCTTACTTATTTCCGACTGCATATCATTGTTGATTAAAATGATATAGTGCCATTTTTAGGCAGGAAAAAGAACCAAGTTGCTAAGCTTTAGCTTTTAGTCTTCCAGAGGCCCAAAATTCAACATGTCTCCAAAATTCAAAAGATATAAAGGCAGATTTTCTGTTCTAGCTTCATGGTGCAATGCTCCATCTTAAGGCCAAGAGGGTACTATACTGCACAACTTTGCTAGCCTATGAATACCACTGATGTGCTACAGAGGGGACCTCCTAATATTACACAGGCTAAGGCACTGTAACTGTATAAGAACTTACAGAAGAATGCATTCAAAAAAGGTCACCGGAGGAATAAATAGAAGAAAATTAATATAAAGGAAAGCTATCCAGGAGAAGGTTAAATTAAGTAAACAGTCTACATTTAATGTTGTATGGACATTGGTATTATATGATTTATTTAAAATAATCTAGGAAGTGTATTTTATAGAGAGATGTAGATTTTGTTATCCAATTAAACGAAAAGTAGACAAAACAATATTTTACTGAGAGCAGGACTTAAATTAAGCATCCAACTGTCTGGAAAGAGACATAAATGGTCTGATCACGCCCACATAAATATGGGTCTCATGGCTAGGCCTGTGTGCATAAACTGCAAATAGGGGAGGGGGCACAAGGAGCAGCCTGCCCACCACGCTCCCACGCGGCTAATTCCCCCAGAATTATGGAGGGCAGCAAGTCATGCTCTTGAAAATACTTGAGATTCCGTTTACTCCCTGCATCCCATAACTGGTCTCATGATGACAAGCTCTGCCAAATCTCCCTCTTATTTGCTTATCTGTAGCTTCTAATTAGTTCTCAGTGGTGTCTTTACATGTCCCAGTGCGCAGGCAACAAGTTATTGTGCTGATTTTTCCACAGTGTTGGTGCGTGCACTAGAGGTCAGCCTAACTGGGGACTCTTCTCTCTTGCCTCACTGCTTTCAGTTTCCATATAACCCCACCACCAGCATTATCCAATTAGTTTTAACTGATAAGCTTGACAACTTTGGCCTCCTTGAAGATTTAGAGAAATGCACGCAGAAGCACTTCCTTTTTCCTTTCTTAAAAAAAAAAAAAAAGCCCAACAGAACTGCAAACTACAGAGCTACGAACATTTGAGAGGGGTTCCAACTTTTGGGTGATGTATAGAAAGAAGGTCAGGACTAGTGAATCTGAAAGCCTAATGATCCCACTTGGATCGCTCACACTGCCGCAGAAGGGCTGATTCAGAGAACTGTGGAACAGAAAGCAACTCAAAACCAATATAGTCCAAATTAAAGCTCTAGGCCAGGGATGGGGAACCTTGGCACTCCAGCTGTTTTTGGACTAAAACTCCCATAATCCCCAGCCACAGAGGCCAATAGCTAAGGATTATGGGAATTGTAGGCCAACATCTGCAGGAGTGCCAAGGTTCCCCATCCCTGCTCTAGGCTGTCACACACAAGTAAACCCATATTATACAATTGTAGTGAATGGCAAAGAGCTTTCCTTCGAATAGAACGTGGTAGACGTAAATGGTAATACACTGCAAACCAGGTTACTCAAGCCGGCATAAGCAGCGAGGTGGCCAAATTTGCAGATGATACCAAACTCTTTCAGGTAGTAAAATCCAAAACAGACTGTGAGGAGCTCCAAAAGGATCTCTCCAAACTGGGTGAGTGGGAGACAAAGTGGCAAATGTGGTTCAATGTTGGCAAGGGTAAAGTGATGCACATTGGGACGAAAAAACCCAACTTCAAGTATACGCTGATAGGATCTGAGCTGTCGGTGACGGACCAGGAGAGGGATCTTGGGGTTGTGGTGGACAGCTCGTTGAAAGTGTCGACTCAATGTGCGGCAGCTGTGAAAAAGCCCAATTCCATGCTAGGGATCACTAGGAAGCGGATTGGGGGGAAATTGCTAATATTGTAATGCCCTTATACAAAACTATTTTTATTTATTTATTTTTACATTTTTATACCGCCTTTCATTAAAAGAAAATCCCAAGGCGGTTTACAAAAATTAAAAACATACAATAAAAGCAGTAAAAACAACAAGCTAAAAACAAGCATAAAAACAGACAACAAATAAAAACACACAAGAACAGCAGTAAAAAATGATTATGTAAAAGCCTGGGTAAAAAGCCAAGTCTTTAAAAGCTTTCTAAAAGCTGTGATGGAGTCCAAGGAACGAATGGCCACTGGGAGAGCATTCCAGAGTCTAGGAGCAGCAACAGAGAAGGCCCTGTCCTGAGTGCATGACAGCCGGGCCTCCTTCATTGTCGGCACCCGGAGCAGGGCCCCCTCAGATGTCCTAGTCAAGCGGGCAGAAACCCTTGGGAGCAGGCGGTCCCTCAAATACCCCGGGCCCAAACCGTTTAGGGCTTTAAAGGTCAAAACCAGCACCTTGAATTGGACCCGGAAACAAACCGGCAGCCAGTTCAGCCACACCTGGAGTACTGTGTACAATTCTGGTCACATATCTTAAAAAGGGTATTGTAGAACTGGAAAAGGTGCAGAAGAGGCAACCAAGATGATCAGAGGCCTAGAGCACTTTTCTTATGAGACAAGACTATAACACCTAGGGCTTTTTAGTTTTTAGTTTAGAAAAAAGACGACTGCAGGGAGACATGATAGAGGTCTACAAAATCATGCATGGTGTGGAGAAAGTGGATAGAGAGAAATTCTTCTCCCTCTCACATAACACTAGAACTAGGGGTCATCCCATGAAATTGATTGCCAGGAAATTTAGGACCAACAAACAGAGGTACTTTTTCACACAACGCATAATCCACTTGTGGAATTCTCTGCCACAAGGTGTGGTGACAGCTAACAACCTGGATGGCTTTAAGAGGGGTTTAGATAACTTCATGGAGGAGAGGTCTATCAACGGCTACTAGTTGGAGGGCTATAGGCCCCCTCCAGCTTCAAAGGCAGGATGCCTCTGAGTACCAGTTTCAGGGGAGCAACAGCAGGAGAGAGGGCATGCCCTCGACTCTTGCCTGTGGCTTCCAGCGGCATCCGGTGGGCCACTGTGTGAAACAGGATGCTGGACTAGATGGGCCTTGGGCCTGATCCAGCAGGGCTGTTCTTATGTTCTTAAGTAAAACAAGCCACATGCTACAAAGAAAGGTATACTCCAGAGCGACCAGTCTGGAGAACTTCCCTTTGAAACTGAAACGGAGGTGCTGAAACAGCAGGAAAGACAAACAGACGGGCCAGCCAATGAAGCTGGATGCCAGTGCTTGGCCTGTAATAGGAAGCAGCAGTGCAACAGGGTGAAGGGCAGAGAGCATCCCGGAAAGTGAGGGTGAAGGGGGTGGTGTCAATGCCAGGCTCTGGAGTAGTGAATGGAGCCAGTGAGGCAGGGTCATCAAGTGGAGAAGAAAGGGAAAAGAACAGGGGCTGTGGAGAGAAAGAAAAGGTGGCAGTAGCAGGCAGGTGGGATGACATTTGTGGCTGGGGAGTGGGGCGTCAGCACTTGCTGCCCCATGGCACATTCTGTGCATGGAACTGTTCTCTAACTTCACCTCAAGGCAGAGCCACCCCTGCGTTCCAATAGGAAATCATCATTCAGTTTTCCAAACTAGCCCCATGTGGCCACATGTATTGTCATAGCTCCAAAGAATTTTAACAGCCTATCTGAACAGGTCGTAAAGAGAATGCCCAACATCAACAAATCTAAAGTTCTATCAAATATTTATTCTTACCAATTTTCAAATCACCAGCCAAACTCTCTTTTGTGAGGCTCAGCAATTCACCACCATCAATGTTGTTCTTTCTGAAAATCTCCACTAGCTCTTCTAATCCATGTTTGCAGAGCCACGCTGAAACGTCTTCTTCTGACCAGTTCTCGACAGATAACTTTGGTTCCTCCATTAGAGCATTTCCTCAGAGGAGATTAAATGGAAAATGTTGCCTAAGAACATATGTCTTAGAGGAAAGTTGAAATATTGCCCAAGCTTTTGAAGGTTGCTCTCAGTATAGCTCTTCCTATTTTTTTAGTAGCAAACTTCAGAAAGTGCTATCTAAAACATGCACTTCCTTGACATATTGTGCACTAATTAAAAGGCAAATGACATCTTCTGCTCTTAACAATCCATGCTGTTCTCATGCCTTGGACTATAAGATCATGGGAAAGATGTGCCTGTGGACTTCAGAGCCACTACCTTTCAGAGTAGAACATATTAGGATCACACCTGCTCCACTTAGGCCCCCCAGCTGCTTTTGAACTACAACTCCGACAATCCCCAGCCACAGTGACCAATAGCCAGGGATTATGGGAACTGTAGGCCAACATCTGCAGGAGGGCCGAAGTTGAGCAGCCCTGGGCTAGATGGACCATTCACCGAACAGTGGAAGGCAGCTTCAGACAGAAGGTGCTGTTCTACAGATTGTACCTTATGCCAATAAGTTTAACAAATGGTCATGTAAAGTTTCTTGGGGCAACTGCTAAGCTATAAATGATGAGACGACTGTACCAACCTGTGAAAAGTTGCTCTGATTCAAATTGCCAGATGTTCACACACTTATCCATTGAACCTGTAGCAAATAATGGCATATCTGGTGCAAAGGCACAAGTTGTAACATATCTAGAAATAAAAGCAACATGGTGAATACATATCCCACATCAAATGTTCCTCTTGGCTTATATTATGAAAAGATATGCTAATAACAAACCTGGTATGCTGAGTCAAAATGTGTAGGATGTTTCCAGTGTTCTGCCAACAACAACAAATATTATTTTTATTAGAGCAACCAAAACCCCAACTTTCAATCAATAATCTAAATTTCCAATGGAAGTTTCAGTCAAAAGAGTACAGATGTCAGGAAGGTATTTTACTACTCCAGTTACAGAAATGTGTCACTAAGCAGCACAGAAATCAAACTATTTGCCTAAAGCTGAAGTTGAATCAATTACCTCTTTTCTCTGGCAAAAGAGAACACTATCAGCAGATGCTGATCTATTTTCTGCCACCCTGTGCTATAAATGGTGCCACCCAAATCTATTTCTCCATATCGACCTCATCAGGAAATGGCTTAACTTCCCTAAACGCCAGGAAGTAATGGGCTGGATGAGGGATAACAAAGAGAAGTTGAATGCAAATAAGACAGAGGTACTGACTGTGGGGGATTGGGACCCAAGAAATAGTTTCAATTTGCCTGTTCTGGATGGGGTTACACTCCCCTGAAAGATACATAGCTTAGGGGTACTCCTGGGTCCAAAACACTCTCTGGTTTCTCAGGTTGAGGAAGTGGTCAGAAGCGCTCATTATCAGCTTCAGCTGATATGTCAGCTACGCCCATTTCTGGAGGTAAATGACCTTACAACAGTGGTGCATATGCTGGTAACCTCTAGGCTCGACAACTGTAATGCATTCTAAGTGAGGCTGCTTTTCTATGTAGTTTGGAAACTACAGTTAGCACAGAATGCGGCAACCAGACTGGTCTCTCAGACAACCCGAAGGGACCATATAACACCAATTTTAAAAGGATGGCACTGGCTGCCGATATGTTTCTAAGCAAAATACAAAGTGCTGGTTATTACCTATAAAGCTCTCAACGGCTTGAGTCCAGGGTACTTAAGAGAGCACCTTCTTTGTCATGAACTATGCTGCCTACCCTGTTTCCCCGAAAGTAAGACCTACCCCGAAAGTAAGACCTAGCAGTAATTTCTGATGTACCGCTAATTGCCCTAGTGCATTTTTGGGGGCTAAAATTAATATAAGACACTGTCTTATTTTTGGGGAAACACGATATTAAGACCATCTGGGGAGGTCCAGTTATGGTTGCCACCAGCTCATTTGGTGGGAACTCAGGACCTGGCCTTCTCTGTGGTTGCCCCGGGGCTTTGGAATATGCTCCCTGTCAAAATAAGAGCAACCCCATCTCTGATTGCTTTCAAGAAGGCCTTCAAGACACACCTGCTTTCTCAGGCTTTTAACTGAAATTAATTTTAAAACTTTTTATTGTTTTTATCCTATGTTTAAACTTTTATATTCTGTTAAATTATTTTAATTGTTTTTACTCTGTTTTATATTTGTTGTTTTAAATTGTGTACATCACCTAGAGATACATACCAGGTGGCATATAAATAGGATAGATAGATACACAGATGACCCTCAATGAAATTCATTCACAGAAATAAAATGCATCTTACATTTGTAGTACTGTGGCACAGAACATTTCAGATGAACCAATCACTTAATATATTAACAATTATGTTTTCCTTAGTAGACAAACTATTTAGAATTATCAGGGGTGCAAAGCACACACCCCACAAGCATTTGAGTTCTCTGCCTCATTTTACTGAATTCCACCCCCCACCCCCGGCCACCAAACCTGATCACCCATATCTTCAATGCCCATTACATATTCTTCTCTACTCCAGAAGTGTATCTTCTCTTTCCCAAAATATTTTAAGTGAGGAGCTGCTCCTCAAGCTTTGTCTGCATCCCTGAGAATTATATTGCATTTGTGAAAACAAAACAATAACTGAAACACAACTAGAATTCAGCTGCAATCTCCAAATTAAGAAGCAGACAAAAAAAATCCAGTGGTTAGCATAACTGGCCACTAGATGTTACCCTTCACAAACATATTTTGGTATTTTCATTTCCACTACATGAATAAGAAACTTATGAGGATTTTCTTCCTTTGAGGGGGAAAAAAGTAGTTTAAGCAGTATTTTCAGAACAATTTGGAAGATTTGGTCCCCAAAATACCTATCCAAACTTAGATGGCCACTTCAAGCTTCTGACAAAGTGGGCTCTCTGTTGGCCTTTAACAAAAACAAGACTCTCTTATTTTTGCTGCAGCTAATACAGATACCCATTTACTGTTAAAATATATCTCAAACTAACATACTCATATTATTAGATGGACATTGTATTCCATCACATGGAAAATTAGTAGGCTAGTTTCCCTGTCTTATTAAATGGACTACAGTATTTTGTAGAAGGCAAAGTGTTATAAAACATACACCTTGTAATTACAAAATTTATAATGATCAATCGTCATATTTATGAGATTAAGAAGACTGTTTTCCATATTCCTTATCAATTTGCAATTTCGGGTAGTCAGGAAGGGTCCTTGAAAGCAAGAAGAAATTCAATGAATGTGGTCCAATCCCAGCATCGTGTGTGTGAATCTATTCTGGTGGGATAACACAAAAGAGAAACGGCCTACCTATACAGCTGTTTAGGAACACACAGGCTGAAGGTGCTCTGTGTCAAACACCGACCAGCATGGGAGAAGCAGGGGAAAGAGACTGCTTAGATTAGTCTAGGTATCCTCTTCTTGCCCACCCACCCACACTCTGGCCTAACACACTTGTGAGGCTCCTCCTTTCCCCAGCTCTGCTCTTATGTTAACCATAACACATAAAACAAGACAAAGAGCTATTTGCATACTCTAAACCTTCTGTTGCAACAGTTGCTTAGTTTCACGCCTCAACATTCTTCATAAAGATATCAGCAGCCCTACCCTTTGTCCTGTTTTGGCTTCTAGAGTAAAGCCAACATCCTAATGCAAGAAAAATGTGGGCAGAGCCATGTAGCTCTGCACTGCTTGCATTGGAAAATGGTTCAGTTCCTTCATTGTTAGATAGCCCTAGAAAAGTAAAGTGTGCTGTCGAGTCGGTGTTGACTCCTGGCGACCACAGAGCCCTGTGGTTGTCTTTGGTAGGGGTTTACCTTTGCCTCCTCCCGCGCAATATGAGATGACACCTTTCAGCATCTTCCTATATCGCTGCTGCCCGATAGAGGTGTTTCCCATAGTCTAGTCTGGGAAACATACCGGCATCCTCTGGCTTGCTATTCAAGTCATTTCCCCACTGCGCCATTAGGTGGCTTAGATAGCCCAAGAACCATTCGCATATTAAATTGTTAAATACTTACGGTTGCAAAAAGCATCACAGTTTTGTCCACAGACCTGATAAGAAATAAATTCAAAGGGGAATGACATGGCAGGACTATGGCAACACATACCTTGCAGCAGGGATGAAGCACAGTCTCAAACAGAGCATACAGCTGTAACCAACTGGAGATACTAGCAGTGATTATAGCAGAACTCAGGGTGCTAGTGTTAGAGACCATGATCCAGAGATCAGCATCAGGCACTGGCCTGCTTCAGATGAACATCTAGCAATAGCAATAGCAATAGCACTTACATTTATATACCGCTCTATAGCCGGAGCTCTCTAAGCGGTTTACAATGATTTAGCATATTGCCCCCAACATTCTGGGTACTCAAGCATGGTTCATGTTATTATGAATGAACCTTTTGCTTATGTGCTCCTAATTTCCTCTCTTCTTCTTCAGTGCATGCTAGGTGGACTGGAGAGCAAAAGCATTTGCGTTCACTTTTGAATAAACCACACTTATGGATGCCTTATAAGGTTTATATACCTTATGTCCAGACTCAGGGAATTTTTGTTCTAACCCAACTTCCCAACATTCCAAAGCATCAGTGTGCATCAGAGTATCAAATCATGCACTGAGAAGAGGAGAGGAGAGATGTGCACAGAACCAGTTCCATACACATCCCTAGAGGAGAGGGAGGAGAGGGCAGGGATGTGCACAAGCCCAAGGTTTGCCACAGCTCATTCATGATCACCTAAACCATTGTCTTTAAATGATCGTCCAAAGTGAGTCATTTATTCACCTCACACTATGGAGCCCAGCCTGCTTTGACAGTTCAAGAGGATGGGGAAAGCATGCTGGCAGGATAGGAGCTACACTAGCCAATGCATAAGCAGCTCTGAATGTTGTTCATGGATGGAACTGAGAATTTAAACAAAACAAAAATCAGTAAAACCTTGTTCAATAGTTCCAGTTCCTTCTGCTCAAGGTGTAGTTCTGTTTCCTGAACACTTTCTACCTACCCACTTTGACCCGTGACCTTGGATTCTGCATAGCTCTGACCTGCTCCTCACTTAATCAGGAGAGGGACAAAATGCCCAAGATTTTGAAAGATCAGCCAAAAGCAATTTACATATGCAGAAGGAATTGTGCTACTGTTGCACAGAGGTATGCATGGATCTGTGCTATGAAGAACCCACTTGGAAAGCCGTGTAAAACACACTGCTCTCCTACATTCTCTCCTGCTTCTCTCCTTCAAGCTGCAAAATCTGGCTCTAGGAAAAGAGAGAATTTCACAAGCATTTTCGCTGTACACACATTGCAAAAAGCATTAGGAACTGGCCCATTGTGGGCGGGGCTGCGGTGGTAATATAATGCCACACAGAGAAAAGGTCACGTTTCAATTTTAGGACAGACCAAAAAGTATTGAACTAAAAAGTATTGAGTTTAGGATAGACTAAGAAGTAAGGGAACTGGCTGATGACCCTGACTAAGGGAGTGTGTGCGCACTCAGAGCCCTTATGCAGCTCCCCCAGGGCCTTGTGGAGCCACAGGGCAAATACTTCCCAGCAGCACTACTCATGCTCCAGAAGCATTTGGAAATGCATCCCTGAAGGTCAGGGACATGTTTCTGACCTTGCAAAGTGCTTCTGGCATGCAAGCAGTGCTTGGGAAGATTAGCTCTCTGGTGAAACAGTGTGCACACTGGACTGGGCATCCCCACAGACCCTCCTTACATGCGTGTTTTATTTGTCAGGAGATCAGCCACTGTTTGGAAGGACTCTATGCAGCCTCCGCTGTTAATGTAATGTGATACTGTAGCAAGTCAAAATACATTGCCATTAAACATAAAGTCTATCTTTACTAATTCCAAACAAATTTAAGTTCATTAAAAGGAGCACCTTTATTGCTATTTTCATTTATTTATTAATTTTTACATTTATATCCCATAGGTTAGGCTGAGAGAAGAGTCACCCAGTGAGTTTCAGGGTTGAATAGGAATTCGAACTTGGCTCTTCCCAGTCCTAGTCCAACACTCTAACCATTATGCTATGCTGGCTCTCTATAAAAACAGAGAAAACCAAGTGCCCAAGTAAACAGAGCAAACTATCATGAAGTTGAAGCAAAGAAGACTCTTACCCAGAGACTAATGTTCGCCCATCACAGGAAAAAGCACAAGCCAAAACTGGGGCAGTATGTCCATTCAATGTGCACTTACATTTCAGTTCAAGGCCTATACATTTTTCAGAAAGAATATATTATTAATAAAAAGGCCTTTATCAAATGATAAGTCTGCCAAATTAAAAAAACACTTATGTTACTTTGCATATCTGTTGTCATATAAGAAACTGAATAAAATTATAACAGCTTGACAACCACCAGCTTGGCTTCATTCTTTCTCAAATGTGCAGATCTTTGGTATTTGGCTGATTGCATGTACTAGGAAAATAATACAAGAAAAGGGGCAACTAGGCAATATGATTTCTCCCAACTTTTTACTGCAGAAAGGCAGCCCTTTGTTCAGCTCTGATGACAGATTTCTCCTCTCTCCATTTATCCCAAAGAAACCCCCAACAGCCCTATGAAGAGGGAGAGAAGAACCAACAGGGCAGCATTCATGTGTACTCTTGTAACACTCTGGATACACCACCGCAGGGAAAACGTTAGCAGCAAACTAAAATGGCGATTTGTCACTAACTAATAACCTCTGAGCCCCAAAAAGAAATGGTAGGTTCCTCCTGTTGCTATCAGAATGCCTCCGAGTTGCGGGAGGACACAGAGAGAAGGAGTGAGCGTATCTTCCACAACCAAAGAAATACCACTTACATCCAGAACAATTTGTTATGGGGCAGCTATCAAATAAAATTGATTGTTAATTTTATTAATTAAATAATAATAATAATAATAATAATAATAATAATAATAATAATAATAAAAAACAGAATATGGAAAAAACAGAAAGTACATCTTAAAGTGAACTAGTATGTTTACCAATAAAGCATTGTACCTAGTACAACATCTAGACTATTTTATTAGTAAGTTTAGTCCTCATTATTCATACAGGTCAATTCTGATTGTTTCATATTAGGCTGGTAGCACCGCCTACTTCCCTTCTTGCTTGCTTTCATCTGCACAGAATAGCTTCTCCTCTGATTTGGGGCAGCCCTCCAATGAGGTCACTGCCTCAGGGGTGGGTTGGATGAGGCAGCAGGGGAGTGCTGTCGCCGCCACCTCAGCACAGGCTCTTCCAACTGCTCCCACCAATTTCCCCATAATATTTTCTCCATATTGGTAGCAACGACCAGAGGAGCCTGAGCAATGGCAATGGCCACCCCACCCCACGAGATAACAAAATGGAGAAGAATGGAAAGGTTGGAGTGGGGTTAGAAGGACAAAGAAAAAGTCATGGGGTGGAGAAAAATGGCTCCCCAGTGCACTCTGTTGCTCTGAACGCTGCAGAGTATGTTCTGTCTGTGTGGAGTACAGAGCAAACACCAATGAAAGGTTTTTAAGATAACTTTACTTGTGAGACAAAGGCGCTAAGAGGTCAGTACCAAACGGGCTGGCTCATACACAAAGGAACAGGAACAAACAGGAACTGGAAGGAGAACAGAAACTCATAGATAGCCCAACCAATACAGAAGAAACTATAGTGCCTCCTCTGGCTGTAAAGCAGATTACATGCAAACTATACAGCCAGCTAAGCAGCAGCTGTTGCATATCCCAACACAGAGGAGAAGGAAAAAGTTGAGTGTTGGAGGAGAAAGAAAAACAAAAGGTCAAGGGCTGGAGGGAGAAAGAAGGGACAGGCTGGCATGGAGGGATAAAGAATGAAGGGAAGGAAAGAACACTTGTAAGTGGGCGGGAGAAAGGAGAAGGAGAGAGTGAAAGGAAGAAGAAGGGAAAGGCTGGCATCCGCGGTTGGAAAGAGTAAAGAAAAGTCGAAGGTTGGGGAGGCAAAGGCGATGGGAAAGGCAAGTGCTGAGGGCTGGTTGTGGGTGTGAGGAAAAGCTGCCCCCCAGGGCACTCTGCCCACCAGGGGAAAAGAAAGTGTCCGGGGAGAATTGCTCTTGGCATGCTCCACATGGGAATGGGGGCAGTGGCTCCTTCACTGTCTCTGGCCTCAGTCTGGCTTTGGGCCAGGCCTGACATGACTGAAATGTTTACTACAGTTAGAGCAGAAGCCATTTGCAAAAAGCAAAGCATCATGAAGACTAAGGGAAGAACGTTTTTCAAGATACATACCTATGGGATCAGCGAATGAAACAAGCCATATCTTAATTAAGCTATCCTGACCAGAAGATGCCATCTCGAAATATTTAACATCTTGCTTATCCCCTGATTAAGACAAAAATATTTTGAAATACATCAGAAAAACACACAAAAGAACCTTATGTTTAGTAATTCATGTCTACTTGTTCAGTAGTTTGAGTACCATTAGCAATCCTTTATATATTTGGTACATTTAAAATGATTTCTCTCATGCAGTGTGCATAAAATATAAGACACAGCCACCCATCACATCCATCAGTTCCACACACCCTGTGCACCTTCTCGGGCATATGTCACCTCCTGGCTTTCCCCCCTCTTGTTTTCCAGCTACCCATCAAAATCTTCCCCAAGGTCTTCTGTATACATTTCTCATCACTAAAGTCTGAACTAGGTCTGTTTGCCATCACTAAGGTCTGTTTCTAAGGTCTGAACTAGCATAAGGACATGCTCTCATAAAAGCCTGTGTGATATGACTATGACAAATATTTATATACCGCTTTTAAACAAAAGCTCCCAAAGCAATTTAATAATAATAATAATAATAATAATAATAATAATAATAATTCGTTTTCTATACTGCCCTTCCAAAAATGGCTCAGGGTGGTTTACAAAGAGAAATAAAGCAAATAAGATGGCTCCCTGTCCCCAAAGGGCTCACATTCTAAAAAGAAACATAGGACACACACCAGCAACAGTCACTGGAAGTACTGTGCTGGGGGTGGATAGGGCCAGTTACTCTCCCCCTTTATATCTTTACATAGATATAAATACAAAAATATAAAAATAAAAGGTGATGGGAGGAGTACGATGTGAAGATGGGATGCAGCAACTGCATGGAGATACAGGCAAGCCACAAGGGGGTGCCTTTGCTAAGCACAATTCAGGTTATTGGTGAGTGATACCTGGGCTCAGCTTTATTTTCTAGAGCTCCTCTCATACGAAAAACCACTCCCACACAATTAATGGCACACAAACGTACTATCCAAAAAAACTTGTGTGGCAATGAAAATTGCCACCAGCATCTTTCACCCCAACACTAACCATGGGTACTCAGAATAAAGTCTGACTCATTCTAGCAGGACTTGAATCCAAGCTTAGGTCTGTAGCATTTGCATATAGCATTTGCATGTATCATACTGAGGACCTTAGCATTTGCATTATTTATTTAAATTATATACCACCTGATTCCAACAGCTAAGCAGTTGAGAGAGGGGGGGGGGGGGGAGAGGGGGAGAGAAAACATGGCATTGGTCTCTAGGAATGTGAAATCATAGAAGCCAATACAAATTGCTCATAGAGCACTGAAGTCAGTTAGGAGAGACTAGAGGGGGCTTCCTGGAAAGATATCAGAGCCATAGCAATACCGTAGCAGTAGCACTTCCAGTATGAGAAATTCCAGCTCTGTCAGAAAGTGTCTCATATGCTTGCATATAGTTGCAACTTGGAGGGAGGTTCTTTAGACAAATTTAAAAATGCATGTAGATTGCACTACGGCAGTCCCCGCCCCCCGCCCCCCCAAAGAAAGTGCCCCGCCATAAATTAGAAAACAGCTAAACATGGGACATTTAGGACACATTATGTACATTTTTCATTCTGCTGTGACTGGCTCGATTTCTGTAGATTTTACTTGTCATCTCTGGAATTAATTTGCAACCAGCCAGCGTAGTGTAGTGAGTGCTGAACTAGGACCGGGGAGACCCGAGTTCAAATCCTCATTCAGCCATGATACTAGCTGGGTGACTGGGCCAGTCACTTCTCTCTCAGCCTAAACTACTTCACAGGGTTGTTGTGACGAGAAACCTAAGTATGTAGTACACCACCCTGGGCTCCTTGGAGGAAAAGCGAGATATAAAATGTAAAAAACAAAACACACCAACCCTTTCTTTGTTACTGAAATTTCCCCCTCAGGATGTTTGACCAGAAAAACCCAGAGTTTTGCTAGTGAACCACAAACACTTCTTATAAAGTGAAAAATGAGTTATTTATAAAGCACATTCTATTCTAAGAAGCCAATTAGTAAACAACCACAGGGAAAGGAGATTATTGGATATAGCTGGCAGGACAGAAAAAGAATAGCTTTTAGTAGTTTTCCCAAAAGAAAATAAAACATCGATAGTGAATGCATCACTGTCAGAATCAAAAGGAGAAAACCTATAATGGCTGTATGCATTAAAAAAAATAGATGCAGACTCAGAAAAAGCAACATGAAATCCATATCAATATAAAATGGAGATCCACCAGGAGATTGTTGCTGACAATAAAAAAGCAGTGAAGATTATTATGTAGGGATCCTAAGCTACAACAGAAATCATAAATCAGCTGAACACCACATGTTTTGGAATAAAAAATTGAAACATAACAATGATTATTTAATAGAATTACTAAATATTAATCAGTATTTTAAAGCAAATAATCTCTCTCTCTCTCCTGGGAAAAGATGAGTCAATGTTCTGCATAACAACTAAATGTAAAGAAAATATGAAAATTATCAATTTGAAAAGAATAATTTAAAAAAACCCTTTCACATTATTCTGAATCATGACCATAAAGACTGATTCTGTTGGTTTTTTTTTAATGACTCTTTTTAGCATTTCAGTAATAATCAAATTTAGTAAGTTAGTAAATGACAACATGCCATTGGCAATACCAATGTTTTACATGAACAAGAAAAATGAAGGGGGGGACCTCTTTAGACAGGATAACCTTGCTGTCATTACAGAATACAGAACCTGTATTTGGAAAGCTCCAGACAGTTTCTGCTACTCATACGTGTCTCAAAGAGCAAAATAGTTAGATACTTTGGTCACCACTGTCAACCAATGGGGATGCCAAATTATATAGGTGGTACAAAATAAAGCTGAAGTATTAGTGCAGAGGAAATTGCTTCATTCAGTGGAACAAAATTCCAATGAGAACTAATTAGGCAGGATGTTCCATTCAGGAAACAAATTATTTCACTGTGGAATGGTTTACATTTTGCATCACACACCAGAATCATCATCAGTGGTGAAACATCCTATGTAGAAAGGCTATGCTACTGCCCCATGCTCATGGGCGGGGGTGGGGGCAGTTTGATCTTGACAGTCACATGTAATGCCAAGCCATGGTTTGGCATTACATGACAGCCTTGGGCTTACATGCTCATCTCCTTCCCCTGCCTCTTTACATTGCATGCTTCACTTAATTAGCTCTTTTCTGATTTGCAATTAACCATCATTTGCTATTACATCTGAACTAGTAATCTATGGTTTGCACTTGCTCTCCAAACCAGGATTACAAACTAGGGATTGAGTTACAGTTTCATATCCTGGCTTGTTTGCAAACTGTGTTAGGAACAAGCTGAGATTAGTTGGGTTTCAGGTGTAATGACAAAACTTAGTTTGTTCTAAATCACCAATGCAGGCAGAAGACTCCCACATGCAAAGGAAAGAGAGAGCATGCAAACCCGAGGCTCATGATTGTTACAATAAACTATGGCTTTGCAGGACATATAAGTAGGTTATGAACCAAGTCACTGGCTACAGGTCCAATAACTGAAGAATGGGAACAACATATCCACTCCTATCCTCTGCTGATAGGACTATGTGCTCCAACACTGAAGGGGTGAAATCAGGGAACACTGCCTCATAAGACAACCAGCTTCCTAGCTGAAGACTTTCTTCCCACTACTGGAGACTGTGTGCGTGAGAGCATATTACTCTGCTGTCATACTCAGTGTAGTTAAGAAGCAAGTGTTCATACAGGCAGTTTTGTCTAAGTTCCTGGAAATAAGTGGTTCTTTTGCAGAAATTTACCACCACTTTAACATGATCTAAAACAGGATATCTATTATAGTAAAGGCAATTCCTGTGTGTGATTCCCTGATAAACTGTTAATGTAAATCCAACCATTTTCACATAGCAGTAGAGGGAATATTCAAGTAGAAACCAGTGAAGCATCTAAAACTATGGCACTTTCAAGGATCAAACCAGAAGGGAAATTAAGGAATTCACCTTGAGGGAGATATAAACTTAAGGGGAAAGAAAGATGTAGAAACTAGTTATTTTCTCTTCAGTGTGGAGAAAGATGAAGGTTGAAGCAGGGGTAATCTCGCATCACATTTTTATTTAACCAGGAAAGAAGGAATTAACTAAAGCAGCAACACACAAGTGCTTCATGCGAAAGGAAGTTGCATAAGCATTTTTCACAGTGCAGTTTGAAGTTGCTCATGATTATACACATTCTTTACTTCATTTTCCAATTTAGCTGCGGCTTGAAAAATAGTTCCCTGATAAGCATCCATTAGCACAAAAGTGGGCAGAAGGTAGACTGATCCACCAGTGAATCGCAGGCCAATTTCTTGACAGTGCCGTATTTAAAATCTTATTCAAAATGTTTCTCCTCATTTGGATTGCTTTTAAAGAGCTAGACAATGGTCCATTTCAGACATAACAATGCATCCTACAGAGTCAGGATTAAATCTTAGTTCTGTGTGACATCCCCAAGGTTTAGGAGTAGGTGCTCACCTTCTCCTCATGTGGGAGGAATGGACAAATGGTGTTTTTGATTCTTGGACTGTATGTCAGGTTCAGATCTTGGCTTATTTTGGAACTCAGTCTAGAACCGGCCAGGATCGCTTGGTCCAGATGTAACAAGTCATCTTGGCTAGATTGCTCTTAACTAGAATCAGAAGTGAAATTTTTCCAAGCCGCACATGAAAAGGGCTGGAGGAGCACACACAAGCTCCTGAGGTTTGGGGATGGTGCACAAAGCCAGAATTTAATTCTTGCTCCACATTATGTCTGAACTGGCAGTCAGTGTTCAACACGAGTACAATGAGAAAAATGGCATACAATTGTAATTTCTTAGTATTCTTATCACAGAATTTGGGCTTACTTCACACAGTACAAATTGCCTTGTTTTACAGATATGCCAATCATCTATTTAACTTCATAGACTTCTTTCTCCACAATCATGCTTAGCAGAAGAGCAACTGAAAAAACTCTGAACTATCAAGAACCGTCTGTTTCTGTTCACCTGCCACAGGCGCCGATGACAAAAGGATATGGATAAGAGGTAGAGCGGGAGATTAAAAAGTATGCAAAGGAATTATTTAAATAGTAAGTTAACTAACCAGAAAGCGGCTGTGCAGAAAAGTCACAGCAGGTGACTCCAAGATCATGAGCCTTTTCATTATGTAAGCACCTCATTTTGTCATCCCAAACTGTTAAATCTCCACATGACGACCCAGTCACAAAGAAGCTTCCATTAGGAGCGAAGGCACAGGCCACCAAAGAGCCATCTTTAACACTGCCAGATCTAAAAGGTGAGAAAAAAGGGATGCACTCTGGAAGTGAAATACCCTGAAAACAGTACAAGTCTGATAAAGTAGGATGGTGAAAAATTAAATCAGTTCTGAAGGAGAACATTTAATAGCATACAAGGCAAAAACATTGGTCAACATCCTCTTTCAAGCATGTGGAAGCTCCTCATGTAAAGTGCTTCTGCAGCATTTAGTAGTGCAGAATCTCACTGCACGGCCACGGGAAGCCATTTTTGCCAATCTCTCCTTCCTTCAGAAACGCTCCTTTACAGGCACAAATATGTCCCTGTGGTCTGTGTGACCTTCAGGGTCACATTTATGGGCGTTAAAGAGTGTTTTTGGGAGAAGGAGAGATGGGTGAAAATCACACACCCCACCCACTCAGTAGGCCTATTAAATGAGGCTTTGCACACAGTACCTCCATATGGTTAGTGAGAATGTTAGTCACTGGCATTGAGCCATCAAAATATAGAAAAATAATGTAAGAATAGTCTGTTTCTATATACCTGCTGCAGGTATTGATTATAAAAACGATATAAATCATATGATCATGGGAGGGGGAGTTAATTTTGAATGCATAATGAAATAAGACTAAAGTTTAAATGTTACCCACTTGAATTTTCTATTCAAATACAGAATTTCTAGAACAATCCTATTTTATGAGACTCATTGTTGGCTTTTCTTGTTAGTCTTAATAGCAGCTTAAAGCAGGGGTGTCAAACTGGCCCTCCTGCAAATGTTGGCCTCCCATCCTCCCTGGCTATTAGCCACTGTGGCAGCAAATGATGGGAGCTGTAGTCCAAAAACAGCTAGGAGGCTGCAGTTTGACACTCCTGGTTTAAAGTAAAACTATATCTGTCAGAAAACCTTCTTTTCTTGAGGACTGATAAACAAGTTACAACACTAAATATCTCTGTGATTATCTGTGCATTATTATAATGTAAGCCGCCCATAAAACAATTTTTATGGGGCATCTAACAAATTTCATTACCACTAATTATTATTATTCTGTTATTATGGCTTCTAATCTGCCTTCTGATTTATTAGTTTTGATTGATTTGATGATGGTATTATTGTTTTGTTCACTAGACTCTGAAACTTCAGAGAAGCAGAGAGCAGAAATAGTTTAAAGTAAGTAAATAAATAAGCAATCGGATACTAACACCTAGGTATTTAAAATCTTTTTCAGGCACTAGCTTTGGTAACCGCTGCAGCAACAGTGTCCCACAAAGAATTCCAAAATGTTCCCGTGTCAACTTTAATGTTTTAAGAACTGACATATGTACAAACAGCAAACACAGCAAAATGTTTCACATCACTGTTAAAAGGAAAAAAACCATTACAAAAGGAATTATTTTGAAAAGGTCCAGAACAAATGATTCATACTGTACTGTAATAATTGAATCTTCAGTTCACTAAGTATCAAGACCTTACCATTTTTATTACCAGCAGCAATGGGAGTTATTTGATCTTTACTCCTCTAAAAGAAGGCTTAGTAGCTACTTTCAAGGTAATAAGTATCATATAAAGATAAAAGCATATATGATAGCTTTCAGATTCAGGTTGACATCCCCACTCACCATGCTGCTGTGTGCTGAGAAGAGTCCCCACAGCAGACCATATCTGGATCTATGCACAGCTGATGGGGGGGGGGCAATTTTTGCTGATTTCTCCTTCCCTCAGAAGTGCCTTGCAGCATGCCAAAGTATGTCCCGGAGGGCTGTGCAGGACACTTCCAGGGGAAGGTAAGATCAGCTAAAATTGCCTGACCCCCACACAATCAGTTCTGTGGAATTCAAGAAGTGCCCCACTGTGGAGACACTTCCTGCTGGTGCACGGTTGTACTGTTAGTGAGGATGTCAGCCCTAGAAGCATATTTCTAGTTATTCAGACCTGGTACTCACCGATATACTTTTAAGGACTGAACATTCCAAAGATTTACACTTCCATCTGCTGCTCCTGAAACCAGATACGTAGAATCAGGGGAGAATCGACAGATTCGTACAGGGCTTCTACAGGGGTGCTCCAGCACTGCCAGTTTCAATCCATTTTGAGTATTCCACAAAACTGTGTTGCCATCTGTAGAACATGAAGCTAAAATGTGTCCTGAAGAGGAGAAGCAGCAGCAGTGGACAGCATAAGTGTGGCCTTTTAGCGGTGAGTAAGGAAGCTCCTCAAAACTGCTTAAAGAATACAGACGGATCGTTTTGTCCAAAGAACATGTAGCCAGGTAGGAAGAGGAGAAGGCACAGTAGTTAACATCATCACTGTGATGTGTTAAAGTGCAAACCAATTTCACCATTTCATATGCTCATATAAAGTTATCTGCGATAAAGAAAGAAAAGCTGTAATAATCCACAAATGTCTAGATTATTTCATTATTTAATAATAAAGTAAACTGTAATCAGCACCCCTTTATTAATTGTTCCCCAGCTTACATATGAATTGTGTTCAAGAACTTTGAAAGTCAGATGTTCATAATTCAGAACGCATATAGTTCCCAAGAGTGACAACTTGTTTGTACATGCAGGTTGGTGTTTGTACGTTGGGGACTTCTTTAATAAATGTTACGGAACTTTGTTTGTATGTACAGTACAATATGCACTTTTGAAAGCTAGATGTTTATAACACAGGGAATATGTCTGTATATTTTTGCCACTAACTGCAACAAGACTATGCTCTTATAAGTAGAAGAAGAAATAAGCAATCTAAGTTAAAACAAGATATGGTATAGCCAGATGCTGGAAAAATCTATCTGGGCCATGAAGGGATGTTTTGAGATTCTGAGGATCACTTTTAAAAAAGAATTTGCCTTTCATAGCGGTCAAGAAATCCTTAACATGTGACTAAATGTTACGGAATTTGCCATGAGCCCCATCGCCTGTTGAGATCATCTGGAGAGGTCCGTCTGCATTTGCCACCGTCTCATCTGGGGGCTACTCAGGGATGGGCCTCCTCCATTGCTGCCCCAAGGCTTTGGAACACACTTCCTGCTGAAATAAGAGCCTCCCCATCTCTGGCAACTTTTAAAAGGGCACCAAAGACATATTTGTTCACCCAGGCTTTTAATTAGATTTAGTGTTTTATTAGTTTTTAAATTTTTGGTTTTGTTTAATTTGTATTCTTTTGTATTGTACACTGCCCAGAGATGCAGGTTTTGGGCAGTATAAAAATATGTTAATTAGATAAATAATTTAGATCCAGCCTAAATTATATTTTCCAATGGAGCCACTGCAGTCACAAGGGAACACTCGCTGACTTCCTAACAAAATTTGTGCACAAGGAGGGAGCCCTTCTGCAATTCCCCCACACACCCCGTACGCGTGTGTTGCACAAGAGCCATTACAGTCTGGAGTAGGGCTCTGCCAGACTGGAAATGCATCACTGCGGGGAGCGCTCTAGACTCTAATGCCTCTTGTGCAACAGCCTGTGCACAGCAGGACTGGGGGAATTGTGCAAGGGATCCTGGTGCTTCCCTGCAGTCTCTACACTTGCTTCATTAGTCAGGATGTCAGCCACTATCACCAGCACCAAATATCTATTTGCAAAAACACATTTCTAGCATATAATTCTAAGTATAAAAGGATAAACCTAAAGGATGAACAAAAGACACAAATACGTATGGAAGCAATTCATGCCATCTGATCACAGCGCTGACTAGACGGTACAGGCAGAGTAGGCAGCTGCCTGGAGAAGTGCAGTTCAAGGGGTGCCAACCATGCCAGGAGCAACATCTGTGCAAGCCTGAGCTCTTGTGTGACTTCTTCCATGGCCAGCTCCTTAAACAAATGGAGAGTGATTCCCAGAATCCTCTGCAATGTCACAGGGGATGGCAATCAAGGACACCCCCTCTAGCCCCCCAAAGACAGCAAGGGAAAGAAAGCCTGGTCTAACAATTTTTGGGAAATATGGCTTCAGTAAACATGTTTATTTTGTATGGAGATTATCCTAAATTGCATGCTGAAATAAAAATAAGATGTAAACATGTACACTGACATTTTAAAACACGGCAACGATAATAGCAATGCTTCTGAGATTTCTCCTACAAAATTATTTTACAAACAGCATACAGTTGTTCCTGCCTTTTCTGTTTACTTCCACATTTTCACTATTGATAGACTTAATCTAACATAAGCATCAAGAAACAAATACATCTCTACTGCAGAAAAAGCTTAAAGCAGTGGAGCACAGTGAAATAAGCAAGACTGGTTTTTCTCCTTTCCTCCATGCACTTGTTTTCATGCAAGGAGTCGCGTCTACCACCCCTTGTTATATGACAACTGGGCCACATATGCATATCTGTTGGGCTCCAACTGAGATCTACATAAATTGTACTTCAGATTGTAGGTGGAGGTTCATGGAACTGAATGCTCTTCCATGTGCCCCCACAAAATCCCTACACACAGAAAATTAACATGTTAGGGAGTAGGGAATCTTGCCTTCTCCCTGACATGCTAGGTTTCTAACTGCCAGGAATCTTTTTTTTCTAAAGCCTACTTTCCAGTAGACTTATAAGATCACCTGGCATTCCATGTGTGTGTCCCTGTCCCCTCCACCCGCCATCAACTTTGCAATGCCTAGACTAGTTTGTGATGATGTCATCCACCCCAATTCAAGATGGCAGACGCATGAACGTTTGAGGTGTAAAGTGGGCTAAATTGTGAACTGCCTAACCAGGGGCAGAGCCACTATTGGGCAAACAGGTTCAAAGAACCCGGGCCATGCCCAATCAGGGGCCGCACCTGGAGGCCCCAACACACACCCCACGTCTGCTGTTAGACGTGGGGGTACTGGTGCGCGACCCCTGTTCGGGAGTTAAATGGCCGCTGCATTCACAGCGTGCACAGGAGCGGCTCTTCCCTGCCTTTAAGGCAAGGAAGAGCCGCTCCTGGCTGCGCTGTGAACACAGCCCCAGCCCAAGTCTAGCTCCCGAACGGGACACATTGCCCCTTTGGGAGTTAAATGGCTGGCACTGCTGTAGAATTATGCTAGCTTTGTGATAGTAGTGATGCATACTTGGCTAACTCGCAAGTTTATAAAGATCCAGAAATAAGAAACAATATATTAATTTGTAACAGTGATATACTTGGCTGAATCGCAAGGTTATAATGATCTAGAGATAAGAAACAATATACTAATTTGTAATAGCTCATTTCTGTAACCCTATGAGCCATGTGATCTTGACAAATTAAGAAACTTAGGTAGTAAGTGCAAACAGTATGTATGGAAGAAGGCATGAGTGAGCAACATCAGGTGTGCCCCAGCCCCACTCTCTCTCTTGAACACAAACAATGTTGGGAAAGACGCCAAAGGCCTGAAGAATCGGTGAAAACCAGGGAGAACTGCCAAAGACATTGTAAAGGAGAAAGAACTGGGAATAGAACAAAAAGATAAGATGAGTAAGTCTTGTGATCACGGAAATGGAAGTGGACTGCAGATGTACCAACCGGAGTGGAAACATCCCTTTATAAGTCAGGCAGGAAACCAGAAGACCCCTGAGAAGCACCACCACCCAGAGTGAGGCCTCCACGCTTCTTCCAACACCCCTTTCAAAGACTGATTATCTTTGGAGTGGGGCTGGTGAGTATGAGTGTGTGTGTGTGTGTGTGTGTGTGTGTGGTGTGAGAGAGAATTAGGAGCTAGCTTGCTGTTTAACTGACTATAATAAACATGAATCATTGATTGACTAAAACCAGCTGGTGTCTGTGTCCGTTTTCCTGGGGCTACCTTGTTTTTGGGCCTTGCAGTGCTAGAGGACTTAGAGTAAATAAAGGGTACCACACTGCAAACGTAGCACCGGCCGGACTCCAACTCCTGAACGGAGCCACACAGCTCCGTTCGGGAGCCATACCATGCCCCCTGTGTCCAATGTGGATCAAATTTAGTCCATTTGTAGGAACAGTGAAAAGAAAGTAGGTAGATTAGTTCTTACTAGGTTTTTTTTGTATGAAGAAACATCCAGCCATGTGAGTCCTTGCTTGCAGTCTGATGTGGTATCAGACAGTGAAAATGAGGTTTATTGTAATTCTCACACTTGAAGAAGTGGGATTTATGTATATAGCATCATCTATGTACATGTCACTTTATAACAAATCATCCCCACCCCAAGGGGCTCATAATCCAAAACAAAACAGGTAAGACACAGTAGTGAATATGCACAGGGATATTGTAACAGCAAATACACAGTAATGATTGTAAAGAACTTAACAAATTTTGAAAAATTATAATTCTAGCTCTAGTGATATAATAAATAGTAGCAGAAAACAAGACATTTCATTTTTCTCCATTTGTGATAGTAAATGGATTCTCCAAGCTGCTAGAATTTGTCTTGTTTTCTTCTGAAGTAATTTACTTTCTTTTTTTTTTTTTTTACTACCATTGGTATTTTGTTAAAAGTGACCATGTGAATCTTATCAAAATGATTAAAACTACACACATGCTTTTTGCAGATAACAGGCCTTGCTCTCAACTCTACATGTGGACATAACTGCCATAATTTTTGTGTTGGTACTGTATCTGGCACAGCAGGGGCATAGCAAGGTTGGATTAGGCCCAGAGACGAGATTTTAAAATGCCCCTCCTCAAAGTCCAGGGCTTCTGCAAACCGCAGGCCCCTAAGGATTTAAGTCTGATATTTCAAAATAAGTATGCTGCCTGGAAATACATTTCACTGAATACACACACACACACACACACACTTCACAATATATAGTGATATACATTGAATACTATATATTTGTGCTACTTTTAATGCCTAGAAACACTAATTACTAAAATGGGCCCCTCGCTGCAGATTAGCAAAGGAGACTGTCAACCATGCAGTGTGAGCCTATGTATGTTTTCTCAGAATTCTGAACAAATTCAGTAAAGTTTGATTCCAGGAGGTTTTTCACATGAGGCTTTTAAAGCCCTTTTAATACACATCTCCTCTGGAATGGAGGTGCTGCATTCACATGTTGGCCAGATTTACCCTGAAGTCCCTGCGAGTTATTGGGGAGCAGTTCACACACAATTCAGGTTTTTCACTGCTTGTTAGAGAGTAGCCTGATTTACAGTATATCCAGAGTTTTAAAAAAATCTGCTATTTCGCATTGGTTCTTTGGGACAACTTCAATTTCACAGTAAAGCCTCCCAGTAAACTCGCAGTAAAGCCTGCTGTGTGTAAAAGTCCCAGGTAAGTGTGTGGAGAATTGCAGCCTCAAGCAGCAAATCTAACCACATTTAGCTGGAAGTACATTTCATTGAAACCTAAAGGACTTAGGACTAGCAAGGAAAGCATGTCTACTTAAAAACAAACTCCATTGCATTCAACTGTCTGAGATCCTTCCCTGGTAAGTGCATATAGGATTGCACATGCTCAGGGATGTAAAGCAAACCAATTTGTGCTCCCAGCATATTTTGCTCCTTTAGGAGACCAGTAAGTCCCACTGAAGCAAGTAAGACAGGTGGAGTGAAAAAGAGAAGAGAGCAAGAATTAGCACCATTCCCCAGGAGAAAAAGATGGTGGGGGGAGAATGAGGAATCTGCCTCTTCTTGGTAAAATGTTAAGATAGATGAGACATGCCGGGGCTCAAGGAGTTCCTGAAGTTATGCCCTAGTCTGTCCTAAAAGTCATTCTCCCTGCTCCCCAATGTGGAAGTGGGGCTGGTTGTGGTCTCTCACTGTACTGAGATAAAAACCACTCTCGGCAGGTGCTCAGAAGCAGGATCATCCCTAGTGGGGTGCGGGGCTGGGGGGCAAATCAGCATGTGCAGGGCCTCCTTAACATTTCATATCATTACAGAATCATACTGACTGATGACATACAGTGTAAATAGTGTGAGTGAGGTTTTTGGACATGCCCAACCAGCTTGGCATTTCTAAAGAAAAATAAAATAAAAGCACCACACATGCTTCACAGTTCTCACTCAGACCTTCTGGGCTGCAAAACAACTTGAACATAAGTGCATTTATAAATGAATGAATAAATAAAATATTGTTTGTTCCAGAAGTTTTTGTAATTTTCTGCCATGAAACAAGCCACTTATAGGACTTTTTAGATAGGGTTTTTTTTTTAAGCCAGCAAATTTTCCAGTCTGTTTCAAATATTCAGAGACTTCTCAGTCTCTCCCCCCAAAATATCAAAGCCCTATGGCAAAGAGATCCTTATATATGGCAGGAGGTGGGGGGTGGGACACCACAAAAAGGAATTCACATCATACCTCCATTACTAAGCAGGCAAAGGCTGGTCTGTGCTGGGCAAAGGGTCTGCAGAGAACTGTGGCGGGTAAAAGGCAGCCAGCGATGGCCACTCTGCCTGGTTGTTTCCTTCCTTGCTGTCTGTCTGCCGGGCACTCAAGTTCAGGCTTGAGGCAAACCACCCCCACTAACATTATTTAACAAATGCTTTAAAGTCGTATTTAAATTTTACAATGAAGGGTTTTTCAGATACGTGCAGAGCAGCATGCCAGCCCAACAGAGGGGAAAGTGCATTCTGACCACTATCTTGGCATGGTGGGCGAGATCAGAGTGCGGCATAATCCGAACTAGTAATTTAGCAATTTCTTTTTAGCGTGATTAACATCCTACGATTCAAACCGCTATTCCATGCAAACTCTTCTACGGAGTGAGTCCCTCGAAATTAGCAGGAGCTGCTTCCGAGTAAACCAGCATCGGATCGCGCTGATAATCTCCTGATCTGAATCTTTTACGCGACCGAACGTTACATCTGTTTGCAACCAGACTGAGCAAAAACTATGATTTATTTATTTTTTCAGGAGCACAGCTATCCAATTTATCATCCACTTTATTCAGCATAATATTATAAGGGGCAATTATGACACTGATGATGCACAGAGAGACGCCGCGATCGCGTAGCAAGCGCAGGGCCCCCCACGGCGCCTCCAGCCTGGCCGCAAAGCCTGCTAACAAGGGGGCGAAGGGCGGGGGCACGCTAGCGCTACCGACGCCCTCTCAGCTGAGCTCATCGAGCCCCTCCGAGGCGAGGAGGCTCCGCCCACCCCCTTGCTCTGAGCGCGAGCCGCCGTCCTGAGGCTCGTGCTCAAGGGGCGGCGCCTGAGGAGGTCTTCCCCCGTCAAGTTTGTGGTGGGGACGAGTAAGGGTCTATATGCATTCCTACCTCTGCTTGCGGCTGCGCTGTACCTTCGGTCTTCTGGTCTACGCGCGAGACGCTTCCGCGGAGTCAAAATGCAACCAACGCACGGCTGGTGCAAGTCACGTGACAGGTTCTCGCCGCCCGGTGGGTGGGTGGGTGGGAAGAGGAAGCAATCAAAGCAAGCGCCTGACAGGTCGGCTCACGTGACCGCCACCAGCCACAGAAGACGGGTTGCAGAGGCGGGCTGGGGTTCGCGAGCCTGGTGATGTCACCGACCCCAGGGGCTGGCCCGGCTAGCGGGCGCCAGTCCAGCCTCGGCGCTGCCCCTCCCTCGCCCTCTGCGGTGCGGTTTTTCCTCTCCGGCTGCTGGTGCTGGATGCTGCTTCCGGAAGACAGTATCGTGTGCAAGAAAGCTCTCACAAGAAGGAAGACAGGTGCAGAAATGGTCCCAGGCAAATGGGGCCGAATAATGTCTAGTTGGAGGAAATGAGTAAGGTCTTGTCCGTATTTACTTTGGGGTAGACCCCGCCGGAAAAAAGGGACTCGCTTCCCAGGAAACCTTCATGGACTCGGGTTGTTACTCTGCAGATTTTTTCCCGTTGGATTGTTAAAACCGGTATTACAAGGGAAGTCCTTTCAAGCACCTTTTCTTTTACATTGCCTTTTAATTATTTTAACGTCAGATGAATTCCTTAAAAATCTACACAATTAGAGATTGAACCACAAGAAGGCATTGTCATCTCCCAGTGACTAAACAACCCCGGCACTATACACGTTATGGCAAAGGCATGTTTTTCAGTGGGTGTACGCAGGAAGGGAGTTGTCTGTAGCCAATCGCTTTTCCCCATCTTTATGTTTCCTTGAAAACATGTACGTTGTATTGTCAACAGTATACAATTGATCTGCCATCTGAGAAACTGACCAGCTATTAGTTTGTGGAATATATTAATTATACCTTTCGAATCTTGATCCAGTAGCTATGCAAATATGTTGCTGTTCAGGGACAGAAACCGAGCAAATGATGGATTTTAAAAGTGTTTTAAAATGAGTCAGTATTAGAGATATTTGTATTTTTGTGTGATGGGGTGTTTATTTTTTTGGCAAAATGCTGTTAAACACTGAATTAAACACTATCAAATTGACATCTATCTAAACCCAGCATAACATCACTCCAAAGAGTGTTGCTGTAGTCTACCTTGTGTTTCTTTTTAGATTGTGAGCCCTTTTGGGACAGGGGACCATCTTATTCCTTTTGCTATGCAAACTGCTTTAAGAACTTTTGAGGATAGCAGAATATAAATTATTATTAATAATCTGTAAAAGTAACCAGTTTACTGACTGATCAGGCCCATGACTGAAATGTAAACCCTACTGACAAGGAATTGGACTCATTCAGAGCACAACTGTGAAATAGAAACAACCTTCTTCTATTACAAAGGCCCCCATCTGCTTCCCTTTCTATTGATTTAAGAGGATGGTGAGGGTGCAAAGTATGAAGACCAGACCTGCATCACAAGGCTTTCCCGTTTCTTAAAAGCTGGAATATTGTCAGCCTTGAAGATCAATTGGATATATTCCACTTCACACACATATAATGAAACTGAGCATCATAATATCACTATTTTCCTAGAAACTTCCCAGGATTGTAAGATTTAAGTTATTTAGGAACCCGAAGTTTAAATCATAAGTGACTCACTCCATGAGTGGCAAAGCTGCAAATACAAGGTTCATTTGTTCCCTCGTTCCTTAACAACTAGAGTATTTTTATAACAGACTTCTAAATAGCCACTTGCCTGGTTTCCTCTAGTGAATGTTATCTAGGCAAGTGAGCAGGGAGGTTTTGAAAATGGAAGAAAAAAGCATTCCGTTTTGTTCAGGTTACGAATGTACCACATATTAATAACAGATATTAGGTGGACCAGTTAATTTTGTGGATGTATTTTACATGGCTGTTTTAGTACAGATCACAAGATTCTTGTCTATCACACAGATGCACACACAATAATGTAGAGTACACCCTTTGTATCAAACTGGCTACTAGTGCTTTTCTCTCTTTCCATTTTCAAATTTTCCTTTTTGTTTTTTAAAACTTTGCTGCTATAGTGGAGTAAATCATAATTATGCCCATAGAAATATGCCTTAATCACAACACAGTTGTTTTAGGCAGATTTAAAATACAACAGATTTATCCATTTGCATTGTGGCCAGTATTCCCTCTAAGGTGTGCGCACATGCATGCGCACACATGTTTTTTGATGTCCACTCAGTAAATTTTAGATCCCACTCAGGTTGAATCAGGAAGGCCCCACTCTGAATGCATGTGCACACAAACACTGCCTTGATACTGCCGCCCAGAACAAAACTCATTCCACACAGAGATGAAAAAAATTAGAGAGAACACTGATTGTGGCACTTGCATAGCCAGTTGGATTTTCATCTAGCTGTTTTGAGCTGTTTAAACATGGCAATACATGCTTGTTTTATTATAAACCCGTGGGTGGTATATAAATATGTTAAATAAATAAAAGTCAAGGCCAGCCCTTGTAGTAGTAGCACTCACATGAAGTAAGAGGATTAGCTCAGGTGACAGGAACTGCCGCCACCCTTTCTTGTCTACCACTTCTGACTTCCCTCCACTGTGCAGATACTGTCCATCAGCTGCCACCACTGGAACAGCTCCTCAGTTTCCTCCCTTTTTCTGGAAGAGTAAGTGGAAGAGAGGAAGGCAATGGGCTAGAGCATTTCCCCTCCACTTTCTCTAGAGGAGCCAGCTGCTGCTGTAGCATTGGCAGTGGTCGATGCCTGCTGCATGAGCACACCATGGTGGGGAGAATACCCCGGTGGTGGTGGAGAGGAAGTGGTCATTCTTTCAGGGGGACAGAGAAGAGGTATTCTCCCCAAATGTAAGAAGGCATTTGGCATCTCGCCTCAGCACCCAAAGACCACCCCTGTCAGAGGTGTGTACATGCCAATTGATAGTAATTGTGTAAAGGCTGTGTAATTAAGTTGTCTTAGATAACTGAACAGCCCAATATTTTAACTGCATATGATTGTGTAGGCTAAGAATGCTTTGAAAACATGCCTTCAGTGTTATTCATAATGAGTGAGAGAACCTCATTGTGATGTGTCTTTCAGCCTCTTGGCTTGTTTTCTTCAGTAGTTCTCCAAATGCTTTGTAAACATTCATTAAGTTTTGCACCATTCCTGCAATGCAGGAGAGTTTTACTTGCACAAAACACAGAACAGACAGATTGGCTTATTTACTAGACTTACCCAATGCAACTTAGCAAGCAATAATTTTGAACAAATTACTCAGTTTTTATCTAGCTCTTCTATTTATGGCTTTATCAGTGTATTACAAAAACAGGATTGTTCAAACAGGAACAAGTACAATCTAACCTACTTTAAAATGATAACTTAGGGAACATTTACATTTTTCAGATAATGAGTTCAAAGGTTGCATGGATAAAGCGACATGAAAGAATTTGGATAACCAAGTTTCAGATAAAAAGGGTCCCACCTCCCATTTTTCTTAAAGTACACATTCACATATTTGGATTGTTGATGACATAGCACTAATTCAATGCAAAAACCTATGCTCATTCTTCAGCATCATATGGGTTACACTGGTTTAACTACCCTCTATATGTTTGCATCCTGTAATTTAAAATTTCCTGATATCTTTCCTTGTAAAAATTTTTTTCCCCTTTTCAGAATACTCAGACTGAATTGTTATTACAGGTATCCCTTATACATGCTAGAATGGCAGCAAATCCAGCCATAAGTCCTTATAGGCATGGCCTGAGAAGGTTAGGGTCAGAGTAGATAACCTGTCATGGCTCTTGCCTGTTGAATTACATAGATGTACATTGATATTATTAATGATGTTTACTTTTAGTGTTTTGTCTACATATATTTTATATTTGGTGAAATGAATGAATGAACGGGCTTATAGGTTTGGCTTCAAACAGCATTGTTTGGTGTATATATATATATACCTATTGCTGTAAGTGGTTTGGGATTTACTCTTTGGAGTGTGATACCTGGATTCCAATCCCACCACCTGCTAAACGATTTATGACCTTTCTCCTTGCACTTTTCCAATCAAAATTTGTTTTGTAGCTACAAATATCCATTTCTCTGGAATATTCTGCTTCACTACTCTGCCAGCTGAAAATACCATATTGTGAATGTGTATAAATAGCTGCAATTATATTGTTTGTCAACCACATTGTTTCAGAGCATTCACTACAACTTTTAATAATGAGCTTAACTATAAATATGGGCAAGTCAATTAGAACAAATCTTGTTAGCTTCAGAGAGACAAAACCTGATCTCTCATTTGGATAAAACAGAATTAAATAATTCTGAATAATATACTGAGACTAATTTCTCACTTCTTGATCAATATATGCAATGCAATGCAACTTAAAAAATATTGCTATTCTTTTGAGTAGCAGAAAAATGTTAAAATCCATTACCTTAGCATTTATCAGAACTAATCAAGTATTCAAATCAAAATATTGAAATTGGACACCATGGAAAGGGTTTTTTAAATACAATTTACACAGGCCAACATCTCTGCACTTGCATAAGGACGTAGCACTAGTGCAAGGCTGTTGTGCTAGCTAGTTGTGCTAAGTCTGGAGCTTGTATTCCAGACTAGTGTTGCGCTAGCACAAACAAGGTGTGTAACCTGTGGCATGCCTCTTGTTTTGCAGAGAACTTTCATGCAATAGTACAATGTCAAAAATACCAGTGATTTAATGCACCTATGCGGTCATCTTGCATTAGCTCAAGTTTGTTCATTGGGCAAGCACAGCATATGTCAGCCACTGTGTACATACTTTATAGATTGATGTAGAGTGTTGTATATTCGTTATATAGGATAATTTATACATAAACACTACTTGTGCTAGTAAGGTTGGACTGTTCTGGACATTGTCCTTGTCCTGTACATTTTGCTGCAACCATGTAACACAAAGATCCCTGTGCAGTGGCCCCTGCACCTGGGCCACCAAGTTAGGCTGAGTCTGAAATTGCAGCAGAGACCAATACTGTATAACATAATAAGTGTACTCATACATTTGTGCAGAAGGAAGATGGTTTTGCCTATCAAGATGTTCCAGGAAAGTCTCATACGTCCAAGGCCTCTTACATATAAAATTACCTTGTGTCTGAACTAAGAGGCCTTTGGTTTAGTTTTGCCAGTGCATCAGTGCCAGTTTTGAAGCTAGACTTCCGGATATACCCAAGTCTGTTGGAGCCTAACACTACAGGACATACAAGATTGCAACCAAAAGCTAAAATGAAAACAGCTTTGGCTGTTCATTTTGCCAGATCTTTGCCCTGCTATCTCCTATATATTTTCCGTTCACTACTGGGAACAAACTTTTACTGATCACAAGCAGCTAGACATTTGTTTGCTTAAAAAACAGAAACAAAAAAAACTACTTCTGAATAGAACATGTAGGAAATTAAAATAACCAAGAAAAAACTGGTTTGTAAAACAGTCTTTTATTGTATCCGTGCCACACATACTAGTGAAAAATAACACTCCTAAAAAAAAGAAGAAGAATGCTACCTTTTTCCACAACGTTTTGTTTTAAATGAAACTTCAAGTACTCTTACATAGGTACAAAAAAAATCTGATCTATCTGCCTCCAACAGGCCACCACAACACACAGTAGATAAAACACAGTGGTTACAAATGTCTCGTTATTTCTGTGGCAAGGCAAATGGAGGGAAATGTTTTTATGAAAAAATACTGTGTGCGTAGGAAATTGTCACAATTTTATTCCACATGGATACAAATGATTATATTTGAATTTGAGGCCCTGGTGGCTTGAAATTATATAACAAAATAGAAAAATGGAAAACTAATATCCCCTACACCCTGTTTTAAAGGCAGGCACTACAAAGATTAAGGAGACTCCACAGTGTTGGTAGAGGAATATTACTGTACAAGCCATAGAGCTATAATTACCTTAAAACTAAAATAAAATGCTACAGTCCTTCTAAGGCATAAACAATAATGTCTGCAAACAATATGTACACATCATACATTTTTAAAACAAGACTTAATATAAACAATAATGAACAGTATATACATATGTCTCATTTTTTCTTCACTGTCTTGAAATACAATTTAACTACACAAGTGATGCAGCAACATATATATAAATGTACTTGTAACTCTACAGTAAAGTTTAATTTTTCGTGCTTTTTACAGCACATCAGTGTAAACAGTTTTACTTGGCTTTGTTTTATATTTTAAAACATTCCATGTTGTATTTTCAAGATTTAAAGCAATTTTTTTTTCTAATTCTTCCTTTTCACAGAAAACGAAGAGTCTGGATGCTATTTAATCATAAATAATTCATAAAATTAAATACATTTACTAAAAAATAAACTACAAAGTAAAAAAAATGAAAAATAGATATTTATTGAAAGGGAAAAGAGAACCTTTTCCCCCAAGTAGAGCTCTGGTGGTTGAATATTCAGTGCGTTTTGATATATTTTAAATTGCTATTGCACTATTACACCCCTTACTTTTAAATTCTTTGGGTGTGCTTCCCTGTTCTACCTAAAATAGTCTGATAAAACACACAAACCAAGAACCAAGGGCCATGGTTGCTGTAGGAGTGAGGCCTTAAGAATTAGTACCACTCCCCTGTGATACTTTTAAGGAAAAATAAAACAGTCATTAGTTATGCATGTGCCTTGTACTTTAATGTAAATACAGTTCACATTGCTGGTCTCATTTGTCCTCATTTAAGAAAAGAAAACATGTTGGACTGTGATAATTTCAGCTCACTTTGAAAATCTCTGTCCATTTTTTTTCAAAATGTTTCCTCATGTTGTGGCCAGCCCGGCCTATGTCAGAATCATCTTCATTAAATGTTTCACAGTTGTCGAACACAAGCCTGACGTCTACAGCAAAGGCTTCAAAATTAGAGTACCTGCAAGAATAAAGAGAATGCCAATTTTTTGAATACAGAATGAAACTGGAAGTCAGGTGCCCTCTACCAAGGAGGAGGAAATAACGGTATTGAATGTTGCCCTAAGCAACTCATTTCTGAGGTGAACTTTCAGTTCACTACTGCTCAGTTTAAATATAGCAGGCACGAAATGATTTAGTCACCACAGTTTTCAGTGGAAGCAAGAGGGAATGAATACACATGATCCAAGTTCATCCAGTTGAAGAGAAAGTCAAATCAACAGGGTCAAATTCAGTGTGGGGGTATGCATCACCTTAATATTTACAAGCTCCAAAATCTCAGAGGACAGACACTGAGCTGGGGACACCTACCACCCACCACCACCACAATTCCCTTTGAGAGGAAACTGCCTCAAGCCCATCAAGCCAAGGCTCTCAGCTTGCATTAAAAAAGAAGAAGGTATGCTTGCTACACTTCAAGCACACACAAATCTGTCTGCAAGCTTGCAGTAAATATTTCAGACATGAAATGATCGTGTCACTGCAGGCTGCAAGAAATAAAGTCAACTTGGTTGGTATTGTAACAGCAACTGGGGGCAGAGCTTTAAATATCTATGAACTCCACCTTGGATGGTGGCCTGGCCTTTCTGTCCGTTAGCACAACTCCTAGAAATGACTGAATTTCAGAGCCTTATTCGCACAAGCACACATACAACCAGTGCACAGACTATACATGCACAAATCTGTATGCACATGCAGTTATTTACATATTATGCTCAACACACGTATAATAGCATATTTCCATTTGCTGGGATTTATACCCAGGTTCACGTTTTAAGTGATCACAAAACACACACACACACACACACACACACACACACACACACACACACACCATAATAAGGCTATTCACATGAGCAGCGCTACCATGGCTGACTGGAGTAGGGCTGCTTATTGTGAAGTGCTGGGAAGCCTAGGAATTCCCCCCAGGCTGTTACCAAGGTAGAAGGGTGCAAGAATGTCCTACCCCAGTTGTGTGTGTGCTTGGCCTGCAGGCAGCACAAATGCATCCAGCTCAGGGAAAATCTCTCAATGTACTGCACCAGGAGTTGGAGGAATGCTGGAGGACTTTCTCCTCCGGCTCCCTGCTCTGGCACTTGGCTTGGCGCAGCACAGCTCAAGAACCATACAATCAGCAGAGCCTTACAACTGAATTTAATCGTGTGCGAGAAGGCAAGTAGGGCATCGCGTGAATGAAGAGGCGCTCTTACCCCCAGGGGGGCTCCTGTAGTCACTCTGCATCGCCCCAGCACTGCCCTTGCTCCTGCTCCGCTGAGTGGTTCCACCACACCTTTACAATAACAAAAAACCCCAAAACACTGCTGTGCAGTGGTGACACTAGTTGTGGGGAGGGTGGTGGCGGTGAGGAGGGGAGAGTTCTCCTTTAAGGAGATGTTTACCCAGAGGGAGGGTGGGATGGGGTGCAGCAGTTGCAGTTGCAGGGAGTGTGGAGCAGCAAGCAAACAGGTTCCCCGTTACCCTCCCAAGTGACAGCCTCTCTGCTTCCTCCACATGGAAGAATGCCACTCAGCAGAGAGGTGAGAGGCCATCACTTGGGAGAAGGGACGGAGCTGGACAGAGCTCACTGCTTCCCATCCCGGAGGGTGACAGGGGGAACTATAGAATTGTTTCTCATATCTTCACATGCCGCTGTTTCCCACTTATGGCGAAGTGCAACTGTGAACCAGAAATAGGCACTAAGTGTTCTCTTTTTCTACCTCTATGATCCTCACAGAATGGATGCTTCCTGTTTTGTCAGGCTAGAAATTCTCCTGCTGGCTTTCCCTGCCAGGGAGCTAGAGCACAGAAAAGGGTTCTTCTTCAAGACACAATAGTTGGAAGGTGAGAGGAGTAAACAGGACAGGCGAAGGATACCCAAAAGGTCCCTGTTGGAGTCTTGCCTTCCAAAGCAGACACCCAAACTGCCACATTTCTTTGCATGGTCTTCCTGCAAGTATTCCTTGCTCTGCATGCATGGGTTATTTTGGAGAGTAGGTATACAGCCCCAAATCTCTCTGGATAGCTACTGGCCTCTCCTCTTCCCATCCAGCCCTCTGGCTTAGCTGCTCCAATGAGCCCTCCCGGAACTCTCCCCTCATCCCCCCCCCACCGCAACCACCACTGCCACGTCCTATCCCACCCTCCCTCCAGGTAAACTTCTCCTTAAAGGGGAACTCTCCCCACCTCGCCCCCCCCCCATTTCCCGCTGCTAGTGTCGACGGGGGGGGCGGGGGGGAGGGCTCCAAAGTCTCAGGTCCGGGCTCCCAAATGACCTGGGTGCACCACTGTGTGAATGACCTTAATGCCTTGAATAGGGCTCAAGTCAGTCTTGCAAACCGGGACCTAGTGCTGGAACATGGCAGACCCATGGCTATTCTCGAGCCTCCAAATCCTCTCAGCAGATTTGTCTGTTTACCTGGCTGTGATATCACTGTAATGAGCAAAACTGAGAACCTGGCTTTATACTAATGGCTTAATTGTTCCAAAAGCTGATTAAATCTTGCATTTTCAATTGTTGCATGTGCTTCAGATAATGTTTACTTACTGTCCATTACTTAGCTTCTCTCGAATGGTAGAAAAATCCATGGGTTTTTTAATAACTTTCCTATAACCAGGAACAAGTTTCAAGTTTACAGGAAGCAGGAAAGGCCATGCATCCTCATGAGTTTCCAATTCAGAAAGGATTACACTAAAAACAAAATGAAAAAACATACACAAAACTATTTCAGAACTGTTTTGTACCTCATATAGCATTGTCTAGGTATAAATGATACCTGTGATGATATATGTAAGGAATTCTAGTTAACAAGTCTAATGCCCATGCTAATAAGAACCCTCAGCTGCCTCATGCCACGAAGAAGCCCAGGCGAAGGCACTTCCGGTTATTTATTATATTTTTATCCTGCTCTTTCTCCAAGCGGTGGCAAACATGTTGTGTGTCTCCTCCACACAATTATTATTGTCATAACAATCCTATGAGGCAGGTTTATTCACTTAATTTTATTCTACTTTTCTACATTCAAAACAGAGTAAAATAAAAATAAAAGACAGTTCAGAAAACAAGGTTATAAACAGAAATAAAATAATATAAAAGTAGTTAGACCAGCATAAAATAATCATTGACTGTTTGCCTGAATAAAAGTGCGTTTAAAGCTTTTATATTAATACAGGGCATTTTAATGAGTTTTTGTATGTTAAGAATGTATTAACTATGTTATTTTGTTTGTGTATCTAATACAATGTCATATTTGTATACCCAATATTTAAAATGTAAACTATTGTAAAGGTATACTAATGATAACTCAGAAAGTATAATTTGTAAACAGTACAAAGGAAAGCAAAGCCTTTAAGAACCACTAAGAGAAAGCTCTGTCCTTAGTAGCAGCCTACAGAGTGGTATCTCCTATAGAGGTGGCTCAGAGAAAAGGGTCCCTGATGCAGATCTTAAAACCTGGGCAGGGCGCTTTCCAGATTAGACCCTGCAATGGGTCATGGCATTTCTCTGAAGTGTGCTTCCATACTTCCTGTGTTGTGACACCGCAGTCCCTACGTTGACAGCAGGGTGCTGTTCATATTTCCAATGCCTTGTTTTGAATTTAATTGCTGTGATAATAGTGCTATAATGTCATATATCTGGCATAAAGAAGTTGCTGTTTTTCAGGTTGTTAGTTTTTGCAAAACTGCTCCCCCTGCTGGGCGCTTTGCTATTTACATTTTGAATGCGATTTGCCTGAATGGAAGCATTTTGCTGCTGTTGAGCGGCTAACAGAAAGCACCCAGGTTTCTATGAGTGAAAACAATTCTTGAGGTAACATGGTCTCAGGCCATTAGGTATGAAAGCTTAATACTAGTACTTTAAATTGAGCCTGGAAAGTAATAAGTAACCAATGCAGTTGATGAAGGATTGCAGTAATATTCTCTAATTCTCATATACGCATCAGCACAGCAGTCTGGTGGCTGAATTTTGTATCCAGACTGTCTTTATAGGCTAGGTTAAAAGTCAGTGGCTAGCCCAAAGTCATCAAGTGAGCTACATGGCTGATGGGAGATTTGAACTCTGGTCTCCCTTGTCTCAGTTCAATATTATTTTATTGCTGTTTATTACCTTTTTGTTTTCTGAACTGTTTTTATATTTTATATTATTATTTTCCCTGGTTTTGAATATAGAAGAGCAGGACAAAATTAAACCAATAAACCTGTCTCATAGGATTGTTATGACGATAACACTTTAATCAACATACTACAATGACTCATAACAAGCTCTAATGTACTGGATTCCTGAGCTGTTTGAAACTTCATAGCTCACAGACACACATACAATTATGTAAAGCACTAGTTGCCCTTCCACATTCAATGACTACATTTCCCAATAACTGCAGGAAATAAATGGAATAGCAATAGCAATAGCAATAGCACTTACATTTATATACCGCTCTATAGCTGGAGCTCTCTAAGCTGTTTACAATGATTTTAGCATATTGCCCCCAACATTCTGGGTACTCATTTTACCGACCTCAGAAGGATGGAAGGCTGAGTCAACCTTGAGCCCCTGGTCAGGATCGAACTTGTAACCTTCTGGTTACAGGGCAGCAGTTTTACCACTGCGCCACCAGGGGCTCTTACACCACTGCGCCACCAGGGGCTCTTACACCAGGGGCAGTTTTACCACTGCGCCACCAGGGAGCAAATTAAGGATCCTCCATATTAATCCTACATTCTCAACTTCCAGTTCAAGTCCTCCTGGTTCCTGGCCTGTACAGCCTCTCCCCATATGTCTTTTCTGTAGTTTACACATTGATTTCTATGACAGAGATAGCTGCATGTGCATTCCCATGATACCTGTGGAACTGACCTTAAAGCCAAAGGGGAAACACTTGTGCATGGAGGAGCTCCTTGTACTGGGCTGATCATCTGCAGTCAGAAATAGGGATGTGCACTGAACCGGCACCCATCAAGCCGATGGGGGCGGGGATAGCTTTAAGGATGGGGGGGGGTGCACAACCCCCCCACCGCTATCCTTCCCCCTCCGACACTCTGTGTAAAAATAGTCTGGCGGGGCCGCAGGATACCTCCTGGTTGATCCCTTGACAGGAAGTGACTGGAAGTGTCCGGCACATGTGTGTAAGTTGCAGGTGCAGGTGTGCCCAAAGTGCACCTGCCCACGACGAGCACATGCACGCCGGGCACTTCCAGCCAGGGGATCAGTGGGGTGGAAAGGAGGTACATTGGACTATTTTTCCACAGAGTGCTGGAGGGGAAGTGCGGTTGGGGGGGGGAGCATTGGCGGCGGCGGGAGGAAGTGCACCTCCCCCATTTTAAAAGCTATCCCCCCACCTTTGAACTGGCGGAACTGCCAGTCTATTGAACATGCATAGGGTTCGTGCACAACCCGTCAGAAAATGATGTGCACTGAAAATGATGTACAACAAACCAATGCTGAAATAAGTCCTATTTTCCTAGCAGGTGACCCACAAAAGAGCAAGCTGAGATTTAAACTACATGGGATGGTAGCAAACCTGATGGTTGCACCTGGGCCTGCCTCAAATATAAAGTAAAAGTGGAGTCAGTTTTCAAGAGCAAAAGAGGAAAGTGGAAAATGGGAGGTTGAACGACCACTCCCTTAACAGGTTACCTTGGATTGCAGTACAAGATGTGAGCCTGGCTGGAGAAAAAGTGCCTGTAAGAAGAGGCTGAAGAGAGCTAAGTTGTGGGAAAGTACTTCATCTTTCAAACCACAAACCCATTTTGCTCCTAAATTGGGACCCCACCCCATTCTTTGTACATGACTAGGGCAGATCCAGGTTTAAAGAAATGTGTGCTGCTGCTACATATACTTGGAGCCTAAAGCCTTACTCACACATTATGTTCAATGAATGTACAATCTGTGTACAACGTATACACATACAGATCTGGATGCCAGGAGCGACTCTAGAGTAACTAGACTGGAGGAGCAAAGGGGTAGCTTTGCTCCTCCTATTAGGGGAGGGAACATTTTGCTATAGGTTACACACTTATAGAGGGAAGGTAATTAATGTTAATTAATGAGTCTCCTGCCTGCCTGCCTGCCTGCCTGCCTGCCTTCTGCAACTTGTTCTGGGGTAGAGGACTGAGTGAATGCCTGAGGCCTTTAAAAATAATTAATACAAGATATAGGACCATATTATACTATGACTATATTGTCTGCCACTTTGCTGTAAAGCTCCAGTCTGATGGAGTGGGAATACCTTTGGGGGAGTACTCGCTAACCCTTGCAGTCATCTCTGTTACACGCACATTTTAGCCCTATTTGCACTATAGCCTGTGCACATACAATCTGAGTACAAACATATAGATCTGTAGGCACATACAGCTCTTCACAGAATCCTTTCAATATATATACAGTACCGTGTATATCTCAAACGCATCTTAACCAGGCATTTGAGGGTCTGTTCTCAGGTTCACTTTTAAAATGAGCACATGACGTACAGTCATTCAAACAAAAACATGTCAATGTATACAGATACTTATACACACGTACAAGATGATGTCTGAATAGGGCTACAGTTACTCAGACATTACGTTCAACATATGTACTTCCTCTCTCTACCCTGCATGTTCACTTTTAAAATGCACACATATATAGTCATTCTCACAAAAGCATGTACGTGTGTCCAGACATACCTGTACACAATATACAACATAATGTCTAATGTCTTCGGTTTGTCCTCCAATGAAAGTTAGAATAAGTAAACCCAGCCAGCCAATACCTGCAGATAGCCATGTCCTTGGATTCATCTCGTTTTGCTTTTTTCACAGGGGAAACACTTTCTTGTTTTGATGGGCTAAGAGAAATATTTTCATCCAGTTTCCTCTTTTTGGAGTCTGTTTTCACTCTTTTTATAGAGCTGCTTGTAGTTGCAGAGTCCTCTTCCTCCATCTCTATGGTTAAAGGCAATTTCTTGCCTTTCTTATGTTCATTGCTTTTTTTCACTTTGATCTGATTTTTTTTAACTTTTAAAGTTTGACCACTTGCCTGCAGCAAGAAAAACCCAATGAATTAAACACAAACATGAGAGGCAGCATATGTTGAGCTCTATTGGCGAAACGGTTCTACATACACCAGTATGGAAACACTAAAACTGTTTTTAGCAGAAGAGTCTTAACGTCCATTTACATAAGTTGCAGGGCCCACAAAAAACATTTACCTGTAAAGCATTTACCTGTCTTTAAACTTGTGTGTCAGCCTGTTTGTGTGCAGCATTTGTATACAGGCACAACTCTCCTCTAGCCCACAAAATGCTAGCATGAGAACACTACATGTGACATGGGCAGGGGATGGGATGGGACAGGAGTTAAGGATAGCGCTGGAGAAGAATTTGTAACTGAAGAAGGGTATAAACCCCCTCAACTGAGAACTCCATGCTGCAGTATGAGTCATGCCCAGATTCTCCTGAATTTGAGCCTGACTTGTAAATAGGGCTTCCTGCCTCCAGCTGGCTCTCTCTCTGTCAGTTTGCCTCAGCACAATTACACTTGCAAAGTGGAAAGGGGAAATGGTGGTAGGAAAGACTAGCTAGAGAAGGGCTGCACAATTGTTGTTGGACTACAACTCCCATCATCCCCAGCCACATCCCCAGCCACAGTGGCCCATAGTCAGGGATGATGGGAGTTGTAGTCAAACATCTGCAGGAGGGTCAAAGTTGTGTACCTCTGAGCTCGAGACAGGAAATGCCTGGTAGGTCTTATCTTTAACTGGCCTGGATGATCCTGAGTATCATGCCAGGGTGCACAGTTCTTTTAGTTTTCTCTCCCTAACTCAATTAATTGTATCAGTAAACATGGGAAACGACAACTCCAATGCAGTCTAGTAACAACTGGCATTCCTGAGATGCTTAGTAATGTCTGGGAGCCTATTAGATGCTACCAGTTTCCCTTTGCACTAGAAAGGGAGAAAAATCTCACTTCTAGACCTCGCCATTCACCACCAGTCAGTGGAAAGTAGTTCCTTTAAATATCTATGGCCTCTGCCTTGGCCTGGGTGGTACTGGAACAGGATCTAAAGACCTGTGGTAACACATGCAGACCTTGCTCTGCCTTGATTATATCAAAAGGAGCACAACAGGGTCCATATTTTGGAATTGAACTCAGGAAAAAAAAAAACACCACCCAGCAATTTTCTGAGGGCATTTTTGGAAAATAGCACAATTTGCTGAGCCCAGTTCTAAACAAAACCAAGAGAATCTGTCCATCACTAGTTGAGGAGCCTCAACAAGATGCCAGACTCCACTCAACCCTGCACAGGTAAGCTCTGCGTTTTGTATGAATCAAGGTGAAAAAGGCTAGAAATCATTCAACCAAAATCAGTTACAAAACCATATAAATCTGTAGCTGGGATCCAAAGTGCCACACACCAGTGTTCTGCACACAAATAGTGGTCTTTTAGCACTCCCTTCTGGTAGGTTCCTCCAAAATGCACCCCATGAGAGTCAATAAGCTTACAGTAAAAGAAAATATCCCTACCCACCATGCATATGTGGAAGTACTTCCTACTCATGCATGATAAGATTTAGGATACTGGCCTCTATATTTTAAAATACATGGGGATTTCAGACACCATACTATTTGGATATGAGTGAAAGAGGGCCTGAAAGTTACAAATTACTGAATACCTATTTTCTAAAAATCAAGCCAACTTCAAGGCCATTCTAGAGTTTCATACACATCACCAATCTGTCCTTTTTCTCAGAGCATGCCATCTTCAGAGATGAGAAAGTAATCCCTATAACTGTAGTGATGATTCAGCACTGCTCAATCAACTTCAAACAAAGGCTGTAAAATTACAGTAAACAGTGTACCAAATGGAAACATGTCTTTTAGGACACAGTCTATTAAACATTTTCCTTCAAGATGTGGAACAAAGAGCACGCTAATTAAACAGGCATTGATACTAAATTGTGAGAAGCGGTAAATGAAGTGGAGATTTTAAAAAGGGAAAAACACCAGTGGACCCAGACAGATTACAAAACAATGCCTGAGAAAACTAAAGAGCAAGATTCTATGTGACAAAATAAAGAGCTACATTCAAATGAATCCAAATGGCTTAAGCACACTGTTCAATAGCAACAGAAGAATCATATTAAGAACAGACAATATATTAGACAGAAGTTATGGCTAGAAAAATCATGTTTTAAGTTCACACAGAGAAAGTATGCAGTAAATTAGTTGGGTAATAATGGCTGTTTTCTGTGAATAAAAGCAATTTAAATGTTCTGTAATACATTATTTTTGTACACGCAAGGCAGCAGCAAACATCAGTACCCCTGAGTGTCATGGCCAATCCTGCTCCCTAGTACATATACCTTAGTGATACATATGGCTGGAAACACTTGTTTGTTGCATGCACATGTTGCAATTAAAAGACATTTAGATGTATTCATGCATACTTTGTCTACTGCAATTCTTGTTTGCCGTTTAGGACCACTTCCCATGTTAATTTTTTTGTGGCTATATGTAACATGTTTGGTGTGTAACCATAAAACATGTAATATGTGCAGGGGTCCAAATGGCAAGAGGGCCATGAAGTAAACAAATACATACAATCATCTACATGTCTTTTCATTGCAATGCAGTAGCGTCAGAAGTGTGTCCACCCTCCCTTTCTTGCCACCAAATTTCTCATGTCCTTTTTTTTTTTTTTTTGGTGGGGGGAGATGCTCCCACCTCCATCACTACTGCCCCAAATTTTCCAAGTTGCTGTTCACTGTCATGTGGGGGCCAGAGCTCCTTGCCCCCCACCCCGCTGCTGCCATTTCCCAGCCAGCTTGCAGGGCAGGAAGTAGCTGAATGGGCTGGAAGCAGCCCATTCCGCACATTCTCGCCCTGCAAATTGACTCGAAAATGGCATGCATGCATGCGCATCATGGTACCAACCACACAGCACGTCAACATCATGTGGGAAATGGAAGTGGTGGTGGCAAGAGGAGGAGGGGAAGCAGTGTCGGCGGGAGGAGGAGGGGGCCACAGCAGCAGGAAAGCCAGTGGGGGGCTGAGGTGAAGATGACAGAGTAGTCAGGTGAGAAGTCCTCAGTGGCCCCTCTTCCAGGGAGTTATTCAAACATGGCTTCATGCTGCGGGGTAAATATTGAGCGAAGCCACTCCAAATTACACTCGTGGCATTGAGGAAAGCAGCTCCTCCCCTCTGCTCTTGGTTTTTGTTTTTGCAAGTTCACATTGCATGCCTCCGTGTTTTCTTCTAGCCAATAGTGGGGGGAAGAGATTACTAAAGAGCTATATCTGCATTTCTAAAGAGAGCATCCTGCTTACCATCTATATAATTAATTCCTGTAGTGGGGATCTATATAATTAATTCCTGTAGAGGGGATGCGTAGGGATGTGGCAAGCTCCGCCCCCACTGCAGCTGCGACCAATGGCGGGCCCAGAGGGGGTGACAAATGCAAAGGTGGGAGGGAGGAGCAAGTTATAAGTTTATTTGGTCATGGACCAGCAAATGAGGGAGGAGCATGTGCCAGGAGCCGATTGGGGCGGTGCACACCAGGAGGCGGTGGGTGAGAGGGCGATCGGCAGCGGGAGGAGGACGGGCGGCGGGTGAAGCCCCACTGCCCCGAGGAGGAGGACAGCAAGGCAGATGGAGGTGGTGGTGCTGCCCTGAGGAGGAGGGCGAGAGGATGACAGGCGATGGGAGGAGGATGGGTGGCAGGCGAAGCCCCACCGCCCCTAGGAGGAGGACAGTGAGGCGGAGGGAGGTGGTGGTGCCACCCTGAGGAGGAAGGTGAGAGGAGAACGGGTGGCAGGTGAAGCCCCGCCACCCCGAGGAGGACAGCGAGGCGGAGGGAGGTGGTGGTGCCACCTTGATGAGGAGGGTGAGAGGAGGATGGGTGGTGGGAGGACCACGAGTGGCAGGTGAAGACCCACCACCCTGAGGAGGAGGACAGTGAGGCAGAGGGAGGCGGTGGTGGGACAACCTGGCCCCCCAGAGTGAGGTGGCGGCGCTACCCTGAAGAGGAGGGTGAGAGGAGGACGGGTAGCGGGAGGAGGACAGGTGGCAGGTGAAGCCCCGCCGCCCCGAGGAGGAGGACAGCGAGGTGGAGGGAGGCGGTGGTGCTGCCCTGAGGAGGGTGAGAGGACAACGGGTGGTGGGAGGAGGATGGGCGGTGGGCGAAGCCCCGCCACCCTAAGGACAACGACAGCAAGGCGGAGGGAGGCGGCGGTGGGACAACCTGGCCCCCTGGGGTGAGACAGTAGCAGCGGCATGGGGGGGGGTGGCTGGGCCCACTAGAGGTGCAGATGCTCTGCGCCTGGGCCCACTAGTGCTAATGATTCTACGTCACTGTCTCTCCCTATTTGCTCCAGTGTTTTCAGAAAAAGTATCTTAAAATCAGCATTTTAAAAACCCGGAAATACATTGAGATAAGCTAGAATTTGCAAGACAAAGCCCAACTTGTGTTGTATTTCTCATTCCAGACCTTTAGAGACTATAATTCATGGTTCACACAAGAGCTCATTTTGAAATCAAATGTGAGTACTGTATGCGAACACTACATCATTCGTTTATTATGCAAAGCAAGTGGACAGATCCATTAGTCTCTGGGATTACACAAAGGTAACAAATCCCCAATTCTGCTTTGCCATACCTATCTGTTGAATGTGTTTCACAGGAGTAACGACCATATATGATGTCAGTTATGCTAGAAATGAGTAACATAGGTATGTGTGAGTGTGCAGGCTTGCAAAACCTTTGCTGGGCTACTAAGTTTTCCAGAGTCTATGTGCAATGCTGCACAAATGATAGTTACTGAAGAGCCCTGACAAAACATTGAACCAATTAACTTCGGAAAGGAAAAAATATTTGGATTCATCTTAAAGTTGATATTACCTTTGCTATGCAGGCAGGACAAAACCAGTCACCATCTGGAATGGTACTAATCTTGGGTCTATGGCAATAGGTATGGCAGCCTTTGTCGCAGCCATCACAAAGCAGCAGCAGTTCTTCATTATCTCCTTTTCGACATATTTGGCAGTACTACAACAGAGGGAAATCACTTCAGATAAATACGTTCCCTTAAATTTTGTCAGGTTATGAACAGCACACTATGTGCACTGGAGAACATACAAAATTGTCTTTAAAAGCTGTATTCTAAACAATGGTTATTTGGGCCATTTACACTTACAGTAGAACCTCAGAGGTAAAGAAATGGCATTCTACTTTATTAGCTTTATAGGCTGCACCACTGTCAGAATTCTTAGCTAGGGCCTACTGTTGCATCTGCTTTATAGGTTGCAAAATTCTTACACAAAAGGCACTTACATGTAGGAATTCATGTGAAACCCACACGTAGAACACAAGTTCACATATGCTGGTTTTTAAAATCCGTGTACACACACTGAGAAATTTAAAGCACATGTACATGCAGTGGGGAAAAATCATGAGGTGCTCCATATGAGCAAAGTGAAGTGCCTTGAGATGGTTTGCTGGGAGAGCGCCCACTCTCCCCGCACACGAGCAGGGAGCTGTCCTTGGGTGGCCAGATTGGCCACCCACACAATTGGCCACCCACACAATTATCGGCTTCATCACGAAGCCAATAGGGGTGGCGGGGATTGGGGGCCGCCTGGAGCCCGGAAGTCCCAGGATGCCCTGTGCAGGTGCGCAGGGCATCTAGGGGAGACCCCCGAGGTGGGGATGCTTGTTGGAGCCTCTCAGTCAGGGGTTTCCTCGTGAGCCGCAGCAGCATGGTGTCTCACGATCAGAAGAACGGGGTTAGTGGAGTGCTTGCTCCGCTAACCTCGTTTAAGGAGAGGGGTATTTTTGAAGGTTTGTTGCTGGGAGCAGCGCAGCGCTCGTTGCAACACACAACCACGCGGAATAGGACTGGCCTCCCTTAGCCCGGTTCCGCGCGGTCATGAGAATAGCCTCCTTGTGTAAGATCACCACATTGCAACCTTTATGGAGGCATCATATTAATATTGACACATAAGTGACTTCTGTGTAAGAATTTTTTCATGTATGAAGAGTCCTTATTCCTTAGAGAAAGAAAGGGGCACAGACAGTTAATACTATACATGTATTTTTGCAGTCTTCCCTGCACTATACTTTGTTTATCTAAACAGTTTATAAAACACACAGTAAACTTTTCTAGTTAGACGTTGAGATAAAAACATGAGTGCTACTAAAATTAGAATGAGGTGGCACTAAATTAGGAAGAGGCCCAAAGTAAATTTCAGATTATGAAATTGAATTTCCATTATGATTATGGAAATTCTGTTGTACAGTAAAGTAGATATGCACCACAAACCCCAGTAATTCTAATATTCTAATATTCTTTTAATATGCCCTAAATCTAAAGTGAACATAAGAAATTAATATATCAATATATCAAGCTCTAAATCCAAATGTCAGAAACTAGTTGGCCAGACTCTGTACACAACCTCTGTACACACCCTCCTGATATTGGATATCGTCAACCTGAAGCACAGTGCAAAACCTAGAGCAACATCGTATTTTCCTTTTCAGGGACAACACTTTACTGCTTCTATCTTGAGTTCTAAACTGCTGAACGAGGAGAAAAGAATCCTCTGTACAAGCGCTAGAGCTCAATTCAGAGGGCATCTATGCCCTCTGAGCACAGTAAGAGTAATAACTGTAAGAGTCAAAGGGTAAGAGTCATAATTGCCAACAGTCCTACGACTGAACTTGTAAAGGTCACTGATGATATTCTGGGATCTTCACTTCAGAATGTCCTTGTTTTTAAGACAGTGAGCCCATTCACACGAGTGGGTGGATGGGCAGCGGGAAGGCAGGGTTCAACCTACCTTCCCCCAGACAATTGCTCTTGCTCTGTTTGGTGTGCAAACCATGCAGCCACATGGCCTTTGCTGCCGGCAGCAATGCGGATGACCTGCACTGCTGAGAGCAGCTCATGCTCCACACGAGCAGCCACCTGGGCTAGGCTGCTCGTGAGAACAGCTTAATAAGCAATGTCTATTCTTTGGGGAGTGATGGAATGTGCTTTATCTCACTTTATTCTTGATGTAGAAATGCAATCTAGAATCTGTGGTAGTCCTAATGCCAGTGGAAAGTCATCTTAAGGGAAGAAGGAGAAAGGGGGGAAAGGGTATGTGTGTGTGTTTTGGTTATTGCCCACAATATAGATTAAAGAAAAATGCGAGTGACACATTTACATATGCATGGTAACAAATGAGTCACAACAACAGGCAAAAAAAGAAGTTCAGATATTTTAAGTAAGTACAACAGTTGGAAAAAAGTGTTAATTATTTCAACAGTAACATAACCATTGTTTATTTGTTAGCATTTTCTCATTGATTGCTATAGTATAAAAAAAAGCTTAATTTTTTCAGAAATCTGATGCCCAGGATTCATGCAAAATCTCTTTACATGCATTTGCATGCCTTTTACGAATATGCAATTAACACAGCAGTGCTTGTTAATTTGTCATTTCTATGCGGAGATGGACATTTCAGCCTTTGTGCTTGTACAGTCGTCCAATCTGCACGTACAGTTGTATTAAGTGGGCATGCAAAGAAGCCATGCACATCTTTTAAGCATGTACTTTGCATCTCATCTTTCTGAAAAAGCCTTTAATTGCAGTCTTTGACACCGAATCCCCATAATAGCGACACAGAAGGGGACGGGTTTTTTTATTAGCATAGTAACCTCCCCCAGAGAGAGGCACAGAAATGCCCAGGGCTATTTGTCATTAAAAAAAAAAAAGTTCAGAATACTGAATATGGCTATAAGAAATCACCTTTAAAAAAATTACACTGATCAATGAAAAAAGTACAATTTAATTGTTTATAATTCTCAGAGAGGCAGCAATGAAAGATACACTGTCAATTGAGGTATCTGGAAAGTAGGAAAATAGGATACAGAAAAATCAGTTCACAACACTTACAACTTTCATAATAGATTTTTCCCATGCTATTGATTTCTGTAACTGCTGAATGCACAGAGCTACCTGTGCAGCACTGCGAGCTTCTGACAATGCCCTTCTCCATACCCTTAGCCCTGGAGCAATATCCTCTTCCATTCTGCATTGAAATATAGAGAAATTAAGCAGGTCACATCCATTTTCATCAGTTTCTGAACGTGGAACAATCATTGTCACATTGAAAGCCAAGCAATGACAAAAACGTACGCAGCCAGTAAGGGTAATAAGGCTTAAGCAACTGAATTTGATGTAGTGCACAGACTGTGGCTACGTGCCTCAAAGCTTAGTCACAACCAGTTAAATGTAAGATAACTTTGCAGGATTAACATACGTAACACAAAAATAAAATAAAATCTTTACAAAGCATCATGCATAATAACGTGATCCGTGTGGATCAGAGACAAACAAGAAGGTACAAAGATAAACACACAATAGAAAATAGGCTCCAATTAGCAAAGAAGCACAATAATTTTTCAAGTTAATCTCAATAACCTACCCGTCACCATCACCACTAACGGATGGTGCAGGAGCAGGGACAGTAACTGTGCCCACATTATCCAGTTTGATCTGAATGGTGGTACTTAAGGGGCTCTTCAGATACCTTCGCTCTATGTTCCGCTCCAAGTCAGCAAGTCTGGTTACAGCTATATCTAGAGGGTTGTCACTCTTCCGTTCTAGAGTACTGCTACTGCCTTCTTCTCCACCAGCACAGTCGCCATCACGCTTCTTGTGCAATTTAGTAATTGACTTATGCTCATAATATACCAGGTCTTCCCTTTCCGACGCTGGCTCAGGGCACATCCAACCCTATATTTTAATAGAAAGGTTTGCACATGTTTGTTTGCTACTGTAATCACCTAAGTATGGAAAAGGGACTGTTCCTTTGAGTTATGCCTGAAATTCTTATTATTGAAAATTCTCAAAACTTTTGAGCTAGGAGCTTCTTAGCCTTCTTCCACATACTATCTGGATAAAAGGGATAATAACTTTTAAAAAAACAACAGGTTGCTTACAGCAAAAACATTCATTCCTGCATCCCACACAGGGGCAATCAATAAGACATAGACATTAAAGATGGACATTGACTTCACACAGGGGCGTAGGCCAGAGGATGAAGTCCAGCAAAGCCTGCATGTGCCACTAGGTCTGATGCAAGATGCAGGGGGGATGGCCAATACCAGGGACGGGGCCCGTCAGCCCCTGAAAAGCTTCCCCAGTCAGTGGTTCGTGGATTCATTGACTGGAAGCAACTTTCTCAGTCTGCGATTCCACAAACCGCTGACTGAGGAAGCTCTGCAGGGGCTGGCGTGCCCCATCCCCAGTACTGGCCACACCTCCTAGGTCTGACACCATGTGCAGGGCGCGTGGCCACTGCCCTGGAGAGGGTCCATTCAGAACCTCTCCCAACCTACCCAGTCAGCATTTCACTGAAGTGCTGGCTGGCTGGGCCATAGCCAGAGATATGGCTACATAGCCCAGCCATAAGATTAATTACTGCTAAAAAAACCACCCCTCACTTGCAAAGTGGCCTGTCATGCGGAATACGGGGGTAGGGGTTGAGGAGAGATGCACTGTTGTTTGAGAAGCCCTATTCCAAATCCCCCTTAGGGGCTAACTAAACATTATGGGAACAGTGGCTGCTGTCAACCCATCCTCTCCAGACGTAAATAAAACAGAAGTGATGTGACATCATTACAACACTGAGGAGTATTATTATTGGGTGACATGCAAACTAGCATTGCATGTGTGCAGCGGTGTGAGTTCCAGACTACTAGTGCACTATCAGTTGAGCAGGAGAATGGGCAATTTTAGCTGATCTCCCTTTACCTTTGAAGCCTACTGTGCATCACCAAAATATGTCCCTGAGGTCACACAGGGAAATTACCCTGTTCCTCACTCAAGTGACAGTGCAGATGTAGTCTGGAACTGCTGCACATGTGCAGTGCTAGTCTGGATGTTGGCCATTATGTCATGTCTTGAGTCCTTTTACCAGGTGTTATCAGGGACCAGCCACGACAGCCACATAATATCCAATTAGGTGCTTCAGCTCATGGAACTAGTTGCATCATCCTTCAGATTCTGGCTCATTTTCCTTCCTTGAAGATTTAACCACAGAAATGAAATAATGCCACGTCTACTGCCCACTTTATGTATAACTCATAAAAAGAAAGGATGAAATCATTTCAGCCTAGGTGATGTTACCCTAATGAAATTATATTGAATTTTTTTCCATGAGACATTACTGAGAAGGCACTTATCCTTAACTGTAAAAAGAGCTGCTCTTAACAGCTTTGAATTATCACTTTTGCAATGACATTACTGAAGAGAGGTTTTACTGAAGTGCGTTTTACCTTGATTTGCAAACTAGCTGACGCCACTCTTCTTTCTAAGTCCTCCACCTGCTGAAGAATAGCAATATCCATATCCATGGCTTGCTCTTCTATGGACCAGTTCTCCACAATATCTCGTGTTACCTGGTTTTCATCATTTTCATTTACTTCAATAATTACGACTGTATTTGGGAATCAGATTGGGTTACTTTAGCACAGCTTTCAATCTAAACAAATTTGCAAGCTCAGAATTTCTTTCCTTGCATGGCATACATATTACACCAAGACCAAAGTCACTGGACAACTCAAAACAAAACAAAAAATCAGGATTGCAGTCTCCATCACTTCACCAAAGTTAGCTATGCTCAGTTTATAACTAAAGAAGCACCAAATAATTTGAACAGGGTTTAGTGGTTCCTATACTTTAAAAAAAAAAAGATGTATGAGTTTTTCAATGTCAGATTATCCTGGATAAAAATGCCAGAAATCAACTCATAGAGGGCAATCCTGAAAAACAGCAAATACCTAATTACTCTTATGCTACTGCAATAAACGTGTGGATTTATATCAGTTACATACCATCTTTATTCTTGAGGCAGGCTAAAGTAATATAATCCATATGTTTTTGTATTTGCTTCTGTAAGGCCTTTTCTCTAATTCCCCTGAGATGTAACACTTTAAGCAAAGCTTTTAGGTCCTCTGGGTCAATAATTCTCCACCAGCCAAACTGCATTTCTGAATCAAAACAAAAAGATATTTTTACTTTAAATAAAATACATTAATAAAATCAGGTTGCTCACCTTTTATTTGTGTTCTGTAAGTGATCCGTAGACATTCATAATTCTGGGTTCTGTGCCTGCGTAGGACCTCATGGGTGGAACATCCAAGCTCCTTGTAATGCTCACAAACTGCCCCTCATGCTCAGCATGACTGTTTATTTTGGCGGTTGACGTGCCTCTCCCTTGGCTCCTAGACTACTGCCTTGGTGTGAAGATCATCTATCTTATGGTGAGGGGTTTTGGGGTGGGTTTTTTTTTTTTAAAGTAGTTTCTGCTGCAGGGAGGATCATATGAATGTCTATGGATTAGTTCCAGATCACAAGTTACAGGTGAACAACCTGTTTATTTGTAACGTGATCTGTAGGACCATAATCCTGGGTGATTAGAAAGCTTTCCCAGGAGAAGGAAGCAGAAGTTACTGCAAGACCCTTTTCAAGACAACTCCTTCAAAATTTGCCTCTGCAGCAGAAGGTATGTCAATTGCATAATGTCTCACAAAAGGCAGCTCCGAAGACCGTACTGCCACTTTGCAGGTGTCCTCTGCCTGTATTCCAGACAGATGCGCAGCCAAAGTTGCAAAAGCTCTAGTAGAATGTGCTTTGATAGTATGTGGCAGCTCTACTTTTTGTATCTTTTAAGTTAGAGATAAGATATAAGTTCCACCAACCAATGAGATAGTCGTTAGCGGTTAGCGCGAGATTGGTTGACCTTTAGTCCTGCCTTTGTATGTGATAAAAAATTGTTTGCTGAGATGAAAACCTTTTGTTCTGACCATATACATCCAAGGCGTGCAATGATTTTTCTAACGCCATGGATGGGTTTCTGAAAAATGTAAACAAAACAATATATTGGTTAAGATGAAAATCGGACACAACCTTTGGCTGGAAGGCAGGGTCCATCAACACCTTACCAGGACAGAACCTTAGTTATGGAGAGTATGACCTCAGGGCCACTAACTCTCTTTGCTGTAGTTATGGTGACTAAAAAGACAGTCTTTAAGGTGATCAACTTCAGAGACATAGTCTCTTTGAACACTGGCTAAAATGGCTTTTCTATCAATGTCAACAGTACTAGTGAAAGGCCAGCTCCATGGGCTACCTAATTATTGGGTATAAATTATTAAAACCCTTTTAAGAATCTTTTGCAATCAGGATGAAAAAATGCAGTATGGCCTTCCCATCCTTTAAGTCTAGAAGATATTGCCACTAAATGTACTTTTAAGGACACATTAGCTAAGCCACTGGTTTTTAGGGTAGTCAAATCTAAAATGACTTGTCTTATTTTTTCCATTTCTGGTGTTAAGTTGTGATGTTCTGCATAGGAAGCAAATCTTTTCCACTTGTAGGCATAATTGTGGCAAGTGGATGCCTTTTGCTTATTCAAAAGTATTTATCTAAAAGCCTATACACCATGCTGTCAGATTCAGCATCTTCAGATTAGGATGTAGCACATTGACCCTGATATGCATGGGGGGAACGTGTAATTCCCTAAAACACCATCCATGTCTTTGGCACGTTTCATGTCTACTAGTCACTCATCCTGCAGCTACCCTGCAAAGTGGTGATGCTGGCCAATCTTTCATTCAACCTGCATTTTGTAATCATCCTTGGAGCGTGTGACAACCTGAAAGGGAGGACTTTGAAAGGGAGCACACTGCATTTTCCACGGTGAATCTGAGGTACTTTCTGTGCTCCTCTTGGATGCCTATATGGATGGGTGCATCTTTTAGATCCAATGTTGCAAGCCAGCCCTCCTTAAAGAGGAGCAGTAGCATCTCTTGCAACATTATCATATGGAACTTCCTGGCATGGGCATATTTGTTGAGCCATCTCAAGTCCATAATGGGATGGATCCCACCATCCCATTTTGGAATCTGGAAATAGCGAGAGTAGAAACCTTCTCTCTGACATGTCCCACCACAAAGGGGCAATTGCACCCTTTTCCAACAAAACCTTCACCTCCTCCATCAAGGTAGTTGTTGCAGGTGTGTACCGTATGCCTGTATAATCTGGCAGGTACTTGAACTCTATTGCATAAGATGGACAATGTGTAAAACCCATTTGTCTGATGTTAGAGGGTGCCATGCAGGTGCATAGCTTGCCAGTTTGATGGAAGTTGCAGGGAAAGTCGAAACGGATGGACTGGCCCAAGCATCAAAGATGTGGCTTAGAGGGATCATGCAGTTTACTGCAGGACCCCTGTGTTTGTTTTGATTTCTGGCCATAACGCCTATGGTGGTAAGGGCGGAAGGGCTTCCTACAATCTCTCCTTTCATTTGGCTTTTAGGTCTGCTTCCAACAGCCATAAGACCAGAATCAAGAAGAAGAGTAAGGTTGGGTAGTAGAGGACATGAACGATTTCAATGTATATATAGATTTCTTTAACTTTTCCTTGGTGTTATCAGTCTCTTTGCTAAAAAGACCTTTACCATCAAAGGGCAATCCTTCAGTCTTTTCCTTCATGTCATTCTGCAGGTTTGCTGAGCGAACACAAACATGACGTCAGATAGAGACAGCAGTCAACATTTGCCAAATGTTTAGCAGTCTCAGCTGTTGGCATGCAATACTGGTGGATTTAATAAAGGTCTCTGCAAAACATTTTTTGACTTCCTCAAGTGTTAAAGTCTTTTCATCTTGGTTAAATGCTCCAACAAAGAGTGGTGATATTTGGCCACACAGGCAATATAATTAGCCATGCGTATGGAAAGGCAAGTGGTAGAATAAACCTTGCAGTCCATAACATCAATTTTACGGCTCTTTTTATCAGCAGGAGTAGCATGAAGACATCTAGATTTAGAAGAGGTAGCACAATCACTAATGAATTCAGAGTGGAATATTTCACTAGAGCAATCCTCCTCCTGTTACATGATACACTCTTCCAGGCGCTTAGAAGTGGGAGTAGATGTCTAGAGCACCTCTCAAGCAGATTGAGCTGCCTTAGATACTGTATAACAGGCAGCATTGGAAGAGCCACTGGTTGAGCAGAATTAGAGGAAGCCATAAGAGAGCCAGCATGGTGTAGTGGTTAGATTGCTGGACTAGGACCAGGGAGACCCGAGTTCAAATCCCCATTCAGCCATGAGACTAGCTGGGTGACTCTGGGCCACTCACTTCTCTCTCAGCCTAACCTACTTCACAGGGTTGTTGTGAGGAGAAACTCAAGTATGTAGTACACCGCTCTGGGCTCCTTGGAGGAAGAACAGGATATAAATGTAAATAAATAAATAGATAGATAGATAGATAGATAGTCATATAGAGGATCCCTTCACCTCAGTTGTTTGTTTCTTGATAGCAAAGCCGAAGGCCTCAGCCATCTCAGAAATTTGCAAGTGATACACCTTCAATTCCTCATTCAGAGAAATCGAGGGTGTAGGCTGAATCTTTTCCTCTGGTGAAGGATCAGATGGATGTCCCATGCTCACTGGCTCCGCTTCGGGGTCAGGGGAAGAGTCATAGTCACCCTCAGACAAAGGCCCTACTTGTACCTCAGGGGTTGGGACAGGTGAAGCAGGAGAAGCTGAATTGTCCTGTGGCTGTGTAGTGGTGAGACATGAGAACTCATGGGGTGAGACATGAGAAGGCACATGTGGTTTTGAATCAGTAGGAGTTGAGACTGAAGGAAGAGAAGTGTGAGTCGGAGGCAGAGTAGAAGTACAGTTAGTCCGGAGCCAGGGCTCTAAAGAGAGAGGAACTCAATTGAACAGCACAGGATCCTGGATCTCCAGAAGGAAACTGCACATGGTGAAATTTTTCCATGGTAGAAATCTGTTGTGCCTTCTACAAATGATACTCCTCATAATCATGTCCCCCTCCCCTCTCCCTGTATGTAGCTAGCAGCAAGGGATGTAGGCCTTATCTATCTTCCTGATGGATTTCCTAAATAAACTACGTTATTTAGAACTTTAACTCCATATTTCCAGACAATACTAATTAGCAGTGCTCTCTTTACCTGTGTACTTCCACTGCAGCTGGGGTATATAAAGAAATCTCCCCTCCAAGCTCTCTATGGGCCTTATGGGCCCAGTGAACCTAGAGAACCCAGAGTAAGCACCCAAAGGCAAACAATGCCTAGAGAAAGCAGACAAAGGGGCACAGTAAGTAAATGGAAAACCTGCTTGATTGAAAAGGAGTTGCAGGAAAAAAGGCAGGAACTTTTTCACCATGGAGACTGCAGCACAAGGACAGTCAGCGATCCTGAGACTGAATGGTTTTAATTATGAGACCTGGAAGCTTTTCACATGGGGCTTTTGAAGCCCTTTAATTCGCATCTCCTCCGGAATGGAGGAGGTGCATTCATATATCGGCTAGATTTACCCTGAAGTCCCTGAGAGTTATCGGGGAGCAGTTCACACACAATTCGGGTTTTTCACTGTGCAGTTAGTTTTACCATAAACTCACGGTAAAATCGAGTGTAGCCCACGGTAAAACCTCTGTGCATAAAAGTCCCTGGTCATTTAGGATGGAATCCTATCTGATTAGCATGGAGCTGGAAAATATTTTGCTGGAGGACAGATTTGAAGCATCTGGAGAACAAGCAGAGTGGGATGCTAAAAACAGAATAGTCTACAGATTCATCTGCTTGCATGTGAGTAACCCAATCATTGCACATATGAGAAAGACCAGGCTAGCTAACGAAGCTTGGGACACTTTAAAACCCTTGTATGCTAGAAAGACAACTAATATTAGCATTGATCGGATTGTCAGACTGTGTAACATGAAACTTTGAGGAGGGCATAATTTAACTGAGCATGTTAATCAAATCCTAGACATTGCAAGGAGTTGTGCACAAGAAAATGTAAGACTCCCAGATGAAGCTATTGTTGGATTTATTTTGAAAAGTCTGCCTGAGAGATTTCAAGTAATACATTTTTCTTTGGAATCAAAAGAGGAGACTGATTTGGAATTTGTGTTTCCTAGACATCAGGATTTTGATATGAGATCAGATGCTCTAGTGAAGTCTCTGACCAAAAGTATCAGGTTACAGCATTTCAAACCACAGGGTGATGAACTGTGTGCATGTGGCTGCAGACTCCCTTGGCTTTGATATTGATGTCAATATCAATGGCCGGGACGATGTCGATGGAGGGAGACCAGGTGATCCCTGCACTTGCACCTCCAAAAGCAGGGCGTATGGAGATCCTTCCTCAAAGTCGAGGCTCCTGCAGTGTCAACTGGCTTATGTTTTTCCTCAGGCAATGAGGTGGGCTTTTCCTCATCAGAGGCTTTCCTTTCCCCCTCCCTGTGTTTTTTATGGTGGAGTGCAGAGGAGGAATCTTTGGAAACCTCTGCTGGCCACTTACACACATGATCTCTCAATGTGGATTTTTCACTTAGTATGGGAGGTTGTAGGTGTGCAGCCGCTCTCTTGATACCAATGTTGATGCCAACATTGTGGGAACCGTGGCACTGGTGTCAGAGGGTGAAATGTCTGCTCGTAAAGTGCCACCTAGAGATGGAGTACCCAATCCTTAACGGTCTGGCAGGAGAAGGATGTGCAAATCTTGCAATTCCTGGTGTTATGATCCTCCCCTAGAGACAGTAAACAGGAGGCGTGGTGATCTGTGTAGGGTAGCTTCCCACCACACTCCCTACACGTCTTAAACATTTTTCCACGGAGAAATTGAAAGCCAAGCCGCGTCAAACCAAAAAGCAGCCTGATTCCAAAAATAAACAAAGCCAATATCCAAAATCCAAGAAGAATTGTCAGCAGCCAGTCCAAAGGTACAAAGCCAGAAAGATCTCACCAATGTTTTACTCTCTTTTCCACAGAACCAAATCCAACCAAGGAGCAGAGTCCAATGAAGTGAACGTTTTGGCGACTGATTGGAAAGGAAACAAGGGAGAGGTGCTGCAACCACCAAAATAAACAGTCACATTGAGCGCGAGGGGTGGGTTATGAGCGCCATTGAGCAACTTGTATATTCCACCTTCACAGTCCTGTGCAAGTGCAGAATCCAGGATTATGAATGTCCTACAGGTCAGGCTACAACATGTTATTATGTTCCTTGGCCTGGAAAGATATGATATATTGGCACAGAAGAGAACTGCATGCCCAGCTAAGGTCTTGATTCTTGCTTTCCTTGCACCCATCTCCATTGCCAAAGAGATAAGCCAACTTAACTCTGTCTTTTGACAGAGGAAACGGCTACAGAGAGAACATATTTCAGGCACATGTACTACATCTCTCTCTCTCTCAAGATCTATGTCATGTCTTTTTTCTGTTGGAAGGATATAATACTTACCCTCTGGGATGGGCTTTGGACTAGGATAATCAACTGGTTTGGCTACATCAACTACTGCAGAAGGTATAGAAGTTGGTTTTTCTACTTGTGGCACTGGTGATTCACTTTTACTTGTTGGGACACTGGGTGTCAAGAATGAATTGCCATTTCCTTCTGACAATCCCAACCCTGACCCCATATTAGGCAAGGGAGATGAAAATGGAAGATTTGAAGTAATGACTCCAGTAGGCCATCCACAGAACTGAAGTCCCATTACAGGCAATCCTGTCTTCATCTGCTACACCAAAACAACAACAAAAACAAAAAACATTTTGAAGTACATAATTATTAGTTCTATTAGGTCTACCAGAGCAACACATAGAAAACTGAAACAAGGAACAGGATATTTTTGTACCAAGCACAATATAAACATACAGAAAGACTTGATTTATGAATATCTTAAAAGTAAGATGACAAGTTAGTATTTGAATGTAAAATGGATTACAAATTTTGTTTGTTTCTAATAATATGGAAATCTTTATCATAATATCCATAAAACAATCATAAATTGGGGTGGTGGTGGGGAGAAGCTTAGCAACAGTACTTTTAAGCCTCATGCTACATTTGTATATTGGCCACGAACAAAGTAAAAGTTGTATCTTTCCATGAGCTATTTTACTTTCCAACATAGTTGTCCATATGGTGCTGCTTTATTTTAGCCTCATTCAGTTTACCAGCAGCTGGTTGTTTTGTGACAACCATAACCCCAACATTGATAGGTTTAGGTTCCTGTGTCCTGAATTACAAACTAAGGGCCTAACCCAGTTAGTCCCTTTCATGTGCCATTAAACATATGAAGCTGTTTCAATGGCTTGCAGGAAGGCTGCAGGCATGAGGTGAGGGTCAATGGCAGGAAGCTCTTGTACATGGAACAGGATACTGCAGAAGGGCATAAGGGGGCTGCAAAGGGCAACTGAATCTTGCCCTAAGTTTGCAATTCTAAGCACACTGAGTTGAAAATAATTTATACTGAAATGAGCCAGGGCTATTCCCACGGAAATGCTTTGTTTGCTTTAGGAATCTGCAGTGCTAAGGAGTATGGGCACTTGTCCAAGCTAGAACTGTCAAGCTGTCCTTGATCTTTAACAGTAAAAGGCCTTGTGGCTCCTCGAAGACTAACACATTTATTCTAGCATAGGCTTTTGTGGACAACCCTCCATTTCATCAGTTTCATGAAGTGTTATCCTGTTGGCAGGTACACACACACACACACACACACACACACACACACACACACACACCCCACAAAAGAAGAAATGCACACAGTGAGGATTTTCTTCTTTTTCACTATACTTATCTGGCACTTGAATATAGCACTTCCTGCATCTGTTGAAGGAGACTGTTGCTCACAAAAGCTAAAGCTAGAATGGATGTCTTAGTTCAAACATCTGAGTGGACTGTTGTCTATTAAGGCTTATGCTAGAATAAAACTGTTAGTAGTTAAGGTGCCACAGGATTCTTTGTTGTTTTTGCTGCAAGAGATTAAAATCTAAAAGTCATCCCAGAAAGTGAAAAGAGAAAAGGGGAAAACAAGCCCTCATTCTTGCTCTGAAAAGCCTGACTCCCCTGTTCTAAGCCTGCTCCCCTGGCCCTAAGCCCTAAACGGCTTAGGACCAGGTTACCTGGGAGAGCGCCACCTTCTGCATGATCCACACTGCACATTAAGATCATCAAGAGCAGTCCATATACCGCCAGCTCGGGAGCAGGCCTTCTCTATAGTTGCTCCTGGGCTATGAAATGAGCTCCCTATAGACATTCATGGCTTAACATCTATACCAGGCTTTAAAAGAGCCCTTAAGACACACTTTTAAAGCTAGGCTTTTAGTAATCTCTGAATGTTTTAGGAATCTCTGAATGTTTAAAATTCTTAATTGCTGTTTAAATTTTTTAATTGCTGTAATCTTTAAATGTTTTAAATTTTAATTGTTGTGTAATAGTTGGTTTTATTCTATTTCTGTTGTGTTTGTTTTTGAAAACTGCCTGGAGCCTTTGGAGTCAGGAGGTAGGTAAGTAAGTAAGTAAGTAAGTAATCCCTTAGTGTAGCTATCAGTCCTGGACATTCTCTGCTTCTTATTGTTCTTGGAGGGAACATGCAATTGAATGTACATTGGTCGAGCAACAAGAATATATTCTAATCCAATCAAATGATTTCCTATCAAATAACATATTATACATATCAAATAATTTAGAGTAACACATAATGCTCTTAACACACACACAAACACACACACACACCCCTTAATGGTTGCCTACATGGAGAATTTTGCCTATATGAATAGACAAGACTGAACACGTTAAACTCCTATTTGATACCAACCTGAAGAGGGGATAATGTAAACGGACTTAATCCCATTGGACTTGGTGAAGAAGCTGAACCAATAAGTGGAGATGGGATAGGAGAAGGTGACTTGGATGGAGGATGAGAATGGGGAGTTAGTGAAGCAGCAGCAGCTGGAGCATCTATATGGGTAACTGAAGTTTCGTCACAAGGAGTTCTAGGTAAAAGGCTGAACCACTGTCTGCTCTTTTCTGTAAGAGTCTTTAACAGTTGGTCATTTGAAATTAAGGGGGAGCTGTAAAATTTCCCTGGCCCACTCGCAACAGGATTAAAAAGATTATTTGAATCTGACTTTTCACCGCTGCTTTGTGATACAGGGGGCTGGTGGCTGCAGAGTGAGGTTTTAGAGCTATTTTGATAAGACAATGAGCACCCATTGGCGGCACTGCCATTGGCTTTCTGGGAAAGGACGTCTGAGTCAGGAGGCATCTTTGCTACCTCCAACAGTTTGCTTAGCTTTGAGAAAGAGCCAGGCTTCTGCAAAAACAAATTCGTGCTGTCCTTCTCTTTGACTTCTTCTTTCAAATCACACTGATTTGTGTTTAAGCAGCTTAATTTTTCTTCTGGGCTTTCAAACATCTCTTCTTTGATATGAATGCTTTTGGCCTTTTTCAGCTTCTCTTTTTCTTTTGCAATTTCTTCCAGACCTGCATAAACGGAAAAACTGTTACTAACCAAATTCCCACCTGTAGTATATTTCTACTATTATATACTGTAAGGAGAACAATGTCGTACATGACACCTGCACACACTCTTCTCAATATACTTGTGATTGAAAAATATTTCACAACAGAAATGTCTCTAGTTTGGTGTGAACATGGAGTAAGATTTTTTCTTTATTTTAAAACAAACTGCAATAAATAAAACACTTATAACCAAAACACCTAAGACTCAGTTTTGGAAAAGCCATGGTGCTTACTTTCTCATAATGGCTGATATCCTGACTAAGATTGTGCACATGCAGTGGGAAGGACTCATGCTGTGGAAGGCCAGCTACTGCTTCCCAGCTACGTGTGTGTGTGTGTGTGTGTGTGTTGGGGGGCATTTTCACTCATCTCCCCTTTCCCCAGAGGTTCTCTGCTGCACAATCCTTTTTGTGCACTTTCTAGGGACAGGGAGAACAGCAAAAAGACACACCCACCAATGTGAACACTGTAGCTGCATCAGAGGAAGCCTTCTGCTACATGGAGCCACCACTGGCTGGGTGACAGCTTGCTCCTAGGTGGCGGGGGGGGGGGGGAGAGCCCCTCTTCACTTTTCTTCCAGGGCCCACTCCAACCTTGTTATGCCCCTGCCATCACACATGTAGCCTTAGTCAGGATGACAGCCAAAGTGCTTTGGTTCGGATTGAAAGAGCCATTCTGCACATTACGCAGAATGAGGTAACAGACTTAGGCAGCAGAATTCTGGACTGGACTTCTCAGTCATTAGGTGAGGATAGAATTGTTGAATGCTCTGCCACACAAAAGATCTCCCTGCATGTACAACATCAGGGAGAGGACCATGCTAAACCCTTCTAGTTTACTAAATAAGATTTTTTTTTAAATGGGAAAGCATTTTTTAAACACACACACACACACACACACACACACACACACACACACACACACACACACGTGTCTACCAGCACTCCAAAGTATTCAGATTCCTCTGTTTAACACTTTTATTCTGTGTAATTTATAGTACAGCTCTAAGACACTTATGATGGAGCTGGAAATTATTTTAGGACATCCAGATATGCACCCCATTTATATCCATGGTTCCCAATATGGAGATGGAGATCCATGTACAAAATATGCCTCCATGCAAAGATATACTTTTCTGGATGTGGGTGTTTATGTTTAAGTATTTTGAACTTCAAGCCATCAGAAACCATATCCATTCTCTGTTAAAAGAACAAAGCATCTATTTTTCAGAATGAGGAGGGAAGAAATTGTTTTCCTCTCAACCCCCCCCCCCCCCATTTGATTCCCTCTAGCCTTGTGTTAGCATGTGGCAGCAAACATTAAAAATAATTTTCACAAAGAACAGAAAAGGGAGAGTGGCAGAGACGGGAGTGGACAAGAGGGAGAGCAGCATTATGTATGGCAACCATTTGTTTGTTTAGTTTCTGAATCACTTAGTGCAGCTGCTTAATTACAGATAAGTGGAGGTCAGTGTTTATGGTCTGTGACTGCTAACACCTGCAAGGACATTTATACTTCCTGCAAAATCTAAATTAATTTTCAACACTGGGGGGGAAATCCCCTAATTTTTGTGCCACCTCCCCAGCAATTTCTAATATGTTCACCTTTGTGGTGATACTGCATTTGGACATTAGCAATACAGAGTGTTGTTGAAAATTTGTGTCATGCACACATCTACAGGGGTGGGAAAGCATAATGTGTGTGCAACAGATTTACTCCCCTTCCCCCCCCCCCGATGCGATACGTGTTGCATTCCAGTTGTTGTCCTTGATTGGGCTCCATCTGTATGTTTGGTTGCTGAGAAGCAATATCTCATTAAATAAGCTTTCTCCTCCTTTTGTTCCCCACAATGTCTGCCTAGTTATCACAGTAAAAACAGTAGAACACTGCCCTTAGTAAGTTTGGGAACAAACAGCCTAGAGTCATTACTTGCAAGTAAATACACTCAAAGGCACCAGCATAGTGTTTCTAGCAGCAAGCTTGCTGGAACTGTCCTCACCAATGTAGAGGTAGCTCTTTTTCTGTGTGAGAAAATCACTTCATTCTGCAACCAAAAGAAGGTCCCCAAAGACCCAGACCTGTTCCATTTGGAAGGTTAGCACCCTTCCCTCAAAGCAACCTTGTCAGTCCCTTGCGAGAACCCCTTGATAGAGAAAACCTACAAATAAGTGAATCACTCCTAATGATTACCTCACCTTCTCCACTTTCCATGCCTTCAACAAAAATACCCCCACACTGGGGCAGAATCCAATATCGACGTCTATAACGATCCTGGCCAAACATCATTGAACGTAACGAGTGAGAAGCTTCAAATAACTTTCTTCTGTACTGGTTCTGTTGCTGTTGAGTTTTTTAAAAAGAGCATCATTATGTAATAATATAAAAATAATGTAATAATCGGAGCAGTTGGCATTTTAACAGGCAATCATCACACTTTCCAGAAGTTCTGGCTATTTCAAAAACAATGCCTTGATTCTCCCTGTCCAACTAGTTATAAAATATTACACGGGATGGCTCTGAACCATCTTAATATTTATTTTCAGTCCCACTCGAAGGATGCAGTTTGCAATGCCACTTTCTGTATTTTGCTACCAATTTGCAGAGAAAAAAGGGATCAATGGTTTTCATTGCATGACAGCAGTTGAAATCTTATTAATTATGCAACACAGCAAATGGTGTGCATACATAGCGATAAAACTAGCCAGGCGAATATGAGACACTGTAGCTTCTGATGAGAAATTAATGAGATATTTCAACTGGCTTTGAGAGAAAATCCTGTTCAGTATTACCTGTAGACAACTGGTGCTCAAACACACACACACACAAAAGGGAAACTGTTCCTGAACTCTTTTGCTGTCATGCTCCTGCTTCAGCTGAAGCAAGAGGACCGAAACAAATCATCCTTCTTAACAGGTACAACTGGTTTGGGACAAGCGCTCATTTGCAGCATAGACGGGCTGAAGCAATATCCACAGCACAGCCTTAATCTGTTAATTTAGAGTTTGCCTCAAGCTTTGTTGTTTCTGACTATTAATACGCTACTGCTCCTTTAAGAAAAACCAGGTAGAACTCTGGGAAAAGCAGACCCCAGGGCAGTTGGGGCCTTGTGTGAGAGTGGTAGTTCTGGCGGGTATTCTTGATCAATACAAATTTATCTCTCTGTCTGAGCTACACTGTTAAATTCTACAGTTGTTTACTCCAGCTAGAGTCAGGAAGAAATTCCCCCCAGTTTGCTCTGCTGCATGGGGTCTACTATTTAAGAAAAGCAAGTCTAAAGCTTTCTTTGGACTTAAGAACACCTAGTTTCAGGGGAGGAGCCACCACTGGGTGAACAGGTTCAAAGGACGAGCGTGGCCACAGACACACACCCTGCGTCTGACATCAAATGCGGGGGGTGTTATTTCGGTCCAAGCGGGGCCACGCAGCTCCATTTGGAACCTAAATCGGCCTGCGCTGCGTTGGCAGAGTGGTCGGAGTGACTCTCCCTGACTTAAGTGCAGGGAGAGCCACTCCTGGTCTCACTGCCAACGCACCTGGGCCGATCAATCTCTCTCCCAAATGGGGCCACGTGGCCCCGTTTAGGAGAGAGATTGGCCCCTGTATTGGCAGCGTGGCCGGAACGGCTCTCCCTGCCTTTAAGGTGAGGAGAGTCGCTCCGGACTATGCTGGCCAATGCAGTGCGGGCCGATCTCCCTTCCAAACGGGGCTGCACAGGCCCTTTTGGGAAGGAGACCACGCCCCTGTGTCTGACCTCAGATGCGGGGGCATGGCTAGCCAGGCCCCTGCATCTGACGTCAGACATGGACCGCCAGCAGCCTCCCTACACTAGTGCCTAGTTTCATGGTTCTTTTTTACCCTGGCCAAACATGTGTGCAATTAGGGCTGCTTCCAGGAGTGTCAGGCACACTGGCTCAACACACTAAGGCCCCACAGTCACAGAAGAATTGCCCTGATCTCCAGCAACCTATGCAACACACTTCGCATTAGCTGAGTCACACAATCCAAACAAGAGTACACCATGATGCCGTAAACTTTGTGCCTCTTTGTTTTGTAACACTATTCACAAAACTCTGGTTTAGTGCTAAATCCACAATCAGCAGTGCCATCTGGATGCAGCCCTGGATGCCTGCAAAGACTTAGATTAAGTAAGGCCCTGAGCCAGCTTTAGACATTTTGGCACCTGAAGCAAAGAGTCAAACTGGGAGTAACTTCCCTCCTCCTTTCCCCTCATTATGCTCACTTTTTCCAAACCAAAGTGTTTTTCCACAGACTCTTCCCAGAGCTTTTTTGTTCGTGTTGTTTCTGGCCTTAGTTGGGTGAATTCTGAGAAGTCCAATAAACTGGAGTGAATACAGCCATCTATTTAAGGACCCTTGAAAATAACTGTCTCTGATCTAAATCACACATGTCTAAATAAGAGGAGTAGACTTAATTTATGGAGGTAGCTTACCTTAGTCAGTTTGTCAATCTGTTTCTCTAGCTCCTCCACACTTGCTGTCTGGTCTCCATCATCCTACCACCAATAAACAAAATGCAGTAGTGCATTATTCTCTATATATGAATCATGTTTATATAAGCTACTAATGGAGCAGAGCTTCATGTTGGTTGCCTTGCAAATGACTAAGATATAGCAAAATACATATATTTGACATGGGATGTGAGCCCAGACCTGAAACTTTGAACTCTGCCACAATGGCACAAATTCAAAATCCCTCAGGTGGGCACAGAGATGGCAGTCAAACAGGTCTCTCCACACACTACACAGAGAAGCACAAGCCCAGTTCAACCTCCAGCCTCTGTGGCCACAAGTAACCTCAAAAGGCTTGATTCCATTGCCCCAAAAACTTGATGCTGTGGCTGCTGGCCAGGTCAAGGATGAAATGTTGTGTGCAGTGGCTTGGGCAGCTTCTTTCCCTCTTCCTCAGCACAAAGTAAGCCCAGGAAATTAGCCTTCTCTTTCTGCCTCTGCTGAGCTGGTGGAAGAGAATGTTAAAGCCTACAGTATGTATGTTCAAATAAACCTAACTCCCTTTCACTTGACTTCAACACAGAGGAGAACTCTGATTTGATACATGTGGTAACTACAGCACATACATTCATTCTGACTCTGAACTGAAGGAGCTACCACCTCTTTGAGCCATTAGCCCTCATCTGCTTTACCTCATAGGTTCCACACCCTCTTCCTCCTCTTCCTTATCAAAACACGTGCCTCAGTATCCCCTTAGCAGATGTAAAACACATTGGATGACACCCAAAGGTTGTTCGCACACCTTTTGCTAAGCTAGGGAGGGCAGGCAGGAGAAAGGCAGGATAGGACTTACCTTCCAGGCAGATGATCCAGCTGTGATCCAAGCTGCATGTTCCAGCCTCCAGATATCCCACAATGCACTGTGTGACGAGCGCAGTGCATTGGGGGATTCCCCCATGAGTTGGGCGCTCTAGGCAGTGCAACCAGACACACTGGTAAAAATCCCAGGCTACCTGGGGGAGGCAGTGCCAGGATTGGCCTCAATCCTGGTGCTTCACATGAACAGCCTTACCCAGGTAAAGCCGCCCAAGCCTGGGTAGGGATGCTCATATGAACAGCCTCCCAGACTTATATGTCCCTGATGGCTGATCAAACAGTTTCTTAAATGTACCTAAGCCACTGGCACATCTGCAGATCAATTCTGTGCATGTTTAAGCAGAAGTAAGTCCAACTTTGTTCAACAGAGCTTAGTTTGCAGAATGAACATGTGCAGGATTGCAGTCATCGTTTGGCAGCCATTTGAGGGTTGCAGATCTTCTAAAATATGTCACCTACAAAGTTCAATACACTTCCATGTTCTTTGAAAGTTCACGAAGTACTTTCACATAGTAAATAATGGAATTTGTCAGGCTGATCAATCAGTCTTGTGGGAGAATTCTGAATTTTATTTCAACATTAATATGAAACCATAAAGCAACTGCATGAGATAAATTTGGTACAAAGAATGTACTACGGATATTGATCTTTTTCAAAAGACTGATTAAAGTTCATAGTTTTTCAATCTTTCTTGATGAACTCATAGGCTAGAGTTCCATTAAAATAATATCAGCCTAGGCCAGGATCCAAAGAACCATGAAGCTAGTTCAGTAGGCTCAAGGGAGTTTCACCTCCATGCCCCTATCAGCCTCCTAAGAAGAGTCAGGCCCATTGCTCTTGAAAATGAAGGGAATTTCAAAAGCAGCTGTCCAAAGGAGGAAAAAGTTTAGAAATTCTACTAGGTTAAGTTAAGATAGGCTAGCGCAAACTTCTTGCACTAGGCAGCTCTTTGTATCGTGGGCCGAATTCAGAAATACTTTATAGAATGACGGGTCTAAGGAACTCAAGCAAATTCTAGGGAGGTACAGTGAGGGAAATAAGTATTTGATCCCCTGCTGATTTTGTCCGTTTGCCCTCTGACACAGAAATGACCAGGCTATAATTGGAATGGTAGGTTTATTGTAGCTGTGAGAGACAGAATAACAACAAACAAACCCTCAAAAGCCCAGTGCCCAAAAGTCAGTGATGGATTTGCATTGTAGTGAGGGAAATAAGTATTCGATCCCCTATCAACCAGCAAGATTTCAGGCTCCCAGGTGTCTTTTCACTATATGCAGGTAACGAGCTGAGATGAGGAACACCCTCTGTAAGGGAGTGCTCCTAATCCCAGCTTGTTACAGTACCTGTATAAAAGACACCTGTCCATAGAAGCAAGCAATCACTCAGCTTCCAAACTCACCACCATGCCCAAGACCAAAGAGCTGTCGAAGGATGTCAGGGACAAGGTTGTAGACCTGCACAAGGCTGGACTGGGCTACAAGACTATCGCCAAGCAGCTTGGTGAGAAGGTGACTACAGTTGGCACGATAACTCGCAAATGGAAGAAACACAAAACAACTGTCAATCTCCCTTGGTCTGGGGCTCCATGCAAGATCTCACCTCGTGAAGTTGCAATGATCATGAGAACGGTGACAAAGCAGCCCAGAACTACACGGGGGGAACTTGTCAATGATCTCAGGGCAGCTGGAACCATAGTCACCAAGAAAACAATTGGTAACACACTACGCCGTGAAGGACTGAAATCTTGCAGTGCCCGCAAGGTCCCCCTGCTCAAGGCAGCACATGTACAGGCCCGTCTGCAGTTTGCCAATGCACATCTGAATGATCCAGAGGAGAACTGGGCGAAAGTGTTGTGGTCAGATGAGACCAAAATCGAGCTCTTTGGCATCAACTCAACTCGCCGTGTGTGGAGGAGGAGGAATGCTGCCTATGAGCCCAAGAACACCATCCCCACCGTCAAACATGGAGGTGGACACATTATGCTTTGGGGGTGTTTTTCTGCTAAGGGGACAGGACACCTTCACCGCATCGAAGGGACGATGGACGGGACCATGTACCGTCAGATCTTGGGTGAGCACCTCCTTCCCTCAGCCAGGGCATTGAGAATGGGTCGTGGATGGGTATTCCAGCATGACAATGACCCAAAACACACAGCCAAGGCAACAAAGGAGTGGCTCAAGAAGAAGCACATGAAGGTCCTGGAGTGGCCCAGCCAGTCTCCAGACCTTAATCCCATAGAAAATCTGTGGAGGGAGCTGAAGGTTCGGGTTGCCAAACATCAGCCTCGAAACCTTTCTGACTTGGAGAGGATCTGCAAAGAGGAGTGGGGCAACATCCCTCCTGGGTTGTGTGCAAACCTGGTGGCCAACTACAAGAAACGTCTGACCTCTGTGATTGCCAACAAGGGTTTTGCCACCAAGTACTAAGACATCTTTTGTGAAGGGATCGAATACTTATTTCCCTCACTACAATGCAAATCCATCGCTGACTTTTGGGCACTGGGCTTTTGAGGGTTTGTTTGTTGTTATTCCGTCTCTCACAGCTACAATAAACCTACCATTCCAATTATAGCCTGGTCATTTCTGTGTCAGAGGGCAAACGGACAAAATCAGCAGGGGATCAAAAACTTATTCCCCTCACTGTATATTTAACATGCAGTTCCTTAGCATTTTTATAATCAAAAAGTTGTCACTCTTGGTTTGTTATGAAATGCTATCTAGTTTTATTTTAAAATCTGTGTTGAAATAGGTTGTATAAAACTATAGACAACAGATTTTAAAATCTAAAAACACATGGATTAACAATCTGGTATATATCAAAATTCCTCACCTCATCCTCACAAATATCTGGTTTCTTCCCCTTTTTGTCATCTTTGTCCTCCTCATCCTCATCATCTTCATCTGCTTGATCATCACTATAATCATCATCGTCATCATCATAATCGCTATCTCCTCCCTTCCGCCTCCTTTTTCGGCCCGGTGTGGGTGTACCCAGTGAATGCTGTTCTTCTCCTATGTCACCGCCTCCTGTAACATCTCTTTTGCCTGTTTTCTTAGCATGAATTATTCTAAGCCTTTAAACACATGGTAGACAAATGCTATTACTATGTGTTGCTAAAACATATACAGTTCTTCCACACTTCACTGAAAGTAAATTATATGCTTCTGATCCTATTATTCAGCAGTTTTCTGTTACCTTGGTTTTTTATACCATTCATTGACTTGGCATATGAGAAATGTAGTTTACTTAAACTGACTTCTATTTAGTATGAATATTTATTCGGTTAAATCTGTAAATCACGTTTTATTTGATTTGGTATTAATGTTCTGGATACCAAAAATAAATAAATCAGGTAAAAATTGTTCTTCAACCATGTTCTTCTTGTATGTTCTTCAGAACATACTTAATCCTTCAGAGACTATTTTAGGTCTGGAATTCTACTGAATATAAAGATTTGCATAAGGCACCCAGGATAAGAGACGATTCCAGTAGCTATACCTGTAAACTGAAGAAATAACTCTTCAGCATTTTTTATCTTTAAGTCAGTTTTCAAATCTCTGTAATCTACTTTTCCATACACATTTTAAAAGCCCATCACCCATCCTTTATGTCAGACCTAAAAAAAATCACAATCAACAATAAACTTGACACATGATCCTAGATTATCTGAATACAATGCTCTTGCTAAGTATTCTACTTCATGTGATATTTTATTAAACATTATGTAGGAGGCTCATCTTGTAGCCCTCTGGTCAGCAGAAGACTTAGTTTGATTTGTCTGAAACAAAAGAAACTTACATACCAGTAAGTACAGTTGTGGTAGCCCTTCCTCATCTCTTACCCTACAAAACAAGATTCCATACAGCAGATGTTATAGCTCTAGCTACCAGGAATCTGGCAGGCAAATATACTGAAACAACCTAGGAGGTACTTCAATAGCCAGGATGAATACTCCTTTTTATCATTCTAACATACAACAGAATCTGAAGAGATATGAAAATGTGTGTGTTTGAAAAAGGCAAGGATTCTACAAGAAAGAAAAAGGAGGAGGAAGAGTGCGAATCAGAATGGTAAAAGTAGATAAATTACGACCAACCAATGCTGCTACATAATTTTTAATGTATTATTCTTCCTTTCTTCTCCCATCCTACAAAACAATATTCCATACAGCAAGTGGACATGATGCAGTGTGGCTGGCTTCTTAAAAAGCAGCCTGTAAAAAGTCTATGATTAAAATAGGAACTGGATTTTAGAATGCTCATCAGACTAGACAGCAAAGAAAGAAACACGATGTTCTACAATTTACAGCTATTCTCAATCAAATTATCTGTGCCTCTGTCTTCCCAGTACAAAAGATGAAAGCTTTTTTGAAGACTTTCACTAACAGGCCCACTGCTTGAATGAGGACATACTAGAATAAAACTGCTTTAGATGTTAAACTCTTTAAACTATATTCCATGCATTAGGATATAAGGTAATGTAAGCACCCCAGTTCTAAACATCTGCATCACTGTAACTGGTCGTTGCAAAAAGAGTCTGTCTTAACATTTTATGATCTTGCATTGCTATGGCTGTTGGAATATCCTGTCCTAAATATTACAGGATGGTATAGCAATAATCCTGAATATTATGGGATGATAATTTGGAGGTAGGGGGAATCATTTCTAGTCTTAAAACATTTCTGTGTCATAAGTGACTTTTTTCCCCCACTCAGGGAAAAATACATACGAGTATGCAGACCAACTTGCAACTCAAAATCTTGGGAATAATATTCCCTACCCACCCAAGAAAATACATGACAGACACAAAGTTCCATTGACAATAATGAAGAGCTTGGTAATAGCTGCCATTTGATTTTGGTACCTTCTCACTGTCTCTCTTCTCACACTCTTGTATAAAAACCACAACAGCTATGCAAGCTCTATAAGGCTGACATCCCAACTAATGCTATGCTAGTACAATAAATGAAGTTGTGCACACACAAGAAGTTTACAGAGCTGCATGAAGTTGCAGAGATGCTCGAAACTGTGAAACCTCTTGCAGTCTCATTGTGCCTGTACAATAAAGGATAGTGGAACAGGATGTTGGTGATTCACAGCTGGAAGCACACCATGGGTTGTGCATCTTGTTGCATAAGTACAACATTAACTTGGAATGCAAGCTCCCAACTTGTGTTTGTGCTAGCTCAGTGTTAGCCTGGATGACATCCAGTGCATTTAACTCTCCAGTATGCACCCAACTACAAGAGGTAGCCAGAAAGAGAACATGGAAGAACAACCAATTGTTTTGACTAAATTTATCTTTATTAAGAGGTTCCTCAGCCCTCCTGAACCTCAGAAAAAGAACTGAGCTATCTATTACACAGTGCACCCATCATTTACTGAACAGGATATTTTATACTAGATGAAACCACAGTATCAACAGAGACAGCTAAGTAGCTGGACTGATTCCTTAGACAATGTTCCAGGCCACAGAAGAACAAGTAATTTATATATTTGTTACAACTATTGTCATAACAAAAGATAAGCCATTTAAAATAATCACACTAGACTCTCTTTCTAATTTATTTATTCTAGTTCATTATTACTTTGAACAGGATAGGGCTAATGCGCCTTTATAGCTCCTTTATAAGAGGGTATCACACAACCCTATACTCAAGATCAACTTTCTGACGATGGCAGAGATACCTAAGTGTGGCAGAGTGAATGCAGCATTGGCCTTGAACTGGATGACCTGAGTTAGAATTCCCCTTCCATGAAATTCTTTGGGTGACTATGACTTGTTTATTATCAATCAGCCTAAGCTACCTCACATGGGTTTTGTGACAACAAAGGTTGTGAGCAAAATCATGGAAACCATCCTGGGCAAATTGGAGAAAGGGCAGGATAAAAATGTTAAATCTCATCCAGTCAAGAGAGCTTGATGAAACAGCTAACTAAGCAGCTCTGAACATTCTCAGTGGAATATGAATAATTCTAGTCTTCCAGGCAGGTGTTGCTGGCTTCTGTATCTCCCTGGGTACTAAGAGCTATGAGTGCATAGAGTATGCCTCATGAGAAAGAGGCAAAAGTGTATCCACATTCTTTCCTTACTGAAATGACAGCCAGAATTTAATGCTGTAAAAGTTCAGCCTTTTCTTCTTTTACAGGTGATGACTAAAAGGAAAAAATATAAAAGGAACACTACAACATCCAGGACATAAACAAGAAGTATATTAGAGGTTCATCTGTTCTGTGAAAGATGTCAACAGGTCTACAGCAAGAAATTTTAAAGAGGATGATCATGAGCTAAACCAATCTCTATTGCTTAAAATAAATTCTTGCTGCTTAAGTAGTCCTCGAACTAATCCACATGCCATTTATGATAAATGGTGAAGAAGGAAGTAGTCAGATTGTCACACATGATGAGGGGGAAAGCTGAGAATGGCAACAAAGAAGAAAAGATATAGAAAAGAAAATGTATCCTGTTTATTTAGGGTTGTTTGTCAATTTTTTGAAAGGTGAGCCAGAGAAACGTAAGGACCACAAATCCCAAACTCTAGTACTTACATTTGCTGAAATGACAGGAAAGAGAAGATTGAGTTGCCCCTGAGTTGAAAAGCAGCAAACAATTCCTACCATAGAGGTCTGCTCGGCAGCATCACATTTTCATTTGCCTATGATCTTGTATAGCATGGGACTATATGGTGAGTTAATAACTGGAAGTGGCCCACAGATACAACTGTGACTCCTACATAAACTGGGAGCCAATAGCATTAACAACGGTTCACAGTTAACATGTTCTTCCTGTAACTTATTTTAAGGGAAGTTTTACTTCTTCTAGCTCTCTCCTCTTGTTCTCCTTTACGTCTTCTTTCTTTCCTCTGAGATAGATTACATGGATGGGGAGGGAAAAATAGGGTTAGAAAAACACGAACCTAAAGGCAAGCACTAGGTAAGGACCCCTTGGTTTGCTAGACAAGAAGGAAAATGACTGGACAGAAGGAAAGACAGCCTGGCTACACATACCGCCTGTGATTCACAGTCATTTCAGTTTAATATTTTATGGTAGATGGAGCTCTTATACTTGCTGTATGGAATTTTATTTTGTACAATGGAAAAAATAGGATGCATCCTTAAAAACTTGACAGTTTGCTCTATGACAAACAGAAACAATTACCTCAGTAACTGAATTATTCTCTAGAGCTACCACAAGAAATACTTAGCTTGTATAGCAAATTCTGAGGTAATTTTAATTAGTTACCTGAGTTATTTGCAAGTTTTTAAAGGTTATTAGAGGACAAAAATGTGGCCTTCTAAAATCTTTTTTTCAGAACATACTTAAGTATGATAGTTGTAATCAGCTTTTACTAATACGAATAACAATTTAATGGCTCCAGAAATCTTCATATAAGAAATGGTCTTATATGAAAGTCAATACAAAATGACTTTCCTCCAACTTTGAGTCCTAATCCACTAAACTTCATGTATCTTTAATGAACTGTGTAAGATAAGCCATGGGCCTTTTAAATTTAATTTCTCAACTTAATTAAATAAAGGCAGTTACTAATTTTTTTTTAACACAGCATGATTTTGGTCTTTGGCACAAATCTATATAACACATTTAGATTAATGCAAAATAACAGAATACTTAAAATAAATATAACTTACTTTCGAAGTTTGCCTTCAACCATCCACTTATCTCTCCTTAAATTTGACATGTAATCTATGTTTTTATCTATTTCACTGTCAAAGCAGGAAAAAAAACACCCTTCATTGTTCAGATAATTCATGCAATACTGTTGTTAAAATTAGCAAAAATGTCTGGAACAATAGCCCTCAATGCACATATACTTGCTGAATATTAGTTAAAAGTGTCATACTGGTAGACAGGCATGAGCACTTCACGGGATTTCGTAAGGCAAAGAGCCTTTGAGAATTATTGTTTATAATAAGTGACAGAAAAAAGGTTGCTATTACTGGAAGTTAGAAGTTTGAACTCTGAAACACAACCTTAGAACATTATTACTGATCTATTATTATGTCTTTTACTGCTATCAGTCTGAGCAGAAACAAATATAACAGGTACGACATACCAAAAAAGTTTTTAAAAAGTCTTACCTTATAACACTTTTGCTACATGCTAATTCATTAACAAGGAAGGCAAGTACGGATGCTTTTTGAGCTGGGGTATGAGCCTGGAAAGCTTTGGTTTTCAAGCTGTCTGTGAGCTCAGATTGCCCACAGTGACCTTCCATAAACATTTGCAGGATTTCAGACACGTTGTCTCTGTTGATGCCAACATTCAGCAAATGATCCCCAAGTATTGTTTTGGCCTAGGAAAAAGTTATCTCATAAATAATTACTGAATACACAAAGAAGGATAAGAGTGATAGCGAAAACATAAGATATATTTTTGCTATCTGATAATAAGGAAGAAAACCCTGAGAAGCCACAAGCCAGAGGTATCCTCATTTGCTCACACGCTGGATATGTTGTTATTGTTATTAGTCTCCTCTCTGCAGCTACCCCAATGATCCCGAAACTGGGTTTTAAACTTCCTTGTTTCAACTTTAACAAACAGTTTCAGGGTTCAGTATAGAAGTTATTCAAAAGGAAACTTGTGAGGGTGGGTATGGGAATTGCATGGCAGAAGTTTCCTTGTGGGGTGGAGGTTTCCTTTTAAGAAACTCATCTGCCAAACCTCCACGTTGATTTTTTTTTTTTAAACCACAGGTGAATTTTGAGGGGGGTGGGGAAGGTTTGTGGGATATATGGGGAACAGGTGCTGAGAGGAAAAGCCTCAGAAAAAAATCTGGGTATGCGCTTAGATACTTCTTGACTGCAGTTCTAACCTATAAATTAGCAAAGAAGAAAGACATTTGTAAAGTGGTGTCTGGCAAAAAATAAAATAAAAATTGATGAACAGTACTGAGGAGGCTTGAAAAGTGAGATTTTACTTACCCCATTGAAATCCAGAGAAGAAAGCAGAAATTGCTTTTAAGGGTTAATACAAAGTTGTCTAATAAAACAGTAACCTAAGATATGATTATGTTTAAGGCCCCAAATTTGTATGAATTAGAGAAACTAACAACCTGCCCAAATTGTGGTAGCTGGTTTTGTAGCACAGCCTCAAAAAGAGAGGGTGAAGAGAGAGTGCAGTGTACTAGAGATCGATGACAATATCTCAGTCTGTAACAGGCATCCAGTACCCAGTGCATCAAACATGCCGTGGGTGTCCCTAAAGGTGCCCCTTCCATGTGGCAGATGCTTCAGGCAAAGGTGCAGGAGGGGCTCAGGGGGTAGCAAGTGCAAGAATTCTGCCATGATGGGTGCCAGCCCACTATGCACACAACTGCTGCCCATTTTCACCCACCCCCCACAGACACACTGTTCATTTCCCCTTCCTCACTCTCCTGGGGCACACCTCTTCTTCACCCCCATACAACTTCTGTTACGAATGTCTCTATCAGCATTGCCTGTGGCATAGTCTGAGAGTGGTCACATGTCACCATTGGTGCCTATTTTATTTTATTTTATTCATCATATTTTTATACCACCTGATATGTACATCTCTAGTACAAATTTTAATATTAAAAATAAAAAATAAAAATACATAAAACACAATAAAACAAATTATTAACATTAATTCTAATGCCTTGGCAGAATGGCCTGAGAATAGAGTACCCACCAGCAGATAGCGGGGGGAGGGAGGGGGAGGATCATATCGTTCTTCTCCTCAGGCAGCAACATATTTTGGGCTAGCCCTTGATATCCCTGCTATTGGTGGCCAATGGCAGGTTCTTCTGAAGATTCCCTAGCAGTCCCTGTTGAACTGCACTCAACGACTTAATTTATGTATCAAATTCCTTGGCCAGTCTCTGAAAAACTGCTCAAGGCAGCAGCAAGCCACAAAAAATTAATATTTTTTATTTGAATAAAAACAAACAAAACAAAAAACTTTCTAGACAGGGGTATGTGCATGTGTGTGCATGCGCATGTATACACACAGCTGTGATATTTAAGATGTTATTGGACAAAGGGATATTAGAGAGCCATGGGAGTGCCCCTTTAGTTAAAGCGATTAGCAAAAAAAGGTTGCGCTATTATAAGCCTCAACATTCTAAATCAGTCAATCAATATTGCTTATACATAATGTATAATACATAATACATAAATATATCTGTTGAGCTAATAACTTGAAATGCGGTGTACATTATCTACTTGACAAGGTCTATAAATGTGCCTAATTTCAAGGAGAGCTGATGAAAATTACCATAGCCACAGCAAGTTAAGGAGCGCTGAAAATGGACATATTGGAAAGGCGGTCAGAAAGGAACTGAGGTGAAAAGTGTCTAACTGACAAAAAGAACGGAACTGCACAATGTGCAGAGGGCGGGGCTAGGCGCCACAAGGAGCTAGTGGATTCTGCCCGAATGGTCCTGCACAGGCACAGAACCCACTATTATGAATGTTATGGATCACAATCCAGATCATAAATTTCTTTCACATTTTGATAAAAATGACTGATGTCGTATATTCAGCCTTCTCCTATTTCTTGTTCCTAATCCTGCATCTAACCAAAATCTGTCTGAACATTAATTTGTTACCTTTCATCTTTGATGAGGGTATACAGTATAGCAAACTACAGAGCATGGAGAAGGCAAGAAGCATAAGTGTACAAAGATATAGAAGTCATTCCAACATAATAGGAATATATTCCTTAGTATTTTAATTTTGTTTTTAGAAGATGCTTTGTCCTTTAAGGATGCATTGGTATTATAGATTAACATTGGTCTAGTTCTCCTGAAGAGTAAATGAGGCGATGAACCTGTTACTGGACTGTGCCACTTCAGGATGCAGGTGGTTGTGGTGGTATTCACATGATTTAATTCTCTCTAAAAAACCCTATTTCCATTCAGAAACCTAAATACAAGGGCTTTAGCCTCCCTGTTATGCTAGCGTTCTATGTGCAGGATTATTATTATTTTGTATGGAGGAACATTTACATTATGTGACAGTTCCCCTGCAGTCTGCAGTGGCATGGCCCAGAAACAGATTTACCCTCCTCATCTGATCTTTGTGAGATCTAGAACACTGTTAGCAGATATTAACTGATCCTTTTTCTACCAACAAAGACACCTGAAAAGTGTGCATTACCTTGTATCCTGTTATTAGTCCTGGATCACAAATGGCAGCTGAGAGCAGTCTCACAAGCAAGTCTTGTACTTCTCCCATGCTGTCTCCTATATTGAGCAGTCCCTCTTGAAGAACACTTAAACTCGGAACATCCAGGTTCACATCAAAACCAAGAACTTTACCAAAGTTGCGCAAAAATTGCACCACCATGAGACAGTCTGAAAAGGTACTTCCAGAGAGAACCAGGCCTGGAATGCGAGGCAATTCTGGTAAAGGCTGAAAAGCAGAAAGGAATAGTTCTCACCTGTGAATGAAGATCACTTGTCAAACATAATGCAAGCACAGACCGGGATGGCTGCTGCAGATGTGGAAGGTGGGGGGAGAAAATGAGCTGCAGGTACATTGTTCGTTCACCTTTCTCATCTCACCCTGGCTGCCTATCTATTTCTCTGTGCTTGCCCAACCCCAAGCTCAGTGAGCTATCATTCCCCCAGTTGGGGATTGGAATTCCCAATCCTATGCTGGGGATTCCTACCCCCAGCCAGGTTAATGGCAGCCCATGCAGGTAAGGATGAGGCAAGCACGGGGTCAGGGGAAGACTAGGCAGTCTGGGTGTGGCAGGAATGGGAAACAAACAATGCCTGTACAGCTTGTTTCCACCTCCCCAGCTAATCTGCAGTGGCCACCCCTGAGCACAGATCTTGCACTGAGTGAGCATCAAACTAAATTGATGCTGACTGAGCATCAAACTTGGCAATTCAGTCTCTTATCTTAGTGTAGAAAAACAGGTAGCTCACCTGTAACTATGGCTCAGGTAGAGATCTATTAACATCCATAAATATGAGTTCTGCGACATCCATAAATATGGGTTCTGTGCCTAATCATGCGGTAACAATGCCGCAGCTTGTTGAGGCATCCAAGCCCCAACTCCAAGCCTACAGCATGCTATTTAAAGGCAGACTGGGAGCCATGTTCCTCAGTTCTTGGATGACTGCCGTGAAGGACGATAATCCGGATAAGCAGGCGAGTTCATCAACATCGAAGCAGAATGACTTGCGCACTGGTATGCACATAGCAGAGCACTACTGGAGAGGGGTGGTCTGGGAGAGTCTTATGGACTATAGTTACAGGTGAGCGACTTGTTTATCTGGATCGAGATCCGTTGAGATCCATAAGTATGGCTGTTTAGCTAGCTCCCCGTGGAGGAGGGTGCAGTAGAAGCTATTGTAACACTCGCTTCAAAATGCTTCTCCCGAAACTTGCCTCAGCAGCAGAGCACACATCTATGGTGTAATGCTTAACAAAAGGCAACTCTGTGGACCATGTTGCTGCTTTATAGATGTCCGTGAAAGTTTGTTTGTTTGTTTGTTTGTTTGTTTGTTTGTTTGTTTATTTATTTAATTTATTTATTTATTAGATTTACATACCGCCCTTCCGATACGGCTAAGGGCGGTTCACAACATGATTAAAACAATTAAAAACAAATAAAACAGCTAAAAGCCCTGAAAATCAGGGCAACAATTTAAAACAGTTTAAAACAATTAATCATTTAAAACTCTGGAAGGCCAGGCCAAATAAGTACGTTTTAAGGGCTCTCTTGAAGGACAACAAATGATCTCAGATTACAAATTTCTGCCAGGAGTGCATTCTATAGCCCAGGAGCAGCTACAGAGAAGGGCCCACCTTTGTGTCGCCACCAGACAAACTGGTGGCAACGGGAGACGGACCTCCTCAGATGACCTTAACGTGCGGTGGGGATCATGTAAAAGTTACCCCTGATAGCTGTGCAGCTGATGAAGTGTAGGCACAAGTAGAGTGGGCCTTGATTGCTTCGGGTGGCAATGTGTTCTGCAACTTGTAGGTCAGCAAGACAAACTCGACCAGCCAGCTGAACATCCTTCTCTGGATATGCATGTGCCTTTGGCAGGACCCTTATAAGCCACAAAGAGGTGCTAGGTGGACCAAAAGTCTTTGGTACATGCTAGGTAGAACAGCAGTGCCCTGTGTACATCCAGAGAGTGCATCATACATTCCAAGGGTGTAGATGGGTCCCTGAAGAATGTAGGAAGCACAATGTCCTGATTGAGGTGCAATTTGGACACAATCCATTCACATTAGCATCTTATCAGGGCTTGTGGTAGCAAGCATGACTTGTCCCCATAGCTAAGCAGGGTCTGCCCTGGTTGCGTATGAATGGGAGACTTGATTTGTGAGCACTGCAAGATATTCCCCTCAGGGGATGAAGCTGCTTTGGGAAGAGCAGAAGGTTTCAAGTTCCCTCCCTGGCTTCTCCAAGATAGGGCTGAGAGAGATTCCTGCCTGCAACCTTGGAGAAGCCGCAGCTAGTCTGTGAAGACAATACTGAGCTAGATAGACCAATGTTCTGACTCAGTATATGGCAATTTCCTATGTTCCTATGTTTCCTAAGGGGAATCAATCTTTAAGGCTGTAAGCTCACATACACGCTTTACAGTGGTAATAGTAAGTAGGAAACTGTTTTTAAAGTCACATGTTTGATGGCAGAAGTAGCTATAAGTTCAAACGAGCCCTGAGTCAGTGCGGAGAGCACCAAGGAAATGCTCAAAGGTTCTACTGGAGCACAAATAGGTGGGTACATATCATAAGCCCTTTCACGAAGGCCTTACTATCTGGATATGAGAAAAGAGTTTTGCAATCACAGCCCGGGTGTCTGGAAGGGAGTGCAGCCAAGTGGACCTTTAGGGACACATTAGCCAAACCTTGTGTTTTAATGTAGTCAACTAGAGTAGTATATCCTTTATCGCCACTTGTTTAGGTAGAAAACCATGCGCTTTGGCATAGGTCTTAAAATGCAGCCACATCCCAAAATAGTTGTGCCTAGTGGAGGGCTTTCTTTGGTTAAGTAAGATGTTTTTTAGAAGACGATTCACTATGCCGTCAGACGGACTATGAGTACGTCTGGGTGGAAGAAGTGTCCGTTGTCTTGGGATAGGAGATCTAGCTCTTGAGGCAGATGATGATATCAGTTCCGTGACAATTTGAGTACCTATGGAAACCATGGTTGCCTTGGCCACTATGGAGTCACTAGGATGCATGATGTAGGAGCAGCCAGGAGATGTGCCACCACTTGACTTAGCAAGGGATGTGGTGGAAACCTGTATGGTGTCTCTAGAGTTCAGTCCATCTGGAAACCTGAGAGCGAGACTGAGGGTCGTGTCCTGCTCTTGAGCAAAAGTGATTGCACTTCGTGTTCTCCGAAGCTGTGAACCAGTCTATGGTTGGGCTCATTGACAGGTTGAAGAGGGAAGCAATATATTCCATCTTGAGCTCCCATTCGTGTTGCTCACTTGCCAAGATAGCAACTCCCCTGATGATGGAACTGGAGAGGAGTTTAGTGTTGGTGGGTGGTTCTGTACCTCAAAGGTGCTTCTGTGCTTCCCCTGGCCTGATACGTTGGGACCGGGTGTGTTTACCCTTACCCTGGTAAGAACGTTTGTCGTAAGGGTTAAATTGCTTCCTACAGTCCCGATGATCATGTTGCCTATAAGCAGGTTTTTGTCTGTTAGTGTAAGGTCGATACTTTGAGGCATAAGTTGATGTTGAAGGTATAGAAGTGAAGACCTTCGTAGTAAATTTTGATTTTTTTAAGCTGCTCCATTGTGGAATCAGCCTGAAAAGGCCTTTTCCATCAAAGGCTAAGCCTTAAATCTTCTTCTTCATGTCACTTTGAAGGTTGGTGGATGGCAGCCACACATGCCATGAGTGACAGCGGCAGTTAAAGAGCGGGATTCTGATCCTGCAAGTTGTTTCGTAATGCTCAACTGCTGCTTGGTCAGATCTGCTGATTTTTCTAATGTTTGTTGGAATTTCTTTTTTAATTACTCAGGTGACAAGTTATCCAAATCTTCCTGCAGAGATTCCTATAGGATATGGTTGTATTTGGCAGTACAGGCTGAACAATTTGCTACTTTAATGGACAAGCATGAGGTGGAGTATATCTTTCTTCCTAATAGGTCTAACTTTCTCCCTTCCTTATCAGATGGAGTTGTGTGTTGCCTGCTAGGTTTTGATGAGGTGGTGCAATCGATCACCAGGGAGTTCAGTGCCAGATGCTTCAAGAGGTAAGTGTTGTCCTTCTCCTGAATACAATACAGACTTCCCAGTATCTTGCAGGTGGGAGTCGATGCATGCAGCACCTATATGTATCTAGAACCTTTTAGATTTCTTCTTTGGTGCCAGTGGGCAAATGTCAGTGGCTGTACACTTAAATAGTATAGACTTCAAAGATTTCAGTGTCGAGCAAGATCCAGTATTAGAAGGTGGCTGTGGACTTCTGAGTCGATAATGTCAGCTTAGAGACCTTCGATGTCCAAGGTACTGTTGTTGATGTCAGCAGCTTGTGAGCCCTCGAAGTCGAAGGTGTCGCATTTTTGAAGAAGAGGTCGTTGGGCATGGTTCGCCTGGAGTTGACGGGCTCAGGACTTCATTGTAAATGGCGGCATGAAGCTGAAGTGCTCGATTCTTGCGGGTCTGTTTAGAGAATGACATATTTTGCAAGTGGACACGTTGTGTTCCTCTCCCAAGCAAATGAGGCACAACTCATGGAGATACTTAGAGGAGAGTTTTGCTTTACAGCCCTCACACCTCTTAAAGCTATTTTTCTCCTCAGCCATTCCGACAAGCAAATGTTAGTCAAGTCCGTTCTGAGGTAAAAAACACCAATCATTGTCTGTCAGTCAAACCAAGTCAAAATACCAAACATTGTCCATCAGCCAGAAATTAGTCAAACCCAAGTTAACAGTTGGTTTTTTAAAAAAAGATGAACTCACAAGGGAATGATAAAGCTGAAGAACTATTCCAACAAGGAGTGACAGATTGAGGTCCAAACTCAATGGCAGTCAGAAAAGAACTGTGGAACATGGCACCCAGACCGCCTTTAAATAGCACACTGTAGGCGTTGAGGTGGGGCTTGGATGCCTCAACGCGCTGCGGCACTGTTACTGCGTGGTTCCTGCACAGGCGCAGATCCCATACTTATTCGTCTCTATGGATCTCGATTCAGATCACAAAGATACATTGTTTTAGCATTATGTTTTGAGGAAACACTAAGTAAGAGCCTTTGGCTCACTCCTGTTAGGACTTTTCTTCACAATGCAAACAAGCAAGCTAAGCACTGAAATAAATTAATAATTCCACAAGTAATCTTAAAAGTCACAGTGGTCAACATTCTGACTAATCATGCATAAATGCTTCTTCTAACCAAAGCACACCTTCCCACTTTGGAAGTGGGAAAGCCTCCCCATTTACAAAGCATGGGCACTCTTGTGCCAGAGAATAATTTTTGCTGCTCTCCTCTTGCTCTGGAAGTGCTCTTTGACTCATGGAAACATGTTCCTGAGGGCTCTATGGCCCTTGGGGACATGTTTCCACTGAGGTGAGTGAAACAGCCTTGCTGCAGGGCAAATCACAAGTTGCAACTGATCTACATTCCAAAGAAAAGCAGGATAATATTTATCCTGACACACGAGAGTGCAGCATTCAAGAGGGCCCTTGCACAGGAGTGGAACCTGACTATTCTTAAGGTAAAATGGTGGAAAGTGTCTTCCCAGTTTCACTAATCTATACCACTACTGGGACTGTGGGGCAGGGGGAGATGAAATTGACAAGAGGCTTCACCACACTTTGCTTTTAAACAACTTCTAAGCTCTTTGCGTGCTTAGCACTGGTGTAAGCATCCCTATGTGGCATTTATGTGCAATTGTTCTACTAATATTTCATTGTATACTGTATATTATTTGACCCTATTGCGATATTTTAATTTTAGATTGTGAGCTGCTTTGGGAACCTAGGCTGCAGAAACAGGTAAATAAGTGTAAACAACCACACTCTGGACAGCACTCCAAATCACAATGGTCCAGCTAGAAGGGAAAATATAACTTTCACCAGTAGCCATACACTTTGTTTTGTATTTTAAGGCAATGTGTCCTTGAAAGAGAAATGTTTCTATGGGATATCCTGAAAAATGAGCAAGCAACAACTCTATATTTGCTGTGCTATTAACTGATTGACCAGAATAGTTCTAAGAGGAACTGCCATGTATTTTAAAAGAAGCATAAAGGAGGCTACCAGAGTCTTTCGCAGCCTGGTGAAAGTCTGGCAATTAGGCCACTTGAAGACAAAACAGTCAAATGTCCACTGCTAATTAAAAATGAAAAATGAAACTCTCTTGTCACAGTATTTACTCTACAATGACAATTTGAATGAAGGCCACACTTACACAATGAAATAATAGAATCAAACAATCTAAAGTAAAATGGGAATGATTTTAAAGGCAGCTACAATAAGAAAAATTAATTATTCTAACAATGGTAGATGAAGGAAAAGAGAAACAGCATGAAAGTGGGCAAGGAACTAAAAAGTAAATTTACATTATTCTGATTACCTTCTGGTCTGCTAAGCACATATCTTCATTAGGCTTCTTTAGCTCCTTCGCCATTTCTAATTCCAATCTTCGCTGTTCCAGTTTACGCTCCTTATTTAATCTCTTTTCATCACGTTTTTCTTGTTTTAAACGCTCTTTCTCCTTAAATAGCACCAAAAGGATAGGAAATTAAACCCATACATTCTACGGACAAAGGAATAATTTAAGAATTTGAAAAGCAATAGTTACATAATCTTCATAATCACTACAGCAATTAAACCACTTGGATTAAAGAATGGCAAGGGAGAAGACACACATTCCAAGAGGAAAAGCCCAGAGGAATCTTCCAGTGTGAGAAGATCTGCAATATTGTTTCCCAAGCAGGTGTGACCAAAAGAGACATCCGGTTTCATCATAGGCCTTTAAAAAGATTGGTTAGTCAGGCCTTAGTTTGTGCTAGAACTCACTGGTGTTCAGCTCTGGAATATGTTTTCAATGTCAAGATGAGTCCTGGAATATGTGAAATAATAATACAGACAAGTGCCACATGACTATATATTGAGCCCTTTCTCATGATCCCGTGAGCAGGCTTGAGGGTGGGTGGCAGGAAAGGCTGCAGCTACTTACCTTCCCCAAAAACAATCCAGAAGAGTAGCTGGGCACACGGATCATGCGCCAAGATGAGCCACTCCTGCCCCAGGCAGCATGGAGGTTCAGGTGCCAGGATGTGTAATGAGTGCACAGCGTGAGTGCACAGTGTATTGTGAGGTTCTCCCTGGTGACGACCGGGAGCCTGCTCCTGTGTCAGCACCAGCTGGGAGCAGCCGGCGCTGACATATGAGAAGTTAGCCCAGGTTAAGAGTGCGCTCGCATCTTTAATCTCGGCTAACCAGTGGACTCCCTAGATGGGTTTGCTGCCAAGGCGCCACTGGGAGTTACGTAGCTCCTGGTGGTTCTCATGGGCAGCCAAGTGTGGGCTGAGTTGCCCTAGTCCGGTCTTGGCTGCTCATGAGAACAGCCTCATGGTGTCTTTCCTCCATGACTGATGAACTGTAGCCTCTGTAACCACTTAGGGTTAAAAAATAGGGTGTTCTAGGACTGGTAGCATGACTAGCATTGAAGCAGTGGTGAAGAGCAGTAATTTTTGTTTCATTGGCAAGATACAGACTAGTGTTGCACTAGAGCAACAAGAGAAGTTGCATACTCTTTAAAAGTTTGCAGAGGTACATGAAGTTGTGGTGCTCCATGATTTTGTGCAGTTGGAGAAGGTGGTAGCCTTTTCCAAGACACAAGCTAGGCTGCACAACAAGTTCAATAACACATTGTACAATCTGTTCTGCAACATACTGTGCAATGCATCAGCATCTTCTGCCAGTGCAAGAATGCAATTGGAACAGATGTTCCTTCCTTCGCACAACTTCACGGTGCTACTAGCACAACAGCATTATGCCAGCGCAACACTAAAAGTAACTATTATTATCTATCTATCTATCTATCTATCTATCTATCTATCTAATTCTCCTGGGTGTGCCAGGGAAAATATGTCCTGGCAGCCCAGCTGATTGGCTGGGCTGCAGAGGTGCCTGATTGGCTGGCGCAGCGCACCCAGGAGAATTTGACCAGCGGCGGGCCAGGCTGCGGGTGGCCACGGTGGCCGCAGGCCCGGCCAGTTCCGGCCACGGAGGCGAGGCAGTGGGCCCGGGCGAGGCAGCGGCGGGCCTGGCCGCAGCAGCGGGACTCGGCCGGAGCAGCGGGACTTGGCCAGCAGCCTGGGCAAGAGGGTAGGGGAGAGGAAGCCGGCCACAGAAGCCAGCAAGCGGCGGCAACGGGACTGGCAGGCCCGGCCACAAAGGCAGCACTCAGCCCGGCGGCAGGCCCGGCTGCGGAGGCGGATCACGGCCAGGTGGAGGCGGAACCAGCCGCCAAGGCCAGACGCCCGCGGGAGGCTGGGGTGAGAGGGAACCAGACGGCGGGATCTCCGTGTTCGCCGCCCGGGCGGAGGTACTGTGAAGTGAAATGAAATGCAGGGGGAGGGGAAGGGCAAAAAGGAGGGGTGGGGGAGGGGAGAGGGGAAGGGCAAGAGAGAGTGGGGGAGGGGAGAGCAAGAGAGAGTGGGGGAGGGGGAGAGCAGGAGAGAGGAGCGGGGGGAGGGCAGGAGAGACTGGGGCAAGAGGGTGAGAGATAGGGCTGGGAGGGGGAGGGAGGGCAAGAGAGTGTGGGAGGGGAGGGGGCAAGAGAGAGAAGGGAGGGGGCAAGAGAGAGTGGCGAGGGAGGGGAAGAGGGACAAGAGTGTGGGGCAGAAGGGAGGGAGTGGGTTACAGCCAGCCCCAAAGAGAGCACAGATGCTCTGTGTGGGTTGGCTAGTTATCACTACTACTACTACTACTACCACTACTACTACTACTACTACTATTTATTTGATTTATATACCGCCCTTCCAAATATGGTTCAGGGCGGTTTACACAGAAAAATAATAAATAAATAAGATGGATCCCTGTCCCGAAAGGGCTCACAATCTAAAAAGAAACATCAGATAGACACCACTAACAGTCACTAAAGGTACATTAAAAGGTGCATCTTTGCCAAGTTAGCAGGGGAGTTACCACACTAGTGTAGCCTTCAAGCTGAGGCTACAAAAGGCGTATTGCAAATCTGTGTACAGTATCTGCTCACAGATTTCTTTCAGAAGAAGGGAAGTCTTCAGACCAAACCACAGAAATTTAGAACATGGTGTCTTCTTCACTTTTCTCAGGAAAGAAATTATTGCTAGCATTTCAGCAATAAGACATACTTGGATATGGAAGAAATTTGTTTTCTTTGAAATATTCAAAAGCACCTGTAGCTGTTTGCTGGGCAAATTATGAAATATAAGATAAAGGCATTACACAAGAAATGGCAACCACCATCTTGCCAGGATTCCAGTCAGTTCTGGGACAATAATATAAATCGTTCATAGATCTTAAAGCCGTATGATGGTAGAAGTTCATAAACGAAAGATATGTAAACACGGTGCACTGAGGCACTGTTTAAGAACAAAGGCAGCTTTCATATAAAGCATACTGAACCTGGGATCTGAGTTAGTGCCTCATGAACTATAATAATTTCTTATCTATGGAAAAAAAACACAGTTAAAATAATTTTGTGAATTTGATGTTTGATTAAATCCTTAGAACTTCTACAGGGTGTGGAACAGGGCATATATCCTTGTAAAACTGAGGCGTTTGAAATTATTCAACTGCAAAACAACACCCCTGAGGTATTTCCTCAAATAAGCTCCTCCTTACAAAATATTCCCTTCACACAGAAAACTGCATGTCATAGAGAAATCTCTCTCTGCTAGTTTTCTGTGTAGCGGTTCCCCCACCCTCCTCTGGCAGAATGCTATAATATGAAACCCCACTTGCAGTCTGAAGTGCTATGGAAGCACCTTTACCACTACAGTGAGCCTTTGTTTTTAACTGTATACACTCTGTGAACATTTCCTAATGATAAAGTGGTCAACTAATGTTAATAAAATTAAAATATTGTTTGCTATCAGTGGGACCTTGCATAATGGGTTATTTCTTTGTTTTGCATTCTGCATAAGCCCTATCCACACATTATGTTCAGCAGGTACAATTGGCACACTGTATATGCATGTACAGATCTGTATGCATGTACAATTATTCACGTTACATTCAATGCATCATACAACAGCACAATTCCTATCTGTACCCTACATCTGAGGAGGCCTGTACCTAGGTCACTGGTACATCTGTATGCACATACAGCATAGTGTCTGAATAGGGCATGATCTAGCTGAAATAAAGCACATTTAAGTCTCCTGGATTGCAATGAAAGGTTTTAGCATGTGCTTAAACTCCTCCCAACAGCAGTTTCCCCAGCTGTGGTGACAGGGTGACAAGGTATACCTAGCTGTTTATACATTCTGCTTTTAGATTTCCTCCTCATATAGAAAATGCATTTTTAGCTTTATAGTTAAACTTTTTTTATATGGAAGCCTTAGATCACTACAAATGCAAGAGCTATGACATAATCAAAGAAGATGCGCTTCCCTTGGACAATGTGCAACTGGAAGCAGAAAACAGCATAAATTGTCTCTCATTAAAGACAGAGGCTGACATCCTGATTAATGAAGCACCAGTGCAACAGGAAAAGTTGTTTCAGAATCAGTGATTTTGAAAGGTTCAATTAATGTCATTTAACCACTGTTTCAATGATGGGAGCAAATTTCAACAGCATCTCCTTACCCAGGAAGTGCTCAGTGTCACCAGAAAATATGTCCCCAAGGGTCATACAGCCCTCAGGGACAAACCTCTGGGTGACACAGAAGGCTTCCATGGAAAAGACAAGGCAGCTTGTTGAAACTCATCCCCCCACCACACACACACCAGCACCAATGCCCAGAGATGAAAGTTTGGGGCAGTATACAGATTTGATAGATAGATAGATAGATAGACTGCAGTATCAGGATGGAACTCTTCAGAAACACTGGTGCCAGACTAGTGCTTCTCCTGTCGCACCAGGGCTTCATTAGCAGGGATGTTAGTCAATGACACGATTATCTACAGCCCAGCATGTTGAACTATGTGTGAGAGAGGAAAACTTAGCTCTTACATACTTAAGGCTGTGAAAGTAGTCTAAAGTTCAACTGAAAAAGAAGTGAATAAGCTGTGTATTATATTAGATACACTGGAAGCTATTTAAAAACAAGGCAATAAATGTTCTTTCCAGAGGGATCAAATTTACAGTAAGGAATATAAGATTATATTTTTTGTTGAATGAAAATACAGTGCAATGGGAAAAATATAAGCATTACAAAAGGAGGCAGAATAAAGCTATGGCCAATTGTTATAAAACTTTACAACATCTATGTGTATAAACCCTTTGTGAGAGTATTTGCAATATTACCTTTTGGAGATGGTCAACATTTTTCCCTTTTATGATTCAGCTGGGTACTTTAAATGTTTGTTTGGGGCTTGATTAAAATTGAGAATCTGTTTTCTGTGGCAGTGGCTTGCATTCAGATTTAAAAGGCATAAATAAATTTTAAGATACAAGGGAATTCTGTAGGTTGCAAGGAGAATAAAAATAAGACTAATATATAAAGGAGAAGTTTACACAAGGCAAATACAAAAGCAAAAAGTACAAGAACTGCAGAAACTGGCATAAGAAAAACGTGTCTGTGTGTGACAGAAATATTTGTCTTTATATACACAGCTGTAGACAGAAATTCTTCTAAACACAACCCTTGATGCTGAACAAGCTGGATTTATTAACAAAGCTCTAAAAAAGGAGATGAAAATATGCAGGGGCCACACACTCTCTTCAGTAAAGAGCACAGGATTTGGGCACAGGGTGTAGGAACATAGGAAGCTGCCTTATACCGAATCAGACCATAGGTCCATATAGCTCAGTATTGTCTACACAGACTTAAAACTCTCCAAGTTTTAAGGCAAGAGTCTTTCCCAGCCCTGTATGGGACTTTTACACACAGCAGGTTTTATCACGAGTTTACGGGGAGGCTTTACTGCAGACTCGAAGTTTAATGCACAGTGAAAAACCCGAATTGTGTGTGAACTGCTCCCCGATAAATCTAGTCAATATGTGAATGCATCCCCTCCATTCCAGAGGAGATGCGAGTTAAAGGGCTTCAAAAGCCCCATGTAAAAAGCTTCCTGGAGATGCCAGGGATTGAACTTGGGACCTTCTGCGCGTAGAGCAGATGCTCTGCCACTAAGTTACGGTCTGTCCTGGATGGGCTTGGGAAATGCTTTAGTGGAGTGCATATAAGCTCAGTCCATCATTGCCCACCGAGCCATACCATTCATTCAGCATAGCACTAGAAATACAACATTTAATTGTCCACGGTGTCACTTAAACAGCATCAAATTAATAAAACATTCTTGGCTCCTACACTTTCATTTTATTGATTTTAAATGGTGAGCATATACATGGGACATTTAAAACTGAAAGATGGGCTTTGTTAAGTAAAACTATGCCCGGAATCCCACATGGCATTTTCAATAGGCAACCAAGTGGTATAAATCTTCAGAAATGGAATAGCCACAGCATGAGAATCACTTGGGTGCTATGAATTTAATTCTGCTTTCAAACTGCTTATTAGACAACTTCCGAAACCGGAGATACACTCCCATATTATGGTTGTCTGCAAAACTGCTGACAGGGCTGCTTAGTGATAAATGCATGTTTAACAACCTTTTGTTGTTTATGGATCCTCTGAGAATTATTGGGTGGGGGGGAAGCCTACAGTACCATTATGATACATTTTTACATAAGCAAAGTGAACAGAAATTTGTATGTGCCATTGTCTGAGCTGTAACGTCTGGAACACAGAACTCAGGTGAGCCCTGTATAAATATGGCAACCCAAACTGTACCATCCACCAATGGTATCATGCCGTTTTTTGTGGCACCAACATGGCTCCTGTTTGGTTCTTAGCCATTTGCAACTTCCCAAACCTGAAGCACATACTCCTATTTTGGCAGCCTACAAATACCATGATTACGGAGGTTAAAATGATTACACTATTTCAGAGTGTATGCCTCTGACAATAGCGGAAGTTACAAACAAGAGAAAGACTTCTACTGAGTCAGGGCAGGGGAACCATCAGAACAGCACCGACCATGGCAGTTCATCGTTGTGCCCTGGCTACACAGTACAGTGAGTACATACAAAAGGCTGTCTGCGAAAGCAGAAAACATCGGAGACTTCAGAAACAATACAAACCCACTTATTTTAAGAAAACAAAATAAGAGGAATAATTTGGGGTGCTACAAATGTTGATGGATTGTTGAACATTTCTTAGTTTTAACTGCAGGTTTTTTTAAAAAAAACTATGCCATTGCTATATTTCTGATGTCGAAGGGCTCAGACAGAAACTCCAGTGGCTCTTGTTTTACAGCAAAGGATCAGCTGTTGCAGAGTGTTCAGCTTGAAATTATAAGCGCTTAACTGAATCAAATTTTATCTGTCTAATTTTATTTAGAGATTTATCTGAACAGACTTCCCCCCCGCTCCTTAATCACAGAGTTGATATAAATTCCTTTCATCTATAAATTGTTCTTTAGATATATGTGATTTTGTTTTATTAAATAACCTCCTTACAATATGTTCAATTCAATTTTTATGGAGAGGTTTGGCTTTGAAAATGACACTTTTAAAATTAGCCTTATCTGCTGATATGTAATCCATAATGCTATATATTATCTCTATTAGCTTTTACGTTGTAGTCTATAGTTTGTTGCAATAAGCATGCTCCGTAGTCTGCATTTGTCACTCTTTATTTAGCAATGCTAAATAATGTATGGCATTAAGTAAGAGCCCAGTCCTTGAACAACTTTCCCAGTGCAAGTCTCATGCTTTTTAACTGTACTACACCAACATAATCAAACATCTCAAAACGCACCGTTTTAAGGAGACTTTTTAATGCTGCATTATTGTTTTGTTATATCTGGTAGGTTCTTTAGCTTCTTTAGCTTTTTATAATTTTCCGTTTTAATTTGAACCTAATAATTGTGGTTTTTAATCTGACTTTAAATTTTTTTAGTTAATTTTATTACTTTTACTGTATCTGTGTCTATCGTATTTTTGTGAGCCTCCTCAAGCAGTAGTGCACTGGAGGGGCAGGGTATAAATATTTTAAATAAATAATAAATAAATAAATAATGAGAGTACAATATAGTATATACCAAAGTAATGGCAGCACCATTGTAAGTGCCATCAGTGTAGTGCTCACTATTAATCTGTGTCTCTTCCTCCATTCAAAGTGAAAAATTCCCTGTCCAACAGAATTCCCTTTCAAAAGGGCCTAACATAAGTGTTGTCAAAAGTGCTTCAAATAAATTCTTAAGGAGTGGCAATAATTATGATGAGGATGAAAAGAATAGCTCTGAAGACAACAGCACTACTTATTGGGGACATAGCCATTATTGTCAATAACATATGGAAACGGTATTATTCTACCACCCCCTATATCTGGAGAATCAGATTGTAGCTACAGAACATGATGGGTTTTGCCATCATTTGGTATCTCAACATTGTTTTCTCCCTTATTTTCAAATAAGTATGCTATACATTCTTTTTGTCCCAATTAAAGTTCATGATTCTGTTCAAGAGATCTATTATAGCTTGTAAAGCTTTGCATGTTTGATTTGGGTCTTAGAAATAATTTGTATAATATAGATCTGGATGATCAACTTGAGGCTCTCCAGTTGCTGTTGGACTACAACTCCCCTCAGTACGTAGTGGCTGGGGATGAAGGGAGTTGTAGTTCAACAATAGCTGAAGAGCCTCAGGCTGGCTACTCCTGATATAGGTCAACGTTAATGACATCCTGTGGTCAGGATGAACCTAGCAGATGCAAGTTCAAAAACCACCTGACAGGGTTTACCCAGACATGGACCCAGAAGACAGCAAGTCCAAGGAAGAAGGAGAGTTCGCCCTGGCCTCGATCCCCACTTCGTTCTAATGATAGCCCCTTGGAATAATCAGAACTAGAAGAGCCAGAGCTGCCCACTTCCTCTGAGAATTTCTGGAACTCTGGGGACCTGGTACCCCATGGTGGGTTCCAGTCCCTTTCTTCAAGCCCCCTCCATTGACCTTGGATTCCCTCCATTGCTTCATGGATCCCCAAGATGCTGTGCTAAACCAGGATCAGCCTCCAGCTCCAAAGATGGAGTACATGCTTGGCTGCTTGGAGTCTCTCTCTTGATGTGTCTCCTAAAAAGGAAACTCACCTGAATGGCTCCACAGGCAGAGGGCTGCCCTAGGAGTTCACAAAGGGGCAAAGTGATTGGCCCTAAAGGCTTCCAGTTATTACCTGCTCCCTGCTGATTTAACAGCTCCCATGAAGAGCTTGTGCCTCCAGCTGCCTCTCCTGGCCTGGGTTCGGACACCACACCACTGTTAGGCAGGTTCTTTCTAGATGTTCCCAAGTGATGAAATATGCTGACTTTGGACACTTAAATGTGAATTTGTTCTAGAAAGGTAGCAAGGCAATCTTGCCTTAAAGGTTTTCCTTCAAAACTCTTTACCTCTCTTCCCTTCAGAGTATGCTTTTTAAATTCTTTTATTAACAACTTACAATACAATTTAGCTCTTGCTTTCATAATGCACTTAGTGAACAGAGTTGAAATAAATTTGCTACCAAAATTCCCATCCAATTTTGTGAGTTTTGAAGTGGAATATTTGGTTCATGGAGTACTCCAATATTCTCCAAATATTCCCTGAATATTTGGTATCTTTATTTGACACCCAGTAATATTTGATGTCTGACAGTGGACATCTTGCAGATTTGATAGCTGACATGCAATGGATTTAATGTTTGACAGTACTGTGAGCTGATATACAATGGTATATCAGTGATTTTTAAATCTCCTGCCTTCAGGAAACACATTCCACATTGACAACTGCCAAGATGCCTCTGCATGTCTACCACAGAAACCCTGCGCACTGTACAAGAACATGTGCTTCGGAGTCTACTCAGTTCACAAAGGACAGAAGTGAGTCTCACAACTGTCCATTGTTAACTGGGAGAGTGTGTCTTAAAGCACATGGACATCCCCTGTGGCTGTACATTTCAGAGGAAGACCAATAATGGTAGTCAAGCTGTCTTTCAGCGGTCATTTTCAACTGAAGAAAGCCTGAAACACCAACAACAGTCACTGGGAGAGCCACTGGTTTCCTCCCATTTAGGAATCATAGACATCCAGGAGAGGAGTGACAGAATGGGGAGGAAAGAGCTCCTGACAGACACACAATATGGCAGTGGTCACCAGCTTGGATTATTTTAAAGGGGAATTAGAAAAATCCATGGAAGACAGTTCTCTGTGGCTACTAGTCTTGATGGCTACATGTTACCTCCAGGTTCAGAGGCAGGATGCTTCTGAATACCAGTCGTAGGAGAGCAACCACAAGAGGGCAACTTGTTTTCATTTCCTGCTTGTGAATTTCCCTGAGGCATCTGGTGGGCCACCGTAGGAACAATGGCTGTTGGACTAGATAGATCTTGGGCCTGATCCATAAGGCTCTTTTTACTTTCTGACTACAACATCTGACAGTTCCATGGTTTGATTCTCGATAAATATTACTGCAGCAGTTTGGAACCATGCCGATGAAGATCTCATGTTGATGGGAGAACAGCAGCTTTGGTAAGGGCTGGTGCAGTGTGGTAGCTTAAGAGACTGACTCAGGGCTTCCCAAGTTCACATTTTGCCTCTGCTATGAGCTTACCACGTGACCTTAGACAAGCCACTCCCTCTAAGTATCAGTGCCCCCATTGCAATATGGGGATAATAATACTTACTAAATCAACAGGGTTGCTGTAAGATTAACATCAAGGTAACATATGCAAAGCACTTAGTACACTCAGAGCTATACAAATGGTAGGTATCATCATCACCATCATCAGATCCATGTCTTGCTCTAACTGAAATTAAGCCCACTTTGCTTTGACAGTTGTGTATGTTCCCTTCCAAGCCCCTAAAGGGTTCTAATTTGTCTTCACATGGTGCTAGGTCAAACCATAAAAGTGGGCAAACAAACAGTATGTCTGCCTAACAAACTACCAGTTATTTCAGAGCTGTCTGTCTCCAGAAGCCATAAAACAGGATGAGCAGACTTAACACAAAATACTATATTTACTTGGAAGGAAGTCAAGTCACATTTGCTTGGTAAAATGTAGGAGTAAGAAATGACCTAAATACATAATACACATAGGAGCTTTTTCTCATCCACACAAGCTATGTTTCTTGATCTAAAAGTGATTTCTAAAATCAAATGCAACAGAATTAGCAGACTGATCCAAATCTGTGCCAAGAAAGGGGGGGGAGGCACTCTATTTGAGAGTTTTGTACTCACTTCTGCTTTTTTACGTGCCTCCATGGCTTTCATAAGCATCATATGCTGCCTTCTCCTTTCCCGTTCCTATCAAAGCAGAGAAAATTAGAACCAAGCACTACTCCACCAAGAGCTGCAATTTCTTTTTTGTTTTATTTCCAAAGCTCAACAGGACATGTTTAACATTAATAGACAAGTCAGGGTATATGCTAAATTAAGGACAAGAATAGCCAAGTCTGTGCATGTTTTAGTTTGGGTTTAGAAAGCAAATACAAGTACAACTGAAAGCAAAAAGGTAAAGCGATGAACATGGAGACAGTATAAACAGAAGCATACAGATTTACTTATGGTCAGTTGTGAGGCTCCTTCAGAAGCTGGCAGAACAAAAAGCATAATGGTTGGCTGGAACAGGTCAGTTACGTTACATCTGCTATAACTGAAAGCTTGCAATTAGACATTAAGTGGCCAATTAAATAAAAAGCTAAATTGCGGATCATTTGAGAAGTAGTCAAGAGTGATTGTTTAAAAAGTAAAAATCATCTTGATAACATATTGCTTATAAATATATCTCTCTGAACAGAATTAAATATACAGCCAATGGATTGATATGGGCGTGTCAATTTCAAAACTAGTTTTAGTTAAACTAGCTATGTATGGTTCACATACAAACAAGAATGCAATAGGATGGTTCTACTTAATGATCCTCTAAGGCAAGCTGCAGAAGCCGCACCATAGATTGGGTTAATGATATTGAGCGAGTTCTGGACTAGAGCACAATGCAAAAAAATACAAAAGTTCAAGATTCATTTTCATATCAAAATAATGTGGGTTCATTTTCATATACTGAATAAGTTGCAGACGTCAATGTCAATTTATACAAAACGTTTCAATTTATACAGAATTGAAACTGTGGTCCCAATCATATAATATTAAAACAAAAACAAAAAACCTTAGGAAGGTATTTTATATTAAACTGAAACAAATAAAATAGGATTCGCAGAATCAACTGCAGAAGTTGCCTAGTGAGTATAACCGGTAACCTATTAACCTGGTTTTTAAAAAACACATTTTGGGTAAGACAAATTTGTCCCTGATTATGGACAGTGGTCCAACTTGATACTGTGGTACCAATAATCTTGATGTCAAGGCAAGAGCCTTGCATATGGCTGATGGGGAAAATTTGAAATAAGTTGTGTTGTTTTTCTTTTACAGACAAGACAAGCAGATGTATGCAATGCACTGTGCTGGAAAGCCATGCAGCAGTATGTAATATGACAGCAGCCAGTGCTACATTTTATGCATTGCTATGACAACCATATCACAACCAAATCACAATGCGGTGTTAGATGTACAAAAATAAACATACCCATACCATATCTAGTCTATGCCTCTCCAACTCCTGGTAGAAAGAGTTGGCACAATATTATGAAACAGAAATCACAGAGTCAAAAACCACTTTATAATCCCCCAAAAGACCCCAATACCAAAGCAAAGCAATTTACCCATAAGGTGCAGGAAAACATTAAGCAGATCATTTAAAAAAATCTAAATTTAAAAAATTGAATTTACCCCTCCAAATATTTTAGATATGTTAAAAATAGCACATATGTTTCTCATTAAATTATGTGTACAAACCTGATGTTTCAGAAGAACAGCTTGCTGTCTTCTCATTTCCTTTTCCTTAAAAATATTAAAAAGTAATCAGTTATATAATAATTGTTATTTTCAAAAGACTACTATTTTTGCATCATACCAGAATACTAACAATCCACGTTTTTGTTGTACTTTAATTTAATTTTCTAATGGAGCTGGAACAGGATACTGGGTATCTTGAAAATGAAAATAATGGAAGATATACTGAAATGGAAGTCAGGGTGTGTGAAGATCAAGAGTAAGACTGCCCCTCCATGGGGTAATCTTTCCATGCTTTCCAAATGTTGCAGAGGGGTGATCAACTTTGTGCACTATGTTGCAGAAAGCAAAACAAGATTTTAATATTCTGTATGAAACGGAAGTTGTATGCAATTATCATCCACATCCTTAAGCAGTGACTTAGGTTGGGATCCAAAGAGCCCCTTGCATGTGTTGAAAGTTGTTCTTTCAATTGTCCTCTCATCAAATGCTACAGTGAAAGGTTCTTGATACTTAAAGAGCAGCTTTTGGGGGGATACAATAAGTGGGATGGGAATGGGAACAAGGGATACAAAGGAAAGACCTGAAAAAGCCTTATGTACACGAACAGTGTTCCCTCTAAAAGGGATACCCAGATGTTGTTGACTACAACTCCCATAATTCCCAGCCAAATGCCATTGCAGCTGCAGATGCTGGGAGTTGTAGTGAACAACATCTGGGACTCCCTGTTAGAGGGAACAGTGCACATGAACATTACACATGGCCACGAACATTACACATTGGACCAAGGTCTTGTTACATTTAATTTGAATCAATGGGGCTCTTTCCAAGAGGATAGTCAGGACTACGAGTGTGAATCTTTTCCATCACTACCTTATTTAATCACAAACCAAATATCAGGCAAGGCTAAAAACTTGGCGTTGGATCCTAACTTTCGGTGGAGCACTGCTCCTTTGTCAGAAGCTCCTTCTGCAAATAGGAGAGCTACATTCACAAAAGAGGTCTTCGTGTGAGGAGAAGTCTTTGCACAAGTGCAACTCTCTTCTGAGAATGGGAGCCCCCTACAGGAACGGAAGGAAAGTTACACTCATGCAAAGTGCCCTTGCAAGAATGGAAGGGATCTTTGCATGAATACCACTGACCACCTATTTCTGGAAAGAGCTTTCAACATCAGAGTGGTGATCTGCCAAAAGTTAGGATCCAACCCAGGGTGATCATTTTCTAACACTATGTATCACTTTAAATGCACACAAAATATACAAATAAGTGCATACAAAGACACACAACAATATACACAAACACAGAGCAAAACATACTGAATAAATGCTCTTTGTCAATGTTTTTCACAGTTTGGGGACATATGACCACTTGACGTATATGTACTATCACACAGTTAATTAGTTCTTAATGTTCAGAAGATAAAATCTCTGTTGCTCATCTAAACTAACCTTTATTCGTTTCTCGGCCTCCAATAATTTGGCATTTGCTGCTTCTTCCTTCTTTTTCTTTTTAGCCTGTGCATGCAAAACAGGTCCCAAGGTCATGCAACAGCACCACTACAAGTTGAAAGTAACCCCAGACCAGAAATAAAGCTTCATGCCTCACAAGGTGCGAAACAAAACCACACATCATGTTTACATTATAACAGATTTCTTCCTCAGTGTATTCCATGTTGTAAAAACTCATGACTTTTGGCAGATGGCTATTATACAATTAAGGCACATTATATATGGAAATGTAATTTTAAAACACTACTGGCAAATACTTAACTTTTTTGACTGTTTGCCTAAAGCAGCAGGTTAAAAAAATGAACCTACCATTTTTATTGATGGGAATATACTTAATCTAGTGGGCATATTTTGAGATCTTAATTAAAGTCAACATAAGAAACCATTTCTTGGTACTTAAAGCCAATGTAAGGAACCACTTCTCAACACTTTATCAGAACAACAGTTCTCCCTCTTTAATGTATTAAGCAACCTGCATAACAATTGAGACTAAAAAGAAATCTGTTGCCAGACAGCTCAGAAATGAAGATCTGAAACAGAAATCTTAAATTTAAAATGTTCTCTGACTTAACTATACACAGCATGGGTACATTATACAAACCAACTGTTTACAACGTGGAGACTCACAAATCCTTTAGAAGTATAAACATGCACATTCTTTAATATTACAATCATGCTGTTCAGATGTCAGCTTCAAATAGACTTTTCTATAGTCTGATGGTTCTTCTAATAAATGAACTCATTGTTAACTACTTTTGTTTTCTTCCACTGAAAATTAGCTTTCCAAAAACCTAATTATTCATCACATGCTTCAGAACCAAATTCCATCAAGTTCTGCAATACATATACATGGTGAATTGTTCTTTGCCAAATTAAGTGATTTTACATACGCTTCAAATATAAATGTTTTCAAGTTTGGAGCTATTAATCCATAGTTTACTCTATGGATTGAGATTTCTATAAATACAAGACAGTATGACAGTGAAAAAAGATTGGTGACTTCCTGTAAGAACCCCTTCTTTGCATTTCCCATAAAAGCTGGTTTTAATGAACCAGTTATACCTCTAAAATTTGCTGCGCACGAAGTTCTTTTTCCATTCTGATTTGCTGAATTCTCTTGATTTTTTCCTGCAATGAGAAATGCTTTCATTTATTTTAAGCACAGTCAGTAAGAAGAGATCATATCTTCCTCAAGCCACAGCTGAGTAGTAAGATAGATAGACAGATAAACTTTATTACAGTCTTTGACCAGTACAGAAGCAAGGGGGAGGGGAGCACAAAATCAAGTCCATACAATAATATAGCAACAATAACTTTATGAATATACAGTAGTATAGTAGATTACTCCAGTAGATTACTCATTAGATGCTGTCATATATTCATTGCTATTACACAAAACCTAGCCACGTTATGAGTAACATGGGCTTGATGGTCTGATAAGAGAAATAAAATATATGCTTCATCTCCTCTGCCTGATAGGCCCTTAATCAAGGGTAAAATTAATGATTCACACGAATCCCTATAAGAATTACAGCATAATAAAACATGACCCACATCCTCTGTGGCCTGTGTACTACATGGACAGTAACATTCAGAATAAGGAATCCCACCATATCTACCCTATAACACCGCTAAGGGCAACACGTCAAAGTGGGCCAGCGCAAATGCTCTATGATATTTGGAAGTTGTTAGGGCTTGACAATAAGCTGAGTAGTAAGACTTCCACAAAAACACAAAACTATTTTAGTGGCGCGGGATCCACTCACATCCCCAGGATGCAATGACATTGGGTTCTAATAGGCCAGCCACAGTGATTTCATGGCCCATAAATGAGCAGGACAATGGCAAATGTTACACATCTCTGACATTAATCATGCAAATGGATCTTCCTACTCCACGTGGCTATTTCTTTGCAGGCATTATGATGGCTGTAGGACCAGGACTATCTGTGAGCTGCAAAGTCACAGAAGACAGGCCCACATGCAGCCCATTGGCTACAAGTTGTCCCAGGTCTTAAAGGAAGTACTTGTCCACTCTAGAAACACTCTAGAATTTTCAAGAGGTTTACAGATTTTATTGCCATCTGTTTAGAAGCTATACAGCCCTATCAGCGACATCATATGGTATCGAATATCTCAGATGAGACTATGTTCGCATTCACATGTAACGCAGAACCTTGTGTCCCCTTCCCCCACTCTCCCATCCACATTCGGACATTCAGGAGAGCTGCCTCTCTGCAGTCAGCAAGACAGCAGAGTGGCCGGGGAGCTGGCCGTGTGAGCTTCCTTCTTGACAGAAGGACAGCCTGCACAGCCAATTGGGCCGGAGTTAAGGTGACAAAGAAACAGGTTGCTTACTTGTAATTGATGATCTGGTAGTGAGCCATTGACATCCATAAGAAATGGGTTCTGCATCCATAAGAAATGGGAACCTTCCAGGCTGAAAGGTACAGCTCCTCGTGGCGCCCATGCTCCACCCCACGCTATCGGTGTGGCCATTTAAGGCAAGCTGGACGCCATCTTCCTCAGTTCCTGGATGACCACCAGAATTGATGATCATCCCTCAAGGTACAATAAGGGGAGTCCGTTATTAGCATGCCAGTGTACCAATTCCACTGACTAATGCAGCGGAGAGGTTCTTTGAGAGGGTCTTATGGATGTCAATGGATCACTAACAGATCAATTGCAGGTAAGCAACCTGTTTATCTGGATTGTGATCTGTTGCCAGCCATAAGAAATGGGTGTTTAGCTAACTCCCCTAGGGGGAATATGCAGAGTCACCGAAAAACCCTTATAAGTACACTACTCCCAAAACTGTTCTCTGCCACAGAACGTAGGTTGATGGCATAGTGCTTGATGAACAGAAGCTCTGATGACCAAGTAGCTGCTTTGCAGATGTCTTTGAATATGGTTCCAGAGAAATGTGCCATGGAAGAAGCACAAGCACTTGTGGAATGGGCTTTTATGGATCTTGGAGAATCAATTTTTTGAACTTTGTAAGCTAGTAATATAAGTTTCACAAGCCAGTGGGACAAACATTGTCTAGACACACAGTGTCCTTTTGAACTTCCCTTGTAAGTGATAAATAGGCAATTTGATCATCCAAAATCTTTTGAGTGGTCTAGATAATATAGGAGGACTAGCGAACATCTAGAGAGTGCATTGCCTTCTCCAGAGAGGAGAATGGGTCCCTGAAAAATGTAGGTAGAACAATGTCCTGATTTAAGTGAAAGTCAGATACAATTTTTGGCAAGAAATTGTGATCCATGTGCATCAGTACCTTATCTGGGTAGATAATATCCAATCCCCCTGCTAACTGAGCAAAGAGGCACCTTTTAAAAGTGGTAATTCTCTTTATTTAGCAGGGGGAGAGCAACTGGCCCTATCCATCCCCAGCAGAGCATCCCTTCAGCGGCTATTGCTGGTGTCTAGCTTATGTTCATTTTTTCGATTGTGAGTTCTTTGGGGACAGGGAGTCATTTTATTTTATTTTATTTTATTTATTTATATCTTTGTAAACCGCTTTGGGAACTTTTGTTGCAAAGCATTATACAAATACAAGACGCATTCGTATTTGATTGCGAATGCACCAATGCCACATCTGAAGGCTTAGAGCACATAGGAACTTGAACACAGTGCCCCTTGCCTGTTGATATACGAAATCACAGTTGCATTGCCAAGTTGAATCTGTATTACTTGACCCCTTAGTTGAGGCAGAAAAGCCTTCATTCCTAGAAAAACGGCTAGGAGCACTAAGAAGTTTATGTGAAATTGTCACTGTTGATCTGACCATTGACCCTGAACTTGATGGTCATTGCAGTGTGCCCCTGCATCCAGCTAGAGATGCATCTGTGGTGATCCACACTGATGGTGTTGTTTTCTGGAAAGGCATGCCACAGAGACAATGGGCCGGAATTGTCCACCATTTCAGCAAGCTTAGTACAGGGATAGATATTGTTTGATGTAGTTGTTGACTGTCCACATTTAGGCGGAACACTGAAAGGAACCACAACTGTCTCATTTTCAAGCGTGTGTATCTTACTGTTGTTTTGCAGGAAGCCATGAGTCTCAGAAGACATTGAATGTGACGAGCACACTGGGTTGGTAGAGCAGTGAAAGACATCACCAACTCCTGATGGAGTCAAACCATTCTTGTGGTAAATATGCTCTCTTAGTTTCTGTATTCAGTACCGCCCCTATGTAAGATATGCTACACACCGGATCCAGGCACAATTTCTTCCGGTTCACTTATATCCCTAAGTCCTGGAGAAGTGCTAATACATGAAGTCTGAGAACATAACTCGTTTTTTTCCTTTGGACACCAGTAGCCAGTCGTTTGGATATGGAAATATTGTAATGCCTCTCTTGTCCTCAGATGCGCTACAATCACTGCCATGCATTTTGTGAATATTCATGGGGTAGTGCAGAGTCCAAAGGGCAATACTTTGTACTAGTATAGTGCATCGTCCACAGTGAATCACAGGTACTTTCTGTGTTCTTCCCTGGTGCCTATGTGAATATAAGCATCCTTTAAAGCCAGCATTGCAAGCCACCAGTGGCGTAGCAAGCTTACAGGCGGCCAGGGGACAAAGTGTGGCCAGCCTCCCCCACCTCATTTTTCCATCAAGCGTGCAAAGCACATGCACACCTCAAGCCATGCCCCCTCACAACAGCAGCTCCCCTTCATATGCTAAAGAGTGGAATGCAGTCCTCCTTTATCCTACTGAATTCAGTGGAGTTTTACTCCCTAGTAAAGATGCATATAACCACTCACCCAGGCATTGGGACCTTCTTTATTTATTGTCAACCCTTCCTGCTTTCCAAGCCATACACTGCCACCAAGCTCCCTCGGCTCAGCCAGTCACCAAATTCAAACACCAGTGGCTCATCGTTACAAAGTGTCTGATTGGTTTATGACTGTACAATGTCAGATGTGCGACCACACCAGTGATGAGCTAGGAAATGTATTGCAATCTAAACAAAGACCAGTCTCTTGCATTCACCTAGGAATTGGCTCAGCGAGGAATGAGTGGGAGAGGCTCTGCTGCTTTGTTGGGGTCTGTACGTGGACATATGGCGAGTGTCAGCAGGGAATAAATGAAATCCATGCCCACCAAATTTCCATCAGGAATCACTGCTCCCAACAAAAAGCAGCAAAGCAGAGCGAAGGAGAAGGATATTAACGTGGTGCAATGCAGAACTTCGCACAGATGCCCTCCCACTCCACCAGTAGCAAAGCACACACACAACACAACAGATACACACCTTTCCCTGCAGATCTACACAAGTTTCTCCCCCTCCCCACCACCGCAACAAGACTCAATCTTCCAACGATCTGGGTTAATTTTTAATCCCAGCATCAGGGCTATTAATAATGCACCAGGTGGCATGTACTACTCCCTACAGCAAAAAATCTGCCGCCTCCCTCTCGCCCTTCACCCCACAGCCACCTTGCCCACCACGTCCACCACAGAGGGTGGGAGGGAATGTGAGGATGGGGGGGCGGGCCGCTGATACCTCATCCCCAGCCTTGGCCCAGACTCCTTGTGGTGCCCCCTGACCCTCCGGGCCTGGGAACAATTGTCCCCCCTTGCCAATAGATGCTACACCCCTGCAAGCCACTGTTCCTGGTACAGAAGTGGTAGTGTATCTTGCAACACTCTCATATGGAACTTTTTCACAAAGACAAACTTGTTTAGGTGATGGAAATCCATGATGGGACGAATCCCTAAACTACTCTTAGGGATTTGAAAATAACAGGAATAGAACCCTTCCCATCTCCTCGTCCACCATACAGGGATAATGGCTATCTCTGCCAACAGCTCTGAAACCTTGTCCTGTAGCACTGGAGTTTCCTGAGTAAACCGAACACCAGTGAAGACTGGTAAAGTCTTTAACTCTATGTCAAACCCTGCAGACACTATTTTGAGGATTCAGAAGTCCAGTGTTATGTGGTGTTATGCTGGGGGTATGGATTGCCAGTCTGATGAAATTGGCAATTAGTGTTGATATTTGAGGAGAATTTTGATTTTTCTAAACTTTTCCATCGTGGCATCTGTTTCTTCACTAAAGAACCCTTTCCCACCAAAGGGCAGGCCTTCTATTTTTTCTTTCATATCTGCCTGTAAAAAAGAAGAACAGAGCCAGGCATATCTTGTTAAATATATGGCTGTGGTCATTTATCTGGACTCGTCTCTGTCAAATGTATGGCTGTGCTCAGTTGTTGGGATATAAGAGCAGTGGACTTTGACATGGTTTCTTTAAAATGTTTCTTAAAGTCCTCTGGGGACAATGCATCCATATCTAGTTTTGCTGGTCAATGACCAAATAAACTTATCTATCTATCCATATCTAGCTGTAGTTATTCCACAAGGAATAATTATATATAGCCATATAGGTGGAATAATTTGCAATTTTCAGATAGGCATGCTGTTGAATAAACCTTCCTACCCATGACATCCAACGTTCTGCCTTCTTTGTTCGCAGGTGTAGGGTGGTGTTTTCCAGATGTCATAGTTGTGGCACAATTAATTACCAGCAAGTTTGGAATGGGATCTTTCAGTAGGTAAGTATTCTCACTCTCTTGTATACAGTACAGGCCCTCTAATCCTGTTAATGTAGGTGTAGAGGTATGTATCACTGCCTACACAGATTGCCCTGCTTGGGAAATAACTGGTAGGATAGGAAGTGCTATAGGTTGCACTGACTGAGACTCTGCCATAAAATTGATATACTGCATTATCATATATCTTCTTTATATTCAATTATGTAAGACGTACCCGTGGCTAATTCCAGCTCTTACAAGATTTCGCGAGCAGCTGTGGATAGCAATGGGGAGAAAATAGTGATGCCGGCCGGAGGAGGTGGCGGCAGTGGGCTGGCCCAGCTGCCGGGAGCAGGAGGCGGTAGCGGGCTGAGCTGGCCGCAGGGAGGAAGAGACAGTGGCAGGCCGACTGCCGGGAGGAGGCAGCCGCTGCCAGGAGTTGGCAGGTGGGCAGGAGGAAGTGGCAGTGGCAGTATCTGGCCACCTGGCAGGGAAGTTCACAATACCAAACGGAGTTGCAGAAACAGGATACGGCTCGGAACAGTTCTTCTTTATCGGGCTTGGCTGCAAGCTGTCGACACGAAAGTTGAAAACGTTGCTTTCCAGCAGTGAATAGAAAGCTGGTGATGTAATTTATAGTACAAGCCGAGAGCTCCCAGCTGGCAGGAATTCAAGGCTTATCAGCCCTCTGCAATTCAGGAGGTGTTTACTCCTCCTGATAGTTTCTAGCTGTGTTCTTCATCTTGTAATACGCCTCTGTTGTGGAGTCAGTGGAGGTTGCTTGTATAGCTCCTCTTCTGATTGGTCCGTCATGGTTTCTGCTGTCTCAGGTTGTTGTGCCTGCTCTGAATCATCAGCCGGATCTGCCTCAGCCATTTCTTGGAAACTGACAGCTGGGCTCTGCCCCTCAGACATCCCTGCATTGGCTGAAAAGTTGACAGTTTCCCCTTCCTCCTCGCTGTCTGAGATCGAGGGCGTGACAGGCAGGCCACTGAGGTAGAAACCCTTTGAAAGTTGTCGTTGACAGAGTACTATTATTTGAGTCTAGAATGGAGAGGAGTGTCTGAGAAGTAGTAGGATCCAATCCGGTTTTGATGCCCTCAATATCACCATTCTCAGCGTTGAAGGTGGGGGAAAGATCTCAGTGTTGAGGTATTACCTTTTTCGATGTTGAGGGCACTGGAGTGTTCAGTGTCGAAGGAATTTCTCCATCAGTGTTGATGAGTGTCAGTGCCAGAGATATCGAACATTGAAGCCTAGATAGTACTGGCATCGCTCTCGACAACCAAAGTTGATATCAAGTAATCGGCATTGAAAGGTGTGGCATTGAGGCTGTCGATGCTGACAGCTTTGGTGTTGAGTGAATGGATGTTGATTGATCTTCCAATGCTGTAGGTGCATCTGATTAGACTGTTCATGTTGTGCAGCCCTCAGTGCCAGTGTCAATACTGACTTCAATATCAAGGGAGTATCCTATCTCAGAGTTGAAGAACCAGGGCATCATCATATAAAGCAGTGCATAACTTGAGGGCATGATTTCTCCTGGTCTGTTTAGAGAAAAACATATCTTATAAGTTGTAGTGTTGTGCCACTCCGCCAGGTGAATTAAGCAGGAGTTATGGCAGTTTGGGGATGGCAATTTTGCTCCACATTCAGAGCACCACTTGAAAGATTTCCTTCCCCCTTCTAATAACATATCCATTGAGAGTAGTCAACTGGAAGTTAGAGTCTGAAACCTAAGTTCTGTCCATTTAAAATGTGATCTGTAGAGAGTGGTCAGCTAGGATTCCATGTCAATACCATAAAATCTGTCTAATAAAAGTATTTTTGTTTGTTTTTAAAGAACTCTGAAAGAACCAATTCTGATTGAGGAGCAAAAGCCTACAAGATCTGAATGCAATGGTGGTCGGAAAGGAATTGAGGAATATGGTATCCTGCTCACCTGAAATGAGTGTGGGCACCACAAGAAGCTGTAGCATTTGGCCCATGAGGTTCCTGCGCAGGCACAGAACCCATTTCTTATTTCTGGCAATGGATCAGCTTTGTTCAACTGCGTTTCCACGTTATGTGCAAATGTGGCCTACTGTTTCTGATTAGTATTTTCAGAGAGCGGAGAAGTCAACACAGCTATAATACAGCATTTGTGATACAACTGGCTTTGTCTGCACATATTTTTCTCACAAGAAATACATGTTAAATTCAAATGACTAACAAATAATTCTTTCATGTAAAATGGCTGTTAATGGAGTACATGGATCCATAAAACAGTGGCCCACATGTTGTGCAGCAAAATGCAGGCAATGCTGACCTGTCCATGAGGCTGCGGGCTTCTAGCAAAGCACTGGCAGTCTTGCGCTTGTGCGCAAATACTTCAAGTAGCACTCCAACATTCTGGACAGATAGGAAATGTTGCTTGACCATCAGCAACACATTTCCAACATATTTTTCTTTGCAGAAACAAACACTGTACCTTCACCACTATTAAGAAAGCTGGACACAGAATACTCTCAGTACTGGGAGGATTTCTCCTCAAGTACAGTGTTTGTCTCTGCACCACACATGTGCCATTCGAAAAAAGGGAAGCGTGGCATCCACCTAATCTAGGAAACCATTGGCTGGAGAAAAGCCCAGAGCAAGCTGTGCAACTGTGCACAGAAAAATATGCACAGGGAACATGCAGAGGAACCACATCTATGGGAACGGCCCCAATAATCCCCTGAATTTAAATGACACAATTCTAATGCGAAGCTCACTCGCCCCTTGGATACCCCGCACCACAAAGCCATGTGTGAAAAACTTCCAGGAGATTAGGGATATGCACAATCCAGTTCAGCTGTCCTTTTGCAGACCACCAAACTGGTTTGAAGGTCCGGTGGTTCAGTGCAGGGGGTGGGTGGGTTACCTTTAAGGTTCGGGAAGGGTGATTTCACACACACACAGACACACACACACAGAGCATTCACACACACACACACACACACACACACACACAGCATTTTCCCCACTGGCGCTTTCTTTAAAATCGCTGGTGCAGGGCAGCAGCGTACTTCCTTGTCGCCCCGGTCAGCACATGCACGTTGGGCATTTCCGGTTTGACGTTGACTGGGGAAGCAGTAGGAGACTCCTCCAGCTTCCCAAGAGCCAAGCCAAGCCCTTAGCTTCCTTCCCAACTAGGAACTAGGTTGGGTGAGACCATGTGTGCGGGGGGCTGGTGCAGGGTTATCTGCCCTGCAGATTTCAGCTATCCTGGTACCAACATCTCCCCCGACCCCAGTATTTCCTGCCACATGTTCTTGGGCAGGAAGAGAAAACTAGCCTGGAAAGCAGATTGGAAAGTTTGGCCTAATCAAAAAATACAGTGTTTTCTAATAATCTGGCCCATTTTCTGAATAAATTTGAAAATGTCAAGTGAGCATCATTAACAAGGTAAACAGGCTGATAAGTGATAACATTAATTACATTGCCTCTATAAGCACTTAATGTATAGCAAAATCCTTGTTCCCCTAATAACTTTCTTTGCCAATCTCTGGCTCCCCCAAACTAGTTATTCTATAGTTGCTCCTGTAATGCTAACAGCTGAAACAGGAAGGACATAAATTACCTGCTGTTTCATTATCTTTATCTGTTCTTTTTGCTTTCTTTTTGCTTCTGCAGCCATAATAGCTATAAATAAGGCAAAGGGAGAAAAATGACAGCAGTAAGTAAATGAAAGCTAATGGAAACCTAATATCTATGAATTCAACAACGCATCTTCAAGGGTCTAAGATTTCTAAGAAGAAGTTTAGTACTTACCTTGCTGTTTTTTTGCCTCTTTGGCAGCTCGGGCCTGTTCTTGCTTCTGAAGTTTTCTCAAAAGCTTGATTTGTGCTGCTTGCCTAGCAATTTCTGTAACACAAATACTAAGGGTATTACTGCTTATTAATACAAGGTCATTCCCACAGATTGTGGACTCATCAAAGTAAAGATGAAATAAGGCTGGATTTGGTCTGCACATATAAAAATGTTGACTTGAGAATTTTCTTGTCATGATTTCATACAAACAGTTCTTCTTTTGTTATTTCCTCAGGGGAACATGAATGTTTTATATTAAAAAGAGGGTTAGGTGTGAAACAATATAATTGTTTTTAAGCAAGTAGTTACATAAGGAAAGGGATACTAATGTATACTTCAAACTATCAAGCAGTTTTTTTGTAGGGTAAAGGAAAAAGTATTTATCTTACAATAATTGAAGAATGTCACTCAGAACTTGCAAGGTCAATGAAAGGATTGTTATGGTACTATAGGCTGCAGCAGTTACTATTACTTTTCTAATAGTAAACACATTTCTAATTATTTCTAATAATAAACAAATTAAGTATAACAAAAGATTCCTAGGTTAGAAAGTAAACTCAGGATCTGTCCCTATGGCCACATTCTTTTATATTGTTCATTTTATAGGGATATTCGTATCTCTCTTCTTTGCCCCCTCTTATTATATATTCCTGCTAGAACGGATGATGGATATGCATCCTTTTTACTAACTGATCATTGTGCACCCCTAACGCTATGTGCAATGTTCCCTCTAATTTTTACAATCAGTGAGCAGAAAGAGTCCTGGGTGGCAGCATCAAGGCAGTGCGCGCACATAACACACACACACACACTCTCTCTCTCTCGTTGTAGTTTTCTCTTTCCTATCCTCCTGCAAGCGATGGGTGCTGGAGGAACTGAGGAGGGGTAAGGAAATGTTCAAAGGACAAAATGTTGCTCTCCCTAGTCACATCCTTTTCAGCCCTGATAACAATAGGGCAAGTTGTGAATTTTTTTCCCACTTTTTCCACCCCTGCTGGGGGGAATCACTGGGTGGAGGGGAGCTGCCGCCGCTGCCTCCCATCCTCCTCCCTCCCGTCATCCTCTGGCTGCTCCATCTGCAGATCTCACGAGATCCACAGCTGGAAATGGAGGACGAGGAGGCCCAGCTGGAGAGGGCGAAAAGCATGGCAATCCTTCCCAGCTGTGGGTGGGTGTGTGTGTGTGCCGGGCAGTTGGGTGGCAGTGGCAGGCACAGCAGAGACTGTGTGCCCACCAGAAACTGCTGCGTGGGGGCCTGGAAATTGGTGTGTGTGCATGCATGCACACGTGCACTTTAGAGGGAGCAGTGGCTGTGTGTGGCCAAATTTGGTGTGGCCACATGTGAGCTGGTCTTGTGATAGTAAGCGTGACTTGTCCTCTTAGCAAAGCAGGGTCTGCCCTGGTTGCATAGGAATGGGAAACTTGATGTGTGAGCACTGTAAGATATTCCCCCTAGAGGATAGAGCATCTAGGCTCCAAGAGAAGAGCACTCTGGGAAGACCATCTAGGCTCCAAGTTACCTCCCTGGCATCTCCAAGATAGGGCTGAGAGCAGGCGCGTAACAATGATAGGGCAAGGGGAGACAGTTGTCTGGGGGCCCCACTGCCTGGAGGGGCACCCCAGGGGCACCTCATGTGACTCCCCATTGCCCCCTGCCCAGCCCCATAGCCTCTCAGCCACTTGCCCTCTTTGCCGTCTCTCCTGCTTGTTCTGCTGGCCCGCAATCGAAGCAGCAGGCAAGCTGCAAAGAGCTCCTTTTCTCCCGCCTCTCAGCTGATCGGCGGGTGGGCGGGGCTTTCACGGAGGCCTCGTGTAGGCCGCAGTGAAGCCTGAACTCGAGTAGGGCCCAAGCAAGCCAGGAAGGAGGAGGCAGCCAGAGTGTTCTCTGCAGCAGAAGACCCCTTGCTGCCCTGCTTAACCCAGACCAGCATTTGCCAGGTAGAGTGTGAACTCCTTTTTGTGGTTACCTTTCCCGCCCCCCCCCCCCATATATAGGGATCTGCTTGCCATAGGGCTTGGATATGGGGGGGGAGGGACCGAGAAGTCTCTGAATATTTATTTTGAAACAGCTTGGAAAATTTGCTGACTTAAAAAAAACTATCTAAAAAGTCCTATAAGTGGCTTGTTTCATGGCAGAAAATTGCAAAAACTTCTGGAACAGTATTTTATTAATTTTATTTATTTATTCATTCATTTATAAATGCACTTATGTTCAAGTTGTTTTGCAACCCAGAAGGTCTGAGTGAGAACTGTGAAGCATGTCTTGTGCTTTTATTTTATTTTTCTTGTGTGTGAACTGCTCCCCAATAACTTGCAGGGACTTCAGGGTAAATCTGGCCAACATGTGAATGCAGCACCTCCATTCCAGAGGAGATGTGTCTTAAAGGGCTTTAAAAGCCTCCTGTGAAAAACCTCCTGCAATCAAACTTGACTGAATTTGTTCAGAATTCTGGGAAAACAAACATAGGCTCACCCTGCATGGTTGAAAGTCTCCTTTGCTAATCTGCAGCGAGGGGCCCATTTTAATAATTCATCTTTCTAGTGTGTTCTAGGCATTAAAAGTAATACAAATGTATAGTACTCAATGTATATCACTATATATTGTGATGTGTGTGTGTGTATTCAGTGAAATGTATTTGCAGGCAGCATACTTATTTTGGAATATCAGACTTAAATCCTTGGGGGCCTGGGGTGTGCGGAGGCCCTGGACTTTGGGGGGGGGGCATTTTAAAATCTTGTCTCTGGGCCCACTCCAACCTTGCTACGCCCCTGGCTGAGAGAGATTCCTGCCTGCAAGCTTGGAGAAGCTGCTGTCAGTCCACTGAGCTAGATGGTCCTATGGTCTTAACTCAGTATATGGCAGCTTCCTGTGTTCCTAAGATTAGATCTGAGCTGGTTGAGGTATCAGTATTATGAAGACCCTGGCATTATACTTTGTACTACTTGTATTATATTTACTATGATTTGCACTGGTGTGTGTGTGTGTCTCTCGTTGGATCAATGACCATAATAAAGTATCTATCTATCTAGAAAGTAAACTCATGAAGCATTGCCAACCTGCCAACATTCTAGCAATTCACAGAGACAGCAACAGAAAATCACAGCAGTTTCTCCTTCCATGGGATGAGGAAATCTAGGTCCTTTTGGCACCACAGCATCCTGAGGATCTGGATCAAGATCCGTCAACAGCCATAAGGATGGGTTCTGTGCCTGCACAGGAAACCCATGGTAGCCATGCCTCAGCTTGCTGAGGCGTCCAAGGCTCGCCCCCATGCAGAGCATGTTATTTAAGGGCGGGCTGGACGTGATTACCCTCAGTTATTTTCCGACTGCCTTAGCGTTCTCTAAGCTGCAGCTCAAAATTTAATTATTCACTCATTCAGGAAATTTGTACCCTACGTTTCTGCTATATAGCACAACAAGTGACTTACCTTGGCTACAAGGTATCTGGATGGGCACTGCAACATTCATATACTTACCGGGGCCTCATTCAGACATCGACGAAACTGGAGTTAAAGGTTGCAAGCAAAACTGAAACTGTGGTTTCATGCAATATCTGAATGCTTCACAACCAAACCACAGGGTCCAGTTTACTGTACTTCCCAAACTGGAATTTAGACCTGGGATTACTCCTCAGTTTCACTGCTCTACCTCTGTTAGAAGGGGCCATTGTGTTGTCTGCATGCATCCACTGCTATAACTTTTGGTTACAGGTTTAAGTTGTGGCTGCAACCAGTGAGAAGCTAGCTCAGAGTAGCACCAACAACAGTTACACTCTAGGGCTTACCCAGCACTCCATGGTGTGTCCCCTGACCTAATGCCATGTCCCGCCCCACAAACTTCCTACTTCCTCTGCCTGCAACAGGCACACCAGGCCCTGCTGCTCTTATAATTAAAGGATCAGCAGCACTACCAGAGGAGCACTGCTTGAAGTCTATAATCATCACACACCCCCTTGAAGCTCCTGGTCAATTGTGAACAATTTCCTCGAGTTGTGAAGCCATGCCCACAGCCTGGCAACAGCATAACTATACAAGTGGGCAGAACCAAGCTCGGGGGACCAAAAACTCTAACCTGCCTTTGGAGTTTCCCAAACTGGGGATGGAGGATTGTCTGTGATGCAATCTCCAGTTTAGCATTTCAACTGCAAACTGCAGTTCTAAGCCAGTTCCTGCTATGTCTGAAACGAGCTTAAGTGTCCTGTGCTATTCCTTCAGCCTTTGTTACTAGACGTTGAGACTCTCAGACAGGACTCTGTGAGAAGTATGTTGCCCAACAAGTCTTCAACAAGAGCTATCTTAATGGCATCACCTTGACACACAATATGAGAAGCTGTGGGACCAGTGTTCCCTCTAACAGAGATTCCCAGAAGTTGTTGACTGCAACTCCCATAATCCCCAGCCAAAGGCCATTGCAGTTGGGGATGCTGGGAGTTGTAGTGAACAACATCTGGGAATCCCTGTCCAATCTGTGGTCTGAAATGGGAAACACCATCTCATGTCAAAGGTGAGTGTAGTCTATTAACTTGGAGAAATTTAGGAGAATGGGTCAGGTGCCACAAGACAAGCAGAAAAGGGGAAAAAATGCAAGCCCTTCTACCAGACTCCTTTTAACTGGTGAGAGGCTAAGGAGAATACCTGGGACTATGCATGCCAAGCACATGCCCTAATCCTGAGATATGGCTCTTCCCACTCAGCAGTGGTTGGTGAAGCAGTTCACTAGTAGAAACTACTGATTACCATTGTGGGGTGTGATCGAGATGAAGGGCAATCCCCATACTTACCAGAAATCAAAGATGGAGGCCGGGGGCACCTTAGTCAGCACCATGTAAGTGCACAGTTGTTAATTACTAGCCATCTGCACTTGTATCAGCAGGCTATGTCACAGGGGAGGAGGGGACTGCTACGCAATCAGCAACTACACAACTGCACAGTTCTAACTGAAGTGCCCCCTATTTCCACCACTGCCTCCCAATAGTTTCTGGTAAAGATAGGAATTTCCCTCCTATCATGATCACCCTGAGAAGTGGCTGACAGTTCCAACCGGAGAACTGCTTCACTGACTGTTGCTACTCCCACTAGAAAAACAGGTTGCTTACCTGTAACGGATTATCTGATAGTTATCTGTTGACATTTATATGGGCTCTGTGCCTGCGCAGCCCATTCGGGCAGAATTCGTTAGCTACTCATGGCACTGATAGCCGCCTTCTGTGTGTGCCCCATATCCGTTAATTTCAGCACCTTTGCCTCTCTGTTCTTTCCTTGATGGCCACCAATGGAGGACAGCCTGTTCTCTTTTCAAAAGGTAAGCCTCATTGTAAAGGTGAGGCTTTTTTGTTTTTTGTTGCTGAAATTTCTGCAGTGGGGACGGATGGGAGGGTCTTATGAATGTCAACGGATCACTACCAGATCATCTATTACAGGTAAGCAACCTGTTTATCTGGATCATGATCTGTTGACTCTCATAAGTATGGGTGAATTATGAGCTTTTCCACTGGAGGAGGGAACAGAAAACTATTTAAGTACCCTTTTTAACACACTCTTCCCAAAATTTGCCGCTGCTACAGAGTGAAGGTCAAGTGCATATTGTTTCACAAAGGTCTGGTCAAAGGACCAGGTTGCAGCTAAACAAATATGCATATTGTTTCACAAAGGTCTGGTCAAAGGACCAGGTTGCAGCTAAACAAATGAGTACCCAGAATGTTGGGGGGCAATATGCTAAATCATTGTAAACTGCTTAGAGAGCTTCCAGCTATAGAGCGGTATATAAATGTAAGTGCTATTGCTATTGCTATATCTTTGAATTTAATTCCCGACAAATGGGCTGCAGAGGCTGCATACGGCCTTGTGGAATGGGCCTGACTGACTTTGGTGTATCCACCTTCTGCAATTTGTAGGTAAGGTATATAGTAAGAAAGCCATTGCCTAGACAGAGGCAGGCCTTTATTTTTGTTCTTATAAGCTACAAAAAGCTTCTTTGTCCTTCTAAATTCATGCATTCTTTTAAAATAGAATAGCAATTATCTACGCTCATCTAGGCAATGTACTGCCTTTTCTAATGGTGTAGAAGGGTCTCTAAAGAAAGTGGGCAATATCATATCCTGGTTCAAGTGAATGTCAGTAACCACTTTTGTGTGGATAGCAGAATCTAACTGCAAGACCACTTTATCTGGGTGAAATTTGTTATGTGGTTCATCAATGCTTAAAGCAGTGAGCTCACTTACTCTACATGCTATAGTAATTGCTACTAAAAAAAAAGCTATCTTAAGGGACATCAAATTAAGATTTGCAGCTGCCATTGGCTCAAAGAGTTTTTCTGTTAAGGCTACTAAGACTAGAGACAAGCACCATTTGTCTATAGGCTCATGAACAGGTGCATACCCTCTTCAAAAACTTTTTGCAGTCCAGATGACTGAAAACGGTCTTTCCATTCCAGCCACTGTGGTGAGAGGAGATAGCAGCCAGATGGATTTTAAGGGAAACATTGGCCAAACCCTTTAACTTTAAACCTGTCAGTTACAGAACCTTTTGTATAGTGGCAGAAGTTAGGGAGAAGTGTTGCAGTTTAGCATACAGTTAAAATCTCCTCTATTTGCAATTGTAGTTTTTCCTGATGGAGACCTTCTTATCATTTAACAAGACTTTGTTCAGTAATCTGTCTTCCACACCATCAAGATGCAAGGTGCGTAGATTTGGATGTAACAGTCAACCTTGCTCCTGAACAAAACACTAAGTTTTATTGAAATAGCTGTTGTCCAATAGGCAATAGAAAGTCCACAGCCAGTCCAAACCAAACACAACAAAATGAATAGATTTAAGTTACATTTTCCAAAAGATTAGTCAGGAACAGTCCAGGGTAAAACCAATTAAGTAGTATATCTTTGTTTTACAGAATAAACAATGAAGAGAACTTTCTGAGGAGCTGTAGCAACTGAAGGTGTGAGCACTTTGGTGGTCAGAAAGGAACTGAGGGGCAAAGCCGCCAAACCACCAAAATAAACGGATATGGGTCATGCACCGAAGCCAGTTATCACCACCACGAGGAGCTAACCAATTCTGCCCCAATAGTCTGCGCAGGCACAGAGCCCATACTTATGAGTGTCAACGAATCACAATTCAGATCAACTAGGTTTCTTGAAAATGCAATGAAAAATGTTGCTGTGCAGCAACAGTTATGAAACCACAGGTATATGTATAATATTTGTACATAGCACAGCAGAATCTACAGTGTAAGACAAGTTCTCTTAGAAAAAACAACCACAACTAACAACACTGGAATTACTGGCAGAACATTTACTCCACAGATGCATCCTCTTTGGAGCAATGCATATGTGCCAATTTATGGAATCAGGAGCCATTGAAATGAGAATATCCAGGAGGTTGGCGTGTGCTCTGAAGCATGTGCCAAATGCTGGATAATTATTCTCTTCCCATAAGTGTTAGGAGCTTGAACTCAACTCTGTAGTGTTGATCACATTGTGAGGCACATATGTAAATATACAAGCACCAGAAATACAAATGAGAACCATCCCCCTGCCTGCCAGATGAGATCATAAGCTAAGGGCTCAAGTTCCACGATTAGAAGGTAAAATTCCTTTCATCCTTTGGATTCCATCAGTCTCTCCCTTGTGGTAATTAAAAGTCAGTAGTAAATAGAAATGAGAATGCAAGGCTGATAAGGAGCAGTTCCCTAAACTGCCAAACATTGTGCTTGCTGCTCCCCTGCTCCACCCTAAAGGAGACAATTGCTTCTAATGGTTAATATAATATTAAACTTTTCATTATTGTTGTTAAGACTGAGGTTTTGTGCCAGAGTCAGCAAATTTTCATGACAGTTCCTCATAACAGATCTGCACATCACATGTGATCTATTCAGGCATTCATACCTTGGTCATGTAAATAGCTATCTACAACTTATAGGAGCAGCTTGCTAGTAATTTACTATATGATCAATTTCTGGGGTTCCTGAATGTTTAGTGGGAGCTCCATGTGTCCTAGTGAAATAATCCTTGAAGTCCTCTGACAAATAATGTATTGTTAACTTGGAAGCTTGCAGGTTGAACTACTGATGTAAATGGAGAATTATTCAAGATTGTAAACTAAAATGCTTTATAATTAGGGAAACTGGATATATACACAGACTATCCCAAACTAGAGTGTGTGTGTATAGCTAACATACACAGATATTTTTATCATTCATTGGAATGTGGTAGAAAGGAAGGAGCCTCCAGATTTTGTACAGCTGATATGTATTTTAAATATATATTTGTAACCATAGGTTAGGAAGAAATTATATGTTTATTAAATCATCTCTTCACCTTGTGGATATTTCAAATGAAGATTAACAGAGGAAGAGAAGCAGAAATAATTTGTACTTAAAAAAAGCTGAACTAATTGTGGGGGGATCTACAGAGTGAAAAAGCCTGCAACTGTGGCCGCTCCAGCTCTGAAATTGACCTGGTACCTTCACCAACCCTCCCATCCCATCCTCCAGAGTACGGAAGTTGCTCCATTTGCTCCACAAGAGGAAGAGGAGAGGACTGAGAAAGGAACAGGTCTGGAGAAGCCATAACTTTGTACTTATTAGGTGACAATCGAGATTGCTGGATTTAAACCCTAAGATTTGGATGGATGGACAAAAGTTTATGTTTTGAGCTTTGGGGGTCTTCAATACCCTAACTAAATACATTTTTACAGAATGTATGTAACAAGTTTGTCATCAAATTTCTACAAGCACCTCCTACACAATGGCTTCATGTAATGTGAAATATGAGAATTTCATACTATTTCACGTAATGTGAAGTATGAAAATGGAACAGCTGCCACCATCCTGGATGATACCTCAGCTGTCCCAGTGCTCAGATATCTCGGCTGTCCCAGAATTAGGTAAATTAAACATATGATCATAATTTTCTCATTGACTATCTGTTCTGGATGAGCATCCGATTCTTCTTCTTAATATTCCACATATCCTAATCTGAAGATACAGGGGGATTGTGTGGGGCACTGAATTTATATTATCCTTGTTTTAGAGTCTAGCAGGCACCTTTAAGATCAAGCTAAGGTAAAAATAAGATTACTTCTTAGATCCAAGATCACCGGAAAAATCTACATACAATGAGATTCCTTCCTCTTTGGTCACATAAATTGCAATCCTGCTCTCCATTACAAGCTCTTAAAACCACACTTAATTCTACTGACTGAAGTGGAATTTAGCATGGATAATAAGACCCCACTGCTGAGAGCTTGAGTAGGAGGCCGAATCTGTGTAATAAGGAAATGCATATTACCAGAGGCCTATGACAGGTACTTGCCTTTAAAAACAGGAATATCAATTTCCAGTAGATACTTTTGCCATACATTCTGAGGAAGCAATAATAAAGCCCTTACCTTGGGCTTGCAACTTTCTCAATAGTTTAGCATCTGTGTTGTCAAGGAACTCGGTGCTACCGACATTTGGAGGTCGACCTTTACGACGTCTCATTTTTGATCCCTCTTTGGAACGCTGCCTATCTGGATTTGGTGGCCGTCCTCTCCGCCCTTCCATAGCTCTGATACGTGGAAGGACTTCTTCTTCTTTCAGCAAACACCACTGCATCCCCTTGTAATTAATATATTTCACAGAAAGGCATTATAAACACAAAATGGACAAAAAGATAAACATGTATATCAGCTCACATACATACACAGAAGCATATGTCTATATATCTGTTAGTGTTAGATCTGCAAACTTGATCTGATTTAATCGGCGGATTAGTCAGTTAAGGCTTTACTCACCACTGTATACATACATTTTGCCATACATTCTGGGGAAGCAACAATGAAGCCCTTACCTTGGGCTTGCAACTTTCTCAGTAGTTTAGCACACACACACACACACTCACCAGAATTTGTCTCTTTCAGATTTGAAGAAAAACACACTATTACTCCAACCAAGTTCCAAATGGTTGGTTCGAGGGCTGAACATGACAGAGATGCTTGACTGCATTTCCAGTTTCTTTCAATGTTTGCAAAGAGCAGCCAGGGGAATTCTGGATAGAAACCATGGTGCTGGAGGAAGAGGACTAACTCTTTCCTCAATGCCATTTTCCCTATTAAAGTTATGTCCCTGCACTACTATTTTCCTTTCCAGGGAAAACATACATGGAGCTGCAATTTGAAAATCTTTTAAGAAATCAGACATACAAACACATCTCTGTCTTCTTCTCCAATGTGGCCAAGTTCTACAAGTGATATTATTTTATGGCTTTTTAGTATTAAACATGAATGATCAGCTATAATAGTGTCCAATATAAAGTCCACTGCTTCCATGTCAATACTATATTGTTTTGGGCAGGGCCACCTCCATCTTGTACAGGGCCCAAGGTGAAAACAGTGTGGGACCCTCCAAAGACAAATCACTCTTGCTGTGCTGTGGTGCAGGGTCCCTAAGGTGAGGCCCTGAGCAACCGCCCCCTAGCCCCCGCTCAGAGAGGCAAAAAAGTATGAAGGAATTTTCAAATGTCTCCAAATTAGTTGTTACTAATGGCCGAGCATATTTAGGTAAAAGCCTTTATCAAGGGCTCTTATTCAAATATGTCTCAACAACTGAAAAAGACTAGATATGCTCTACTCCTTGTAGCGTTGTCCAAAGCAAGGCTATTGCTGTATTGCAGTGCGGAGCGCCTAAGCTGGGGCCCTGAGCAACCACCCCCTAACCCCTGCTTCAGACAACGTTGTTTTGGGGTTCTATTTTGCCTAATTATCCAAACTGAAAGGTTAATATTAGACAGAAGAGAAATTTACTAATGAATGTTTCCAAGTGCTACCTGTTGCTTTACAAGTACTTCAAACTAAGTCAAATTCATTAGTCAGCATGATATTTAAAATATATTGTTTTCATGCAATCATCTGTTATCACATCACACAATTTAAACTTAAATCTATGCTCTTTTATCCCAAATTCCTGTGGCTCCAAACACTGTCTTTAGTTTTAAGGGCCGCTTTCATTTAATTTGCACAAGAAGAGTCTTGTATTGTTTCTTAATCTTAAACAGGCAAAGTAGGCTGATCCCTTCTGAACTGTATCTCTCACATTTTTTCAGGCCTTTGTTCTCACTGAGGCAGAAAAATCTGTGTGGGCTATACCATTTCAGACTCTACATGGGGATTTGCATAGCTGAATGCTTCTCTATACAAAAAGTTACCTGCACATAGAAAGCTAGCATGTCAGGAAAAAGGCAGGGCTAGAAACTTTCCCCCTGACATCTTTTTTTCTGTGTACAGGGAATGCTTGCCTTGAGGAGTATCCAAAGAGACAAGTGGTATAGCTCTGAAATAAAATTGTACAATTTGAAATGGAAAACCAATGTGGGGTATGTGAAGCTACCTCACAACCCACTGAAAACCAATCCCTCCCCAAGCTGTTGGAGAAAGAAATACAGGTACTCTTTAGTTAATAACTTTACTTGAAACACTTAGGTCAGAATCTACTGACAGAAACTAATACATGAAAACTAAGATCTTGGGTCCAACATTAGAAATATTCTAACTGAAATCTATTGGATCTTTTTACATAGAAAGATGTGTCTATAACTGAGATCAAAGTATAATAATAATAATAATAATAATAATAATTATTATTATTATTATTTTTACATTTATATCTCGCTCTTCCTCCAAGGAGCCCAGAGCGGTGTACCGCATACTTGAGTTTCTCTTTCACAACAACCCTGTGAAGTAGGTTAGGCTGAGAGAGAAGTGACTGGCCCAGAGTCACCCAGCTAGTTTCATGGCTGAATGGGGATTTAAACTCGGGTCTCTCCGGTCCTAGTCCAGCACTCTAACCACTACACCACGCTACGACTTTGTCAAGATCTATTGGATTCTGAACTGAGAATCTGTTTATTGCTGTCCCTTGGGGCAGCTTGCTGAATTGCCAACTGGCTCGCTGAAAAACTGGCTCTCTGAAAAACATGAAGAGTATAAGAAGCTTCCTGTTGGAGGCAGGCCTTGCCTCAGTTTTAAGGATTCCTTAATCCTAGGGGGTTGTGTCTGCTTCTCTTGGTCTAACCCAACTTCTCGACTCTTGATGTAGCTCCTGATCTCTGCCTCATTGCTTAAACCTGGCTCCTGACTCATTTGCACAGCTTGACTTTGTTTGGCTGGTCCCTAATTTCTGGCTTTTTGCTCAATACCTGGCTCCAGAATCTTCCGCACAGTTTGACTTTTAGCTCCATTTCTGACTTCTAGCTTCTGTCCGATCCCTGGTTTCTAGTTTGTCTGCTCGGCTCAACCCTTGGAGCATTCCTGACTATTGGTCCGCTGATTCTCTTGGGCCCCAGCTTCCAGCCCTTTACCACCTACAGTAGCCGCCCAATGGCTCAGCCTGACAGACTACATCTCCACCCTTTTCGACAATACGTTATAGGTAGCATCCTATTTCAGGAGCAATGTATGGAGTGATATGGAAATCAAAGCAGTGCAAACCAAATATTGCCTGAACAAAAAGCAAATGGCAGGCCGGGGGTGGGGGGGGGACAGAAAGAAACGAAGGTGATCAAAAAGCATAAAAACACATCGGCTGCATCATTTTCTAGGCTTACAGTGTGAAACTAATTTGAGTAAGAGTTAGATGCCTTGAGAATGAGACTGTGCATTCTCACCTGCACCAAAGATCAACAGAGCCAAATTCAGTGGGGTGCGATAAGCATCACAATGGAGATGTGTATCTGTCGCATATGAAAAATTCTGCTTCCACATACAGTCCTGCTTTGTTGGACCAGGGCAAGTAAGTTCATTACCAGTGTGTATTCAATGTTTTAAAGTATATAATTTTAACATTCAACAAGTGATGGTAAAGTAATAAGGTAAGGACAGAAAGGGTAATAATGAAATACCCTTGGTTTGAAGTTAATGATATTGGAATCTGCAGTTCTAAACCTAACTGGTACACTTTAAAATGACACATGCAACTCCTATGTAAGTGGGAGCAAGGATAGATTACCAAAGGTTTACTGGTGACAAAGAGCATTTATTCAGTAATCCCCTCACACACAATGACACGATATGGGATTTGCAAATACCATTGACATGTAATAACTTTGTAAGAGAGCCTGAAGTGTATAAACATAACACATACATAGACATATAAAAGCATATACAAAAGTATATTTATACCAGTAAGCCAAAACATTATTTGATTGTATTAAAAAAAACCACCAAGCAGCTGCTGCTTTGAATAAGACACTTTGCACTTGTCAGTAATGTTTTCCAAAGCACACACATTACAATAAAAAGTGAAAGTTCCCCTGACACTGAAGAGTTACTTACCTTCAGTTAATGCTCTCCAAAGTTCAACATTCTGTACAGCTTCACACTAACTCTAACGCAACAGTGCCCGTGCTCTCCAAGTTTCTTAAATGTCTCCTGCCTCCACTCAAAATGAGGACAAGGGTTAAGGGTTCAGAGCTACCACCCTGAATAATCGGAAGGTTTAGCTTGTTTGCCTAGCTGGAACTGATCCCAAGGTGCATTTGACAACATTCGCCAAAGACGTACCAAGAACTAGACAAATGGAAGTGGCACAAAGAATCCACAGTCAAGCAGTTAACCCCAGGAAGAAATCTAAACAAATTTGTCAGAAGTGCTATTCCAGTTTTCTGTACATGTGCCTGTGTGCTGGTAATGACACATCTATGGCGATATATGCCAGTAGGGCACATAATAACGGCAAGTAAGTATGGGAGAGACACAGGTTGCCACCAGAAATGTCCAGGATATGGTGGGTGGAGAATATTGGTTACCCGCCTCAATCCAACATTATCAAGTCAACTTTGAATGTTGGTTAAGAATGTTAGGCTGAGGTGGCTAACATTCTCTGCCCAACATTCACTGGGCATTCTTGGCTTCTCATGTCACTGAAACAGCGGCTGTGGCAAGAGTTCACACTCAGGGTGACTGATGGCTCTCCCATACTTACTTGCTACCATTACATGTGGACTTGTCTACAGGGTATTTTTGGGACACAACCTTTTCTGCCAGTCAGAACTGAGAGAGAAATTATCTGCGGAAGCCTCCTTCCCTTCCTTTGCTTTTGTAGCTGTCAGCATAGGCAACATCTAAAACTTAAGGAGAAGTTTGCTCAGGACCTATGTTCTTAGCAAACCTTTGCTCAGAACAAATCAGTACCTATGTACTGATATGTACATAGAGCAACTATGCTCTAAAGAGACGTTTGTTCAGTAGCTATCCATGCTTCTGCAAACTGGACAGAATCTAGCAGCAAGTACACAAGAGGAATTGAAACCCTAGGAAGGACACATAGTATATAGTGTATACAATGGGTGTAATAATATAACTGAGACCATGTGTCCTAGTAATAGGAAAGCAGTAATGCATTATTTAGGAAAATCCCAATTTAATGGAAGTGGCAAGAAAAGTTGAAGGAAGTAATTAAAAGGGTAGCTATTATGCAACATGTTAAGTACATTATCAAAATCAAACTAAAATTTGTCATATAGTTAGACAGAATAAGCATTCTGAGTGCATTCTGTATTCCACGTTTTGGCCGTATTCTCATGACCCATGTGATCGTAGTTAAAGGGTTAATTATGATCTGTAAGGAGGGCATGCTCCCGTGAGTGTGATGTAAGAATGCATGGTTAACTAGGATTAAACTACAATGGGCAACTATGATCTGATTACACCTGCCGATTTTTATTTTAAACCTAGTTAATGGTGGGACTATAATTCATGCTAAAGCATAGGTTCTCAAGGCATGCTCCACAGGAGCGCACCTATCTCACCAACTGTAGTTAAGTCTTCAACTATGATCACACGGGCTGTGAGAACATGGCCTTAAAAACAGACTTAACAGTCGTCTGCCATTCATCCTCACTCTTATTTTTACTGTTATAGTTTTTTCCCAAGGACCCTTGAAACTGTAATTCTACAAGTAGGTAGCGTTCTACCAAAGAATTCCCAAACCCCTCACAAACCTAAAATTCCCAAGATTTATTTGAGGAATCTGCGACAGTAAGAACAGCACAAAATCACCGGAGCTATTACGTAGCTATACCTTGAGGACAACTTGATACTGATATTATATTTGTTCAACTGTCATTTATTTTTATTGTTCAGTTTTTTACACCAGCTTCCTTAAAGCATCCCAAGGTGGTCTACAGAAGTTAAACTACAATAAAACTCCATTAAAATCACATTAAAAACCTTAACATTAGTTAAACAGTAGAAGACACAACACACCAAAAAACAACATACTTTGGGGTCATGGCTTCCCCCAAAGTATCCATTAGAGAGGTCTAGCTCCCATCCTAGAATGACAGAATCCATGTTCCCTGAAGAGAGGAGATTACTTCTATGGAATTTCAGTCTGTAATATAGATATATCATGAGTTCGACATTCCTAAATAGCAGATGGGAAGGAAAACCTGTTTCTTGAACGTACCACTTCTGGAGCTCATAAGATGGAAAGCTCCTTGAAGCAAAGGAATAAAATAAAATGCTTGCGTGTAGAAAACTAAATGACAGGGTAAAGAGCTCCAGTCTAGCCTTCTCCCTGATGTACTGATTTTTATTGTGCAAGGATTGTTTTGTGTGAAGGAGTTTTCTTTAATGGAAGAATGTCCTATCATGTGATCCCAAAGCTGCAGTCTGAAGTGGTTTTTTATTTTATTTATCCATTCATATATTTAATGTGCAGTACTGCTTGGGTTGGCTTACAACAACAGCAGAACAATAAAACAAGTTTTTAAAAACCCAATCCAATTAAAACTAGATTTTAATTTTAGGGGGGAAATCAGATACAAGCTATAACACAAGATGTTAAACAGCCCTGTACCTAAAGTGGTACAAGTTTACCATCTCATCAGCTATTTTTAAGAACTAGGCTGAAGTATCAACAAGGATTTAGATATTTGAACAAGTTTTATTAATCTCACGTTTCCTGATTGAGCCCTTGTAAGAGCAGCTTCAGGACACCGTTTCCTAATTCAGTTTCTGGACAAAAACCCAGACAATACAATTTCCCACATGTGTATAGTTTTTGCAGCAAATGTCTATCCATTTTTGTAGGCAGTCTTATATTATGCACATACTAGGTTTTGTAGCTGTGGAAAATTTATTATTAAGAAATAAACAAACCTAGGAAACACAATATCCTAAAACCACAGTTAATGGAATACTGCCCATCATATAGGAATAAGAAAAACAAACGGTGACACACAAGGAAGGATATTGTAATAAAGATACCTCTAGAATAAGGAAAGATTCCACTGACAATGGTTCTGATAAATTAGACAGCAGAAGAAAAAAGATGTATTTTCCTACAGTTGCAGTCCTATCATATACTGTATACTAGAGAGTAAGGCCCACTGAATAGAGTGAGACCGATTAGCAAGTAAGCCTGCATAGGACTGGGCTGCATGCTGCCTAATGCAGAGCACAGTATTTCACAGCTGAAATATAAATGTCCTTAAAAATAAACATTTATCATTTTCTCCCTGGGGCTGACTGCTTTTTTTCAGCTTCGTTATGTATGCTTTGCAGAATTCATAATGAATTTTCTGCAAAAACCGAACACCTCTGTGTTTCACTATATTTCAACCAATACCATAGAGTCAACTGAATAAAAAACACAATGCACATATGAACAGTGACTTATGATCACCCCATATATAAAGGAACAACAAAGCCAATCTACAAAATATTTACATGAACACACTTAATCTCAAAGGTCGATGGTATTAGATGACTGCCATTTCCAATCTGGTTCTGAAGGGTCCTGAGCCCCTTTGAGAGGTGCTGAACCGTGCTATTGAAACCACTGGGTTGTGAAGGTTTTCAGCACTTTCTGGGGTCAGGTGCTCAGTCACTCACAACTACTACCATAAAGTCATACGTATGACTTTAAGAATGAACAGGCTAACAATAGCAACGCTCCAGAGTGTAGTAAACATTATTTCACTTAGATTTAGGATACTACTCCTCGGATCAAAGACTTTACTTTTTTAAAAAGTGGATACCTGCGGTCCATCTCTGGCTTCATAGAAGTCACCCACTCCTATTTTTGCACTGAAGCTGAAATTGTCCCTTGAGATATCCATTATTCCATTTCTGCTGAGATACTGAAAAAATCACATATTTTTCCACTTCAGGTTTTAGTCATTACAACCCAGCTTTGATGTACAGCTAATATTAGAGAACTCAAATGTTTTGCACATTCTGGCAAGGAGATATGAATTTACAAGAGGTCAATTTAGAGGTAGGTTAAGGTACATTAGCCTCACATCAGAGGACATTTTGTATCAAGGAACTTTACTGGAGGAAAAAAGTTCATTTTTTAAAAATGTGTGCATGCTTAATAAGTACTAAAAAGCATAATGTTTAAAATATACCTTTACTACTTCAGGGTACTGCCTTAACTTCTTTCCACATGGAGCATAATATGCTACTTCTCCTTGAAGGCGACCACCGAAGTTCCTTATTCGTGTTTCTCTTTGCCAGCTGCAGTAAAATAGAGTTATATGTAACAAGGCACACCATGACTGAAATTTTGTGTACACTTTGAGTAAGTCAGCAGGACTGACTTCAAAGTAAACATGCCTAGGATCAGGCTGCACAATCACAAAATGTGTAAATTAGGCACACTGACTTGGGGATCAGTGCCATGAGACTTGATCAGATTTACCTGCAAGTAAACATACTGAGTACGTCAAGCTTTTGTAAGCACCATGAATTTATTTATATGAATTTATTTATATGAAACTGACAAATGTTTCATCTGAATAAGCAAAAAGGGCACCTTCTATATAAAATGCATTTCAACACCATATAATCATAATATCATTTGCTACCTCTGTGGATGCAGAAGCCTTTTGAGTTTCTTTATTACTCCTTAAACACTGAAGTATATCTGTCTTGTAATGCACTTGAGATTCTACTTTTGACCCAAAAATCAACAATAGGTCTCCTACTAATTCCCAGAAAAAATACTGTAAAAAGGAGCAGAAATGTTTGAATTTAAGATGGCATTTTTCATTCTTCCTCTTCTTGTTGTCCATTACATATGCAGATGGATGGTGCAATTACTTTTGCCTGGCCAGTCTCTGTTATACATCAATCCTGGAGAATCCAGATCCAAATAAAGACAGGACATGTGTAGTTGGAAGAAACTAGAGCCACTTTATTGAATAAATTACAAACCTGCAATGAGGAATTGAACTAAAGTGCGGGTATCCTCTATGTGGGTCAGTCTCATAGGTGTTATGCCCACAGGAGGACAAAGGACCGGACTTTGACTTTGCTTGGAACCAATCCGAACCTTATCTCTACCATGAGGTTACCCCCGATGAGGAGACGCAGACCAGGCCACCTCAACCCAGGTCGCAAGGCACTGGGCAGCATTCGCTGGCATGCATCCGAGTCAGAGCGGATCCAGCCCAAGAGTCGCAAGATCACCAAGCCTTCCTCCGTATTCCCACTCACCATAACAGCCCTCCAGCCCAACACCATTACAAATTAATGTACCCTGACCCGCACTCATCTACAAAGTGACCAAATAACCCAGTGACAACCTTAACAAAGTCAGTGAGAAGTAGGCGAAAAAAGGCCCCAAGCATAACCAATCTGCTGAGACCCAAAAAATTCCTACTTGGCCCCAAAAGGCGGCTGGAATATCCCCCACTGAGTCAAGGGATGGATGGGCAGCTGCTTGTCCACAAAGCAACTGAGAAGGAACTGAATGGTGCCGGCTGCTTATGCAGGCGCTCCTGTTCTCTGATTGGTCCACCTGCAACACATGACGGGGAACCAGTATGGAGGCCCGCTTGCTTGCTTCCTGGGCCAAGCCCACAACTCCGCCCCCTGTTCACCCGGTTTCGCAGCTAATGCTGCGAAAGGGGCAGAGAGTGGCTTTACATCAATCCTATAGGCGTCCACGGCTCAGTGGCAGAGCAAGCACTTTGCATGTACAAGGCCCCAGGTTCAATCCTTGGACTCTCCAATTAAAATGATATCATAACTGAAAGAGACACTGCCACTCAGAGCTGGACCAAAGCTCTAACTCAGTATAGGGCAATTTTATATGTTCACATAAGGTAGGCTAGCCAGAGAGATAGTGGTTGGTTCAAAGTCACCTGTTTAGTGGGCATCTGAACCAGAGTCTCCCCAAGAACAACTTTTGAACCACTGCACCACACTGGCTCTTAAAGGGAAATGAAAATACTGTAAATTAGCTTTTCCCCCCAGTGACTTTGGTCAGGAAAGGGAAAGTATATAAATTTGTTGAATAAATATTCATAAATAAAAGTGTAGAAAAGTAAGCAAGTGACAGAACGTGCTCCAGCATTTACCAAAAGCTGCTCCTTAAGGGTCACCGAACTGTCACAGCTCTGGCTCCAGATTATATCATCATCATTAGGGATGTGTAGAACATTCCACACTTGGAACATTCCATCTCAAAACAGGCCGTTTCAAGTGTTCTGAGCTCGGAACAGAATGCCCTTCAAATGAAGGGCCTGTTCTGAGCTTGGAACGGAACAACTCCATGCTGAGTCGGAGCCTTCTGAGTGCCATTTTGGAATCCAAAATAGGGCCTGGAATGTCTCGACTCAGAATGGGGTCATGTGACTGCATAGAGACCACTTTCAGGGAAGAATCAGTGGAGGAGGGCTTAACTCTTTCCCCACCCATTCATTTCCCCCTCAAATAGCCTACAGACAGTTTTTAATCATTTTCCGCAAAGCTGGGCTCTGAAAGCAGAAGAAAGCTTGGCTGAGTGAAAATGCTAGAAAGAGATTGGAATTTTCAAGGGAGACCCAGTGTGTAGCAGGGATAAGTACTCCTCTCATCCACTAATTCTGAGCTTCAAATGCCCCCTCCACACTCTCTTTCATATTATCTTGGAATATGTAGGCTCAGGACGTTTGTGTAAGCATGAGACAAAATTTAATTCAAATATAAGTTTTACATACCCATACTCCAGAGGAATGCGTAATTCTCGCTCATCTGTTACTCTCCGCCTTTTTGAAGTACCTTAAACAGAATGTAATGGGTTAATTTTAGAAAGCAGCAAACAGAAATCAGACTCAAAGCAATTATGCTTTGCGATTCTGGATAAAACTATTAACTGAGCGTAGGTCAATCATATTCTCTCTCCCTCTCTCTCCTAGTTTTAAAAAAAAAGCTAGAGAAACAAGCAGAATACAATTTGATAACAACGCCAGGGTACGTTATTGGTAAAATTAACAGCCTTGGTATGTGTAAGAGCAAGGTGAAAAAAATGGCATAATTTTATGAATAACTGGAAGCCATTTATAAATTTCTGCATAATTAATTTATTATGCCAGATTTACACTTATCTTTTTAGAAATTATAATAAGTTAATCAGTCTGCTACTGGATTGAGTGATGCTGTATATACAAATAAACATTCTAAGATAAAACATATCACCAGAGTATGTTACTAACATTCACAGTTAAAAATTTAATTGAAGTCAGTGGGACATGGTCTCAAAGTAATCCTTTTAGAATTATTGTGTAAATGTAATTCACAAGATGCACTAGAAACTGGAGAGAGGATAGTTGGACTCTAATGGGACGAGATTGTGTGAAGGATCTGGGACCAGGTTATCCAAAGGACCATCTTCATCCATATGAACCAGCTTGAGCCCTGAAATTGGCTATAGAGGCCCTGCTCTCGGGATTGCAACTACGAGTATTTATATACTGCTTTTCAACAGAAGTTCCCAATGCGGTTTACATATAGAGCAATAAAAAAGTGATGGATCCCTGTCCCCAAAGGGCTCACAATCTAAAAAGAAACACAAGACAGACACTAGCAACAGCCGCTAGAGGGATGCTGTGCTGAGGTTGGAGAGGGCCAGTTGCTCTCCCCCGCTCAATAAAGAGAAGCACCTCTTTTAAAATGTGTCTCTTTGCTCAGTTAAGAGGGACCACCTTTAGAAAAGGTTGATTTGATGGGCACTAGGGATAGGGCTTTCTTGATGATGCCACCACAACTAGAATTCCCTTCCCAGGGAGATCACATTGGCCCCCTCTCTAGCCATTCTAAAACAAGAGTTTGAAAACTTTTCTGTTCTGGAAGACAAGTTCCCAGCAACCTTTGGTTCCTGGGGCATGTGTGTCACCTGAACCTGCAAAAGTTCACTTCCCAAGCCTTCCGCCTGACATGTGCCTAACACTCTCTGCCTATTTGTAACCAACGTTTGAAGCAGGGCAGAGAATGTTGGGCAAAAGTAGAGCAGAAGGCTCAAGAACCAAAGTTTGGCAGGTTCAGACACATCCACCAGGAGCACGTACTCCCCAGAAACCAGACGTCCTGACAAACTGGTATGTGGGGTATAAAAATGAAATAAATAAAACAAATAAATAGAACCTGCCCGTTGTTTTAATTTGGATCTTAAGTGCTTTGAAAATTTTACATTTGAAAGTAGGGTAAAAATACCTTAATTACAATAAAGAAATAGCTGTACTCCCTTGCCCGTCTGAGAGACTGAGAGGTGAGTATCCATTCAACAGAAATTTACACTCTTTTCCTATATTTATCCCTTAACCTGTCATCTCTCATGACATATCCATGTTGATTAATACAATAATAAAATAATTAAATTCTAAAAATTAATGTTTTAAGTAAACTATGGAAAAAAGTGATGGTGTATTTTTAGTCATTTACTTCTCTGTAAAATAATTAATCATATTTTATTCCAGACCAATTTATGAGAATAGTAAGGAGCTCTTATGATCATATACTGAAGCAAGTTTTGAATGGGCCAGTTTATTTCTTTAAAGAAAATGTTATTCTCAAAACCTATACATGCCAATCTTACTACACCATAACGGTATTTACTATTTCAAATGAAATGGATGCCAGCCAGACTGATTACAGGGATTAAATACATGTTAATGGTCCAATTCTATGCTATTTTAGTTTGAAGCAAGTACCATTGAATTACTCCTACTGACATACAAATAAGTATGCACATGAATGCAGGCTAAAGTATTTAGAATTTTGGCGGTTGACAGTCTGTAGGAAATATTTAACTATAGCATTAATATATATGTATTTTAATATATTAATATATGAAGCTGCCTTATACTGAATCAGACCGAGGTGGAGCCACCATTGGGCGAACCAGTTCAAAGAACCTGGGCCACCACCCCCAGGGGCACGAGTGGGGGGGGGCATTATTTCGCTCCCAAACAGGGTTGTGTGGCCCCACTTGGGAATGAAATCGGCCCACGCTGCATTTGCAGTGTGGCTGGAGTGACTCTCCCTGCCTTTTAAAGGCAAGGAGAGCCGCTCCTGGCCTCAATGCCAACACAGTGGGGCCGATCTCCCTCTCAAACAGGGCCGCGTGGCCCTATTTGGGAGGGAGGGCACACCCCCACATCTGATGTCAGTTGCGGAGCGCAGGGCAAGGGGGCCACGGTGGCCGAATACAGGCTGCCACCAGCCTCCCTATGCTCCTGAATCAGACTGTGGATTCATCTAAGTCAGTGTTGTCTACACTGACTGATAGTGATAATCCTGGCATCTCTAGTGTTTCAGACAGGAATTTCCCCCCAAGCCCTGCTTGGATATGCCAGGGATTGAATCATAGGAACAAAGGGAGTTACCTTATACCAAGTGAGGCCATTGGTCCATCTAGCACAGTACTATCTACACCGACTGGCAGTTTCTCCAAGGTTTCAGGCTAAAGTATTTCCCAGCCCTACTTGGAGATGCCAAGGATTGAACCCAGGACCTTCTGCACGTGAAGCATATGCCTTACTACTGAGAGAGATGCTACTGAGAGGGAGGGTCTACTACCCATCCCTGTTTTTGTAATTAAAAGCCACACAAGCAAAACCAGAGAATTCAATGCCTATTCCCTAACATTCAGAAACAACATAAAAATAAATAATTGAAAGGCTATCTAATCCAGCACCTTGTTCATGTAAGTGTCCAACCAATTGCCTCCATGAAGACCACAAACAGGGCATGAAGGCCAAAGCGCTCCCCTATTGCTGCCTCCCAGTAACAGGTATCTGTTGGCATTTTGCCTTTGAAGGTGGAGGTTCCATAAAATCATCATGCCTAATAGACACTGATGTTTCAATCCTCCATGAATTTGTCTAATCCCCTTTTAGAATTATCTAAACTGGTGGCCATCACCATATCTTGGTTGTGGTGGTGGTGGTAGTGGTGGTGGCCGCAGAGAACTACATGCATGAATTATACATTGCACTTCCTTTTGTCTGTCCTGAATCTACTGCCAGTCAGTTTCATCAGGTGAATCCATGTTTCTACACTGGCAATGGCACTGTAAAATGCCTTGCAACCATTACTTAAACTGGCTTCTTAATGGGTATCCTAACTTGTAAAAATATTTTAATCTAAACAAAGGCAATACCACATTTCATAATTTCCAGTTAGTAGGAGAATCAAAATTACTGCCTACTTTGATTTAGCAAGGCCATTCTAAGTGACCATTTACAGGAAAAATCAAAGCTAACATGCCAAGTATAATTTATCCCTTATACATTTTAGCAGCTACTAACTTTACTACATAATAGAACATGGGTTCTGAAATCTATTTTGCAAGACTGCAATTTTCTGCAGTGTAAACCTCAGCCAAAATTGTGGTGAAAATTGTAGGTTACCAGCTTCTCACCCAGAGGCAGTACTTGCCCTCCTCTCCCATCTGTTGCATCAAGCAGGTTTTACAACGGGGTGCAAGAGACACTCTGCTATTCGCATATTAAGAAGCACATGCTTCTTTCAGCACAGAGATTAATCTATATGTCAAAAAAAGTAATGAAATGTAGTATTGTAATGCAATAATTTAAAGGTAGCAAAATGAGCATGAAAAGCCAATGCTGAATCCTAATAAATGCTGAACAACAATGATCCTTTTTAGATTTTAACAGAAACTATTCCTCTCTGATAGCACCATCCCATTAAATAAAGTAATTGCAATACCACTGTGTGTGCTTGAAGTAAGCCCAGAAGAAGGTGTGCCCACAAAGACTGGTGAGGGAGATTCAGGGCATAATGCAGCTGGAGCAGAGCTTGGTGTCTTTCCTACTTGGAGATTCAGTGGGGTGGAGCAAGCAGCAAGATTGATGGAAGAGCTTTTGGCAGGGGAAGCTGTTTTGTTCAACTTAAGTGCAGACTTCTCTCCCTCCGTGTCTGTCTCTGATTCATCTGGGTCTTTATCATCTTCTTCCTCATCATCTTCAGATCCTTCAGTATCAGACCCTTCTGAATTGCTGTCAGATTCTTTCGGGGGGTGGGGTGGGGAAGAGATGACTGAATTACAAGAAATGAATGCATCCCAATTCTAGGATTTGCTGTGAAAAAACTAAGCAAGTTTAATGGTAAATTCCAAACTATTCACTGCAAAGAATGACCAATGCCTGCTACTGTAGGTTTGTTATGGACTCATTCAGTGGCTTCACATTCTGACCAGTGTTCCCTGTAACAGAGATTCCCAGATATTGTTGACTACAACTCCCAGAATACACTGGGGATTGTGGTAGCTGTAGTCAACAACATCTAGAAATCCCTGATCTGGATTGTGATCCATTGCATTCATAATGAATGGGGTTCCGCCTGTGCAGGGACCTCACAGACCAATTAACTAGCTCCTCGCTCCGCCCCCAACTGCCATGCATGTGACCATGCTTTCGTTATCCCAGGCAGTTGGGGGCATGTTTATTCAGTTTCTGTTAGACCGCCGTTGCATCTACACCTTGGACTGTTTGCTCCTCGGAAACTTTATCAACTGGTCAGGGGCATAACGAGGCTGGAGTGGGCCCAGAGACAAAATTTTAAAATGGGCCCCTCGCTGATACACACACACTCACTTCAAATGTGACTTGCCTCTGGGGGGCCCCTCGAGGTGTGGGGGCCCCCAGGCAGCCGCCTCCCCTTGCCTAATGGTAGTTACGCCCCTGCAACTGGTTAACGACTTGGATAGGATTACGAGAGACAATTGGTTAATTGAACATTGGATTGGACTGGACTTGGATTTGGACACCCCTGTGTGTTATGGAAGCGTAAAAACAATTTGTTTAACACCATTGTGAGAGGATGTCTGAGGCCGGGTTAGCCAGGCCTAAGACTACTTTTAAGCGCTTTACTGAGTGCCAGGCGAAATTGCCATCAACGGATACGCATGATGTAACAGGGATTACAGAGCACACCGATTTTTTTCCAGAAGGAAAAAAAGAAGGTTGCTTACCTTTAACTTTGGTTCTTCTAGTGGTTATCTGTGGTTTCGCATCAATGCGTCAATTCAAGAAGACAGGATCATACTCTGCCATGAGATAACAGCATCAGAACCTCAAGACCTTGTCCTATTAATCTGTGGTAATAGCCTCCCAAGCGTCCAAATAGGGTCCTAGCCAAGTACCAGTTGCATGATGGAAAGAGTCATGATTTTTTAGTGTGGGACAAAGCCTTAGACTTCTGATGCTGCTGTTCATGGCGGAACAAGATCCTGTCTTCTTGAATTGGCCGATCATCATGAACCACAGAGACCACACAGAAGAACTCATTTATTCCCTTAGAGTGCATCACATGAACACTACTTTATTGGGAGTCTTGCAAAACACATATTTAGGGCCCTAGCAATCCAACTGGGATCCCTTTTGTGTGCCTTTTATCAGGCCCGCACAACGTGGCCTACCAAGTGCCTGAGAATTCCTCTGCTTATTCAGTCCCTGGCAGGTGGCAAAAAACTAGTTGTGTATGACATGCACACCAGACATGCATGTCTGGTGGGCTGCATTTTGCTTGGAGGTTTACAAAATTGTGCCAGCCTGCCTAGGCTTAACAACTGTATAGCTCTTCTGCTACTGCTGACAGTTCAGAAGTTAGTGCAGAAATTAGTTAGTGCAGAACATGCTGGTTTTCTTCACAAGTGTGGACTTTCTACAGTCTTCCAAGCAGGGTTTAGGCTACTGATTTGGGCTCCAAATATTTTTTATAATTAATATGTTGTCACCTTCTTTGGGCCTGCAGGATTGAGTATGGTACAAATGCATATTAATTGATAAGCTATCTGTCTATCATGACAATCACAGGCTTCACACATATAATGAAAGACAGAAGGAGAAACACCTGAAAAGTAGTTGTTGTTTCTAACTAAAATATGTACTTAACCCCCCACCCTCACTCTCTTCACTCACCTACCCATTCATCTACCCTATCATACCCTAGTCAGAATCTCCACACCCTTCAGCACTTATGCATCACCCAATCATATAACTCTATCATAACTATTGTCCCCTTCCTCAAAGGGCGATCTAGCAGCAGCACCAACATCAGCAACATTTTATTATTGTTGTTGTTGTTTTAAATTTGTTGTTCACTACCATAGGTCCCAGGACAAAGGGCAGTATATAACTACAAATAATAATAAAGAAATAAACGTCATAAGTAAACTACTACTATGCTGCTTATGGGCTGACATCGGTTAAATTCTCTCCAGCTCTTATCTCAGAGGTCACCATTCTCCTAAAAACCAAGATGGAACAGTGATCCTCCGTGTGATGGACTTATAGCATTTGCAGGAGAAAAGAGAAAGCTGCCTTTAGAAGCTTGTGGACATGCATTTAACACTGTTTCTTTAAATTCAATAAACCTGATTGACTATCATCAGAATCTTCATCTTCATCATCCTCATCTTCATCTTCGTCATCGTCGTCATCATCCTCATCCTCATCGTTGGAATCTTCGGAATCTTTGCTGCTGAGAATGTCTGAGTCTGTTCCTCTGAACTGTTCAACTAACGACTTTGCTGGATGGTTATGTGGTGTTTTTACTGCTGTTATTGCATTATTGCTGACTGCCTTTTCCTTTGCTGGACCAGGTAATACAGGAGAGGTAGAAGACATTACAGGTGTCCGGTTGCTTGGTGTCTTTTTCCCACACGTGCTTAAATTGACTGGTGAGGAAAAGGTTATGTTGCTGGAAGTAGGTACGTTTTCGTTGACCTTGGGTTGAGATTTGGATTTGGTGGTAAGTGCTAGAGGAGCCTCTTGAATGACGCTCTGAATAACCCCATTGGGTTGATGATTACCTAAAAGTGCATTGGTCAAGAAAGGATTAGAATGGTTGTTTTCTAAAGAGGTGTGTTTTTGATGAGCTGGTGATGAACTGGTTGGCTTTGGAATGGATACTGCTGTGATAACCTTCTTCAGGTTCTTGGATGATTCGTGGTGTTTCTTTAACTGTGCTGGGAATGTTTGTTTGAACTGTTCCTGTAGAAACACAAAGACAACAAAAGATATAACTAAATTACATAGTCAAGTGCCTTTAGCAGCTGGCAGATAAGTAGTTGTGTGGCATGTAAACTGTCCTGGATTTCCTAAAGAAAGAGAGGTGGGACTACTGACATCACTTGATCATAAATGAGAAAGATCCAACTAATCCAGAGTTTTGATGGGTCAACTAAGGTTGTTGGAGGCAGAAAAAGAAGAGAACTGTATTCTTTTACATACTGAAGAATCATTACTATACCTAGAAAAGAAAGAGCTCTAATGGTTAACTATTGGTGGAAGGTTTCCAATTTTTAACTTCTGATACGCTTACTTGATCAGGAAAAGAAAAGAGCCATACTAATGCTCACCAAGCATTTGTTACAGTGGAAGAAAGGTTAAGGCTTCATTCCTTGCATGCTTACCTGGAAGTAAGTCCCACTATAATCAATGGGGCTTCCTTCTGAATAAACAGGGTGTAAGCAAGGTATTCTAAAAGTGACACATAATGCAAATTTTAGTAGTTAACTGCTGCTAAAGTATTTCAATCTTCACCTGTGGTGAGTCTAAACCTGGTCATTCCAAACCTTTGTTCTCAAATATAATCCATTCCTGTTAATGTAAACCAAGTGAAACCACAAGTAATTTGCAAAGTTTAATTAGAAAATGCCATTGTTGAATTTTTAAAAAGCAGGACTTAAAATGCTCAGTCAAGCAGTCCCATTGTCTCTAAAAAAATGGAGAAAAAGTATTTCTCAGTTAATCCTTCTGTTAAAACAGAAGAGAATAAATACATACTGTGACTTGATGGTCCACATGTTCTGCAATGTTAGGAGGGCGTACCAAGAGTTGAGCTCTCACAGAAGGGCTGAAGCTTGCCATGCAACTGAGTGCATGACAACTGAGAGCAATTTTCTCTCTCCCTCCTACTTCCAAAAGTACCTTTTGGCTCCCAGAAATATGTTCCTGAGGGACATATTTCTGGGAGCTAAAGAGCACTTTTGAAGAGATGGGAAAGCAGCGAACATTTCTCCCTCTCCTCTTCGTCCGTGCTTGGCCACATAGCAAGCCTTTGGCTGAGCTCTGTTGCAGCCTCTCTGAGAGGGCGCAGCTCTTGATCTGCCATCCGAAGACTGAGTAACATATGGACCACTGTGTCATTCTTTGGACTCTTTCAAGAGTAATAAGAATATCCCACCTTCTGCAGAAAGAAACTTCTTTTTAAATATAAAAATACTATAACCAGAACACAAATGAAAAAACAAAATTAGGTTAGGCCCTTCAATGCATTTCAATTGCAATCCTTTAATATTTAGGAAGCTCAGCAGCCAAACAACAACATCTGTATGACAAAAATCTTCGTCCTTCCTTGTGAGCTAATAATACACTGAAGTACAACAGCTCAGTCTTCATAATATAATGTATGTTTGGCTTTTCTGAAGGCTTTTACATTTGTATGTGACTGCATGAGTTCATACATCTAAGAATTCTTCAATATTATGAAAGAATACGAAAGTGGGGGTATGGAATACCACTTCTTCAGATAACCTAGAGGGGGCCAGGTTTTAAAGCGATTTTAAAATAAGAATGCACAATGCATTACTAACCCTCAACACTGTACCCCTCTTAGAATTCTAAGGTTAGTACTGAAACACAGTCTCAAGCTTACTTTTTGCCACATCTATTTCTCAAGGGCCCTGTGGTGTACAAAACTAAGAACTGCCTGGGATTTCCAAGAAAGCAGTAGAAGAGTGACTTGCGCTTATTCTCTTGCTTTGGGGTTTCAGGGGAAATGTGCATTCTGTCTGCACATTTCTGTGTGCCGGAGAGGAGAGCTGGTTTTGAGGTAGCAAACGTGACTTGTCCCCTTATAGCTAAGCAGGCTCTACCCTGGTTGCATATGAATGGGAGACTAGAAGTGTGAGCACTGTAAGATATTCCTCTCAGGGGATGGGGCCACTCTGGGAAGAGCAGAAGGTTTCAAGTTCCCTCCCTGGCTTCTCCCAGCCTTGGAGAAGCCGCTGCCAGTCTGTGAAGACAATACTGAGCTAGACAGACCAATGGTCTGACTCAGTATGTGACAGCTTCCTATGTTCCTATGTGTCTGTAGAAATGTACATTCTCTGTACTGGGGAACTACCACAACTGTCCTTCACTTTTGACAAGACCTGGAGGGATGAGGAGAGGAAGTGCAAGACATTAATGGTTTGTCTCTTGCCACTTCCTTGGAAAGTCTGAAACAGTTCTATGTCCTATGCTTACTAACTTGACTAAGATATGTGAAAGTCACAGAGCACAGTTGGCAGTGTCTTCATGCACTGCTCATAAGCCTAGTAAAATATCCAAAGAACAAGACACACATGTAACATTTCCAAGTGGCTAGGTTCTGCACCACCTCTCTAATGTTAACTTAGTACAGATACTACATTTGTGGAGTCCATTAGACAAAGCAGTAAACATTCTCACCATTTCCTAGCTCCTTTGACTTGCTCATTAGTAGGTCCTTACTCTTGAGCAGGCCTTTAATCATGCAAAAGGAATAGGATTTGTCTCCCTCCTCCAGCTAACAGGAGGAGAGAGACAAAAAACCGGGCACCATCCCTTCATAGCAGAATGGTTTCTTCCTCACAGTTCTCTGATCAGCCCTCTGCCTTTTCCTTGTATTCCTTTTCCCCTTTCTTCCTCCTTGCAAAATGGGGTCACCCTCTGAAGCTTTCCACCATGGTTAATACATTTTCCATGGCAGTGTCATTATTTATGAGGTGGAGGAGCAAACTTGGCCAGCCTTAGCCTGCTGAACTTAGTGCAACATGTGGGTTTTTTGAACAATCTTTACCAAATATATCAGTTTTTCCTTGATAATATATATTTAAAACATTAGGACTAATCCCTGCAGCTGTTTCATTTTGTTTCTTTCTTTCATACAATTATTTTTGTTCAGTGGTCATTCACACAGTCCACATTGAATGTAAGCTGCGGAAGGAGGAGGAGGAGAAGGAGGAGGAGGAGGAGAGCAATCTCCTCCACCACAAGCAATGAATGTACCAGACTTGTCAAATGTAAGAGCCAAGGCTCTAGTGTACTTCCTATCTATCATTTCTGAACAGAAATCTTACCACAAGTAAAATTTCAAGGCCCCACAACTTAATTCTGAAGAGCAGCCACTACAAATGTATAATGAAGTGAAAGAAAACAATTCTGAAAACATTTTCTATTCACTAAAATTATACCACTAAACAAGACCAAAAAAATGGTAAAGACAAACTGCAGAACGTATACCTTCAACAAAATAAACCTCACATAGGCTTTAACAAATTCCAGGATAAAAACCTGTTATAATCCAAAGCACAAATAAACCCCAGCCCAGAGGACCATGCATACAATTAAAACTAAGTTTTACTCACCCGGTTTGATCTTACATCAGTGGTCAATGGGATAGGTTCTTCAGAGGTATTTTTATTCCCTGCCTTGAGTAGATCAGGAGAAGGAACTATGAGTTTTAAGAAAGTTTCCTTTTTGGCTTGATTTACCAAAGACAAAGGGTTCACATTGGGCACCAATCCCGTAGACTGTATTACGCTTGTGTGTTTGTTCACAGATTCCTCCTTTGCCTGAGAGCTTTGGAAAATAAAGGGAAGCTGCTGTGACAAAACCTGAGGCTGCTTCTGCTGGGACTGGAATGATGGGTGAGTCTGGGTATCAGACACAAGAGGTATTGGCTGGTGTGTTCTCTTTTCCTGGGGCTTTTCGTGGTTTTTTTGTCCATCTGCTTTCATGTCTGGTCCACTATGCATTAGCACCTGAAAACATAAAAAGAAATTTATGCACACAGATACTTACATCATAGATCTAATCCAAAAGAATAATAATCAGTTGCTGAAGTTGTCCTACAATTACCAAACAAAAAATGACTATAATACAGTCATTAATACATGCTGTGGCGCAATCACAATGTGTACACGTACACACACACACACACACACACACACTTCTTTACTTCTTTATAATCTTAGAGTAACCTTTTAGTAGTATATCTCCTCGCCTAATTTCCTGCGAATTCCTTTTACTATGTGAAGGTTTAGAGTACAAACGTGCTTGAAAAAAGTCAGTTGCTTTTGAACGTATGCCACACTATTAACCTAACGGAACACTGAGGTTTACATTCTGGTTACTGGTTACTGGACAGTGTTAACTGCTATGCAAGGAAAAGAGCAGCTGTAAACAGAATTCAGTAGTCATGGCAACACTCAGGGCAGCTGAACCTTTGCGACACGGATTACTTCATTTGCCTGATATCTATTTTATATTTTCCGAGTTTGCAATAAAATAAAATGGTGGCTGGTTCTGCTATTTCCTAGAATTTATCTGCTAGCTAATAACTGTAGGGGCTTTAGTTCCATCTTGTGACTTAACCGTTGTAGCAAACCATTAGCAGTCAGGAAAAGGTGTCTTCTGCCACTGACGGTGGTTTGTTTACTTTAGCTGAAGAATTGTTTTTAAACTGGCTTAGTTTGAAAAGGAAAAGAGTTATGGTTGCTTCCATATTAGTGTTTAGTCAGAATGGATAACATTCATTTACTCTGTTTTATTGGAGAATCCAGGCAACACCACTGCCAACCCAAGTTTTCCATGTTCTCCTCTTGTATTTTTTCAAACCTGGTTTGTGGCATTTTTTGTCTTAAAACACAACTGCAGTGTCAGCCTCTCCAATGTGGTTTAGCAAAATAGTATTGAAGCTCTTCGGGGATACCACCCCTTTAATTAGCAGCTTCCTAATTAGCTTAATTAGCACTGACACATTCTTTTATAGCAGCTAATTAGTTGCTTCCTGTTCACCGTATACTCACCATGGTTACAACATCCTTGAACATCCCTCAATTAGTCAGTTCCTGTTCCTGAGTGAGGGGACCTTTAACAGCTGGTTCTTCTTTGCGGCCATAACAGTTGCTCATTAGTTATTTTATCCCCCCTTGCCACTTATTATCACAACTGCATTAATGAACTCATAAAAATAAAACAAATTAATGAACAACTGCTCTGGCCGCAGAAATGACACCCATAATTAAAACTTCCCCACAGGGAAAAGGAACTGATTAAGGACATTTAGGAATGCACCGCCACAGCAACTGAACAGGACACTTGCAGGGAGAGAGATCTTTGCTGAACAGGATTTGCTTTTGAATAAACACTGAGGCTGTTCTCACGCACACCCAAGACCAGACTACGACAGCCAAGACAGGGCTTGGCTATGCATGAGAACCACTGGTAGCCAAGGGGCCACTGCAGTGCATGAGAACCACGGGTAGCCAAGGCATCACCGCTGGTGGTGCCTTGGCAGCAAACCCACCAAAAAGGCCTACCCATTAACCGAAGTTAAGGGCATGAGTGTACCCTTAACCCAGGCTAAATGATTGTGTGTTGGCACCGTGCAGTACTGTGTGGCACGGACACAGGAGCAGCCTCCCATGCACTTGCACAGTGCATTATGGGATTTTCAGGGGCTGGTACAATGTGTCCCAGCCCCCAACCTTCTGCACTACCAGGAAAAGCCTGTGTCAGTCTGGGCACGTGATCCTCCTGTCCAGCATGGACCCAACGATCGTTTGCAGGGGAGGTAAGTTTTAGCAGCTTTCCACCCCGCATGCAAGCCCTTCTCACTGATCGTGAGGAAGGGTTAACAGAATGGCCTGGTTATCTCTGTGCATGTGATTCTCCTTCTGTGTAACTGGCTCTTTAAATATAAATATCTGTATATGATGGAACAGTACTGCCCATGAGGAAGAACATTATCATATTTTTATCAATATGGAATTACCATTTAAGTTTTACTTCCAGGGTGCTTTCCAGGTTAGCTGCTCAACAGCAGCAAAATGCTTCCATTCAGGCAAATTGCATTTGAAACGTAAACAGCAACGGGAACATTCATAGAAACAAACAACCCCCCCAAACAGCAACCTTTTAATGCCGGATACACGTTGTCATAGCACTATATCACAGCGATTAAATTTGAAACAAGGCATCGGAAATGTGAAAGGCACCCTGCTGTCAGCGTAGCAACTGCGGTTTCACAACACAGGAAGTGTGGAAGCACACTTCCGAGATCCGCCATGACCCCGTTGCAGAGTGTGATCTGGAAAGCGCCCAGGCAGGGTTGACCCTAGGATGAATAGCATGATGGCCAAGGAGTGTCATCAGTGCCCCACAGCCTGTTTAGCTTAGTGTTTCTATCTCCCTAGCTCAGTGCACTCAACAAATAGCGAGCCACCAGGCCAACCTTGGCACTCTCTTCAGGTAGGTGCCCTGGGTGACCAACCAGCTTGCCTACCCCTAAGGCTGACTATGCTTCCAGGTGACTGCAGAAAAGTAATGCCTCACCGCGCTAAAGAGCCCTAGTGTGGAAGCCATCTTTGTCACTTATCTTAAGGCAAACATGAAGAACTAAAAGAACTGACCTCTTCTATATGGCCTTGCTCATACTGTTGGGAGTATGGCAACATGAGGGATAGGCTGTTGTTTAGAGGCAAGTTTAACTGCTGCCAACATGTTTTCAACCGTCCCACCACCAACCATACAAAACAATGGAGACTGGGCTGCATAAAGAGTATTCAGCAGACCCAAGCAAAGAGAAGACTACTGTACCTTGTTCTTCTTTTTCTGCTGTGCTTCACTCTCTGAATCAGAGTCGTCATCTTCACTTTCTTCAGCACTTTGATCTTCCTCCTCCTCCTCCTCCTCTTCCTCCTCCTCATCTTCTTCTAAATCATCTGAGTCACTACTACTAATGCCTTCACTGGAGGTGTCAGAAGAGGAGCCAGAATCACTTTCGCTATTGCTAGAACTATCCACTGCTTTCTTTCTGGGTTTCTAAGACGAAAATAAAAAGTTTTCACATATAATAAATCTTTTATTATCTTGATCACTCAATGCTTCCTGGAAATAACATTTATTTACAGTCTTTATATCCCACCTTTCGATGCTTCCACCCTCGCAATGATAATCGGATGCATCTTACTGTCATGTATCTAATCTGGGACAAGCAATAGACAGTTGGGTTGTAATCTGCAAGGTCCTGTCTTTACTTTGGACCTCTCAGCTTCCATTCCCTATCTGTAAAATAGGAATAGCAGCAACCTACCACAGAAGGTTACTGTGCGACCAAACAAAATTGTAAATTTGAAGTGCTAAATAACTGTTGCTTATTTTGATCTACAGAGTAGCATAATAACATAAGAAGAACCCTGCTGGATCAGGCCCAAGGCCCATCTAGGCCAGCATCCTGTTTCACATAGTGGGCCACTATGAGGGCATGCCCTCTCTCCTGCTGTTACTCTCCTGCAACCTGCCTCTGAGGCTAGAGGTGGTCTGTAGCCCTCTGACTAGTAGCCGTTGATAGACCTCTCCTCCATGAAGTTATCCAAACCCCTCTTAAAGCTATCCAGGTTGTTTGCTGTCACCACATTTTGTGGCAAAGAATTCCACAAGTTGATTATGTGTTGTGTGAAAAAGTAGTTCTGTTTGCTAGTCCTAAATTTCCTGGCAATCAATTTCATGGGATGACCCCTGGTCCTAGTGTTACGTGAGAGGGAGAAAATTTTTTCTCTATCCACTTTCTCCACACCATGCATCTTTTTCAGGGAAAATATTTCAGTCAACTAATCCTTCCCAGGAGCTGCCTACTTGTTTGGGGAAGTTATGTTCCATTGAACCTAGTCGCACACAATTACAATGGCTCATAGCAACACATCTATCCAGTGAGAATCTCTGCTGTAGCCACTACCACATCTGGAGAATCTGGTGACTACAAACATTATTACTATTCATATACCACTGTTATTCCAACATGTGCTATGGCACAAATAGTGAATTAGACATGAAATCTACTTTTTAGTGTTGGTCGAATACCATGGAAAAGAGGTCTGTGTATAGAATCAGCTTTCACATACGGATTAAAGTCTGCATGAAGGCATGTATCTCTCTCTGCATGACTATGCAGATAGAGCTCACATTCTCAACCATACTTTGGGTCAATGGATGGATTTAAATCATTTTAGCTAGTGGTCTCCTAAAGGGCACCACAAAAATTGTACATGTGTTTATAGGTTCAAATATATCAGAAATTATATATATAAGATTTATTTAACACATTTTTATACCACCCCAAACACAAACAAAAATATCTGTTTTTAACATTGAGTCTAGTTGTAAAAATTCAGAGTAGATACACAACCAGATCCTGTCCAAGTTCAATAAGAGCAGAGATGCACAACTCAAATGCCCTAGTGGGCCGAAACCAACTGTGACTTGGCACAAATGGGGGCCGAGGTCAATTTTTAGGGCGTTGATTATAAAATTAATACTTAATTTAATTTAATTGGGAGCTGGGGTCGGAGGAGCAAGCAGGCAACTACTGCAAACATCTACTGGCCTGGGATAAAAGTACACATCTCTATCCACCAAAAGATACATCTGCGAAGTTAAATAGGACCAAACGAGCATTGCACTGTGAATACACACCTGCACTGACAATGGCTGTGCTGTTACCAAACAAGCAAGGGACCTGCTCTTGAATAAGATTGTGATAGATTGAGGTGTATACTTCTTAAATTAAGATTCCTTGTGGTTTTTACCTTATCTTTAATCTTGTCACCTCTGGCATCCAGAATCTGGTTTTTGTTTTGTTCCTGGTTACATTTGCGACTTCCTCCCACTGAGGTTATAACCTTTGCCTGCCCTGCAGAACTTGCAGTGGTGGTGGATAATACAGACGTGTTGATGCCTGATACTGAAGTGGTACTGTTCCCATTTACAGATCCATTAACACCTTGAAAAACAATTTTTTAAAAAAGAGCATCAGCAAATATCAAATGCAAATCAGAGTCAAACAGGCTTCCATATGTGCTAATTGTAATAGGATGCATTTAAAAGAGCTTTTTACATATCCAATTCTATTAAGTAATGCAGAATAACATGTTTATTCCATTTCTTAAACAAACAAAAGTGTTCAAGGAAGCTTTGCTAATCAAATGATCTATAGCAAACTTTCCTAATGCAAATTTGCAAAGACAATGTCTGGCATCCAGAGCAGTACTAGTGTACGATCAAATTCATGCATGCAGTTATCTCCTTCCCACCTTCCTCTCTGCAGTCTGAAAAGCTCCACACAAGGGCCAGGTGATCCTCAGCACTGGCATGAGATATAGCAAAAGGGCCTGCAGGAGGTGGTGGTGGGGAGACTCTGGAAATGCATGGAGACACCTTCCACTTGTGGAAATGGTCTCAGTGTGTCACTCCGCTTCCTGCAGCCACCAGTGCCATATCCCAAACCACTGCCATGGGTCCCTTGGCTCTCAGGAACAGTATTTCAGGTGCCCCTGGGAGCTGCCAAGAGGAAGGTGGGAAAGAGAATATTGCTTCAATTAACTTTGCCCTGCACAGGATGCAGTTTCAGAAGGTGGTGCTGGGTGACTTCTGCTTATTCTCTTGGCCATGAGCCTCCATTATGTGGACTAACAAGCTGAGGATTAATTCTAACAAGACAGCAGTGCTGTTACTCAGTAGAAAAGCTGGTCTAGGATTGGGTTATCATTCTTTTCTGAATGAGGTTGCACTCTCTCTGAAAGAAGAGTATCATAGTTTGAGGGTATTCCTGGACCTGGTGTTGCTCCTGGATGTTCTGGTTGTGGCTATGGCCAGGAGTGCCTTTGCACAGCTTCAGATCGTGCACCAGCTGCACCCATTCCTGGAGAAGGCAGAACCGGCTACAATGACCCATGCCTGAGTCATGTTGCCCTTGTACCACTGCAACACACTCTGTGTGGGGCTGCCTTTGAAGAGTACTCAGAAACTACCACTACTACAAAATGGAGCCACCAGAAATGGGTGTTATTAGCCCCTGGGGTGCACTCTCCAAATGTTTTGCTGAGTTGCCTGGATCTTTGGCACACCACATCAATTTTGTTTTGAGTACAGAGGAGGCAATGGTTGGGGGCATACACTGGGCTTGAATTCAAACTTCCAGCCCAGTGGGTGCTCCCTGTCACTGTTTCTTTGTGTCCTTTGTCTGTGGAAATCCTTCTCCTGAGGACTGCCACCCCGAGAAAGATACCCCCACAGCACTGCAGGGCCACTGGGCCCTCAAGAGAGCCCACAGCCTCAGAAACATCACCACCTCGAAGGTCCATTGAAGGTCCACCTTCAAGTCCATTCACATTATAAAGAAAAGGAAGGATGAGGAAAGTGCTCTGTCTGTCCCTTCCTGTATCCATTACTGTGTACATAGTCCCAGGTAGAATGCTTCCGAATCCTGCTACCTGGGACCCCTTTTTGATTGGAGATGCCAATGACTCAACCTGTACATGCAGCCATGTGTTCTACTACTGAGCTAATCTCTCTGGTTTAATTTTATATATTAAGACTCTAATCCTAAACACACTTAGTAGGGAGAAAGCCCAGCTGAAAACAATAGACTTCTGAGTAAAAATGCATAGGACTGGGCTGCAATTAATACTTTCTTATTATTATCATCCACATATAATTACACATAGAAACAAGTAACTGTCAGTAACCAAGCTGTAATAAAGAATAAGTGCACCAGAAGAAAATGCCTCGTTGGTTCTGGAAACTTGAAAAGCCAGCATCTAGGGGTGTGCATGAACTGTTCGATGCCTAACCGTTCGCCTTGAACCGAGCCGGTTTGGTGGCTTAATCACAAACCAGATCAGGGCCAGTTTGGTCTGTGATTGAACTGAACCAAGCCCGGTTCAGGAGGACTGGTTCGACGTCAAACGGCCGGCGAGGGGAGGGGGGCAGCAAGAGAGGTGGCCATGCAAAAGGCTTCCGCGTATCCACAGAGGTTGGAATGGGTGGCTTGCTAAAAGCAGCATCATGTGCACTTGGCCAGCTATGGCCTGTGCTGGGGAGGGGGGGCAGGCACCGACCCCCCCACTGCCCCTTAGAGCTTCCCAAGACCCCCACCACTTTACTTGTAAAGACGAATCTTCACTGGATTCCGCTTTACAAATATAGCCGCTCAAACTGCCAAACCAGTTTGGTAAAATGAACTGGACTGGCCAGCCGGTTTGACCAAAACCAATTCAGCAACACAGAGTTTGGTTTGAATTCGAACGGAACCATGATTTTTGGTTCATGCACATCCCTACCAGCATCCACAGTGGGTGCTGGAAAAATTGTACTGTTTTATGGGAATTGTCTTTTCATTAATAAGAATCCAGTTTCTGTCTACATTAAAATGCATTAACCATTTTTAAAAGCAGAATGGGAAATGTTGCACAGTAACAGTGCATAAATATAAATATTCCAAATTTCAGACAGTTGCAGTTTAAGAAAGATAATAAAAATCATCATAATCATAAATAAAGATCATAATAATCTTTCAAACTAGGACTTAATTATAACACACACAGACTTGTTGCTTCTCCTGCATAACACCTGGAATGAGTCAATAGGCTTTGGTTTCTATCCCCCTAACCCAGAAAAAAAAAAATCCTTCACCTCTCTGCCTTCCTGGCTACTTTCTTGTGACACACAGGTTGCAGAGACATAAAGGCATGCAGGAAGAATAATCCAGATAGTAGCTGGACTCAGTGCCTTGTATTAAAGATCTGCTGGGTGCAATCTTTGTAAGTCCATGGCAATCTTCTTAGCAAGTGATTTGCCTCAAACCTAAAATTGCTGATCACCATGGGTTGAGTCACATGCACAGAATCTAAGAGAATAAGGAATTTTTAAAAAAAGGAATCTACATTTTCCAGGCAGAGAGAATGTGTTGTGGCACTAGACCGTGGGCAACTATTTACACATCATAGTTTCAGAGCTTACCTTTCTCCAAACTGCTTCGGTTACTTTTTCCAGTGGTTCTTGAATGGAATGAAGGGGAGTCATGATTTGGAGCAGGAGGAGCAAACAGAGGAGAAATTCCAAGAAGTGGCGGAAAGAAAGCTGTGCCAGTACATGAGTGCACATCTGCATTTCGCCACCATTCTGTACATCAAAAGGAGAGAAAATTTAAAAAGAGAATTAGTTACTCTGCATGTTGTTTTAGATATTCTTCTAGCACGATTCCTTATAATGATCCAAAACCCGTCTAGTAAGTGTTACTAGTAACTGGAAATTCCTGCACCTAAAATTGCCAGATGGCTAGATCTTCCTTTACTGCAGTTTTGAAGGTGTAATAATATCCGTCTATCTCCTAGGTACTTTTGAAACAAAACCAGCACACAGCAGTAATCTTGCTATTAAATAACATCTATCACCTAGAAACTGAAAATCTCAGAAGAAATTGATAATACAGTTTGAGAGGTTTCGCAAATAAAACATGGTCCCTTAAAGAATCCCATTATCAACATTACCTATAACATCTAGAAATGAATAAATGTTATACAAACACATTTGAGTGAGAATTAGCAATTGAGATTCTTGCAGCATGAAAGTCTGCAAGAAGCAACTTGTGGATTCAGTGTCAATATAATTCAAATTTCATCACATAATTCAGATTTAATGCCAAAGCCAGGGATTTTTTTACTGGATTTCCTTCCTGGAAAAGACAGGAGTTTCAGAGTGCTAGAAAGGGCCAGGCTACGCATTAAACTTCTCTGAAGATGTGAGTTTATATTAGACAGTTACCACCTATTAACTGCTTGGCTCTTTAAGGCCTTTAAAGAAGCCATAATAGTGGAGAACTAGCTGCCTGTAATTCACTTGTTGCTCCAGCTCAGTCTAGCACAGAACCTTTGAGCCTTTGCCTGTATAACCTTGACGACATGTTAAGTGTGACATGGAGCTGCCACCAAAAATGACCTCTCTATGTTTTTTCCTTCACTCTTCTAATGTTTAGAATCATTTATCCCATGATATCTTAACCACAAGAAAACTCAATCAAAACACAGGATAAATAATCCTAAACATTACAGGGGAGAGATGAACTCAACGGTTGGTCAACGTTGGAGCTTGCATTATGTATACAGAATGCCCCATGTTCAATCCCCAACAACTCCAGCTAAAATGATGTCAAGTAGCAGGACCGGGGGATGGGGGGATCCTGCCGGAGACCTCTGAGAGCTACTGCCAGCCAAAGTAGGCAACACTGCTCTAGATGGTTGACTCAGTATAAGACATCTTCATATGACACACAGATACCATTTGCAGCAGCAGCTCTGTATCATACATAATGTACAGTTCCAGCAGTGTCCCTAGTTGCCTCAGCCGTCTGTGAGCGAGCGTAGTGGTTAGAGTGTTGGACTAGGACCGGGAAGACCCAAGTGCGAATTTCCATTCAACCATGAAACTCACTGGGTGACTCTGGGCCAGTCATATATCTCTCAGCCTAACCTACTTCACAGGGTTGTTATGAGGAGAAATAATAAGCATGTATTATTACATGCTCCTCGGAGGAAGAGCGGGATATAAAAGAAAGAAAGAAAGAAAGAAAGAAAGAAAGAAAGAAAGAAAGAAAGAAAGAAAGAAAGAAAGAAAGAAAGAAAGAAAGACTGATACCATTTGCTGCTGCTGCTGCAGCTCTGTATCATACATAATGTACAGTTCCAGCAGTGTCCCTGGTTGCCTCAGCCGTCTGTGACTGTCTTAGCTTTCACAGACTGTCTGTGGATTCCTGGAATCAGCTGACAGACTGAACAGGACAGGGCTGTGTATTTGGCTCCTTGTTGAAAAGGGCCAGAATCTTCACTGCTAAACAGTCAGTGCTGTGAGTAGGGACTTTGCCAATCAACTGTGGTGGGCAGAAAGCCGACTCCTATCTTCCCTCCATCCCCAACAGATAAGCAGCATTGTCAAAGCTGAAGCACCAACCATCAATTTAGCAGGAGACATTTGCCCACAGCAGCATTCACACAATCCACATGAGCCTAGTCCAGGGCTGCTCAACTTCGGCCCTCCTGCAGATGTTGGCCTACAATTCCCATAATCCCAGGCTATTGGCCACTGTGGCTGGGGATTATGGGAGTTGTAGTTCAAAAACAGCTGGGGGGCCTAAGTTGAGCAGGCCTGGCCTAGTCCAACCTCTACGTTGAGCCCATTGCTGGCTGTGAATGAATGGTTTGAAGCAGATTTTTGCAGCTTACCAGAAGTATAGTGCAGTATATGTATTGCACAGACAGATATTTCCTCACCCTTTGTGGGGGGCGACCTATCAAATACCTCCACATTGCAGTCATATCATAAGAAATGGTAGACTCAATGTTTAGACTCAAAAATTCTAAATAATCTTACTGAGAATCACATCTTAAGATGCAACTACAATGTGGAGCCCTTTGATATTTCCTCAGTTTGGTGGTTTCGCCAGTTAACCATTTTGTGGTTATTAGTTCATGACTATTCTAGAATGAGAAGTTTTAAAAAGTCTCCACTAAGTCTGGATCCACTAGTCTAGATCTGGACTAATATTGCACTAGCAAAATATTGTTTTGCTAATATGAGAACAGTTCTTAAGGATATTGGAGAAAAAAAGCAACTTCTGTTCCATACTGTTCAAGACCAGTGTTGCATTTCCTCTAATGCTACATGGGGCACTAGCTAACTGATAAACAACGCATTACATAGCCTCTTATATGTCCTCGGGGGGGAATTCTATTCATGGTTGTCAACCTTGCAGAGTAGCACAAACTACATAGTTGGGGGGGATGTATTTTCTCACATTAGAAAGGCACAACACTAGTCTGAGTTCTGCTCTGTGCTTCTTTCCATACTACTGCACACATCCATGGGACTGTAGTTCTTTAACTTCTTATTCTCTATTAATCCCATGGCTACTGAATGCGTAGTAAGATGGGTCTAAGAATCTTCCCAAACACCCTGCAGTTGCAGGTCGGAAAAGCTGAAAAAATTGTTACTCAGAAATCTATACTAAAACATGTTTAACATCACACAATAGGTGAAAACATGAATGCTAACCTTAACCTTAACAGAATAATAAACTTGAGAAGTACATCACAATATCAAAAGAAAAACCACAAACCTTATATTGTACAACCTATAGAAGTCAGAAAATTCATACAGGCCAAACTGACATAAGTTACAAAACGTCCAGAATGCATAAAAATTAAAAGAAGCAGTTTTTTCCATGGTAAAAGAGATCTAGTTATGAAAAATACTAGTTAACACAGAACTCCTTTTGTGGCTAACTAGACTAACTTTTCTAGAGGCATGTTAGCAACTTTTGATTATGTTGATGGAACAAAGATGAAAAGCATTTTTAAAATACATCCTATGTTTTTTAAAAAAATTGCTCTTCAAAGTTTTTCATTAGCTCACCTGGAGCACAGATTTTGGATCATGCTTCTGATGGAAATAACAGACTCTATCACCTCTTGTGATGAAAAGTGTAAACTGGGCGAGGACTAGAAAACACCCAGTGGGGAAAAATCCACGGGCAACTTTGAGGAGCAGATGACAAGACATCCTCATCTTGGAAATTGGTCTTGTAAAGATCCTTGTGTGCAGAGGTGCTTTTACCCCTGGACTTTGGGGCCAAAGTCCAGGGCCTCCACACCTCTGGGGCCCCCCAAATACTCTTTAGTCTGTCCTGGATGCGGTTTGTGCCCTCAAGAACCTACATGATAAAAATGATGCTTAACTTGCAGCAGGGAGCCCTCCAAAGGCCTTTAGGTCCAGGCTCCAGAATTACCTAAGTGCACCTCTCCTTGCGCACAATTACGCTTGCAAAAAGGTGGGGGAGGGAGAGGTTAGAAAGGAAACCAGGCAAGCTTAGAGGTGATGACGTTCAAAATCTTTATGTAATCCAGTTTGCTCTAAAGTGACTCCCTCTTTCACTACTCTGCAGGGGAGCTTTCTAAGGTGCATATATCATCAGAGTTCATCAGAGAAGGAAGACAGAAAATTGTGCCAACAAGAAGCAGTCTGCCATCATTATGCCAATGTGAAACTAGAATTCAGCAAATTCTAGCCAAGTTAATGGAATTAATTTGCACCTAATTTATATCAACATTTTTGATAACAGATTTCTGACTACACATCACTCACCCTAAGCGGGGGGAAGGGGGGCATTTAAAAAAAAAGATAAAGATTATGGTAGACAATCTAAATGTCAAGAGTATCACATACCACGTTGAATTCCTAACATGGATTGTTATTTTGACTAGAGAGAGAAAGAGAGTAAGCATGTGAATAAATCAGAAGTGCAAGCAACAAAGTGACAAATGTAGCGTGAAAGTAGTTGTTAAGATAGTTCAAGAAAACAAAGAAAATAAAAACTAAACTGGGAGTGGGAAGGACACATACAGACTATCTAAGAGAGCAGACAAGGAGCTCAATCTAGCAGCATTTTTAATGCACAGGAGCTCATTACATAAGCAACGATTGTCCCAATACCACCCTTTTTCACTTTGATGACAGGGAACTCTCTAAGTTTGCATGTCCAGCATATATAAAGTATCTCTCCCCACAAAAGGGGGCACCAAAAAGGATGGGAATGTCTGCTTACATGGGAGCTGTATGTATACACTGAAGCACACTTTCAGTCAGAGTTACACCACCAATCACGAAATCTCCATTCATAGTGACACATGCCCAAACATTCTACAAATAGTATAGAAAGTCTGCCTGACTGTGTCCCTGCCTGCTAAAGGTAAGCAACTCAAACCAATCTTTATTCCAGATAGTGGCTCACATGCAGCAGTAGGATGGCAGAAGAAAGGCAGCATACCTGCAGTAAGGGGTTCTCCCACAGCCGAGCACGCACAGAGGGAGAGCGGGGAGCAATTTTCACTTCTCTTCCCTTGCTTAGCCCACTTTCCAGAGATCGTGGGAACCAATTACCCCTCCCCTTAGATGAGGTTAATGGAGCAAGCACTCCATTAACCTCATCTTTTTGCTTGTGTGTTGCTGCGGTGCGTGGCAACACACGAGTAGACCCCTGACTGGGAGGCTGCTTGCTCTTGGGGGGGGGGTCTCTCCAGGATGCCCTGTGCACTTGCGCGGAGCATCCTGGAACTTCCGGAGGCCGAGCAGCTCCCTGATTCCCGCAACCCCCAACACCACCATGATGGAGCCAGCAGTCGTGTGGGCGGCCGATCCGCCCAGGGCTGCCACTTGATCGTCTGCGGGGAGAGCAGGCTAAGCCTGCTGTCCCCGCAGAACTCCCTCCGGCACTTCACACCGATCATGTAAAGCACTTCATTATCTATCATTCATTCATTCATTCATTCATTTGATTTCTATACCGCCCTTCCAAAAAATGGCTCAGGGCAATTTACATAGAAAGATAATAAATAAATAAAATGGATCCCTGTCCCCAAAGGGCTCACAATCTAAAAAGAAACACCAGATAGACACCAGCAACAGTCACTGGAGGTACTGTGCTGGGGGTGGAGAGGGCCAGTTACTCTCCCCCTGCTAAATAAAAAGAATCACCACATTAAAAAGGTGCCTCTTTGCCAAGTTAGCAGGGGTCAAAGGATTTTATCAAAGGATTTTAAAACCAAAATATAGAAACAGAAAGAAAGAAAGAGTAAAATGCTACTTCACCACAACAGAATTATCTCCTAAATGCATTGTTGTAACTTTGACAAATATGTAGAATCATAATCATGTGGGGTCCAGGACAAACCAGTGTGTAACAGAGAGGCACAAGGTTGGCCATTTCAGTTCCAAATGTCTTATGTGAGCGTCTCAGCTGAGAAACGGAAATGGCCTGCATGAGTGCCTATCAGCTGAGAGATGCCCAGATGGGCCAAATAAGTTTCAAATGGTGCAGGAATGCAGATGGTGTGCGTCCCAGCTCTAGCCAAAGGGCGTGCCTGGCTTGAGAAAAAAAACTCCACTAACAGCCAACTATTATAACAGGACAGTCACAGTAATTAGCATATTTCAGTGGCATATTATGACTGTATCTTGCATCAGCATGGCAGAAACCAAATTTCAGCTGGTGGCCAAAATGAGCTTATCCTACAACTTTGGTATTCTAAACTATTACCCCAAAATGCAAATCAGTCCTTGAAAAAAATTGATATAAGCACCGAGAGCTCATGAGACCTCTAAAGCAGTGTGATGTTCATCCTTTTTCTGATATTGCTCTTTTTTTTGCATCACATTTTCAGACTTCTCTCCACAACCAGCAGGGTTAGACTTAAAAAAAAATGGGATCATAATGGTTTCAAACAATAAAAACAATCAAGGAGATTAATATAATATAGAAGACGGATAAACACACCAACTCAGACAGCTGAATTAATGTCATAATTTTCCATCAACAATCAATCCTATACACAGTTACTTGAAAGGAAATATTTGAAACCTGAGATAAACATATTTCCAAGTAATGTGCCAAGCTAGATTTTTATTTCTCCAGAACAATCTAACTCAGTTTGAGCATCTAGTGCTACTGATCAGCTTCTTCTTTTTCTGCTTCTTCTTAAGTGTAGCCCTTACTGAATAGGAAACTGCCTTTTACTAAGTCAGACCATTGGTCCATCTAATTAAATAAATAAATGTCAAATAAATAAATAAATAATTCAGTAATGTCTGCACTAACCAGCAGTGGCCATCCAGGGTTTCAGATCAATATTTCTCAGCCCTACCCAGAGATTCCAGGGATTTAACCCAGGACCTTTTGCATGCAAAGCGGAAGATCTTCCACTAAGACATGGTCCTTATCAGATAATGAGGATGAGAATGAAAGCCCAAATAAATATATAATAAAAAATTGTATCAAGCACTGAAAGGTTAATTTATTGTTGTGTAGTCATACCAGTGAAATAAGTTATTTATTTACTGCCGATTTTAATGAACACATCTGTTAAACAGAGAGAAGAGACTTATATTTTGATAGAAACAGGAACATCTGATTCTTTATGAACAAGTATTTCTCAGATCACCACTAAAGTGGTTTGTGGAAAGTCCACAGTTGATCACCAACAAAACAAAACAAAACACAGCCTGCTCATACTACTGTTCTCTTTTGTTCACATAATAAATCATAATTATAAATATTGAGTACCTTTGGGACAGAAAACCATTTCTCATTCTTTTCTTTTTTTAAATTCCATTGGCTATATAAACCACTTGGCAAATGTTTTGATGAAAACCAATATATATAAACATTCTCCATCCTCATCATAATCAGGAACATCCTAAACATTGAATGATTCCTGATCTTCTTGGTTATAATAACTAAGAACAGCTAGACTTGTACTTCTGCCCTTAGTAATATATAAAATTAGTGCTGATTTGTTTTAGAAATGTTAATGGTTGCACATTTTTCCACTGAATATTTCTTGGAATACAAATTTACCTGGAAAAGGTGCTAGTTGGGGATGTGCTGCTAAGGCTGTGGGTGTCCCAAGTGTCCCCAAGCCACCAAATTCTGAATGCCCTGAGCTGGCTGTATGTAGACCAAAGACTGGGTGGCTGACCATTGGGAAGGCACTCGACACTGTGGACAGGTTACACGGTTGATCCCCAGCTGCTCTGAATAAATGTCCTGAAGGGGAAAAAAAAGACTTGAAAAGGTACTATAAAAACCTTGCATTTAAACTTCTACCCTTACATGTAAATTTACTATTAAAAAACTAGCATGTAACATCTGTTCTTAAATGTAAATAAACCATATAATAAGTTTCATTTTAAAAACAACAACACAGCAGCAGCTTTACGGCTTTTCAAAAGTATTACCTGAGCTCATCCACACAGCAAACTCAATTGCCTTTAATTAAAAGGCATCACATTTACCATTATAATACTTTTGGCACTTGAATGTACTAGGTTCTCTTTATATATCTGTGCAGTATTATGGGAAGGTGGTTATTATGATACTTGGAAATGTATAATAACAGCTCTGTTATCCCTTTAATTTACATGCAAATATCTTATTTGATTTTAGTGGACCAAATCAAATAACAATGCCTTTTACTAAAGGGAAAATAAATCTAAAGCAAATTCAGATTTGATTAATGTGTATAAACTGGCAAATAAATATTTCTCTTCAAACTCCATAGCTTTATCAGTATAAAAAGAATCTTTTGCTAGCATGTTTAAACTATCTAAACAATTTTAATGTAAATGTATACATTATGTAATATTCAAGTGATTTTTAACACCTCATTATATACCTATTATTGACCCATCTCCCTACCTAAACATTCTACTATTACATTACTAAAGTTAGGTCCAGAACTCTGCTTCAATGTACATGCTCTAAAATGAGTGCATTCTTCCTCAATTTTTGTAGCTGTTTCAAACATATTGTGGTATAATGCTTATGATACTAAATTGTCACTTACGGCCTCTATTTGCTTTACTATAGCTTTTGCTCATAGAACAAATGTGGAGACTTTGCTTTGAAATAGTAGCTGACATCCAGATTAACAGTGCCAGTGCTGAAACATGTTTCACATTAAGAATGGGGCAGGGGGTCATATTTGCCACTCTCCCTACTTCTGCAGTCCTCATGTCTCTTGAAAATATGAGCCTGATGGTCCTGCAGTCCTCTGGGACATATTTTTGACAAGCACAACGAACTGCAGAAGGAAGGGCAGATTGGTGAAAATCTATTTTTGGCATGTGAAACATTAGTCTGGATATCAGACACACTCTGCTTTTTTAATTATCTATGGCAGAAAAGGAGAAGCCAGTGTAGTTCAGTAAGAAAAACTACACATCCTTTATATATACATAATGTAATTGCCAAGGAAAGCCAGAAAAAAAAGAGTAATGGTAAAGGAACTTCAGTGAAAAGCGAATCCTTCAGTGAAAAGCGAATCCTGCAAGAGGTATTTCCTTCAAAACTGTTGGAAAGCTAGCAGTTGCACAGATTATTCACTGAGACTCAATCTATGGATTGCACTAGTGGATTTGATTCTTCTTGGAAGCACATGAATGAATGTACATTTTTCTAAGGCACCTGGATTATTTGCATCCTGGTCTTACAGCTGATAAGTTGGTTAGTCTCCAGTGCCAGCCAACTCACCTGTGCCAGGCCATCAGCAGCCCTGAAAACTGCTGATGAAAAAGTCTGTTTGGCACAGGAGTGGTGTACAAGTTGCTTTGGGAAAGGAAACAGAAGTTAGCTGCACACAGCTCCCAGCACCACATCCTAAGGCCTATGGAAATGGCCACTACTCTTGTAGCAAGAAGGGCTGGAAGGCTAAGAAGCAAATGGGCAGAATGATTCAACATGGGTATTAACAACGTTTCCCCAACACCAGTCCTGTTTCCAGTTGAACAGTAGGTAGATTGAAACAGGTTTGGGTTAGGGTAACCCAGCAGAATGCAAGTCACCTGGGGTAAGAATTGACTACTAGGTAGTGAAACATTTCTTTCTCCCTCAGGCTGATAATGTGCCACAAATGATGACTGATATCACAGATTTCAGTAAGTACCCAGTACAGAATGTGGATTTAGCATAGCCATAGTCATAAAGCATGCCCATATTCTGAAGCAGCCTTTGCTGCTACATCATTACCTTCCACATTCTGGGGAGGATGACACTACAGTGGAGAGGAGCCACACAGTGGACTCCTTCTGTGTGGCCCAGAGTTTCTGATATTAACCAAGCAGTACGAGAAGGGGCCACAATGCAGTGACTCCCATATTACAATAGTACTATCAGAAGGAATATAAGGACAGACATCTAGAAGAAAAATAAAGGAAAACACATGGTGTAGTGGTTAGAGTGCTGGACTAGGACCATGGAGACCCGGGTTCAAATCCCCATTCAGCCATGATACTTGCTGGGTGACTCTGGGCCAGACACTGCTCCCTCAGCCTAACCTACTTCATAGGGTTGTTGTGAGAAGAAACTTAAGTATGTAGTACACCGCTCTGGGCTCCTTGGAGGGAGAGCGGGATATAAAAAATGATTTCAAAATAAAAACATGGAAGCTAAGCCTGAGTGGCCACATGGAGGTCGGCTTTAATCTGTATTGGCTTCCTCTACACAGCAATCTAGAGCACCTAGGCACTGTGAGAAACACTATAAACACACATTACGGTGAACTTGCAGTATAACTGGTGGCTGCTCTGAATTATGGGTCATTCAAGACCTAAAGTTTTTTGCATTAAGACAATTGCCACAGGAATATATGTGTTCAATTGTCAACGGACTTTATGTGTTCAACTGTCAACGCAATTATTCACATATCAGATATATTATGCTTGAGCATGGCAGAAGCAGACATTTGTCTCCCCAATACTGCACCTTTTTTTAGTTTTACATGGAACATCTCTCTCCAAAGTGGTGCAATCTGATGTGAAAAGCCAATATCGAGTGGTTCTAAGAGCAATTCCCATGTACAGGTGAAACTCGGAAAATTAGAATATCGTGCAAAAGTCCATTAATTTCAGTAATGCAAATTAAAAGGTGAAACTGATATATGAGACAGACACATTACATGCAAAGCGAGATAAGTCAAGCCTTAATTTGTTATAATTGTGATGATCATGGCGTACAGCTCATGAAAACCCCAAATCCACAATCTCAGAAAATTAGAATATTATATGGAACCAAGAAGACAAGGATTGAAGAACAGAACAATATCGGACCTCTGAAAAGTATACAGTGTACTGTGCTTGATTGGCCAGCAAACTCGCCTGACCTGACCCCATAGAGAATCTATGGGGCATTGCCAAGAGAAGGATGAGAGACATGAGACCAAACAATGCAGAATTGCTGAAGGCCACTAATGAAGCATCCTGGTCTTCCATAATACCTCATCAGTGCCACAGGCTGATAGCATCCATGCCACGCCGCATTGAGGCAGTAATTGCTGCAAAAGGGGCCCAAACCAAGTACTGAATACATATGCATGCTTCTACTTTTCAGAGGTCTGATATTGTTCTATTCTTCAATCCTTGTCTTATTGGTTCCATGTAATATTCTAATTTTCTGAGATTGTGGATTTGGGGTTTTCATGAGCTGTACGCCATGATCATCACAATTATAACAAATTAAGGCTTGACTTATCTCGCTTTGCATGTAATGCGTCTGTCTCATATATCAGTTTCACCTTTTAATTTGCATTACTGAAATTAATGGACTTTTGCACGATATTCTAATTTTCCGAGTTTCACCTGTATTTTCAAAATAAGCCCGGCTGATCAGCTATTGTAGGCCGATCAGGTATAACTCAAAACTCATCCAGGATAAGTTCATAAAGCAGATGTGATCAAATCCTTGTACCCCATAAGCACAAGGCACTATCTCTTGGTTTGCAACTCCCTTCAGTTTGTGTTTAGTAAAAGTTGTAAGCAAGACCTCAGATTCCATGCAGAGCAGAGACAGCTTTGCAGTGATGGGCTAGGCCCTGCCCCCAGGAGTGTCTATGTATCCCAGGGAAATCTAACTCAACAGAGGGAGGGAGGAGTCAGGCTGCCTAGTGACCCTGGAGATGCAATGTACAATCTTCCTTTGTTTCTGGAGTAGGCTGCAAAGTTCTTCTAGTTCAGGGTAGTTTGCTTCCTTATTATATTTTGTTTAAAGTCTGCTGTTTTAACTTCTCTCCCCACTCTTACTTTGAAAGCCCAGGCCCTTACCCATATTGGGGACTGAGTCATTCTTTCCCCCTTGAGTAAAATATTCCATCTTTTGATGGAATTTTGAATATTTGACATCCTTGCTAAAATATTTAACTTATCCCTGAAATCGGGCTCTGTACCAGAGGACTGGAGAGTAGCAAATGTAACACCGATTTTCAAGAAGGGATCTAGGGGCGATCCGGAAAATTACAGGCCAGTTAGCCTAACGTCCGTTCCAGGCAAATTGATGGAAAGCATCCTCAAGGATAAAATTGTAAAGCACCTAGAAGAACAGGCCCTGCTGGGAGTGAGCCAGCATGGCTTCCCCAAAGGTAAATCTTGCCTCATCAACCTTTTGGACTTCTTTGAGAGTGTCAACGAGTGTGTGGATCAAGGTGATCCAGCTGACATAGTCTACCTGGACTTCCAAAAAGCTTTTGACAAAGTTCCTCATCAGAGACTCCTGAGGAAACTTAGCTGTCATGGGATAAGGGGACAAGTACATGTGTGGACTGCTAACTGGTTGAAAGACAGGAAACAGAGGGTAGGTATAAATGGAGAGTTTTCACAATGGAGGGAAGTAAGAAGTGGGGTCCCCCAGGGATCTGTACTGGGACCGGTGCTTTTTAATGTATTCATAAATGATCTAGAAGCAGGGGTAAGCAGCAACGTGGCCAAATTTGCAGATGATACCAAACTCTTCCGGGTAGTGAAATCCAAAATGGATTGTGAGCATCTCCAAAAGGATCTCTCCAAACTGGGGAAGTGGGTGACAAAATGGCAAATGTGGTTGAATGTTAGCAAGTGTAAAGTGATGCACATTGGGACGAAAAACCCCAACTTCAAGTATATGCTGATGGGATCCGAGCTGTCGGTGACGGACCAGGAGAGGGATCTTGGGGTTGTGGTGGACAGCTCGTTGAAAGTGTCGACTCAATGTGCGGCAGCTGTGAAAAAGGCAAATTCCATGCTAGGGATCATTAGAAAGGGGATTGAAAATAAAACGGCTAACATTATAATGCCCTTATACAAAACTATGGTGCGACCGGAGTACTGCGTACAGTTCTGGTCACCACATCTTAAAAAGGACACTGCTGAACTGGAGAAGGTACAGAAGAGGGCAACCAAGATGATCAGGGGCCTAGAGCACGTTTCTTATGAAGCAAGACTACAACACCTGGGGCTTTTTAGTTTAGAAAAAAGACGACTGCGGGGAGACATGATAGAGGTCTATAAAATCATGCATGGTGTGGAGAAAGTGGAGAGAGAGAAATTCTTTTCCCTCTCACACAACACTAGAACCAGGGGTCACTCCATGAAATTGATTGCCAGGAGGTCTAGGACCAACAAACGGAAGTACTTTTTCACACAACGCGTGATCCACTTGTGGAACTCTCTGCCACAGGATGTGGTGACAGCCAACAGCCTGGATGGCTTTAAGAGGGGTTTGGATGACTTCATGGAGCAGAGGTCTATCAATGGCTACTAGTCGGAGGGCTGTGGGCCACCTCCAGCCTCAAAGGCAGGATGCCTCTGAGTACCAGTTGCAGGGGAGAAATGGCAGGTGAGAGGGCATGCTCTCAACTCCTGTCTGTGGCTTCCAGCGGCATCTGGTGGGCCACTGTGCGAAACAGGATGCTGGACTAGATGGGCCTTGGGCCTGATCCAGCAGGGCTGTTCTTATGTTCTTATGACTGCATACCTGCTCATCAGTGTTTAAAGTGCCTAGTTCAAAATTCCCCATGGCCTATATGTTTAGGGTGCACTGTTGACAATGGGGCAGCTCTGGAGCTAACCACCCATCTCTTATCAGGAGGGCTGTTCAAGCAGATACTTCAGCCTTACATTTAGCCCCCCAAACATGTAAGACATGCATGCATCAGGAATAGTGTTCATGCAAATAAATATCAGAAGACTTATCAAGTTTGACAATAATCAATTCAAGATGAGCCAAGTTAAACTGAGCTCAATTTCATAATGCTTGCGAAGTATTATTCCTAAAAAAATTATTCCTAAAAATAATACTGTGTCTGTATAACATGAAAACATTAAAATCAGGCTCTTGAAAATACTGGGAAATACAAGGAAGATTCCAGTGTACCTTAGAAACAAAAGCTATTATTTTTAAAATATGTTTTTAAGAAAACATAAGAAATATGTTCGAAAAGGGATGTGTTTTTCGTTTGTCCTCAAAGGAAATCATATGACAGCATGGTACATTATACTGATTTTCCCCTTTCCTCCAGCTCATTATCTTTTTGTTTCCTAATACATTAATATTCTGGCTAGAGATGAATATTTGTATTTCCTTTCATATTTCGGTTTTAGTTTTCGTTCCCGTTTAAAGGTGCCAGCTTTCTGCATGCATGTTTTGCATAATGAAATTTAATACAAAACTACATTGCTTAAGACTCTTGACTTACATTATAATAGGTTGAATATTTTTCAGCAATGCTTTTGAAATTCTACTAGCCAGTACATAGATAAATGATTGAAAGTATTACCCAAAAGGCCAGCATCCATTTCGACAGTGCTGGTGTCTTAGTAACAAGGAACGATAAAGGCAAATGCCTTTATTAATATTAATGAATTTTGTGCTGCACTATAATAAGCCTTTTCAAAAGAACTAAAAGGGATAAATACTTAACTAATGCCTTAAACATAAAACACTGGTGAACAAAATCCTCAACAAAGCAAAAGAGGCACAAAAAAAAATGATCAGCCACATTCCCCCACCCACACCCAGAAACTTCACATTTAAGATATTAGAGATATGAACGTATTGTTTTTTCAGAGAGCTCCAGAAGCCAGTTCTTACAGCTGCATAAAGAGAAGTGATATCTTTTACTGAGGTAACTTTTGCTTGATATGAGTGAAAGCTTATTTCCGTAATTTCTCTCCTTATCCGAGCTGAAGATAGAAACAACACTCAAAACCATGTATGTTGTTTTCCCTTCTGTGTTTAAAAAAATACTAATCTTTTAACAGCTTGTTGCAACATGTCTCCTCATATTAGATGCGTAAATTCACAGTACTGGCAAATGTGCTTTCTGTGTTAAACTGAGAGAAGTACCTAATCATCAGGAGTGACTGCAGACCACATAAAGGTCTCCTGTTTTAATTAACGTATGCAGTAATTCATTACAACATTCAAAGGCTATATTTCTCTTAAACAGTGAAAAAAGGGGAGGTTATTTTAAAAGCATTGCTTAAACATAACAAGAAAAATACCAAAATGTATCCACTAATACAATTATGATTAAAATGTATAATCTGATTATAATAAATTCAAGTGTGTGTTATATCTTGTATAAATGGAAAAAGAAATATATACACCCAACTTCTCACATTCATCCACAATGTACAAATCAGTATCCCCAGAGTTGGAAGCTGGAATTCATCGGGGCTGAACTGTTTTAGTATAAATATTCCAGCTTAACTGGCTTTTGGATTGGAGATTGGCACCATAACTATAAAAAGACATACAAGAATAAGTCCCATTCATTCTAAAATATTTTAGTTCCACCTAAATGTGCTTAGGATCTTAATGAAGGGTCTGAAAAGCCATCTAACCAACAGACTTGAGTGGGATGAATATTTTGATCAAAGAACATTTCCATTTAAGGATAAGTTCAGATTTTTAACACCAAACAATAGTATGGTGTTACATGAACAAGTTATACATGGCTTGTATACATCATCCTCCCCTCGCTCTGTGTGCAGCTATTCCCTCTATTTTTTTCCGGGTTTAAGGCAAACCATAGTTTGCAATTTTATTAAAACCAGCAAACTATAGTTTGCACTTGCACTGCAAACCAGAACTGGAATCTAGGATCAGTTACATCTGAAACATCCATCACTGTGTGGACTGGACTATAGGGAAATTCTACAAAAGTATAAATAAATAAATAAAAGTTGTAACACTCGTAACATGAAAACAAAACTTTATTATAGACACCTATGTTGAAATCCACAAACTATTTACTTTGAACAGTTCTGATTAGGATGTTACATCATTAACAGGGGCTGGGTTTAGTGTCCAATTCAATAAATGCATCTGATCATAGGTGAGATAAATGTGTAAGCATTCTGGGGTTTACACTTGTAGAACAGATTCATAGGCACATCTATAATCACTGCTAATAGTATAACCTTTGAATCGGCCCTCAGGGAAGTTCCACTAAGGCGCATAGTGTATACTCAAAGACAGATCTAGAGTAAGTAGCTTATGATTCAGACTTGTAATAATGAAAAACACTGTAGAAAATATATGTGTAATATAATTACAGTATTCAAATTACATGCATTTGGAAAAGTATTTTTCCAAAGTCGCTTTATATAGTCATAGCTGATTTCGGAGTATCCACAAATAACATATTATCCGTAATACAATCTCCCTGGCACAACACCTAGGGTTCAAGTCTGTATCTTGGGATTTGTGCAGCAGAAGTACTGAAGTTTATTACCAGTCTGCTTAATAGACTATTGATTACTGCAAAGAAAATAATTATATTGAATTGGAGGAAACCCGAGCCTCTCTAATTGCAAGCTGAGATGAAGGTGTTTTCGACTTTATATCACTGGAAACAATAACTGCTAATACTGTACAAGATAAATGGTCATTTATATAAGAAGATTTCTTTCTCTTTTTTTGGACAAAATACTGACACTAGAAAACTAACAAATTAGTATGTGCCATATGAACAATGAGACTGGAAGTTGAAAAAAAGGTTTATGTTTAATCTTGAAATTGGAATAACTTGTAAATGTGATGTTTGCAATATTTTACTGAACCACACAGAGTGAAAAGCAATTGCATGTGTGCTAACAGTGAAGTACAGGCATGTTAGTATATTCCCATTGTTCAGAGACATAAATTTAAAAACATCCTCTGCAATACTGATGAAGCAATGTAAGATGTTGCCAAATTCATTCCAAATGGGTTACACCAATTAAGAACTAAAATCAGCTATTAAAAACAAATGAGGAAAATGCATCCATCACACTCAGAGGCTGTGCACATGAGAAGCCCTACCCAGGTTACTACACATTGTGCAGCGTTGTGATCAAGCCCAAGCCAAGCGCTGCTTCCTCCACAAGCTCGGATTTTTACCTGGGTTAAAGGATGAAAGTGCACCCTTTACCACAAGTACAAGCACTCAGCCCAAACATACACAGAGTTGGGTGCCTAGGCCCTAGAGCATGCCTTGAGCACCCGACTCCTGGGGGAATCCTCCAATGCACCACACTCATTGTGCCGTGCATTGTGGGGTTCCTTGAGGCCAGGATAAGATGTCCTGGCCTCCAGAGATCCATGGTGCAGTGTGGATCATGTGGGCACGTGGTGGCAGGCCAAAGAGGACTTTAAAGATCATCTAGAGGGAAAGCAGTTTCCACGGTGCCGCCCACCCACCGGAAAATAGCCTTCCTCTCTCTCTCTCTCTCTCTCTCTCTCTCTCTCTCTCTCTCTCTCTCACACACACACACACACACACACACACACACACACACACACACACACACACTTTGTGAAATCTCCCCCATTTTTTAAGTGTGATAGCGGTGGTGGGAGTGCTGTGAAAAAGGGAAAATGTGGACCCAGCAGACATTCTTCCCTGGACTGAGGATATTCTAAGCTAAAGAAATACAAAAGAAAAAGATGGGGGGAAACGCTTTCCTAAATGGTATTTGGAGCTAATTATTAACATAATGCTGTAAGAGCAGATAAGAAAATATCTGATCATAAGTGAAAGAGCTTTTAGATAATTGTGCAAAACCTTGTGTAGGTTGGTGTTGTGTTAAAAAAAACCCACCTAATTCTTAATCTGTCATTCCTTCCTTCCCTCTCTACTAGCATTTAATAAAAAATCTTCCATATAAAGATCTTTTCAGGTAGACAGAATTCTAAATTTTGATTTCATAACACTACAAAAACAGGAGTACTGTTTTCTTAAGCAGTACTTACACAAAATGTTTTTTCCTTACATCTTGAAGTGGCCAGCACCAGTGCTACCATTAGGCCAACTAGGCAACTGCCTAGGGCGCAGACCTCAGAGGGGCACAGAGTGTATCAAATCAATCAAAATGATTTGTGTGCCAAAATACTTTTTTTTTGTATTTGAGAAAGATAATCAAAAATTGATGTATTACCTATTCTTGCAATTTAAAATAAAGTTAGCAGTTTCAAGTTTTGTGCTTTCCATTTTTTCTACAAAATAGCTGTTTTTGAAAATTGAAGCTGAACATTTTTTTTGGGGGGGTGCAAGTACTTAGCCTTGCCTGAGATGCAAAATAGTCTGGCCTGGATGTAGCTGAATAACTAACTGGCCATTAGACATCCCTTTGTCATAACAGCATTTTGGGGGTCACTAGGCTCTTTTGCACCCTAAGTGAATTACTTCCAGCTTTCTATTCAGTGCAATTGAATAGAAATATTACCCCAACTCTGTTGGATTAGACACTGCAATTTACAAAAAATTTCAAGGAGCAAGGACATGAATCACCACAGGGCTATTGACCTCATTAAGGTTGAAGAATATATAAAGTATGGAGTTTTACAAGACTGAATTTTTAAAATGTGAATATCATTTCCCCTCTACTTCTCCAGGTCAGTTTATCTCCACTATCCAGGCAAAGGTTTTAACAGTGAGTGGATCTGCAAACCAGTCTGATCTGAGGGCAAAGTGGACATGAGTTGATAGGAGCAGGTTTTGAGTTGGCTAAAGAGATAACATGTGGCTAAAAGATGTATGAGGAGTGCAGTGCTTTCATTATGGAAGGGTGGGAAGGCAAGGAGGCTTTTAACTGAAACTACAATGCCCATGAAAGACTATTATAGCTGTAAGTCTTTCTGCCATAGTGGAAATAGCAGCTGGAGGAGTGGATTAGTTTATGAAAACAGTATGGGCAAAGAGTTTAACCCACCCATCCCCACCTCAGCACAATGACCCTAATACAATCAGGGATCCCACTGCTGCTATTAATGTCTTTTAAAAGGGGAGATGGGGAGACCCTGATCACAGATTCTGACCCAAGCAGCTTTGGACACTGCTGCAAACACAGCCACTGGGGTGCCCAACTCTCTTGAGCTTTTGGTGGTTCGGTGCACTGGTGTTGCTGTAATTTGCAAAGGGAACTTACTCACGTAAGATTTCCAAGTTTCAGATGCACACGAATCTTTCCTGTGCAAGTTCTCATTTAAATGTAATGCCAGCAATACAACAACTGCAAACATAAAGCACTTAGGATAGCTATATTTTGTCTTCTTTACAATGCTCATGGGGTTGATTTAGAAATATCTTCCTTTTTTTGCGGTATTTGTGTTCAGAACAAGGTATCTTCATGGCAAATACATGACACATTTTGTTTGCTACACAAATAGCTGCATCATAACTGTTCTTCTCAATAAAAGGTTCTTTTGTGCTTTATCATGTATTCAGATCCAAAATATGCAAACATCCTGAAATCATCTTACAGAGACCATTGCAAAATTTAATCAGTAAGGCATATTCACCACAGGTGTTGATTGTGGAGCTAAGTGATGCAGCTCCAGTGGAAAGGCCACCTTTGGAAACTGCTGAAACAACAGAAGATGCTGAAGATGCAGGAGATGATGTAGCTGTAGCAGAGGAGGCTGCTGCTGTTGATGTTAACCGCTCCCCAGACTCCATATCTGTAAGAAAAAGGACACATTAATGTTGCAGGGCAGAAAAGTTCAAGGGACATAAAATTTTCCACCTTAGAATGTAATGCTGGATCTCATACAAACAGCCCTTCTGTTATTTCAATGCATCTATCAGGATACAGATTAACAAGTTAGAGCCGCTGTACATACAACAGGCTGCTGCAATTGTGAAGGTGGAGAGGAATCCCCTTTGTCTAGAAGCTCCAGTGTATCTCTCCAACCTAGTAATACTCAAGTGTCATAGTACAATGCACACCTATGGATGTTCCTGCACTAAACCTGGGTTCTGCTTTCCTCCTATCTCCAACAGGTGATCCCAGATATCAAATCTGACAGCAACAAATATCTGTTTGATAGGAGAGTTCTATGTATATTGCTGAAATGTATGGTTCAGAACAAATATGTGTAATCGTGTGTGTGTTTTGAAGTCATTCCCCTACCTCCAGTTTCAACTGAAATGAAATTTTACAACTTATTTTACAAGCTATTTCATAACAGAAATAATTTATCTGCTGGGAACAAAACAATACCTAGATTATTTTGCTAGTATATAACTTTTTTGACGTCCAAGGACTTTTAAACATTTCTACTTCCATACAAACTCTTTTATATTTATGTTAGAATAGTGTGTGTAATGTGTTGCATGATAATATGTTATGATGTAGTGAATTATATTTTTACTGTAAACACTGAAATAATCCAAATGGAGTGGTTTGTATTTTCAGCTCTGGGGAGGCTCACTATATTAGAAAATGGTTCCTCCTACGCCGAGGACCTATTTTACACAAAGAATTAAACAACTATCATTCATTATGTGATTTGTTTACGAGTTCAAATATTCAATCTGGGATCTTATTACATGTGAGGATGGATCTTGCCAATTGTTTGCTTTACAACGTCCTCTACCATAGTGAAAATATAGTCAAAATCTCAATCTTCTGACTGCTTCTCAGAATATGAGGGATATGATCATATCAACAATAATAGAATTATTATTCATTCATTCATTCATTCAATTTCTATGCCGCCTTTCCAAAAATGGCTCAGGGTGGTTTACACAGAGAAATAACAAATAAATAAGATAGATCCCTGTCTCAAAAGGGCTCAACACAAGATAGACACCAGCAGCAGTCACTGGATGTACTGTGCTGGGGGTGGGTAGAGCCAGTTACTCTCCCCCTGCTAAATAAAGAGAATCACCACATTAAAAGGGGCCTCTTTGCCAAGTTAAAAGAGGGACCTGAGGTTCCATGTTATGTTTAAAGGGGTCAATGAGCTGTATCCTAACCCTAGCGCAGCCCACAAAAATCCATTCCTAAGGGTGGGGGCACGCTCTGGAGGAAGATGGTATGCAACATGAGGGGGCTGCCGCCAAATGAAGGGGGAGTGGTGAAAATTGCCTCCCCTCTTGCACAGATGCAAGTAGGTTAAGCTACAACTCAACACAAATACATTTAAGAAAAAGCACAGCTCAGCATTCAAAAGCTTCTCCTAAACACACATCAAAGTCACCTGAGTTCCCCCTTTGATGGATCTATTTACAACATCTAGAAAGTTAGACCAACAACTCTGTTGAATCTAGCAGCACATTCCATCCATGTAACAAAAGAATAATCTTACTACTCTATCCACATTTTCTGTTCTATATAGGCAACTTACTAATTATTTAACCCTTCTGCAAGTATGTTCAGTTACTTTTGATATAAACTGCCTGGTGGTCAGAAAATGGTAATAAATAGAGTGCACTTCAGAGGGAAGATAAATACTGAAAACGTGTGTGTGTGTGCGTGCGCACACACACACACAAACATAACCTGCAAGAAACATCAAGAACAGAGAAAGATGGAGGGAGCGAGCAAGGAGATTCTTATTGGACTGGTTTGGACAATATCACCCAAACCAGCAGCATCCAAGCACAGTTAGGTGTCTAAGTGGTCAATCTCATTCCCCCTTCTGATGTACCCTTCTTCTTCTTCTAATCACATAGGTGAGTGGTCTGAACTGCCCCCTCACTTAAACGCTACAGGAGAAAGGGGAGTGGGATGTGAATGTGCATATCACTAATCATGTGTGGGCACTACTGGCTCAGACATACCAGCTGAATCAACCCATGACATGCAAGCTCAATAGCTGTGATTCAGCTGAAGTTAGTTGTGAATAAGTTCCAATGCATATTTACTTGGGTAAAAATCTTACTGAACTCAGTGGAACTTACTTTTGAACAGAGTAAACCTGCATAAGATCACAATTTAAGTCCCACTGAGAAACAATCGGACTTAAGTTGGTGATGTCTAACATTTCACTAGATTCAATGTAAGTAATGACTAACGTTGATTTAATATTTATTAATTAAAAGGATGTTAATTTTGCATTTCTGTTGCAATATGGAGCACTCAAAGTGATTCAAAATAGGCCATGATGATCTCATAACAAGAAATCAGACACTGCTGAAGAAAACACAGGGGAAAAAACAAAACATACAGAGCAGAAAAAGAAAATACACCATTCAGAGCCTAACAAAAATTTCAGGAGTCCAGTAACACAACTTCAGAGAATCAGCAAGTCAAAGGTATATTTTTAAAAGTCTTCATCCAGAACATGAACAAGGAAGAGGCTTACTGGATGTTCAGAGGCAGGCCATTGCACAGCTGGGGTGTGGCAAAAGAGAAGGCCCTGTCTCGTGGTCCCACCAAAGCAACCTCAGAAATTAGCTGGACATGCAACAGGGCCTCTGCAATTATCTCAGAGAATAGACAATTTCATATGGTAGGAGGCAGTCCTTCAGGTACCCTGTTCCTAAGCCATTTAGGGCTTTCAAAGTAATAATCAGTACTTTGAATTTAGGAACATAGGAAGCTGCCATCTACTGAGTCAGACCATTGGTCTATCTAGCTCAGTATTGTCTACACAGACTGGCAGTAGCTTCTCCAAGGTTGCAGGCAAGAGTGTCTCTCAGCCCTATCTTGGAGATGCCAGGGAGGGGGAACTGGGCCTTCTTAGAGCAACCCCATCCCCTGAAGCAAATTTCTTACAGTGCTCTCATGTAATGGCCCAGAAAACAAACCAGCAGGAATGGAACAGCAAACAAATGTCCACGGAATCCCAATTAATTGCCCACTTAATGGCCTTGCAACAGCATTCTGCACCAGCTAAAGTTTCCAGGTGTTCTTCTAAGGCAAGCACAAGTACAACACATTACAGTAGTCCAGCCTCAATGTAACTAAGGTACGTATGACCATGCTCGAGACAGACACACTAACCTCAGCTAGGTAAATGCTCTCATGGCCATAGCTGCCAGCAAAGGTGTGTCCAGAAGCACTCCCAAGCTGTGTACCTGATTCTTCAAGGGAAGTGCTATTCCATCTAAAACAGGTTGAATCCCTGTTGCTGGATTAGACTTGCTGACGAAGAGCAATTGCAATTTGTTCATCTTCATCCAGCTCTTACTGTGCACCCATGCTTTAGTATTAAATTAAATGGCTCTGTTGAGAACTGGGCACTAAAATTATTATTATTATTATATTTCACATTTTATATCCTGCTCTCCCTCCAAGGAGCCCAGAGCGGTGTACTACATACTTAGGTTTCTCCTCACAACAGCCCTGTGAAGTAGGATAGGCTGAGAGAGAAGTGACTGGCCCAGAGTCAGCCAGCAAGTCTCATGGCTGAATGGGGATTTGAACTCGGGTCTCCCCGGTACTAGTCCAGCACTCTAGCCACTATACCATGCTGGCTCTTGTACAAATTGTACTCTCTTATTTGAAAAATATTAAGTTCCTCTTGAACACTTGTATCAGTGTACCTTATAACTATAATACATGCTGCAATCTAGACAATAAAATCAAGACTGTAATATTTTCACTCAAGATTATTTGCAATACATTATATTCTGTATAATATCTCAGAAAACTGGAATAATTTTTAAATGAGTTAATATTTAAAGTGAGTTAATATTAATATTTTAATATGTAATAGAAGAATAGAAGTGTGTGCTTACATATAAGAATATTTAATAAGAATAAGAATTACATGAAAATATAAGAATATTTTCATATTCTTATCTTCATGGCAAGGAGCAGCAAAAATGGGGCAGGGAATGGGAAGACTGATTATTATGATATGTTTTAAACAAATTCAATAAAACATCAATAGCAAAAAAACAACAACCACACACACACACCAACCCATGTGCCTTATACAGCTGAATTGTAAATGTAAGCTTTAACACAATTATTAAATGTTGATCAATATGACTACAATACCAACCTGATGTTTAGACTTTATTCATCACATCCATCGTGTTTTGAGAGACATAAGAATTTTGTTTTTAACTTAAGACTAAACCTTAATTGTGCCCAGTTAGTTCATTACTCTAAACCACAGCAGATGGCTGACATTGTAAGAGATAATCCCTGAAAGAGTCATTAGTGAGGATCAGCAATAATTAGACTGCAACCCCAACGGTTCACGAGACAGAAAAAAAGTATCAATAAATATACCGTTCTCCCTACGAAAAGCAACAAGTGTTGATTGCATTTTGTTCTTTTGCCAATATACTAGCGAATACATAGCACTGTGTAACATTAAATAACCTTATTAATTATAAAAAACACTGCAGATAATACAAAATATTTTTTGTTACTGTTTTGCAGGTACTGGTTTTTCTTCACTGGCATAGATAGAAGCTTCTCTTCCAGGTTGCCTAGTGATGAGCAGTGTTTTCAATGAACATGAGTATCCCGCTGAACTAAAAAGACTGACCTGTGTGCAGCTTTTAAAATAGCTAGCAATGTCTTCCCTTTTAACTACTGTGAAATATTTCAAGGCTAACTGAAATGCACTTAAGCAAACCAAATAAATAAATAAAATAAAAATATTTTATAAAGCCAACATTTCCAACAAATTAAAAACTACATATTTGAAAATGATGAATACATTGAGGACAAATAAATATAGCACATTTTTTAGCCTTTTCCAAATATCTTTTAAGTAAAAATACATTACTTCATAAGAAGTGTTGACGTTTTGTTTTGTGAAGTGGAGCCTCTGATTTATGTATATGTCTATCATGGTTTGATTCATCCATAGGTCTATCAAGGATGAAGTACAAGAAGACCCCAGTATTACAGGGTAATTAATGTTAGCTGTATTACACTGTTAGCTAGAGAAAAATTGTCTATTGGGAGTTGGGGGTGGTGGAATAAATCAACATTCCTAACCAACCTGAATCCTCTTAATTCCATTTGCATCTGTTACTACAGAGTTTCCTGAAAAAAGGGTTACTTGGGCACATTTTTAAAACTTTAAATGTTTCAGAACTTTAATTAAATAACAATTTTCCTTATTGTCTTTAGTGCTGAATCCTACATGTACGTAAACTATTGGCACTATGGTTATTTCAGTTCAGTTTCAGTTATAGCTACAATGAACACTGACTACAGTTTGCCATAATCTGCTGTAATTTTTAATCTTCCATTTCAAAAATATTTGAATCATTTAGGATTCTAAAATATTAAATTTCTAACATATAATAGAAAATTCACATTTCTATTCCATATGACACTGTGTTCTGGATGGACTGGAAGCATCATGAATTTTTCCCTCCCTAAAAGAGGAAAGACAGACTGAAATTACTTGGTTCTATGACTTAACAACATTGATTATTTGGAGACATTGCAGGAGGACAACAGAAACAATGGAAACCTCCAACAACCTGCAATCCACTCAAAAATGCATAAAATGAATGTTTGTCCAGGCAAATTGTATTTGTGCTCAGCACGCTGAAACAATATTACACAAGTAAAAGTTTAGGTAAAAAACACTGCTCCTTGACTGCACACTTAAAGATTTTGAATGGAAGGCTGCTTGACTGCCTACTCCTCCATCCTGCCCTCCCTCCAAAAAATATCCCTGCATATAGATATAACTAGCTACCTGGGACAGGAGGTGGGCAAACTATGGCCCATGGGCCGGGCATGGCCTGTGTGACCTGTTTATCTGGCCCACATTGTCTGGCCACCTCTTCTTCTGCTGCGTTCTGCTTTCGTGGCTGCTTCTGCTGCAGCTAGCTAGGCATCTGACTGCTGCTGCGCGTTGTAATGATGCCACCACAAAGGTGGAGTCATAATGGGCCGCAGCAGTTAGATGCCAAGCCGGCTGCAGCAGAAGAAGCCACAAAGGCAGAAAATGATGGCAGAAGAGGAGCAGCGGCCAGCTGAAGATGGAGGAAAATTTTTGGACAATATTCCCTCCCCTGAACCAACCCAAAATGATGGGAAAAGGTGTGTCAAGAATGTATTCCCCAGATGTCCTGATGTCCTCACCTAGTGTTCCTCTATTGCATTGGAGGGCACAGTTCATCTGAACCACTGCTCTACATGCAATCCAAATAGTTTGATTTTATGGAAGATTGTGTTTGGATAACGCAAGAAAATGTTCCACTTCATCTGGCAAGAACAAATATCAGATGCCTCTTATACAATTGTATCCTTAGATGTGTGGCGGAGACAGGGTTGCATTTTTTCACTGGATACAAAACATACAGATTTACACCAACACCACTAAACGGGACCAAAGTCCTAAATAATTCTTCTCTCAGTAGAATGGCAGCCAATAGAAACATCTCTCCTATCTTGCAACTAGAAAAAGTACACAACAAAATTGTTCATTTTATTTATACCGCCCTTCTGAGCTGGCTCAGGGCGGTTTACAATTAAAAAACAGAAATCATTAAAAACAATTAAAACAGAAATACAAATATAAACACCAATTTAAAAACATCTTAAAAAACAAACTATCAAAACAATTAAAACCCTGAAAACCAGGTTAACATTAAAACAATTAAAACTAATTAAAAACCCTGAAAGGCCAGGCCAAACAGATGAGTTTTAAGGGCTCTCTTGAAAGTCAGTAAAGAATTAAGATTACGAATTTTTGCTGGGAGAGCATTCCACAGCCCAGGAGCAGCTACAGAGAAGGCCTGCCTCTGAGTCGCCACCAAACGAACCGGTGGTAACTGGAGACGGACCTCCCCAGATGAACTTAACGTGTGGAGGGGATCATGTAGAAGAAGGCGCTCTCCAATATATCTTGGACCCAAGCCGTTCAGGGCTTTAAAGGAAATAATCAGCACTTTGTATTTTGCCCGGAAACATATCGGCGGCCAGTGACCCTGTTTCAAAACAGGCATCATATGGTCTCTCCGGGTTGCCCCAGAGACCAATCTGGCTGCCACATTCTGAACTGAAGTTTCCGGGCTACATACAAAGGCAGCCCCACGTAGAGCGCATTGCAGTAGTCAAGCCGGGAGTTTACCAGCTGATGCACCACTGTTTTGAGGTCGTCCTCTTTGAGGAATGGGCGCAGCTGTCGAATCAGCTTTCTATCAGCTGTCGAAGCTGATAGAAAGCACTCCTGGCCATGGCCTCCACCTGAGATACCAGGGTGAGGCCTTGGTCCAGGAGTACTCCCAAGCTGCGCACCTGCTCCTTCTGCGGGAGTGTAACCCCATCCAGCACAGGAAGATCTAACTCACCCCTCAGATTCTGAGCCCCCACAATGAGCACTTCCATCTTGCTTGGATTCAGCTTCAATTTGTTATCCCTCATCTAGCCCATTACTGCCTGTAGGCAGGCATTTAGAGAATGAGTGCCTTTTCCTGAAGATGAAAAGGAGAAGTAGATTTGGGTGTAATCAGCATACTGATAACACCCAGCACCAAAACTCCTGATGACCTCACCCAGCGGTTTCATGTAGATGTTAAAAAGCATTGGTGACAGAATGGAGCCCTGAGGGACTCCATATAACAGCTCCCGTTTTGAGGAGCAACTGTCACCAAGCTCGAATCTGGAATCTGGAACCAAGCTGGAATCTGGAATCTACCAGAGAGATAGGAACGGAACCACTGCAAAGCAGTGCCCCCTATCCCCAACTCCCCCAGGCGATCCAGAAGGATACCATGGTCGATGGTATCGAACACTGCTGAGAGATCCAGAGGAACCAGCAGAGTCACACTCCCTCTGTCGATTCCCCGGTAAAGGTCATCCGTCAGGCCGACCAAGGCTGCCTCAAACCCATAGCCAGCTCTAAAGCCATTTTGAAATGGGTCTAGATAATCAGTTTCCTCCAAGACTGCCTGGAACTGGTTGGCCCCCACCCTCTCAATCACCTTGCCCAACCAAGGGAGATTGGAGATTGGCCTGTAGCTGTCCATCGCTAAGGGGTCCAGGGAAGACTTCTTTAAGAGTGGTCTAACCATTGCCTCCTTCAGGCAGGGGGGTACCTACCCTCCCTCAGCGATGCATTTATGATATTAACTAGGCCACCTCCAACAATCTCCCTGCTAGATAGAAGCAGCCAGGTTGGGCAAGGATCCAGAGAACAGGTGGTAGGCTACACCACCCCAAGCAGCTGGTCCACATCCTCAGGAGTCACAGATTGAAACTGATCCAATCTAATGCTGTAAGAGGGATTGCTGGACACCTCCTCTATAGACCTTGCAGAAATAGTGGAGTCCAAGTCAGCTCGAATACAGGAGATCTTATTCGCAAAGAACCCATTAAAGGCACCACAGCAGAGCAACTCAGGGGACTGATTAGAAATAGAAGGAGCAGAAACCCAACTCCTCACAACCCGGGATAGCTCTGCTGAGCGTGAACCTTCAGCCGCAATGCACGCAGACCAGAATCTCTTTTTCACTGCGCGCACTGCCACCGCATAAGCCTTCAAATGGGTCACATGCTGAATCCTGTCAGATCTGAACCGAGTTCTCCTCCACTTGCGCTCTAGTCGCCTACCCAACCGCTTCAGCCCCCGCAGCTCCTCAGTATACCAAGGGGCCATTTTTGCAGCAGGTCGGAAGGGACGCTTGGGAGCAATCATGTCTACTGCCCTGATGAGTTCCCAGTTCCAGGTTCCTACCAGGGCATTGACAGAATCACCGGCTGCACCAACGTCAAAATCCTCCAAGGCCTTTTGAAATCCCACTGGGTCCAGCAGCCTTTTTGGACAGCCATCCTAATAGGTCCACCACCCCTGCAGGTGCGGATTGTGGCTGTGAGACCAACCTTAACCAGGTAGTGGTCCGTCCATGACAATGGGGAAACCACTGGATCCCCCACCCATGGAACACCCCCCTGATCCGAACAAAAGACCAAATCGAGTGCATGGCCGGCAACATGAGTTGGTTCAGAAACTAACTGGGATAGGCCCATAGTTGTCATGGCCACTATGAACTCCTGAGCCGCACCAGACAAGCCAGCCCCAAAGTGGATATTGAAGTCCCCCAGCATCAAAAGTCTAGGAGATTCCAACACCAACTCCGCGACCAGCTCCGTCAGCTCAGTTAGGGAGTCAGTTGGGCAGCGGGGTGGATGGTACACCAACAGAATCCCCAATCTATCCCTAGTTCCCAGCCTCAAAAATATGCACTCAATATACGTCAGCTGTCTCATCTTACTCATCTTTAGCCTGTCTCTTATAGTTGCCAATCCTCCTGGAGAGTCCAGGAGTCTCCTGAAATTGGCACTGATCTCCTGGAACTGGTTGGCAGCAATCTGTGAGCCAGAGAAGGCGGACAACTGTTGCTTGGCTCAGCATCACTGTGGCCAGATTTAGGGGTGTGTGCTGCTCACACAGGCCACCACTGCCTGCCGCATTTCAGCTCGAGCACTGTTGCCTGTTCGCACGCCCCTATTGCTGTGCTGCCGCTTGCTGCTAGAGCCGGCTGGCTGTGACTTGCTCGCTTGCTAACTTGTACCACTCACATGCTGTGCCTGCTATGCTGCCAACCTAGCAACCCATATCTCTCTCTCCCTCTCCCTCTCCCTCTCCCTCTCCCTCTCTCCCTCTCTCTCTCATCTGATGCTATATTGAGACATGACTGAGGCAGGGCGGAGAAATGGCTGAGGAGCAGCTAAGGTAGGTGCATGAGCAAAAGAATGGATCTGATGTATCATATGATGCAAGACACTGAACAAGAGACTCTCATTCACACAATGAGGCTGGGTGCAAGGGAGGAAAGGCATGCTAAGACTGAATTGGAGAGCAAATAACACAATGAGAAAACTGTTGCAGCCTACATGCAGTGCAAGGCAAAGCTAAAGTGCCAGTAATATTAAATAAACTTTCAGTTTTTTTGTAAAAGAAAAGAAACAATTAGTGAGAAGTAATCTACCTACTTTCTTTTCACTATACCTACAACTGGACTAAATTTGGTCCGATGGATAAGCAGTTCACAAGTTAGCCCACTTGCACCTCAAACGTTCACACGTTCCACCATCTTAAACTGGGGTGGATGATATCATCACAAACCATGCTGTTGAGGTGTCCCTGTGTGTCACTCACTACAACTGTATCAAATTTGGTTCAGATTGGTTAGGCAATCCACAAATTAATCCTCTTGTGTTCACACATCCATCATCTTGGATTAGGGTGGATGACATAATTACAAATAACACCACTGAGGTGTCCCTATGTGTCATTCACTACAACTGTACAAAATTTGGTTCAGATCAGTTAGACTGTCCACAAGCTGGCCCACTTGCGCCTCAAACGTTCACAGGTCCACCATCTTGAATCAGGGTGGATGACATCATCACAAACTATGCCACGGAGATGTCCCTATGTGTCCCTACAGCTGTAGCAAATTTGGTTCATATTGGTCCAGGCATTGCCAGGTTGATGGGGTGGGTGGGACTGGGGGACACACACACACACACACACACACACACACACACACACACACACACACTTTTGACGCTTGCAGCTGGGGTCTGTGAATCTGAGACTGGTTTGCCCATTTTTCTGGCCTAAAAAGCAGTTCAACATGGGGGATCATAATACTGGGGGCTGTGAATCAAGGACCACTGTGCACTTATTTCGATAGATATATAGATACAGATATAGATATATATATATGACAAACTACACAAATAGAGGAAAAATATATCCAGGAATGGTTTCAGTCAGAATGGGCAATCCTCCGGTCTCTTGAACCACTAGAAATGCTAGCCCTCAGCTGCTGAAAGAGTGATTATAAAGATAAAGGAATATAAAATAACCTTGACTACAGATGACATACTTGTGTTACTGAAGAACTCATATCCTTAGGGAGCACCTTCTCCCTTTCATTGGGATGTGCTGGGATGGCCTTGTGCCACATGTCTTCGTTTAATGTGATAATAATTGAGAGGGAGTAGGACCTTGTTAGTTCTGGCATTTACCCTGCCAAAGGAGATCCAGTTGGTCTCCTCTTTATACAGCTTTAGTCACCATTTTTAATCTTGAAGACCTTTGCTAGTCTTTTCTGATAGTTTAAATTATTTGAGCGATTTATGCAGTTCTAATTATTTTAAAATGTTCTTAACTGTTGTTTTTAAATTACACTGGGCAAGATGCAGACTAAGTTAGTCATGCTGGATTTTTCCAAGTTTGGGATACTTTTCAAGAAAAGCCTGCTCCCCCCAACCTCTGGAAAAAAAAAATAATAATTTTAAGAAATCTTCCAAAAAGTATTGGAAAAGCACAGGTCATTCTAAACTGAATACGAATACGACAAATATTTATATACTGCTTTTCAACAAAGTTCCCAAAGTGGTTATTTATTTTATTTTATTTATTAAATTTATACCCCGCCCAAACTTACGTCTCTGGGCGCCTATTGGTTTACATAGATATAAATAAATAAGATGGCTCCCTGTCCCCAAAGGGCTCACAATCTAAAACAAAAACATAAGACAGCCACCAGCAACAGCCACTGGAGGACTGTTTTGCTGGGGATGGATAGGGCCAGTTGTTCCCCCCACCCTGCCCACTGCTAAATAAAGAGAATCACCGATTTTAAAAGGTACCTCTTTGCTCAGTTAGCAGGGGATGGGTGGGTTTTCACCTACTTCTAATTATTATTTCTAAATGGCACATACACACATGCCTGAAGTAAGCTAATTTTCTTACTTTACTTTAGAATAGCTTTGAGAATTTTGAACTATTTACTTTCCTTTTTACCAATATAAAAATAAATTATTTGCACTGTTAAAATGAATTTAGATGCTCTTTCCCCCTCCCTTCTCTCACACAATCCCGTTATACCACAATTTCCAATGTGTCACATCTCCATGCATGTCACCATGTTGGTGTAGCAGTAAGTTTCTGTAATTTTTATTTTCTGCCTCCTCCTCCTCTTGTACATCCTTCAAAAAAGTATATTCATTGGTGCCAAAATCAGGAACCAGTCCTCCTGGTCACACAAAGAATGCTGGATCAGGAATTAACTGTGCTTTTATATCATAATTATGTCCATGATTATGAATCGTGATGCAACAATGAATTTTTTCATCACTAGAAGAACTGGGCGGGAGGAGCAGGATGATTAGAAAGGCGAAACCTCTGGAGAAATATGAGCTAAATGTCACAACACATCTCTACCCTTGCACAATAGACCCTGACTCTCAGGCTCATACTGCTGTCTTCTGAGAACAAGAATTACAGGTAATTAATTTTATTCCTTGACACAGTGTCTTCATAATTGGCATAATGGGAAATGAAGTACATAAAATCTACTGGAAAATGTTTAATGAAGTTTTAGTAAAACATATTACGATCCAAGTTTGCTAAAGAGTTGTAGAGTATGGTTACTCTCACAAATGTAGGGCTGCTAGGTTCAGTTCACTCTTTTTCATTTATTTTAGTGAGGCAACATATGGTATAGTACTATGATCTTACAGCAGCTGTAAACATTTAACATCCAAAAAGTCCCCAAAGGTTTGGTGATGTCCAAAACCAACTGGCCCTATCCAATCCCAGCACAGCATCCCTCCAGTGGCTGTTGCTGGTATGTGCCTTATGTTTCTTTTTTGCTTGTGAGCCCCTTGGGGACAGGAGGCCATCTTCTTTATGTATTATTTATTTTTCTATGTAAACCACTTTGAGAACTTTGGTTGACAAGCAGTATATAAATATTGTAGTAGTAGTAGCCTTCTTGCACATGTGTACATGTTCTTCAACTGGATGTCCACATAATGAATATGGAATATCAGATAGTACCCAGGGACAGATCCAGAGATAAAAGGAGGCTACGTGGTTGAAGTGTCCCAATAACCTCTAGGCAGAGATTGGACAGCTTTCTGTGAGACAACACAGTTAAAGCAGAAATGTGCTCAAATTGGGTAATCTGCCCTAACCCAGACATTAATGGAATTAGGAACATGGGCTGTTATTTTGTGGGTCCACAGTGAAACTAGAAAGCATCTTTGACCCCAATCCAATGGAGACACATTTTGGGATAGCTGTCATTTTGGGAGAGAGGGTTCACATGATACAGGATCTCAAGATACATTTCAAAAGGGGAGGAATATGTCAAAAACAAAAAACCACTGTAGTTACAAGAGATAAGACAGTAATATAAAAACAGCCCACTTCACATAAATTGCAACCCTTGCCTACTTACTGGATTAAATCCCATTTAATTCAGTGGCATTAACTTATATGTAAACATACATTCTATCTAGCTGTATGAATGCTTATTTTATAAAGAATGTAATCCACCCCCTGCCACTCCTCCTTGTCTATTAGGAAGAACAGGTGCAGATTCAGAACTGTAACTGGGTTCCTGAACCCTTAGTACACGGCTCTCTTCATTTCCATAATGCCACACTGAACATGGGCAAACACTGGTAAATCTGTTCTAAATGGTTGTGACTATTACTCCTGTAGCATTGGTGGCACAATAGAATTGTACTTCTTATAATTGTGTAGGAGAGCTATTTAGTTTGAACCTTCTGGGATTTTGGTTTAGAATATCCCTTGCATCTCTGGCATGGCAAACCTCACTGATGTTGAATGCTGCTCTCTCTTTGGCATAGGAGCCCCATAGAGTGATGATTCTATCAATAATAGTTTAGCACTGCCACCTAATGGTGCAGCGGGGAAGTAACTTGCCTAGCTAGCAAGAGGTTGCCAGTTTGAATCCCTGCTGGTATGTTTCCCAGACTATGGGAAACACCTATATCGGGCAGCAGTGATATAGGATGATGCTGAAAGGCATCATCTCATACTGCATGACAGATGGCAATGGTAAACCCCTCCTGTATTCTACCAAAGAAAACCACATGGCTCTGTGGTCCCCAAGAGTCGACACTGACTCGAGGGCACAACTTTACCTTTTACTTTTCTTCTTCTTTGCTATATTCGTTTCCACATTGTTTCCCAAAATGTACTCTTGCATACACAAGAGGAGGAAACTGGGGCAAAACCAACAGCAACCATGTAACAACAAGGTTGATATAATTAAGTGCTAGAAGTTTCCTTTGGTGTCAACTAAGGCAAGAAAACACTTCCATTCCAATACATCTATGAAAGTATATGCATTGTTAAAACTAGATTGTCAGCAGTTCTTTCTGATCACTGATGCTGGAATGTTGTTTTACTACTGTATCTTCAAACAAAAAATATTCCTCCATATGTCTTTAGTCCTTACAGTGCATATCTGAGATAAGCTACAGCTACGATGTTTAAATAGGAAGAGACTTTCAGGGAGGAGGGGGAATCTTATGCCCAGTTATTCAATTTAGAACATCTATATCCTGGATAAAGCTATTCCGTTGGGAGTGGGGGGAGGGCAGATGTAATGGCTGATAGAGTTAAACCCGAGAAGCAGTGTTCCCTCTAATTTTTTTTCTCATCTGTGTGCGGAATGAGCTTTGTTCTGGGCGGCAATATCAAGGCAGTGTGTGCACACGTGCATTCAGAAACCTTCCTGATTCATCCTGAGCAGAGTCTAAAATTAACTGAGCAGACATAAAAGAAACTTGTGTGCACACACATATGTGCACGCCTTAGAGGGAACACGGCTGAGTAGCAATATTTCAGATTTCTAAGCACCAGTCTAACTTTTTCAGGTGTTGCCCTTATTCAAGACTGGTGGAACAATCGGGGAGAAGAATCCTAGGCACTGGCATCAAATTTCCAAGCATCAGGAGCAGGAGTACATTGTTTTAAAAAAGCATTTATGTAAAATATTTTTATCCCACTTATCCATGTGCTCAGTGTGGCACAGAACAAAAAATAAACTCATTTACATTAAAACACAAACATTTAAGCAATGACAAGCACAAAACACCAGTCAACATAATTAAATACTTATTTCATTAGGGCTTTAGCATGAGGCCATAGCAGGTGACAGCCTCAGGTGGCGAGTGTACCGTGTGTCGGCAACTGCAGGCAACCTCTGGCGGGCAGAAAGAGCTGGTGCTGGCTTAGCTGTGAAGCGATGACGAGGAGAGGCAACCTAGTGTTGCTGCAGGCACTTTCCAGGCTGCCCCACACTGGCATGCAAAGAGCAAGGAGCAGCAGCATGTCCCAGAAACTGAAGCAAGTGGTGAGGGGGAAGAGGGGCAGAAACTGGGCTGGAGAGCGAGGCAAGGGTGATGGCTGCTTCTGCTCTGTGGCCGGGGCTGGCGAGGGAGCAGCGTGCTTTGTTGCCATTCTCCTCAAGAAGCAAAGGGCAATGAGCTAGCACTGATTTATATCAGTGATTTATTTGGTAACTGTATCACCGAACCTTCTCCTAGCAAAAGTTTTGTAAACAAGTATAGGAGGTTGATACTTAAGTAGATACTAAACAGTAGATAGAAACTAAGGTTGTTCACACGAGCAGCCCTACCCGGGTAGGGCTGCTCATGTGGACTCGGAGCACTGGGATTGGTCCTGATCCTGGCGCTCTCCACCAGTATAGCCCAGGTTCTGTACCTGGGCTCACAGTGAGGTAGAAGGGCGTGAGCATTCTTGGCTCCTGGTTCATAGAGCCGGACAGCAAGAGCGCCTGGTAGCAGGGAAATCCCCCAAAACAGTGCACTCCTCACATAGTGCACTGTGGGATTTCTTGAGGCTGGGCTTCATTTCCCCAGCCTTCAGATGGCTGTGCAACTTGCTGCAGTGCAGATTATGTAGGTGCACAAGAGGCATACCTGAAGGAACAGTACAATTGTCTGGGAGGGAGGGAGGACCAATCCTGCTTCCCCCCCCCCACCTGCCACTCCAGGAGAAATTGTCATGTGAATGACTTTCCCTGCCTCAACTCCACATTATTGGCTGCTGCTTGCAAGGACAGGGACATCCTCCGCACAGTGGCATCAGGACACTGGGCAAGTTGTATAGAACGTTACATGGGGGAAGAGAAGAACTGAATATGGGGCTAACATTTTTGACAACAGACTCATATTTGTTCAACAAACTCATACTCTTGGTGAAGGAATATATATATTTCCCCTCAAGGGCAAAACCCTGGAAAGAAATTTGGACTGAATGCCATGAATACAAATATCCTCCATCGCTTTAAATCCGTTGCACTTTTGCACTGACTTACTTATACATGTCCTGAATTGAATATCAGGGGTGTTATTTCAGGACAACCAACAAGGCCACAATAGGATTTGTACTAAATTTAAAAATAAATTTTAAAATACTATAACCCAAAGAATGGATGCAAGGTCTTCACCTTCAGTATTTATCTAGTCTTTGGGGTTTGTCTTGCAAAATGAGGAAGCAGTGGCTTTACGTATTTACTCCATTACCCTACACAACTGTGCTGGCATATCTGTTTGTGATGCTACTGAACATTAGTACAAGGTAAGGCTACTAGAACCCCAGACAAATATGTATGGCTATTTCAGTAAATATGTGCCCTTATTCTTCTACAGCTTCTGGTCACATACTCCCTTCCTCTTTCCAGACTCCTGCTTTGGGAACTCTGCCTTTTCTTCTTCTACCCCTGGATCACACTCTCTCTAAACTATAATTTTCTAAGCCATTCTCTTTCTTTAGCCTGCTGTTTTATCAAGCTCATGGCTCCATCTTTCCTAGGCCTCTCTTTCCCATTCCCCCCTAAACTCTTCTGTCTCTCAAGGATCTGAGCAGCTCAGCCAATGACACTCAAGAGATCCCAACAGCAGGCCAGTTCATCCAACTGCAGACAGCGACATTCTGCCCACTTCCTCTTGCTGACATTAGGCCAATTCAGCCAAACTGCCAAAAGCTTCATCACTGCCACAAAATCACTTAGCACATTGTGATACATTGGCATGAATATTCTGAAGGCTTGCTGTACCACATCTTAAATATTGATATGTTGGTTGGCACAGCAACCCTTAAAATGGGATTGTTTTGGAAGATGGGTTTTTATTCTACAGGGCACTCATTATTGTTGATTATTTCTGGAGCAATTGTCAGTGAACAATAAGCATTATCATTTTTATCTAATTTATCTCTTCTTATGTACAGCCTGTCAGTGTTCATCCAGAGGTAAATCCCACTAAGTTCCATGGGACTTCATCCCTTTTCAGTGCACACAGCACTGCAGTTTTAGTGTGTACTTTCGTATTTATGCTCCTAAAAAAAATAATAATACTTTTAGCATATTAAAATAAACCGATTTTCCCCTCTTTTACATTTGTAGCTGCTTTTGTTTCAGCACTTGGAAAACCTTAAGGCAAAACAAAATGTGAGAATTCTCACTGAGGATTCTGCAGTCTGTTTAGATAAATGTCTGGCATGTCCAGGGGACATTGGGAAGAGAGAGAAAAATAATATGTAGTTTTGAAACATTTAGAGGGTAAATTGCTCCCAGATTTCTAGCATCATCAAGAATCTTCAAGCCTTTTCAGGAGCTCCGGAAAGGTTTTTACGATTGTCAGTATTGAAGAGGGATCAAAGTCTAAACTGATAGCTAATTTCTGATACGTCTCTAGCATTTTCTCTTGATATCACTGAATATGAGAGAGTCTAAATACCACCATATCATGCATGATTTCTATACATTGATGCTAACATAATGATAAATAATCAATACATAGACCAGTGGTTCCCAAACTGGGAGCCTCCAGATGTTGCTGAACTACAGCTGGGGCTGATGGGAGTTGTAGTTGAGCAACATCTGGAGGCTCCCAGTTTGGGAACCACTGACATAGACAATGCAGCTGTGCATCTCCTACTGGGAGATGCAAGCATATGCCGCCTATATTACATCAACTGCCCCAGGCTGTTTCTGAGCTCAATTCAAGATGTTTGAGTTAAATGTTAGCCTTTAACAGTTTGGGACCCATTTAGCTCAGAGACTGCCTCTCCCTGTATCAGCCCCCATTCTAATTTAGATTAATTTATCAGGCCTTGCTTCACTCTGGGCTGGTTCAAATGATACAGCTGGCAGCACAAATGAAGAAGAAAGGGGTGTGCTGAGAGCATACCCATTGGGATTGTCCACCACCTCCAAGCATTGGTGATGTGGTTCCACTCACAAAACCAAAAAAAAAAAAACTTCACCAAAAGTAATTAAACAAGCACTTGGAATACATGTTTAGGGGTCATTTGGATGAACAGCCCCCATACATGCCAGGAAGGTAATACCTTCAAGGTATCTGTGGAGGACATCCTGCTGGATATTATCTCAGCGCACTCCCTTCCTGTTTCAGTGTGCTACCAGCTGTATTGTTTGAACTAATCCATTGGGTCACTGTAGGAAGTGAGAACTGTCATGGCCAGAAGCAGAGCCTTTACATCAGTTGTCCGAAGATTGAGAAACGATCTTCCTCCAAAGGTTGGGAAATGATCTCTCAAAAGATAAGTAGATCCTTCTCTTTGCTGACTTGTAGAATGGATTTCAAGGCATACCTTTTCCATTTGGCTTTTGGGTTTTCTGGCTTCTCCCAGACCTATAGCCAGCCTCAAAATTGGGGTGGAGGGGGATTGCAGAAGTCAGTGGTTATAAGATGCAGGTTATAAAATGTTCAGTCAAAACAGTCAGTGAGGCTGGGAAGGAAAGAGAATTTTTTGGTGTGGCAGGTAGACACCATGCCACCAGCTGGGCCTGGCTTCTCCCCCACACCACCCCTTTACTCTCTCTCTCTTTCAGGGAAACACTATATAATTTTTCTAATTGTTTGATTTTATATTTTAATTTTATATTCCATTTGGTTTAAGAGTTTTATCTTTGGATGCTGCCTTGAGCCTTGGAAAGAACTTTAAATAAATACATGTCACACTCTACTCATTGGTGCGTACAGAGAAGGAGAGGGTATTCTGTGCCATGTTTCATAATTCTTCAGGAATGACCAGACACTGAGAAATTTTGTACTTGCATCTCACCTGTTAACAATTATATGTTGCTTAACTGCGAAGTCAAGAAGATCCTTAATCCATGTCCTGATATGTGGAGGATAAGTAGTTTTCCAGTGTTGCAACATTAGTCTCTTTGCCACTACAACTTGAGTTGCAGCTTTCAAAAATCACAAAGTCTATTACAACTTCTATTTCAAAAACAGGAATGGGATTGTCAGCTATTCTTCAAGCAGAACTCTGTTTTTAACAAGTTAGAGGCAACAGCCATTAAAATAAAAGCTGTAATTCAACTCATACAGCTTTACCCTACATGCACGTGCAGTCTTGTGGAAAGTCTCATGGACTGAATTTCTGTTCATTGTGTAGCTGTAAAAAGCACTGGAGCTGTTCAAGAAAACAAGGCGACAACCCTACATTGAAAGATTCCATTATTAAAGAAGACCAAAAGTCTGCTTCTTTAAGAGTTCGAAAATATGAAGAATCGTGAATGTGAATTGTTTGGTCCTCTGTCTCATCTCATATAATGGTTTGATTTTGCACCAATGTACTAAAAAGTGTGCATTGGCCTTTTCTTCTGCAAAGGTACAGTTCTTCTTAAGTTTACTGCCTTTCCCCTCCCCAATCAGACATCACTAATCTATTCCACATGTGAATGTACAGATTCTCATGCACAGTGGTATGCAATCTGCTGCTGCATGCAAGGATCAGTGGTCTGCAGCACTAAACCAACACCAGCATTAGAAAACTAACAGTCTGAACATTTTTGACTCCCTCCTGAAACCACATCCAGGGAGCTATCACTGGAACAAAGCAGCAGCTCTTCCTGCCTTCTTCCCAAATCAGCTTGGATGGACACTAGCAATGGGTTACTCCCACAAACCTAGTGTGACTTTCCTAGTGTGGGTGAGCTTTGCATGCAGAAAGTCTGAGGTTCAGTCCCTTGCATCTCTGGTTAAAACAGTCAGGTAAAAGGTGATGGGGAAAGCCCCCAGCCTGAGGCCCTGGAAAGCCAGACAGATATCAGGCACAATGGACCTATGGCCTGACTCTGTATAAGGCAGATTATATGTTAATGTTCACTTCAGTTCCTCCCTAGTAGGGAGAGGGAGGGTCTAGCTCTCTCAGGATCCTATTCCCCCAGGACTCCCATAGTTGCCCTTGAGGTGTCTTGTATACTCAAAAGAGGTAAGAACTCACTGATGATGGTAAGAGCTAGATTCAAATGGGAAACTACTTCTGTTCACAAGACCTCTAACAAGGTTAACTGGGAAAGTGCAACTAAGGTGAGGGAGCAGAAAGAGACAGCCAAAGAAGAATAAACCATTCCCGCTTATAAGGATACACAAGTAACTTTGAAGTCAGACTTGATAGGTATAAAACGACAAAGCAGACATCACTAAAGTTAGCTGAAAAACTTACATTAATGTCACTGCAACCAAGACAGTAGGCAACACACCAAGTCCTGTTTTGCACACTGATGTTCGTGCTATAGTTGCCTTGGTAATATGTAGTATAGCCTACAGCCCATGGAGATCTCTCTTCAAGCGTCTCATTGTTATGAGACACCTGAAAGGCCTGGTTGAGGGTTGAAAGGCAGGATAAAACATTTAAATAGATAGATAAAACGACAAGCGGCCTGCACCTGCATTCTGTCATGTAAAACAAACAAAGCAGGCTGTTTAAACTGGACAGAACTCCACTAAACACTACAGTCACATTTTGATTCAAGTGATAGGGCAGTACAGAGATACACCTGAACAGTTGAAGAAGCTGCTCAACTCTGGGATAAATTCTATTGGATGTTATAAGTCACTCTAAACTTACAATTAGACCTAAAGGCTATTAATGCAACTAGTGATGCCACTGATAGATTTTAAAGCATCTTCTTCACAATTTTAATCATCATTTATTACTCATACCCTGCCTATTACTATAGCAGATGCCAAATACTTTATTAAAAGAATCGACAAAAGTATACACCCAAGACAAAAATTGTACAAAAATTTCTGCATTGAATCTGGAAAGCAAATTTGCAGTTTCAGATAATTCAGCTGTAATGGCTTTCAAATATACAGTACCCCAAATGGCTTAAGGGAACAATTTATTTAAATAACTGATATTTAGAAGCACTACATATAAACAAAAACAAATCTTTAATATATGGGATACCAATGTCTCCTAAAAACCTATTATGATGATGATCTTACACCTGAAATAGTGATGACTATCCAAGCTTATGGCTCCTTCATAATGAACAAAAACAGGACTTTTCATTTTAGTTTCAGGGAATGTCTTAGGGCTTGTTAAGAAGATGTGGTCCAAAATCTTCAGCATGTCTCTATATTAATAATACAAAATAATAAAAAAAACTTACTGTATACAAAACAAATCTTCCACAATTATCAAAAACATACTTTCATAAATAGAACGATTATCTCGATTTGCAGACTTTTGCTATAGGCTAATTTATTTGGAGACTATTTGAGGCATGATCCAGCCAACATTCAGAATCTAAAGGTCCATACGCAGTGCTTCCTGCACACACTGGAAATGGGGGGGGGGGCTTTCCACTACAGCCCCTGTGATTCCCCCCTCATTTGTCTTTGCCACCCAATAAAGTTGGAAGAACCTCCAGAGCAGCATTCAGTGTGATGCAAAGTGATGTCACCACAAAGAAACTTCCCTATAGGTATTTAGGAGTATTCTTTTGGGACATTTGGATCCCAGCTTCAAAGAGTTACACATGCACATACACTCTCCAGCTGAAATCAAGGGCACTTAAAAGTGTTCAGCTTTTATTAAATCTTTCCCTTTGTTAGTAGTCAATTTATTTGGTGACAAAGGTGGATTGAAACTGTAGATGTGCACTTTTAGTTGAGCAGATTATCAGTATTCCCTTTTTAATGTACTCTTTTGATTTAAAAAAAAACCCCACACTAAACATTTGTCAATATTTTTCTCATAAGCAAAATAATAATAATTCAACTGTCCTTCTATCATAATGTAGCAGCTGTCGAAGGCTCTGAGGTGTTACTGAAAGTGATCATTCTTCACACAAGAGCTTTCATTAAATCTTGACATTTTAGCAGAACAAACTATTTTTAAAATAAATATATCATTGTACACCAGAGGCTATCAATATAATCCTGAAGGTGCCTTGACGCTGTAAGACTGAAGGATATGGAATTGGATGTTGTGTAATGCACAACATGAATATTGAAGATAGCACTGCTCAGGTGAGACTATTCCTGCACAACATTTAACCCATTAAGCAAAATGCAGCCCAGCAGCCATATCTAATGACCCGCCAAGGATTTGATCAATTGCAAAAACAAGAAGGGGGAGGCTGTTGAGCACTTGATAGACCACAGTGCATCGTTGGCTGAATGCATTCAGTGTGGTTGGCCACAAGCTGTGCAGGCTTGGCTTGGCCTGATGATCTAGGTGTTATCCTTATGTGCTGCAGGCTAGGAGTCCTGAGCCTACTGCACATACAAGTCATTGCATGTTATGACCTTCCATGCCACAAACCGCTTATATGCAAGCACTCTGAAATACAAACAACAAACAGAAATATGGCATGGAGGTGTCTTGCTATTATTGTTACCTCATGAATGAATGACATCACAGTGTAATGTGGTTCTTGAGTGTAATGTGGATATTGTCCAATAAAACAACTTTAGCTATGCTTTGTGTTGCTGCAGTGAAAGAACCCCATGCCTGGAATGTAAATGCACATGCAGGGTTCCACCAATAAACATGACACCGTGGCTTGAAATAAAGCCATCAAATGCTATCTTTTGCGGCCCATTCCTTCATGTCCCTTGCTCCTTCAGAGCAATAAAAAAGGCATGCACAATGCAGCAACTTCCATGGCTATTGTTGTGCCAGAGATTTGCACAGTGTGCAGTGAGCCAGACACTCAAGAGGGATGTGCGCTTGCTGCTTGCAGTTATCAGCCCATTCCCATTATTAGAGCACGTGGGAGAGGCTCCGTGTTAATGACGCTGTGTCAGACTAGCTGCACTGACTCCCAACATTCCCAATGGAAGTTGGGCACAGCTTCTCTGGTGCACAACATCATTAACACGGAACCTCTCACACCTATAGGGATGGCAATGGGCTAGTAAGTACCCTGCAAACAGCAAACACACATCCCTCCTGAGTGTACGTCTTACTGCGTGTTATGTATGTCATTGTCAGGGAAATGGCTATATCCAATCAGTGGCACAAGAGAACAGATTGTTTCCTTGCACAGATTCTGCCACCCTCGACGGTGTGGGGGAGGCCTTTAAGAGAAATGGAACCCTGTTGAGCTAGAGACATCCAGTAAGGTATGCAGGGAGCGCTGAAAGTATAATCCTTCCCAGTGCTCTCCCCATAGAGCTTTGGGAGACAGAAAGATCCGTGAAAATGCGGTCTGCTCCTAAACTCTCTTTGAGAATCTAACTTAATCAGGATTCATTTTAAGCAGAGCTGGTGATGCAACACTGAAATCAGTGGGAGGATGGAAGAAGAACAGCACATAAGATGGATGAAAGCAGGTGGGGTATATATAATCCAAGAATCTGATTCTGATCCCTATTTTCGTTTTTAATTGAAATTTTGTTAATTGAAAGATTTTTAGATCTGAACAGGAGGCCAACACCCTAATTAAATATGTGGGCATGAAACCAAAGGATGCACACCCACAGCATCTCTGCTCCTGATTCTGAAGCATGATGCGGTGATTTTAGCCCATCTCTCCTTATTTAATATTTGTTTGTTTGTTTGTTTAATACATTTATATACCGCCCCAAACTCAAGTTTTCTGGGCAGTTTACAGGACAATAAAAACAGCCAATAAAAGATTAAAACATTTCAACAATTAAAACAATTAAAATTAAAAAGTTAAAACTATTAAAACTCTAATTAAAAGCCTGGGTGAACAAATGCGTATTGACTGCCCTTTAAAAAGTTGTAAGAGATGGGGAGGCTCTTATTTCAGCAGGAAGTGTGTTCTAAAGCCTCGGGGCAGCAATGGAGAAGGGCCGTACCTGAGTAGCCACCAGACGGGTTGGTGGCTACTGCAGACAAATCTCTCCAGATGATCTCAATGGGCAGTGTGATTCATAGCGAAGAAGACGTTCTCTTAAATACCCAGGGCTGTTTAAGGCTTTATAGGTTATAACCAAAACCTTGTACTCTGCCCAGAAACTCATCAGCAGCCAGTGTAGATATTTTAAGATAGGAGTGATATGGTCTCTTTAGAGACCAATCTGGCCGCCACATTCTGGACTAACTGCAGTTTCCGGACTACATACAAAGGTAGCCCCACATAGAGCACATTGCAGTAGTCAAGTCTGGAGGTGACCAGAAGATGTACTACTGTTCTGAGCTCATTTATCGCAAGAAATGGACGCAGCTGGCGTATCAGCCAAAGCATATAAAAGGCACCTCTGGCCACTGCCTCAACCTGGGACACCAGGGTCCAGAAGCACCCCCAGACTGCGTACCTGTTCCTTCTGGGGAAGTGTGACCCCATCCAGAATAGGCTATGGTCGAAAGTATTGAAAACCGCCGAGAGGTCCAAAAGGACCAACGGAGTAACACTTCCTCTGTCAGTTCTCAATTGAAGATCATCCATCAGGCCAACCAAAACAGTCTCCACCCCATAGCCCACCCGAAAGCCAGTCTGATACGGATCTAGATAATCAGTTTCATCCAAGACTGCCTGGAGTTGGGAGGTCACCATCCTCTCAATTACCTTGCCCAGCCTCCGAAGCACTCTGTAAAATGTGCAATTATGTCCCTGAGGGCTGTGCAATCCTCAAGGATAGAACTGTAAATTGCACAAAGCACTTCCAGGGGAAGGGAAATCAGTTAAAATTCCCCCTCTTGCCACAGGAGCAACCATGCTTCAGAAGCAGGAGAGAAGCTGCATTTGGCTGCACACCCTCAACGTTAATTAGGATGTCAGCCAGGGCCACTTAACATCAGCTGGAGAGAATGGCGGCGGGGGGGGGGGGAGGAGAGAATAAGTTGCATTGGTCTCAATAATTTACTGTTGTCTATATAAAGATGGGAGAAAATGGTTCTTAACAGAGACCTTAGGTAAATCCAAATCAGAAAAATGCTTGCAGGTATAGAATTTCTTGGCTCTGACAAGGTAATCATTTTCTGTAATATATAGGATAGCACAGAGCATATTAAATTATTCTGTTATTTTGAGTGACTTTCACCTCCTATTCAAAGGCAATGGCCTGAAGCATGATAATTGCTTTAAATCCGATTGTGTGTCCCCGTTTCTGGCAACTCTTTGTGGGCAACAGTCCCCACATGCAGAGAAGCGGTCATTATGCCATCACAACAAGCCCAACTGAATGGGAGTTTGTCACGGCATACAAAAAAAGCTAAGGGTTGTATGTAGCAGCTGTAAACACAACTGGTTACAAGGGACTTGGATCTGCCAGAATGTGGAATTTAAAATGGTTTCAACACAAGCCTAGGAGTTCATCTGAAGTGGCTTCCAAACAAGCTTGAATCAGGAGCACATGTACTCAAGTTTTGACTAGCAGTTATACCTTAATAGTTACATTAGAATTTTTCGCTCCAGTTAAGCTACTGAAGAAAAAGCAAAATATATTTTATTTCATTAATTCATTAACATTTTACCTGATAGATATGCTAAATATCCTTACAGAGTTATATCAGGCTTCCTCAGGGCTATCACTAGTGGAGAGCAACATCCCCTTTAGGCTAAAATAGGCTGAAATTGCGGTGGGGAAGCATGCATTTCCCACAGTGATAGAACTGTGATGCATAGCAATCATGGAAGAAATTCTCCCTGGGTACAGTGTTTGCCACTAGAAACAAAGACTGCTCTCAAGAAGAATGGGGAGTGTGCCTAGTGGGGGCAGAGTGGGTGCTACCCAGCACACCGATGTTAGCCCTACTCGGGTATACTGGACTCATCAATATAAATCCTGAACAGGGCTGGAGTCAACATTGGCCTTTTCCAACACTGACACGGGACATATATCCACACAACAGAACTTTTTCCGTCATAAAAGAGACATGGGAGTATTGTTTATATTGGAATGGTCACCCAATTAAAAAGATCTGAGTCAATGATGGTATATGTATTAATACAAATGAAATAAATAAATGAAATGATTCATCAATTAAATCCATATTACACACTAAAGAAAAAAAACATTCATGGGAGATGTGGAAGAGCATAATTTTTGTTTCGGGTATTCTTCCATCCCTTTCCATGTTGGAGGTAACAATAGTCCTAGTAACATATTATGTTCAACACTCATACAATCTAGCCGGGCACCCCATGCTGCTGATTACAGAAATGTCTGCCATAATGCTCACAGCATTCAGCTTTTCAGACAAATGCAAAAACTGTGAAGAGTGTGCAGGGGCTTGGGGGGAAGAGGCAGGACTTCCTGGCACATCAGAGCTAGGAGTGGGGCTTCCTGACATCCACTGAACAGTGTACAAGAGTACACCATCCTTTTAAAAACATGTCTGAATAGGGCTATATTGTATGAGTTTTGAACATAAAGAGGCTTTACACATGATTGGTGTGTAGTGCCTAACAGGGTTTTAATCCTCAGGCTAGCCCTGGGAAGCCAGTTCGTGCCCTGGGCAATCATGGCGATGATAGAGGCAGCAGGGATCGGGGGTCACCCGGCCCCTGGAAGTCGATGTATGCCCCACGCAAGGGCGTGGGGCATTCTGGGGAGACCCCTGAAGCCGGGAGGCTTGCTGTTGCCTCCCAGTTGGGGTCTACTCATGAGTCACCACGGTGCAGAGCTGCACCATGGCAATTCACGATCAGTGAAACGGGGTTAGCGGAGCACTCGCTCTGCTAACTTCATTTAATGGGGGAGGGATACTTAGTGAGGTTTGCTGCCGGGAGCCATGTGACTCCCATTGCAGCACAAGGCTGCTGGGAAGCTGGCTGAGCTCCCTTAGCTCACTTTCCAGTGGTCGTGAGAATAGGCTCAACATGTGAATATGGCTGAGGAGTGTGGGAAACCAGAAGGAGCTCCTGATTGCCAAAACCATGATTTGGCAGAAGCATCTGCACCAAATCTATTACTTCAAGAAGCCCAAGTTGTTTAGGGTACAAACAATCAAAGGCTAGCACACGTTTTAACATTTTTCCAGTCCTTTGACAAGACACCTGTACAGATACTTTGGGAAAACCTTAATAATTAAAATAGTACAGATACATTTTAAGTCAGCGCTTATTTATTCTTATTAGCATATTATCGAGCTTGTCGCATGTGCCATTTCACACATTATGTTACAACTGAGTACATAAATACCCAGGTATGAATTGGGGGAAATAACTGCCAGGAGGCGAGGGAGCAGTATTGAAGGGGCAGAAGGCTGCACCACAGAACTATATGCATTCATTTAAACATTTGCAGAGGAGCCTTGCCCTGAAAAGAGTTAAAGATATTGTGTACACCCATTTCTGACATTCCTATCAGGTAAAATGTTTAGGAGAGTAATGCAAAAATATGAAGTAACTTCATGGCTTCTTTTCACAGCATGTACACTACTGAAACTAGCACTGGGGAGGAGCCAAGATCAATAGCTGCTCACCTCACATATTACAGGAAAAAAACTAAATCTTAAGCATTCACCCACTTCTGCTGATACATCTAAAGTGGCCTTCAGTGGCAGCAGTTGCAAGGGTGAGCTTATCACAAGATACCCACAGAATTTCTGCTTATATATGAAATATTGTATACAAGCGTTAAATATTAAACAGTTCCAGTTGAAAGGTTTATTTCTTGAAGGGTCAGGAATGAAATTTTAACTTTGACAGTTCTGTCATTCTATAATAGCTAAGAGGAAATGTTCAATTTTTTCTATATATATATTTATTTTGTCTTTCGCCTAGGTTAAAATGATCATATGGATTTCCACATAAACCTTTCCTGTTATTTCCATTATATTCCATCCATGCCTCAGAATGAGAATGAAGACCATGTCCACAATATATGGGCACTATCCAACCCTTCTGTGCAGAGTTCAAGCAGCACTGGTGCATTACTACATGCAGCCACAGTGCTCATGGGCAACAGTCAATACAGTGGGACAAACTGAAAATTCTGCACCGATGTGCATGCAATGATTCACAGCCATGCTGCTGTCATCAGGCTCCCGCAGATGCAACAGGACACCTGTCCGCATTGGCTGGATCCTCACAAAGAAATGCAGCCAATGGCAGCTACTGGAGCAGCTGCAGAATAGATGCTGAGCTTGGCAATGATGTTCACATCCCTTTACCATGCTGAAGATCTACGAAGGATTTGAGATGAGATATATTGGTCCCCTACTGGCCAATGGTGGAGGGATCTGGGAAGGAGGGAGTTTCAAAAAGGTTAAAAAGGAGGGGGGGAGCAGGATCCAAGCACAAAATAGGGTGAAAGCAAGAACGGAACACCCTTCTGTTATGTATGAAACAGGGCTTTCCGAAGGACAGGTTGTTTAACTATAGCTGTGGTTCTTTGAGTGGTCTGTATATTTGCACTCGTGGGATCCTGCACAGAGGTCCATCGGTGTAAATCCCACAGAAGACCACAAAAGAAGGAGGAAGACGACATGTTAAGACAATGACTGCAGAAAGTTCCAGAATGCCATGGCTCTTTAAACTCCACACCATGTGATTAGGGATCCCAGACATCAGAGATCAACAGAAGTGCCTCAATGGCATTATGAGTGGCTGGTGGCAGGGAGAGAGTCAGCTGCATATGAATAGTATAGGAGGATGGATGGGTGTAGCATAGAGGCCTGGAAAGTGTACATATAAGACCCTTCCCCAGTTCACAAAACACAATGCTGAAGTGCTTAGGTTGATGACTAGAGTGCAAGTGGAGGAAGACTTGATGCAAAGCTGACAGATCACAACACATTACAAATTTGAAGACCTATGCCCTGGTAGTGAGGGCGGCAAAGAAGCAGTTCTTTTCTGCCTGCATTGCTTCCACAAATTCATGTCCAGCAGAGTTGTCTAGGATTGTGAGGGGGCTAGTATGTGCTCCCTCCCCCTTGAATTTGAACTTGGAATCATCAATCACTTGCTGTGATGTTTTCAATTACTTTTTCACAGATAGTCTCCCATATCGGAGCCGAACTGGATTCCACAGTTACTGCAGAGTCTACTGTGGTAGTGTCCAGCAATTCCTCTTATGGGATTAGATTGGATCATTTTCAGTTTGTGACTACTGAGGATGTGAACAAACTGCTTCAGGCTGTGCATCCTACAAACTGTTCTCTTGACCCTTGCCCAACTTGGCTTATTTCATCTGGTAATCATATTATCAGCAAGAGTCTGGTAAATATTATTAATGCTTCTCTGAGGGAGGCCAGGATGCCTCCTTGTCTTAAGGAGGCTAATATTAGACCGTATTTAAATAAACCTGCATTGGATCCTTCGGAGTTAGCTAATTACAGATCCATTCCTAATTTTCCATGGTTAGGCAAGGTGATTGAGTGGGTGGTGGCCTCAGCTCCAGGCAGTTTTGGATGATGCAGAATATCTAGACCCATTTCAAACTGGCTTTGAAGCTGGCTATGGGGTTGAGAATGCCTTGGTCATCCTGATGGCTGATCTCCAATTGGCAACTGACAAAGTGTGTGTGACTCTGCTGATCCTTTTGGATCTCTTAGCACCTTTTGATACCATCAACCATGGTATCTTTCTGGGTTGGCTGAGGGAGGTGAGATTGGGTGGCACTGTTTTAGGGTGATTCTGTTCCAGATTCCAGATGGTGTCGCTTGGAGACTGCTACTCTGCAAAGCAAGAACTAGTGTGGAGTTCCACAAGGCTCCATACTGTCTCCAAAGCTCTTTAACATCTACATGAAACTGCCAGGAGAGATCATCAGGAAATTTGGTGCACGGTGTTATCAATATGCTGATGACACCCAAATCTATTTCTCCATATTAACCTAATCAGGAAATGGCATAAATTCCCCAAATGCCTGCCTGGAGGTAGTAACGGGATGGATGAAGAAGAACAAACTGAAGTGGAATTGGAAATACTGACTGTGGCAGGTAAGGACTCAAGAGATGGTTTAGGTCTCCCTGTTCTCGATGGGGTTACACTCCCCCTGAAAGATAAAGTATGTAGCTTGGGAATGCTCCTGGATCCAAAACTCTCTCTGGTTCCTCAGGTTGAGGCAGTGGCCAGGGGTGCTGTAGCCACTCCTCTAGCTCCCCCTGAGTATGGTGTTTGCAGAGGCCCCAGCACCCCCAGCACAGTACCTCCAGTGACTGTTGCTGGTGTCTATCTTATGTTTCTTTTTAGACTGTGAGCCCTTTGGGGTCAGGGAGCCATCTTATCTTATTTATTTATTTATTATTTCTCTGTGTAAACCACCCTGAGCCAGTTTGGAAGGGAAGTATAGAAATCAGGTTAATAATAATAACAACAACAATAATACCCACGAAAAGTTTCTTCCATGATCTGAAATGCTGGGAGGTCAGCATTCCAGAACATGGGTGATGTACCCAAGCACAACAACAACTAGAGAGGGGTCCTATGTGTGTCATATTGACTACAAATCACATAACCACGGACCATCATCTTACAAACAAGGTCATGTTATTGACATGTTATAAACAATGGGATAGTCCCAGCAGTCTCTGAGCCCATTGACAACTGAAGAAGAAAAAATGACAAGCATGTCATTTTGTAGATAGTTTAGAAGTTGGCTGTATTAAACAAGATGTCACTTCTCTTGCTCAAGTAAAAATAGAACATATACAGTACGAACCATTTAGGGCAAGCTTATGCTTGTAGATCTAGGCCAGATTTTGAATTAATGAAACTGAGTGGTGCTTAAAGCAGGTGCTTTAGTTATTTCACTCACTCATTGGAAACCAGACTATTTTCTGTCACCATTAAAACCAATTCCAGTGTAACTATTTGCCCTGCACAGAAAGCAGTATACAACTGTTTCCAATGCAAATTTAGATGTCCATTGTTAACACTGTTCCCTCTAACAGGGATTCCCAGATGTTGTTCACTTCAACTCCCAACATCCCCAGCTGCAGTTGCCTTTCGTTGGGGATTCTGCGAATTGTAGGCAACAACATCTGGGAATCCCTGTTAGAAGGAAAACTGATTGTTAGTATCCCTAGTCAGGTTTTATCCTTTTCACCTCAGCACATGGAGTTCCATTCACCCAGCATGTCGCTGGTGCGGTGCAGTAGTTTAGTGATAGCAATTATGGCCAGGAGACCATATCTCACCTTGGGAAGCATCACAGCTCCAAGGGAAAACGTTTAGCAGCTCAAGTTAAAAATTTAAAAAAGAAAATGCCTGAGATAGCAGAGCTGGGAGACTTCCACCAGAGACCTTGCAGAACAGATGCCAGCTAGGGTTGGCAGGTATGGGGTAAAGGAGACAGTGGTCTAATGCAGTATAAAACAGCTTCACATGTTCATAAGACAATATCCTCAGATATAGTATTATGATTTGGAATGCTGCCACTGCACTATCATGGAATCTTGCATTGCAACATTAAGGAAATGGAGTTTTAAAGGGTTGAAAAAGCAAAGCACTATTTGAGGACACTGAGTTCAGAGAGGTTATCTGTAACTAAACCTTGCCGAAGCACTGGAGAATAAATCATTAGAAAAGAGTTGGGATGCTATTTCTACAAAGCAAAACTAATCCCTACAAGTGTTTACAAGGCCTTTTATGGGCCTTGAAAACAGCTACATGGGAAACTGTGTGGAATGGGTGAAAGGTCTGGCTTTCACCCATTCTCTGCTTTAGCAAGCACCTGTGCTAACTGGCCTCCTGCCTGCCCCTTAACACATCCTAGGCCAGCTTGGATTCCAAATCCTCACAGCCCTAACACCTCAACTCAGAGCACCAGAAGACAGGACTAGAAAGAGCCCCCAAGCAAGCTGCCTGCCTACATAATCAAACATTTCCTATTGGATCTTTGAACTGAACCTGTGCTCAGACTGTGAGAAACAAAATAGGGCTCCTAAGATCTAGATTCTCAGGTGTTAAGAATTCCTCCCTTTGGCTCATGCTGCTGGAGTTATAACCTAGGAGTGACAACTGCACAGCTATTTATTTTCATGCATCAGCTTGAATTAAAGGCAGTGCCAGTGTTAAAACCTGAAGAACATATATGGCATCAAAAATACGTTTCAAGGCTTGTTTGCCTGACACAAAGCTTTGTTTGAAATAAAGAGTTGGTGTACAACTACTCAAAATGCAATACTGTTTGAAATTAAGGCACAAGGAATAAGTAAACATGCTGCCGGCTTTCAGTCTCAAATGCACTTACTCTGAAGTAGCCAGTAAGTAATTTCACTGGAACGTCTTCATAGTGAGGACTGTGGTCTATATCTGTTTAACTGTAATTTAAATTGTGAAATGTTCCAGCAATGATGTGCTAACATCTTAGTTCTGTTTTCCTTTTTCTACAAGTTTAGTTTCCTGTGTTTTAAAAAAACAAGAGTTGTAGCACTCTTCATGTAACTCTAAAATTGCCGTAACTCATCTTGCCTGGATTAATAGCTTGGTCTTCTTTTTTCTTTACGAAATACAACATGTTGATGTTGATGCTTATAATAAAAACAGTCATTGGTCTTTCTCCCTAGTGTCAAAATCAGGCTTTCCATCTTTTCATAATTTGATGAATCCTATTTTGTTAAGCCACAGCAGTTATTCTGAACAGGGCTGGATAAAATACGAATAAAAAAACCTTATAATTAACATGCTCAAGGAAACAAAATATTTACAGGAACAGGACACAGTAAATGCCCTCTAGCTTACTGGTACTGGCTATAAAGGACCAGAAGTCTGCTGTAGCTAATATCTGGCAGACACATGATTGAGTAAAGAGGCTCCCTCTTAACATAGTAGCGATTATGTTGATGTTGATTAGCATCACTACTAAAGAACTCTAAATATGGTACATGTGTGTATAGTCAGTGTACATACCAGGAGCAGCATCACACCCTTGGGTTCTGTCTCCCTCTATACACATTTGGCACAATTTGTGAAAGAGCCTATGTGAACACAAACTGTAAATGCGTACCCTCTGCACATGTGATCAGGGACTCAGCTTTTTGACATATTATGTCGGGGGACAAGGCCAACAAGTGCAATCTTGCTCCCTTATTTCATGCTTAAATGTACACATATATAATATCTCTACAGTTCCTAAGCTTACATAGAGATACCCTTTAGATTTACAGGTTAAATATCATCCAAATATGCAGTTTAAGTGAAAATGTTCAAAAGGGTTGTATATTTTTACAGATAAGTTATTAGTTTTTGCAAAATATAAAAGTCTGAGTAGCATAAATTCAGATTGATTTAAAAGTAAAGATCATCCCATTTCCCTGAAAGCTCTGTCCTTTTCAGAAGCAACATTTCTTCTGGAGCATTAGATGGAGGTGTGTATTAAACTAATTAATCCCCTTCACTTTATCCATTAGGCATTCCAACCTCCTGAATTATTATTCTACAGTAAATGGTTTGATGATACTACCTTCTAGTTGTCCATTTCACCACAAACTAGGATTAATTCTGCTAAGTAGTCTCCTTTCTTCTTTAGTGTACAAGGGCTGTGAGAGCAGCTTTAAATGTCTCTTAGTCAGTAGTCCTGACAGTTGGCTGAGAGGATCCATCTGTGGAATTTTGCCACTATTCAAGAGCCCTTTTTGGTTCCGTTCCCAGACCTGGAAACCACAGACCTAACCAGGGGCATAGTGAGGTTGAAGGCAGCTTGGGTGCCAACTCCAAAGCACCCTGCCACCCCTTCACTCTCTCCGCCACCCCAGCTATAGCACGCCAGAGGCATGCCAGCGCTCCAGCCAGCTCCAGCCAGGAGAGTGGCTGGGCCTGGGAAACATAGGCAGAAACACAGGCAGAAGCGCCATGCACCATACTCGGGGTGGGGAGTGCCGCTGTCATACGCCACCCCTTCAGTGGCTGCTTTGCTACCCCACTGCCCCTTTGTGATGGGGAGGCGTGGCCTTGGTCCAGCCATGGCTGGGACTGAGAAATGGCAGCAGGCGACACACCGCACTGAGGAGGGCTGCTGCCGCTGCCACATCGGGCAACAGGAGAAGGGAGGCGAGTGAGGTGGCCCTTCTCTGGGAAGCTGGGCAGTACAAGTGGTTTGGACCTGTCCATCCTATTGAAGCTCCGCCTCTGCATCTAACTTAATTTTCTTCTGCAACACTGACTTAGACATCTACTTCTAGTAGGCAGTGAGACACTCAAAAAGATGCAGTGACCCACTAGTTTGTCCTGATCCACCCAGCATTTGGAAATCACTGCCATAGGTGACCTTAAACATTCTCATACTGTGCCACACTGCTACAACAAAATAGCTGTCCAAGACTCCACAGTGTAAGATAAATAGACAAAGAGGTCATTCTCACGACTGGGTGGGCAGGCAAAGTCTTGTTTTACTCACTTCCGCAAGCGAGTACTTGTTTTGGGAGTGCAGACCACGCTCCCATATGAGCAGTGCTGTGTGGCACAGTGCATAGCTCTGGAAGCTGGGACGATGCGCCCTGGCCTCTGGGAATCCCCCAATGCACCACGCGACCCACTCAATGCATTGAGGGATTCCCCAATAGACGGGACCTAGGCACCCATCTCTGTGCGGCAGGGCCGGAAGGAGCCTGTGCTCACATATGAGCAGGTAGCCCAGGTTAAGGGAGCTCTTGCTCCCTTAACTTTAGCTAACAGCCAGGCTAAGAAGCTGGGCTAGGCGGCTCTGTCCCATCAGGATCAGGCCCGATCCCAGCGGTTCTCACATGCAGCCTAACCCAGGCTGGGCTGACCCAGGTTTAGGCTGTGTGTCAGAACTGCCTCAAAATGTTTATTTTGCAATGCAGACTCTTGCCTTCAGCATAGGGAGGAACACCTTAAAAAGGAAAAAAATGTGAATAGGTTTATGTAGGCTTTAAGGATATTTTAAGCTCACAGAGCAAAACAACAACAAATATTTCTATACCGCTTTTCAACAAATGTTTCCAAAGCGGTTTACATAGAGAATCAATCAATCAATCAATCAAGAAAGATGGAAAAAGTTTTGGGATACATAGATAGAATTGCTCTCTAGACAGTAAGAGCAGTTCTGAAGTGGAACTGTCTGACTTATGCAATGGTGGACTCTCCCTTGCTCGAGGTTTTGAAAGAGAGGCTGGACAGTAATCAGTCAGGGATAATGTAGCAGTTTCCTGTTCTGAGCAGGGGGTTGGACTGCTCAGATGTTTAATTGATTAGATAGTGCTAGATTATCAACGGTATTATATGTGTTTAAGAGAGGCTTATATTTGCAAGAACAAGAAGGAGTTTTGCTCAGGTGCCTCTGAAGTTTAATGACAACAAGACTTAAACACATTTGGAATATTCCGTCTTGGAGCACTTCTCTAATTAACACTTCCTTAGTACCCGTCATAGGCGAACTCTCCTCAACTTGATTTGGAATTGGTTGGCATTTATGACATTTCTTTGAGAGATTCAGAAATAAGCTAATCTATTTCCAAAAGTTCTCTCCCCAGCCTGTAGTGTTGGCACTTCTTTGCCCCCTGAAAATGGTAGTTCCCATCACTAGCTAAACATCACTTGCCCCAAATACAGCTGGTAACAAATGGATTTTAGACATGGATGGGGGGCTGCCACCACAGAACACATCTGCAAGGTACTTTCCAGACTGCACGGAAGGAAGTGGGGTAAAATCTGACAGCTAGCCCTTAGAGTTAACTGCTTCAGATTTTACACCACTCTCTCGCTTGCAAAGGAAGAATGGAGGAAGCAACCCCGCACCTGGATCTGCACACAGGGCACTTCCCTGAGGGGGAAGAGAAGGAGAGGGTAGGTGACTGACGGTTTTCCCTCCCTTCTTGGTGAATATGTGTAAGGGCAGTGGACTCATGCAAAAAAAATAAATGGGTGATTGACACGCACACCTCTAAAAGCAAGCCACACTTTTACAGCTACAATCTTAGGAGGAAACCCATTGAACTAAATCATTTATTTCTAAGTAAACCCAGCAAGCCTGCACTCAAAACTCAGAAGATCAGCTATTATTTCACGACACATATACAACATGAAACATCAAGATAAGATCCGAAACAGGCTGTGGCTATGTGAATGCACTCTGCTATTCCCGTATGCAATTCCCATATTGCATACGGTGTCAAAACCTAGCTCATACGTACAGACAGCAAGCCTATATATAGTGAGCAATTTCAAGGTGCCATATGGAAAGTCTCCAAGAGAAATAACCCCCAAAGAGAGAAGGTACTCATTTAAAAAATAAGAAATTGCTTTGCCAAGTGGTCTCTGGTAACATAGTTCACAGCAATCAGCAAGAGCATTTTTGCTCATGCCCCCATGAAGCATCCTAGTCAGCTAGAACATTGACTGCAGCAACTCATTTTACATGCTGAGCTGGACCTATCTGTATACAAATCAGGTAATTACAAACTTTGGCAACATCTCTACTTAGCACCTTTCAAAATTACCCTCTCAAATTCCAAGTAATCAAACCATGTACATCCAGTCTGATGCCCTCACCAACTTTTGAAATGCACAGCCACCTGATATAGCCAGACTACACATGACATTAAGCAGATGCTTGGAACGGACATGCTTGTTTTTTTACACTCTAAATAGCAGCTGGGGGGATCTGGATCTGGACCATACTGTGCAGAGAAGTCTGTATCTCTGCCCCTTCCAGGTTCCTAATCTGGATCGTTCCCTGCTGCTATTTGCCCCAGGAGGGGAGCTCCCAGTGGAGCCAATGGGAGCTTCCCTCCCAGAGCAAACAAGCTGTATAGGGTCAGGCAATACAGATCAGGACCATGGCAGGGACAGAGGCAGAGAGTCAACCCCACCCCACCACACACACACACACACACCACATCAGGATCCAGCCATCCATGGCTTGTTATGTATACAATTAAAAAGTACATCAATTTCAAATATATGCTTAACCTAATGTAGTTTGGCCTTAACAGAACTTACAGCCCAATCCACATTTACTTAGAAGTTTGCTCCTCTTAGTTTAATAGGGCTTACTCCCAAGCACTACAAGTTATTATTTTTAAATTGGTTAATACTGTACATGATGTCCTCCGTGGTACACAATTCTGTACCATATTGCTTCATGTAAAATTTTCCTCTATGAACTTTGGTGTGAAATGAACTTGGTACAAAAGAGCTGACATTTGACCTTCGGCCTCCCAAACATTGCTGTTTTTTTGCTACATGAACTTGTTCAAGAATGTATGAATTGTGGTACAATCTTGCCAGAATTAAGCATTTTTAAGCCCCACTGTTCAATCAGAGAATAAGGGCTTTCTTAATTATTTTCTACTGAAATCAATGGGACAGAATTGTTTAACTTTGGCTGGATTGCACCCCATGTTTGGAGAACCACAAAGTAATAAAACATACTGGGGACAAAAGTTAAATCTTAGGTTATTTCCATCTTACATTTTCCAAATCTATTCTTACACAATACAGTATAAGCTATATAGAATGTAACATGACAATAGTGATATGCAACATAGATCCTCTTTAAAAAACTGTGCTTTAGTCCAAAATTTTAACAAATCTATAACAAAAAGCATTGAAGACAGCATAAATGACTGCCTAAAATGTGTTGTTTATTCAGCTCACATAACATGGAAATATGTCATTTGCCATCTTGTCTAACAATATGAGATATTTCTTTTTTACAAGAATGTGCTTCAAATATCTATGTAGTTAATAACAAGTTGTAAGACAGAGAAAAATTGATTTTCAACATTAAAAGCAGGAAGATCAACTCAGAGATGTTTATATTAATTTCCCACCCAGCTTTTAAGTAACTAAAGAGGCTAAACAATTTCTTACTCTAAGAAGAAAAATTAAAACGGGGAAAAGCTTCTCTAAAGCTTTTAACCTACATTCCATAAACATTTTAAAACTGACAATTCCCTGGTTAAATTTTTTTCAAAAGAAAAACACTGAGCAGTCTACCCTTCACAGGAGAATAGAGATGTAATATGAACAGCTTACTGTGGATAGTGGTTTAATCAGGAAGTAGCCATTATCCTTTCGATACAGAACAGTGACAGCACTCCAAAACAACAAGCCGTGATATTTCTTTTTTCAGTTAAAGAGGAATGAAAGAACACATACTATTGTGTCCCAGCTTTACTGACCCCAAAGGTCAGCAGATGTCTATTATCAAAAGCTATCAAGGAAGCATAATCCGAAGCAAGCATTTACAACGCTCTATTTGTGGAAACACCTAAAATCTCTGTAACACAACCTCTCTCTCCCTGTGTTACTCACAAAACATGGCTGTCTTATTCAGAGATTAGCAATTATTGTAATGAGATACTGCCTGAGAGGGTCAAATAGTACTTCCTGCAGTTTACACATCTTGATTTCCTGGTAAACAAACTGAAAGGCAGGTGGAGCACTTAGATCACCAGTAAACATGCATGCTCATGTGACCAAAACCAACCCAGGTGAAGTATGTGGCTTGCAAAATATAAGGTAGAAATTGTTCTACCTGCACACTGGCAACACCCTATCCGGAACAACAACAAAAAAGCTCTACAGCAAAACGCATATTTTTACCCCCTTTGGAAAAATCAATTGTTGGAAATGTTTGCATTGCAACACTCTTTCCTCTCTAATACAACAAGAAGGAAACAAAACCTTTCTGAAATTTTAAATCAAGCTTAAATGCACACCTGCAATAAAAAGAAACATCTGCCAAACTTCTCGGGGAACAAGGAAGCTGTTCAAGCCTCACTTTAAAATATGACATTAAAAATATGTGGTTCCTGGAAAGACAACTGTAAAATATCAATACTAAATAGTTCCATCCAAAAGAATTTAACTTTGAACCCACCCACCCTTATGTTACCTTATATTACCTATAACTTTCTAAAAGAAAAAATAAATCAAATAATCAAAAATACTGCCAAGAAGGAATGAAAAGAAACTTCTTGAAGTTTGGTTTAAAATGGTACATGAAACTATAGCTGTATAGAAAAAATATAAAAGCACTGGTCTGAATGTAAAATGAAGCCTATCTAGTTCAATCTTCTGTACTAGGGCAGGATACTTAACTCTCCCCCCCCTGCCCACCCACCCCACACACATTGCCTTCAACCACAGCAAAACATCCTTCTCCTACAGATAAATATGATCCGATCTATCCAGCTGTAGTGTGCCACAGGCAGGAAGCAGAATTATAACACTGCTTCATATCTGAGGTGCCCACCCAACTGACGGAATGTTTTAGTAAAACCATTGGTTGCACCAAAATGCAGAGTCAAAGAGCAACAGGTAAAACTGCCTGACAGATTCACACCAATCACAATTGTCACCAACATCACCTCCCCTCCCCCACATACACACACAACTCAACTTTGTGGGAAAATGGGTATACAAGATACTACTGTTGTACTAAAAAGTATAATGGATTAAAATATCCTACAAGATTTCTCAAGGAAACTGGAATTGCTGCTAACATGAAATCATTAATGAATACAATTCTGTGCTAGATTCAAGACAATATATTTAAGGGAAATTTAGGGCAATAGACTGCATGTCACGTCCATATTAGCCTATCAAAGCCAGAAGGATCTGTGTTGGGGTGGCAGCACTGCCCGAAGGCAGTCCCCAAACTTTTAAAAATCAACCGTTGCACAAGTCATGTCACCACATTTCTCCCCATCCGTGCTGCTTAAGCAGCTGCTAGTTTTTAAAAGTGTTGGGGCTGCCTCCTGGCACTGCTTCAGCCCTGACATGGAGCCTTCCGGTTTCGTTAGACTGCACATCTTGTTAGTCATGATCTTTATTTTTAGTCAGGTGTTGTTCAATGGGCACAGCAAAATGTTACAACCGACATGGGGCATCCACCAAAAATGGCTCACTGTTGTAGGAATATATACAAGCAGGGCATAGCTGGATGTGATCAAAGGTGTCCAGCGAACACTGTCCACTGCCCTCCCAGGGGCTGCCAGGGCCCTGCCATCTGCCCCACCCCTACTTGCACCATGGCTTGCCTCCTGCCCTATCACCCAGCCTTCTGCCCCCACTGCTTGCCTGCTTCCCCACTGCTCATAGATGGTTTGTGCAGCAGTGGGGGGGGGGTAGTTCATGGCTTCTCTCCCTGCTCATATGAGGAGAAAAGCCATATAACCTGTCATCGCTAAGTGAGCCAGCTAACAAACAGAAGGCACATATGCACCTTCTATGTCTAGATCAGGCCTGCACAACATGCGGCCCGGGGACCGGATGCGGCCCGCGAGGCCTTTTTTCCTGGCCCCCGGGGCTATTTCCTCTTCCTCCCCCTGTTGCTTAAAAAAACCTCCTCAAAAAAAATTCCAGCCGCTGCACGGCCGAGGAGATGGCTGCGGGGGTGCAGGTGTTCTTTCTTACCCTCCCCCACGGCAGCAGTGGCACACAGCGGCAGAAACCAGAGCGACACTCGGGTCTGCTATTTGACCCGGTGTTGCTTCCCAACTGCGAGGCGCGCCTGCGCAGTTAAGTCTCTTAAGTCTCTCTCTCTCTCTCTCTCTCCCCCACCAAGACTGCTCCATTCTCTCTCTCTCTCTCCCTCCCCCACTAAGACTGCTCCATTCTCTCTCTCTCTCTCCCTCCCCCACTAAGACTGCTCCATTCTCTCTCTCTCTCTCCCTCCCCCACTAAGACTGCTCCATTCTCTCTCTCTCTCTCCCTCCCCCACTAAGACTGCTCCATTCTCTCTCTCTCTCTCCCTCCCCCACTAAGACTGCTCCATTCTCTCTCTCTCTCTCCCTCCCCCACTAAGACTGCTCCATTCTCTCTCTCTCTCTCCCTCCCCCACTAAGACTGCTCCATTCTCTCTCTCTCTCTCCCTCCCCCACTAAGACTGCTCCATTCTCTCTCTCTCTCTCCCTCCCCCACTAAGACTGCTCCATTCTCTCTCTCTCTCTCCCTCCCCCACTAAGACTGCTCCATTCTCTCTCTCTCTCTCCCTCCCCCACTAAGACTGCTCCATTCTCTCTCTCTCTCTCCCTCCCCCACTAAGACTGCTCCATTCTCTCTCTCTCTCTCCCTCCCCCACTAAGACTGCTCCATTCTCTCTCTCTCTCTCCCTCCCCCACTAAGACTGCTCCATTCTCTCTCTCTCTCTCCCTCCCCCACTAAGACTGCTCCATTCTCTCTCTCTCTCTCCCTCCCCCACTAAGACTGCTCCATTCTCTCTCTCTCTCTCCCTCCCCCACTAAGACTGCTCCATTCTCTCTCTCTCTCTCCCTCCCCCACTAAGACTGCTCCATTCTCTCTCTCTCTCTCCCTCCCCCACTAAGACTGCTCCATTCTCTCTCTCTCTCTCCCTCCCCCACTAAGACTGCTCCATTCTCTCTCTCTCTCTCCCTCCCCCACTAAGACTGCTCCATTCTCTCTCTCTCTCTCCCTCCCCCACTAAGACTGCTCCATTCTCTCTCTCTCTCTCCCTCCCCCACTAAGACTGCTCCATTCTCTCTCTCTCTCTCCCTCCCCCACTAAGACTGCTCCATTCTCTCTCTCTCTCTCCCTCCCCCACTAAGACTGCTCCATTCTCTCTCTCTCTCTCCCTCCCCCACTAAGACTGCTCCATTCTCTCTCTCTCTCTCCCTCCCCCACTAAGACTGCTCCATTCTCTCTCTCTCTCTCCCTCCCCCACTAAGACTGCTCCATTCTCTCTCTCTCTCTCTCTCCCCCACTAAGACTACTCCATTCTCTCTCTCTCTCTCCCTCCCCCACTAAGACCGCTCCATTCTCTCTCTCTCTCTCCCTCCCCCACTAAGACTGCTCCATTCTCTCTCTCTCTCCCCCCCCACTAAGACCGCTCCATTCTCTCTCTCTCTCTCTCTCTTCCACCAAGACTGCTCCATTCTCTCTCTCTCTCTCTCTCTCTCTCTCTCTCCCCCCAAGACTGCTCCATTCTCTCTCTCTCTCTCTTAGGACAAGCCTTCTGCTGCATCCTTTCCATCTTTCTTTCCCCTTCTCCATTCTTTCCCAAAATTATGAGATGAGGTTCTCATTTTTTCCCCCCTTAAAAGTGTTCCATGTTTTGTGTGATGATTTGGCAGAGGTGGAAAGGAAGAACAGTGCATTTTATTATGTATTTTGTACAGATTGTATAATATTTATATTATTAGAATGAATTTTAATTCAACTTATTTCATATTAATTTAAATCAATCTTGGCCTGCCAGAACATCAAAAGTTAAATATTGATTAAATTCATTTTAAATTCATTTTAAATTCATTTCACTTTAATTCAGTTGATTGGTTGATTGATTGATATTAAGTGTTACTCTAATAATCAGCACCTTAGGAACTGACCTCGGCCCCCATGAACCAAGTCACGGTTGGTTTCGGCCCGCCAGGTCATTTGAGTTGTGCAGGCCTGGTCTAGATGCATCTTCTATGCAGATGCATGCAGTCCCTCCATTCTGTAGCCAGTTGCTCAGTGTTGATGGATTCTATGGCTTCTCTCCTCATTCAAGCATGGAGAGAAGCCATTAAAAGAAGCCATTAAAAAATGCACACTGCTGGGCAAACCAGCTACAAGTGGTCGGAGTGATGAACGGCAGTGGGGCAGTCAAACAGTGGGGACAGCAGGAGAAAGAAGGGTGTTGGTGTTGGCAGGTAGAAGTTAAGTAAAAAATAAAGCCTCTAAAAAAATAAAGGGTGCCTGATGTTCATTTATTGAACACAGGCCCCTGCTGACCTTGCTATGGCCCTGCACACAAGTGTAATGTCATTATCATGCTGTGTATTTCCATGTCAACATTGACTACCATTGGTGGAGGGCAGAAAAACACAATGTGTGATGACATCACAACATGTTTAAGTAGTCATACATGTAGGGACAGGGAGATAACTCAATACAGAGGTGCTATTTCAGTAGCCACCTAATAGCACAGCGGGGAAGTAACTTGCCTAGGGAGCAAGAGGTTGCTGGTTCAAATCCCCACTGGTATGTTTCTCAGACTAAGTAGTCATACATGTGGGGACAGGGAGATAACTCAATATAGAGGTGCTATTTCAGTGGCCGCCTAATGGGAAACACCTATATCGGGCAGCAGCGATGTAGGAAGATGCTGAAAGTTGTCATCTCATACTGTGCAGGAGATGGCAATGGTAAACCACTCCTGTATTCTACCAAAGAAAACCAGATGGTTCTGTGGTCGCCAGGAGTCAATGGCACAGCTTTACTTTACTTTATTTCAGTGGCAGCCCTGTGTTGAAGATAACATGAAGTGTGGAAATTGACCAGCCTGTAGAAATTGACCAGAAGGAGCATTACTACCAGCTAAGGATAAAGCTCTTTCCTTTAGTAGTCCAACAGACAGTAGTCCAACAGTAAACCAACTTAAGGGAGGCAGAAGATAAAAAACAGCTTCCAGAGAATGGATTGAGCTGTTGTCAAAATAAAAGAGCAATTCACCGGCATTGTCTTTTGCATTACAAACTGAGTGTTGGAGTGCATAGTTTAACAAAGAATTTCACCAGGAACACTTATTAAGTAAACAATCCCCCCCACCATGGACAAAGAGGCAGTAGATCTCCTACTACACATATTCTTCATGGGTACAGTTGTACATTTACAGAAGGTGTGTTTTTTTATTGCGTACACCAGCACAAACCTAACCTCACAGTGTATGCAACATTACACTGAGCCTTTCTGGAACTGCCCCGAGCCATTTTGGAAGGGCAGTATACAAATCAAATAAATAATAATGATAATAATAATAATAATAATAAGTATTATTCTTATTCCCCCAGTGAGGCACTACCTTGGCGTGGTTGTGGGGCTTGCGTGCTCTGAGGAAGGTGAGAGCTATGCCAGAGGTCCAACCATACTGGACAGGTCTCACCAGAGGAGCCAGACAAAGAGTGCCTCTCCCATCAACAATATGGTGAGACGTAACTTTAATAAATCTATACCGGATCGGTCGTCGCCCGGGTCAACAAGGACCGCGCCAGGTGCTGGAGTCCCTGGACATCTGGTGGCAAGTGGGCAACAGGACTCAGGATCTTCAGTTGAGCAACCAGGAATGAAGACAGCAAAGTTACTGGAAGAAACGTCGCTTAACCGAAATTTTTTTTTTAAAAAATGCCAACAAGGAAATAATGATCTGCTATTACAAGTCTAGTCCAACTAGAAGAGGTTATTTAAAAAGAATGTACCAAATTTGGAAAGAGAAGCATCCAGATACAGAAATGACAGAACAAAGGCTAGCAGACCAGAGAAGATTCATAATAAGAAATAAAGTATTCACAGGAGTTGAGCTGGAAGAACTGCAAAGAGCAACACAGGCTCAAGACATGGAAGAAGAATTACCACCAACTGAAGAAGTTGCTCAGGCGCAGATGGAGGAGGTGTTGGAAATAGAGGATGCCACTGTTGCTGAACTGTTTCAAAATCAAAACCAGGCAACCACCCCTTTGCCTTCACCTCAAAAACCCAAATGCCGTTTAACAGAAAGGCAACAAGAACTAAAGCAAAAAATAACTGAACACATGAACCAAACAACCACCAGGGTTCGACTTCCAGCTCTAAAAACAGTTGCCAAAAAACAACTTGCTCAGGCATTAAAAGATGTCAATGCTGCACTTGCAGAAATAACAACCAAGAATTTGCAAGAAACAAACCAACTAATGTACAGTGCAGCAACAATAACAACACAAGAGCTCGGATATAAGATCAGTGGACCTGTAAAAAAAGAAAGTAGTACATCAACTAAATGGAAGATTAGATTAGAAAATAAAATCTCCAGGCTTAGATCAGATGCTAGTAAATTGAAAGATATGAAAGCCAAGAAGCTGAAGAATGAAAACACCAAACAGTATCTGATCCAAAAATACCACCTAGATTCAAGGAAAATAAGAGAAGTCCTGGAAATAATAAAGCAGCAAATAACTGCAGTGTCAAAGAAGATTAGCAGATATGAAGCCAGAACTACACAACACAGGCAGAATCTCCAATTCCAGTTGAATCAGAGACGTTTCTATCAAAGCATTGAAGTTGAAACTGCAAGACACCTAGAAACACCAAATAAAGAAGAAACAGTGCAATTCTGGGGAAAATTATGGGACAATCCAATAGATTATAATAAAAAAGCAGGCTGGATGAAAGAGGTCGAAAAATGTAACCAACAAATGCAAGATCTAATAATAACACCAGAATTAATCAGTGAAAGAGCAAAGAAAATTAAAAATTGGACTGCTCCAGGCGACGATGAACTGCATGGCTTTTGGCCTAAACACCTAACAAGCCTTCATAAACAACTATCAAAACAGTTCAATCACATTTTGCAAGGAGGTGATGGGAAAACTCATCTCATCTCTGGGAAAACTCATCTCATCATGAAAGACCCAGCAAAAGGTGCAGTTCCAAATAATTATAGACCGATAACCTGCCTGCCAACCATGTTCAAATTATTAAATGGAATAATAGCAGATGAAGTGATGCAACACTTATTAACTAACAAACAGCTTCCAGTTGAACAGAAAGGAAATTGCCCGAACACCAGAGGCACAAAAGACCAGCTGCTGATTGACAAAATGATTTTAGAAAATTGCAAGAGAAGAAAAACCAATCTAAGTGTTGCATGGATTGACTACAAGAAAGCCTTCGATTCATTGCCTCACACATGGATACTAAAATGTTTAGAAACAACTGGTGTCAGCAAAAACATTCAGATATTTATTTAAAAAAGCAATGAGCATGTGGAGTACACAGTTAACAATCAATGGCGAGACACTTGGACAGGTTAGCATTAGAAGAGGCATTTTCCAAGGGGACTCACTATCCCCTCTGTTGTTTGTAATCGCCATGACCCCACTTTCACAAATACTAAACAAAACAGGCCTCGGATACCAAACATCTAAAACATCCAGTCAAATCAACCATCTGCTGTACATGGACAATCTGAAGTTGTATGGAAAGTCCCAGTCAGAAATCGAATCACTGCTAAACACTGTCCGTATATTCAGTAGCAATATCGCAATGGAGTTTGGACTAGACAAGTGTGCTGCATTAATAATGAAAAGAGGGAAAATAACAAAAACAGAAGGAATAGAACTGCCCAATGGAAGCAAGATCAAGAACCTGGAAGAGAAAGAACCTTACAAATACTTGGGCATTCTCCAGGCTGATAACATCGCACACACTGAAGTTAAAAGAAAAATTGGAAGTGAATACATCAGGAGAGTTAGAAAAATCCTCAAGTCCAAACTCAATGGCGGGAACACCATACAAGCCATAAACACCTGGGCTATACCTGTTATCAGATACACTGCAGGAATAATACACTGGACCCAGGCAGAGCTAGAGACACTAGATCGTAAGACCAGGAAAATCATGACCATCAATCATGCTCTGCACCCCCGCAGTGATGTCGATAGGCTATACCTCCCTCGCAGCTCAGGTGGAAGAGTAATGCTGCAAGTCCATCAAACAGTAGAGAAGGAGAAAAGAGGCCTTGAAGAATATATCAAGGACAGTGAAGAAGATGCACTTCAAATGGTCAATAATGCGAAACTATTTAACACCAATGAAAGAAAGCAGGCCTACAAGAAAGAACAAGTCAAGAACCGAGCAGAAAAATGGAAAAATAGGCCACTGCATGGTCAATATTTGCACAATATAAGTGGGAAATCAGACATCACCAAGACCTGGCAATGGCTTAAGAATGGCAACTTGAAGAAAGAAACAGAGGGTTTAATACTGGCTGCACAAGAACAGGCACTAAGAAAGTGCAACTTAAAGCCAGTGCAACTAACTCAGGATGTTGTGTTGATGCAATAGCTGTATGCACTGTCTTTGAATGCACCGAATCACACAGGTATCATATGTCATCAGGTTCTTGCAAGTTCAACAAAAGATCTTTGCCTTGGCACTACAGGCTAGGTAAAAGAGCTTAAGGTAGGGAGACAATGCCCAACTGCCACTTATGTCTTGTTAGCTATTCCTTCTCAAGAAACTGTGAGAGAATTATGAAAATAATTAACCATGTCACTTTTTAGTTTCCTTATATAATCTCAGCAAAAACTGTGACTCAAATGCTGTCATTCTATCTACATTTACTAAGATCCTACTGAACTCGGTAGAACTTAAAACACACTGAGACCTTCATCACTAATAGTTCCACACAGACCATTTTTTAAGATGGCATTTAGTTGCTTTTGCATTCAAAATTTTCAAGGCAAAGGTTCAGTTCCAGCTCTATCATCATCCAGAAATATACTGGGGACTTTCACATGATCTTGTGGGCAGGGGGAAGGCAGAGTTAAGCCTACCTTCCCTGCAGACGATCCTGGACTGGCCCCACCCATGCCGCGCCACCACACACATGATCGTGGTGGCATCAAATGGAGGCCGGGGGAATCCCACAATGCATCATGCAATTAGTTAGGTGCATTGGGGGATTCCCCCGGAGGATGGGTGCTTTGCAAGCAACTGATGCTGACAGACGATCCTGGAGCCTGACTTAACAGAGCACTTCCTCTGTTAACCCTGACTAAAAGCTGGGCTTGAATGCTGGGTCTGGCACCGCAACCGTGCCAGGATCCACATGGATCCCAGTGGTTCTCACGGGCAGGCAAGTGCAGGCTTTGCACCCTAAGCATGGGCTTGGCTGCTCATAGGAACAGCCTCACTGTTTCTCAATATACAACAACTGGAAATAGTTGAACATTAAACCCCTTAAGCTTTCTACTTGGCTGGCTTGGAAGTAATTTTTCTCCGTCATGAGAACAAGCAGTATTTTTTTTAGCAACCTATAGTCCAACCAACAAATAGGGCATGAAAGATTATTGAAATGTCTGTTCGGGCAATCCATGGCCAGATTTATAAGGATTTTCGGTTTTATACTACCAGTACTTTCAGTCAGTTACATAACATGGGCATGTTTCATTTTGTTTTGTTCCTTTAGATTTCTGGAATCCCTCTAAATTAGGACCAGAAAGATTGAAATTCAAAATAATTTGCTTATAATAAGAAGCTCTTAATTTTTCAGTGTGGTTCCATCTGTTAGAATAACAATTCTCTTTTGAGAACAATTTCACTAACTGGGTGGTAGAATAAAAAGTCATTTTTAGCTCTATGTTTGCAAACTATGCCAGCAATCACTTGGGGTAGCCAGACTTTAGAACATGTTACCAAGACAATTTTGTATCTGTGGTTCAATGGCTGTAGAACGTTTACCCTATTATTTCCTATAAATCCTTTATATTCCCCTATGAGAAAGGTGCAAGGTGCTTTTTGGTCCACACCTCAAAAAATAGGGGTTTTTTTAACTGATAAAAGAGAAATTTACTGTAGACAGAGTGAATTTTGTCCTGATTTAAGGAAAATAACTATTGCTACAAGGAAGACAGTAAGAAGTATTTTTATTCTTACAAGGAATACCTTTTAAGCTCATATGTTAGATTATGATAAGTTTTTTTATTGCAACCTATGGCAATGTCTATAAATTTTGCTTTGTGGTCATTATTCTTCTTCTGCTTCTGTATGGCCTGTTGGCTAGAGCAATTCAATTTTATTTTAATCAAATGTTAATGATTGCATATATCTTACATAGACTCTTAAAGGGTTATCAAGAAGAAATCCCAAATATAGCACCTTTAAGCCAGTGCACACATTAATCCTGTTGAAAGATCACTTTCAACAGTTCCAGGTGGTGCCTGTCACACTATGGCATTTGTGGTGGCACTGAATCCATCGATAAGCCACTGCACAGGATTCAGCCACCACATTGATAAATTTAGTGCAGCCTCCAAATAGCAGCCTCAAAAGATAGCAATTGAGACTTGTTTCAACATTTTAAGGCAATTTTAAAGATGAATTGGCCAGTCAAAAAGAAGAGTATTGGAGTAAACCAAACCTACCAGAAATGAGACTGCCTTTGCATGATATCTATCATCGCTAGCTATAACAAATCTTCAGAGCTGGATTTGAATAGGGGAACTCCGAGACTATAAGGAATACAATATACCATTTTCTGAAGTCACCTCCAGAATCATGAAAATAATTAAGCCATTACACTTTTAGGTTTCCTTATAAAATAACAGCAAAAACAGTAAATCAAATGCTTTGATGGCTGTCATCTAACCACATTTACTAAGAAATAAATTCTACTGAACTCAGTGGAATTTACTTCTGAGTAAATGTGTTGAAGCCTCCACTATTAATTTCACACAGGCAATTCTTCATTTGGTCACTTCTGCACCCAAAAGTTTCAAGGCATTTCCATCTGCCTATATTTCTGGTTCTACCTCATAACAAAATCAAGACATGACAGGGTAAACACATGCTCCTCAAAGGACACATCACACCATACTTTCACTGCTTAAATACCACTGCATCAACATTCACATGTGTAGTCTGTTATAACCGTGGACATTTATTTAGATCAATTTATTAGATACAAGGAAATTACACTCCTATATAAGCTTTCTACAAAGATGATAGGAAAAGATCATATCTGAATATTTTGCTATTCTATATAACATCGACAAAGCTCTGCTTGCTCACACTGACAGCCTTCAGAAGGTTTTTAGTCTAACATTTTCCCCACAGTACATGAAAAAGGAATTGCATTCACACTGACTATCCCCACTGTAATGCTGGTTAATTTGTACTGGATAGTGTGTATTAAAATATTCATTAATATACAGCTCTTAAAAAGCTTTAAGGATAGAAATGGGGGGCGGGGGGATAGTTATTCAGAAGCTTTGTTTTTTTCTAGAAAAGACATAAAAGACTGTGAAAAGCAGTAAATATATATCCTTTCATTTATCTATCAACAGAAAATAGACACACAGCCTGTGAGAATACAATATTCATTTTGCTGCAGAAGAACAGACATTGCATAACAATGAGATTTGCTAATGAAATCAACCATCAACCTGGAATACATATGTATTAAACCAAGACCTCAGTGTCATTTTCTTTTTGCATCGTTTGTTCTTTCTCTGCTTTTTTTTTTTACTCTTTCAGTATTTTGTCCTCCTTTCAATTTCCCCCAGCTTCAAATATGGCACTATTGCAAAATATTGTGTACATATGATAGATACAGTGCCTTTTATTTTAACGCTTATCCCCCCCTCCCGCCGCCGTTAAATGTAGAAGCTAACTGCATAGGTTCTATCAGCATTGTTAATGTACCCTTGAAGGAAAAATCAATGGGTGCTAAGGAGACAAAGGAGGTTTATTTCTCTGGAAAACTGTTGGGAGTATTTCTCATCAAAACTGTATGCCATTAAGAATATGTCAGTGTACAAACATATACTAATATATAGAAAGATTAAGAACTAGTTTTCATTCATCCTTTTTAGTTCCATAGCAGTGATAACTACCTAGTAAATAACTATAAAATGAATTAAAATGCAGATGCATTAGCACGCAAAAAGACCACCATCTTATTTAATGTTATTAAAATAATCTGAAAGATCTTATAACACATACTGTGTATACAGTATTCTAAATATGGGGGATTGTGTGTGTATATATATATAAACCAGGTACACTGCTCTGAGCTCCTTGGAGAAGAGTGGGATATAAATGTAAGAAATAAATAATAGATAAAATATATGTAGTGGTAAACTTGAAAAATAGCATTTCAGATGTTGTTTTTTAATTACTTGCTTTAATTGTTCACAAAGGCAACAATTATTTTGCAGATATGAAAATAACGGCTCTTTAAGAAGAAGCTCTTCATTTCAATATAAAACAATGAATGTTTTAGTTTTCTGAAATATATAGCTAGAGTGCATAAAGTGGGTTTAATTAACCTGCACAACTAAGGAAATTATCAGCACATCCTTCTGTTGATGCAATTAATCCTAATTCATGGCACCAATAATTCCTGAGATCGCTGCATTGTTACTAACTAAGGGAGTAACTCACCAAGCACTGCTGCTGCTATACAACCCTAATTCATATTGACATAGCTGGCATAGGAGACCCACGTGAACCCCACTGAAATTCATAAAGGAGCACTGCTTGAGTATAATACCTGAAAATTATAATGTCCCTGTATTGGCTGTTCTTATTTTCACTGAACAATTTCCTAATTAAAATCGACACCAGCACAATGATAATGACATAAAGTAAATATGAGCTTTCTTAGAACTGTCATCCATCTAATCTTATACTTGCACAATTGTACCCTTATCCTTAGGGTACAATTCATCATACCTACTAAAACCAATGGAAATGTTCCTAGTGACTTAATGGCATGTGGCTGGCATCTTAGCATCCTGGTCCTAAATGTTTGTGTTGATGTATCTTCTTTCAGTATCAGCATAACATGATGTTTTGCTATGTTTGAGGTACAGCATTTGCTTGCTGCACAATTCCTAAGCACTCATGTATTGGTACACCACATTTTAGAAATAGATTAGAAGTATATTTCATCTATTCTTAATTATCACCATCACAAATATGATATATCACTTTTCAACAACAACAACCAAAACCACACACACACAGTTTAAATCTAGGGATCTGGTTCAGTGCCAAGCCGGTTCAGATGAAGTCCGAACCGGTTTGGCACTATGGGGAATGTGAGCAGTATCTTTAAGAAAAAAGGATCTTTAAGAGAGCAGGTCCTTACCTGCTCTCCACTGCCACATGCAGGTTCCTGCTGTGGCATCCACTACGCTCATGGTGTCCGTGCATGTGTGGTCGCTATTTTTGTGGTCAGCAACACCATGAAGGTAAGGACGTGCTCTCCTTTTTCTTAAAGATCCCACTTGTCCTCCCACTCCTGTGGCACCAAACCAATGCACAAACCTTGGTCCATGCACATACCTTTTTACTTCTATATCAACATGTCACTTGAATGTCTAGATATGGAACTGCCTTGATAACTAAAGTAAAGTAAAAGTAAAGTTGTGCCATCGAATCGGTGTTGACTCCTGGCGACCACAGAGCCATATGGTTTTCTTTGGTAGAATACAGGAGGGGGTAACCATTGCCATCTCCCACGCAGTATGAGATGATGCCTTTCAGCATCCTCCTATATCACGACTGCTCGATATGGGTGTTTCCCATAGTCTGGGAAACATACCAGCAGGGATTCAAACCGGCAACCTCTTGCTCCCTACGCAAGTTACTTTCCCACTGCGCCATTAGGTGGCTGCCTTGATAACTACAGAATAATATTTAATTCCAGCAGAACGGAAGATGAACTTTGAATATCTGAATGTTTTCTCAAAATATGAAGAATATAACAGTATTAAGAGGTTAAAATTATACAAGAAAAAACAAGATTCAATAGACAAATTTCACATGAAGATCTGAAGACAATGGCCAAAGAACCATGAAACTAGGTCTGTGAATCCAAATGAGCGTTACACTTCTTTTCTCTAACAATGATCTCCGACATATGACAAACTCCTTCTGAAATTCAAAGGAGACATGGTATGCTGTTCAAAATTTTAAAAAATACACTACACTGCCTTAGCATAAGCCTAAAAGAAGGTTGTTAAACCATTGACAATACAATTGAAGGATTCTCCACACATGGTTACCTTTACAGTACTTTCAACTGGTTCCAAACTTACATTCATTCTTGCCTAGCACTAGTTGATGATCTCACTTCTTGCAATGCAACCCACATGGAAGTGGATCCAAGGCCTTTGGGCCTCCACAAGTTCAGCAAGTATATGCTTTTAAAGCTTGCTCGACTTCCATTGGTCAGCAAACTATCATTCAAGCATATATCAGAGAAGAACTCAATAAAAGACCTTTAATGCCACCATGTTCTATATCACTCAGAAGTCAATCCTGCATTCCTTATGTGTCCAAACATTCCTAAGTGTAGACACATAATGCTCGGAAGTTCAAGGATCTTTCATGTCAGAACTGTTTCTGTCATTTTTCAATTCCCCTTTTTCACTCTCAAGTTTGAAGTTCCCTGGCAGCTGATAAGAAGCTTCCCAATTTCTACTGTGAAAGAGGGATGTGCACAAATGCCAGACCGGTCTAGAGGTCCAGCAGTTTGGCCGGTTCAGCGGCGGGTTACCTTCAAGCAGCAGGGAGGATGCTCTTATCCCCCCAGTCACATTTTCCCTGCTGGCACTGTGCCCAAAACTGCTAGCACAGGACAGCAGTAAACCCTCTTGCCACCTTGGTCAGCGTCAGACTGGAAGTGGCCGATGGACGTGTGCGCACCAACCATTTCCAATCTGACACTGACTGGGGTGGCAAGAGGGTTCACTGCCGCCCTGCACCAGCGATTTTGGGCACAGTGCCAGCGGGGTAAACACGGGGTGTGTGTGTTAAGAGCACCCTCCCTGCTCCTTAAAGGTAATCCCTCTGCCGCCGAAGCAACCATCTGCCAGTTCGTGCACATTCCTACTGTGAAGTCAGCCCCCTCTTAATGCTAATGGAAATGTTATGTATATCTTTATCTATATAGATATAGATATGAGAGAGAGACAAATCTGAGTCACAATTTTCAAATAATTCCCTGGATTCTGTTTTTTCTCCCCCACTGCCAGCACTCAGTTCATATTATACTTACTAAGGAACTGAACAGGGACAGACACAGTTAAATCTTCTGGGCTCACTTTCCCGAGCAAAGACTACAACCTCAAGGATTTGAAAGAAAACAGATTTTAATGCAACAACCTTGACCCTGGAAAGCCTGGGGTCACTTTCCTTAGTGATGAACTGTGATTGCCTTCTATAATTCTAACAATTGTCAAGTGGGATAAAGAGAAGCACCAGCAGGTTATAGTTGTGAAATGCCTGCAATTTTAATTTTAACAATTATTTATTGCTCTGCAATGTAGGTCAACTGTCCAATTGAACATCCTTTACATGATGGTATATGCTCTTACAGCCATAGACCGCTCCCATTGGCATCAATACTTCCACCACCGATTAAAGGTCAGTGGTCAGCTTTTAGAATTACAGGAGTGAGTGATATTAGTTCAAGAGACTGTTACCTGAGGAAAGAAAGGTTCTAAATTAGCTAGTCAGAGAATGCTTAACAACTATATGAACTAAATGTACACAAATATTTGCGGAATTAATAACATATTTTTCGAATACACTAAACTTCCACGAAACAATGAGTTAGAAGTACAGAGCATGTTAAACAACCAAAATATGAATAATTATGAATAATGCCTCAGTCCTATGAGGTGGATTCCAGATGATTTGAAACTATTAAGAAACAATCCTGAAACCACTTACCTTTAAGTGAATGGGACAACTCCAAACTATGTGATTTGAAAATAGTATCCCTGTAGGCAAGCTTCCTTTTAAATTGGTTACAAAGCATTTTAGAAAAACATTGTGTGCACAAAACCAAATCAGAACCTTTTGAAAACAATCACAAAAGCTCAATACACAAATTTATCTGCATTAGCAGCCTGCATTCACATTTTCCAGATGAAGGAGGCAGCATCCTCAGTACATGATTAAATAATTCTAAGTGCTTCCTTGAATGAAGCCTCCCTCATACAAGGTGACTACCACAAAGTAATAACTCTGCTTGAGAGTATATATGGAGGATTAAACATTAGCTGTTTCATTCTCCTATTCTAGGCTTGGCACTCAGCTCTGATCTAGAATAATATAATCCATTATGCTGTAACACACACGGCTTATCAAAGGATGACTAAAAAGTTCTGAGAATGTTCACAGTGCTGCGATTTAAACAGTCCCTGCCGGTCATAGGCATGTATTTATTTATTACTCGGGCTCCTACGTATCTACTTTTCTCTCCTCTCCTGTGGGTATTCAGAGGCAATGCTAGCTTTAGGGCCTAGCACAATCTCATCCATTTGAAACTGTTGTGCCTTTTAATTCTAATCATGCGGATACCAAGCTAAAAACATTTATAGCCCTCCCCCCTTCAGAAATGCAGGCACACTTAAAAGCCATTGTTTTAAACATTTAGGTAATAAAACAGGCTTATGTTTCTTTTATAATGAAACAGTTCAATCTGTCCTGAATTATGATGACTACTATTTATCTGCTTTTAAGAAATAAAAGCAGAGGACAATTTATTAAGCAAGAGCATAACTCTGGAAGGTCACAGCCTGTGAGTTGAGCTGCTAGCAAAAACATCTCTGATGCTCCAGAGCTGCCATTTTTCTTCCTTGACAAAGACTCCATCTGCCACAGAGCCATTTACAGCCTCAGAGTCAGAATATCAATGATTTCCAACCATTCTGCAAGTCTGCTTTCACCTTGACATCACCTCTGTAATACATCTAAAACAGATGATACATACACCCCCCCTCTGCAGGCTCCACGCCCATGCTTTATGTAGTGGATGGGCATTTAAGCCACTTTCTGATGAACCCATTTTTTATCCTTGCCAAATTGGAAAAGGGAAAGTTTAAAATGGCAACATTTTCTGCATTGTTTTGAATTACATGCCTTCAGTGAGTTACAACTGTATAACTTGAAAATGCAGGGACAAACATTATTAGGTATTTTCAAATATCAATCAATTAATCTATCAGTATTTTCAAATACTAAAGGCAACATATATTAAAAGGGCTTCAAGTGTGCCAAAGCCTATTGATACATTTAGGCATTTCTGCACAAAGTTTGGAAAGATGAGACAAGGGTCTAATGTGCCAGTATAGTACTGTACACATGAGCCTTGTAAGTCGGGGAACAGGCTGCACTTATTATTCAGTAGTCTGCTGGAGAAACAGGGGATCAGACCAGGTGATGCACTCCACACGGAGGAGAGAAGGACAAAACCATGATCAATGAGTTACTTTGACTCAGCTTAATACTTTTTGCAACGAAAAGTTGAACTGGGATGATGGGAAGAGCCCATGCAGATTTACCTCTACCCGAGTATAGCTCTCTCTCACTGGTATCATTGCATGCTAATTACTGTGGTATTCCTATGACAGTGAACAGGTCAATTCAAAAGATATCGGCACAGCAAATATGAAGGAAGAGGAGCTGCATCAAGAGAGTGCCTGTCAGGATGTCCTCCACAAACGTCCTGACGCCCTCCCAGCACACCTCTTGATCATGTGTGAGAGTTATTCATCAGAAACAAGCATTTGTAGTGTGTATTTAGGGGCACTCTTGGTGTGGCACCTCCTTCTTTACGTGTGCTGGGCCACTATCATTTGAACCAGCCCACTGTCCTCTTAAAAAGAAAATAGAGCCATGGCTTGTCCCATATACGTTGCTGTCCAAAAGTTGAAGCAGCAGGCCTCAGGTAATGATGTCACACTTTCCAAATGTCAATGCAGGTTCCACTACACCAGGGATCCCCAGCCTTGGGTCCCCAGCTGCTGTAAGTCTACAGTTCCCATCGCCACACCCTATAGTGGGCTTTGGCAACATCTGGGGCCCCCAAGGTGGGAACCCTTGCACAACACTATTGTGCAGTGTGAGTAAGTCTATAGCCTGGCTGGTTTGGCAGAAGCTTTTAGCAATCCCTGCTGTCTTATGAAAGCCTCTTGCCTACATGCTCCCGTATTCATTGTTTTACTATTGCTTAAAAAGGTAGCTGGTTTTAAATGTGACTAATAAATATGTAATCCACTTGTCTTCTGGTTTCAGGGCATACAGCTTGTGCACTTTCAATTAGGAACCCACATTTTTTAAAATACTAAATGGAGATTAATACAAATAAAGAATTAATCCAAAAAGGAGAGCTTCAGAAAGCAAGTGTATGTATGGAGGAGCTCCAGATTAAAAAGGGAATCGCAAGAACCAATGATGTAGCACTGGAGTTTCAAGCAAAAGCTGAGAAAACATAACGTTCCGAGTCCATGTATTCAAGGCAAACGGATCTTTACAACTGAAGATGTATTTCTGTTTCACAAGCTATCAAACCCTGCAGCTAAATCATGATATAGAAATCCTGGACTACCAATTCACACTCCAGATGAGAGATCACCTACTTGAATGTTTCTCACAGAAAACTAGCAGGTCAGGGAAAGGGTCCTAACTTAGCCTTCTTAATACTTTATGCTAATTTTCAGTGTTTAATACTTTATGCTAATTTTCAAAAAGGAATTCAACCACACAGTTTCCCCACCTGGAAGTTTTTTCACACAGGGCTTTTAAAGCCCTTTAGCTCACATCTCCTCCAGAATGGAGGGAGGATGTGTTCATTTATCAGGAAGATTACCTATGTGAAACAGGATGCTGGACTTGATGGGCCTTGGGTTTGATCCAGCAGGGCTGTTCTTATGTAGTCCAAGTCTCTGTGGGCTATCAGGAAGCACTTCACACACAATTTGGGTTTTTCACCGCATGTTAGAGTGCAGTGCGATGTATATATGGGGTAAAAAAAAAATCCACTTTGTGTGTTTTGGTTTTGGGACAACTTTGAGTTTGCAGGAAAGCCTTGCAGAAAACTCAGGGTAAAGCCTGCTGTGTGGAGAATTCCCTGTAGTCTGAAAATCCCAGGAACTGTGCATTCGTATATCATCTCTGAGATAGGGTCAAATCAAAGCAGCTCAAATCTTTTATTTCTAATGCTAAATATCAATAATTAGAATCACAATATTTGGTAACTAGGACAAGCAGAAGGTAGATTGGGGTATACAGGTAAATCTCTGGGCACTCTGTTGTAGATAGGCAAGGGTTTCTAAGTCCCAATCATTTAACAATAGCAAAAGAAAACCCAACATTTTTTTCTCCCTTAAATTATTCACTCCCTTGAAACAATGGCATCTTTAGGGAGTGTATTTTTGGGAGAATTCTAGACTGAGAGCTCATACTAGACTGTGAGCTCAGTTCTGATACTGCCATCTTTAATTCTGTGCCCACCAGATTCTCCTTCTTGTCTCTCCTAAGTGGTAAAGGAAACCATAAAGATACTATCACGAACAGCACCCTAAATGCTCATGTTGGTTGCCAACGTGTACACAGAAGAATACACCAGTGCAAATACAGCAATATGCTCAACCAGACATATCTAATAGCAACTACACTTGCTATGAGAAGTTACAGGGTTGTGTGGATTTATCTAGCTTTGGGGAGGCCAAAAGGTCATTTCAGTTCACCCAATTATTTCCTTTGTTGGAGCAGGCTTAACAGCGGGCTTACTGCGAGTTTACTAGGAAGCTTTACTGCGAACTTGAAGTTGTCCCAAAAATCCAACACAAATAGTGGATTTTTTTTTTACCCCGGATATAAATCAGGCTACACTCTAACACGCAGTGAAAAACCTGAATTGTGTGTAAACTGCTCCCCGATAACTCACAGGGACTTCGGAGTAAATCTGGCTGATATGTGGATGCACCCCCTCCATTCTGGAGGAGATGCAAGTTAAAGGTTTTTAAAAGCCTCATGTGAAAAACTTCCTGCAGAGAGCAAGAGTGACTGATCCTAAGCATTGTGATCCCAACACTCAACTCAACTGTAAAGGTAAAGTCTGCCGTCGAGTCGCTGTCGACTCCGGGCGACCACAGAGCCCTGTGGTTGTCTTTGGTAGAATACAGGAGGGGTTTACCATTGCCATCTCCCACGCAGTATGAGATGATGTCTTTTAGCATCTTCCTATATTGCTGCTGCCTAATATAGGTGTTTCCCATAGTCTGGGAAACATTCTCATGGTCTGGAAAATCAACTGTAACTATGCCAAAATGTGTATAGCTGAAATCAATGCATAATCTTGCTCTGTCTACTTCTGCCTCTATCTCCCTCCCCTCCTTAGGCAGATTGTATGGCATAAGTTCAATGGAGCACAGACTTGTCCTCTTATCCTTTTAAAATCACCTTGCACATTGATACATTTAGATGATGCTGATGATGATTAGTCGGATTCAGTGAAGCACAAGTGGAGTTCCACTTGTGTAATGGGATTTTCTCACTCTCTACGGTTCTGCAGGAGACAGTCTCTGACAATCCACTCTTGAGGGCCAGAGCTTCAGGACAGTGTATTATGGACTGCTAAGGAGGACTACAGCAGGCTGGGGGGAATTGGCAGAAAGTGGGAAGGTGCCTTGATCAAGCAGAAGTGTCTTTCCAAGACACTTGTTTGTACAACATGATAAGAATAATTCCATGCCACCAGCACTGATAAGACTAATTATCAGCACATGATAAGAATAATTCCATGCCACCAGCACTCTCAGATTATGCCACCAAATCATCTAGTGGTGGCAGTGGAGTTCCTAGCTCAAGTGGGTGGGGGGAAAAGAGGTGCGCCCCATCAAGGCAAGCAGGGGAAAATGAACAGTGTGCCCCAGTGGGGCAAGGGCAGTAAACAGCAGGGTGGAGCTGATGATGACCCAGCACTTGCCAAATCCTGCAACCCCCCTCACACCTGACTCTCCCTGACTCAAATAAGGGCTGGTCCTGTTGATCCTCCATCTTTGGTGGGTGGAAGTGAGGGGAGCAAACTGGAGCTGTGGTAAAGACTTGATCCAAATTCGGACGCCCACTGAAGCTTTTCTCTTGTGGCTTATAGCAACTTTAGAGGGATCATTTTCATCAGGACCTTGTAGAGGAGAGCTGGCCTTGTGGTAGCAAATTGACTTGTCCCTTAAGCTAAGCAGGGTCTGCACTGGTTGCATGTGTATGGAAAACTTGATGTGTGAGCACTGTAAGGTATTCCCCTCAGGGGATGAAGCCGCTCTGGGAAGAGCAGAAGATTTCAAGTTCCCTCTCTGGCTTCTCCAAGATAGGACTGAGAGAGATTCCTGCCTGCAACCTTGGAGAAGCCACTGCCAGTCTGTGAAGACAATACCGAGCAAGATAGACCAATGGCCTGACTCAGAATATGGCAGCTTCCTATGTTCCTATGTGCACATGAAACAATCCTGATCAACCCCTCTTTCTCCATGGCTGCTTTTTAATTTAGTCTTCCACAGCCACTATTTAATTCTGAATTTAAAAACAAACAAACCAGGAAACAGAAGGCCATACTATGAATTTAATGTAATGTATAGTTTGTCTGTAAATTAGGCTGCTGAAATGAAGAAAGCTTAGAGAAAACTCAAGAGTGGACTGTTGTGCAAACAGAGTATGAGTTCAGTTCTGGTACTGACAACAAACCTGAATCTTAATTCTAAGCATTTGTCTTGCCCATGACAAGAAAATGGAAAGGGGTAAAAAGGAAGAGGTAACTCAAATGCAGATTTACAGGCAATCTTCCATTTTGCATCTGGTTCTGCCTCACCTTTCATCTGCCTTCCAGTTGGTGGACTTCAAGGTTCCAGTAAAAAACAAGGTAGATTCCACAAGCTGGCAATTTGCCCACCACTGTATAATAAACCCCTGCAGCTACAAAATAGAAGCTATTCTTACTACAGAATAAATTATCACCAATCTCACCTTGTGTTTTCACAAGACTCTGGACGGTACCAATGTTACCTTGACAAATACAGATTCTCAAACCCAGGTTTAGCAGAGGTAAGGTAACATGAATGCACAGCCAGAGACTTGCCTCTGTTCAGGTATTATGGTTTGGGTGCAAATATAATCTCTCTTTAACAAGAACATTCAGTGTGTAATTTATATGACTATCTGCAAACAGAAGAACTATAATGATTTCTTTCAGAACTCAAACACCAGTTGTTTGATTCAAAAATATAACAGAAAGAGCATTCCACTTAGTGTCTGAACAAATTAACTTTAAAAGACATCTTCCACTTTTATAAATCTGTTTAACATATTTATCCCTCAAACAAGCTTTACAAACTTTGTTACCAGCTACAGCTTTGGAAGACTTCAGCACTTCCTAAGTAACAGTCACTAACAGAAAATTTCAAGGTTTTGTTCAAAGATATCACTGCCGTTAAACTAATAAAACCAGCTGGTCACAATAATAAAATGATACTACAGAAAAATCAGTTTACATCTGAATCCTTCCAATTGCCATCTGTACAGTAAAGCTTAATAAACTACTTATTCCTAACAGATGCTAATTATCAGCTGACAATATGCAATCAAAATCTGTTCTTTAACCCTTTTAAGGAAATGGACACTAAGTCTAGCTATTAACACTAGTACTATTACCAACCAATTTGGGATTACTTGTGGTATTAGAATTATTAATCAGCATGCAGACTAGTGCTGCCCTTGCATTAGAACGTTGCCTGCACACAACTATTTTCCCTAAGCCATCCTTCCCTCTGCTGCCCCTGGTCCCCGCACACCAAATGCCTATGAGGGCTGGAGGACCCTCAGGGACATGCATTATATGAGCAGTAGAGAGAAGGGGAGACTGGGGAACAGACTTGTGCATGGCCAGTGTTAGTCTGGATGCTGGTCATTTTTAAAATCATTATTTTGGAATTGCTTGCTCACCAGTCAGAAATACTATAAAAAACACATATGCAAACTATTATTCTTGTGCACATCTACACTACTATCCTAAACACATTTACCATATTTATCTGAATAAAAGGTGAGTATGGATGCAAAATGATGCCTTAAAACAGGCCTGCTCAATGTTGGTCCTCCTGCAGATGCTGGCCTACAATTCCCATAATCTCTGTGGCTAGGGTTTATGGGAACTGCTTGACTAACAAGCAGAAGGTTGCCAGTTTGAATCCCCGCTGGTATGAAACACCTATTTCGGGCAGCAGCGATATAGGAAGATGCTGAAAGCCATCATCTCAGACGGTGTGGGAGGAAGCAATGGTAAACCCCTCATGTATTCTACCAAAGACAACCACAGGGTTCTGTGGACACCAGGAGTCAAAATCGACTTGACGTACACTTTACCTTAGTCCAAAAACAGCTGGGGGGGGGCTTAGTTGAGCAGGCCTGCCTTAAAAGATAGAGGCTAAATGCAGGTACAGGTTAAATCTCTATTTACCCAAAAGAGAGATAAATCTGAACCTAAGATGATCCCCTTATATTTAACAGGAAATAATTGGGGAGAAACCTCACCTTAGATTAGGGTAAATACAGTATATGGAAGTTTACTTCACTGACCAACAGACTACCTCCAGGTACATATAATGAAAACTATCACTTTAGATTTAATATTTTATTTCTTTAAAAGCCTTTTGTATTAGATTTTATCCATATACAGTTCAGATACATAATACAATAAACAAGTTTTTGGAATAACCTAAATGTATGAAAGTATTTCATATAGCTTGCTGTCCCAGTATCTAATAAACAGAACCAATGTTTCTCAAAAATCTTTGTTTTTTGTCTTCTTTTTTCACTCTTACATTGTTGGTTGGTTGGTTGGTTGCCTGGAAACTTATTGGTAGCCAGTGCAGCTCTTTTAGTATAGGAGTGATATGGTTTCTCCAAAATGACCCGGAGACCAACCTGGCTGCTGCATTCTGTACCAACTTCAGTATTTGGACTATGTTCAAAGGTAGCTCAATATAGAGCATGTTGCAGTAGTCTGAGGTTGGTTCTGAGGTTGTTTACATCAAGAAACAGACGCAGCTGGAATATCAGCCAAAACTGGTAGAAAGCACCTCTGGCCACTGCCTCAACCTGAGACACCAGGGAGAGCTTTGGATACAGAAGCACTCCCAGACTGCACATCTGTTCCTTCTGGGGAAGTGTGACCCCATCTACAACACGTAGTTCAAAATTCCAACCCCACACAATAAGTATCTCAGTCTCATTTTGATTCAGTCTCAGTTTGTTATCCCTCATCCAGTCCATCACAGTCTCTAGACAGACATTTAGGGACATTATGCCTTCACCTGATGATGCTGACATGGAGAAAAGGATTTGGGTATCATAAGCATACTGATTAACACCCTGCACCAAATCTTCTGATGATCTCTCCCAGCAGTTTCATGTAGATATTAAAGAGCACTGGAGACAGTATGGAGCCCCGCTGTTATTTATACATAACAGCATAAATCAAACAGTGGCAGACACTTTATATACCAAAATTGTTTTTTGCATATGCAGTGGGGAAGGGAGGGGGGTTTGGCAACTACATCTTCCCTCTGCAGTCCACTTTCTCTTCTCAAAATAAGTTCCTGAGTGTCATGGGATCATATTTTGGGGAGACACAGAGGGTTGCAGAAGGAAGAGGGAGAATTGCCGAAAATCACCCCTGCCCCACTGCACATGTGAAATCTTATTGGCATGCACAGCATTAGTCTGGATGTCAACCATCATATGTTCTAATTCCTTTTTAGTTGAAATCTTGTTTCTCTTCCAGTATATTGCATGAAGTATCCTTCCAGAAGTAACCACAAAAAATAGTTTTAATCTTTTATCTTTTAAAAATGTAAAGCTTAGGTGTAAGGGAAGAAGAAAGTAACAGGATCTAAAACATTCATGAATACTGTACACTATGTGAGAATAGCTTTATTCTCCATTGCCAGTTTTCTCCTTAGAGCTAATCTGTATTCCTCAGTCACACAATGCAGATTTTGCTTAATCTTTACTGCTGATTTGTCAGCAAATGAGTCTCTGAATTACAAACACCAAGCAACTCCATATTCATTTGCAGTACTTCAACCTTAATATTTGTCTCTTTTTAATCTACATGTATGTTTTGCAAAACTACTTTCCTTTAAAAATAATCTTGAGATGTGTAATTACTTCCTGCCTTCCATTTTAAACAGTTTTGCTTATTGCAAACACTTAAAACGGTGTGTAGAGATCTTATTCTTTTCAGTTTCTCAGTTATAATTATTGTTATTATATAGAAGCAAAGGTTTAATTAAATCTGCAGGTGCTGTGCACATATAAAGTGGTGAGTTTTTCTCTCTCTTCCCTCCCCCCGAACTATCTGTAGGGGGGGAAGAACTGTGTTTTCATATTTCTTGATATTAAACCAAAATTCAAGGTTTCATGCTGGGTCTGAAAACACACTATAACCAGAATAACATGAATCATCTCCCTTAAGTGAGGGAAGAGAAACCATAATTTGGGGTGTTTACATGAGTAGATTCCTGACTAATTAGAAAAATTCTAGAAGGCCTTACCTCAGTCAACTTTGCAATAAAATAATTAAAATTTAAGACTGAAAGATATTTCAACAACCACACCTGACTTTCAAAGTATCAAAGAAAGGGAGAGGGAGGAAGAGAGAACTGTACTTGCTATATGTATTTATATGTAATTTTCAAAATAATATATTGTCAAGTTAGGAGCAGGCAATACATAACAATGTTGTTATGTTTTTATGAGGGCATGCTGTTAAGATTTGATTGAATAATTATTTCATTTATAGTCAGAGGTTGCACTGAGATCAGCCACTTCCACACATGCAAGGAAGGATGTTTGTGTTTCAGAGCAGCAGGAATCAGGGAGAATGAAATGTTAGAGGGGCAAAACGGAGCATGGAATAAGGGGCCATATCAGTTATTCTTCATCCTCTGCACTGCTTGAATGGATGGCTGAAAGAGTCATCCTGAAGAAGCTGAATAACAAGAGGGTTTGGCGGGTTTTTCCCTCCCAAAGTGTAGAAGTCAACATAACTAAACACAGAGGCCAACATCCAGACTAATGAAGCATGCCCACAGCACGCTGCATTCCAGACAAAACCAGTGCAGGCACTTGTGCGGGAGGGAATTTTGCTGATCTCCCTACCCTCTGAAGTAATCTATGCCTCCCCAAAATATGTCCCTGAGAATCACACAGCCTTCAGGGACATATGTTTGGGTAGCCCAAAGCAGAAATTCACTTCCCATGCAAAACCAGGTAAAATTACCTCCCCACCACAACTGAGTGCTCACACTGCTTTAGTGTGGAACACAGTGCATGCATTTCATTAGTCTGTTTTTCAGACAACATATTGATAGTGAAGCAACGTCTTCTGCTGGACTTCAAAACAATCTGGAGTGAACATAACAGAAAACAGCAGGACTCATCAGGGGTGAAGGAAAACTGGATAACTGGAATCTTGAGCTGACATATGTAGGATGTAACTTATATATATTTGACTCTAGGCAAACACTCATGGACATGTAAATTTGATTATCTTGTGCAGTTAGATGCCAATCCAATTTAAACCTAACATTCTTGAACTACACTATGGCTACTTTGAGCCGCAATAGTCCCTGCCTGTCTACAGAGCAGAGGGATTACATTTGTAGATCACCTGGGTGAACTCAAATGGGGGCAGGGCAATGCAAGCGCAGAGTTCTCATGCCATACCATTCCTGCTCTTAGTGAACAGCTTCCTTTCACTCACTTCTAGCAAATAACAAAAACCAAACTGAAGCAGGCATGTGCAAAACTCCTGTGCAGGTACTCAGCACCAACAGAAACTGAAATAAAGATTATTATAATCTTGCGATACCATAGTGCAGACTCACACATTTGGAGATCTAAAATACAATAATCATGTATTGTTGCTTCTCAGGTGCTTGGCAAGCTTCCTGTTTTGCAATCCAGGCAGGCAACAAAAACAGGTTTACTGAGACCCTGGCTGGTGGATTTTATTAATCTTGGACTTGTTAGATTACAAATTTGTGCAGGGCTGCAATAGGGGTTTAATCTTTCCCATTCCCTGGTTGTTCAAAACTATGATGTTCAAATGTGGAAACAAGCTAATAGTAGTAATCATGGGCATTCCCTGAGGATAGGCCACATTTATTTTTAGAAAATAAATCCCTTTCCACTAGATCAGGGATTCTCAATGTTGGGTCCCCAGATTATTGGACTTCAACTCCCATAATCCCCAACCAAAGGCCTCTGGACCTGGGGATTATGGGAGTTGAAGTCCAATAACATCTGGGGACCCAACGTTGAGAATCCCTGCACTAGATAGTCTGTTCAGGAAAGACATACTTTGGTAAGAACTATTAAAACTCAACAAGTAGCAGATATTGTCCTGTTCAGTACAAGCAAGTTTCAGTGTCTGCCATCTATGGTAAAACTGTAGTTCTTCTTTCCTAAAACCAGATGCTCTCTTCCTCATTTTTTTGTGTGAACTCATCATTATAATCCCCCTTCACGACCTGCCTGGTTCTGCGCTTTCTGTAGTTGCTTCAAACTTACATGTAGCAGGTTATCTTGTCACTTTCCTCCTGTTTTGCTGTCACATCATGGGCACCCTGCTATGCAATGTATTCACTATGAAATTGTTCTTTTGACCTTTAAATCACTTGTTCCCTCCTATTTAATAGATTTGCTCTCTCCATATGAACCTGGCTGTTCTCCGAAATCAGCAGATGCTGGTCCCTTTCCCATTTCTAAATATTTGTAAGGTTGCATAGAGAGGTTTTAATAGCTTCACATGCTGCTGTGGAACATGCTGTCAGTTATAAGAGGAAACTGTTCCCAACTTGTGGGCCTTTTAAATCTAACCTTAAAATGATTTCTTTTAGTCAGCATTTCTAAAATGATTGTTTTAGCAATTTTTCTGTGCTACCAGATCTAATTTTAACTTTACTGATTGTAAAGCACCCCTGGGATGTAGGCATGAAGGTCGCTACTGAAATACAAGATTGCACAGTATCGTAAAATATTCAGCTTGCACTGAATAAGGAAGCTAAGTGTTACCCAACATAATGTTGCCTGATGCCCAGTTAAAACACAGCAGCACCAAATAAAATGCCTACCTTTATCTTTGACTACCAAAGACAGAGAACTAACTAATTTCCAATCTAAGGGGGTATAACATAATCTCAAACTTCTTTCTGGAAATAATCGACTGTTTCTGATAATCAAAAGTAATGAAAAGATACACAGCTGAAAGTGCCATCTATATACTCAACCCTCATAGACCTGGTAACTGGCAAACTTTATATAGTTTTCAAGAGTATGTTTGATACATTATATGCTGGGATTCAAGGAATTGTGTGACACTGGGTCTTTGGACTTGGGTTTCTCAAACAGTCATCACCTTTCACATAGCAAGCAATGTTTGAAACTGAGGCAACTTTTCAGAAGCAGTTTGTGATATGACATAGGGATTTGCTGTTTCTGAGGCTGCCAACTTTTATTAACCATTCCAACTCAATTTTCTTTAACAAGAAAATTAACAAATTAAAAATTATCATCATTAGGTCTGGACAATATATATCTGAGAGCTATTAAAGAAATCAAATGTTAAATTGTTGAACTACTATCAAATACACTCAACATAACATTAAAACTGGCCTTCTTATCAGAGGAATGAAGACTGCCAACATAATGCCATTTTTTAAAAAAGGATCCAGGGAAGAGACAGGACATTACAACTCATTTGCCTAATGTCTGCCCAGTTAAATTGGCAAAGTCTAGATATTAAACATACTGAAGAACAAGCCTTGCTGGGAAAGAATCAGCATAGCTTCTGCAGTCATTGAGAGTTAGACTTCTTTGAGAGTGAAAACAAACACATGAGGCATGGTATCTTCCAGAAAGCTTTTTATAAAGTCTTTCAACAAAGACTCCTGAGTAAACTTAGCAGTAACTTGAAAAGAGGACAGATTATCTAATGGTTATGTAATTGCTTACCAAACAAGAAAAAGCATAGGAATAAACTGACACTTCTCACAACAGAAGAATGAACATAGTGAGGCCTTCAAGGACCTGTACTGGGACTGGTGCTATTTAGCATTTATAAGTTGAGCAATGTAGTAGCCATGTTTGTGGATGACACCAAATAATTCATGAGAGTGAAAACCCAAGCAAGCTACAAAGAGCTTTAAAAGACTCTCAACGAACTGGGCTGCAAATTAGCCAATCAAATTCACTGTAAGTAAATGTAAAGTGATACAAATTGGGATGAAAGTTCTAAATTTCAGGAGGGGAGGGGAGATGTGATTTTTGCTTCTTTTCCCTACCCACAAAAGCACTTTTCATTGCCAGAAATATGTCTCTGAGGGTGAGGGCTGCGCAGCTCGTTTACCGTGTCCTTGCAAGGGCAGGTCTCTTGCTCCACCCTCCTAACCATGTCAGCCACTGTATTTGAAACATGGCATGAGATTCAGTAGAGGGTCCCCTCAATGCAAATATGAAAGAAAAGGACTTCACTGCTTGTGGAGATCTCTCTCTCTCTCTCTCTCTCTCTATATATATATATATATCTTGATTGTAGCCATTATTTCCAATTAAGACCCATTAATTTCAGTGGCTGACATCCTAACAAAGCGCTTCCAGGAGGACATTACATGAGAATGAAGCTGCTGTGCTAGCTACTTATGCGAAGTCTGGAGCTTGTATTCCTGAATAGTGTTGTGCAATTGCAAGCATTCTTACACAACCTGAAGCACAATCTCTCGTTTTAAAGGGAACTTTTGCACAAGAGCATTATAGTGCAAGAGCACAACAGTACCATTCTGCCAGAAAAAACCCAAAACCCCTTTATAGCACAACTATGCAATCTCCTTGTGCTAGTACAACTCTGTCACACAAATGCTTTGTTAGGATGTCAGCCAGTAAGACTTGCTTCCACATTCTTTATTTCCACCAACAGTTTTCATTCAGATAAACATGACTTCTGGATGAGAATGATGAAGTATCTTGTTAATTCCCACCAATGGCTGGGAACTGAATTATTGAATTTTACAAACAGCAAATGCAGCAAATGAGCCATAATAATGATAATATCAAACAGTACCTAGGGTATAATTTCACTTAGAAATAAGACCACCATTCTCCTCTGTAACAATACTAAAAGGTAAAAAGAGACTTGATAGGCACTAAGGTACAGACATTATTGCTGCAATCCAGCTAGGATGATCCATAAATTGGAACAGATTTCTGTGCACAAACTGCCCTTCTAGCTTTTCCCCTGTGGGGTGGCGCTGTGACAGGAGGAACCCTTCAGTCAGCACAATATCCAAAAATGCCATTTCTATCAAGGCTGATCATTAGGGAATTTCAGTAACGTTTTCCAGGCCCACATCACCATTCTCCATATTATATATGGGGCACAGATTTTGGACAAACTCTCATCTTTCTTAAATTTCCATGTCTCCACTGAATATTTAAGCCCTTTTAACAACCTACATTGGGCTTAGCTGCGCTTGTCTTCTCCCTCATTTTCTCCTCTCCAAATAATTTGCCCTGAAGCTCTTTTTCTTTAGAAAGAAGCCTGTCATTGGGGGTTTGTTACGTGCATTTGCACTGAACATGAGGACTGGACACATGTTACATGTGTGTAGTTGATACATTTAGAGAGGTAAAGGGGTCATGCCCATTGTCTCTGCCCACCCACCTAAATGCATTTAGATAACTGGAGAGCCTGCTTTTGGCATGGCCTCCAATCACATGGACAGGTTGTACAAACGCAGGCTATTTTTCAAGTTACACTACATGGATGTGGGGAGTGGAGAAAGTCCAGCAGGCATCACACTGCCCCGCCATGAATGTTGAATGGACACATATGGAACATGTGTACCATTCTATATAGTAAGGCCCATAAGTGGGCTCTTAATCCTGATTAAACATTTTTAACTGGATCAGCTTTTATGAGTACATGATAATACAGAAGATGATACAGCAGATGATATATAGGCAGATGTGCATAATCCAGAAAAATATAGTAATACCGAAATCCTATTGAAAAGAACTGGACTTAAACATTTAACCCTGCATTAATTTACACTGATTTCAATACACTTCACTTTCTCCAGATTGTGCCCATATTTTTCTGACTTTGATATGATTAATACATTTTTTGAAAATTGTCAGAATGCCATTTATTGAGGATCTACTTACTGTGATCAATCTGGTCAATTCTGTAGCATCACTGTTTTGCAAGCTGAAATACAAAAGTAAGGTAATGTTCACCTGAATCACTCACACATGTTAAACCATTTCTGTGAGCAAACACCTCAAATAGAATATTTAAAATGTTTTAAAATAAAATATTCCCCTTCGGGGACAGGGCTGCAGTTCAGTGGCAGAACATCTGCCTTGCATACAGAAGGTCGGAAAGCCCAGGTTCAATCCCTGGCATCTCCAGGTAGGGCTGGGAAAGTCTCCTGCCTGCAACCTTGGGCAGCTTCTGTCAGCCAGTATAGACAATGCTGATCTAGATGGAACAACAATCTGACTTGGTATAAAGCATTTTCCTATGTTCTTATGTGGTTAGTGGGGCTGGAGCTTGTAGATGCCATTGTAACCATGTACACCGATGAAGAGGGCTGACAAATGCAATCACTACATCTGACTGCAGAAATTATTTCAACAAAAGAAATTATGGCTGTCCTCTTGCTTCCGGTGTGTGTGTGGAGGGTAGAATGATTATTGAGGGGACTGCAACGAGCGATTCCTTTCCTTGCCATACCACCCAGTAGCTGGGTGCGCCACTTCTGTGCCAGATTTGCTGATGAATGCCAGACTACTCATAGCAAGCTGTGCTTCTTCCCCATAGCTCTCCTTGAAGTATCTGGCAACTAACTCCTCCCCACAACCCTGCAAGTGACACGATACCAGCTGTGAGAAACCTGTGCAGTGTAGCACTGAGGAGAAAGGCATCACCGGATGTTTCACAGCAAAACTTAAGGGAGCTTCAGCACAGGTCTTCTTCCAAGTTACAATACACTCATTCTCCTGACTGCTATACTTTTGCTGAAACCGATCTTCACTAGGACCCTATTCTAGTGACTGGAAGCAGAAGAAGAGAGCGTTGCTGTACCTTGAACAGAAGAGTTAATTTTGGCAAGTGCAGTTTGACACCCAGGGCAAGAAAAGCTGGACCCGCTCAGACTTCCTCTTTTATGGAACTGCTAAAAGGTCCAGGGTCCTTTCCTCCTAACCTTATACCTACATGACACCTGCATGCATTTTATGAAACCGGCTGTAAGAAAACAACATTAGAATCACTTGCCTGAAGTCTTTTAAAAAGAGAAATAGCCTAACGAGATCTGAATGCAGAAAGACAGTCTGGCAAGGACTGAAACCTTTTCAGTGTGTATTTTCATGGAATTTAGCAGGAATAGGGGACATCGGACTATCACTGTAAGATAGTGATTCCCTCACTTGTATGGCTATTTTTCTATTTGGAATGAATCTCTCAGGCAAACATGTATGTAGATCAGCCTTGCACACTCACCACTAGTTTGGCCTCTGCATGCAAATCCATTCCTTTCTCCTTCTACCACCAAACTCCCCAAGTGCACATGTAATTCTAACATCTCTTCTACCAGTTGGCTTGAGAAAGATGGGCCTTGGAGCAAAAAACCCATTCCCAATTACTCCCAGGTCTGCCTCTGGAAAACGAGAGAGGGAGGGGTACAGAGAGAGTTGCAGATGGAATAGGAGGGTTAACTGATGTGATTTAGAGGATTTTGTGGTTTGTAACCAACTAATACCACTCCAAAGCATTTCAGTCTTTTTCTGTGGGAACTACTGCCCTTGTTACCTGGGGCTTTTATGAGGAAAGAAGCAACATCTCCTTCCCCTCAACCATGCAGTTGTAACACATGAGCCGAATCTCTACATGAATGCTCAATCAAGTGGAGGATCCATTTCAATGATTTCACTCTCCCAAAAGAGGCTAGAGTGCAAACAGTGCATCCATGTTATTCTTTCTCTTTTTTGAGGGAGAGAAATAGTGCAAACAGGGCCTCTGCATGACTGGGCATTCATACAGAGGCTATAGCTCATATATTACACCATGTGCATAGCAGAGGGGAAGAAAAGTACTACTACTCTGCTCTGTGAAGGACATGCATGAACCAAAGTATTTCCCAAACAGATTGCATTCACCTCATTCTGATGGGGTGAGGGAGAGCTAGCATGAGAAAGAAGGAAAGTAACTTAACCCTCCCCACTCCCCTTTACTCCTCTACCATTCCAGCAGCAGCTGACAATCCAAGGGCTACAGGTTGAAAAGCAAAACTCTAGAAAGATGGGGAATGAAAACAGAACAAAGATACAGAATGGGACTGCCAAATGAACAAAGGTGTGCTTACTTGAATATGGCCTTCTCTTGTGCCTTTAACATGAAGGTTATGGTTTATATGCCATAGAAATTAGCACTAGGAGCAGAGGTGCACCTAGGTAATTTTGGATTCTGGACCTAAAGGCCTTTGGAGGCTCTGCCCCTCCCCCACTGCCCCAGTATTTTAAACACATTTTTAACACGACCACACCATCCGGAACAGACTATAAAGGATTTGGAGGCTCCCAGGGTGTGTGGAGGCCCTGGACTTCGGCCCAGAAGTCCAGGGGTAACAGCGCCTCTGACTATGAGGTACTACTACTGACTGCAGATCATGCTGCTGTTAGTCATAGGGACCAGTAGAAAAAGATAGCACAGTGGTTCTCTTATTTCCTTTACAATTTCCATGGAGATTCCTGCCTAGTTGAACCACCTTCCTCTTCTGGCAGAAAAAGCCTGAGTTTAGCTACCTGTTGTCTCCATTTCTCCTGTATTTGCTTCCTGGATTCTAGCAACAGGAGCAGTAAAACTGAAGGAGTACTGTATAAGATGTCCTTATACAGACACACCGTTTCCCGGTGTTTAGGAGGAGTTACTACAGCAAGCAAACTGCTTTGCTCCTATCTATCGTCCTGAAGCATTAGAATCATATAACACTACAACTGGTTTATGCTCCAAGGTATCAGTATTATTACACATCACCACAAAAGTGGCATCTCAGAAGATCTTCTGACAGTCATCTTGAAGTCAAAAGCGTATATTGAAGTCAAAAGCCAGCGTGGTGTAGTGGTTAGAGTGCTGGACTAGGACCGGGGAGACCCGAGTTCAAATCCCCATTCAGCCATGATACTAGCTGGGTGACTCTGGGCCAGTCACTTCTCTCTCAGCCTAACCTACTTTGCAGGGTTGTTGTGAGGAGAAACTCAAGTATGTAGTACACCGCTCTGGGCTACTTGGAGGAAGAGCGGGAGATAAATGTAATAATAATAATAATAATAATAATAATAATATGTGAGCCCAGCATCATCCACAAATGAAGGGAACAAAGCCAACCCTGTAATGACAATGCTAGTAAGGGATGACATAACAGAAGAATATTTTAATAAAGCCTTGCAGGAATTAGAAAGGACTTTTCAAGACCATCTGCTCTGACTGAAATCTTCCCACAGAAACTGAAAGATGCTTCATCCATCAGTCTTACAAGAATAAAGGTGACACCTGAATGGTGGAAGTACAGATAACTCTCATTCCTCCCCAGTGTTGCTGAAAAGAGTCTTACTTTAGATTTCATATATATGTATATACACACACACCCCACCACCACCACCACCAGTGCTGCATCAACACAGTTGACTGGAAAGAGAAAATGTTTTTCACTCTCCAAGGGGACCAACAGCCTAGCTTTAAAAAGACTACATACAGAAAAAGGTGACAGAAGGAAAAAATATAATTTCACCCTCCCAAACACATTCTTATCCTTCCCCTGTTCAGCCACATTACTGTGCAATTTCTTTGAAGGACAGATGGTATGCTGACTACCTCAAAGCAACTCGACTTAGCAATTCCTGTCATGAATGTGTTAAGGTGTTCGTGGTTTGGCTCCTGGGCTGTTTTGCAGCCATAGCAGCAACACCCAAACCACAACCTGTAAGGAAGACAACTGGCTTCATTGGCTTAACTGTGTTGTGGCTAGAACATAGGGCTTAAGACAAGGGAAGCCCAGAATCAAATCCATGCACAACCACAAGGGTTACTTGGGGCTGGATCCCCTGAAACAGCCCGTGTAAACAAGTGGGGGAGGAATGTGGGTGTGCACATCTTTCACCCCATGCACTGCTGCACTTTGCCTTAATCACACCTAATCACTGCTTTATGCACAGTTCACAGATTACTTTAAAGTAGTATTTGAATTCCATATAGAGGGGTGATTTGTGTACACTTTCCCCACACGATTAAATGATGGTGTACCAGGTAGGAGGAGAGATAGACTGCACCCACACTCTCACACCAGGCAGACTGCACCTACATTCCTTCCCTCTTGCAATTACCCCCTCTTCCCTAGGGTGCTGCAAGCTCATCTGGATTTGGATGGCCTTTTATTGCTGCTGAGTCACTAATTAACAAAATATGACAGTGGCTAAAATATAGAAAGTTCCATAATTTGGAAAAATCAGGAACTCCCTTTCAGTGTTCTCTCTAATTTTTTTTCATCTGTGTGTGGAATGAGTTTTGTTCTGAGTGGCAGTATCAAGGCAGTGTACGTGCATGTGCATTCGGAGTGGAGCTTTCCTGATTCAACCTGAGCGGGATCTAAAATTAACTGAGCGGACATAAAAAAAACTTGCGAACACACACACATGCACATGCCTTAGAGAGCACACTGCTCCCTTTTGGTCATGCTAGTTATCATTAGGAAGGGGACTGAAAATAAATCTGTTAATATTATGCCATTATATAAATCTATGGTGAGACCCCACTTGTAGTACTGTGTAGAGTTCTGGTCATCTTATCTCAAAAAGGATATTATACCACTGGAAAAGGTGCAGAAGAGGGCAATCAAAATGATCAAGGGTCTAAAGCACCTCTCTTACAAAGTAGGACTACAACATTTGGGGCTTTTCAGTTTAGAAAAAAGGCTAAAGTAGATTCAGCTTATAAAATTATGTATCGATTGGCAAGAGAGAGAGGTTTTTCTCCCTCTCTCACAACACAATCCCATGAAACTGACTGCCAGGAAATTTAGGACCAATAAAAGGAAGTACTTTTTAACACAGTGCATAAGTAATATATGGAATTCTCTGCCACAAGGTGTGGTGAGGCTACCAGTTTGGATGGCTTCAAAAGGGGCTTAGACATGTCCTCCATGAATTTGTCTATCACTAGTCTTGATGATGATAGGATGCCTCTGAACACCAGGTGTAACACAGGAATATAGGAAGCTGACTTCTACCGAGTCAGACCACATTGGCCCATAGCTCAGTATTGTCTACACAGACTGGCAGTGGCTTCTCCAAGGTTACAGCCAGGAGTTTCTCTCAGCCCTATCTGGAGATGCCAGGAAGGGAACTTGGAACCTTCTGCATGCAAGTATCAGATGATCTTCCCAGAATATCCCATCCCCTAAGGGGAATATCTTACAGTGCTCTCATGTAGTCTCCCATTCAAATGCAAACCAGGGCAAACCCTGCTGAGCAAAGGGGACAATTCATGCTTGCTACCACAAGTCCAGTTCTCTTTCTATAGGAGAAACAGCAGGAGAGGCAACATGCATTCATCTTCTGTTTGCGGGCTTCTCAGAGGCATCTGTTCGGCCACTGTGAGAAAAAGGATGCTGGACTAGATAGGCCTTGGGCCTGATCCATCAAGGCTTTTCTTATGTTCTTATGATGAATGCATATCATGAAAGTAAAAAGAGAGAGATCTGAACAACTTCCTCAGCAGAGACTGAAGAAAAGGACATCACCTACTTCCCCCTTTTTATTATAAGACAGCAAACTGTCCAAAGAATAATTATTGGATGTATGTCCTCTACTTTAATCAAAAGGTGGTATGTCTGTTCAAGCAGCAATGAGCTGAAAGTTAGCTGGTTGCCTATCTACCTGCTGAAACAACTCATTTTATGAAATTTACTATTTCTCTCCCCTCAATTTTTTATTATGATTTGGTTATTCACATGTTCCTCTGCAAACAAGCTGTAGCCATTGCTGACATGGAACCTGCCACAACTCATGACAGAGGCAGGAGGGAAAGAGAAATGGTTATCTAAAGCTGCATGGATAGTCAAATAGCAGAAATAGGAAACAGAGGACTGCACGCAAGCCTCAGCTCAGTTTTCAAAACATTCTCCACCTCCGTTCGATATCCCATCCCTGCAAACTGCAGCTGGATCTCAAGTTAGTAGCTTTATGTTCTTCCCCTTTTAACAAGCAGTCAATGAACCTTTCCCTCACTCATTAGTCTCTCTGTCCTTGAGGAGAAGAAGAAAACACTGTCCAAAAACACTGGCTACTGGCATGTAGCTTGTAATCCAAGGCTTGGGCAAGAAAGCTTAAAAGACAAAAATCAGAACAAGTATTTAAAGGACCACTTTTTCTGCCAGCTTCTTTGAGCTTCACGAGCAGATTTATAATATTTATATACTACTTATCAATTTTTAAAAGTTTACAAAGCAGTTTACATAGTAAAGAAATAGCAATAGCACTTAGCACTTACATTTATATACCGCTCTATAGCTGGAAGCTCTCTAAGCAGTTTTACAATGATTTAGCATATTGCCCCCCAACATTCTGGGTACTCATTTTACCGACCTCGGAAGGATGGAAGGCTGAGTCTACCTTGAGCCCCTGGTCAGGATCGAACTTGTAACCTTCTGGTTACAGGGCAGCAGTTTTACCACTGCGCCACCAGTGGCTCTTGGAATGGAAAATGGAAAATGGAAAAGAAATGTTCCTCGTCTTAAAAGATGATCTTTAAAACATACACACACTACTCTGTGTTGTGTGGTTTGTGGTCTGTTTGTGATCTGATCTATGTGTGATTCTGGATCTTCAAAAGCCCTGTTCACACGTTATGTTCAACACCTGTGCAATGAGTGCATTGTGCATACATGTACAGCTATGCAGACAGGTACAGTTATTCACACATTATGTTGAATGCAGATACAGAAGCACACTTCCTATTTGAACCATGCATTTGAGGGGCCTATAATCGGGTTCACGTTTTAAATGAATGCAGTACAGACATTCACACAAAACCATGTACACTCATACAATATAATGAGGTGGTTCTCACGACCAGCCGAAACCAGGCTAAGGGAGCCCTGTTTCAGATGGTTGTGCGCTGCAATGGGAGCTGTGTGTCTCCCAGCAGTAAGCCTGCTTAAATGTCCCACCCTTAAATGAGGGTTTTCTGATTGTGTGCCTGCCATGGCTGCTTGCAGCCGCAGTGGACACAGTTGAGGGGGGGAGGGTACCCCAGGAATTACTGGGGTGCTGGGGGGCAGGGCACCACACAACGGCATTTCCCTTCCCTTGACCCCTGCAGCTGCCAGGCGAAGGGCGGGTGGATAGCAGTAGAGCCGCCACTCGTCTGCGCCATCGATCCACCCATGCAGGGAACCCTCTTTAGATCGTCTGTGAGAAAGGTAAACCCTCCTTCCACACAGTTAACCCTGATTGTGAAGAGAGCTTCATTGTCTAAATAGTGCTTATGCATTTCTGATTTGTAGGCTTTGAACCTTTCTGCTTTGTAGTTGTGTGTGTGTGTGTGTGTGTGTGTGTGTATGTGTGTGTGTGTGTATGTGTGTGTTTCATCATGTGTGGGATTGGTGATTGGTGGATGGACCCATGCAAGACCTTGCTGTAAGATGCTAGCACCTGCTGAAAGCCAGTTACTTATTCTTTGTCTACAGGAAGCCAGCAGTCTCAATTAACCTGCTTTATATTACTAGGATTTGTTCTTTCCTTTTGATAGACTAGAGCAGTCTTTTGTTCACACCTTTGGTTTGCTGCTTTTGAGAGCTGCTTGCTATACATTGTTAATCACAGCCAAGGGCATTTTACAAATAATCCTGCACTTCAAAGACAACATGTCCATATTTCACATTTTTAAGAAACTGCTCAGCTATGATTAGAAATTGATCATTTCCTTGTATTTTACCATTGTCTCCAAAGCCTACTGTACAGCACAAGGTCACAAGTTAAAAATGATTGACAAATGACTTAACAAATGTCTTCTAAAGCAGAAGTTAAATATATTCTAGTCTCTCACCATAATTAGTAAAAATCGTCATGCTCTCATTATATTCTTAAAATAACTCTCTTTAAGAGAAATGATCACGCTGGATATATGCTGGTTAAGATTTTGAATGATAAAGATTAAAGCTACATGATATATTTGCATTATGCTCTGCATTATGCATGAGAAGTTAGAACTTATCCTCACATAGTTTAGCTCATGGTGGCTTTCAGAACACTCTGCATCAGTATTATTCTTTCATACAAAGACCATTCTGGGTCAAGTAACAGCTTAAGCATTGTGGACTGAAGTTGCTAACCATTCTGACTCTAGTGCAATTGGTCTGCTAAATCCTTATACACTCTGTTCTATAGTGGTGGATGTCTAAAGGGAACAGTGACCACATTGCCTGTAGTGGGAATAATAAAAATAGGAATTGCCCCCCCCCAACAAGAAACTGCCACTGGTGGCCATTCAACCCCCAGGGACATATTTTTGAGACCATAGGGGACAGTTAAGGGAAAGGAGAAATAAGTCAAAGGGATTCCTCCCCATTTGTGCGAATGGAAAGTACTTCCATGAATGGAAGACTAGTTTGAATGCTGTCCTATACCTATATAGCGCTTCAAAGCATTCCAATTCGCTGTTCACTATCTCAAGAAATTTAAATACTGGTCTGCATGTGGAAGAGATTGCCTGTACATTTGCCCAGAATGTCTAATTGTGGATCTTCTGAGATCTTAAATCTTGAGTTGTAATTCACACATGTATAACGTTACCACCATATTTACTCTTTACAGCAATAAAAAGATTGCCTAGGACTACTACTAATATTTATATACTGCTTTTCAACAAAAGTTTGCAAAGCGATTTACATAGAAAAATAAATAAATAATAAACAAAATGATTCCCTGTCCCAAAAGGCTCACAATCTAAAAAGAAACACAAGGCATGCAACAGCCACTGGAGGGATGCTGTGCTGGGGTTGGATAGGGCTAGTTGCTCTCCCCCTGCTAAATATAAGGGAATCACCACTTTGAAAAGTGCCTCTTTGCTCAGTTAACATTCTGTACACACTGAATGGCCTGCTCTAGGCTGTATATTAAGACTGAAGTAGAAATGTCTCCACATAGGGACACTGTGATACCATCTACAGGCAAACCTCACCATTCACGGACCCGGCATCCACAGTTGGATAACTGACACCCAACCTCAGCATATGCAGGGTGTGTGTGTGTGTGTGTGTGTGTGTGTGTGTGTGTAAACAAAGGGTTAATTTTCAAGTATGTGAAGTTTTGGGGTGGCCAATAATGACCTCTGTAGCATCATTTTAAGCAAAGGATCCATTTTGTACTCATTTGTTTAAAAAAAATTCCCATGAAAAATTGTGGGGAAATTGCAATTTTGGCCATTTGCGGGGGCATTGCAGGAAAGCTGCAGATCCAGCAAGCATAGTCGGGCACTTTCCCCCCATTATCTCTACCTCTTTTCCCTGTTTTTCCGCCCACAGCCTCCAGGAACCTAACCCTCCCATCCCATTGACTTAATGCCCATTATCTGCAGTTCCATTATCCACGGTTGCAGCAGAGAATGGAACCCTCACAGATAACAGGGTTCACCTGATATCATGCAATCTCTGGGTGAAGAGAGGCATAAAAGCAGGGTGAAAATGGTTTGGATAGATACTTGCCGCATTCCAAGGCATTTCATTTTAAGGCAAAGAATATGTATTCCACCCACTTTTGCCACACTTCAGAATGCCTGTCTTTACCTTTCATTACACTGACTACAGGAGATTAAAGCTTCAATCCCATGCACACTTGCAAGTCTCATTGAAATAAGTGGGGTTTATTTCTAAATAAAAATGTATGGACTTGAACAGCAAGTGGGGCTAGCAATGGAGGTATATGTTGGTTGCATACATGAAGCTGCCTTCTACTGAGTTAGACCACTGGTTCATCTAGCTCAGGACTGGAGGTGCCTGAGGCAAGGTAGTGCCTGAGACAAGATACCAAATGCTGCCTTGCCCCATGCCCCTGCTGAGGGTGGCCTCCTTTCAAAACCAATCCGAGCACACCTTGGAAGTGGTACAGGAGATGGGCAGGAGATGAGGAGAAGGGAAGGCTGCCAGTAGCCTCCGCTTCTTGCCCTGTGCTTCTTGCAAGCTTTGCACAAAGTGGGAGGAGAGGCGTTCCTTACAAGGGCTGCAAGGGTAAGATTGGTTCCAAAGAGCTGCTCTGATGGCAATGACAAGGGGCATTTTGCCGCCCTGCTGCTGCTCCAATAGTCTGCCACTTGAGGTGACTGCCTGAGAGACTGTTGACTCTGATGGGCAATGACTCTCCAGAATTTTAGACAAAGATCTTTTCTCAGCCCTACTTGGAGATGCTGAGGTTTGAACCTATACCTTCTGTATACAAAGCATGTGCTACCACATATCTATTCCCAATATGCAGCTGATCCAATGTGAGAAACAAAATAGATGTTTCTTCTCTAAAGGATACCATTGCACTTCATTTTATTTGTGGAGGCGGGGGGAGACTATTCAGCTCAGGGACTATGAAATTAGTTCATCGTGTACAACTACTCATGTTGACCTCGGATACTGAAAAGTGAAGCAGATGTACTTGAAGAAGAGTCGATCACATTCTATCTCACTGTTTTGTGTTTTGGGGGAAAGAGCTACAATATTCTCCAATGCATTTAAGATAATGGATAGGATAATTCTCCAAAATATTCTCTTCAATTCTAATCAATGCGCTGCCGAATATTCTTTACAAGTCTATGAGTGCAGACAGGATGATGCAAGATATCACTATTTGCTCATAAAGTCTTATGAATAGTCCTAAAAATAAGCAGCAAGCATAACAATGGTATTATCCTAGATGGATCTGATTTTAAAACAAGAATTGGACCAGTATTCCTTCTAAGGTGTACGCATGTGCATGCACTCACAAGTTTTTTTATGTCCACTCAGTTAGTTTTAGATCCCGCTCAGGTTGAATCAAGCAGGCCCCATTTTGAATACACATGCGCACACACTACCTTAATACTGCGGCTCATAACAAAACTCATTCTGCACACAGATGAAAAAAAATTAGAGAGAACACTAAAATGGTCAGCGCTCATTTCCTGAAAGGCATTTGATAAAATGAGAACATTGAAAAGCACTGAGAAATGAAAGGTGAGTGGGTTCTTTAGAGGGTTCATTCAGTTCATTCCTCTGCCAAAATACTTGGCATACATTTCATTGCCAATGCAGTTGGCAGCCATTCCTGTGCCCATGCCCAAATGTCCCATATTGGTATACTGCCAGGTTCTTGGGAAACTACTTTGCTGCCCTTATAAATCTCAGTGTGCTGAAGTTCTTCGGATATTAGACTTAAATTTACCTCACCCTTTGTCCCATTATCTCTGGTTATGCCCCCTTATACCAAAGCTTTGCTTCTCTCCACCCTTCCACTTAACTCTTAGAAAAGAAAGGGCAACAGAGCCCACTTATGCTCTCAATGCCTTTGAAAATATAGGCTGCATGCTCCAAAGAAGAGCATTTGTATAGCAGCATGTCTGTGCACACAGCTGCACTGAAGGCTGCAGGAGGTGCGTGGCAGTACAGCCATCTGTAACTGAGCAAGGGCAGTCTGTTCAATTAGAAGACATGAGAGGGAAATTATATGCTAGTACAGCATTTCTGTCATGGATATTTCTACAGGCAGCTGAGTATAGACAAGAAATTCAAATATGTTTTAACATAATAACAAAAAGAGGAAGGTCGAAAACCAGAGCAGATTCCCCCCCCCCCAGTGTAATAGACTATTCTATTTTTCTGACACAGGTACTAATCACTATGTTGGAAATTGAACAGCGAGAAAAGCTTATGACGTATAGTCAGAATACCATCTATGTATTATATACGTTACAGTGATTGCAAAATTGGGTGGATGTCACTATTCACATGAAAGCCGACAATCCAGACATATTTTATGAAGGTTAAAAGAAACTCCGCAATGAAGGAATGAATGTGGACACAGTCACCTAAATATGATTGTCAGTATTCACTAGTATATGCTCAAAACATATTTTGTAAGAATCGTTTACAGTTCCAATCCCAAATGAACCATGGCCTTCGGGTTGGAGCATTTCTAGAGTGGACTCGGGAGCTGCTAATTTCTGGCAAGTTCCGGGCCATGCTGTAAAAACATGAGAAGTAGACACTAGGGAAGTGTACAGATCCGGTGATGGCCGGTTCGGTGGTGGTGGGGAGAGCTTTAAGGCACGAGGATTACCATCCCCTCCCTGTCGCCGCACTTCCCTCACCGGCACTGTCTTTAAAATTGCTGGGATAGAGTGGCAAGGGACCCCCAAAACTCCCCCAACCGCCACAAATTTCATAAAAATCTTGCCAAACTGCAGATACTCAGGTTATGGTTGATGAGACCTACCACAATTTTCCAGTGGCGGATACTCAAATCTGCAACTGGAAAACCTGCAGTTGGCGAGGGATGACTGTATCTGGTTTTGCTAAGTCTCAATTTGGCAAAGACAGAACTTGGATGCCTGACTTCATTGAGGTTTGTTTTATTTGTGAGATAGTGTTGTGGCAAGAAATGGACAGCGGCAGCTGTGCGTGTGTGTGTGTGTGTGTGTGTGTGTGTGTGTGTGTGTGTAAAATATTTCTTGGTGATTACTATGATGAGCTCCATGTCTGGCCTTGCGCACTAACTTGTGCTTCACTCACTGCTCTGGTCTGCTCTGCAATTCACATTGCAAAGTATACTCAGTCAAAATGTGGCTGCTCTAGTTGAGCTTATGGCTATGCTTACTTACTGCGACGGGTGCTGCTGCTGTGGCAGCTGTTGCAATGCTAGGAAGTAAGGAATCATAATTGTCTGTGAGAGAGCAACTTGTGCCAGTGATATTACTGCAGCGCAGGGTGATACTGTGGCTGGCAGTGGATTCTGGGTCTGTCATTCTTTTTTGGCCATTTTTGGACTGTGTTTGAAATGTGTGTTCTGTGTTGGAAGGGTCAGATTCCTTTTACTGTGTGCTTCTGCAATGTTTGTCAAGGTTGAAAAATGCATTGCAAATTGCAACGCAAAACCTGTGTGTGTGCTCTGTGTGTAGGGATGTGTGGAACATTCCTCAGTCAGAACGTTCAAATTTAAAACAGGCCATTTCAAGAATTCCAATCTCTGAACAGAATGCCCTTCAAATAAAGTGTCTGTTCCAAGTTTGGGATGGAACAGCTCGTTTTGAGTCGGAACATTCCAAGCACCATTTTGGAATCCAAAATAGCGCTCTTTTGGCTTCTGCACATGAATGGCGGCAATTTGCGTGGTCAGTACCTCAACCAGTTGTTCTGACGGAACATTCCATGGATTTAGTGTTCCGTTCCAAGCTCTGAACAGCATGCAAAATCTGTTTTGTGCAAACACCCCATTGTTTCCCATTGGTAGCTCCTATGGAGACCAAAGAGGGATGTGTTCTGGAGCATGTTGTGTGCTACCCACCACCCAACCCACAAAAGAAATGGGCAAAAACCCCATAGGTAGGTTCCATTCCAAATGTGCTCTACCTCACAACCCACTTTGGTGTCCCTAGGAACTACTCACAGGGAACAGTGAGGTGTTTTTAGTTTTCCCATTTTCCCTGTGTCCAAAGCATTCAAAATGTTTTGAATTTTGTTACATTAAAACAACCAATTCGACTGCTGTTTCAAGGAAATGTTTTGGCCATTTGTATTTTGTTTCAAGCTCGAAACAAAACACAAAATCCATTTTGTGCACATCCCTACTGCCACACAAACATGCTAGGATAGGAAACTGAACCAACTCCTTTGTGCGATGTCCTACACAAAGTCCATCTTTTTGTAGAAGAAAAGGAGAATTTATTCAGTAACCAATATTAGGACTAGAATAGAAAGACAGATCAAACACACATTGGGAAGAGATAAAGAGAGAAGGAAAAAAGTCAGGAATGTTCATCAGACCTCCCATTCACACATGGAGCCATAGAACTGGGGCAGGCGAGGGGGAGAACAGATCTGGATTAAAATGTCCAGGTAGTCATAAATCCCAGGTTCTACTTGCACTTGTGAGACATTTAGTAATTATAAAGGCCTAGTGCTTCTGTAGTAAAGGTCCCTCTGTAGTAAAGTTGCCTCTGTAGCAGAGGTGAGAAGAAAAAAGGGCTTTTCCCCATGTTAATTTTATTGAAGTTTTGCACATGCAGTCACTCATAAAATGGAAATTGTTAGTCCAATTGTCTTGACATTTAGTACACATGAACTAGGTGAGAAGTGCAGTCAGATGTGTAAATTTTGTGAAGTTTATTCTAAATATATGTCCCCAGTGGAGATTTTACCAGCTGACCCCTTCCGAGACTTTATCAACCCCTTTGCAACTACCTTACCAGACTAAAACACTAAGAGATCAATCAAAAAGTGACTGCAGTTCCATTCAAAATTCATCCTCATCCTTCCTGATATTGCTCTTCTGAAGGTCTCTCACCTTGACACTCTCCTGACTAGAAAAAGTTGTAACTTTTATTGGATGGCTTACTGAGGTTTGTAGTGCTGCTATAATCCATAAAAGTCACCAGCAGAGCATCCAGGTGGCTGTATATTTATGGGGGGCTCTGATGACAAAATAAACTATAAGAGCAAAACATGAGTAGCTGGTGCATATTACCAAGAACAAACATACAAGAGTCTGGCTTCATGCTCACAGAACGAGCCACTGCCAAAGTCAAACCATTTTTTTTAAAAAGGGCATTTTGTTCCGTAATCTCCTGGCAGAAGATTCACACACATGCACTTTTAATTCCAACTATATTTTCCAGTTCTTCACAGAGGAAGTGTAAAGCAGTGATATGTATCCCGGAAGGGAAAATGTACTTGTTTTCCATTTTTGTTTTCAGATAGCTCTGAAACCAGAAGAAGCATGGCTATGCCTTAATTCTGCCAGCATCATAAACAAAACCACCCCTAAATACAGCGCTCTGTGTAATCTTTTTTAAATTCTACAATTCTACTCGTTATTCCACATCACTATACCTTTATATAACATATGGAAACTAATATTTTAGAAAGTATTTGTATGACCTGTTAGATTATATTTGATAATATATATTTCACACACTAAATGCTCAGTTGTAATTCATTTGTTGACTTGTTTCCCTCCTCAGTGTAGCACTTTTGTTGTGGGGGAAATCTCATTCTTGCAGTAGATTTGAGAAGTATCTTGGCAACATCGAGACTAAGCTACTCAATAGCACTACTCAGGAGTTACTCTAAATAATCACTTAATTTCAATAACTTCCATCAGGTAATTTAGTAAGGATATCAGCCCTTCTGTTATTGTTCCTCAAGCATAAACACTCTAGCCGATATCCTAACACTGAACATGTGCAGCAAAATAAACATGTGGGCGGCTGCTGTGTTCCAGAGTAAAGCGGGGGTGGGGAGCGTATGTGTTATTTTTGTCAAATTCCCCTTCCCTCATATTTCCCAAAAACATGCCCCTGAGAGTCACGCAGCTCTCAAGGACATATCTTTGGATGGGACAGAACACTTCAGCGGGAAGTGGAAATCAGCGGAAATCCTACCGCCTATCTAGTGTCTCAGATGCATGTGAAAAACAACAATGTGCCTTTAAGCACGCACAGAGTGTATTTATTTCACCAATGAGTAAACATTAGGGGCTAGATGTACAGGTCACAGACTGTTAGACACGCAGCTGATCAGAAGTACTTCCACCTTCAATACCTGCATTATCTAAAAGCAGAGAGCATGATTTTTTCTTCAGAAATATTTTCCTCATATGCAGATTCAATAGCTTCAGAGATTCTTAACCTTTTTGCACCCATGGACCTCCCAGATTCTCAAGTTACTCATGGACCCCCACTCTATTTTCATATTATATTTTCATAAGGCTCCAGTAGAAATCAGAAGAAGAAAAACAAATACTGAGACTAGTTATTTTTAAGAGCTTTATCCTGGCTCTTTGCTGAGAACAGTAGAGCCTGCTACACTCTGGTGTCTCTTGTCAACAGTGAAAAAATAATTACAATTCAAAGGGTGGGTGGGGGTGAGGAGATGTACCATATTTGATTATAAATGATGGTTCTGAAGAGCTATCTTTCAATCTATTTTTCACAGACCACCTGGAACTAGCCCATGGCCCCCAGAATAAGAACTCCTGGACTAAAGCTTATACAATTAATTGACTAAGATTTGCTTAATCGGGTGACAGTCTAGTTAATAAAAGTTTTAATTTGTTTGAAAGCAGTTTATTTACTTTTGTAATAAACATTTTAAAACAATATGCGATGCCAATCTGTCTTTAACCCAAAGTCCACAGTTGATTTTTCTTATCTCAGGAGCTTCACTTATCCTAATTGGTCAACTTCAATAAGGTAATGTCCTCTTTTACCAACAATTTATCAACTGATTTCCACTGCAACTGCTCAAAAACACTGGAAACTGCTGAAAGACAGTACAGGAACCCATCAAACAAACAAACAAACAAACAAACACACACCCTCCCTTAAAACATCCCTAGATGTAACTTGATGAAGCCTAGGGTAGCATTTCTGCCCACTGTTCCCGTAGTAGCTTAGCTAGCTGTTCCCCACAGATGGGCCTACTCTCTCTTCAGTATGGTTGCTGTTAGGGATGTGCAAGGTCTGGCAGGCGGATGGTTGGGCAGTGGTGGGGGGGGGACCTTTAAGCAGCAGGTTGGGTGCTCTCCCCCCACCCCCCGCAGCATTTCCCCCACATGCGTTGTGCCCAAAATTGCTGTGAGTGATGGTGGCGTACTTTCTTGCTACCCCAGTCAGCATCAGACCGGAAGTGGCCAGTGCACATGCATATGTCACGTACGTACACCAGCCACTTCTGGTGTGAACCTTACCAGGGCAGTAAGAAGGTATGCTGCTGCTCCGTCCAGTGATTTTGGGCACAGCACCGGCAGGGGAAACACGATGGGGTGGGTGGGTAAGAGCACCCTCCCTGCTCCTTAAAGGTAACCCCCCAGCTGAACCATCTGATCCGCCAGACCTCCAAACCGGTTCAGTGGTCCATAAAAGACCGCTGAACTGGTTCATGCACATCCCTAGCTGCTGTATGGTCAGATTTATATCATACCATATAATATTATGTTCTCCTGCCAGTCATTGGCCAAGCCTTTAAAAAGCCAGCTGGAAGTTTCCCTTCCCAAGGATAGGGAAGGGAAAGGCTGTGCTTTTCATTCAGTTTACTGCACAATCTGCAGGTTCAGGTCACTTCTAGATATCAGTGAGCCATCAGGCAGACTAAGTGAATGTAATCATCCCACACTTAGAAGAGGTTGCAGGAAGGTCCAGCACTGTTGACTGCTAGACTTCTAAGTAGCAGCCTCACAAATGAGGCCCCCTTAATTTGCCTCCAAGAACACAAATTGTGTGGGTGCTGTTCCACAGGGATGTGCACAAAATGAATTTCACATTTTGTTTTGCGCTCAAAACAAAATGCACATGTCCAAAAAATTTCATCAAAACAGTGGCTGAATTGGCTGTTTCAATGAAACAAACTCAAAATGTTTCAAGCGCAGAGCCAGCGTGGTGTAGTGGTTAGAGTGCTGGACTAGGACTGGGGAAACCTGAGTTCAAATCCCCATTCAGCCATGATACTTGCTGGGTGACTCTGGGCCAGTCACTTCTCTCTCAGCCTAACCTACTCCACGGTGTTGTTGTGAGGAGAAACTTAAGTTTGTAGTACACCGCCCTGGGCTCCTTGGAGGAAGAGCAGGATATAAAATGTAAAAAATAAATAAATAAAAATAAAGTGTTTCAGCCATAGGGAACAACAGGGAAACACAAAACACCCCACTGTTCCCCATGCGTAGCTCCTAGGAACACCAAAGTGGGTTGAATGGTAGGGCATGATTGCTGATACCTACCTACCGACCCACAAAAGAAATTGGTAAGCAGGCAATTTTTAACAATTTTAAAATTGTTTTTCCCCAAACCTCCATAGGATCCTAGGGAGGTTTGGGGGAAAGGTTAAACATTTGTTTATAATCACCCACTTGCCCATTTCTGAGAGCAGCTTCAGCCACATTCTGACTGAGTACACCTTGCAATGCAGATTGCAGACCAGACTAGACCAGAGCAGCGAGTGAAGCACAAGTTAGTCTCAATGAGCTGATCACAGCATGGAGATAGGCATGGAGCTTATCACAGCAATCACCAAGTAATACTACACACACACAGTGCTGCCGCTGTCCATTTCTCGCCACAACACTATCTCACAAACAAAGCAAACCACAACCCAAGGAACACATGCAGCCAAGTTCTGCCTTTATCAATCTGAGATCCAGCAAAATCAAATAGTTATAGCAGCAATAGCACAGCATATTATACTTGGTGCTGAGAAAACCACAAAATAAAACCTTCCTTGATTCCTTCCTCTTCTCCTGATGAATCCTCTTCAAGAGAGGCACACTACAAGGGTGCTTTCTGTCTCCCAGTCCCTTTGAATACGTTTTGAAACTCCTTCATTTTGTGTTTACCCTTCCCCCCAGCCAATGGGGGGCACTGTTGCCCATGACAACTCTTGATTTGTATGATAACAAGCCAACCAAGAAGCAAGGATATCACATGCCAATTGGAAGCCAGTGTCAGAAGACCAGTCAGCAAGGGAAAAACAGGCCTCCAAAATGTACTTGAAAATGTTTTGATTGAAACAGGTTGTTTTGTTCAAAGCTCAAAAAAGCACTTTTATTTGAAGCGCATTTTGTTTCAAATTTGAAGCACTCAAAACTGCCCATTTCAAGTCAAAAGGTTTCAACATCAAAACATTTTGCACATCTCTAGTGCTCCATGTGGCAATATGTTTCCTTTAGACAGCAGCTGCCACACAAATCAGGTGGTTTGGAACCGTGCCTACTGAATTTGTTTAAAGCACATTCGAATTGCTTCACACAAAGGGCACTACCATCCAGGAGCAAGTGATCTGCTGATTACAAGACAAAAGGTACCAGGGAGGTAAGAATGCAATGTGCCCAAGTTCAAACAACAATTATTCCAAGTCAGGGAAAAGTTACACCAACTTTTCCCAGCGCAGTTGCATTATGTCAAGGAGCTTCAGATTCCATTACATGTAATGTCACATTTTTTCATTACAAATGGGATATTCAGCAGGTGTTTGCACTGTTCAAAGTTTGTAACAATACATAAATACAGGAGGACAAAAGGCTATTTGAAACACACACACAAATGGCAATGTTAATGGTAATTCCAATCTGAAACAAAAGCATTTTAAAAGTAAAGAATAAAGATAGCGGCATTGTTAGACGGACAGTAGACCTGCTTAACTCAAAAGGAATTTCTCTCAAATAAGTTTAGTAACAGGAAAATACAGACTTGCTAATCCCTGAACTTCAGTGTTTAAAATATGAGACTGTAACTTGGCTGCACGTACCAAAATCAGATTAAAACAATGCCTCTGGTAGGCAGACTATATAACAAATGGAAAATGAACTAAGACTCAGCTGTGAAGATGTGATCTGGCATGCACTTGAGGAAGTTACACAATACCAACATGTTTATGCAATAAAAATATCAGAGGCAAAGAGGGACTTTTAAGATTAACTGGTGTTTCTTCTCAAAAAGTCTATTGTGCCTATGCACGCACATTTTAATGTGAACATTTCTCAACAGTAAAAGTCATACACTCCCATTCAGGTCTTCATTTGTTCCCTGTTTTTTCTTCTGCAAATTGATGTGTGTGCTGTGCTACTTCATTAAAAGATTTATTTAGTCCTATTTATTTTTAGGCCTCATTAGTACAAATAAGCACATATACTGCCTAATGAAAACAAAAAGCAGTCAATGCAATTCCATGGTAAGCTGCACAATTAAAATTTATACAATAAAATGTTTAAAAAAAGAATAAAAAGGTCAGTTCCTAAACACAACATTGTTGCAAAGATTACACCAAAAATATTTTGTGATGGATCTTTTATAACTTGCATTGTAATTCCGCACGATCAACTGTTCTAATTTTTATACAATATATTCTAACTGCCTTGTTTTTAAAACCCTACCATTTCCTTGCATGTTGTGAGTTTTGAGCTTTTGTTCAAACTAGCAGAAATGGCTGTTTTCTTGATTTTAGGGATTGCATGAGGACACAGGAAGGGAGAGATGAGGATGTGTGGCATAGATCATGATGCCATTAGTCTTAGCATATGAGCTTCATAACACATTAAATCCAAATCCCATCTGAATTTTGAAGTTGAGAATCTATACTGGATTGTATAAAATCCAAGGCTTAAAAACAGCCTGCTATGCAACTTATGTTTTAGGACATCAAATCACGGACCATGACCTTGCATGAGCAGAAAATAAAAGTAGGATGAGCAAGATATGAACGTCCCCCAGTTTTAAAACATCTGCTAGTCTAAATATTCACATATATATCAACATATGTATCATTAGACAATTTCATCTCAAAATGTAGACCTTAATTTCATGATTAGAACTTTATTCTGACCATGACATTAAAATCTGGAATACTTAATTGCCAAATATAACGCTTCACATGTATGTGAATATTTAGACATAAACAGATGTTTTAAACTGCAGAATATTGATATCTTATTCATCCTATTGTATTTGCTGTTCCTTCTAATATCTATCTATCTATATATATATATTTCTCCTAGGTGTGCCTGGGGAAAATGCGTCCCGGCAGCCCAGCTGATTGGCTGGGCTGCGGAGGCGCCTGATTGGCTGGCACACCCAGGAGGAGGAGAATTGGCCAGCCCACGCTGGCGGGCCTGGCCTGGCACCGCAGACTCTAGCGAACGAGAAGGGCAGGTGGGGGGGGGGAGACAGAGCAAGCGAGAGAGGGAGAGAGGCGCGGGGAGGGGGAGGCAGCGCGAGCGAGAGAGGCGCGGGGAGGGGGAGGCAGCGCGAGCGAGAGAGGCGCGCGGGGAGAGGCAGCGCGAGCGAGAGAGGCGCGCGGGGAAGAGACAGCATGAGCGAGAGAGCTGGGGGGGGGCAGAGCTAGCAAGAGAGCTGTGGGAGTACCAGCCAAACAAATTCTCCCAACTAACCCCAAAAAGGAAGTGAACTACGGGTTCAGCTAGTATGGTCATAATCCATGACTGGATGTCACTTTCAAATGTTGCACTGAAGTGTGTTTCTGCCTCTGGATTTTATTCCAAGAATGGAAAGAAACCAAATCTCAAATGCTTTTATGATCATGAAAGTCTTTCAGGTTGTGATTTAAAGTGAATGCAGTGTCAATAGTCTGAACAATTTATGTTTCTTGCTACTGTTACTTCATTGGGCTTGTTTTATATTATATTGAGTAATATTACTGCTGCAATTCTTCAATGGTGACTTTATGAATTCTGGTGGTGGAACATTCATGCAGAAGACTCCAAGTTCCCTCCCTGGCATCCCCAAGATAGGGCTGAGAGAGACTCCTGCCACCAATCTTGGAGAAGCCGCTGACAGTCTGTGTAGACAATAGATGGACCAATGGTCTGATTCCATAGAAGGCAGCTTCTATGTTCCTATTCAACAGACTGCACTGTAATCAGTTTAGCATGCTATGCTTATAGAAACTAGGTAATTAGTAGTTTATACTGCCATCTGACTCACTTCATATCTTCACTGTAATGAGCGCTGAACGGTGCACACTCTTAAATTTTTAGCCTTTTCCGGATACCTGTATGATTGTACAATAAATAAGCTTCTTCACTGTGGAGAATTCAGAGGTGCTGTATTCTCCAGGTGCTGCTTCTGTTGTGGGAAAACTGCATTTGCTCAGAATTCAAATAGTACATGTTAGTTATGGGGAAATGCCATTTCTGTCTCTTGCAAGCACTATAATGGCTATGTGGGTGGCTGTGTGAATGTGATGGACACAACTAGGTAGTGCCAGTGATGTACAACTCCTTCCACCAACAGAATACAACCTGAGAAGCTGTTGATCGGTGAAGCCTTCCTGGCTTTTAAAACTCAGATTCAGTATCAGGAAGCTACGAAGGGCTACGAGCAGCTGCAATAATGGCCTTCCCCTCTACTTCTTGCTGCATGCACGGGACACTTATTTTAAAAAGGGCAGCATTGACTCTCCCCTCAAACACTAGGTTATTTTCAAACAACTGCAAAATGGATGTTATGCTGGGGGGGACGTAAAAGGAGTATTGGGAATGCTAAAACTCAGTTGGGAGATTTGATTAACCATCTGGATAACTCTCCAAAGTGCTCGATTCTAACAGCTAGAAAGTACAAATTTTCTACTTGTATACGTACCATAAACATGTGAAGATGAACATTAATTTTATTCATAATTATTCAAGCCATTGCCTATTGAGCTGGGCAACCAGCTCAGGACATAATCAACCAGGAAAAGGTTATTCCAAACCTATTGAAACCTAGAGAGAACCAAGTTCCAGCTGATGAAGGGGGAGGCCTAAATTCAGGGCAATGGAGGCCTTACCTGGCTGAGAGTGGGGCCAGAGGACTTCAAAGAGCCAGGGGAAGTGGCAGAAAGAGGCTGGAGAGTTGAAGCTAACCTGCAGGTTGAGGCTGGAGAGTTGAAGCTAATTAGCTCCAAGGGCTTGACAGTCACTTGCATGTTTAAGAAGTCCTGGATGCTGGGCTTCACTATAAAACCCAGGCGAGAGACACAAGAAACACTCCAAACTAGGTAACAGCAGCATTGAATCCTGCTGAACAACTAAGTAAAAGATGCATACTGACAGGTTTGTGTCTGCCACTTTCTCAAATGGGCATGAACCCCTATGACATAAAGCCCTCCTCCTTGAGTCCCTGAGGATACTGCTAATATGTTATGCATATATTAACAAAAATCTGCCAAATTCTGGGTGCATGTAGTATTAACACACTTGCTAGGATTGCAGAGATTTCTGGTGCCCATAAGTTGTACACTCTGCAGATATGCAGGAAGAAAGGATTTGAGGTCACATTTGCCTCCAAAATCCACAAAACTCTACAGCTCCCCAATATGGCAAACACCTGATGGAACTCTGGATTGACTTACAGAAACAGCTGCAGGAGGGAGAAAGGGGTGCAGTGGCAGAGGGTGAGTCTTGGGGGGGGAGACCCTTGGGGCCTGGGGACAATTGTCCCCCCTTACTCAATTGTCACTATGCCTATGTTCATGAAGTACTGGGTAGTGTAGTCCTTCCCAGCACTTTCCCCATAGAACTCTATGGAGAAAGCACTGGGAAAGACTACACTTCCCAATGTTCCATGCACACCTTCCAAGATGGTGCTGGGGCTTGACAGGGCTCTGATTTCCTTAAAGTCCCGCAAGTGCTGGGGAAAGCACAGTATTGCATGGTGGATATGGTAGTCTCTGGATGGTGCCGGGGAGCTGTGCAGAGTATTTGGCTTCATTAAAACTTTGTACAGGCCTGATAAACAACTAGTCAGGGAGCCTCACTTCGGGCCAACGGGAGCCCACTGGCTCCCAGGCCCTGCAATCTAGAACACTATTCTAGTCTAAGCAGTGGCTCGGTGCACCAAGCAACAAATTGTCTAAAATGAGGAGGCAGTTACCAGCAAGAACTGATTGTGGGTACACCTGGCAGTGTAGTAAGAGAGCACACTGGTGCAGGGGTATGGCTAGTCATCATTTCTCCCCACCACTGAGACATTGTACACAATAATATCTGCATACAGCTTTTGTGAAGTAACTTTATGAATTGGAAAGACTCATTGAAAATCTATCTGTAGATACACAGGATATTGCCATTTTAACAGAAGAAGCAGACAAAACCCTGATCTTCACCCCCCCCCCATAAACCCACATTTGGTGATTCCTGGAAACTCTGATTAGGACTCTAGCACATGGGTGGCCAGTCTGAGTCTCTCCAGCTATTGCTGGACTACAACTCCCATCATCAACTTCTGGGATGGCCATCCCTGCCACCCTCTTACATTGCAAAGCACAAGAGCAGCAAAGCAGAGTTAGAGTGCAAATCCAGGCTTTGGTTTCAGTTGTGGGAAAGTTCTTTTGTGTTGTGGTTTTGGTTTTTGTCTCTGGGTACTGAAAACACCACATGAGAAGAAGTAGAAAGCAAAGAAAAATGTCAAGGGAGGTGAAATGACACAGTATAAAAAGGTAGGATAAAACTAAAGTGGGAAATGGTAATGAGAACATACACACAAAAAACCAAAAACACAAACCAAAGTAATTCACACAACTCTATACTAGTGGGCATTGGAACAGTTTTACTTCATTGAGTAAAAGCCAAGATGACTTGGCTCCTATGAATGGCTCCTATGAATGGTGCAAAAGCCTAAGTAAACACAATGAGGACAAGGCAGAAGTAGCCCAGGAATGTGGCTCTTAAGAAACTTAAAGCATTATGTGGTTTTTAAGCCTTGGGAAAGCTGTCTGAAAACCCTTTTCTACTGGAGTATTGCTATCTACCACTATGATAAGAAAACAAACAAGCCCTATTCATGTGTTCAGGGGCATGGGGACAATGGAATAAGAGGGGACAACCTCCCTTGGCCGCCAGGGTCTGGCGGGCCTCCAAAGCACCTCCTGACCCTTGGCCAGAGCACCCACTTGCCCCCTCCCAAACCCCGCCAGCAAACAAAGTGCTCCCCAGCTGGGGATGTGAGGCACACCCCTCTCCTCCACAGCCAGTGTTTTATTGAAAAGCTGGCTGGGCAAAAACGCCCAGCCAGTCAGCATTTCAATGAAACACTGACTGGGGAGGATGGGAGAAGGTCTGAACGGACCCTTTCCTGGGCAATAGCCACACCCCCTGCATCTGACATCAGATGCAGGGAACATGGCCAATACCAGGACGGGGCTAGTCAAACCCTGCAGAGTTTCCCCAGTCAGCAGTTTGTTGATTTGCTGACTGGGACCTCCTTTCCCTCCACCGGGGGAGGCGCCGGCAGGACTTTCTGCTCTGGCCACAGGTAAGCTCTCTATGCTCCTGCATGTATATTGTTCAATACATCTGCAATCTATGTATAGTGCATGCATGCACAAGACTATAAACATGTATTCACACTCTGTGCACATACAGCAGTACACATCCCGCATTTCAGGAGACCTGTACTCAGGTTTACTTTTAAACTGAATGCATGTACTGACATTCACACAAAAGGATGTACAAGTGTACAGAAATCTGACCCTCCAAGGCTGCTTACAATATTTAAAGCCATAAAATCACTGAAGCAGTAACCTTGTTTCATGAAGCACTTGCAAGTTCCTGGGCTTTTTTGAAATGAGATTCAATGCCCTTTCACAGGATGTATGCAAATGGTATGCCAAGAAACCTTCTCATGGCTTTGGACCAGCACTGCCCCAGTGTTACAATGGTAAAACAGGTGTGCAAAACAGGCCATTTTTCTTTGCATGAACAACAGGGGCTCAACCAACATATAAACATTTGCGGGGCATGATGCCTTTATTGCAGATCAATAATAAAGATGAAAATAAACTGCCACCTCTAAAATAAAAATCAGTCTTCTGCAGCTCCAGTCAGAATGGAGCGCCGTCCTATTCTCCATGAAGACACTACTGAGGTGTGAAGGGTGCCATGCTATAACAATATACTCTGGCAGTTCTGGAATCAACCACATGAAGAAATGCCTGGCGTCTGCAAACATATCAGCTGAGTAGCATCATTTTCTTTCCATCTCAACAACCATTGAAAGTAAAAAGCTAAAAAAGATTGAAGACTGCTACTGCAGGTTCACAACGTTATGGCTTTTCCTGCAGTGTTCCTCCCCAATTCATCTACCGAGCCATAAGCCCCCATGGAAGTCTTTAAAAAGAAACAGCTTTGTGTACCATCCAAGCTTCATCCACACTTCATCAGACCCAGCCAAGCCACGAACCTTGCCACATCATGGCCTTCCATGGCTACAATGGATGGAAGTAATGATGTCAGCAATGACAAAGAGGTCTATATCATGATTAGATATTTTGATCAGGATTCATAGCTAGTGAAACATGATCTGTCAGCAAGGGCTACTGCAAATTCTAAAAGGGTTTTTTTTTTGTGGGGGGGGGCATCAGTGAATTCACATTTCACTGACTCAAACATTCTACAGACATGGAAGATTCTTTCTTTCTTTCTTTCTTTCTTTCCTTTCTTTCTTTCTTTCTTTCTTTCTTTCTTTCTTTCTCAGCACAGGGATATCAGATGAGCATATTTGTAGAAGCTGACTAAAGGAAAACCCAGCCTCTCTATACAGTCTAGCACAGAGGCTCATCTATATGCAGTACTGCCCGAGACAGTTCTCAATGTCAGCCACAAGCCAACGTGTGTGTATATTAACAAGTGCCCGTGCCATACAAACAAGGCTGCCAGGATACTGGCAAGCAAGCTATAATATAGATTATCTAGCCTCCCATATTTAAAATCACATTATTCTCCAACAAACGGATAGAGATGAGTTGTGGACAAGACAAAGTCTTTTTTGCTTATTTGTATTTCCCCCTCTAATATTAAACTGGGGTGGAGCAACAGACCCCTTAAGATAGCTGGACATTTGATTTCCTGCAATGGTCTGGCCCAAGAATTTGCAGAAGTGCCAGAGTCCGTGTACACCCTATAAACACAGGCAGGTCAGGACTTCCCTCCTATCCCACATATACTACTAGATATTCTGTTTTCATTGGAGAAAAAATTAATTTATTTCAGATTCCCACCCTTGTTGTGGAAAACGATAACAGAGACACAATGTTGCTAATTCCTTGGATGAAAACTGCAGTTCGGACACACTGTGAAATGCTATGGGCATCTTAAGTTTAATTGCAAAGCAAAAGGTTCGGTGTTCTACTACTTACGTTTTGCAAAAATTAATCTGTTTTCTACTTTGAAGAGAAATAATTGGTCCACTCTTTTAAAGACAGAAAGAGTACCTGCAAATAGTCAATCACACAATTCCTGAGATTTCTTGAAAGCTCTCTCAACTCAAGAGATTTGACATGTTTTATCAGACAACTGAATACATTCTTAGACACCACTGAAACAGTTAATTCAGACAAGCAGGTTCCAACCACCCACCTTTACATTCTGTAGCCACATTGTGGGAGCCAAATTGAAGTACTATGTCTGGGAGGGAAGGATACACTGCACATTGGAATTAACTTCAGACCTAATTAGATCTGATGACCCTTATAATTAACCACCATAATCTATACATGTTTTCTCTGTAATTTTAGCAAACACTATGGAGAGGAGAGCCAGTCTTGTGGTAGCAAGGATGACTTGTCCCCTTAGCTAAGCAAGGTCTACCCTGGTTGCATATGAATGGGAGACTAGAAGTGTGAGCTCTGTAAGATATTTCCCTCAGGGAATGGAGCTGCTCTGGGAAGAGCAGAAGGTTTCAAGTTCCCTCCCTGGCTTCTCCAAGATAGGGCTGAGAGAGATTCCTGCCTGCAACCTTGGAAAAGCCACTGCCAGTCTGTGAAGACAATACCGAGCAAGATAGACCAATGGCCTGACTCAGAATATGGCAGCTTCCTATGTTCCTATAAGCAGGACAAGATAGTTTTCCAGAAGACTAATGTCATAAGATTTTGGTGCCAGTGCAAGTTTCCCTTTCTGGGCTTATTGCAAATTTGGGGAAAGAGGTGTTTTAGTTAGGACTGTAGTGCTAGTGAAAAGGGGTTTAAAAAGCATGCCAAGGGGAGCAACTCCTCTTGCACACATGGAGCCAGTCTGGATCTTTCCCTCCCTGGATGCTATTTTAATAAACCAAAACAAAAGTACAGATTCTGTTAGACATTATATCTTGTTTGACCCTCAGAAAGGAGGAAAACAGCACAGAAGAGTAGACAGTGTAGAATTAAGTGCCAAGGATAAAGATCCACTATAATCATTGGCTCTCCCAATGTGGTTTTACATCAATAATTCAAACTTCTTTTTGGTTTAGTCTGTAACCACTCATAATAACTAAGACTAGGTGATGGATATGACATAACTCATTTTATAGGCTTTTAAAAAGATGAGAAATGCAGGCAGCAATGTGTACAAGCATGTGTGTGTGTGTGTGGCGGGGACACCTACCCTTGGAGCAAAAAAGGAGCTATGACAATTGAAGCTCGTCCCCCTAAGTGGTGCAGCGGGGAAATGCTTGACTATCAAGCAGAAGGTTGCTGGATCGAATCCCCGCTGGTACTACATCGGGTAGCAGTGATATAGGAAGATGCTGAAAGGCATCATCTCATACTGTGCGGGAGGAGGCAATGGTAAACCCCCTCCTGTATTCTATCAAAGAAAACCACATGCTCCGTGGGCATCAGGAGTTGAAATCGACTTGACGGCAAACTTTACCTTTAAGTGAAGCTCACTGAAGGGATGTAAAAATCAGCTCCCCTGTTCAGGTGAGCACATGGCCAAGCTACTTTTGCTCCCACATCAGCCCTTCTCCTTTCCTCCTTTCCCTCCAGATTGAGCTACAACTCCTCCACTTGCAGTATTCAGTTCATATTCTGACCACAGAAGAAGGTTCTTCTGAAGTCACACATGTGAAGACTCTTAGAGCCATTAAGTGCTGGAATTAAATGCTGAAATAGCCATAGTAGCCTAGACTGAAAGGACTGCACATGCACAATTAGTTCTGTACATCCAAGAGGGCTTTGCGGCTTGTGTTTATCAAAGGACAGCCCACCATGAAAAGCATCAAACTACTTTTGAACTAGAAGCAATTTGCAAGAGCACACTAGGACATGGCATGGGGAACCTGCTATTCAAGGATTTACTCCCCCCCCCCCACAAGAAAAACCCATCCACTGGGCCTGCCCAAGCTTTTGCACATATCTAAAAGTGGGTTATCTGCCTATATGGTCTCTTTTGCCCAGCATCAATATGACGATAGTGAGGATATTGCACTCATGGCATGCAAAATGTGACAATTAGCCAGGGGAGGGAGACAGGCATCACTGCAAACTTCTTTCTCCAGCACTTGTGTTTTTTGTGTGCATGGGAGTGTACGTATGTGTTTTGATAATAGGAAAATGATAACAAAAGGCAATATTAACATTTGGAGTCTAAAACTAATTTTTGCCTATTGAATTGACGAACATCAATCATATTGTTGACAAAAGATTACTTTCTATGGCATAACTTTAGAGTCAAAGACTACTAGAGCTATAGAGCTGGACTAGAGTGACACCCAGGCTGAACTGCCAGAAACACCCCCCCCCAAAAAAGCTACCACTGTCCATGATTCTCTATTGGACCACAGATATGTTAATACAAATGTTTCCATGAAATAAGACTTGAGCTAGAAAAAGCAGCAAACAGCCCCCGCACTTCCTAATATCTTCTGTTTTGAGAGTGCAGCCATGGGGAGAGCACTTGCTACTGCTTAACTACAGCTACAAAAGTCCTGGATTTTTTGTCTGATCTATATGGGCATCTCTCACTTCCATCTTGGGGGACATTTAAAAATGACTATTCAAGTTTTAACAAGGAAATGGCCTATTATTGTAATAAGATTACTCAGATACTTTCTTCTGTCTGCAACTTGAATTTCTTTGTTCTGAGATAACGCAAAGAAGCCCCATGCTTTTCACTGCCACTGCAGCTAAGAAACCACCACATAATCCCTCTCCCCACCCCCTTTCATGGTGGTTACTTTGTAGAGCAGCAGCAGGAAGCAGTTTTTCTCAAAATACAGTTAACCTACATGTTCATCTTATCCTAAACCCATTTACACTGAAAAGCCTCACTGGCAGGGGGGACCATTCCATGAGGCAAAGTGAGGTGGTCACCTCAGGCAGCAGATCATTAGAGCACCAGTTTGACAAGATGCCTTTCTGCCCTGCTGTGGGGTGTGTGTGTGTGTAGGGGGTCACACAAGAGGAGCAGCATTTGGTACCCTGCCTCAGGTGCACAAGGCTCAAGAACCATCACTGCTCACTGATTTCTGTGGTGCTTATTTCCACACAAGTATGCTCAGGATTGCAGTCACCGTGCTGAACTTTAGCTCTAAAAAAGAGCAGCTGAAATATTTGGTTTAAAATGCAGCCTAAACTAAATTTCTGCTAGTCTTCTGTCAGAGCAATCAGTAACTGACAATGCCACTCTCCCTGTTAAATAGGCTTGAACATTAGAAACTAAAAGATGACATAACTAGAAAGATGTCAAGAATATGCAACGTTAGCTCTGTTCACCTTCTTAAATACATGGTAATTGTATTAAAGGCACTGAAATGCAATAATAATCTGAATACCATATTTTAAACCCAATTTTATTAATGTTTCCCTCAAAAGACATTTATTTGTAGCTAAGTGTCTCTCTCTCTCTCTCTCTCTTTTCCAATTAGTCTACTTTTTAAAACGCATGTGATGCTTTTACTACTCTTTCCAAAATGTCAATACATTTTTGTCTTAGGTGATAAAGTTAACATTGCATAAATTTAAAATATATATGGCTGCCTCGGACAGAAGGTAAAACATATTTGTGTAATTAGTATACATAATGAAAAAGTGATAGCCATGTTGCGTATAAAATAATACAGAAAACTGTGAAATACGTTTACATGGTGTGTGGGGGGGGGTCTTTTCAGTAAAAGGATGCTAAAAGAGTAAAGTAGGGGAAAAGACAAAACAAAAATAGGAAATGTATGATAAATGGGAACTAATTACATATTCAAGATAAGGAAAAATGAACACATTTTAATGGGAAGAGTCACTGTCCATTTACTAAGAAAAATATAACTCCCACAATCCTTATTCAGGCATAAGAGGATATCAAAGTTATGGAAAACCAATCTGAATATAAAGGTATGGCAGTGAAAAGAGAAAACAAGATCATCAAAAGTTGGCAAGGCAGGTACTACTGTGATTGTCCACTACCCTTCAGGAAGTTTAGCAAATGATTAAGAACTTTAATCAGAATATCCAAACTGACATGTATAATAGTTACCATAATGCTCCACAAACATCTACCTTTATTTTGAAAATCATTATTTTATTAATGTTGCTATTATTAGGGCACCAGTCTGTTTTTAAACTTCTATTATCTATCTATCTATCTATCTAAGCCTTATCTGGTGCATGATACATCTCAGGAGGTACGTGGCACATCCCGCGAGAGTTTGAAGCAAAGAGAGACTTAATGGCAGGGTAGAGCAGAGGGAGCCTGTCTACGAGCCAACCCTCACTCATCCTGCACCTGCCCACCTGGCCCGCAATATGTCTCCTCCAGCCTCAGCAAGCACCGCCCTTCACTCCCTCTGCAGTCTGCCCACAGAGACTTCTCACCTAGGCCTGCGAGCGGAGAAGGGTCGGGCAACACAACGGAGGCTGGCAGTTGGCTGCCACAATTGCAATGCCTCTGCATCTGCCTTCGGTTTGAGTGCTGCCACTGCCGTTTGCAGGCCTAGGCTGGAAGGGGCGCTGCCTCCGTGGACAGAGAGGAGCCAGCGAAGCGGTGCCAACAAGAGCGCGGGACCAGGGGGCAGGATGGCCCCCGACCTGGGATTGGATCCTTGGTGCCCTCGGAGCAACGATTGCCAGAACAGGACTACTCTTGCCCCCAGACTCTCTGCAGCCTCTGGAGGGCCATCTGGGCCAGTGGGGAGAGGACGCAAGGGAGGCCCTCCATCGGCGCAGTCAGCTCTGGGCTAAGCGTGCTGCTGGCCCTTGTAGCCAACCCCCCCCCCCGCCAACTGGCCTGAAGGAAGAGCGGCGCGGTGGGGCTGGGTGGCCAGATACACTGAGCCATGACTGGGAGAGGCCTCTTCCACCTGCCCTCCTCGGTAGCCTTAATCAACACAGCACAGTGCTATCCATAAAACCAACCCATCCCATGTGACATCTCCCAACTAAGATGGAGATGCTCAGGCGGTCCTCATGGCCTGCGGGTAGGCGAGTGCCAGGATAATTTGGAGCTGTCTCTCAATGTGTGTTGCAGCAGGGAGAATGCTGGAAGGTCCAGGGTAGGATGTGTGATGTGAAAGGGAAAAAAGGATAGCAAAAAATAAAGGAGAGGAAGAAAGAGAGAGGGAAGGGAGAGGAAGAGAGTGAAAGAAACAAGGGAGGGGGAAAGACAAAAAACAAGGGAGGGGAAGAGAAAGCAGAGGCTGCAAGGGGGGCAAAGAGAGTAATGAAGTACTAGGGCGCAGATGCTCTGCGCAGGTTAAGCTAGTCACCATTTATTCTAATTATGGAGGATTATTATTATTATGTCATTGAGATAACTGTTTTCTATCAATTCACTGTCTCTTAACTGAATTATACATCAATTAACCGATAAATTCAGATGACTATTCCAATATCAAAGACACTGTAAGGGTAGTTAATTAAAATACAGACTTTATCATGCTCATCCTCAATGCAGTGCTTGAATAAAAGCAGAATTTAACACTGACTATCACAATTGTGCCATAAGCAAAAACACCACAGTTTCACACGGGAGTTCTTAACCTCAGTCTCATGTTATGTTCAGTGTTATGTACAATCTGTGTGCAGTGCACATGCATACAAATATGGGCACATGTACAATTTTTCACACATTATATTCAGTGCATGTATAGTAGTGCATTTCCCATTTAAGGGGATCTGTACTCAGGTTCACTTTTAAAATAAACACAATTATGTTTTAATGTTTATGACTGTACAAGGCTACAGAAACCTGTATGCACATACAACATTATGTTTAGTCATCTCTTCTAAGACCCTGTGTACATCTCCTATACATATTCCACGCTGGTGTCCACAACAACCTCTGAACATGCTGCCAACACAGCAGGCTAATTCACAAAGAAATTGCACATCATTGAAATCTGAATAGTCTAGTGGTTTGTGGATCTTTAACTTAGTTAAAAACAATCCTTTAAACTAGTAGCAAATGGCAAAGGAGTAAAGAGAACAATGGGAAAGGAGAAACCAGGAAAGAATAGAAAAGGAAGAACTAAAGGAGTAATTAATATTTAACATGGAGAAAGGGCACGATAGAAATAAATATTAAAACAAATACAGAAAGAGGGGAAGGAATGGAACAATTTTAACTTTATAGCAAAGCTGAAGAATCTAGCACAAACATATTGGCATTTATATCCCTCAAAAACCCTTTCCATTGAGCTGGAAACAGAGTTATATTGATAATATGCAGACGATTACTAGGGGAGTGGCGAAAAAATTACAATTCAGGTAAGAGGTTATCAAGCCAACAAAAATGGGTATTTTTGTCATTCTGCCAGGAGATTCATGGATATTTCCTTGTGGCTTTTAGAAAAGTACATGACTTTCAGAAAGGTTAACCGGGAAGGAACTGATTGGTTAGTAGCATCATAATGGAAACATAGTTACGCTTAGACAGTTTTATGCCCAATCACATTTCTTGCTTAATTCTGTAACAAATTGTGTAAGTAAACAGATGTGTCCATTGCCCATAGGTAAGCTAATCAATCAGTAGTGTATGCATTTTTTACAAGCTACCAGGAAGAGAGAAAAGACACCTACAGGGCTTCTGAAACACAGACTGGATGAATGTCCACCACAAGTCAGTTCTTCTGCTACCACATATATGACCAAATGCCACGTAAGCCCTGAGATATTCTGTGGGTGGGAGAAGAAAGTAAGGGTAAGAAATCTCATTTTATCTTAAATAATTCATATAGATGGATAATGGAAGTGCTGACAGGCCAGAGCAAGAAAGAACACTTATCTAGTATGATAGAAGATGTTGTGCACAGTCAGATTTGGGATAGACTACATAAAACTCTTAATGAGCATCAAAATATGGATGCAAAGATATTCAGGTATTCTGGAATTTCTATCACTGTTACACTAGAATAAAGCATGGTAAGTAGTTTTTGGCTGACAAAAATTTATGTAACAGCTTTAGGGCAATTCCATGAAAACAAATACATAGAGGCAAAAAATTTGAAAATGGTGTAAACTAACCAAAGTTGGTGTCATTTTCAAGAGGAATATCTGAAGATCAACAATACATACATATTTAATCCATACTAGCTACAATATTAGCCAAGAAGTCTGAAATGACTAACAATATGAAATGACCCTCAACATGTTTCCTTTCTTACAGAGCACTTCTGGAGCATAGAGAGTGCTGCAAAGTTTCTGGTGCAACAGCTGCAGAAAGTACTGAGGGAGTTATATATGGATCCCTTTCATGTCCCCTCAGAGCTTTCTAATCTGCACACGTTGTTCGTTAGGATGTAAGCCGCTATGAGGCTGTTCTCATGTTCTCCTAGCCTAGCCAGGCTAGGCTGCTCATGTGGAGCACCAGGATCCGCATGAAAGTTGGTGTTCCTGCCCAGCCAAACCTTACTATTAAACTTATTATTAAGCGAGGGCTCTTTTAACTCGGCTGCTGGGATCATGCTGCACGCAGCCAGAGGAGACACAGAGACAGGAGCCTAGAGCACCCGCCTGACAGGGGAATCCCCCAATGCACTGCACTCAGCGTGCAAAGCATTGTGGGATACTCAGAGGATATAAATGAAATGGCCTTAAAGTAGGAGATATTTCATTGCCTGTGGGTATATATAATATCAACTTGAAAACAGAGGCGTATCTAGGAAAAATAGCACTTAGGGCAAGCACTGAAATTGCACCCCCTGTCCAAACATCAAGGTCGTTAATCTTTTAATATTTCAAAAACTCTTTAGCAGTGGACATAGCCAGACCAAAAAATGCTGGAAAACTACAAATTTTAGTATGCTGGGGCTCATGAAATACCCAAATACTATGTGGAGGTGTACTTAGAAAACTAAACAGAAGTGCCTGTCTAATTCTCTACTATGCATTGTAGCATCACTATTACATAAGTTTTAAAAATCAATGGAGAATTTGACTTTTCCCAGATACTCTGGAAATAATTAAAGGATATGCAGAGTAAACTGTGTCACTGCTTGGAATACATTCTAGTATTTCAAAAAGACAGTTAAAATGAGAAAAAGACAGCAAGAAACTCCCAGTGGGCCTTAATACTAAGGATTTCACACTGATTCAAAGACAAACTCACCATTAATAGCCATATTATTAAGACATCACATTTAACTCACATCACAAGAAGCAAATGAATACAATCCTAGCTCATAAGCTTCAGCTCAGTATTCACAAGCCCTGATTCTCTGTACATAGTGCCAAACTGAATATGTGTACAGTGACATATTATATTTTTAAAAAATTAATTTTTTTTAACCTGTAGCTCCTTCGGGGGGCTTCTTAAAGGCTGTGGGGGGGGTCTACAAAGGTTCCCCTCCCCTCTGGCCTCTAGGGAACCATTTCCCTAGGTGATGGCCTCGCAGGAACCATTTGAGCATGTGCGGTGGCCTTTTTAAAAAATATTTTTAAAGGCCGCTAAAAACAAGGCCTGGTATGGCCTAGGGCCTCACAGAGGCCATTTGAGCATGCGCGGTGGCCGTTTTGTCTTCGGCAGCCATTTTTTAATTTTAAAAAAATGGCGCCCCCCCTTCTAGTGGTGCCCTGCCTGCCCTACCCTAGATATGCCCCTGCTTGAAAATCTGTTCATGACCACAGTCATTAAAGTAGTGTCATAGTTATTCTGTTATCCCTTGATTTGTTCTTTATATCAAATTCAGATAATTGGTCTATTGAGCATGATACTTACAGTATCAGCAGGCATCAGTTCTTCAAGTTCTCAGGTGGAGTCTTTCCATCAAAGACCCTTTTAACTAGAGATGCCTAGGACCAAACCAGGGGCCTAATGTATACAAAGCAACCACTGAGCTCTTCTTCCTCAGAGATCCAATAGATGAACAGGACCTGAGAAGATCACATTAGAATGGCAGGGAGATTCAGTGTTCAGATCCAAACACTGACTTTTTTAAAAAAGTCAGTTCACCTTCTCGTTTTATATAAGCAGATACAGGTTGCAGAGTCTCTAATAACCATACTTCCAAACATATCTGCAGGACCTATATATCGGAGGTTAAGGAAAAGGGAAATGGAGTGTAGATGACAGAATGATTGCCAATCCCAATTAGGAATTCAGAAATTGATATCCCATTATAAAGACCTTGCAATGGTTTCCACTATACTGAATGCTACTTTCTCCCATGGATCCTACCAATCCTGACTGAGGATCCACTTCTGTCAAATTATACTTTTATTCTTCAAGTCCATAGATATAATAGGAGCAATCTTTATTGGGGCAATTATTATTGGCCTGCCTAGCTCAGCTGCCACCCAGCCTCATCCTTTTTGGACACTTCACAGCAGCCTGCCACTCTGCATGAGAGGGAGTGAGGAAAAGACTGTCCTATTAACATATCTGTATTCTCTTGCTATCCACCGTGATAATTTTTCTGTCAGAAAAATGTGGTATATTCATGTAATGCATGTATACATACATACATGCATCACCATTCTCTTCTCATGGCTCTAGTCTTATCTCACAGGACAACTTGCAGGCAAATCCTGTAGGCCTCACACAACCCCTGCAAGAACATAGCACAGAAGCCCTCTTCAGAGGGTCCTTTCCGCCAAAAGGTTTTCCCCATAATAATACGCTGTTGTCACAGTAGCCCTCTTCAGACTGTATGAATTCCACAGGCACTCACAACTGCAAAAGTGGGGAGCAAGTTCCACTATCTTGCTGTCTCACCTGATGAATATACTTACGGTGCCATTTTTCTGAAAGAGGATGCACTGTAAGCGTGTTTACAGGTGATTCCATGAGCTGTAACCTCGATTGATGGAGGTTGCAGCCCATGGAATCACTGGTGAACACACAGCACGTCCCTCTTCAGAACATAAGAACATAAGAGCAGCCCTGCTGGATCAGGCCCAAGGCCCATCTAGTCCAGCATCCTGTTTCGCACAGTGGCCCACCAGATGCCATTGGGAGCCTACAGTCAGGAGTTGAGGGCATGCCCTCTCACCTGCCATTACTCCCCTGCAACTGGTACTCAGAGGCACCCTGTCCTTGAGGCAGGAGATGGCCTACAGCCCTCCGACTAGTAGCCATTGATAGACCTCTGCTCCATGAAGTCATCCAAACCCCTCTTAAAGCCATCCAGGCTGTTGGCCGTCACCACATCCTGTGGCAGAGAGTTCCACAAGTGGATCACGCGTTGTGTGAAAAAGTACTTCCGTTTGTTGGTCCTAGACCTCCTGGCAATCAATTTCATGGAGTGACCCCTGGTTCTAGTGTTGTGTGAGAGGGAAAAGAATTTCTATCTCTCCACTTTCTCCACACCATGCATGATTTTATAGACCTCTATCATGTCTCCCCGCAGTCGTATTTTTTCTAAACTAAAAAGCCCCAGGTGTTGTAGTCTTGCCTCATAGGAAAGGTGCTCTAGTCCCCTGATCATCTTGGTTGCCCTTTTCTGTACCTTCTCCAGTTCAACAATGTCCTTTTTAAGATGTGGTGACCAGAACTGTACGCAGTACTCCAAGTGTGGTCGCACCATAGTTTTGTATAAGGGCATTATAATGTTAGCCGTTTTATTTTCAATCCCCTTCCTAATGATCCCTAGCATGGAATTTGCCTTTTTCACAGCTGCCGCACATTGAGTCGACACTTTCAACGAGCTGTCAACCACAACCCCAAGATCCCTCTCCTGGTCCGTCACCGACAGCTCAGATCCCATCAGCATATACTTGAAGTTGGGGGTTTTCGTCCCAATGTGCATCACTTTACACTTGCTAACATTGAACTGCATTTGCCATTTTGTCGCCCACTTCCCCAGGTTGGAGAGATCCTTTTGGAGCTGCTCACAATCCATTTGAGATTTCACTACCCGGAAGAGTTTGGTATCATCTGCAAATTTGGCCACGTTGCTGCTTACCCCTGCTTCTACATCATTTATGAATACATTAAAAAGCACCGGTCCCAGTACAGATCCCTGGGGGACCCCACTTCTTACTTCCCTCCATTGTGAAAACTCTCCATTTATACCTACCCTCTGTTTCCTGTCTTTCAACCAGTTAGCAATCCACACATGTACTTGTCCCTTTATCCCATGACAGCTAAGTTTCCTCAGGAGCCTTTGATGAGGAACTTTGTCAAAAGCTTTTTGGAAGTCCAGGTAGACTATGTCAACTGGATCACCTTGATCCACACACTTGTTGACACTCTCAAAGAAGTCCAAAAGGTTGGTGAGGCAAGATTTACCTTTGCGGAAGCCATGCTGGCTCACTCCGAGCAGGGCCTGTTCTTCTAGGTGCTTTACAATTTTATCCTTGAGGAGGCTTTCCATCAATTTGCCTGGAACGGATGTTAGGCTAACTGGCCTGTAATTTCCCGGATCTCCCCTGGATCCCTTTTTGAAAATCGGTGTTACATTTGCCACTCTCCAGTCCTCTGGTACAAAGCCCGATTTCAGGGATAAGTTAAATATTTTAGCAAGAAGGTCGGCAATTTCACATTTGAGTTCTTTGAGGACTCTTGGATGGATGCCATCCGGCCCTGGTGATTTGTTAGCTTTCAGTTTTTCCAGACAGTTTAGAACATCATCCCTTGTCACTTTTATCTGACTCAGCTCTCTAGCCTCCATCCCTAAAAAGCCTGGTTCAGGAACAGGTATATGCTCAGTATCCTCTGCCGTGAAGACAGATGCAAAGAACTCATTCAGTTTCTCTGCAACCTCCATATCCTCCTTAATAATCCCTTTCACTCCCTCATTGTCTAATGGCCCAACTGCCTCCCTGGCAGGTTTCCTGCTTCTGATGTACTTAAAGAAGTTTTTGTTATTCCCCTTGATACTTTTGGCTAAATGTTCCTCAAACTCTCTTTTTGCCTCCCTTATTGTCACCTTGCATTTCTTTTGCCAGAGTTTGTGTTCCTTTTCGTTCTCTTCGTTTGGACAGGCCTTCCAATTTCGGAAGGAAGTCTTCTTCCCTTTTATGGCTTCCTTGACGGTACCCGTTAGCCATGCTGGCATCCTCCTGGACTTAGTGGTACCTTTGCTCCTTTTGGGTATACAATCTAACTGGGTTTCTAGTATTGTGGTTTTGAGTAAACCCCATGCACTCTGGAGCGAAGTGACTCTCCTGATTTCCCCCCTCAGCTTTTTTTTCACCATACTCCTCATTTTGGAGAAGTTTCCTCTTCTGAAATTCAAAATGTCCGTGTTAGACATCCTTGGTGATTCTCTCCCCGCATGTATGCTGAGACAAATGGTGCCATAAGCATGTGCACCCAGCAGGAAGAGGTGAGCGACAGTAGGGCAGCGGGACATCCTCCTCACTTTTGCAGTTGTAAGTGTGAGCACCTGTAGCACTCATACTGTCTAAAGAGGGCTACTGTGACAACAGCTATTATGATGGTGAAAACCTTTTGGCAGAGGCTTGATCAAATACACCGAACCAGTCATGCAATCATAAATACACTTACCATGAAGTTCAACTGACCAAAATGGAACCTATTTTTGAACAAACGTATAAAGGATTGCACTGTAAATTATACATTACAAAAGCAAGATTAATTGAATAATAGTGGGAGAGGGGTAACATTTTGTTATGTCAACATTTAAAAGTTGCCTTTCTTCTTCTGCCATCCTAAGAGTTATCCTGTATTTTCTGAAATTATCTGTAAATTATGCTTGAATATTATGCAGTTTTTTTGGCCAGTTTGAGCTGCAAGATATGGTAAAAATATAAACTCGAGATTACATGGTTTAAAACTACTAAGAACATATTGCTAAAAAAAAAAAGACTATTAACATTATTTTGGTCGCAAATTACAGTATACATTACATTACAGAATGCTTCTTAGATAAAACTGACAACTTGTTTGACAAAGAAACAATACTTAGGATGCATGGAATAGAAAGGGTTTATTAGCCAATGTGCCTGTTATAAAATATATATGTATTAGATTATATACATTTCTGTTTCCAAATATAAACAGCAATTAATGTTTTAAAACTAATAGTGAAAGTACAGGCAACTAGAATATCACTAAGGAGAATTTTCTGCTTTTCATTTCTAGTTGTTTCTATAAAGAAAAGCTGACGATGAGGTCTCCGAAATTAATGGATAGGAACTGAAGTGTTAGCTGCTAGCTGTAAGATTCTCTAGGTAATAAATTTTAGCATGACAAAATCTAGTTGTTTAAAAGTGGCTGTCAGGATTTTGACGCTTCTGTCGGTACCACATGACTTCAAGTCTAATGGAAGGTTTCAAATGGATCAAAGCACTAATAAACATGACAATTAGAGAGACGATAAGATTTTATATGATGAAGGGTTGGTGTGCTCGACAGTTGTTCTATGGATTAAAAAGAAGGTGGCCATTTTCTCATTGGAACTATAGTTGTCTTCTCAGGGTGTGGCTGCTGATAGAGATATCTTAGGATTTATGTTCCACCAAGGTCATGCTCAACATTTTACAGAAAGTATGTGGAAAATACAGAAGATGTGTTGAGAGTGTACACCTCTGCATTGTGATTGCTTAGTTTTATTTCACTTTTTTAAAAACTGCCATGTGTCACTGAATAGCATGCCCACTTTGTGTTCACATGTACATGCAACATTGCCTAGCATCTATATTATCTATATAATTAATTCTCCAAGACAGGCCATGCGTGGGGACGTAGCAGAAAGGAGGCGATTGGCTGACAGAGGGGTAGGAGGCTATTGGCTGACAGAGTTCACAAGCAGAAACATCTGATTGGGCAGTGGGGATTCCATATGCAGATAGGGAGAAGGAGCCTGTGAGAGCAGAAGCACCATGGTGACTTGGCAGTGGGGATTTCGTATGCAGATAGGGAGGAGGAGCCTGTGGCCCCATGGTGATTGGGCAGTGAGGATTCCATATGCAGATAAGGAGGAGGAGCCTGTGATGCTTAAGGTCACTTGGAATGCAACTATTACTGGTCGGAAGATGTTCTTGATTGTAGAGGAGAGGAATCTATCTATATATAAAAGGATAGTAGGCAGGGGTCTGTGAAGAGAGGGGTCATGAGGGAAGAAAGATCCCCTTCGGGAGAAGGAAGTTGCCGTTGTGTGAATTAGATGAGGAAACAAGATGCCTGCCCCTGGCCCGCCAGGGTGAGGCAACGGTGGCGGGCCCTGGCCCGGCCGCATGGAAGAAGTGGCGGGGTACCAGTGTAGCCTGGCCAACAGCAGCAGGACGGCCTGGCCCGGGGGGACAGCGGGGGTGGAGTGGCCAATCGGCCAACCAGAAAGCCGGGCATGCTGGTGTGGCGGGGACGGCTGGGCCTAACTATAGGCTCAGATGCTCTGCGCCCAGGCCCACTAGTTTACCATTAAAAGACAAAGATTCGGTTATGGAAGATTCTTTAAAATGCAAACACAATACACTGGTACAAGACAAAATATGTTATTGAAATAAAAATCCAAAATGTATGCATTTTACATTTTGAGAATATTTGTATAAACAAACAAGTATCTGAACCTAGGACAAACAAAATTAAAGCACATGTATATATTGCATTAAAAGTACCAATTCATTACAGTCTCTTTAAAATCCGCAAAACGTTTACAACCACCACCTGTTCTATTGACCCTTGCCCAACATGGCTAATACTATCTGGCAGGGAGGTTGTTGTAGAAGGCCTAGTAGAGATCATAAATACTTCTCTGAGGGCAGTATGCCTCCTTGCCTTAAAAAGACAATTATTAGACCACTTCTGAAGAAGCCTGCCTGGGATTACTTAGAGTTGAGCAACTATGGGCCTGTCTCCAACCTTCCGTGGCTGAGCAAGGTAATTGAGGGGGAGTCTTGGATGAAACTGATTATCTAGACCCATTTCAGACCAGATTTCGGGTGGGCTATGGGGTGGAGACTGCCTTGGTCAGCCTGATGGATGATCTCCAATTGGAAATTGATAGAGGAAGTGTGACTCTGTGGGTCCTTTTGGACCTCTCGGAGGCTTTTGATACTATCAATCATAGTATCCTTCTGGAGCATCTGAGGGGGTTGGGAGTGGAAGACACTGCTTTGTAGTGGTTCCACTCTTACCTCTCAGGTAGATTCCATATCTCTCTCGGGGACTGTTGTTCTTCAAAAACTGAACTTTGGTATGGTGTCCCTCAGGACTCCACATTGTCTCCGATGTTGTTTAACATCTACATGAAACTGCTGAGAGAGATCATCAGGAGATTTGGTGCAGGGTGTTATCAGTATGCTGATGTCACTCAAATCTTTTTCTCCATGTCAACATCATCAGGAGAAGGCATAACCTTCCTAAATGCCTGCCTGGAAGCAGTGACGGGCTGGATGAGAGGTAACAGGCTGAGACTGAATCCAGATAAGATGGAAGTACTTATTGTGCAGGGTTGGAACTCGGGAGATGATTTTGATCTGCCTGTTCTGGATGGGGTCACACTTCCCCAGAAGGAACAGGTACGCAGTCTGGGGGTGCTTCTGGACACAAAACTCTCCTTGGTGTTCCAGGTTAAGGCAGTGGCCAGAGGTGCCTTTTATATACTTTGGCTGATACGCCAGCTGCGTCCGTTTCTTGACATAAATGACCTCAGAACAGTAGTACATCTGCTGGTCACCTCCAGACTTGACTATTGCAATGCGCTCCATGTGGGGCTGTCTTTGTACATAGTCTGGAAACAGCAGTTAGTCCAGAATGTTTCAGCCAAGTTGGTCTCTGGGTCATCTCGGAGATACCATATCACTCCTATCTTAAAATATCTACACTGGCTGCCAATATGTTTCTGGGCAAAGTACAAGGTTTTAGTTATAACCTATAAAGCCCTAAACAGCTTGGGCCCTGGGTATTTAAGAGAACATCTTCTTTGCTATAAACCAAACTGCTCATTGAGATCATCTGGAGAGGATCGTCTGCAGTTGCCACCAGCTCATCTGGTGGCTACTCAGGGACGGGCCTTCTCCATTGCTCCCCCAAGGCTTTGGAACACTCCCTGCTGAAATAAGAGCCTCTCCATCTCTTACAACTTTTAAAAGGGCAGTCAAGACACATTTGTTCATCCAAGCTTTTAATTAGATATTGTTTTCATTGTGTTTTAATAGTTTTAACATTTTAAATTTTAATTGTTGAAATGTTTTAATCTTTTTATTGGTTGTTTAAATAGTTTTGTTGTAAACCACCCAGAGAACTTACATTTTGGATGGTATAAAAATGTGTTAGTTAGTTAGTTAGATAAATAAATAAATAAAAGACATCTATTAATAAGGAGATAGTACATTATATTTTATCAGTACTTTTTAAGCAATATATGAACATGCTTTAATTTTGTTGTCCTATTTTATTTAGAAAGATGCATTTTATTTACATGTATCCCTGAAGAAGAGCATAGCTCAAACTATGTACACATTGCATGTTGTAGTTCAATACATGTATTTTGTCTTGACCCCATGAACTAGTTTTTCCCCATTCTTGCACTTCTTGGTGGGAGTAGTCCTTTCTTTAATTCAGATTCCTAAAAACAAAGCAAGACAATCCAGATAATTTCAATCTTATTCGTGTTCAAAGGGGAAATCAATTAGCCATAGCTGAACATCCATTTTTTATTTCATGATACCTCCAAGGTTTACATAGAAGACATAGGAAGCTGCCTTCTACCGAGTCAGACCACATTGGTCCACTTCTTCAAGGTTACAGGCAGGAGACTCAGCCCTATCTGGAGACACCAGGAAGGGAACTTAGAACCTTCTGCATGCAAGCATGCAGTTGTTCTTTGCAGAATGGCCCCATCCCCTAAGGGGAATATCTTAAGTGCTCACATGTAGTCACCCATTCAAATGCAAACCAGGGTGGACCCTGCTTAGCAAAGGGTACAAAGGGGACCATGCTTAGCAAAGGGGCTCTCCTCTATCTGCAGCTCTGTCAGCTATTATTATTGTTTCCTTGGAAAGTAATACTTGGAGAAATGTCCAGCTTAGAACAATATGAGACCAAAGATTTATTTTGTCCCTTCCCTCTTTTCACAGTCTCCTGAAGAATATGATGATTCTATTAATGAAAACAAAACAAAACTTCAACTGGGGACTCTTAACTGCAGGTTATTTATACAAAAATCTTGTGATACTTCTGTTTGCGCAAGAATCTTGTGATCTTCCTTTTCATAGAAAATTAGGTGGGAAATGGATTATTAATTACTTCACAGCCCACACCATTTGCAAACCCTTTTTTGAAGTTCAGACTACAGTAGAGAAAAGGTCCAAATATCTTAGTATAAATGTTTGGCTATTCACCTATTGATTGAACTGGCTTTATCATATGTCCACAAGGACACAAGACAGATTGACACGCAATGATCAACACTGGATAGCTGGCTGTACTTTATAAGATACAGTATTAAGTACATAAGTTAAAATAATTTGTTATATTATCATAAAATCCATCCAAACTACTATTAGCAGGATGTAACAGGAGCAAAATATTCCAACAAATTAATATTACTTTCAAGGTTAAAATTGTTAAGCATGTAGAAGAACAGGCCCTGCAAGGACAACCAGAATGGCTTCTGCAAAGGCAAATCTTGTCTCACCAAACTTTTGGAGTTCTTTGAGAATATCAACAGGTGTGTGAATAAAGGTGACCCAGTTGACATAGTATAGCTGGACTTTCAAAAAGCTTTTGACAAAGTTCCATATCAAAGACTCTTGAGAAAACCTAGTAGTCATGGGATAAGGGGACAAGTTCATATGTGGATTGGTAACTGGTAGAAGGACCGGAAACAGAGGATGGGTATAAATGGACACTTCTCTAAATGGAGGGAAGGAAGGTCCCCGAGGGATCCTTACTGGGACAAGTGCTTTTTAATCTATCCATAAATGATCTAGATGTTGGGGTAAGCAGCAACGTGGCCAAATTTACAGATGATACCAAACTCTTCCGGGTAGTGAAATCCAAAAGAGATTGCAAGGAGCTCCAAAAAGATCTCTCCAAACTGGGGGAATGGTCAACAAAATGGCAAATGTGGTTCAATGTTGGCAAGTATAAACCCCAACTTCACATATATGCTGATGGGATCTGAGCTGTTGGTGACTAATCAGGAGAAGAATCTTGGGGTCATGGTGGACAGCATGAAGAAAGTGTCAACTCAATGTGTGGCAGCTGTGAAAAGGGAAAATTCCATGCTTGTAATCATTAGGAAGGGAACTGAAAATAAAACTGCTAATATCATAATGCCCTTATACAAAACTATAGCCCAGCCACATTTGGAGTACTGCATGCAGTTCTGGTTACCATAACTTAAGAAGGGTATTGTAGAACTAGAAAAGGTGCAGAAGAGGGCAACCAAGATGATCAGGGGCCTAGAACAGCTTCCTTATGAGGCAGGGCTACAACACCTGGGGCTTTTTGATTTAGAAAAAAAATGACTGAGGGGAGACATGATAGAGGTCTATAAAATAATACATGGTGTGGAGAAAGTGGATAGAAATAAATTTTTCTCCCTCTCGCATAACCCTAGAACCAGGGGTCATCTCATGAAACTGATGACCAAGAAGTTTGGAACTGACAAAAGGAAGTACTTTTTCACACAACGCATAATCAACTTATGGAATTCTTTGCCTCAAGATGTGTTGACAGCCACCAATCTGGATGGCTTTAAGAGGGGTTTAGATAAATTCATGGAGAACAGGTCTATCACTGGCAACTAGTTTGAGGGCTTTAGGCAACTTCCAGCCTCAGAAGCAGGATGCCTCTGAATAACAGTTGCAGGAGAGCAACAGCAGTAGAGAAGGCATGCCCTCACCTCTTGCCTGTGGGCTTCTGGGAGATATCTGATGGGCCACTGTGCGAAACATTATGCTAGACTAGATGGGTCTTGGGCCTGACCCAGTAGGGCTGTTCTAATGTAAATCTATTATGGCAAATATGGTGTTACAGGAACTCCAGCATCTAGTCGTCAGCCTGTCTGGAGTTGAGGGAACACTGGAAAAGAGAAAATGATGAGCTGACCTAAATATATGCCATGCTGAGCCAAACCCACATGTAGACCCACATCTATTTCCACCAGCGGCCAAACAGAACACTCTGGGAAGCTAAGAAATTGGACATGGAAGAGACACCATCTGGTCTTCAAAATTATAGTTCTATGAGCACAGAGGACAATATAGGGACAGATGATCTACCAGTGACCGATTAGCCATTATAGCTAAACAGGAATATACAGGCATAGGCTCTTCAAAGGAAAATTAAGATTAATCCCAACAGAATCCAGAGAAGGGATACAATATTGTGAGTAATATACTGGGCTATTAAGAAAAATAATAGGTGCTTCTTATTACTGGTGCTTCCTTCCTACTAGGAAGCACCAACCCTGATACAAGAGAAAGTCTTTCAAGAACAGATCAAATGTAGGTAAAAATGCAGAAACAAGCAAGTAACAGGTTTACAGGGTCTGATTTGCCTCCAAATCGATCCATTGCATACCATCTGGGAGATGGACAGGAAAAGTTATTTAGTATTATTTATTACGAGATTGTTATACCATTCTTCAATGGTGTTTCTAGAGCAGTTTACAAATCATAATTTTAAAAAATCATTTAAATATTAAAATAATAAAACAACAGTTAAAATAGCAACACAATTACTTCAAAATCTGGAGAAAATAAGAAGCGTATGCTTTCAATAGGAGCAGGATACACAGCTACAGAAGTTACGCACAATTAACTTCTTCCAATCGTAAGGGTGGGCCCAGGCTAGCATTTTGTGTGTGATCTGGAACTTATAATCATACTAGTGGGTGGCAGAATCTACATCATATGCTGAGATCTGCCACCTGCTGTTTCTGTTTAAGTCTCCATTTTTACATGAGTAATCATGGACCTCATTAAAAATTGTCCGAACCATCCAATTATTGATGTGAGAAGATTTGAGTTGTCCCCACTTTCTGGGCACAGCTCCACTCTTTTTCCTGAATAGTACTTTTACCTTTTTTGAAACAGCAATTTCACAAAACAAGTGTCATTGCATTCATTCCTCATAAATTCTTTGCTCATTTCTTCTATGAATTCCTGTTACCAAACAATCCAACAGGGTTTCCTCCTTTTCTGAGGCACACTTTTTGATACAAGACCTTTGATTTGTTAGGGTGTACCTAAGTGCATCTCTCACATGAGATCTGGAAAAACATAACGCCAAAATGTTATTAATGCTGGGGCTTCGGCTAATATGGAACAGATTATACATAACATTTCTCTCAAAATCAGAACTGGGAATTAAGTATGGGAAGTCAGCTTCTCTAGCCAATAGGGGTTGGGAATTTGGCACCCGCTCTGCTCTCAGCTGCCAGGATGGACAATGTTTGTTTTTGCTTCCCTAAGAGCCAGTTCTTGGAGTGGTGATGATGTCAAACTTGGCCATGTACTACAGTACTATACTGGCTGTCTAGTAAAGTGGGCAAGAGATGAAGGGGAGAGCTAGATAAATAACGTATAAGAGAAAAAGGCTGAAACATAAGAGCTAAATGACAACCATGCAATTTTATTTCATGCCGCTTACAGGTTTTAAACGTATGGCCCAAGAAGTATGTCAGCGTTCCTAGCATATGTCATTGATTATAATGGAGAGTGGGAGCTCATATTACATACCACTGAGCCTCTTGCTGTCATTAGTGAATACTTATTCTGGATTTATTTGTTACAGTGCTCACCTTGTACTTCTATTTACTTTTTCTGATCTGTGACTAGCACAGACTAGACCTATGTGCTTGCAATGACAAAAGCAAGGTGGAAAAGTAATTGCATATTTCTAAAAATGTTGTAAACTGCAATCTAGATCTCCCTGGCAGGAGTGGCCAAAATACCATCATGTTTTAACTATTAAAGTTGGTAAGAATACAATCTACCAAGTTCAGAGTATACGCCCATGCAGGAGAACTTTGCAGCAGATTATGCCCAAAATAGTTATCACGGATTGAAACATTAATTAATGTAGAAAAACCACCTTGCTTCTGGCAGGGCCAGAACCAGGTTGTGCTGGACCCTGGAGCAAGATATTGGGCTAAGCTCCTACCCTACTGACAGACTGGGCCTCCATGTCTACCTCACAGCTTATTAGGCAGCTCTTCCCCCTCTCACCCTCAGGCAGTGAAAATAAGAGTTCCAGCCACAGCCCTTTCGTGGCAGCTCTTTTTCCTCTCATCTTACGAGGGTGGAAGTAAGAAGAACTACTGCCACGGCTGCATCCTTTGGCGGCAACTCCCCCACTCCACGTTTGGGTGGATGGGAAAAATAGGAGCTACACTAGAAGCTACTGAGTGACATGACAGCAGTGACAGCTACTCTCCCTTCCACCCTTGGAGGATGAAAGGAGTCCTGCCTCTCCCGTCAGCCAATGGAAGCATCCCCCAGGTCCCTGTGTCACTGGCCAATGGGGGCACCTGCAAGGTACAGACTTGCAGTGCTAAAAAGCGGGTAGGCTAGTTGGGTGGATGTGAGCCATCCACGATGTTGGCCCTAAGATACAGGATGCCTAATGGCAAAAGATATAGCTTTGCAGACATACTACTGAAATTTGAAGTAAGAGAAAAATGGGATGCTGACAAATGATACTAGAAAAAGCAGAGGCACAGCCACCAGAGGTTTTGAAAGCGACCAAATGCGCAATGGATGCACATATTCAACCTCTGCAATGCTAATACATCAAGATGCTCACATTTTGGAAAGGATGATCATAAGTTGAGCTGAGCATTGTCTGAACCACTTATGGGACAGGGAACCCCCGTGGTGTAGTGGCTAGAGTGCTGGACTAGGACCGGGGAGACCCAAGTTCAAATCCCCATTCAGCCATGAAACTAGCTGGGTGACTCTGGGCCAGTCACTTCTCTCTCAGCCTAACCTACTTCACAGGGTTGTTGTGAAAGAGAAACTCAAGGATGTAGTACACCGCTCTGGGCTCCTTGGAGGAAGAGCGGGAGATAAATGCAATAATAATAATAATAATACAAGTCATTATTCTGGATTTCTAGCTTAGTGCTGAAGCAGAGTATGCAGACGTTCCAAACAAACATGCCTTAGAAGAGTTTATATGGTAGTGATTCATAATTTTACTACACCGAGGGAAACTGTTCATTTTAGACCAGACCTACCTACACAATGTGTGACTCACCAAGCCCAACATAGCTCACCAGCCACATATTGTGTCCTACCTAGTGCTTGACAACTTCCCTGGTTTTTGCAGGCCTCCCCCTGTAGCAAAACAAGGTTTATTGCGTCCCAGGTGGCTGCAGTCAGTTTGGTGGCTCACAAGCTGTGCAGCAAGGCCTGCTTCATATGCTCTTTAGTACACGTGGGAACTAGGATAAGGCCAGCAGTTTTCTAATGCTCTGATTATCTTATAAAACTTGAATAGTGATAAGATGTGCTAATTTTTTTTAAATAAGCATTGGCTTATATCCAAAGCATAGCCTACACTTCACTGAGCACAAAGAAGCAGCTTTACACTTGATAGATATAGAGCCAGTGGTACTATAATGGTTACAGTGTTTGGATTAGACCAAGGAAGTTTGGGTTCAAATCCCTATGAGCCACAAAGCTTTCCTGGGCAATATGGGCCAGTTCAGTTATTGTCTCTTAACCTAGTCTAACCTACCTCACAGGGCTGTTGTGAAGAAAAATTAGGTGCACTATGTATACTGCCATAAGTTCCTTGAAAGAAGGGGAGGATACAAATCTAATAGACAATGTGGCAAGACTGCTCCTGAACGGAACCACTGCAGTTGTGAAAAGCCCATATGTTTGAATATTTCCTCACCAAAAGGGAAAAAAGCCCTATACACTTAGAAAACTGGCACAGAAAACTATGCCACAGAAAAGACTATGTTACAGCCATAATGTCTAGTTTTCTATGGACACAAAATGTTTTATATGAAGGAGCATTATCTCACACAGTTCCCCACCTACACAATGAAGTGGCACAATCCAGGAACAGTTTTGCCTGTGATCTGCTGTTTCTGCAGACAGCAGAAATATAATAATTCTTTCCCAACTATCCAATTGTATTTGACAAGTCAATAAAATAAAGTTATCTTTGTTCAAAGAACTGCTGATGTCTGATAAACATAACTTTATTTGTACATTAGTTTAAAAAGTTATGGAACAACTCCAGCAGAAAATTACTATTCCTTTTCAGATTTACCAATCCAAAATAACATAAAGTTTTTTTATGAGACAGAAATGTCCACGTTTTATTGGGCCAAATGTTTCAGTTTTCTAAAGGCTGTAGGATGTGCCCAATAAAGTTTCAGTGGATTTAATGTTTAATATCTCATGACTGTTTTCCAACTGCGAAAAGGTTACTGACATCTTTCCAACTGTCAGCAAAAGTTAGTTGGCTCAGACATGTATTAATAATGTGATTTAAATGATATTAAAGAAGGGTTGGTAAAAGTTGACTTAAATCTGTCAAACAGGTTTGAATCTTGCTAATCTAGTTTAAAATATGAAAATGAATAGAAAATCCATTGTAAGCTTGAAACCCAGCCAAAAGCTTTAAAAACATATCCTCACATGCATTACAATGAACGCTATAAAAAAAGGCTGTATAATCTGCAGTCTTCATCTGAATCAACAGTTACTGATTAAAATAAAAAATCCTACTTTTATTAGTGAAATTACAATCAGTTGTGCATATGGCAGCCATGCAGATGAAACAATTTTATGGGACATAGACAGATTTTTGCTTTAAAACATCTAAAACTAAACTAAAATATTTGAAACAGCATACTTGGAAATTAAAGTACAGTACCTGTTTTACATTGGTCTAGCAATCTAATGAAAGGGAAGGGAAATGTTAACACAGGGAAATGTTAAACTTCAATGAGCTGGTCTAGGTTTTGCTACACAGAGCAGTGCTGCCTTGGTAAAATCTGCCCCCGTTATTAAAAACCATGGGACCGGGACCATCACAAAGTATATTTTCTTGCTCCTACCAGCAAATATCATTGACCTAGATGTGCTTGGGGAAACTTAATACATGTTGGCATCGTCTTATGCAGTTAGTTCTGACAGACAATGGGTTGGGTTGTATTCTAAATTGTCTAAAACAATCAGGAAACACTCAATTCACATGGGAGAGAGCAGCAGTTTGCACCAATCTACCTGCCCCCCTACCGTTGTGTCCACACATCTGCTCCCGTGGGTTGGGAAACCCTCCAGAACAGGTTGGCATGTGGCACAATCTGCAGCCCTCTGTGCAATCTTGCAGAAATTGAGAGGACCCACAGAAATTGTCTCCCTGATAACTGCATAGAAGAATCTTGTACTTGGAGAAGAACTTCAGCTACAACCCCATTAGGAGGAAGTCACTGCAGAAATACCCATCCCTGTGGCAAATAGCAATTCTAAACCAACTTACTGAAGGAGTTCTATGAAAATATATTCCGATCCTTCCCTGTTAAAAACCAGTGCAACCTTCACAAAAAGTCCGCAGCCAGTAAACTACTACTGCACTGTTTGCCAATGTGTTTCAGGGCTCAATTCAAGGTGTCAGCTTTGACCTTAAAAGTCCTAAATGGCATGGGGCCAGAATGTCTCAGGAATTGCCTCCTCCCATATGAACCTGCCCAGGAACTTTGTTCTACATCCAGTGTACTCTCAGTATGCCTGTTGACTAATGTGTGGCTGGTGGGTACAATATAGTTTCTTTTCAGTTGTGGAGCCCAAAATGCCTGGCCTCTGTTGCCCACACACAGGTAGTCATCACAAACAGTTTTATTCCAGTGGGTATGAAGATCTGGTTCATTTAACAATTGGTATATTTTGCACCTACTGCTGCTTTTAAATCATTATGTGTTGCTTTCTTTTTCTTTCTTTCTTTCTTTTTTATTATTAAAACTTTTATACCGCCCTTCCAAAAGGCTCAGGGCGGTTTACATTAAAACACCATTAAAATCAGTTAACAAATAAAACAAAAATTATAAAGCATAAAAACAATAATTAACAATTAAGAACATCGTAAAACAACAATTAAATAGTCAGAATAATTTAAAAACAAGTTTTTAAAAGCTTTATACAGTTGTATTATTGACTAGTTATTTCAGGCCCCTTAAAATAACGGGCGCTAGGGGAGTTGTGCGCTCCAGGCCCCGCACCACCATTCCCCCTCCTGCCGCCGTCAGCCTCCATGCCACGGCCGGTCTCCCCGGCCAGGCAAGGGCCCCCCGCCACCGTCGGCCTCCCCTTTTCTGCTTCCCCCGCCGCCTCCTCACCACGTACGTCCGCGGCCATGGCCGCGGCAGCTCTGCCACCACCTCGCCCGGCTTCTTCCTCTCCCTTCTTTTTTTCGCCGGCCAGGCAAGACCCGCCTCCGCCTCTCCTCTCCCCGCGGCTTTTTTGCGGCTGGGCTGGTTCCGCCGCTGCCGCCTCTGCCCTCCCCCGGTCTCCGCTTCTCCTTAATTGTTTTAGTGGCAGGGCTGGTTCCGCCACTGCCGCCTCTGCCCTCCCCCGGTCTCCGCTTCTCCTTTATTGTTTTAGTGGCAGGGCTGGTTCCGCTGCTGCTGCCTCTGCCCTCCCCCGGTCTCCGCTTCTCCTTTATTGTTTTAGTGGCAGGGCTGGTTCCGCTGCTGCTGCCTCTGCCCTCCCCCGGTCTCCGCTTCTCCTTTATTGTTTTAGTGGCGGGGCTGGTTCCGCTGCTGCCGCCTCTGCCCTCCCCCGGTCTCCGCTTCTCCTCAACGGTTTTAGCGGCAGGGCTGGTTCCGCCGCTGCCGCATCTGCCCTCCCCGGTCCCCGCTTCCAGTTTCTGCTGCTGCCGGACGGGAGCCAACATGGCCGCCGTGTCCCTGCGGCCGTATCTTTCTCGGACGTTCTGGGCATGCGCAGAGCGCATCCCCAGAACGGCCGAGAAAGACACGGGCAGGGACACGGGATTACACTCAATGGCTTTATTATAGAGGATTGTAACGTTCAACATTTTGAACTGTTTGTAAATATAAGCCATCCTGAATATATTTAAATATAGAAGGATGTGATATGCATTATAGCATGAAATAAATAAAGCACATCTAAACTCAAATTTAGTAGAAAAGGCTAACATCCAGCTCAGGAAAGCGCAGCAGGAGCTACTTTGAGATCAGCCAAAGGCTTATCGAGCAGCAGAACACATGCGCAAGGAGAGGGGAGAGTGATTTTCACTGCTCCCCACTCCCTCCAAAAGTGTTCTTTGGCTTTCAAAGGTCACACAGCCTTCAGGGACATATTCCTGGAAGCCAAAGAGCACTCTTGGAGGGAAAAGAGAGTGGCGAAAATAGTTCCTCTCCCCCTGTGCATGCACACTGTGGCTCAACAAGTCTTTGGCTGATCTTAGAGCAGCTGCACTGTCACTGTGAGGGCAAAGCTGCTGCTCCACTCTTCTAACACTGTGCTGGATGTCAGCCAGAATCTCTCAATTTGAAGTCAACAGCACTTAGGGATGGCATGTTTGTCTGCTAGTACAGGCAAATGTAAGAGAAAGAGAAGGGAACTATAATATTCTGAATGGAGAGTCATTATGTAGATACAGGAACAGGAAATACAACAATTTTAAAACTGGCAAAAATAGATTGGTGCCTATTGTTTCCTAAGCAATATCCCTATGAACACTTCCCATCCCTCTCCTTCTAACATAATTTCCCTATGCTGAGAGGAAATAGTAAAGGGGGTCATCCTTTTGACTCTGCCCTGGTCCCCTACTTTCTGCTCCTTCTTATTGCTTCCCACTGAAGCCTTGAATTCATGCCACCAGTTCTACAGGGCTGGCCCATCCATTAGGCAAAATAGATGGCTACCTAGGGCATCAATGGCCTAGGTCACAGTGAGCCAAAAGCAGGGCCAACTCACCCACTAGGTGGCCGCCTACGGTGGTAACCTGTGGGGTGCACTGTTGTACTCCTGCACCCCTTGTCCGCAGGGGCACACCACACCCCCATGGGTAGATACATGCACCTCCCATCCAAGTGTATGAGTGGGTGGGTAACCGAGTGGCACTCCCCATCCCCATTGCCCACTCAGCCACCCCCTTTCTCTCCTTGCTGCCTCCATCTACCGCTCCTGCCACATCTGCTGGACAGCTGGCCCACCACAGCATGTTATAAACACATTGTCATGTCACACAGTGATGTCATTATAATACACCACAGCAGCCATCTGCCCAGAAGCAGCTGGTGGCAGCAGAAGCAGCAGCAGGTGAAGGCAGTAGAACAGCAAGGACAGAAAGTGGGCAGACAGAAAGAAGGGCAACAGGGACTACCTGCCTGCTAGAATGATGGGAACTGCTGAAACACCTACCCATTTGGATGATAGGAGGTGTGCAGGTGAAGGGGGTGGGGGCACCAAAGCTAGGCTTCACCCTGAGCACCGCACCAGCAATCCTTGGGCCACTCCTGCAGTTCTTACTATATTCATATTGTGCCTTTCCTCCATGTTGGAATTCAAGGCAGTGTGCATGGCTTTCTCAGATGGTCTCCCATCAAAGCACTGATGAGACCCAGACCTGCTTAGCTTCAGCAAGGTTGCTGCATCATGAACCTTCAAGACCACAATCTGGGTCTTAGCACGTATAGCATGCATTCAGGGAAGGGAATTCTGGGGACCAGCATCAGGCAATATTCCCATATTGGTCCTTAGATGCTGGTGGAATGATGATATCACACTTGAATTTGGGCTCCTGGTATTGATGTTGTCATCAGCTGTGGTTCAAATGCTTAGAACGGTAAGCTGATATTATAAAAACCTCTCTTAAAGTGAGTTTATTTTAAATCTTCTAATAAAATAAAAGATCCAAAATGGGCTCTCATTGTGAATAGAAAATGTTTAAAGACCACTATGATAACTGTTCAAAGATGGGACCCTGAAAAAAAAAGACTAAGTTACAACACTGCTGTTTCTATACCGATTTGAAAATATGTTTTAAAGTGGTATCTCAGATTTATCCAAACAAATAAAGGAATATGAATAATAAATAACTTTCCTAGCTCAAGGAAGTTTCTTCAGGCAACTATTGTTTCCATTTCAGCTCACAGCTGTAAAGCATTAACATGCTTCTACCATTTCCTAATCCTTCAGCCATTGGGGCTCAGGATGATGGAAGCTGTATACCAACAACACATGGGGACTCAAAGCTGGGAACCTCTGAACCAGTCCATTTAAAGTAACATGCTTCTACCAGCTCTGTTGTGAAAATGCTGAACATGTCGTATTTTGACTGTGAACACATTTAGAACTAAGCTGCCAGTCAAAAGAATAGGCATAATCACTGGCAACAGATTCACTTTAGGAAGCACAGTTTAGCCCAAATCATTTACATATGATTAACACACTGATTAAATTCTAAGATATTGAGACAACAGTCCTGCCCACTAAGAAGGCTTGGGCCTATACAGAACTCAGTCACATTGCATCATATTACAGCATGTTTAGTCCAGGCCGCAGCCTGTGAAGACTAAACATACCTAAACAAAGGTCAGAAATAGGATTTTTATGGCATCTCACATCACTTCAAAACCATGTTTGAGCATCCACTGGCTGTGTAAGCAAGCTGTAAGACTTGTATCAGGCCTGGTATGAATGCACAGCTTGGCCAAGGGAGGACCCCATAGGACGAAGCCTCTTTGGACTTCACTAAGAAGTCATCTAGTTGGATCATATAACTGATCCTGGGCCCAGTACACCATATGTGTTAGTAAATGCTTACATAAATGGTTGACAATGAGCTTTGCCAAAGCAGAGCTTCCAGAGAACTGGAAGAGATAGTGACATGGAAGTCTTCTGGGGGACTTCCACAGTGTGGGGACTATCACAGAGAAGGCTCAGTTGACAAACATACCTTCTCAGATAGCAATATGAGGAGCAGAGCCCTCCTGGTAGATCCTGTCAAGCATGCAGATTCAGCTGGGAGCAGGTGATCCTTGAGATATGTAGCTCCCAAACCATTTAGGTCATTAAAGTCAATAACCAGCACCTTGAATTGTACCCAGAAACAGTTCAGCAGCCAGAACACTCCCTCAGGATAGGTATAATGTGCACACTGTGGGCAGCCCCTCATTCCACCCCATCTGCAGTTGTCATGGGCAGTCCCACACAGAGCATGTGGAAGTTACCTAAAACCCATATAGCCAAGGCATGGGTAGCAGAGACCAGAACTGCTGTCTTAAAGAAGGGTCGCCCTGGTACACTAGCCAAAGCTGTGAAAAGGCACTCTTAGCCACAGCAACCACCTCATGATGGCTGAAGAACCCCCAAGCAGCATGCTATTCTTTCAGAAGGAATAATCCAGTCCAGAATAGTCTGAACTAATAGTCTGATCAGCTCTCTTACTGACCACCACCACCAGCACTTCTGTCCATTACTGTCTCTAGCTCCCACTTCAAAACATCCATTGACCCCCTTGATTCAGATGAGATCACAAGATAAAGATGTGTTCCTCATTAAAGCCTATAATGCCTATTTTCATAGCAAAGGCATAAATATACAACACATCTCTCTACATCCACAGTAATCCCAAGGGGGCGGGATTACTGTTTACTCAGCATTTTTGTTATTCACCAAGAACAAAATGAAAATTAAAAAAATAAAGAATGAAGGCAAATGAGGCAAATGTTAAAAACTATTGGCGGAAGGGACGATATTGTAGGTAAATGCAGCTGTTTAGAAGTAATGGGAGAAAAACTGTATTTCAGGACACATATTTGCAGAGATGAAAGCAGCTCATTATTTGTATTTTACTTTGGATTTATGCACCTGTGGTTTGGTACAAAAATGAAACTATTTTTTAAAAATTCAAAAGAAAAATGTGGGCTGATGAAAAGTAACAGTGAGGAAGAAACCAAATTGCAGGACATGTAATAGAAGGAGTGCAAGTAGTTAATGCTCATTAAAATCCCACTGATCAGTTGACTGGTGGAGGAAGCGGGGTGGCTAAGTCTAATCTCCCACTCCTGCTCCCAAACTCCAAGAGTTCAGGACAGGCAATGGCAGCAATCCAACAACGAAATGCAGAATAAGCAATACATAATGGTGAGGCTTCACCCAACTTATCACATGTTGCAACATGGACAGCCTGCCATACAGCTGATCAAAACACAGCTGCTCTGCCAGAAAAAAACATGGCAACCTCACTCGATGTAACAAGTGCTCATAGGTATGCACTTGCTAATAATTGAATGAAAGTTTCATCACATGTTTGCTTGTCATACTGGAGCCCTGCCAGGAAAAAACTGGCAATCTTGCAGATACATAATGCAGTGTTTCCCAACCATTACTATATGGAGCACAATTTTAAGCCTATCTTCCTTAAGGAAAATAAGCTTATGAGATTATGAGCATTATGTGTGTGTCTCTCTGTGTATGTGTCTGTATCCCTCTATCAACATCGCAATGCCTGGACCAATATGAGCCAAATTTACTATAGCTGTAGTGACACCTAGGGACACCTCAATGGCATAGTTTGTGATGATGTAATGATGATTCAAGATGGCAGACATGTAAATCTTTAAGGTACGTAGGCTAACTTGCGAATCGCCTAACCGATTTGAACCAAATTTGCTACAGCTATAGGGACACATAGGGACGCCTCAATGGCTTAGTTTGTGATAATGTCATCCACCCTGATTCAAGATGACAGACACATAAACATTTGAGGTGCAAGTGGGCTATGTTGCTGATCATCTAACCAATTTGAATCAAATTTGATACAGTTGTAGTGAATGATACATACGGACACTTCAAAAGCATAGTTTGTGATGATGTCACCCACCCCAATTTAAGATGGTGGACACAAACGTTTGAGGACCAAGTGGGCTAATTTGTGAACTGCCTAACTGATTTGAACCAAATTTGGTAGAGTTGTAGTGAGTGACACAAAGGGACACTTCAACGGCATAGTTTGTTACAATGTCATCCACCCCAATTCAAGATGGCGGACGTGTGAACGTTTGAGGCACAAGACAGCTAACCTGTGAATCACCTAACGTATTTGAACCAAATTTGCTACAGCTGTAGGGACCAGTATTCCCTCTAACAGGGATTCCCAGATGTTGTTTACCAGAACTCCCATAATCCCCAGATGCAATGGCTTTTTCTTGGGGATTATGGGAGTCAACAACATTTGGTAATCCCTGTTAGAGGGAAAACTGGTAGGGACACATAGGGACACCTTAATGGCATTGTTTGTAATGATGTCATCCACCCCAATTCAAGATGGCAGATGTGTGAATGTTTGAGGTGTAAGTGGGAACAGATTTGGACAAAATTTGGTACAGTTGTAGAAACACTGAGGGACACCTAAGGCATAGTTAGTGATAATATCATCCACTCCAATTCAAGATGGTGATACATGAAAATTTGAGGCACAAGTGGGCTAACCTAACCAATTTGGACCAAATCTAGTCCAGTTGCAGGGATAATGAAAGGGAAATGGGCAGATTAGTTCTTACTAATCTTTTGTCGATAGTGGCCTTTCACCAGACCACAAGACTGTCACTGAAACTGTATTAACAATCAAAAAAATTGCCACTACCAAAAGTCCTGTTTTTAAAGAGACAAGAGGGAAAATACCAGAATGCAATGTTTTGACAGAGAAGTCAATTGTATTCTTCAGAATACATCAGTGAGTGAATTTGATCCATTTTAGAAAAAAGCACTAGAGGAGAGGCACCCTAGGTTAGCACAGTACTAAATGGCATTTTTACTGTCACTTTTAAAAAGATCTTTAACTAGTAGGCACTTACAAAGATATATTTCATTTCTAAAGGACTCCTTTCTCCATAATCTTAAAAATCTCTACGGTGTAGGTGTTAGTAGATTTTTGATTCCTGGAATTTCTAAGAGGTTCCCAGCCAAACTACCACTTTGAATTTCTCTACTCACAGCCAGTTGCTGAAACCCACAAAAATAAAACTGCTTTCTCAGCTTTCTTGTGGAAGTTGAAACAGCTACAACCAAGTAGGCAATAGTTTCCAAATCTTGAGCTTATTCTCTGAGATAAGAATTGTTTCCATGGAAAAAGAGCAGAAACATGGAAACAAACCGGAGATTGTCAATTTCAGTTGCAGGCCTGATTCCACTTCCATTTCTGTTTCCGTGGCAACCAAGGTAGCATCAGGGAACATTTTACAAAGTACAGTAGCAGGAGGGAAATATTAAGGTCATTCTCACAACCTAAGCTTACCTGGCCAGGGGAGGGACGGGGAGGGGGCAGGAGCCATCCTGACTTCCCCCACACAATCTGAACCGCTCTCGGGCTTGTTAGTGCCATATGTCCACACAATCAGCACGCGGCAGCTCTGAGAGCGGCATGGGAGCAGGAAGAAAGCAGGCTGCATCCTGCATCCCACAATGCACCGCACAATGAACGTGGTACATTAGGAGATTCCCCCGGAAGCCAGGAGCTCTAAGCACCTGACTCTGTGTCTGCTTGGGCTGCCTACATGACTGGGCACCTAGCTAGAAGGGGGGGAAGCTCGGACTACCCAGTGAGGCAGCACCGAGATCAGGCCCAATCCCGGCACTCCACACAAGCAGCCCTACTTGGGTAGGGCTGTGCAAGCCCGGGTAGGGCTGTTCGTGTGAACAGCCTCATTGGCTTTCATGAAAATCAACAGCTTTTTCTTCTTCAAAAACTGTCTCATCTTAATGTAGCTACTAAATGAGTGACTCCGTGGACAATGGAGTCTCCAATTCTAATCATGGTAATCTGGACATAAAATGCATTGAAAGAACTGGCCCTTACAACCAAGCATGCATGTTTAGAATTGAGATGTGTGTGTGCTTTGAAACACACAGGGCTTCTACTGTACAAGAAGAAGAAGAAGAAGAAGAAGCCTGTGCTAAAGACTACTTCCATCACAATTCATATTGAAAACAGTACAACTAATATGTTTACATATTAGTTAATTTATATTTGAAATTGTAACAATCAATACGCTTGCTATGGTATCACTTCTCTCACTTTCAACCACAATAGATAATACTCAACCCCTTCAAAACCTCCCTGCTTCAAATATCCTTCCATAAAGTTTAATTGCCTTTGAGTTTCCAGGATGCAACCTGGAGATCATACAAGTGTCCTAACACCACAACAACAGTGAAAATAGAGGTTTCTTCTACTTCCCGATCCCCTATCCACACGCTCTCCTTCCTGATGGTCAAGCAGTTGTTTTATTTTGCTCCACAGCAGATAGGAGGAGACCGTGGGCAAGAAGAGCAAGATGTTAGAAGCCATGGCTTCATCATCTTTTGGGGCAGCAGAATTCTAAAAGAGGCACCTATGACCTCTGCACTGCAAGCTGGCAACTAGAATACACAAAACGCAAAGAGAAGCCACACATCATTTCATTACATAATTTTTCTATCAGATATATGTAAACTCAACCAGGAATAAGGCATTGTTCAAGCCTCCTGTACATTAATACACAGGCCTCAAGTTTTTAATATATGGAAGCAATAAGCTCCTGGTAGGGTGGCAAATGGAAAACAGGCAGGAGGTTCACCTCTGAAATTTGCCTCAGAATCATATTCCTGACACATAGCACTGGCTAAATATTACTGAACAAACGTCCTAGCTGTAGTACTCACACTCAGGAACATTTGAGGGTCATTAGTTGCCAGCAGAGTTACACAAATGCTGACCGTCCTAAACACTTGTAAAGGCCTCCCCACAGCAGTTTGGAAAATTAAAAGAAAAAATTGTCCACATGTAACAGTATATTTATACTCTTCAAAGGATTATTTCATTTATTTTATTTTTCAGACTTGCACATTTGAGTGTCACATCCCCATCAAGATCCAGCTGTCAATCTACTTGTGTTACAAAGATCTGATGCTGCTGCTACAGAATTAAAACATTTTCTCATTACAATATCGTCTATAAATTTAATTATTGTTATAGCCCTGATCTCTACTCTCTCAGACATCAGAATGCAGACACAACCACAGTTATAATCTTAACACATTTATTTTCATACCCTCATCATATATCACACAGAAAACAAACATTTTCACCTCACAAAGTAACTAAGGACAAACTAACTTTTTTCTTTTCTACTTCTTTATTATCTAGCTCCTTGATCTCATGAGTCTAGCAGTATAAACAGTCCAGACAACATTCCCAGATCTAGTGCATATAGTTGTGAAAACTGCATTTCCTTTCACTCAAACCACAATGTTGCTGGGAAGTTTCTGGGGAAATGCTGCATTTCCCACTGACCTCAATGACTGTGAAATGAATGTGTTGCAGATCACAGTTACGCTAGTGTTTTTGTTACCTACCGCATGGTGCTTGTGTCATCACTGCAAAAGTCTACATGTTGCAAAGTGTAAATGAACTGTCACTTCATGAAGCCTTTTTCATGCATCATCTTTAGTTGTTCTAGTGCCCCATCCCCCAATACGGATGGAGACTGTGCACTTCTGCAATCCAGAGTTGATCCTGAAACACACATCTTCCTGTTTTAAAAAACTGATACCCCTCACCATTATATGCAGACAAACATACTGCATAGTGTTATTGATGCTAGAACAGAGCTAGCAAAAATATTTTATCACTTACAGTTTTGTGTGATCTGGACAAACTCTTATAAAGAGTATCTTGCAACATACTTGCAACATACTTGGGAGAGCCAGCATGGTGCAGTGGTTAGAGTGCTCGACTAGGACCAGGGAGACCCGAGTTCAAATCCCCATTCAGCCATGAAACTAGCTGGGTGACTCTGGGCCAGTCACTTCTCTCTCAGCCTAACCTACTTCACAGGGTTGTTGTGGGGAGAAACTTAAGTATGTAGTACACCGCTCTGGGCTCCTTGGAGGAAGAGCGGGATATAAATATAATAATAATAATAATAATAATAATCTTTACATAAATGGTTTGGGACTTATGAATCTGAAAGATTTCTCTCACAAATCTATCCTTACTCTGACGTCATTAGTAGTAGGCTTGATGTGTGGTGTCTGCCTTCCAAACTGTGGAGGGAGAGGAGGCACAATCAGGTCTTTTCAGCCTCAGCGCCCAGACAATGAAATTCTTTACCCCAGAATGTTTGGCTTCCCCCTCTCTTCTGTACCAAGGTGGACAGTGAAGATTGTCTTGTCTGAATATATTTTAATGCTCTTATTAAGGCTGCGTTCTCACAACCACTTTTCTGTCCCCAGAGGTTAGCTAGGATCAATGGGTGAGCCCAGCACATGATCAATATCGTTGCTGGGTTGCTGCAGTGCCCACACAATCTCGGCTAGCGGCTCAGTGGACTGCGGGAGCCATTAGCCTTTAGGGACCTGGATGGAATCCCAGGAGGACTCACACTGCCCTCACACTGGAAAGCCCACACAATGCACAACTACACACACATCTTTTCTTGTAATGCACCTAGTCAAAAAACTTTTTTAAACGGCTTGGACTTATTCTTTCTTTGAGCCAGGTATGAATAATGTTACTATAATGTAACCTAGAAAACAATGCCATCCACTAATGCAACAATTCCAGTGGTATTAATAGAAATTAAACAGTAAACCATTCCTACGCAAGGTCTTTCTCCATTTAAAATCACTCCATTCTAAGGAAACAATCACATCTTCATGTATTAGAGTACAACAATGTACTGATATGTTTGCTATTAAGGCTGGGTAACAAATACAGCATTCAGAACATGATGTCTTCAGATATGTTAGAGCTTCCACCTTTCATGGCGAACTTGCCTACACAGCTGATCACTGCCAGGAAAAAAAGAGTTACACCCCCTTCAAAAGGAAAAACAACAGGCATCCTGGCAGATTTATTTAGCACACATTAAAAATATACCACACAGCTGACACATGGAACTTAGAAGCAGACTTTTGTTTTTCAGACTGTGCTGCAAATATTGTACTAGAGAATGTCAGGACTGCTCTTAGAGACTGACTAACATTTGTGCATACTCTATGCCCCCACCCACTTTTTAACACAGAATACACTCACGCAAAGCAAAACTGCGTATGCACAGCTGAATTTGCTTAGAACCAACTTGCCTTTTCACCTGTATTGAAGAAGTTCACTGAAAAAGCAGTGAATGATAAACATGCCCTCAGCCCTGCAGGATGCTTGCAATAAGTTACAAGGGATGCAGAATCCATCCGTTAAGCCAAAGAGGAAGCACAATGCCACAAATGTGGGGGAAGTAATTTAAATCCCTCTCTTCAGACTTATGTCCAAACCTAAGACTTGATATGTGCACATAAATACTTAGGATGGGATGCACTCGAGTAAAGGCACAAGCACTGTGCTAGTAAGTGTAGGCCTTTGATAGGGAATAAGTGAGCACACAAAAAGGCCTAGAGGATGTTTTGCTAACTACTCTAAATGATCCTGGATGGCTCCCATCCTGGAGATGGCCATCACATGAAAAAACGGACAGAGGCATACTACTTCCCACCTCCTTGGAGAGACTGAGAGGAAGATGTAGGATTTACCTGACCCCAGTTTTCCCCTTCAAGGAGTGTGTGCTACATCAATAGGAAGGAGCAGCCAGGCTGCCAGATGGGGGAGTCTCAATGGAGACTTTTAGAGAGAGCCAAAGCAGAGGCTATAGCATTTCAGGAAGCAAGTTTTGACCTCCTTGATGCAGCCTGTTCCTGCTGACTGCTAAGAATGATCCATTATCTTCTGTTCCCACTTAATGCTTAACCTATATATCTGTGTAAAGAAACCAAATATTACAAAGACACAGTGAGTCTGGAGTGAGTCTCCTTCCAAAGGAAACCAGAATCTCAGGCCTGTTGTGGGTCCCTGGAACTTCTCATTGCTCAGGAAAGTGGAGCAACTGGAGGCAGCATAACAGTAAATAAGAATGACAGTTCCAAAGGTAAGCATGTTTGGAAATGGCCTAAACAGTTCCATTCAGCTGGTGGTTTCCACTACAAGTAGCATGAAGCCTCTTGCTACGATCTGTGAATAAGCACTTGACAAGTAACAGTTTTGTTTCTTTATTCAGATGTTTAGTCCATCTCAAAAGTTCAGGATGAGGAAGAGTATTACACACTATGAAGAGATTTATTCATTCATTCATACATCCATCTGATCTATATTCTGCCCCATCCCAGAGGCTCTGTATGGCTTACACAATTACTTAAACATTTATATTGAAAAGCAAAATGAAAACATAAGCAAGAAAAACGATATTCTCCTTTCTTAATGCAATTCACTTATTCCCAGTTCCAAAGTATCATTAAAGAGAATAGAAAACAAAGGAGGTGGAAACAATGACAGACAAGAAGGAATGGCCAGCAAATATGAGTCTCATCTATTTGTTCCATACCCCATCTTCAGTCATCCAAGGTAGTCCAGTACTCACTTTAAATCCAATCCTCACCAATCCCATCCATCATTTCTTCCAATACATTACTGAAAAACTCGAGAAAACATATCGATGTCTGCCCACTCATCTCCACGCTCTTTATTTACTAGCAAAATGCCAATAATTATGAAGGGGGGGGTGTATGTGTGTGAAGGGAAAACTGCAAGGATCCCAGTAAGGGCCAATTCTAGCCCTTGCAGTGTACAAATCAGAAGTGGGAAGTGAGTCAAAACAGACATGACTTGTGAGATCAGTGAGTTTCCCAACTGCTTGTTTGGAAAAAAAACCCCAAAATTTAAAGTAGCAACAGGGGGCTCTAATTTTGACTAAAGCAGTGGCTCTCGCTCTCATTGCATTTTCTTGATCCAATTTACATTCCCCCCCCCCCAGTTAATACAAGCCCCTATGTACTACCTGGATCCCCCCTTCACCCAGTGGAATGATTTAGATCTGGAAAATGCCATGCGGAGGAGTAGCTGAACATCCATTTTGCCAGTGCCACTGCTCTGAACAAAATCAAAATCCTTCACTTTAAACATCACACACAGCAAGATCCAATGGAACCCACATTTATCCCTTACTCTCACTGTCGCAGTTTCCCCAAGTGCTTCACTTTTGGCAACCACTTATATGGGAGAAAGCAAAAGAGTGTGACTGAAGTCACCATTGGTTGTGGAGGCTGCTCCCTGCCACTGCTGGTTTCAGCCATTAATAATCAAGCCTGCTCTTTCCTGCATGGCCGCATCCGCATTTCTGTTTCTTTGCTAGGGCATGACAGAGTGCTGGAAGTAAGGGACAGAATGCTCAGAATTTTGGCAGCAATGTTTATACAGTTAATCCAGAGGTGGCCAACCTGAGACTCTTCAGCTGTTGTTGAACTACAACTCCCATCATCTCCAACTGCAATAAATTGTGGCTGAGGATGATGGGAGTTCTAGTCCAAAACCAGCGGGAGAGCCACAAGATGGCCACTCCAGTGCCAATCAATTTAAAAGCTTGAAATCAACTAAAAAGCCTACCCCCGCCAAATTAACAAAGTAATGGATTATATTTTAAAAAATAATACAAGTACTTTTAAAAACTGCAGGTAGCAAGCACATTTTAAAAAGGCATCCCCCCATTTCTCACACTCAGGAGGAATGCCTGCTGTGATACCTGCTACAGCAAATACACATGCAACATCAAAAATACAATATGCTTCTTGGGTCAGAGCCATTATTTTTTATCCATATGTAAATTTAATTAATTGACAAACTCATACTGTTAATCAACTAAGATTTATTTCACTGGGCAACATCTCTATTAGGAATATAGTATGTGGGACTTTCTTATGATAACAAGATAAAGTCTCCATGACTCCCTTGTTTTCTATTCCAATCTTCAGGCTCAGTACTTAAACCTGCAGCTGAGATGACAAACCCGTTTCTGGATTGGACTACTTCAACGTGCAGCAGGTGTGGGCTCATGTCACTGAATGTTTCTCTATTTAAAAAATATTAATTAATTAAAAATTGCCAGCACACAGAAAACTAGATGTTTTGGAGGAGGGTTTTGTATTCTATCTAGTAGTCTTTTATGTTTTGTGATTTTAGAAGTTTGTCCCAGTGGGGATCCTGTAGAGAGCATGGGTGCTAGAATCAGAAAGAAAAGGGAGGGAAAGGAGAAGGAGAATTTAATGTTTATGAGGTGAACAGCTATAAAACAGAGGGTCTGAGTCTCCCTTTCTTCCTGACATGCCATTCTGTATAGGTTGTTCCTAAAGTGTTTTTCTGTGAATGACAAGCACTCCATTAGTGCAGGGAAGAAGAGCAATTTTCATGAATGCTTCCTTCCCTCCCTGAAAATCTGCTCCCGGGGGTTTGAGGGACCTTCTGGAATAGGATTGCATGTGACATGGAGGGGCTACAACAGGAAGAAGGGTTAGCAAGAATTAGGGATGTGCACGAATAACAATTCAAGGCATGATTCGCAGCACATCCCCGGCACCTTTAAAACAGAGGAGAGCCGCCGGTGCGTGAAGAAAACTGAGGAGTGCCACTGATACAGAAAGTGGTGGCGAGCAGTGGAGGAGCCGGTATGCACCTGTTCTACTCCATTTTAAAGGTGCCAGGGATGTGCAGCAAATTGCGATTTGTGCACATCCCTAGCAAAAATCACCAGGTCCCTTGCATAAACTTAAGTGAATGCAATTCTATGTATAGGGTTTAGTTTGGGTTTTTCCCCCCATGTGGAGGTATGTTCAAACATATTATATCCCACAACTGTAGTCCAAAGTGGTATAACCAAAAAACAGGCTTACTATCTCATCTTATCTGCTACCAAGAACTAGGCCCAAAAGAGATTCAATAGACTCCACCTACACCAGAATGCCTCCACAAAGTTCACACTCCTCCTCATACTGCCATGGGTCAATTTCTATTCCATAACCTACCTAATAAGTGCCTTCCCTAACCTCAGAGCTAAATCCATATTACATACTGATACACTTTCTAATTTGTAATTACATGGGAAGTCTCCACTATTACATTTACAGAATAAAGGTATGCCTTTGAGCACACACTTCAATAATGGCTGCACAAGCAACATCACTCTTTTCTCATTTGTCTATGTGCATTAAAATACAGTCATTACATGAACATCCCCCACTTTTTTATATACACCACTGTAATTTTTTTATAACTTAGAATAGGAACCAGTGCACATTGTAAAAAACAACTCGTGAATGCCAGACAGTGTTCCAAAGTGCTTTTATATATGACTACAGAAGTACTCAGTAGGGTACACAAATACCGTTCTTGCTAAAAACAACACCCCCCCCCCCAAAGTATATCAGCAAAAATGCACTGACAATTACAGGGCCCAAGTTCACAGCTAAAGGAGTCTAACAGCCTGCTTTTCTGAAATGTGGTTTACAAAGGTTGTGCTGCTAGTTAAATAGAAAATATAGGGACATAAATAATGACAAAACAGAAAAAATGAACACTTTTAATGACAATTTTAATTGTCACTTTTAATTGCCAAGTTCAAGTTGGCGACACTGGCCTACATGGAACTCTTGCCTCACTCAGCAGAAGGGTGATATTTATATTTACTTCCTTATTGTCAGTGCTTAATATTTTTCAGAACTCTGTAACTAATTAACACACTGAATATTCTGCTTGACAAGGTAACACTTGCCAGCGTTCAACATGCCTTTGTGTTGAACAGGGTTTTAATTCTGCTCGGTGCAATGTCAGATTACTGATGCTCCTACTCACCTCACTCTGGGCCCAAGTCTATGAGATAAAAGGATGTCACTGTGCTCATTATTTCACAAAAGACTCAAAGATGCTCAGTATCTCATATAAAAGGGTTGGGTTTTTATCACTTCAGAAAAATATTCTCCTCCCCAAAAGTTATATCCAGAGTTAAATGGTGAACTTAAGGTATGCAGTTCAAGGTAGAGATGTGCACGAGCCAGTTTGGCACCTCCTCTGGGAAGCGCCGAACCAGCTTGGGTGCCAGCGTTTGAGCCAGCTTGGCGGGGCGGTGAGTGGTTCCCTTAAAAAGCAGGTAAGGGACTCCTTACCTGCTCGTCCCCGCCCTGCAGCTCTTCCCGTGGTGGTGCCCGCTCTCCAAATGGCTGCGTGTGGCCGCGTTACTGTTATCTGCAGACTCTGCACGGTGTCGGCATGCACAAAGCCATTTGTGTGGTCAACAACACCATGCTGACCATGCAAATGGCTGGCACACGTGTGTACTGGTCATGTGCGTATGTCGCCACATGGAGGCTGCAGGCAACAGTGACGCAGTCCCGCGCTATTGTTTGGAGAGCCGCCTCTGAAGCTGGAAGAGCTGTGGGGCGGGAAGAGCAGGTAAAGAACTCCTTACCTGTTTTTTAAGGGAACCACTCCCCAACCCACCACCAGCTGCCCTGAGCCACTCTTGCACATCCCTAGTTCAAGGTGCACATTCCGTGATACACTGAGCATGGAAATGTTACAGCCATTCAACATATTAGACTTACTTATGAGTAAAACTATGGTTAGGAGTGGGCTGAAAGTTTGCATCAGCTATGTACATTTTCACATTTACCGGAACAGCCCATCTTACACATGCCACTTATCCAGTGACCTAGCAAGCACCCATAGTTGCATACTATAATCAGAATATCAGATAAATAAGGATGCTATTTCTGTTAGTTTTCACTGATGTGAGGGTCACACAGATAAAATAAAGAACCAGACATTTCGTATAAATAGGGTTCAAATAAAATAGATACTGGTTTCATTTTGAAAATATACATACACACACCCCTCACCAAACTGAAAGCAATCAGAAATATATAGCAAAAGTTAAATTAGTTTATTGTAACATGCAATATCTAGCAAGATATTTTTAACTGTGTCCTGCAAAATGCTTGTTTGTGTGTAATTCACGTGCTTTTATTATGCACTCACCCCAAAGCAAAATCTCCATGTGTGGGCAACACACAAAAACACTGCACTGTTAATAACTGTGGAGACAGTAACCTTGACTAAATCTAACAAAGATTCCTTGCTCAGAACAACACAAGCAATCAAAGGACTCCGAAGGTTGCAGAAATGTGTTTCCAATAAACAGGCTTTTTTTGCACTTAAGATTTGTGTCACCACCGATCCACGCGGTTTGTTTCTTCAAAGCCTGTGCTTTTATCATTTTCTTCAACATTTAGTTAAAATTAAATATTTAAAATTGAAGCTCTTCTATGTTGCAAGCACAGCTGAAATGAAAGGCCTCTCTGAAAGCAGTGACCAGATTTTAAATGCAGGTAGATCAATAAACTGGGTGGTGGTGATGGGGGGGTGGGGGGTGGAATTGAGCTCAAGACCAGGGTTCCATGTGTGAGTGAAATGGTCTATAATAGCTTGCAAATGACTGTACACTGGCTGTAACCAGCTGTTCTTAAATTATGAATATGCAACCAATTCATGTTAAAGCCAAATCCCAGCACTATTTCTACAAAGAAATCCCAGTAGTTTTTCCTTGTTCTACATGTTAGCTCTGTTAAGGATACAAATAGCAGTATGCTTCAGAACAAATAGGGCCAAACTATTGGCATTTCATGCACTAGGTCCATTATCACAGCAGGGGTTGTCAATCACTGTAACATTCCTATAACAGCTCAGGCAATATGACAATGATCTTCCAGGAGGAAAGGGGGGGGGGAATCAAAATCTCTGCAGCACACTCAAAGTCCCCTTGCCAGCCTAATGCCTTTTTTTTTAAGCTTCAGCCAATCAGATCGTCAGCCCTGACCTAGTAGAAGACTTGCATCAAGCTTCAAACATTTAAAAACATCAATCATAAAAACAAAGACAGGACATTGAATTATGCAGTATTAACCTCCAGGGTTTGCATACAAAGACCTTAGATTTATTTATGTCCCAGCGCGTTAAGAGCTTCAGTACACCGTTCTTTGCACCAAACCGGCTGCCAATTTGATGAACCTCTCCGCCCTCAGCAGGAGTGCAGCGTCTTTGATTAATGAGTGCATGCTTGTGGAAAAGTGTAAGAACAGAAAAACAGGGTTAAAAACACACAATTATGTCTCTGCACATCCACTGGACCAATGCAATAATTATCTTCGAGCTGATTCTCCCATCAGAGGGAAAGAATTAAGCATTTTTTGCTTACAGCATGCATTTGCCTGTACAGTGAAGCTAAAATAGACTTTCCATATATTTTATTTTAAAATACAAATACTATTGTATCAAGTATTTTACCATTCCAACATAATGGGCTTTTTCCAAACACATTTTCCAATTTTGCACTTATTTCAGACCACAATCCTGAACATACTAGGTGCAAATAAGCTATACTGCATTTGACAGGACTTAACTTTCATGTATACATGTAGAATAGAGGTAGAAGTGTCTGAGTTTTACTTCAAAGATTTGCACTCCAATCTAGAAGCCCAGTAATCAAATCCCATATGGGTATATTTATTTTATTTCCCCACTAATCATCTCACTGCATAATTGGCCATTACTAAAAGACAGCAATATTTGAAAAAATTCCAACTATAAGCTGCACCGGAGTGGTGTTTTTTGTTTTGGTTTTTTTACTGGCACTTGTGAATTTTCCTTTTCTTCAGTTTGTAAATGTTAAAAGGATATCGTCTCAACCGCCATAAAGTTGACTACATGGAAGACACAGAACAAAGTGGATTTTTACTATGCGGATCAAATATAATTGCATATCCATTACTGATCTAATCCCACCAAGACTAGAAGCCATGATGCTTGTTTGAGTGAAGAAATGTACTGGCTTCTCTTAGGCTGTTTACAGCAGTAAGAAGTATCTTTAGTAGATATTTCAATGATTAATTTATGGTTTCTCACATTGCTACTACTTTAGGTCCACATGAACTTTGCCCAGAAGTTGTCTCTGTCACTGTTTCTAGAAACAATCAGGGCTTAATCCGCTGAACCGCTACATAAAATTAAGTATGGTACTACATAGATTAGAGTATATTATGATGATACAAAAAATAATAGAATCAGCCTTGACATGTGCATGGAGGCATGCCTTGGAAAGTATTCTGCATGAAGAGAAACTTGTACTTTCTTTTGAATTATGTCAGTTTTTAAGCAGAATAAATTGTTTAACGTCAAAAGTAGTTTCAGGAAGCACTTCCCCTTTGTAATCCAGAAAGAAAGAATTTTGTAATCCAGACAGAAAAGAAGACCACAATCAAGCACATAGGCACATTTATGCCTACTGAAATTAACAGGCTCTACATTTAATTCTAGTCACTTTAAGTGGTGCAGTGGGGAAATGCTTGACTAACAAGCAGAAGATTGCTGGTTTGAATCCCCGCTGGTGCTATGTCGAGGAGCATAGATATAGGAAGATGCTGAAAGGCATCATCTCATACTGTGCAGAAGGAGGCAATGGTAAACCATTGTGGGTGCCAGGAATCAAAATCGACTTGATAGCACATTTTACCTTTACATATAACTCTGTGTTGGATTGTGGCCATAGATTTTACCCACAATTCCAAAGTGCACTTTCTTTTAGCTTCACTAGAACCCTGATTACCCTGATTTGTACTGCTGTGAGGAAAACTCAAGGAAAAAGGGAAACTAGACTGATATTTAAGGACTGAATGTACAAAAGTACGCATAGACATATAATGGAGGGAAATATTATTTATTTTGTTCTATTTTGTACACACAGAGCTGTGCTTGCAGCAATGGTATGCCCCAAATAGAGAAGACTGGAAAGGACATAATGTTTTAAAGGATTAAATTGAATTTTAACCTTGATGAATGTTAATCGATTAATTTTAGGGAATTAACAATTTTAAAAAATCATTTTGAATACATCAGAAATTTTGTTTTCATTACAACAAAATTTCAGGAAAAAATTAACACTTTTCTAAAGTTTATTCATATAATACCGCAAAGTTCTGTTGTACCTGTCAAGGCCAGTATAGACCCATTACATTTTTAATAAACAAGAAAAATGCTTTAAAATGCTGCATACAGACAACTCTTAAATAACATGCAACACCTGAGTATATTTTAACAGTCTAAGAGGTACGAATCCACCTAATGGTGCAGCGGGGAAATGACTTGATTAGCAAGCCAGAGGTTGCCGGTTTGAATCCCCACTGGTATTAGGCAGCAGAGATACAGGAAGATGCTGAAAGGCATCATCTCATACTGCACAGTAAATAGCAATGGTAAACCCCTCCTGTATTCTACCAAAGACAACCACAGGGCTCTGTGGGCGCCAGGAGTCAATACTGACTCAACAGCGCACTTTAAAGAGCTACAAGAGAAAGTGGTGCCCCCCTCAAAAGGCCTTCACTCCCAGTTGAACACAGAACTCTACATGGATGGGCTTCCCCCATTCACTTAAATCAAAAAGCAGCTCCACATGTAATTTGAGTCCTTACAACTGAGAGGGCTTGAAGGCGGGCAGTGGGGAAAGCAGCAGAAGCTCGCTTTCCCCACAGACGATCCACGTAGAGTTGTTGGGTGCGTGAATCACGTGCCCAGATGGTCTGCAGCTGCCAAGAGCAGCGCAGAGGTACAGGGGTTGGGGTGCATCATCCTGGCCCCCAGAAATCCCACACTGCACCACAAATGTGTGTGGTGCATCGTGGAGATTCCCCCAGCAATGGTCAGGAGCCTGTCAGTGTCTCAGTGCCAGCTGAAGGCACTGATACACGGTCAATTAAATGGGGTTAAGAGAGCACTCACTTCTTAGCCGAGTTTGCCCCTGAGATGCCGCCAGCAGCCGTGCGGCTCCTGGCAGTTCCTGGCTACTCGTGAGAACAGCCTCCTCGTGTGTTTGTGATTTCTCCAATGAAGTTAACAGTCAAGGAAGCTCCTGCTGAAGTCCTGCAAAGGACCACTGGGCCAATTCAGACAGAATCCCTATTCACATACTATGTTCAAAGATCCGTACACACGTACAGTTATTCACATGTTATGTTCAACGCACATGGAGCAGTACACTTCCTATCTTTATCTGCATTTGAGAGGGCCTGCATACAAAGTTCACTTTTAAAGTGAACACACATAAGGTCATTCACACCAAACTATGTAAAAGTGTATAAACACCTGAACATACATACCACAAAATGTCTGAACAGGGCTAGTTATAGCAGATGTTCTGCAAACTCACAAACACAAAACCCATCAAAAAGAGCACTGTGATGAAGATTTGGTCTGCATCTCAAAAAGGCGAATGGCAAACTCCATGGAATTGCACTGGATAGAACTAGGCACTCACTTCTTCATCAAGATCAGGGCGAACCTACAGGTTACATAAATACCATGATTGGCCCAATAGTTTTTGCTGTTGGGCTGGGTTTGTTTGCTGTTCTCTACTCAACAGTAGCCACAGAGAGCTTTCCCAGACAGCAGACTTTACCAAGGCTTTACTGTGAGTTGGAAGTTGCCCCCGCAAACCAACACAAAAAGTGGATTTTTTAAATCCCAGATATAAATCGGGCTATACTCTAATATGCGATGAAAAACCCGAATTGTGTGTGAAGTGATAGCTCGCAGGGACGTCAGGATAAATTTGGCCAATATGTGGACACACACATCCATTCTGGAGGAGGTGTGAACTAAAAGCTAGGTGTGAAAAACTTCCGAGGGCCTGTTCTGGACAGTGACTGTGGCACGGTGGAGTTTTATATTTTATAGTAAAATCTTTTTTATATATGCTGGTTGCAAAATAAGAACCTAACATTCACACTGCAATTTTATGCACATTTGTTTTGAGGTAACCTGGACTTACTTCCAAGTAAATATACCAAGATGTTTATTTTTCCTTTATTGATACAGCCAGAAAACTTTGAGCAAAATCCTATTTCCATTTAAGCTAGTGTCAACTGATTGTAATGAAAGCCTGGATATCACATCTGAATCTACTGCAATTACTTCTACCAACCTTTGGCAAATTTCTTCTCTGTCCACCCAATTTCTCTCTCTCATGTACATTAAGAGTATTATCTGCAAAATACTGATTTCAAAGTAACTGACTTGCAAGTGTTTAGGATCAGTGTGCTGAATGAAATAGCATTCAGTGCAACAAAACACGTGATCCCAGCTGTATTTCCCCCGCCCAGATTCTGTATTTATGGTCACTCTGGGAAACTTGTTTTGTTTGTAAAAGCACAAACAGAAGTGGCAGTTAATGTATTAAATATTACAAAGGGGTTATTTTTAGATGAGTTAACTAGTTATTATTGTGTCTGTTATTCTGTGCAGAGGAAGGCATAACACACTAGAATGCAATGACTCTAGCACATTCAGTTCAGAACCATAACATAGAAATGATGAGAAATGAATAGATAATATATATGAATCAAAATGCTGTCCTGACAGTGTATGGGAGAATAAAATTGAAGCCATGGCAGTCAACTTGAGAAAAGTTAGCCAGCTGGTCTAGCACAGTGGCCGAGAGTGTGGGCTGGAATACCCTGCTGCTCCAGTCTCTGCTCAGCCACTCAAAGAGATGACCTCACATAAGCTACTTTTTTTAGCTTCAGCTCTCACATGGGAATAATAATACTTGCCTACCTGACAGGACCCTTGTAAGGATTCCCAAGATAACGTATGTGAAGGGTTTGGAACATTTGAAATGGGCTATAGAAATGATATTATCCTCTCTAATAAAACGCTTGGTGTCCGTCCGTGGACGGACACCAAGCGTGCGTTCGTGCCTGGCCTGTTCTGGGCATGCCCAGAACAGGGCAAGGGAGGCACGAACGGCAGGACCCGGCGGCCATGTTGGGGCCGGGAGAAGGAGAAGTGGCCGCCGCCTACGCCAGGAGGAGAGTGCGGGAGAGGCGGCGGCGCAGCCATGGCCACGGCCAGAAGTGGCGGTGGCCGCGACGGGGCAACTGGCGGCGGGAGTACGGGTGAGGCGGCGGCGGGGCCAGAAGCGGCCGCCGCAAATAAAGGAGAGAGGCGCCGGGGAAGCTGGCCGAGGTGGCGGCGGAGCCGCCGCCGAGGCCTGGCGCTGCCAGTAAAGCCGGGTGGGGGGGGAAACCTTGGGGCCCGATCCCACCATTACCGTCCCCCCGCCAAATTACTAAGGGCCAAATTGGTCCTGAAAAATGCCGCCGCCGAACCGCCCTCCCAGCTGCCCGATCCCACCATTTGTACAGGAAAGAGGAGCTCGCTAGCAGAGCTCCTCTTTCTGCAAAGGCTCTTCTCAAACTGGCGCTTTGAGTGGAAAGGGCGTCCTTTCCGCTCAAAGCGCCAGTTTGAGAAGAGCCTTTGCAGAAAGAGGAGCTCTGCTGGCGAGCTCCTCTTTCCTGTACAAACGGTGGGATCGGGCAGCTGGGAGGTTCGGCGGCGGGGGCCGAAAGCATTACTAGCGCCCGTTTTTCAACGGGCTAAAATTCACTTGTATTATATATTTATTTTTAATAGTTCTCTCAACCGCCGCCCCCTCCCCCGCTCACAAGCACAGCAAATGTGATAGTCTTCTTCTGTAATATCTGTATCACAGAAAGGCGCTCATCCCAGCCCCACATTCTTGATTTCATTAAAACACATATTCATTTGCAGGAGATCAATTTTCAGCCAGCCTTCCAGTGTGAATACATAATTGTCTGTCTTATTAACTTTGTCAGCATTTTTTCTTGCCTATTCTAGCAGTTTATAAATACAGTTATTTTTAAAAGGCCATAGAGGTTGTTGTAGAAAACTCTTAAATATATATGACCAACAGGAGCCTCCCTGTGGGCAATACAATGTGAGGACCACAACTACATGTTTCATATATTGAATCTTCTCCTGTGACTTCAAATGCACAACTCACTCGAGTAAAGACAAACACCATTCAACCTTAAGTTTTAAACAGAAATCATCTAAGAGCCACATTGCACCAATGTGCTTGCACATTGCACCAACCCATCACACAGTTACACACATGCAAGGCCTATTGTTTTCAATGGGACATGTGTGTATAACTCTGTGCTGGATTGTGAGAACTACTTTTAAAGCTAAAATTCACTCTGGGTTCCCTTTAAAAATAAATATGAGCACAGGGGCTATTTTAGCAACAACAAATACTGCTGCTTTACAAGGCACATGATGCCAGTTCTAAGCATGCTTTTATCATAGTGTTTTCTTTATACATTTCGTTTTTCATCTTATTCCTCTACAGAAACAAATCATTTTCATTCTAGTTCTAGATAAGATATAATGAGAATATTTAGAATCTAGAGGCAATCTCATCCTTTAACTAATTTAGGGAGATCAGAAAGAAAGAATGAACTTTCTTGCAACTGTGATATTCTACATCTTGTGTAGGAACACAAAAGTAGCAACAAAGACATTAACAATTGCAGTTCAAGCTGGGAGTGACTGTTCTGTTTCAATTCAATGACACCACTAATGGCTTCTTAGCAGCTCCATGAAATCAACCAGCTGTCAAGCCGATGCATCAGAAGGAACAGTTACGCACTCCCCTAAGAAAAAGCAACACATCAGGATGTTTGGCAAAACATCTGCTCCTTTACACTGCAGTTCTATAATAAACATGCAAACAAAGAAATGAGAAAAAGGGTAAAAGCAACCAGAAATCTAGGGCCTCCATTACTCTGATTTGCATTTTTAATATGTGTCTTGAGGGGGGGGCATTAATTTGTGTGCTATGTCTTATCATATGAATAATAAACATTCTACCATATTCAACTAGCAATGTAAAAAGTACACTATTTTGCCTTTGGTATAAGTGTTCCATATAACTGAAGCTTTCTTACTGCATTGAAAAAATGTACATCCAAGTATTACCCACAAATCACACAGATTAATTTATAAAACAGTGCTTTTAACTGATTCACAATGCAAACTCATACACTAAGCAAGAACTTGTAAAGTGGACATCACTTTTTGAAATAAACACACATAAGTGACTCAGATTCTGACTTTACTGAAAGTACTAACATTAGTATTATAATCCTGCAGTTTGACAGAGAGATACTGTCTACAAATATGTTTATTTATTAAATTCAGAAGAATTGCCACTATAAGAAACCATTCTCAAAATAGCATAGCAAAATAGCAAAATAACCTCTCCCTTATTTATCCCCATGCCACTATTTACTCCTCCCAATTTTAAATTTATAAAGCCATGTAAAATAAATATGTGACTTTATCAGGGTCTTGTTTTACATACTATTATTTCAAAGTCACCAAAAATATAGAGAATTTTTACAATAGTTTATTGCTTGTCAAATTGGACTTAAATTGTGTGAAATTACCTGTACATCCAAAATGTTCCTCTTAAATATTTAAGATTCCCATCTCTCCCCCTCCCGACATACATCTAGTACAGAAAATTGTTTCAGCTACAATTTCCTTGATATTTCATGCTTTATTGATTATGCGGCATTGTGTCTAAAATGTGCACACAGTTTACAATAGGTGTGAGGTATCAAATATACTTAACGACCATTTTCTTAAACTGCTTATCTTCTGTTGCTCACCATTTATAATCTGCCAAATCTTCCAGGCCTTTGTTGCATGTATAATTTAGAGCCATCTGCTCTATGTGCTTTTAACTATTTCAACATTTTCATCTACCTAAGATTCACATAACTGGCAGCCGTTCAATTCAGACAAGCTTTCTAAAGTGGCTTCTTTTAAAGAGAAAAATAAATGAACATACTAAGGTAAATAACTTACTTTTGTAAACATAAAAGCATATTTCTTATCCAAGCACAAAAATATGCTAAATATGTCACTTAGTTTAGAGTGTGTATTAAATAAAAGAACATCTTGATGTACTAAAAATGTTCCTATTAGTTTCCATGTTAATTGTAGTCAATGTTCCCCCCAAGCACACACACCATGAAGACAAAGAGAATGCAAATCAAACACAGGCAGTTTCATGTTGTTAGCGCAAGTGTAAATAGGTGGAAAGAAAAAACAAAACAAATACAGGAAGCAGAACAGAAAAGAAGATTTTGATTTAATATTCTATTATTTATGAAGTGCTCTATGTTTCCTTAAGCTTTGCCCTGGGACTACGAAAACTTTTATAAAATAACAAAAACAAAAAAAGTAGTATTTGTTGAGGAAGTAAATTAAAAGTACAGTACCTTCTATTCCCCTTTTCACAACTGGAGACATGAGCTTATAGTAAGAGGTAATATGATTCTTCACACACACACACACACTTTTTTTTTTTTTTTTTGAGGGAGCATTTTGGAACTTAGCATACTAACTACATTTTGAACACCCCACAGACTAGAGCATCTGGGACACAACCTACCATGCATGCAGCATCTACAGGTCCTCTCCAGAATGTGAGCGAGGTGAACTCACATCGTGAATTCTGTTTTGAAGAAACTGACAATACAATCAATCCACAAACATTTCTGAAAGATTTGTGTTGTGGCAGGGGAGAGTTTGCTGCTACCCTCTTTGCCCTCAAGTGTGTGACTTCAGGAAAGATGCCATCTCCTATGTATGATATTGACCCAGGACCACTTGCAGATGCAAATAATTCTTATCCATCAGTGAACTGCTACAACATATGGCCACACACACCTGGCAATTAGATTCTTTAATATGTGAACTACTGAAAGACGAGAACACAAAAGAAAAAGAGACTACCAAATAAATCCAAACATTTCTCCACCTGTTACAAAAATACATAGGCTAGTACTCTCAGGCATACCCCTTCTACACATTTTAATAAGCTGAAATTATAACCTCTCATTCTCCAACACAGCTTAAAACTTGTTAGACTAGAAATAGCTAGAAAGAAAACAAACATACACGCACACTATTAGGGGGAGGGGGGAAACCCCCTTAAAAACTTTACATGACGTCACCGTCTGTCCCTAAGATTTTCTAAACTTTGTGCCTTCTCCAACGGGACTTGAAGGAAATCCATCCTCTACCCTTTAAAAGAGAGGACGAGAGAAAGACACACTCACAGACACACAGCCTTTGAATTTTTTTTTTTTTTTAAATGCCCAAGATGGCGAAAGGCTGGTTGTTTAGAGGGCAGAAAAATGGAGGATATTGTAATATACACAAAGGGATAAATTTCAACAACTCAGCCAAGGGCTGCAGCTGCTTCGCTGGCTTTATAAGGAAGCAACCCACACAAAAGATAAAGGGGGAGAAAGAGAAGAGAGCGAGAGAAAAGCGAGCAGCAAAGCCCCGAGAAAGACAGGCAAGGTCCCCCTCGCTTTCTCTCTCTGAAGCCCATTCCGCTCGTTACTCGCCCCCCACCCCCAAGCGGAGTTTTTTTGGATCAACTCTGGCAAGGTTGCATTTGAAAACGGGAAGCAGAAAAGAGAAGCTGGCGGGGGAGGGGGGCGAGTCGGCCGTGGGATCGGAGAGGGTGGGGGGGGGGACAGAAAGCACAAGACGGGGGCAGGATCGCAGAGGCAGCAGCAGGCGAGATTCCTCTCCCACTTTCCCCTAGCCGCGGGGGGGGGGGCGTGCATGCAACCCCCCTCCCCGCCCCTCCTCCTGCTCTCACCGACCAGCAGGGGGGGCCAAACGGGATGGGGCAGCCCTGGAGTGGGGAGGGGAGGGGAGGGCACTCCCCTCAGTGGCTAGGACGGGCTCGAGCAAGTCAAGGCGAGTGGGGGGGGGGACGGGACCGGGAGACCCAGGAGGAGACTGCGAGGAGAAGGGCACGGCTAGGGGGAAGAGGCAGCAGAGGACACAACAACGGAGGAGCAGCTCCCCTGCGAGCGAGATTGCTCGCCTGCACTGAAGGAGACGTGGCCCTGCGTGCCCAGCCGGCCCTGGGATAAGACGAGACTTTCTTTCCAGCCATGATCATCCAAAGTGGGGGGGGGGGGGATCGCCTGGCACTGGGAAGGCACCCACCCACCTCACAAAGCTGCGAGTCCACACCCCACACACCCAGCCTCCACCCGCCTGTGTGCCAGACCACCCGCCCCTCCTGTCCCGAGTGCACAAGGTCAGTTTCACTTTCCAGACTTGGATCTCCTGCTCCGCATGAGCCGAGGCAAAATGTAGTCGTCATTACCAATTTTTTTTTTAAAAAAAGAAGAAGCCCCGGCCCCCTCCCAGTCGCAGCCGCACCAGCCCCAGCAACAAAGAGACCGAGAGGGAGCCACCACCAGACACTCCGAGGAGCCTGGGCAAGCGGAGCCAGGATCCTCACCACCATCACCTCCTCCTCTCCTTTGGCTTACAAGCGGCGGGGCGATCCGACAAACACAATCCAGATATTGCCACCTTAAGCCGTACCCACCCACCCCACACACACCCCCAAATCGATTCGAACTCACCTTTACAGTTTGGAGAAGGGATATTTCACTTTCCCCCTTCGCCACACACACACATACACAGAGCTCTTTGCTCGGGGGGGCGCGGAAAAGGATGGATGCGTGTGTTATCTGGATGCTGGGGACGTTTCCTTTCCCCAAACAGCCTCAAGAAGGGAGTGCAGAAAGACTGGGGAGATCTAACTAGGAGGATTCATGATCGTGTGTAACCCTGTGTGTGAGTGTGTGTGTCTGCTGTCTGTGTGTGTGCGTCTCTCTCTCTCTCTCTCTCTCTGTCTCCTCGTCTCTGCTTAGTTCCTTCCAGCGGCAGCAGATTGAAGCAGACTCTCTTCTCAAGGTTTATTCAGCTTCACTTCCAGGCGAAGGCTTCACGAACCAAAAGTGACGTCAACCAACTCGGCTCCTCTCTTTCTAACAATGAAAGTTGCTGTTAAAGAAGCGAGGGGGAAAGAGAGCGAGAGCGAGAATTGTTTATCTCATTTCAGCCTCGGTAATAAATGACCGATCAGATTTGAAAACCAAAAACGGAGCAAAAGAACCAAAGACATTCCTGCTCTTCAAAGTCCACCCTCTCTTTCGCACTCACGCACTTAGGAGAGCGTCTCCTCAAGTTGTAAGAAAGTTGAGTTTGGGAGCAGGGCTGTAAATGATAATCTTGGGCTGGAAAAGTACATGCATTTGCTGAGCACCACTCTTAAACGACCACTTATGTTTAAGCTAAATATTAACATTCGGGGACTATGTAAAATAGACTCAGAGACACTGGACCACTTCCTTTTGGTGTAGGAGTGTGTAAGCTGTCCAGTTACACAGAATGCTTCAAAAAGTCGAATGGGGAGGCAGGGCATGTGGCATTGCTATCAAAAGAAACGCTATACTTACCAACTAAAACAGTCCCTTTCATCACTCAAGTCACACTGTCCTTACAGGAAGAAAATGACACCCAAAGAAATCGAAATAGAATAACTGGTTTGTTTTAAAATATATTGAAATGTGGGTTGCTTTAAGAAAGACACTTATTGCAGTGATACTCAAAAAACACTTACTAAAAGTAAGACTCCACTGACTTGAAGGAAATGTGATTAGAATTGGGATCATAGAGTTTTTCATTGCATATGAAAGTATTCTTGATCCACGGCTAGTATGTTTTTTTAAAAAGAAATATATCTCTGTGTGTGATTTGTACAAAGAAAAAGCATTGCCCTGATTCAATAGTTTACTATACATGTGATCATTCTCTCCCTCCCTCTCTCTCTGGCATAAAAGTAAAGCTGAATCAGGGATAAAGTACACTGCAAACAAAGAATTGCTTCCTGTAAACTATAAAAGTAAAGGCTTAAAATACAGCCAAGAACATACTTTACCTAGAAATGTGGAGGGCGGTGGGGGGGGGGGGGAGGACTGCAAGAGGATGTGTTCTTGCACTCTGAAATTGGAGCATGTAAGTTGCTGACAATGCTTTGCACTGTCAAGGGCCATTTGAAATGTGAAGGTTTTTAACATTAGACCTGAACAAAAGCTGGTTGCAACATCAAAATAATATGCACATCTAGAGAGATGCTATTGTTTTGTGTTTCCTCTTCAGCCACTGGCTGTGATTTTAATTGTGCTGGAGGATCTTCATTAGTATTAGCACATGGAGAGATTTCACAAAGCTGCTTCATTAGGTGGGGTGGGGGGAGCTTGGCAGACTAGGTCTTTTTGCATGCAATGAGAATGTCAGCCTTACCTCGGTCATTTGTAACATAATAAGTGCAAGCACAATGATTGCAATGCAGGAACACTGGGGGAAGGGCAAACATACTGCCTGTCTAACAAGGATATCTGAAATGCTCCTTGAAACAGGCAAATGTATGCTAAAAATTAGCAGGAATTATGGCTTGGCAGACTGATGAAAAATCAGTTAATGGGCTGTGATTTTAATTGTAATAGTGGTCCTAGTTTATTTTGTTCCTAGGATTCACATTCAGCAGCAAAATCATGCTAGCATTTATTGATTTTTTTCCCCACTGCCACATTCCCGGAATACAGATTTTAATCATTTCACTACACCACACTCAGTAATTTCATTAAAAAACTGGAACCTTCCATCCCCAGAAAAGCATTTAATTTCAATGACACACAATTTCTCTTAGCAGCAAACTGTCTCAACAGTAAAAGCTGGCCTAAGGTTCAAATGCATAATTTAATCCTGAGTTATCCATGTTCTGCATTCCTTTGAAGCTATAATTTGACTAACTACCTAATAACTGTAATAAGGACAATGATTTCCTTATAATATATTATTAACCCATATTTAATTAACTCAGAGGCCAAGCTCTGTACATGTTTGATTGGGTCAGTAGTTCTATAACCTCAAAATTTACTAATAATATTCTTGGGGGGGAAATGTGGCATAAGAATATTGCTATGAATATACCCAATTAGATATTTCACTCAGGATGCTACACATCAAAAGCTCATAAATGCTCTAAGGCGGCCAATATTGTCACTCAAAAGATAATCGGATTTTTAAATAAACAAAAAATAAACATTGGATTTAGTTAATTCACACAGTAAATTGCATGGGTATTTTGCCAGATACATAAAAATCAAGACCATTGCAATTCAGGGGAGAAAGCATTTCAGTTAATAATAATGTTGGAGGGAAGTTGAGAACAGTCAATTAGTTTAGAATTATTAGGAAGAACAACACCAAAACTTAAGAAAAGTCATAATATATTATGATAGTATAAGACTTTTTGACACAGCCCTAACACTTGCTTTGCTGACAAGTGCATAGAATAAGATATATGCCAGCTGCTACCTTTGTGCTGTCTCAGAAGCATGATGTGATAGCAGCATTTTGGGGACTTTGTAGAGCAACAGTATGCCCATTTATAGATAACCATATATACTCTGACAATACTCATTTACCTTATCCAGTAATGAAACATTACATTACTCCCCACCTCCAAACGCCACACTTTCCCTTCTGCAAATAACGTTTAACAAGAAATCTTCGGAATCATTAGAGAAATCAAACACTACCTCTTTCAATTCACTGGAAAGCAATCTATTGATTTTGCTTCAATTAGCACTTTAAAATATAGTACAACCCATTGATGCCATCTGTGGTCCAAACCAAATGAGATTCTTTTAAGATAAATGGTAACTGTCTTTTGGTACCAAGTGCTAGCATGAACAAACTGGTTCTACTAAGACACAGGCCAACATTTCATCTGAAAATGCTTATTATAATATTATTTTAATATGCTTATTCAAGAGCAGCACATTACTGGATTTGGTTGATGCATTTGAGATTTGCAAGTATTGTCTCAGAAATGTTCATAGTTACCTTTTAAATTTGGCTTCCTTTGGCTGTGAAGCTGTGGTTCTCTGTTGGTTTGGAAAATATTGCATATAGACAATAAATATGTTTGCTTTGTCTATTTTTTTAAATAATTAATTGTTTTTGAAAAGTATTGACATTCTCTTTTGGTTTGCTATGCAAGCACCATTTTGAAAGAGGGCAGTATAACATTATTAGGTATGCCAATAATGTGCAGTTTCATATTTTGGTATCTTTCGACAGGTAATACATGCGTTGGCTTTTCTATCTGGTTGATAGTACTTCCATCAGTTTAATGCAGTCTTCAGACGTGTTACTAAGGACATGGAAAGGACTTAGAGAAGACCATTGCAATTATGAAAGAGTCGAGTCTTGGAAAGTTTCCTAGAGTTGTCATTTTATATCTGTGACTAATGTTATATCTGTATATTGAGCTATGCATGTGGATAAAACAGGAGTTTTAAACATTTTCTACCTTTTCTCAACAATTCTTAAATGTCTGCCACAGAAAAACACATTGCACATGGCCTATCGTGCATACTTCACTCAGTTAGGAACATAGGAAGGTGCTATATACTGAGTCAGACCATTGGTCTATCTAGCAAAGTATTGTCTACACAGACTGGCAGCAGCTTCTCCAAGGTTGCAGGCAGGACTCTCTCTCAGCCCTATCTTGGAGAAGCCAGGGAAGGAACTTGAAACTTTCTGCTCTTCCCAGAGTGGCTCCATCCTTTGAGGGGAATATCTTACAGTTCTTACATGTGGTATCCCATTCAAATGCAACCAGGGCAGACCCTACTTAGCTAGGGGGGCAAGTCATGCTTGCAACCACAAGACCAGATTATGTGGGGCACTGGCAAAACCTGTTGGACTACTTAGCTTCAACTGTGTCTTAACACATATCTTTTGCTCCTCTATAGCTATACATTGCAGGCAAGCTGTCTTTCAGGGAAGCTTGTTCACCATTACTGATCTCACTAGAAAACTTCTGATAAGCTGAAAACCTCTGGCTTAAAGTCTTTAGAGACGCAAGAACTCAGATTTCAACTATGGAATAACGTATTAGAACTGAAGCAGCAGCATCCGTTTCAGTTACTGTATGCATACCACTGACATCAGTCACAACTTCCATGGATTTATATTTATTCACACTAGAACATCCACGACCATCACCAGGGCAGGACGCATCCTATCAACTATGACTGAGCTATCAGACTGAATCTTGCACCCACTAATGACAGACCAATTAAAAACAATCTTTCTTCAAGGTTTGCATTGTATGTCTGGTAAAGGATGGAAGCATTAGCATGAAGTACATGCTATTAATAAAAAGAGAAGCTCTGAAGCTGATTTAATAAAAAGCTAAATATTTCATTCAATTACGATGTACAATCTATGCTTTAAAACATTATGCTTAAAAGTAATACCACAGTAGAAAGCTGTTAAAAGCATAACCTTCCTGCTCAGAAAATTTACTCTGGGTTTAAGAGGTTTATTCTTATCACAGATACTTGTTGGCACAGAAGAGCTTATGCTATCACTCTCTGAGGGCTATTTATACAGTTTAACATTCCTAAGTACTCCTGCCTTTATGCTGTTACACACCCTATTTTATGATGTTACCCTAGAGTAGTCAAATGAATGAGGAGCTACTTCATTTCCCCATCATCAAAAAGGACAGAAGGACAGAAAGCTTGTGAATACGGAAAACAAGATGCAGTTTAAATACAACATAAAACACAATTTTAATAGCTTCACAGCTAGATTGATCTGTTGTTCATCACTGTGACTTCCCTGCTCTGAAGAATTATAATTACTCTGCTGGAAATCAGCCTGAAACTAATCCTATAGGAGAGTCAACCCCAATTGCTGGGTTTCAAGATGAACAAAACACTAGAGATTGTTTACTTGGGTGCTTTTGCAGGAATAGGATCACCATCAGATATAATACAATGCTTTTCTGTCCCCACTAGTCTTCACTGCCCTCATCTTCAGACACTGCACTGAAACCAGAGGCATTCCTTGTGCCAGTATAGGGAAAGCACACAGACTGCACATTGGTGAGAATGAGATCAAGGTGAGATTGGTCCTTACCATTTTGTTTTCTACCTAAATCAAATTGCCTTGTCTGTTATGACATGGGCATTATTTAATAGGTGTTTGTGACAGTCACATAAGCACATACGCAGTAACGTAGAACAGTTTCAATAGCAAGGGAGGTAGTAGTTGGGGGTGGAAGAATAAAGCACTTTTAACCAACACTACTCAAGTTTTATTTGAGAACTAGAACTCTACGACAGAATCAGATTCATACTGACACAAAGGGTATTCCCACCAACATAACTTTTCAAGTGCACAAGCCCCTGGTTTGATCATGATGTTGGCTCAACACACTCTTCCTTGTCAAGAGCAGAGTGTAACAGCTGAGCATTTCCAACAACCATCAAGAGAAAAAAATAACACATTACAGTTGGCTAATCTTGCAGGTACAAAGAGACTTACAACTCTCACACTGCTACATGAAACAGAAAGGTCTGCTTCTTTCTTAACAGGTGGATTTGGTGAAAACTATCCCTGGATATTGCTGTAACTTGGAGATTCAATCTCAGCAATGGATCTTAGAGTATCCTGAGGTACTAACATGTATGACCAAGACAGGCTAAGCCCAATTTGCCATTTAACCCTCCACACATTACTCTATGCCTCTTCCCATACTTCCCAGTCACTCAGATTAACTCTCAATTCAGTTATTTAAATTCCCTTTGTACTCCTACACAAAGCAATCATTGAGACTAGAGGAAAGGAAATGGAAAAAAACTGAAGCTAGAAGGATAATCTTTGGTTGCACTAGTTTAAGCAGGATTTTGCTTAAACCTGGTTTAAATCCTGGTTTAAGCAGAATTTTGGAGCCTGTATAGAGGGAGATATATGATATAGAAAGAGGGAGGCATATGATGGAGGGAGCTTTATGAACACCTCCCTCTTGTGATTAAAAGACACCTTGACAGTGCATTGGAATGTCCTGAGTGACATCAGAGTGAGTGCAACCCAGTCCTGATCGTGTGTGCCAAACTGGCCCATAGTGAATTATCTACACTGGAAATTACACAATGCAGTATGTACCTGTTGGTTCTGCAGCTGAACCTCTTCACAGTTTTCAGTACCATTGACCACGGTATCCTTCTGGATCAACAAGCTTCAATGGGGCTTGGGGCAGTTTTGTGCTGGTTCTAGGCCTCCCTGGAGAGCCAGTTCCAGAAGTTAGTGCTGGAAGACTACTTGACCATCGGCCTATGATGTCCCTCCCACAGGGTTCCATCTTGTCCTCCATGCCGTTGAATGCCTACATTAAACTGCAAGGGCAGATTGTAGACAGATTTGAAGTACTGTGTCTCCATTTTGTTGATGAGACCCTGTTGTATCTCCCCTTTCTATTACTTTCCACAGAAGCTATCGAAATGTTTAGCTGATGCTTGAGGTCAGTAATGGACTGGATCCAGACAAACAAATAGAAGCTTACTCCAGACAAGACAGAGGTGCTCTTAGTTCGCAGAACAAGTGATTTCAGAACAGGAATTCAGCCTGCCTTGGATGGGGTAGCACTCCCCTTGAAAACAAGGGCTTGTTGTTTGGGAGTACTCCTGGACTCACCAGGCACTCTTTTGAGGCAAGAGACCATGACCTGGTCTTGTCCCAGGAGCCAGCACAACCTGGCACTGGCCCCGACTGCTGCTGCACACAATAGTTTAGGATGGGAAGTGAAAACAATACAGTATACAGTTAAAACTATTGGGGGATTAGATTAAACAAATATAATTAAGGAAGAAGTTTAGCTGGGTCACTGGGATTAATAACATTGTTCTTTGAAGAAATCCCACAGTATTCTTTAATTACTACATAGTAGGGCTACAAGCATAAATTAATTAACTGATGTGATTGACCAAGTAGTGGTTTGATTTCAGATTTAAAACAGAGCTCTTTCTAATCAGGGCCAGCAATCTGTTCACACTCCCATTCATTCTGCCTGAACCTGTGATTCCTCTGTTGTCTGCTTTCTCTTCTAATCCAGTCCATACTTCATCACTGATAAGGAGCCCATATGCACCTCTTTTACCAGCACTGTATGATAGACAAGCAGGGCAGCATAGAGGAAATGGGGAGGAGAACAGTAGCAGCATTTTATTTCCTCTAGGGTTGGTAGACTTGTGGAACAGGGAGAAGTGAGGCATGAGGTTTGTTGTTAGTGAGGTAAGTCTTGCCTCACTAACCTTTTGGAGTTCTTTGAGAGTGTCAACAGGCATGTGGATAAAGGTGGTCTGGGTGACACAGTATACTTGGAAAAGCTTTTGACAAAATTCCCCACTAAAGGCTCATGAGTCAATTTAGCAGTCATGGGATAAGGGGACAGGTTCAGTTGTGGACTGGTAACTGGTTGAAGGACCGGAAATAGTGGATAGGAATATATTGACAGTTTTCAAATGGAGGGAAGTAAGAAGTGGGATCTTCCAGGGATCTGTACTGGGACCAGTACCCAACTTCACATATACAGTGATGGGGTTTGAGCTGTTGGTGACTAATCAGGAGAGAGATCTTGGGGTCGTGGTGGACAGCTCCTTGAAAGTGTCGACTCAGTGCGTGGCATCTATGAAAAAGGCAAATTCCATGCTAGGGATCATTAGGAAAGGGACTGAAAATAAAATATGCTAATATTAGAATGCCCTTATGCAAATGTTTGGTGCGGCCACATTTGGAGTACTGCATACAGTTCTTTAGAAGTACATTGTAGAACTGGAAAAGGTGCAGAAGAGGGCAACCAAGATGATCAGGGGCCTGGAGCATTTGCCCTATGAGACAAGGCTATAGCATCTGGAGCATTTTAGTTTGGAAAAGAGGCGACTACAGGGATACATAATAGAGGTGTATAAAGTTATGCATGGAGCAGAGAGAGTGGACAGAGATAAACTTTCCTCCCTCGCTCACAACACTAGAACTAGGAGTCATCCCATGAAACTGAATGCCGGGAAATTTAGGACCAACAAAAGGAAGTACTATCTATTTGTTTGTTTTGTTTGTTTGTTTAAATATTTCTATACCTCCCAGAACTGCGTCTCTGGGCAGTTTAAAATTAAAATCATTTTAAACATTAAAACACAACACATATTTAATCTATGGAATTCTCTGCCATGGGATGTGGTGATGCTGGGATGATGCTGGAATTCTCTGCCATGGGATGTGGTGATGCTGGGATGGCTTTAAAAGGGGCTTAGACAAATTCATGGAGGACAGGTCTATCAGTGGCTACTAGTCTGGTGGCTATAGGTCATTTCCAGCCTCAGAGGCGAGATGCCTCTGAATACCAGTTGCAGGGAAGCAACAGCAAGAGAGAGGGCATGCTCTCACCTCTTGCCTGTTGGCTTCTCAGAGGCATCTGGTGGGCCACTGTGTGAAATAGGAAGCTGGACTAGATGGACCTGATCCAGCAGGGCTGTTCTTATGTTGATTATGGTTGTCAGAGACCTGGTTTATAACTGTACCTGGGGGCTGCTTGATGGAAGAGCTGAGAAAGTTTCTGCCATGCAGATAGTTTCTACATGAGCACCTGACCACACAGAGACCTAGTTCATGTCATTCTTCTCCCTCAAGAGTAGGGGAAGAAATCCAAGCCACATGACTATGCACTCATAAGGAGGGCCCACTCTTTGCATGATAGATGCATTGTTTCTCAATCCTCCATCAATCTATTGCAGCACTGCTCCAACAGGATACTTGAATGAGAACTATTCCTGTGAAGGAATCTACTGAGGCAGAACAGAAGAGATTTGAATGGCCCTTCAAGGCAGGCGAACTAAAGAACAGGAACTGGGCTGGTGTCATGAGCCAGAATCAAGCAGGTACAAGGACCCACTGCTTATTCCAGAGACCACCTCTGTGCCCATAACTTTCATGCTGTGATGGCAAAGCAACTCTCTTGGGGTTCACCTCATAGGAGAGGGTCCCCTGAAAGCTAGAGCTGGACCTGAGCAGGAACCATGTGTCTGGTTTATGGAATAAACTTCCTAGGATGCAAATGAGCTGCTGTTACATTGTGGTGTTCAAAAATACTTAGCATTTCTATGGAAGACCAAGGGTGTCTCAGATGGCAGAGGCAGTGTAACTTGCTGGTTCGGCTAGACAGGAAAAAGACGGCCTATGGGTCTGGCTATGGCAAGGGATGATGCCTTTTGTTGTAAACCGCCCAGAGACTTGCGGTATATAAATGTTTTAAATAAATAATAAATAAATACATGCATGCTTATCTCTATATTGCCATGCTGCCGCCTGACTACACCTTAATTCAGTAGGCTAGAGGCAAAATCAGCACAATGCACAGGAGGCTGATAATGTCGTTTACCTCCGAGTGTCACTAAGAGCCAAACTACACATTATGTTAAATGTGTAGTCTGGCTCTCAATTTCTTTCCTTAAATAGCAACCGCATTGTGGGGAGCTGCAATCACAATCACAGTGTGAGGGTCGGGGGGGGGGGGGATGAAACCTTTCATCCCATGGCACGGTATCAACAAAAAGCACTCTTCCCAAGCTGCCGTATCAATGCCAGCTCTCCTGGCAAATAAATTCCGGCAGGGGCAGTGGAGATAAACCAGAGGGTAAAATTACATGTTTAACATAGAATGTGGTTTGGCCATGACCCATACTTTGGACTTTGTGATAGGCTTGCCACAAAAGTTGGCCACTGCTGCTTTAAAGCAATAAAATTCTTCACATACATTCTTACAACATCCCTGTATAGTAAATCAGTATTGTCTCAATGACATGGAGGATGATAAGGCTGAGAAGAAGTGGATGCACACTATATAAAATGTGTTTGTACACAGAGGCATGAGGATTGGGAAGCAGAAACATTTTCTCATTATTTCCAATATTTGCTCATTAAAATCAAGGTATATACTGTACAATTGCAGACACCATTAATTTGCCAACCAATATTTCCATCAACTAGCTTAACTCCAACAGCAGCCTAAAAGAAAGAAACCTTTCCACATGAAAAAAGAAAAACTACTAATTCATATGAAAACACAATTAACTAGATAGGAATTAGTGGGAAATAATGGCAAATGAAAATTAAGTGACTTACATTAAAATTATCAATATTCATAACTAAATATCTCAGTGAAAAATTTCCTTTAACTTAAACAAACTCCATTTGGCTCATGTCTATTGTCATACCCTTTGTGTGCAGCAGAAAAAGTGTAGAGGGGATTTTTTTTTGTTTTGCATAATGATTCAATTCTGAGAGAAAAATTAGAATAGAGAGATAAAATTATAGAGCAGCACTTGTTATTTATAACTGCATAATTGTTTTACAAACAATAAGACTTTCATAATCAATCTACCCACCTCTCTGTGAAATAGGCAATTATTATTAGTTCACCTTTGTACAAAAAAAAGCGCAGACTAATTCAACTTCATATGAACAATGGCAGGCCTGTTTATTTAAACGCCAATTAAGCAAAGTAGGGAGGAGTCAGAATTTAGAAAACGGGGGTGGGGGGATTTGGATGAGTTGTGGGGAGCTTCACCGGTCCCTGTAGCCTCTCCTTAAGGCATTTCCCCTCCAGCTGAGATCACACACTTCCAGTATTAAGTCCAGCATGGGAAAAATAACATCAAGAGCTGGAGGGAAGGAGGCTATGGGCAGGGGAATGTTTAGCACTCCCCACCTACATGCCCCCTTTGGACTAAAAATCAGAGCAACCCCCCATCTCCTGCTTCATATGTGATCAGAGGTGCACCTAGGTAATTTTGGAGCCTGGTCCTAAAGGCCTTTGGAGGGGGCCCCTGCTGCAAATTAAGCATCATTTTGTAACACTTGGTTCTTGAGGGCACAAACCATACCTCCCAGGACAGACGAAAGAGGATTTGGGGCACCCCAGGGGATGTGGAGGCCCTGGACATCCGCCCTGAAGTCCAGGGGTAAGATTGCCTCTGTATGTGATTAGGCAAATGGTTTAAACCAGGGCTGTGCAACTTTGACCCTCCTGCAGATGCTGGTCTGCAACTCCTATAAACCCTGAATTTTGCCTACTGTGGCTGGGAGCTGTAGTCCAAACACAGTGGGAGGACCAAAGTTGTGCAGTCCTGGTTTAAACAAACAGCTTCTCCTGCCATCATGTCTAGTTTGAACCAAAGAGTGTATTTAAGGGGCAAGTACATGTTACACGTGTTAGAAAAAAACACATCCTGGGCCTTCTGATTATACTTCCTCCACCCTGAAGTGGCCCACACAATTAAGGGGGATGGGTTGAGAGCATGCCCATTCTGACCTCTTTCCCAGGCATCTTGGCATCCTCTCCAGGCGCATAACAATGATCGGGCAAGGGGAGACAGTTGTCTGGGGGCCCCACTGCCTGGAGGGCCCCCCAGAGGCACCTCACGTGACTCCCCATTGCCCCCTGCCCAGCCCCATGGCCCCTCAGCCACTTGCCCTGTTCGCCGTCTCTCCAGCTTGTTCTCCTGGCCGGCAATGCAGGCAGCAGACAAGCTGCAAAGAGCTCCTTTTCTCCCGCCTCTCAGCTGATCGGCGGGTGGGCGGGGCTTCCACTGAGGCCTCCTGTAGGCCTCTGTGAAGCCTGAACTCCAGTAGGGCCCAAGCCAGCCAGGAAGGAGGAGGCAGCCAGAGTGGCCACCACTGGTCTCTGCAGCAGAAGACCCCCTGCTGCCAGGTAGAGTGTGAACTCCTTTTTGTGGTTACCTTCCCCACCCCCCACCCCCACCCTGATATATAGGGATCTGCTTGCCATAGGGCTTTGATATGGGGGTGGGGGAGGAGGGACCGAGAAGTCTCTGAATATTTATTTTGAAACAGCTTGGAAAATTTGCTGGCTTAAAAAAAACTATCTAAAAAGTCCTGTAAGTGGCTTGTTTCATGGCAGAAAATTACAAAAACTTCTGGAAGAAACAGTATTATATTTATTTTATTCATTCATTTATAAATGCACTTATGTTCAAGTTGTTTTGCAACCCAGAAGGTCTGAGTGAGAACTGTGAAGCATGTCTTGTGCTTTTATTTTATTTTATTTTTCTTGTGTGTGAACTGCTCCCAAATAACTTGCAGGGACTTCAGGGTAAATCTGGCCAACATGTGAATGCAGCACCTCCATTCCAGAGGAGATGTGTGTTAAAGGGCTTTAAAAGCCTCCTGTGAAAAACCTCCTGGAATCGAACTTGACTGAATTTGTTCAGAATTCTGAGAAAACAAAAATAGGTTCACCCTGCATGGTTGAAAGTCTCCTTTGCTAATCTGCAGCAAGGGGCCCATTTTAATCATTTATCTCTCTAGTGTGTTCTAGGCATTAAAAGTAAAACAAATGTATAGTACCCAATGTATATCACTATATATTGTGACGTGTGCGTGTGTGTATTCAGTGAAATGTATTTCCAGGCAGCATACTTATTTTGGAATATCAGACTTAAATCCTTGGGGGCCTGGGGTGTGCGGAGGCCCTGGACTTTGAGTGGGGGGGGCATTTTAAAATCTTGTCTCTGGGCCCACTCCAACCTTGCTACGCCCCTGATCCTCTCGATGCATTTCCTTTTCACGCTTCTTAATCATATGGGTCAGTTTGGAGAGGAAGAGGATCCTCCCAACTGGCCCTTGTTGGTCTATGGTGTATGTTGCTTTGAGAGCTATGTTCAGTTTGTTGCAACCTGTCTCCTCCCTCTCCAGCACATGGGTAACTTGGAACCAGGCTATAATGTACGTTAGAGCTGTGCAATGCTGCTGCTCAGTATCTGCTCTCTGATGCCCGATTCTGCATCCGTAATGAAGTTTGCTCACTCCTCTGTACCCTCCAGTATTCTGGCTTTGGGTCAGACCTAAAAAGATAAGCTCTCACCGTGAGTACTCATCATTGAGCCCACATGAAGGGACATATTGCACATCCAAGGCTAAGTAATGTGTTTAATGTAGCATGCAATTTGGCTTCATGTCTTCCCAAAAAGAACAGAACTAAAAACACAAAGAAAACAAAAGTGGGAGCAACTTCCGGTCTGTAATAATACCACCAGAATCATAGCACTAAAATTTTTATTTGTCCAAATGGAGAAAATAATGGAGTTCAGCTTTCCACAACTATTAAAAATATTAACTATGCATTCCAAAATTTTGTTTTTATATATTTATTTTTACACTTATATCCCACTCTTCCACTGAGGAGCTCAGAGACAATAATCAGTACATGATTATTTTTATCCTCACAACAACCCTGTGAGGTAGCTTAGGCTGACAGATACATGATTAGCCCAGAAATGGTTGAATGGGGATTTGAACTCAGGTCTTTCCGGTCCTAGTACAATGCTGCAAAATGTAAAACAAACAAAACAAAAAACAAAAAAACACCCAACATATTGCTTGTCCTATATAGACACCCAGAACTCATGCCAAGATGCTATTTCTTAATCCGAGCACATTTCCCACACCCTCAGTTTGGTTTCAACAACATTTGATACATCTTTGGACTCCTGGCTTAGAATGATGTAATATAAAAATGAGGTGGTCTTTCTATCTATTGCTTAACATTCCCTTTGGACTTGATATCTTGAATTAGAGCCCTAACATGCTGAACCTGTTGCAATGATTGTATTTACAGTCATTTTCAAATGGATAATAATATTCTGACAAAGCAAGATTCACAAGCATTAAATTTATTTATATTTTTGATATAAAACAAGTGTATATATTTCAAGCTAGTGAGAATGTAGCAGGCACACTGGAAATTTGAAATGAACTCAGTTTAGTTTTACGTATTCAAGAATATCTCAAAAAGCCAGTTTTCCTAGCAACTCTTTCAGACAACAAGCAAAACAGCACAAAATACAAATGAAAGCTCTTCTGTGTTGGTCTGCAAACATCTATTTCCTCTCCCTTCTTTTCTATTCCCGCAACTTCTTTTAATTAACTCCCTTTGTTCCAAGTTATATTTAAACCACATACATTCATTACTATCCCCTATAGAGAATTTTTGGCAATACTCTGTGAAAAATCCTTGCCTAAAGCATTTTCTGGCATGCAGTAACAACTAATTTGTGGTTCTGTGAAGTCACAGAAATTCTCACAAGTGGGAAAAATTATGTTGTGCTTGAACTTTGCTGTAACCATAATAATATTCATTGTATTCTCAAAAGCAAGGGTTTTAATCCAAGTTTTGGCTCCTTCAAGTACTTTAACCTTTTGTATCACACTTGGACTGAAAGGGAAGACAAGCCAGCCACTGGGATTTGTTTGATGTCTATGATGTCATTAATTGTTAAAAGAAATCAGAGAATTTATCAAAAAGGAAGAAAAAGGTCAGACAACAAGTCTAAACACTGGGTATTTGATATGTTGAATCATACTTCTTGAATGTAGATCAACAAAGTGGTTCTGGGGATATTAAAAATTTTGTATTAATTCTATTTCGTATATATTTCCCATGTCCTCATATTTCCACAACGCTAGGGTCTCTGCTGTGTCCATCACAACCTCAGATCATGCTCTTCTGGTCTGCATTAGCTCTTCTACCAGCTCTTGCCTGTTCTTTAGTGCATATAATCTCAGATGTGCCAAAGTAAAGTCAGAAACAGGCAAGAACCTTTATGGGGAAATCATGTGCCTCTCTCGCCCTCTTCAGATGTTATGACTCCAGCAGAACTCACACTTACAGCACTGAAAGTGGATTGGAAGTTCCACCCCAGCACCGTCACTCACCCCTCCAGCATGCCGCTCACTGTTATGGTGCCGTTTGTATAAAGGGGAAAGTGCTGTAACCATGATGACCGGCACTTCTGTGAGCAGCAGCCTCGATCACCTGACGCTGCCACTCATGGAAGTACTGGCTATCATGGTTACAATGCTTCCCCCGACACCTAAGCCCCAATCAGACGTTCTTGAGCAAAGCGGCGCTCATGACTACAGCCCCGAAAGTGAGGAGGAAGTCCCGCCCCGGATCTGTCAGGCACTCCCTTGAGCCAGCCTTTCAAGGTTACAGCACCGTTTATGTGAAGAGGGAAGCCCCTAACAGTAAAGGAAGTGTCATCACAGTTAGCACTCTTCCCTTGTCACACAAACATTATAACCATAAGCCACCACTTGAGCGGGTGACTGACAACTCTGGGCTGAGACTTCGTCCTTGCTTTCAGCATTGTAACCTTGAGTGCTGCTGCGCTCAAGAACGCCTGAATGGGGCTACAAACCATGCTGTAAACCTGCTAGAAGGGGTGACTGACAGCACTGGGGTGCAGTTTCTGATCCGCTTTTGGCACTGTAAGTGTGAGCGCTGCTGGAGTCATAACATCTGAAGAGGGCTTCAGTCTGACTCTTACACAAGAGTACTTACTACATACATAGGATAAACCCATTGATCTGGGTGACCCACATGATCAGCACTTGTACACACTCCTAATACAATGTGAGGAAAACCAAAGGGAAAACCCACTATTCCTGTGCATGCAGACTTCTCCATTCATTTCAATAGAGAGGTCAGTTCTTATGCACACAGAGGAATGTACCACATTCCATTGAAATGATTGGGAAGTGTATGCAGGGATGGTGCTGATTTTGAAGCATTAGTGTTACCATGAAACAACTTCAGCAGCAGATGGGCATAATTTTGCCAGCACCCAGTCTAGATCTGTGTGTGTTGTTGAATATAACACACGAGTGACATGGGTTTCATGAGCATCACTTCTTGAAATTCTCACTGTGGGGAGAAATTATTGGATCAGGCTAACAGGTATTTGTACATGGTAGATGTGAAGTGGCTGGGCATATTTCTAATCCCCATTAACATTTATGAACATCACTGGACAAGAATATAAATAATCTGGCTGTCTCCCTCCCATCCTGCCCAATCATAAATCAGAAGCTGAATTAAAATATCTTACAGCATTGATCTTCAATTAGCGGTTGGTAGCCATAGGTAAGTCATGGCCTGACCTAAGTTGCGTCATACCAATGGCATCACAACATTTGCTTTTAAAAAAGCAGGAAGACAGGCAGGGTAGAATAAGGAGAAAGAGAGAAAATAAGGGTACACCTACACTACAAATTAAGGTTTGTTCTGTACATGTTGAATCATTATTTATTTATTTACTTACTTACTTATTCATTCATTTAACATATTTTATACCACCCAAAACTTATGTCTTTGGGCGATTTATAACAAAGCAAAAACAACAACAAAAGTTAAAACATTAGTTAAAACAAAATGATAACAGAAAAAGTTAAAACATTACAACAATTTGAAATTTTAAAACAATATTTTTAAACTGTGTTAAAACTATTAAAACAATATTTAATTAAAAGCCTGGGTGAACAGGTGTGGCTTTAAAGACTTTTTAAACACTGTTAGAGATGGGGAGGCTCTTATTTCAGCAGGGAAATAATCGTGGAAGCTTTCTGAAAGTCTTGGGAACTGAAGTTTGGTGCATGTGTAAATAATTCTGTTAGATATTTCAATTCCCAGTTCTATCACCTCTCTAAGAAGTCAAAATGGCTATTAAACCATTATGACTGCATTCTAGATGTACACCAAGAGAGAGAGAAGGAGGAAAAAAACAGAGAAAGGTGTGTGTGTGTGTGAGAGAGAGAGAGAGAGAGAGAGAAGGTTCCATGTTGCAGATTAAGGTTAAAGGTGCACCCTAGGTTTGGAAAAGACTGAAAACTGCAAAAGGTCATTCACATGACCAAATGGGGGAGCTTGAGGGAAGGCAACAACCTACCTACCTTCTCGCTCCCACTTGACCGGAGCCCAAAGAGGGTTCTGCCGCCCATGTGCCTACACAAGCAGCATAGCAGCAAGACAAGTGGCAGTCGGAGGGTGGGAGGAAGCCAGGTCTCATGGTATCCCACAATGCACCATGCTGCCTGGGCACTCCTTCCCCCAGCTCTATGATTAAGATGGCTGCCAGCAGCCCAGGAGCAGGTGAGGGCAGCATGGCAACCCACATGGCAGTGAGTGATGTAGAAGGCGCACACTTGCCCTCCTATCTCACTGTAAACCTGGATTTGCAATCAGGGCTACCTGGGGGAAGAGTGTCGGGATCATGAATAATCCTGAGGTTTCACAGAACCAGCTCTACCTGGGCTAGCCATGTCCTACTCTAGTAGAAATTATGTAAATAAAATGAGATTTCCATAACAGAGCTATATATAGGTGTGTGTGTGTGTATATATATATACACACATTTATGTTTCTAGCTTAGGTACCTATGACAAAATACAAAAGGAGATAATAATAAGAAAAACCAGTTCTTCAAGGTGCATCCTTTGCAACATAAACACAAACCCCAGCAATGGTGAGAAAACTATACAAGAGAAACAACTGCCTTATGTCACATTCCCTAAACAGTCTGTTTAAGACCAATCCCAATGGCTGACATCCAAAGCAATTTACCAGTAGTGCACCAGGAAGACACGCCTGTGTGACAGAGAGTTTCAGCTTTCATAGCTGCCCTGGATCTACATATACAGCCCTGGATCTACATATACAGCCCTGGATCTACATATACAGCCCTGGATCTACATATACAGCACAAAGGGAGCAAATTTTGACAAGTTGCTCTGGCTTGTGCCCCACCAAAAATTTGTCCCCAAGAGCCTTGTCAAAATCCCCCCCCCCCCGCTGTTGCACACCTGAGGCTGAGCTGTTGCAGTGGTAGTGTGAAATCCTTTGTTGTGTGGGTGTGTCTTCCTGGAGCACTATCAGGTTCCGTAGGCTGCTATAGATACTGAATTCAGCAGGACAACTCTCGCGTAAGTAGTTGGAGCCTAATTTAAACATAACTCTTTGTAAGAACATAGATATAGTGTTGTTGACCAAGCAAATTAGTTCTTGATTTCAGCGGTGCTTAATTGGTCTCTGGGGTAACCTGGAGAGACCATATTATGCCTGTTTTGAAACAGTTACACTGGCTGCCGATATGTTTCCGAGCAAAATACAAAGTGCTGGTTATTACCTTTAAAGCCCTGAACGGGTTGGGTCCGAGATATCTTAGAGAGCGCCTTCTTCTACATGATCCCCACCGCACGTTAAGGTCATCTGGGGAGGTCCGTCTCCAGTTACCACCAGTTTGTTTGGTGGCGAATCAGAGGCGGGCCTTCTCTGTAGCTGTTCCTGGGCTGTGGAATGCACTCCTAGCAGAAATCCGCAATCTTAATTCTTTATTGACCTTCAAGAGACCCCTTAAAACCTATCTGTTTGGCCTGGCCTTCCAGGGTTTTAATTACTTTTAATTGTTTTAATGTTCTAACCTAGTTTTCAGGGTTTTAATTGTTTTGATTGTTTAATTGTTTTTTTAAGATGTTTTAATTGTTAATTGGTGTTTATATTTATATTTCTGTTTTAATTGTTGTTGGTTTTAATGGCTTCTGTTTAAATTGTAAACCGCCCTGAGCCTTTTTGGAAGGGTGGTATAAAAATAGAATTAATTAATTAATTAATTAATTGTGGGCCGGACACCTTTCTTTGGATAAAGCTGAGAATAAGCACATGTGCTTGAGAGGAAGGCATGAAAGGAGGCACCCTGGCCAGGGGAGAGCATAAGATCGGCCCCCATAGAGACCAGCTCTGGCCTGTGAGGGCTCTTGGGTCAGCCCCTCCCCCACCTTCCCAGGAGTACGGAAAGACCAGTGTGCCCTGAGAGGAAGGCAAGCAAGGAGGAGTCCAGGCCAGGGAGCTCTTGTCCTCAGCTCTGGAAAAGACTGACAACCTGAGACAACTTTTTTAAATCTTCTGTAATTTGCTTCTTTTAATATTGTAAACTGCTTTGGGTGCCTTTGTCAAGGCAGAAAGGCGGTATAAAAATGTAGAAAATAAATGAATGAACGAACGAATGAATAAATAAATATAACAACAACCAGTGTTCCCTGTAAGAGGGATTTCCCGATGTAGTTGACTACAACTCCCATAATCCCCAGCCAAATGCCATTGCAGCTGGGAATGCTGGGGGTTGTAATCAACAACATCTGGGAATCCATTTTATAGGGAACACTGCATATAACTGCAATGAAGATATGCTTTGCAAAGAAATAAATTGTGACACAATATTTGAACTGGAGAGTAACATCTTAAAAAGTGTATTGCAAGAGACCTAATTCAGAATGTTCAATGAACTGATCAACCCCATAGATTGAGTTTAATAATAAAGGCCCTGATTGGTCTTCCAGATGATAGGGCAAGCCACTCCTCCCTTTGGTCTATTTACAATGATATGCAATAGATTAATTCAGTGCAATTACATTAACATGCAAACAATCTATATAAGAGCAGAATCATGCCAAATGAGTGGGAGATTTACACGATTGCTATTCCATTGTATAACCACAGGCAAGGAATCATTTTAGTACACTACATATGAATGCATGCCCTTTTGCCTGAACAGGTATCTGATAGAGATACATATCAGCTTTGTAGGAGTTTAGGGTGTGTGCTTGGCAGGGCCAGGAAGGTGATTGAGACCATGCCTGGACAATGATTTTTATCGGGTGGTGTCAGATCACATTTGCATCTGATTGCTCACTTCTTCCAGGGTTCTTTCAAGTGCTCTAACCACCATGGGAAGCTTACAAGGCTGTGGCTGAATCGGCCAGAGATGATGTCATCCCCAGTCAGTACTCCCAAAGAAGGGAATCACCGTTAACCAGCACTGAAACCTCTGGCTGAAGTTCCTGGAAAACAGTGATTGCATATCCCAGGAGATTCCAAACCCCACTAGTAAAAGAACCCAGTAATAGGGTTCTTTTTCAGTGCAGAGAAGGTGGGCTGCATTAGTACCTGTTTAATGGTGTAGTGAGATGAAACATTCAATAGCATGTCCCCATCTGCACCATTTGAATCTCCTGTTCCTCCAACAATGTATGAACTGGATTTTTATTTTTTAAGATGTTCTCTCTTTGGAAGCTCTGTGCGCCTTCTTCTTGATAGCTCCAGAGTACATGCCTATTACAAATATTTTTTCAAAATGTTTCCCAAGTCTGGCAATGTTATCCTTAGGTTTCATAGCTAGTCCCACTACCACCTTCTATAATAAGAGAAAGAGATATTGGCACCCACTGGCTTGCACTAATGGAGTCCTTGCCCACTGCAGTGTCTAAACACAGAGGAAAGCCTCTCACCTGGAAAAAGCCCTCAAGAATCTTGTACTGATGGTGCACATTATACCTGCTCATGCTGCATTATTCTGAGACAACAAAACCCTTATCTCTAGAGATGAGGACATTGCTTGGTCTCTAACGTCTTCCCAGGTCCATTTCCTTCCTTATTCCATTCCTATTCCCTTCTTGTATCTCATAGGATTTTAGGGAATGTCCCTTCCAACCATAACTATACAATAACAGGTTTATAGTACACAGGGGCGTATCTAGGGGTAGGGCAGGCAGGGCACGTGCCCTGGGTGCCACTTGAAGGGGGGCGCCATTTTGAAAAATTAATTTTTTTAAAAAAGGCTGCCAAAAACAAAATGGCCACCGTGCATGCTCAAATGTCCTCTGTGAGGCCCTAGGTCATGCCAGGCCTTGCAGAGACCATTTGAGCATGCGCGGTGGTCATTTTGTTTTCAGTGGCCATTTAAAAAAAAGATTTTTAAAAATGGCCACTGCACATGCTCAAATGGTCCCTGCGAGGCCCTAGAGGCCAGTGGGGGGAGGAGGAAACTTTGCAAACCCCCCAGCCTTTAGGAAGCCCCCCGAAGGGGCTACAGGTAAAAAAATAATAATATATAATATAAGTCACTGTACACATATTCAGATTGGCACTATGTACAGAGAATCAGGGCTTGTGAATACTGAGCTGATGCTTATGAGCTAGGATTGTATTCATTTGCTCTTACTTTGCTTCTTGTGATAAGTAAGTTAAATGTGATGTCTTGCTAATATGGCTATTAATGGTGAATTTGTCTTTGAATCAGTGTGAAATCCTTAATATTAAGGCCCCCTGGGAGTTTCTTGCTCTCTTTCTCTCATTTTAACTGTCTTTCTGAAAGACTAGAATATATTCCAAGCAGTGACACAGTTTACTCTGCATATCCTTTAATTATTTACAGAATATCTGGGAAAAGTCAAATTCTCCATTGATTTTTAAAACTTATGTAATGGTGATGCTACAATACATAGTAGAGAATTAGACAGGCACTTCTGTTTAGCTTTCCAAGTACACCTCCACATTGTATTTGGGTATTTCATGAGCCCCAGCATACTGAAATTTGTAGTTTTCCAGCATTTTTTGGTCTGGCTAAGTCCACTGCTAAAATAGTTTTTGAAAGATTAAAAGATTAACGAGCCTGACTTGTATTTTCCAGCTGATATTATGGTAAAGTTATCTGAAAGATGGGTGTCAGATGCTTGGACAGGGGGCGCAATTTTAGTGTTTGCCTTAGGCGCTATTTTCCCTAGATACGCCTCTGATAGTACAATCATGGGCCGGTTTAGATGATACCATCCCATTCCATGTGATTAGAAATGGGACATACTGAGGCTATTCTCATGGTCATACAAAATCGGGCGAAGGGAGCCTAGCCTGATTATGTATGACTGTGAGAACCACCGGCTCGCAGAGAGCGCTCCGCTAACCTGGGCTTTTCGATCATGTGTGGCTGTGGTGCTGGTCTGCACGAGTAGACCCCAGAGGCGTATCGGGGGGAAACGGCACCCAGGGCAAGCTCTGGCCGGCCCTGAAATGGCGCCCCCCGCCCCCCGGTGGCCCCCACATACCTGTGAGGGCGCAGCGGCGCCCCCCAGGTGACATATTGCGGTGGCGGCGGGTCCCCCGGCAATTCGGCGGCGGTGGGTCGCCCGGCGATTCGGAGGCAGGTCGCCCGCCGAGTGTGGCGGGCATGCGGCGCAGCGATGTGGCGGTGGTGTGGGCGGCGGCGGGTCGCCCGCCGAGTGCGGCGGTGGCTGGCTGCGACGAGGGCCGCTGTAGCGCGGCCCGAGCGGCGGCGGATCGCCCGCCGAGGAGGAGTTCAATCAGAGCGGCGCCGAGCCTGCCTTCTGGCCCGGCGTCGCTTCCCAACTGCGCAGGCGCTCCGCCACCACTCGGGCCGCACTACAGCAGCCCATCGCCGCAGCCAGCCACCTCTGCACTCTGCGGGCGACCCGCCGCTGCCCGCCGCTCACCACCACCACATTGCCGCATGCCCAGCCCCGCCGCCACTCGGGGTGATCCGGGGTGATGGTGGTGGGGACTTTTTGGCGCCCCCCACGTGACCCGCCGGGGTGGCACCCGGGGCACATGCCCCCCTGCCCCCTATAGTTACGCCACTGGTAGACCCCTGACCAGGAGGCTTATAAGCAGCCTCCCAGCTTGGGAGTCTCTCCAGCATAGGAGCACAGGGCATGCTGTAGATTCCGGGGGCCATGCGGCCCCCCCGATCCCCCCAGCCCACGCTGGCTCTGTAACGGAGCTGGCAGTTGTGTGGGCGGCCGATCTGACCGCCCAGGGCTGCCTCCCTGCTCGTCTGCGGGGAGAGCGGGCTAAGCCCACTCTCCCTGCTAACCCTCTCAAAGCAGGTCTCACTGATTGTGAGACCCTCCTCACTGTGTGGTTGGCCACAGTTTGGTGAACGGCTGTGGTGCGATTTGGAGTTAAGTATTGAAAATTGGCCATGCTTAACTCCAATTAACTTGTGTGTCTGAACTGGGCCACGGTTTCACTCAGCCCAGTTCAGGGCCAGGAAGGAAGCTAAGAAGTTGGCCTGGCTCCTGGGAGTTTGGAGTGGTCTCCTGCACTGGCTTCTGCTGCTTGTTTCACACTGCTCATTGTAGAGTGAGCGAATGAAACTTCTTTAAACAAATGAGGCTTATTGTTGTTGCTGCTGTTGTTTACACAGTCAGACAGGTGTTATTGACTGGTTTGTTTTATCCAGACATCGAGTCCTTCCCAAGGACCTGGGATGGCTGAATTTTATTATCAGTGTTTTTGCTGTTATTGTTATAGATATCGTTGCAGAATATAGGCTGTTCCCAGTTTGAAAACCAAAGGAAGAGAAACAGGCTTAATTTGATTTATATACCACCCTTCCAAAAATGGCTCAGGGAGGTTTACATCAAAATAAAAACAATAAAAACAAATTTAAAATTAAAATAAAAACTAAACCAATTAAACAATTAAAATCATTTAAACATTAAAATCAGTAATATCAAAATCATTTAAAACCAACATTAAAATTTTAAAACCTTAAAAAATAATAAATAATAATAAATTCAGGCGATTGATTGATTGATTAAGTGCCATCAGTCGGTGTCGACTCTTAGCGATCACACAGATAGATTCTCTCCAGGATGATCTGTCTTCAACTTGGCCTATAAGCTCTCTCAGTGGTTCATTCACTGCTGTTGTAATCGAGTGCATCCACCTTGCTGCTGGTCATCCTCTTCTTCTCTTTCCTTCAACATTTCCCAGCATTATAGACTTTTCAAAGGAGCTGGGTCTTTGCATAATGTGGCCAGAGTATAATAGTTTGAGCCTGGTCACTTGTGCCTTGAGTGAAAATTCTGGATTTATTTGTTCTATGATCCATTTGTTTATTTCCTAGCTGTCCATGGTATCCTCAAATGTCTTCTCCAGTGCCAAAGTTCAAAAGCATCAATGCTTTTTCTATCTTGCTTCTTCAAAGTCCAGCTTTCACGTTCAGGCTATAGGGCCATAATAAACTATGACAGCATTGTCTGACACTTTACTGTAAACTTCCAGTTTGATGGTGGGGAAGTGAAAGGTGGAGCAGGAACTATTTGGGGGGCAGCACCTCCTACTCCATGCTACTCCTTAGCATAATCCCTGGAAGATTCCTTCTTCTCAGACCAAGCAGGACATCTGTTTGTTCCTCCCATCAATGGGTGGAAGCAGGATTTGTAGAGACTTCCACTAGAGAGAGTTACCATCTCAGCTTTGGAAGTTCTACATACCTATACTTAAACAAAAAATGTGAAAACTTCTGTTGATGGGACGTTCAATAGCAATAATCAAATCAGCTGACATGGACTGGATTTTCAAAACTACACCAGTTTTGCAACACCCTCCATCTAGAAAAGGCTTTGACTACTTTGGTAATACCTAATAAAAGTGGAAGGCATTATCCATGTAGCAGCTAGACGGCAAGATGCACTAACAGAACATTGATAGAGAACGCCACTTTGGAGCTATTCGTCTGACATAATAGGTTTGAATACCAAATGAAACATGAGCTTCCTGAGACTGATTAGCCACAGTAATATAGTCCCTAATCTACTTACTTAAAGAGTGGAACAGAACACATTATTAGCTGTGTGTCCCTTTTTGAAGGAGACAAATAAGGAATCCAAGTGCCTAGTGCCCTTGTTCCTACTAAGATATACCTTAAGAGCCCCTTTGCTCATCTAAAGTATGCTACACCTTATCTTTGGAATGAGAAGGGATAAAGCAAAAAGAGGGTCAGATCAATTCCTGAAAATGGCAAAAATGAGAATAAATGTTTTGGAAAATGTCTGTTCCTAGGACAACATTACCAGGATGGAAAATATATCTCCCCCCCCCCCCCCGCTAAAGAATCTCCAATTCTTAGAACTTCCTGGCTGAGATTAGAAAATAAAACTTAAAGGCAAAACAAACAAACAAACCCCTCATCGAAAATATTAAGGAAGGGCTCAAATAGTTACTTAGTGAGGACCTTTAACACTAAATTAAGGTCCCAAGGAGGAAGTTGGTGTGCCTCACACATGAGTGAAATGACAGGATTTCTAGGATGCAACTAAAAACATTTTCAAACCTCAACAGGACAGTGCATTTTGCAGCAAAGGGAAAATAAGTTATGCTGAAAGCCAACAGATCTCTGTTTGGACAGGTGGTTTTGTCTGCACAGAATCATAGTTTGTTTATGAGAGATGTCATGGACCATCCTAGGAGCAGCCAGTGCCTCACTCCACCTGCTATCCTGCTAGGGGCAGCGGCTCTCCACCCAGCATCCGGCATGGCCATGGAGTGGCTCTAGCCTCTGTGTGTGCGTGGAGCCTCCACACATGTGCAAAGACCAGGGGAACGCTGGTCGTACCGGATGCCAGGTGGCCGTACCACCGGATGCCACCTGGCCGTACCGGATGCCAGGTGGAGAGCCACTGCCCCATGCGAGATTGTGGGCAGAGCACGGCAGGTTGCAGGTGCTGCTTACATGCTGGTAAGCACCTGCTTAGGATTCCTTAAAGGTGCCTCTCTCTGCCCCCCTGGTGCTGCTCTCACTGGCCGCTCCTGAACCATCCTCTTGGACCAGTTCCTTTATCATTAACAATGTGTGTGGTCCACTTGGACAATGAAGTCAGCCTTTACTGCTGAGCTGGCGAGGGTACCATAACCTGCTTAAATTATTCCACACTGTTGCTGCACATTTACTTGATGGCATGAACATCATACAAAGAATTAAGAGTGACCATGTAGCATTCTCTGAACTAGTGGACAGTGTGTTCAGATGACTCCCAAATTCCCAATAGAGCAGGAGTGGGCAACCTTGGCCTTGCAGCTGCTGTTGAACTACAAAACTCATCATCCCCAGGCACAAGCCAGCTGCAGAGCCAAAGTTGGCCACCTCTGTAATAATCATCAAAGCAAAAGGGTCAAATGTTGTGTTTGACATATACCAGACACACGCGCGCACACACACACACACTATCAAAGATCAGCAATGCAATTTAAAACTTGGCAGAAAAGTACGGATAAAAAAGAATACATAAAATAACAATAGTAATAATCAGAACCAATCCTATTTGCATATAAAGATAGCTGTTATCCAACATCCTAACCGAGCCAAGAATCTAGAAGACAGGACAGGAAGTTAGTTGCTGTCAAGTCCTAATAGCAATAGAGCAAAACTTAGCCACCTTATACGTAATGGAAGGAATTTTATCTGCAAGCAGAAAAGCAACATAAAATTCTTCTGAACTTTTATGTATGAAATGCAGAAAGGATGTATAGAGGTAGGAGCCCACACAATAAAGCTGAGGCAAAGATTCTTACTGTGTTCATTTAAGAAAATAAATATTGTAGACATTCTGTGTGGCGAATGGATGCAGAAAAAAATACAGGCAGACTCTCCAGGGGAAAATCCTATTGATTGCGTGTGAGAACTTGCATTACATGTTTATTCAGAAAATTGTTGCAGTAGTCACAGAACTTCTATCAAATCAGGAGGAAGCAGGTACTAGATTGTTACTACATGCCTGAAATGCAGTCAAGGAAGGCCACAAGGCAATCATAATTGTCTGTGTGGGCACGGATGTGAAATCCTGAAGTATTGCTCAGTGCCACATTATATCTGCACCTATGTTTCAGAAGCATGGATTACAATGGCCAAGATACACCAACATTAGACAAATGGCTTATGCTAATAGACACAGTATATGTGAAGCATTTCCTGGGTGCTTTACATGCCTTCAATGGCTGTGACACACAGTCAGTACTTTCATAGGTTATAGCAAACTTGCTGCACTCAAACTTGTCCATGATTGCACAGAATTTCAGATGGCATTTACACAACTTGGAGAAACACCAGAAGTACCATCAGAACCCTTATGACATTTTGACAATGTGATGAGTAGTTTGTATGGCTCTAAGAATACAGCAGAGATAAAGGAGTTATGCTACATAGCCTTCTATGCCAAAAATGATGTAGTAGAAGCATATCAGCTGTCACCTTTACATGAATTTCTTACCAAGCTAGAACATATTTGCTGTAGTACTTACCAAGCATGCACGGGATCGGGGCTGTGCAGCCCAACTCTATTTACTCTTTATTCACTGGGGGAATTTAGCAGCCACTCTTCAGCCAAGGTGCTCAGAGCGGTTTACAAAAGAGACGGCTCTGCTGTCTACTCTCCGCCCCCAGCCGCAACCTCAATTTCTTCATGTGGTGAAGTGACCCATCCCATTTCTTTGCTCTCCCCAAAATACTTATTTGGGAGTAAGCCCCTTGGAACTCCACACAACACGAGACTTGCTCCTGAGAAGTTATGCATAGGACTCAGGCTACAATGCTGTGATCTTCTGCATGCTTACCATGAGAGAAAATCCCATTATTATTATTATTATTATTATTATTACATTTATATCCCGCTCTTCTTCCAAGGAGCCCAGAGCGATGTACTACATACTTGAGTTTCTCTTTCACAACAACCCTTTGAAGTAGGTTAGGCTGAGAGAGTCGTGACTGGCCCAGAGTCACCCAGCTAGTTTCATGGCTGAATGGGGATTTGAACTCGGGTCTCCCCGGTCCTAGTCCAGCACTCTAACCACCACACCACGCTGGCTCTCCATGGTCTTGAAGAGCCAACAAATGGCTTACATTACTTCTGAGCAGCTAGATATGCATACTGGGCTGCAAAGAAAGCTACTTGCAGACTGGGTGGGGAGAAGCGACCCTCTTCGCTTCTCCACCAAAAATGCTCAGGGCAAGAGAGGTGGAGAGAGAGGTGGACGTGTTCATCCACCCCTCTCTCCACCCCACAGCCCATCTGCTTTTACTGCTTGCCCCATTGCCCCACAGCCTATGCCAAGAAGAAGGTTTACTCCCAAGTAGGCATATAAAGGCTCACTATGGAGTCAGCTGAGGAGTGAAAAGTGTGCTTATATGCAGTGGTGGGTACATGTCCCCTAGCCTGCCTTGTAGCAGCCTCTGAGAGGGCTCCCTCTCGCTGGCTGCCCTGGGCCTTGTGCCTACATGCCCTGCATCAGTCAAATCATGTGCTCACTCTGGCTGTGAAGGCATGTCTCAGTCCTCAGAAGCAGCTGTGGATGCAAGCAGATGGGCCACCACGGCCAACACTCAGCCCTCAGTGTTCCCCTGGGCTTGTGGAGGCCATGGCAGGATGCACTTGGCTGCTTGGTGGCACTGGAGGTGTGGCTGCCCACAACAGTGCTACTCAGTAGGCTCCTGATGGAAAAATTTTAGAGGACTGGACCCCGGACTGCAGGTCTGTTCCAGAGGGCACAGTGAACCCAGTGAATCCAGAGATAGCAGACAAAAAGGCACAGTAAATAAGTGGAAAGTGTGTTTGATTGGAAAGGAGTTCCAGAGAAATGGCAGGGGACATTTTTGCCATGGGGACTGCAGCACAGGGACAGGCAGCAATCCCAAGGCTGGATGGATTTAATTTTGAAACGTGGTCATTCAGAATGGAGGCCTTTTTTGTGGTTCAGGGACTGGAAAGCATCTTGCAAGAAGACAGATCTGAAGCAGCTGGAGAACAAGCAACATGGGATGCCAAAAACAGAATAGTCTATGGAGTAATCTGTTTACATGAGAGTGACTCAACTATTGCTCATTTGAGAAAGACCATGAAAGCTAAAGAAGCTTGGGAGATTTTAAAATACCTGTATGCTAGAAAGACAACTAATACTAGTGTTGATTTGACTGTGAGACTGTGCAATATGAAACTCAAGGAAGGAGGGAATTTAACTAAGCATGTCAATCAAATTCTAGGCATTTTGTGAAAGGGAAAATGTAAACATCCCAGATCAAGTTGGGATCAAATTGGATTTATTTTGAACAGTCTGCCATAAAAGTTTCAAATGCATCATGTTTTGGAATTAAGGGATGAGATTGATTTGGAATGTTTGATTTCAAGACTTCAGGATTTTGATATGAGAGATGCAGCCTTTAGTGGGCTCTCTGACCAAAAGAGTCAGGTTATAGCGTTTCAGACCAAACAAAAGAACAAGGTGTGTTGGCTTTCTCAGAACAAAGGCCCTGGCCGGCCCCAGCAGACCAGCTGAAAGAAATTCCAAAAGGGATGACTCATCACCCAGAATCTCTCCATGGCCAGAAACAGAGAGCTAAAAGAGATTTAAAGGAAGCAGCAGGAAAGGGATATGGGGTGAACTTAGAAATTTTTCAAACTGTTGAATCTGCTGAAAGTGATGAAAGTGATTACAAAAGTGATTATGGGGGATTTAATTGTTGATAGTGGTGCAACTGCATATCTGATTAAAGACAAGGAACTGTTCAGTGAGCTGAACTTGAATTATAAAACCTCAATAAGCCTAGTAGATGGCAGAAAGATCACTGCAGGGGGAAATAAAAAAATCAGGTGCAAGCTGCCACAGAGAAGGAGCATAATTTTGAGAAGTGAGGAGGCTCTTTCTGTTTCTACACTTGAAAGCTGTTTAATTTCAGTCAGATATGCCATGCGCAGGGGCTATCAAGTAATATTCAAGGATGATTACTGTTACATCAGAGACAAACAGGAGTTGTTAATGAGAGCCTCTTTAAAGGAAAGTGGCTTGTATGAGATTGATTGCATTAATGAGACAACAAATGTTGCAAAAGGATGTCTGCATAAACAATATGGAAAATTGTATCACCTAAGATTTGCACATAGATACTTTAACGTAATTGCCCAACTTGAGAAGGAGAATTTTACAAAAGGCTTCAAAGACCAGCCCAGCAAAAACAATAACTCACCATGTGTCTGTTGTTCGAAAAGAAGGGAATTAAAAGCTTTCACCAGAAAACAGAAAGTCACAGCAACCCCTAGAGTTGATTCATAGTGATATCTCTGGACCAATGCAAGTTGAATCATCTGGAGGAAACAGATATTTATTGGCTTTCATTGATGACTACGACAGACACACTTTTATTTATATGCTAAAAGAGGAAAGTCATGTTCTGGAGAAATTTAAGGAGTTTGTTGCAACAATGAGCAACAAGTTTGGCACAAAACCTCAGAGACTAAGAAATGATAATCAGTGTGAATTCACAACAAAGAATATGGCCAATTACCTAAAGGAACAAGGCATTCAACATGCACTAACCGTTCTTTACAACCCACAACTGAATTTGTTGTAGAAAGAAGAAAAAAATTCCCTATTATAGGTTACAAGGTGCATGTTGCAGGAGGCAGGATTGGCAAGCACATTTGGGGGAGAAGCAATCATAACTGTCAGTTACCTACAGAACAGACAGCTAACCAAAGCAAAAGATGCAACACCTAACCAAAAAGCAACAGATGCAACACCTTTTGAATTATGGCATGGGAACAAACCCAACTTAGAACATATCCAATGTTTGGATCAAAATCATCTATATCTATATCTATATCTATATTCCTAAAGAGAAGTGAAGGAGGAATACTTTCTGGATATACACTAGGAGGAAAATGATACAGAATCCTTGATGTGGTCAGAGGAACAGTGAGAATTCACAATGTAGTATACTTTGATGAAAGACAAAGGCCAACCACAAGTGAAGTGCCAGAAACTGGATCAGAGATCCAGATGGAAAAAGAACCAAGAGGAGAAGAAATTCCCATAAGCCAGGAGCTGACAAAAACCAGAAGGGGAAGCAGCAGTTGAACCAGAAGTCTGATGTTAATAGAGACCTAACAAAGGGGTCCCACCCAGGAGACTCTCCTACATGGCTAGAAAAGAAGAGACCCAGGAAACCTGCACATGGGAAGACATTGAAAGACTACCAACATGTCAAGCTAAAAGTTGGAGAAAAGCTGCAGAAAAAAAGAAAAATTTTCTACACAAAACTAAACTTGGACACTTGTGGAACTGCCTGCTGGAAGAAAGTCAGCAGGATGCAAATGGGCCTTCAAAACCAAACACAATGGTCTTGAGACATCAGGTGCTACAAAGCCAGTTCAGTAGCCAAGGGATACTCTCAAAAGTATGGTGAAGACTATGATGAGACATTTGCATCTTTTGCACCATGTTGCGCAGCATTCTTCTCATTGCTGCTTCTCAGCATAGTGGAGCAAGAGAGATGCAAGTTGATCACCTAGATGTGAAAACTGCATATCTGCATGGAGCAGCCACCAAGATTTGAAGAACCTGGAAAAGAGAGACTTGTATGCAATCTCCAGAAAATAATCTATGGCTTGAAGCAAGCTGCTAGAACATGGAATGAGAAGATAGACCAGATGTTACTCAAGGAAAGGTTCGCGCAAGTAAAGGTTGACCCCGCCTATATTTAAGATTCAAAAATGATAGATGGACTTGCATTTGACTTATGGTGATGACTTGATTATGCGCTATGAAAAGAAACAAGATTGCCATGAGATTGTGGAGCACCTGAACAAAGAAGTAGAAGTGAAAGAACTAGGAAGTATTTCCTATTATCCTGAAGCAAGATCAGGACAGTGAGCCATTGCCAGACACCAGTCTATACAGAAGAGCATTTGGGAAATTTGCAGCAGTCACAAGGCCAGACATAGCTGTAGCAGTGGGAATTCCGAGCATAAGAGTAAGTGCACCAACCAAGGATGACTGGACCACAGTCAAAAGGTTGGGAAGATACCTGAATTGTACAGCACACTTCAAACTCTTAATACCAGCAAGCAGCAACCCCAGACTAGTGGGATACATGGATGCAGGCTGGGCCAAGGACAGAAATGATCGCAAGTCTGCAAGTGGAAATCTGTTTTTCTATAGAGGTGGAGTCATCAGTTGGACTAGCCAGAAACAGTCATTTGTTGCGCTTTCATCCACAGAAGCGGAGTACGTATCAGCTGGCTAAGCATGTCAAGAAGCCACATGGTTACACAAGTTACTGTTAGACTTTGGAATTGATGATCCAAAGCCAACTGAGATGTTTGAGGACAGCCAAGAGTGCATCCAGCTCTCTCTGATGGAAAAGAGTATGTCTTGAACAAAGCACATAGTTGCAAAGCACCACTATGTTCAAGGGGCACAAAAGAATGGACTCGTTAAGCTGAAACACTGTCCAACTCAATTCATGGTAGCAGATGGGCTGATCAAGCTGCTACCAAGAGACTAGTTCCAGATTCTTTGAGAAAATATGGGAGTTGTAGGTCAATGCATGAGACAATGAGAAGGGGTGTTGAAGATGCAACTCCAGATGACATCAACTCTTAGCACTAGCAACCCTATTGACCACTAGAGGCATTAGAGGTAGAGATAACCAGTAAGGGCTTTCCTCCTCTGACCATGCTTTCTCTACTCTCCTGTGTCAGTCTCAGGTTTCATTCTCTCACCTGAGAGACTTCCATCTTCTCCCCTTCCCCATGTCTTGTATGTAGCTGGGAAGGAGGCATGAGAGGTCTTAAGAACATAGGAAGATAAGAAGCTGCCATATACTGAGTGAGACCATTGGTCTATCTAGCTCAGTATTGTCTTCGCAGACTGGCTGCAGCTCCTCCAAGGTTGCATCTCTCTCAGCCCTATCTTGGAGAGGCCAGGGAGGGAACTTGGAACCATCTGCTCTTCCTAAAGCAGCTCCATCTCCTATCTTACAGTGCTCACACATCAAGTCTCTCATTCATATGCAACCAGGGCAGACCCTGCTTAGCTAAGGGGACAAGTCATGCTTGCTACCACAAGACCAGCTCTCCTCTCTTGTCTATCTTGCCTATCTCCCTGATGGATTCACCAATTAAGCTACTTTATTTGGAATTTTAACTCCATGTCTCCAGACAATATTAATTAGCAGTGCTCCCTTACCTGTGCACTCCCACTGCAGTTGGGATAGATGTAGAAATCTCTTTTCTTGTGTTCTCGAATATTAGAAACCTCTGTCATATCACCCAAAAATACATTTTGTACAGACTAAAAAGCTGCAAGCATTTTCTCACAGGGAAGGTGCCCTAACCCCTTGATTGTTTTGGTTATTTATTTTATTTTATTATTTATTTAACATATTTGTATACCGCCCAAAACACAAGTCTCTGGGCAGTTTACAACAATACAATTAAAACAACAAATAAAAAGGTTAAAAATTACAATTTAAATTTTAAAACAACGTTAAAACTATTAAAAAGCATCAAACTATTAAAACAGTCTCTAATTAAAAGCCTGGGTGAACAAATGTATCTTGACTGCCTTTTAAAAAGTTGTAAGAGATGGAGAGGCTCTTATTTCAGCAGGGAGCATCTTCCAAAGCCTCGGGGCAGCAATGGGGAAGGCCTGTGCCCGAGTAGCCACCAGACAAGCCGGTGGCTACTGCAGACGAAACTCTCCTGATGATCTCAATGGGTAGTGTGATTCATAGCAAAGAAGATGTTCTCTTAAATACCCAGGGCCAAGCTGGGTATCAGTGGATTTTTTTTTTTTTTTGCCTCAGCATTCTTCACCATGACAATAACAACGAATATTTATATACCCCTCTTCAACCAAAGTTCTCAAAGCGGTTTACATTTACATTTACACTGAATTGCATGTCATATTGTTACCAATTCATCCAATCTGATGATGTCCTTTTGGGATCTCTTCATAGTCCGATTTTCACCATTCTAAACAATTTGATGTCATCAAACCTGTCTACCTCATTGCTTAGCCCTGACTCAGAATCATTTATAAAATAATTAAATAGCTCTAGTCTTAATGCCAATTTTGGGAAGATCTTGCTATTTATTTCTCTCCATTGTGAAAACTGACAATTTATTAAGAAGAAGAAGATTGATTGATCGATGATACTGAATTATATTAACATGATTGAGAGGCAGGAAGAGGCAGGGAGATTGGGGCGGGGGGTGGGGGGGGAGGCTGTGCTATACTTACTTTCTCCCCAGATGATCTCCTTGCTTGCTTGGCCGTGCACATGAGAGGCACTTCTTGGGATTAGTTGTATTTGTTAGAAGTTCACCAAGGACTCTTAGGTGTATGCTGACTGAATACTATGACTTGTTGATTTACTTTTTGTCAATAATCTCTAGGACTTCATCTTTTCTCACCTCTGTTTGACTTAGTTCTTCAGATGCTTTCTCCAAAAACAGTGTTTTAAACATTGGTATCTGATAAAACATCTTCAGCAAAGACTAATGCAAATAACTCAGTTAGCTTCTCTGCAATCTCTCTGTCCTCCAACAATCCTTTCACACCTTTGTCATCTAACGGTTCAACCTTCATGTTCTAAGAGGCAATGTCTAAATCCAGAAATTTATCTGATATCAGGAAAGGATGTCAGTAGCAGCAGAAACAATACTGAATCCTGATGGAATAAAAGCATAGACAAGGACAAACTGTCAGCAATTAGCAGATTTCATACCATTTAGAACTATGTTCAAAGGACTAGATTCATCAGATTTGTCTCTTGAGCAGCAGGGAAGATATTAGTAATCTGGAGCCAGGTTTTGGAAGATCAAGAGAATCCAGACAGAGGAGAAAAGATGCTAACAACTGCTGAGCACCTGAAGGGATGCTATTCAGAGGCTAGAATTCACAGTAGGAAAATCTACCAGCATAGTGTTCTTGTTGTTACAGTTGCACAACCTTGTCAGTCAACAAAACCTTTGTGTCGATCTCTTAAATCTCTTCCTTTTTGGACACTTTTGGGAAATGTACAAGAACACTTTCATTCTCCTTGTTGAGTAAACTTTCCATGCACTTCTTTAGCATGAGGGTTTATTTTCAGACCTAAGACCTTGAAACTTGCCTTGATTCCCACAGATATTTTCCAAAGGCTTTGGTGAACAGTTCAGAGAAAGCATTGTTATGTTTGCGGTCAAATATGGAGTGTACTCAAACCCAGCTCGGAAATGCTGATTTTATCCCACTGTTGAGAATTGTACCAGACTACTAAAATTATGTCAATGTTGTCTTCATTTTTTAAATTCTTATTCAGAGCCAGAAAAGTTGTGGAATATATGAGAATAGTCGTTTTGTGGGATGGGAAGGAGTAACAAGACTACCTCAGTTTAAAGTTGGTGGAAAATATCCCTGAGGAGAGAATGAGAATCATACAATATGGTCTTTAAGTGAGGGTGAAAGGGAGGTTGTTCTCACAAGCATCCAAGACTGGGCTAGGATAGCTAAGCCTGGGTTTGGCTGCCTGTGAGAAGAACTACTGGGAGCGGCCTAGCTCTGGGGGTGCCTTGGCAGCAAAACTGCCTAGGGAGCCTGCCGGTTAGCTGAGGTTACTGCTCATCTGTCACCTCTGGCTACTCCCAACCAGCACTGACACAGGAGCGGGCTCCTGGCCGTCGCCGTGGGGATCCTCACAGTGCACTGGGCACTCGCATGGTGCATTGTGGGATTTCTGAGGACCGGGATGATGCATCCTGGCCCCTGAAAATCTGCTCTGCCTGGGGCAGCAGCAGTTCATCTGGGTCCACGATCTGTGCACTGAGCAACTCTTCTGGATCATCTGCAGGGAAGGTAAGCTGCAGCAGCCTTCTTTGCTCAAGCCCACTCATAAGGATCATAAGCAAGGGCTCAGTATCTGTTAGGAATGGTGGGTTATTGCAACAAATCTCTGATGCTATGAATGATCAGTGCCCCCACCCCCAACTCAAGGTGCATTTCCAATGACTGTTTTCCAGTGACTAAAACATGCAAGAGAATTTCTGACTGGTAACCAGGCTATGGCTGAATAATTTTAGGAACCAGAGCAAGAGGGAAGGCGTCGTCTTGTGGGGTTGGGTCACACTGGGTTACCTCATGTTTATTAGCTATAATGGTGACAGTAGATGCAGAAGAGAAGGGCAAGGCTGCCTATATACTTTAATGACTAATGGGGAGGCGGGGGACTTAGACAGGTCAGTTTGCTCTGCCATCAGTTTGCTTGGGCTGTTGAAGTCCGGAAACCATTAGCTATCTAGACAATGGGCAAAAGGTGAACTGCTTGCAACAGTGGTAGGCAGTATGATTTAAACAGTATGATTAGCTATGATGGGGCTTCATTGCATATCTGTGAACTAGCATTTGGCAGACAACAGAGAAATGGGCCCTGGAACCAGCACAGGCTTGGGAAGAGGTGCACTTGATGCAGATCTCTCCAGCTACCCATGATTATGAAGTTTCTATGAACTCCGACAGTATTGGCTGCTGTCCTTCTTTATCTGTGCATACAGAAAACAATGCCAGCCAACCTTCTCTGTTCATATGGGACAGAAGTTCCCAACCTTGGGTCTCCAGATCAGAGGTGCTCTTACCCCTGGACTTCTGGGTCAAAGTCCAGGCCTCCACACCCTCTGCAGGCCCCCCAATCCCCTTTAGTCTGTCCTGGGTAGTGTGGCCAAGAGTGACCTCTGCTTTAGAGACAGAAGCAGGGAGTGGGGAAAGAAATAATGTGGGATGCGAATATGTTAAGTTGTGTGTAGAAGCGTATCTAGGGAAAATAGCGTCTAGGGCAAGCACTGAAATTGTGCCCCCTGTCCAGACATCTGACACCCATCTTTCAGATAACTTTACCATAACATCAGCTCAAAAATAAAAGTCAAGCTCATTAATCTTTTAATATTTCAAAAACTATTTAGCAGTGGACGTAGCAAGATCAAAAAATGCTGGAAAACTACAAATGTCAGTATGCTGGGGCTCATGAAATACCCAAATACTATGTGGAGGTGTACTTGGAAAACTAAACAGAAGTGCCTGTCTAATTCTCTACTATGCATTGTAGCATCACTATTACATAAGTTTTAAAAATAAATGGAGAATTTAACTTTTCCCAGATACTCTGTAAATAATTAAAGGATATGCAGAGTAAACTGTGTCACTGCTTGGAATATATTCTAGTCTTTCAGAAAGACAGTTAAAATGAGAGAAAGAGAGCAAGAAACATCCAGTGGGCCTTAATACTAAGGATTTCACACTGATTCAAAGACAAACTCACTATTAATAGCCATATTATTAAGACATCACATTTAACTCACTTATCACAAGAAACAAAGTAAGAGCAAATGAATACAGTCCTAGCTCATAAGCTTCAGCTCAGTATTCACAAACCCTGATTCTCTGTACATAGTGCCAAACTGAATATGTATGCAGTGACTTATATTAATTTTTTTAATATTAATATATTCATTTTTTAATATTATATTATATTTTTATATTAATTTTTTTAAAAAAAAATACCTGTAGCCCCTTGGGGGGCTTCCTAAAGGCTGTGGGGGGGGGTGTCTGCAAATGTTCTGCCTCCCCCTGATGGCCTCTAGGGCCTCACAGGGACCATTTGAGCATGTGCGGTGGCCTTTTTTTTAAAAAAAAAATTTTTTAATGGCCGCTGAAAACAAAATGGCCACCGTGCATGCTCAAATGGCCTGTGTGAGGACTGGCATGGCCTAGGGCCTCACAGAGGCCATTTGAGCATGTGTGGTGGCCATTTTGTTTTCGTTGGCCATTTTTTTTAAAAAAAATTAATTTTAAAAAATTGCGCGCCCCCTTCAAGTGGCACCCGGGGCACATGCCCTGCCTGCCCTACCATAGATACGCCCCTGGCTGTGTGTTGAAATGTTTCTGCTAATGCATATTTGCATAAATATATCTGTTTTATTCACATTCTTGTGAATTCAGCTGCTGTTTGTGCCCTCAAGAACCCATGTGTTAAAAATACTGTGTGTGTCACAGTGTGTGTGTGTGTGTGTGTGTGTGTGTGTGTGTGTGTAGGGGGATCTTGCTTAACTTGCGGGGTGGGGGGGGCTTCAAAAGTCAACAATAACTTCAACAAGAGAGAAGATGGAATGTATTAAAAGAAGCTCAATAAACTGAAGCTACTCACCACTTGTTAAAGCTCCTGAATGAAGGACTCCTAACTTCTGATAGCAATAGCACTTACATTTATATACCGCTCTATAGCTGGAAGCTCTCTAAGCGGTTTACAATGATTTAGCATATTGCCCCCCAACATTCTGGGTACTCATTTTACTGACCTCGGAAGGATGGAAGGCTGAGTCAACCTTGAGCCCCTTGGTCAGGATCGAACTTGCAACCTTCTGGTTACAGGGCGGCAGTAAATAAATAAATAAATAAAGGTGTCATAAATTCTGACACCTTGACTGAGATCACATGCAGCACTGCTGGGAAACAGCATACAACTGTGCCAATGCACTGGGCATCATTAATGTGCATGTGCGCAGCTCTGCCTTTGGAAATCCCACACATGTACTACATAGCACAAGGGGAGAGGTGGGGGAGGGAGCTGGCACTTGATTTATTTCATCTGTAAGTTTTGTTTTCTGAAAATTAGCCAGGAGCAAAAACTGGCCACCCTTAGGGGTATGGAAAGGGTGGCTGGTAATCTATGAATAAGGTTGAACTTCAGATAGGATATTATTTCTAAGTTAGACTTAATTATCTTTATATTTAATTCTCTAAGACATACCCGTGGCTAACCTCATGTGTGGCAGCTCTCGCAAGAGTTCAAAGAGCTGCCAGATAACCACTGGTATGGATGGGAGTGGGGGAAATGATGGCAGCCGGTGGGCAAAGAAAACTGTGACGGAGGGACAGCAGTGGAATCAACAAGTGAGTGGGAGGGCAAGCTGGCGGTGGGCTGCGTGAGCAAAATGGTGGTGATGATGGTGGCTGGCAGGTGGGCAGGGGGAGGGAGGGAGAAAATGATGGCAGATGGACGGGCTGGCGCAGGGGACTGAGAGAAAAACAATGGCGGGCGGGTAGAGGAGTGGCAGTGGGTGGGATGGGGGTGGGGGGAAGCAGTGGGGGGGGGCGGGGGGCAGCAGGAGCGAACGGCTGTGGCAGGTGTATAGAGGTGCAGATGATCTGTGCCCGGCCCAGCCAGTGTTTAATAATAGCTTTTCTGACCTTCAGCTGCTGTTTAAGAACACAGTTGAATATATAAAGTGTAACTTAAAACATTTCCTTGTAAAATTATGTGCATTACTATTGTAGAAATTATAATACAGCAATAAGAAAAGAAGACTAATTTTTTTATGCTGGCACATTAGCGTTCTGGGAAATTCTGCTCAGCAGCACAGCAAAACAAAAACAAAAAACAGAAAACATTGAAATATGCTTAAATTAAGAAGGGACAGCCTTTCCTCAAACTAATACAGTGTTCAGCATGACAACATTGCACTTTGACTCTATATTTCCAGTCATGTTTAAATATGCTGTTGGTCCTCAGGCCTGCCTATCCAGAGTATTTGCCTTCTGAAAGAGAGACCTTCATTTCTGACTTTCGGGCATGGGTGTAGAAAGGAGACCTCAAAAGGTGCACAGAGGATGGTTTAGTGACCCAATACTCTTCCTCAGCAATAACTTATTGGTGTTGAGACAGGATAGGGATTCTGTTAGTGTACCACTTGCCCTGCTGCCTATTAGTTCTCTGCTTGATCAGTGGTCTCAATGTACTGTTGAAGACTCCACGTCTCACTGATTTGGGGGACTTTAACAGATACTGAATTGATGTCCCTTTGTCTGATGCAGTTCAAATTGTCATGGCCTCTATTGCAAGAGCCTCTGTGTCAACACATTCAGCTGAGCATATGCTTGATTTGCTGTTCCAGACTGTAAATCAAGGAAGAAGAAAGTGATCTGGGGGGCTGATATGGTTCTGTTGTCACGGGTAGATCACTACCTGGTCATGTTTGGACTTTCAGCAATATCTGATTTTTTTTCAGGGGTGGAGGACCTTTTCAGATGGTCTTCTCCTGTAGGTGTATGAATCCTGACAGTTTTTTGATGTCTCAAAGGGATTTTCCTGCTGCATCTTGTAAATATCTTGTTCTTCATTTGGAATGAGGAAGTGGCCTGGCTTGTAGATGCAAACACTCCTCGATGACCTCTCCCAAATGGCAGAGCTCGACTAGCTCCCTGGTTTTCTAAAGAGGCAATTAAAAATTCATTTCACTTGTGTATACAGTGCTTTTTCTTTTTTAAAGCTCAAAACAACAGACAACAAGAAGAATAAGAAAACAATAATACCCAAAGAAATAGAACAATAAAGACATTGGCTAATATCCAGACTGACAAATATCATGTGCAGGTAACTCTGTGTGCACACATGACACTTGGGAGGGGCACTTTTTGTCATCATTCCCTTCCCTCTGAAGCCAACTGTGACTCCCAAAAATGCCCCTGAGGGCTGTGCAACTGCTACAGTGGGAAGAGCTGGTCTTATGGGAGCAAGCATGACTTGTCCCCTTAGCTAAGCAGGGTCTGCCCTGGTTGCATATGAATGGGAGACTCGATGTGTGAGCACTGTAAGATATTCCCCTTAAGGGATGGAGCTGCTCTGGGAAGAGCAGAAGGTTCCAAGTCCCCTCCCTGGCATCTCTAAGATAGGGCTGAGAGAGATTCCAGCTTGGAGAACCTTGGAGAAGCTGCTGCCAGTCTGTGCAGACAATACTGAGCTAGGTGGACCTATGATCTGACTCAGTATATGGCAGTTTCCTATGTTTCTATGAAGGAGAGACTGATGAAAATCACCCCTCTCCTGTAGCACGCATAACATCACTGCATGCACACTTAGTCTGGATGTTGTCCATTAACTGCAATCAGTCTCAAAAATGTAACATTTTATCAGGTTTTTAAAAAAATGGAACAACAAATATGTGTATAAACAAACAAACCAACAAACCAGCATGAGCAAACAAATGAAGCAATAAAGATCATATCACCCAAAGAGCAGCTTCTAAAACACTTGAAGAAAAGGGAAAGGCCAAGGAAACCCACCTTCTAGAACAAAGCCACCCACTCATGAGTTGAACCACAATGAGTCCACCCACTCACAATTAGTCCAACCTGCCTGTGGGCATCTGGTGGGCACTGTGTGAAACAGGATGCTGGACTGGATGGGCCTTGGGCCTGATCCAGCAGGGCTGTTCTTATGTTCTTGTATTGGCATAAATAAGTTATAGGGTGGCCCTCACCCACAATTCATCCCCAAAAGATATGGATTCATCAACCAAAAGGAAATCTCTCTGGCAGAGTATTATAGCTCAGTTTGGAGCATGCTCACAATGTGCTGATGACACACGTGAAGATAGCTGGGAGGAATGCCGCTGATTCAGGTAGTGAGTGGTGGAGGAGCAAATATGCATCTACTCTCCACATTTTAAAGGGGTGGGGATTTGTTCTGAATCGCAACTTGAAACGTGATTCGTGCACATCCCTAGAGCACAAGTTACAGAGTCCTTGAGATGCAGCTGACTGAGCACAGGCTAGACCCCATGTTAGGGCCTGCACTTTGGTGATGGCGGGGGAGAAATAATTTATTTCTGCACCACCACTGCTCAGCATCAGCAAGCAGAGCTTTTCTGGGTAAAGAGAGGCCTGTTTAAATCTAGTTTTGGAGAGAGATGGTAGCCTGCTGTGACCAATTTGTGAAACATTTTGTAGATTAAATTGTTCACATCTGTTCTGACTTGGACCCCACATTTGTAGCAGTCAGAGATGGTTGCAGCTATGCTTCCATCTGGCCTTTTGTGGTGGACACCTTTCAACTTGTTCACCCTGAGAAAGCAGAGAGGCTATTTGCAGAGCTGAGGACAATTGTTTGCACACTTGACCGTTGCCTGTCGTGGCAAATTAAAGCTGCCAGAATGTACTTGTTTATCAAATGTGGTCAGTACAACCCTGTAAAAGGCTGTGGTGAGGCCACTCCTGAAAAAGATCAGACTTAAGACACAGGCAGCATATACAGTTATCACTTGTAGTAAATCTTATTTTATTGGGGAAGCTCTTTGAGGTGTAGTGGCTTCTAGATCCTGGAATCACTTGCGCAAGGATGCAACGATGAAAGGTTTTGTTTTGGAATGGCACTTTCCCCTGCTGGCGGATTAGTGTAAGGCAGCTGAGAAATTATATCTATTTTTAAAAAGTAGTCACGTCACACACACACCACAACTCCATTGGCCCAAATGGAGCAGGCGGAGAGGCAGATAAATGCATTCCATTACACTATTCTGTCACAGTCTGCAGTGCATTAACTGTTGCAAATCTCTTAGTCCAGTAAACACCCTAGATTAAACTAATTATTTAGATCCATTTCAGTCTGCCTTCCAGCCCAGTGTTTTAAACTAAAACTGCCTTGATTGTCTTAGTGAATGAATGAATGCTGCTGTGGGCATCTCTTCCCTCCAAGGGGGTAGGCCAGGGCTGGCCCAAGGCTCAAGGGTGCCCCAGGCAAAGCCCACCCAGGTGCCCCCAACCCACCTGGGTGTCCTCCACCTCCCCAGGCACCCTGTGGGCAGAAGAGTGGGCGCCTGTCCGCCTTACCGCCACTACCTGCCGCTTTGTGGTGGCAGTGAGTAGAGTGGGCAGGTGATTGCCTCTACCAATAAGAGTAGGTTTTGCTTCTTCATTTTTTACCCCTGCTAACTGGGCAAAGAGGCACTTTTTTAACATGTTAATTTTCTTTATTTAGCAGGGGGCCTATCCAACCCCAGCATAGTATCCCTCCAGTGACGGTTGCTGGTGTTTATGTTGTGTTTCTTTTATAGATTTGTGAGCCCTTTGGGGACAGGCATCCACCTTATTTATTTATTATTTCTCTAGGTAACTTGCTTTGGAAACTGGTTGAAAAGCGGTATATAAATATTTGTCGCTGTTGTTAATACTTCTAAGTTACCTGTGGTCCTATGATGTAGTGCTGTTTAGGAAGCAATTTGGCACATCCCTTTCAGCTCACTAATGAAAAGGACGCAGGATGGCAAGAAGCTCGCCCCCTAATCCCTGTTACGAGCTTGATCGGCCATTTTCTCCCAACCTTGTTTCCTTCCCCACCCATAACTAACACCCTCAACAGTCTAAGCCTCTCGGTGGAGAATGAGCATATTCCAACCTCATCAGGCTGCTTCTGGGCATATATAATGGAGATGGTGATGATTATAGATGTGGATGTCACATATGAAACCAGTCTTGGGGCTTTCCCATATGATAAAACCAATGTATGCCACAACTGCAGGTTGATCAAAGTACCACCACCCCTCACAGAGAATCTAGATAATGGCACAAATTCTAATCCCAAATTACAATTCCACAGCAAGGATTGTCCTTCCTTGCTGTGGAAGGACAATCATGCTGCATTTATCCCCACCCCCACTTTTAAAAACAATGCCAGATGTCTGTCCCTATGCTGGTGCTGCAAGGTAAGGGTGAACTCAGTAAACAGCCTGCATAGATGAACTCCTGTCTTCCTTTCTTCAGATTGCCGCTATGGGATTTAAAGAGTCAGGGCAGAAAAGCAGAAAGAAGCCACAGCCCTCAGAATGCACTAGCAATTTCCTGTGTTGGGGAGGCTGGTGGTCTGGTGCTCATCCATTACACAAAGGAGTAGTTTTACTGAGGATGTGTGTCTCCTGCTACCATCCAGATCACAGTCATTATCCAATAAGTTCTCACGTTCCCACAACTTGCCTCTAGGCAGAAATGGCCTACATCAGTGGCCAACATCCAGCCCAGTGTAATGTGGGCGGTGCTGATCCACCTGCACTGTTGCAGGCTCCCAACAGTGAAATGCTGCTGGTCTTACACTCTTGTGCACTCTGGACGTGCTTATTAGAGAAGAAAGATGTCACATGACTGTTTCTGATCTAACGAGCACCTCCAGGGTGTTGATACGCAACTTGAAGTACGTGCACTCTTGCACAAAAGCACAAGACTGCCAGCACTTCACTAAGAGAGTGCAGAGCACAGGTGGATTGGCACCACCTGCATTACACTGCCCTGGATGTTGGTCAGTAGTGACAGTGCTACTGGGTGGGAGGATTACATTTTCCCAACAACAACATGTTGTAGTTTTCAGTACTGACAAATGGTGATATTCCTGCAACAGAAGTACTACCCTGAGGGAAGAAGTCTAGATTGTTGAAGGCTATGCAGAATTCTGTGTTTAGCTGGGACATGTATTATTGTAGCATCTAATGGCCTTTCCAAATGAAACAGATAAAACTGAATGACTTCGAAAGGCCGTTGGGCTTTGCAGCAATGCATGTTCCAGTTAACCACACCGTTTTAAGTCACCTTTTCTCAGCCTCAGTTCTGCAAACTGCAGAGCTGTGGCTAGCTTCTTAAGATTGTTTTGAGGATGACTGACAAGCCTGAGATGGTTGCAGCCAGGGTGATTTCCAGATTACCGCTACAACTGTGGTAAAATGCTTCAGTTTGGCAGGAACATATTCACAACGTTCCCCAGAATTAAAAAATCTTACAACGAGAAAATACAGCAACCTTTTTGCGATGCAATTATGACGTTATAGCACTAAACTGCAGTGATTAAATCTGAAACAAGGCATCCTAAATGTGAATGGTACCCTGCTATCAGCATAGGGACCGTGATGTCAAAACACAAGAAGTACTGAAGCACACTTAGAAGATACACAGTGACCCTGCTGTAGGGCCTAATCTGGAAAGGACCCTGCTCTGCATGGGGCTGCCCTTGAAAACAGTTCACAAGCTGCAGTTTATGTCAAATACTGCATCTTGCCTTTCAGCAAGGACAGCTCTCCAAGATACAGTACCTGTTGGTAGGCTTGATTGCACTGTCTGCCATTATACTTTCTTGCCCAGTTCAAGAGGCTTACCATTAAATCAATGTATTTATTTCCTGGCTTCTGTATATCTTAGGGAATTCCCCTTGCTTCAGTTGGGTGGAGAGCCTTCTCTGTGTACCACCTTGTTCTCACTGGTGGTACTCACACTTTGGAAGAGTCTTCCCAAGAGGAAGACACATTTCCTTGGCCACGTTTCATCACTAAGTAACTTTTTAAAAAAATTGAATATATTAAGGTGCTTTACCATTGGATCGTCTAGCTCCGTACTGTCTGCACTGCCTAGCAGCAACTCTCCATGATTTCACACAAGAATGTTTCCCAGTAAAGGAATGTGTCTTATTTACATCAGCTATGTGGAACAGCATTGATATCATGTTCCTTATTCCAAGACACACCCATGTATGAACCTGGGACCTTCTGCATACAAAACATATGCTTTAGCATGGAGTTACAGCACTCTCTCCCTATTTTGGAGGCCGACATTTCCTAGCTGCTGAGATGCAGATAGTGCTGCTAAAATCTTCTCAGGTTACTGGTTTTAGGCTTGCATTTTGATGGCTGTGGCTACAGCTGTTGTCTTTAATGAGATTGTTGGTCTGCTTCTTCCTTTTGTTTTATTAATGGTGATGACGTTTCTTTTTTAAGTTTGCGTTTGTACATTGCTTCAAGTCCTTTGTAAGTAGAAAAAGTAACTAATAAGCTTTATGAATGGTGAATAAATGTTACTAGCCGACCTGCACAGGGCATCTGGGCGCTCTTTGGGGCCGGCTGTTCTCCCCTCCCTCCAGCCCCACTCTCCATCCTCTCTCTTCCCCTCGCTCCCACCCAACTCCGCGGCCGGGCCCGCCGCTACCTGGCCTCCACGGCTGAGCGCGCCGCTTGCCTCTGTGGCCAGGCGTGCCACCACCGCTTGCCTCTGTGGCCAGGCCGGGCTGGGCCCACTGCCGCTTGTCTCCGCAGCCGGGCCCTCCACCACCTCTGGCCTCCGTGGCCAGGCCCTCACGGTGACCAATCCTCCTGGGTGCACCTCAGCCAATCAGACGCCTCTGCCGCCCAGCCAATCAGCTGGGCGCCAGGACGCACATTCTAAGGTGCACCCAGGAGAATTAATAATGTAGATTACTCACCTTGAGTTTTATCATCAGCCTAAAGAAATAAAAGCTCATTGATACACTTAATAAAGATGCACACATTGTCATTGTCTTCAGCTATTATTTTGCTTATCCGAAAATATATCTGACCCAAGGTCTTAAACTTCACATATAAGCAGTAATCCACGATTCTATACATTCACCCTCAAACATACGAAGTATTTCCCCCTTTCACTGTATAACACATTATTTAAATTCAGGCCAAATATTCCTTGTTCAGCAATATGCTAAGTTCTTCTATTTCAACCTGAGCTGAGGAAGAGTGATGATCTTGAGGAAGATTCAGTGGACAACTGAAAAGCCTATGACGGATTTCAAAGCTAGCCAGGGCCTAATTGATTGAGACCCAGAAGGTGGGGGGGAAATGTCAACCATTATGATTCCTGCTGGATAGAAAGTCTTTTTCTGCAAAGACAATCTTCAACATTGATAATGACATACAAACAATGAAACGGGCGTTTTTCGCCAGCAGCTACACAGCTACATGCTTGATATGTGCAAGGCAGTGGAAAGGGGTGGATGTGGCGGGGGGGAGACCCCACTAGATTTATTAAAAGACTGAAGCCCGGACATTTGAGAAAGCAAGAGAGGATCTTAACCTCAGAATATACACTCAGTCATTCAAGTGATGTAAAAAGTGACCTTGTCCTCCTCACATTACACTGAAAAAGAATGCATAAATTACACAACACAGCAGTATGATGTTTTTGCAACAAAGCAATTTCTCAAGAAGGTATTTAAAGTCCGATTCAGATTACCAGGAATCGCTTGGTGTGCTTTGTTTGTCTGTGGCTTTGTCAGCGCTTTTTGGACCAGGGCATATAGTTAATGCTACGTAACATTAAGATATACATTGTTTGCAAGTCTAGGTATGCAAAGAGTAGGAGAGCTTTCTTGTTGACCAAATAAAATATACTGATGGAGGTTGAAAATGGTTTTTTATTGCTGCCTGGCATTCCTGATTTCCCTGTTCTTTGCTGTGTCGAGTTGGTGCTGATAAGTCCATACAACAAAGGGGGAAACATGCCGTATCAATGAGAAAAATAGACTCTGAGAAACAAAAAAGAAAAAGACCCAAATGGTATTGTATGGCTCACAATAGGTTCACTGAGCATGGGTCACTTTCTTTCTAAGTATGAATAATATTATCTTTTTTTAAAAAAACCAGCAGAATTTTGTAGTAAGAACATTTCTTTTTACAAAAGCCATATTTCTGTATTATTGATTCACCATTGTTTGTCATGTTTTTTGGCAAGATGCTGCTTCAGCAAAGCATAAAAATGCAACAAATACTATATTGTTTACAACCCCACCTAGTGGTCTTAAATTTTAAATGTACACAATAATTATGCACTGTGTACAGACATACCTCACAACTCTTTTTGCCTTTCCAATTATAATTTATTTTAAGATTAAATAAACACTTAATAAACATTTCAAAGTAAAAAATTAAATGGGGTGTAGCACCAATATCTTGATTAATACTCTCTGATTACACTATGATTATGCCACATTTTTGTATTTTTATCCTAAAAAATCTCTGTAAGACTTAAAATTAAACAGCCTGATTTCCATTCCTGATTTTTTTAAAAACCTGCTTTAAAAACAAGAACAAATATGTACTGTATATACTGCTTTTCAACAAAAGTCTCCAAAGCAGTTTACATACAGAAATAATGAATAAATAAAATGGATCCCTGTCCCCAAAGAGCTCACAATCTCTAAAGAAACACCAGCAACAGTCACTGGAGCTACTGTGCTGGGAGTAGATAGGGCCAGTTACTCTCTCCCTGCTAAATAAAGAGAATCATCACATTAAAAATGTGCCTCTTTTCTCAGTTAGCAGGGGATTAGATAAAATAGTAGATAAAATAGTCCAGGCCAGAAAGTTGTCAATCTCTAGGATATTTCATTCATTCATTCATTCATTCATTCATTTAAATGATCTTTTATACCAACCAAACCATGCATCGCTAGGCGGTTTACAACAAAACATATATAGACAATTCTAACTTTTTAACAATTCATTACAAACTTTGGGTCAATGAGCCTCATGCAGCTATATAAAGAAATAATTTTGGACGTCCTTGTCAGGATGAAGCCATGCCAGAGCCCAATGAGAAAGATCTCCTCTTGGGAGCAGGGTCGAGGGTGGGGAGGAGTTGACTTCTGCAGGAGTCTCCAGCATCAACCAAACTCTTGCAGCAACTACAGCCCTTGAGAGGCAGCTGGAGTTTGCCCTTGCCATGAATGTTCCTCTTGAGAAGCCTGAGATCTTGGGGGATCTCATACACAAAGGCGGATTACCACAGAAATAATAGAGGCAATTGCCTATGGCAGCAAATCCTGGAGGAGTGGCAAGTTAAATCGTTTTTAAAACTTTTCTTTTTACTTTTAAAACTGCTTCTTTGTGGCAGCGAGAGCACCTAGTGGGCCTGTCCGCCTCCCAAATATTGCCAGGCGGGCACAGGGTTCTGCCTGCCTAGACAGTGGCAGAGATGGCAGTGAGAGACCTCCTCACATGGGCCCGCCTTCCTCCCAAATGACAGAGGCCAGGCCAATTTTGGCCTTCTGCACACGTGTACGCATGAACACAGGACCGAAATCGGCCCGAGCTCTGTGATTTGGGAGGAAGGTGGGCCCATGTGAGGAGGTCTCTTGCTGCCATCTCTGCCACCCATGCCCAGCAGTGACGGCGCCCGGCCCAACAGGATTTGGGAGGTAAATGCCTACTAGGAGCTCGGCCACTGACCCTGCTGTGCCGCAGCTGTGCAGCGGCAGTATTTTTAAGTTTAAAAAAAAAAATTCCCTCCCCTCACCCCTGCCCAGCGGCAAATTTTGACGGCACAGATTAAAAGATTAATCCGCTCCTGTTCATACCCTCCATCTGGAATCCCACTCCAGAGCCTCCTCCTTTGCCCAGGACCCCCAAAACAACAGCAATACCCGGTCAAGGCAGAAGTCTGGAACCAGTAGAGGAATGCCTGCTTGGTTGCACAAGGTGTTCCTTCCCATGGGCCTACTTGGGAGAGGAGGAGGAGAAGGAGGGAGCAACCCTGGCCTGTGACCCCACTCAATCCAGGAAAGGAGGGCTTTCCTGCTGTTTCTATAAGCTCTTCCTCAGTATCTGCTAGGCATTTGCTGGTACAACAGCTCTTACACTTGAGAGCTCCTTTAGACAGGCTCGGACTGGCCCACAGGGCAACAGGGCATATTCCCGGTGCACCTCACCCATGGGGCACCCCTGTGCCCTGCCACACTCAGCAGCCGTGAAGACTCCCACCCTTAAGGACCCATTCTGCTCAGAACCCAGCGCCCTCCCCATATACATTCCACCGCCCTCTCAGTGACCCCAGTCTGGCCCTGCCTTTAGAGCAGGCCTGCACAACTCAAATGACCAGGTGGGCCGAAACTGACCGTGACTTGGCTCATGGGGGCCAAGGTCAATTTTCAGGGTGCTGATTATCAAAGTATCACTAAATATCAATCAATTAATTAAATCACATTAAAGTGAAATCAATTAAAATGAATTTAATCAAAATTTAACTTCTGAAGTTCTGGCAGGGCAAGAGTAATTTAAATAAAAATAAAAATTCATTTATTTATAAATGTATGAATTTATTTATTATTGAAAATTCTAATAAAATAAATTCAATACAATCTGTACAAAATACATAACAATAAAATGCATTGTTCTTCCTTTCCACCTCTGCCAAATCATCACACTTAACACGGAGCACTTTTAAGGAAAAGAATTAGAGAACTTTTTCTCTTAATTTTTGATAAGAAGGTTACACTTTGATCCTTCGCCACACAGGCTTTTATGAGGGAAGAGAGACTGAGACGAGGAAAGAAAAGGGCAGGCTTGGCTTGAGAGAGAGAATGGGGCAGACTTGGTGAGAGAGAGAGAGAAGTTTTAAAATAAACTGTTGGAAATAGCTACCCCACCGCTCACGGCCTGCATTATGGAGAGCTTCTTCTGCACCAGGAAATCACTAATCTGCTTCCAAGATAACAGGGGAAGAATGCAACTTGGCCCTTTCTGCCTTTGTTGGCCAAACACTTACTGCACATGCAGCGAGGGTGGGCTGCTGCAAATGTTCTGCAGCAGCGGCTGACCTTGAAGGTGTTGTGGGAATTGTGGCTGATGTCCATGAAGGCCAGAGGGGAGCCCAAGCAAGGAAGAGCCCTGGTTGGGGAAGCCGGGCTCTCCGCTTCCTCAGAAGCCGGCAAAAAAGGGCTCCCCAAGGAAGAGGAGGAAGGTGAAGGCGACATGGCAGGAGCGGTGGCCACGGCATTCCCAGTCAAACTGCAGCTCTTCAGTGGCTCCTCGAGAATCGCCATGCTGCTCCCCCACTGCCCTGGGCCCCAAGCAGGAAAAAGGTGCAGCCCCCGTTGTGGAGCCTCTCTTCCCCCTACTCTGGAGCTGGCGGCCCAGGAAGGTCCTGGGAGCTTGGCAGGTCCTCCTGAGGTGGTGGCAGCAACAGGAAGCCGCCTCTTGCCAAGTAGCTCTGCGCTCTCGGCTCCCATCCCACTCGCTGTCCTTCTCCGATGCCGCCTCCTCCTCCTCCTGGCCTGAGGGAAGCAAGGCTGCCCCAGCTAATGAGCGAGGCAAGAGGTGTGTGAGTGCACCAGGCAGGGGGCACGCACTGGACTTGCACCCGGCTCACTCTCGCTGGCCTGCTGGGAGCCAGAGATTGGGGAGGGGGCGGGAAAGCGAGCAAGGGAAAAGGAAAGGCTCCTCCACCCTAGGGGAAAGCCATGCAGGTGCTCCTCGGCCACGCAGCAGCTAGAGTTGGGATTTTTTAAAAAATTAGGAGGTTCACCGCAGGGAGAGGCAGGGAGAATGGCCCAGTGGGCCAGGGAAAAAGGCCTTGCGGGCCGCATGCGGCCCGTGGGCCATAAGTTGTGCAGGCCTGCTTTAGAACTAGAGCCCTCCCCTTGCTAAATAAAGAGAATCGCCACGTTAAAAGGTGCCTCTTTGCCAAGTTAGTTTTTGTTTGTTTGTTCTAGAAGATTATCCTTAGTTAGTGCTGTGCAGCATTTTTGTGAGATTACTTTTTAATGTAAAAGTAATGGGGGGTGGGGATGACAAAAATATTCAAGCTAAATAATTATGCCCCAACTTTGTGTGGATTTTTAACTCCTGTTCACAGCAATTATTTTCCCCAAACTGCCAGTGCTTCTGCACTATTTTTTTTAAAGTTTTTTTTTTTTAAATCTAGTTGTACTTTTATAATACAGACAACTTCCAAGGTAGGAAGAAGATAAACAAATAACAGAGATAAACAACCCATAGCAAGGAAGGTCAAATACAAGTGGGGGAAGATAAATATCAAAGGTATGTAACATTAGTTGTGGAATAAACATAGGATAGTCCAACCAAAGTGGAGAGAGAATTCATCTTGCCCCATAAATACAGGGTGATAATGCAAGTATGTCTAATAAACCTCCTGATTCTTTGTGTGGGTATTCACTTCCTGAAGTTGGCAAAATGGCTCTAACTTGAAAAGTACAATTGGGGATAGGCTGTCAGTCTACTGGTAAATCGACGCTGAGTGGTTGTTCTTCCAGTTTTGTATCATAATGTGTTGGGCAATGAATAATGCCTGTAATACCTATTGCCTATGCCCGGGGAGAGATTTCATAGGATGAGCAAGTAGCTCAAAATAGCCATTTTTCCTGTCATTAAAGCTGAGGTCTGTCTCCAATTCTAGGATCGTATATGAAATAACTTCTGGTCAAAATGGAGTAACCATATGGCATTGTCACATCATGTGGGTTAAGGAACCCTCAGAGATATTTCAGTGTCAACGGAAATGGGAAGGACTGGATCTCTGTTGCTCAAGCAATTGTGATGGTTCTCCCTGCCTTGCCACATTGCACTGGCAGTTTAAATGCCTTCATTGCAGCGCAGCAAGACTTTCGCTCTCAGGGGTAGAGCTATAATTGAGCAGACGGATTCAAAGAACCCGAGTCGGCTGGCTCACCCCTCCCCCAAACTCTGGCGGCCTCATTTCCCCACTGGCTTTGCTGCTGGCTGGGTATTTTCTTTGTCCTCACTCTCACTCTGAGGGAACGAAACTGGTGCAAAATGAGATCTGGAGGGCTGCGCCCCCTGTGTGATGTCACATGTAGAGGGCGTGGCTAGCAACATGCGCATGGATCCACCAAGGAGAGGGGTGAACATCAGCCCACTCTCTTCTAGCTACACACCTGTTCACTCCAATCCAACTCTAGTTTAAAGTAATTAATAATAACTATTTGAGGCAGAATGAGATGAGGATTATTTAATTTACTTAACAGATTTTTATATCGCCCCAAACTGGCATCATTTAGATGTGCATACACATCACAGCCTGTCCCAGCCAATCAACTAACCATAACTTTATCACGGAGAGAAAATGTTAGTCCAGTTGCTTCAGCATTCCCTCTTCCCATTAACACGTGCTTCCTTGCAAACAGCTTTGCACATGCTCCAGTTCAAACAGCTCTGAGTGTGAAAAATAGCTGTAAAGGGCATATTTTGCTGGGCTATGAACATGAATATGCTGGGCATGTTTTGCAACATGCACTACTGCCACCCCATCCTCATTTGGTCTCAGCACTAATTATTTACCCAGCTGAAAATGGATAATCAGTGATACACAAGATGAAGTAGAAGCAGTGTCATGGAACAGGCACTCCTGTGTTCTGTTCCCTGTAAGCAGTACTATTAAAGGTAGGGCTGTGTGTGCCAAGGTAACCCAGTTTTTACATTTAGAGCAGCTGAATTCTATGACCTGGATAAATTATAAATCTTTTTTTTTTTTTTTTTTTTTTTTTTTTGCATGATGATTGTGTTTCTGCTAGTCATGGGGCAGGAAAAAGCACTATGTAGGGCAATGAAAGCTGATCAGTGGTCACAGGAAATTTTATCTTAAGAATGGTAGCCAGTACCATAACTGCTTTAAAAAAAATAGTTTGCTTGCTAGAATATCACACAGACTCATATTTCAACAATATTAGGTTTCTCAGGAAATAGGTTCTTACAGTATATACTGAATGAAGAAAATTGTGGTGGACTTGCATTCCCAATTTTTTCTTTCTTTCTAACTACATAAAGCACAGGTACTGCTTTATTTCATGTTACTTTAGGTTTACCACATTTGCATATACAGATCGAGAATCACTTATCCGAATCACTGCTTCGGACCAGAGAGGTTCCGGATTTTGGAATTTTCCAGAATTTGGAATAGTCCATAACAGTGATTCGGAACTCTCGCGAGAGCGCACAAAAGTTCCACCAGCAAAAAATAAATAAAAAATGGCGGCGGCAAAGAGGAGGTGGGAGAGCGGAGGAGGCAGGAGACGCCGTAGTTGGTGAGGTGGTAGGCGAGCGGAGGAGGCGGCAGGTGCCAGGTGCCAGTGATGATGGCGGTGGCAAGGATGGGTGGACGGCGGTAGCGGTGGGACGGCCTGGCACACCCGGGCCAGGCCTGAGGGAGGAGGCGGGATGGCCCTTGCCCTGAAGAAGGCATTTTTAAAGTGAGCTGAGGTGTGAGTTTGTTTGGTTTTTTTAAGGCATGGTGTCCAGATTTTTGAGCATTCCGGATTTCAGGTGTCTGGATAAGGGATACCCGACCTGTACGTTTGAATTATATTTTTCTTTATAGGCCTACAAAAATGTACTGATGGACTTGCACAAGATTTTTCAGAAACTCAAGGTCTGACATCTGGATTAACATTGTATATGTGCCTATTAGCCCCTGCGCAGACAGGGAAGCTCAGTGGAATAGCATCTGCTCTGCATGTAGAAGATCCCAAGTTCAATCCCTGGCATCTCCAGCTAGGGCTAAGAATGACTCCTGCCTGACACCCTGGAGCAGGGGTGGCTCATGAACTCACCTCCAGGGGGTGGGGGGCGGCGGGCGGCTTCTTTAACTGTAAACGCAGCCGGTGCTCCGTGCTGCCCAGAAGCCCCCACAGCGGGGAATTGCCTCCTCCACTCACCTGGCCGCTGGCGGGGGCTCACCTTCGTGGGAGCCAGGTGAGTGGCAGAGGTGATTCCTCACCGCAGGGGCTGCTGGGTGGCACAGAGCACCGGCTCAGTTTACAGTTAAAGAAGCCCCCCCCCCCCGGAGGTGAGTTCATGAGCCACCCGTGCCCTGGAGCCATTGTCAGTCAAAGTAGACAATACTGATTTAGATGGACCAATGGTCCGCTCAGGATGGAAGGCAACTAGGGCAATTGGCCCCAGGCCCACATAAAGCAAGCCCCCCCGCACCTCAGCTCATGGTCCACCAACTTTGTCCATACATACATGCTCCTCTTTTAGAGGAGCCCCAAACACCATACCTAATCCCCCAGGCCCCATAAATTCTTTGGGCAGCCCTGGGTCTGACTTGGCAGAAGGCAGCTTCCTGTGTTCCTATATCATCTCCATGTGAAATAGCTGCTGCCCAGATTGCTTACGATCAGGGGGCATACTATACTCTCCCTAAAATGCCCTTGACAAACGTAAAGATTCACGTTTGTGCTGTCTTAGGGGCACCTGGGTCAACTAGCACAGAACTTGGGGTCCTGCTTGAGGATTTTTTTGCCAAGTTAGGCAGTTTGTGGGGGCACAGCGACATCGGTACTGGTTCTGGGTCCTAGCACCAGTGAAAACATATTACTTGCTCCAGATTCATTTCTGAAGTCTAATCCTTTGTGCTTTCACAGGGACTCATAGAACTGAGTTCTTGTCTTTGGGGCAGTGAATAACATGGCAACTACTCAGAGACTGTGATAAAAGGATCCCTGAGTTCTGATGTAATTTTAAAATTAACTGCTGTGAGTCAGATCCCTGGTTACTGTGAAATCAGTCATGCCCAAACTTCAGGTTTCCCCTTGCACACCATTTAAGTTACTGTGATTGTCTTGTTTGCACTTGTGGCCAACATCTCCCAGACTGGGCTAATTTACAATTACATTATTTACTGGGTCTGACTTCTGGAAGAAGCCCTGATGAACCAAGCACTGGAATTTATTTCCCAATTTCCCTTGAGAATTATACATGATTAAAATATACAGTATAATGAATGCACTTCTGCTATTGGTCCCACTCTAACCAAATAAACCAGACAACAGGCCGTTTGCTAGATGCCACTACCCCCACCATTTATCTAATCTTGACTACCCTTGAATTTGGCCAGTGTAGCAGCAGCGGGAAAATGCTTGACTAACAAGCAGAAGTTTGCCAGTTCGAATCCCTGCTGGTACTATATCGTGCAGCAGCGATGTAGGAAGATGCTGATTCTCGTACTGCACGGGAGGAGGCAATAGTAAATCCCCTCCTATATTTTATCAAAGAAAACCACAGGGATCTGTGGGCGCCAGGAGTCGAAATCAATTTTACACGTTACCTTAGCAGGGGTTAATGGGTGTGGTCAATAACTGCAATCTGGCCATTGATTCTGACTGGATCTGACCTATTAGGAATTTCTGAAGAAACCTTGTGCTGTTTGGGATGCAAGAAGCCTTGAGCCTCCACAGCTTGACATGCAATCATAATGCGGAAGTAAACTCCAGTCCTCTACAAACTTTATCCTAATGTCAGTTCAGCCTCGGACCACTTGTGACTGGACTAGTAAGCACAAGAAGTTACTGAAGTAACCTTTGTTCTACTTTTTTGTTTTGTTTGTTTTTTAATTTTTTGTAAGCATATCACATTTATATTCAATTTTAAAACATAGCTAATGTGATGTTCTTTTGGACGTTGTGCATGCAGGAGACCCTCGTTACTCATGGAGGTTCCGTTCCTTGTCTACTATGAGTAACGGAACCGGAGTAATGAGGCATTAGGCATATGGGGAATGGAATAATGAGGCATTAGGGTTATGGGGAAAGCGGGGTTAGGTTCCAGGGTGGAGGAATTTTTTTTTTTAAAGCCACCCCCTCAATGGCCCAGAATTTACTGTAGCATGCTCCATGGATCCCCCATGTGCCCAGGAATGCTCCCAAAAGACAAAATGCCACACAAAGCCATGAAAAATCATGGGGGAAGGTCCAATTTTTCCAGAAATGTGTCACAAAGTTGAGGCAGACATGGGGGCTGCCACCTTGGCTCCCCGATCACGTGCCTTGGGCCATCCAATAGGATCAAGCAGTTGCATAAACTGCTAGCTCCCTTTCAATTGCCCTCAGTCGTCCTGAGGGCAAAGCACCCATGAGGGCTATCCAGTCGCCTTGGGGGCTGAGTAGGAATCTTTTGGGTTACACCTGATTGGCCCTGGTGTGGCCGTTTTTCACCTACTTCTTACTGAATTTATGAGTAGGGTTGTCATTTTGATTGGTTGGTCACTTTGACAAAGAATGCACGTTGGTGAAGGTTGTCTTGTTTGGTGTCTGATTGGAGGACCATTTAAGTTGAGTAGGCAAGCTGAGGAACAGCCCTTGCAGGATTTCCGGCCCTTAGGCTGGGACCCACCCCCATTCAAAGACATGTAGTGCCCACCACTCAGAATTTTGTGGCCTGGGTGAGTGGGACTGGTTGCCCTCCACTCAGTGGTATTAACCCCTCATGGTTGTTGTGGTGACCGGACTTGGTACCAGGCTGAATTAACACCCAACCTTTCACCCAGTAGTGGGCAGTTCTCCTTATGAGTCTGACCCATAGAGGGAGTACCCGCACTCCAATTATTGTTTCTTGTTGCAGGTTATTGTATAAACTATTAATAAAGTGGCCCTGGTTCATCCAGATGCACATGTCTTGTTGTTATTAGGCCTTGGGTTGCAAGCACAGAGCTTTTGGGGGGCTGACTCACAGACAGCTATGTTTTAGATGCAAATCTTAAATGGCTTTTTGAAGACACAGCTGCCAATAGAAGCTATTCTTGGAGATTTTTCTTCCAATATGTTTTCTAATTTTTTTAATATCAAGTATAAATAAATAATCAATCAATCAATCAATCACAATCCTCAGGATTGCTTTCAGTAGCAAACCTGGAGACTGATGCTGATTCCTGGCATAAAATGTGTGAGAAAGAGTGTCCAAGTTTCAGAGTTGCAGTGACGAAGAAAAAGTCCACACATTGCTCTGTTGAGTTCTGAATTATGAGCATAACTGCACGACAGACTAGACAGAGAACTAAAATTTTGGAGCATTCTCCCATGCTCCGGAAGTACTCTGTAGAAGTGGAAACACGTCTCTTAAGGCAGAGACTTGTTTCTTTTTCTACAGATTGTGGGAGAATGCACCAAAATAGTATACTTTAGTGCTGTTGTGCAGTTGCATTTATAACTGGTGAACTGCCTTGAGAGTTGGTTATGGCTGATATTAAAAAAGCTTACATAAATAAATAAACTGAAATGCAATGGAGCAGTGCACAGACTCTCACTGCGTCCTTACAACACTTGGACACTTCTATGATGACAACCACTAAAATCAACTGACCAACAATTAGGGATGTGCATGGAATGGATTTTGCATTTTGTTTCAAACTCAGGGGGAAACGCAGATGGTAGAAACATTTCATTGAAACAACGGTCAACCCGGTTGTTTCGATGAAACATAACTCAAAACATTTCGAGTATTTTGGCCATAGGAACAATGGGGGAAATTGAAACACTCCATTGTTCCTTATGGGTGGCTCCTAGGAACACCAAAGTGTGATTGGTGGTAGGGCATGAGAGGTGCTACCTACCAACCAACCCACAAAAGGAATGGGCAAGCAGGTGATTTTTAACAATTTTTTTATGAAGCAAGGAGATTGCAAGTCAGTTGGAAGTCAGTGCCAGAAAACCAATCAGCAAGGGAGAAACAGGCCTTCAAAATGGTGCTTGAAACATCAAAACATTTCAAATTGAAATGGGATTGTTTCCCCCCGAGCCTGAAACAGGCCCTTTATTTAAAGGATATTTTGGTTCGAGCTCGAAATACTTAAAATAGCCGCCCATTTCGAGTCAAAATGCACATTCCTACCAACAGCACACAGACCATTAAACAGCAACAACAACAACACCTAGCAAGCAAAACAGCTAATTAAACACCAGCATAATATAAAACATGACAAAATAATAGCGGATAAAACTGACAGTAAAATTATGCTCAACAGTATCAGGTAGACAGTCACACAAATTCCCACTCTTTTTGTTATGTAAACTGCTTTGAGAGTGTTTTGTTAAACAGTGGTATATAAATTAATAATAAATAAATAACAACAGAGCCAGCATAGCAGGTGGGCAAAATCAGGCACAGCCCCAACAGCTCACCCCCACTCAGGACCCAGCCAACTCTTTTTCTGAAGGGAGCAGTGGTGCCAGTCAGTCAATATACACGGCCGCTGTCTTTAATGCTAGGAACCCTCATTCAACACAGAGGGCTGGAAGGAAGGAAGCCTATTGGCTGGTGGGAGCAGGGTGGATGTGCTGCTAAAGGCTTTGGCAGTATATCTTCTTCGCCCACCCAAGTAGGCCATGAGAGCTGCCAGTGTGTCATGAGTGAGGTGGAGGCCTAGTCTTATATTAGGGCCCAGCTTAATGTGGAGCAGCTGGCCCTACAAAACAGATGTTAAATGTCTGGCAAAATGGGAAGGTCTTAACTAAGAAGTGAAACACTGCCAGAGAAGGGATGTGTCAGTCCTTAGGAGGAAGTTCCATAGCCTGGGTAGGGCCATAGATAAAGCATTCTCCTTTGTCTTTGTCTCAACCAACCGTGCTGTTAGACACAGTTGCTAAGGGCGTGTTACGAGGAAATTACATGTAACTCAATTTTTAATTGCACTTCAACTCTGAATCACCATTATTTTTCTTAGCCTGACCATAGGAGTGGTCCAAAAATATTAAAATCGTGGCTACACCTCACCAAGAGAACAAAGCTACTTAGTTCCGCGCCCCTCCCCCCCCCGTTATAATCAGAAGCACAACCATACTATATGCTAAAGAGATTATAATCACTGATAGTTGTAATGAATGGGAAGGAATAAAATTATTTTCTATGGGAAACATGTGAACAGGAAATCCTAAGTCCCATTGAAATAAAGGGAGTTAGAACATTTTACACTAAAATTCCATTGACTTCAATGGGATTTAAGTGTATCAGGAATCCTGATTTGATGGCACACTTTACCTTCACCTTCAATTTTCCTTGCATGTTTATCAGTGTATATTTGTTGGTGAAAATACAGTATTGTTGAAACTGAAGGATGCTTTTTTCCTGAACTAGAAGTGCAGGCACACTTCACTCTCATATCAGAAAAGGTTGATTTTTTGAAGTGTGTAAGAGTGTATGCATTAGTCACCTTGAGATGAATCCAAGCCTTGTTTCTGCATGAGTCACTAATTTAGAGGTAGAAGGAATGACTGGAAGAGAGCAAGCCCAAAGCAAGAACTGGTGCAGTGATGCAGTGATTCATTTGAACCTGGGTAATGACTAGTCTGTGTGCCTGCCTTGAAAGTGACTGACGGATCCAATTACACCTGATGCAGAGATGCACCAGAGTTATCTGCCTCAGGATAGACCTTTGGCCCTCCAGCTGTTGTTGGACTACAACTCCCATCATCCCTTACTATGGGCCACTGTGGCTAGGGATGATGGGACTTGTAGTCCAACAACAGTTGGAGGGCCAAAGTTGTGTGTCCCTGATAGGCAAGAGACTGATAGGAAAGAGCAGTGAACCATGGAGAGTCTCTTCTGTAGCTTGGAACTTCAGGGTCACAGGGGCTTTAACTATTTAATTAACTTATTCCTCAGGGGCCCACTAGTGATTTATCTTGTGGCACTCAAAAGTGCCCCAGCGAATGAGAACTATGGATTGTTAAGAGATTAGTGAGGGCTATGGTGGAAGACATAAGCCCTATTCAGATATTATGCTTGAATGTATGAATGGGGTAAATGGGAGGGCACCAACCAGCTAGCCATACATCCTGTGCCACTATGCTCACTAGCCATATCCTGCACGTATTTGAAGAGAGATGTGCCAAATACAGGGAAAATTCCTTCACACAGTATGGAACCCTAGAACTCTTTGGCGTCAGGGGCCAGGGCCCACCCATGAGGCTGACTGAGGCAGTCACCTCAAGCAGATATTTGGTGGAGAGGGCTAACCTCCATCTGATCCAGTATTCCCCTTACATTGCAGAGCACAGTGGGTATCTCTGGTCCTGCTGCCTGGATTTTGAAAAAGAGGAAGGAAATGGAGCAGAAGAGGAAGTTCAGAGGAGGACAGAATGCCGGGTTAGAGTGACACAGATACAAATAAGTTCATCTCCCTCTTCCTTCAGAAGCCTTAATGTACTGGCAGAATTATTGACTTTTAATGCATGCATTTGACCCCTGAGCTTAGTGAATAAAGGATTCCCTAAGGTTAGTGTTGAGTTTTTACTGCCTTACAGGTACAAGATGTGCCCACTCATTTGCTATAAGGACCTGTGTGTTTGTTCTGTAACTTTCCCAGATCCCAATCCCCTCACCAAAAGCCTTTTGACCTTCTCCTAGTAATTCACCTGTTCCTTTGTGATGTAGCTGGCAACTGGTCAGAGACTACCCCATTGGAGGCAGAAAAAAGGGAGGAAGTTAGTATCAAACTGTTTTGGATTTCTTGGTGAGTGATGAGGCAGAACTATCACTGTAGATAAAGGCTCTGTGGCTGAGAGTGGTGGGTAGATAGAACTCTTAGGTTAGGAATAAGTTAGGAAATTGGTTGACTCATCTGAAACTGTTTTGGGGTGAAAAATCAGAGACAAAGAAAGTTACATGGAGCTAGTAGCATCACATGAATAAACAAATACTGCTTGATACTGAATATTTGATTACCATTCCTTTAAGAATAAATGATTAAATTGCTGACTTTGAACTGTCCCGAGATTCACATATTTCAGGTCTGAACACATACATCTCAAAGTGAAGTAACTAGAACAGTAAGACTGTGACAATACATTTCCAATTATTGTTTTTTAAATAGATAATTGCAATCAGTAACTTTGAAATTCCATTCTTTAATGAGGATTTACCAGGAAACAATTTTGTCCATGTGAGAGAGAGAGCAACATTAAATTTATGTGGGAAGACAAAATGCATTCTGGCAGGGGCGTATCTAGGGGTAGGGCAGGCAGGGCACGTGCCCTGGGTGCCACTTGAAGGGGGGGCGCCATTTTGTAAATTTTTTTAAAAATGTCTGCCAAAAACAAAATGGCCACCGTGCATGCTCAAATGGCCTCTGTGAGGCCCTAGGTCTTGCCAGGCCTTGCAGAGGCCATTTGAGCATGCATGGTGGCCATTTTGTTTTCAGTGGCCATTTTTTAAAAAAAGATTTTTAAAAATGGCCACTGCACATGCTCAAATGGTCCCTGCGAGGCCCTAGAGGCCAGTGGGGGGAGGTGGAACCTTTGCAAAAAAACCCCCAGCCTTTAGGAAGCCCCCCGAAGGGGCTACAGGTAAAATAATAATAATATATAATATAAGTCACTATACACATATTCAGATTGGCACTATGTACAGAGAATCAGGGCTTGTGAATACTGAGCTGATGCTTATGAGCTAGGATTGTATTCATTTGCTCTCACTTTGCTTCTTGTGATAAGTGAGTTAAATGTGATGTCTTGCTAATATGGCTATTAATGGTGAATTTGTCTTTGAATCAGTGTGAAATCCTTAATATTAAGGCCCACTGGGAGTTTCTTGCTCTCTTTCTCTCATTTTAACTGTCTTTCTGAAAGACTAGAATATATTCCAAGCAGTGACACAGTTTACTCTGCATATCCTTTAATTATTTACAGAGTATCTGGGAAAAGTCAAATTCTCCACTGATTTTTAAAACTTATGTAATGGTGATGCTACAATGCATAGTAGAGAATTAGACCGGCACTTCTGTTTAGCTTTCCAAGTACACCTCCACATAGTATTTGGGTATTTCATGAGCCCCAGCATACTGAAAGTTGTAGTTTTCCAGCATTTTTTGGTCTGGCTAAGTCCACTGCTAAAATAGTTTTTGAAAGATTAAAAGATTAACAAGCCTGACTTGTATTTTTCAGCTGATATTATGGTAAAGTTATCTGAAAGATGGGTGTCAGATGTTTGGACAGGGGGCGCAATTTCAGTGTTTGCCCTAGGCGCGATTTTCCCTAGATACGCCTCTGGTCCTGCCCTCTTCTGTATAGAGCTGATTGCAAATTAAAATAAATCTCAGAGAGGTTTCTTGTTCCCACTCCTCTTGATTTCAAGTCATTCAGTAATCTGGCTTAACAGATGCAAACTTCAATTCCTTACACTCATTTTTGGGATCAGAACTGCAAGAAAATCTAGGAAGGGAGCTAACAATTTGTTGCAGATTGTTAGAACTAGTATTTGATATATCACCTATGACACTTACAAAACTTTAGAAAAGCTTATATTTAAATATTTCAGCTCTTCGTATAGGCCTATAAAGAGAGTTTCAGTCTTACATAAAAACTGAAATAAATGCTTTCCTGTTCTATTATCTGCAGGTTAGTGATGGGAAAATTTATAGTGAAACTCCCAGTGCATTAAGTCTTACATTTCTAGAGACTTTAGCTCTTTGGAAACTACTGTTGCCATAAATTCCTTATTTTAAGCGACTGTCATTTTTTTAAAGGAATGCGTCTTATTTACATCGGTTATATAGATCACTGATGTTCCTTATTCCAAGACACACCCATTCCTCAGCCCTTCATAGAAATTTGCTTAATGAGTGACCCTTCTATTTATATACAGATAATATAAGAATCTGTCACAAATGTATTGCAGTGGGATCCAGTGTAACAAATCAGAATCCTGGCACTGAATAGAAATGCCTTCGTATTCATAATCACAAACACATTGGTGCTGAGTAAAAGGAAAAGTGCCGAATACATGCGAGTTCTGCTACTTACCTTTACATTACATTAAGATTCAATATAATATATACGTGGACATATACAGAACATAATCTTCTAAGTAGAAATGGCTTCACAAACTACAAGCACATTTGTGAATGAGCAGAAGGATAAATGTAGTGTGTGTGTGTTGGTGGTGTAGCATTGAGTTCTTTTTATGTATCTTTATCTTTAAAATAACTGATTCAAATTACCATCACAATTGCACGTTAATCCTATGCAGTATGCCTCTCTGTGAACAAATGCTAGCATAAAAAGCCTGCAAGAGAGTCCAATATCATTAGCTACATTTTTTCTTTGTATCATGCATACGTTAAAATGTATGCTAATGAGATCTGAGAAGCTTTGAAAGTTTTATGCATGAACTTTGAAAAGGCTGTTCCCAGTTCACCACAGACAAAAGAACAACATACAAGCTATTTAGTGTTTAGTATTTTTCAAGTTAAAGAACATACACTTCAGTTAATTATGAAAAGTAATAATTCTGTTGCCACTTTGTATTTAATTCATGCAATTAAAAATGTTGAACATACTATAGCATTCTGGTAGTTAATATAGAAAGAAAGCTATCTTGGCATTTAGCAATCTCAAATCTGTTTCAAGTGTCTACAAATATATTTACAATGTGAAGTATTATTAAATACTTTGGGAAATCTGATAATACAGTTTTACTTCTGTTATGTTAAAGGTTTTTACAGCAATAAGATCTAATAAAACTGACAATACTATACAATTTAGAATGCATTACTAGGGGAGTACGGATACTGAGGAATAACCCAGTCCTCTGATGGATTCTCCACAGGCTCTCCCATGTACACTACTCCCAGTGTGGGGTTTTCTATCACCAGTTCCCCTTCCTAGTTGACACCGGTTCCATGACTGGAGGTCTGCACTCACGAGAGAGCTGCAAGTGCCTAATGGCATATGTAGAAAACTGACTGGATCATCATCCCCAAAGTCAGGGTTGCATATCTTTGGCCCTCTGGCTGTTGTTGGACCACAACTCCCATCATCCCTGACTATTGGCCACTGTAGCTGAGGAGATAGGATTTGTAGCCCAACAGCAGCAGGAAAGCCAAGATGTGCAGTCCTGCCCTAAGTATTTCCATATTACTGTTTTCTAGGAATCCAAAATCTTTCACACACACATTATTTTAATCTTTACAACAACCCTTAGAGTATGTCAGTATTATATAGCACTCTATGTAGGGCGGCCTTTGTATGTAGGCCAAAATGCGGCAACCAGTTTGGTCTCTAGGGTATCCCTGTTTAAGGACATTATGAAGTGTGCCGTCAAGTCAATGTCGACTCCAGGAGACCACAGAGCCCTGTGGTTGTGTTTGGTAGACTACATGAGGGATTTACCATTGTCATCTCCTGTGCAGTAGGAGATGATGCCTTTCAGCATCTTCCTATATCACTGCTGCCCGATATAGGTATCTTCCATAGTCTGGGAAACACACTCGTGGGGAGTCGAACCGGCAACCTCTGGCTTACTGGTCAAGTCATTTCTCCACTCCACCATTAGGTGACATTGTGCCTGTCCTTAAACAGTTGCACCGGCTGCCAATTTGTTTCTGGGCAAAGTATAAAGTATTGGTTATTACCTTTAAAGCCCTGAATGGCTTAGGTCCGGGTTACTTAAGAGAGCACCTTTCTCTGCAAGATCCCCACAGCTCATTAAGATCATCAGGAGGGGTCTGGGTGCCACCAGTTCATCTGGTGATGACTTGGAATCAGGCTTTCTCAGTTGTTGCCACTGCATTGTGGAATCCATTTCCCGTAGATATAAGAGAATCACCTTCCTTGGAGGCTTTCAGGAAAGCCTTAAAGACTCATCTTTTTAGCCTGGTTTTTAATGCTATTTAGTTTTAATTTTAATTTTAATCTGGTTTAAATGTTGTTTATTTTGATTGTTTTATTGTGTGTTTTTGATTTTGATGTAAACTGTCCTGAGCCACTTTAGGAAGGGTGGTATATAAATTGAATAAATACTACTGCTGTTGCTGCTACTAAAGGTAAAGTTTGCCATCAAGTTGATTTTGACTCCTGGCACCCACAGAGCCCTGTGGTTTTCTTTGGTAGAATACAGGAAGGGTTTACCATTGCTTCCTCCCACGCAGTATGAGATGATGCCTTTCAGCGTCTTCCTATATTGCTGCTGCCCAAAATAGTACCAGCGGGGATTCGAACTAGCAACCTTCTGCTTGTTAGTCAAGCATTTCCCTGCTGCGCCACTTAAGGTGGCTGCTGCTACTGCTACTACTAAATTATTATTATTCCCATTTGAACTAGAGACAACCAGCATATGGTTTAAAGCTTGGTCATGCCAATGGCACCAACTTCTATATATTTAATTCTCCTGGGTGCGCCTTAGAATGTGAGTCCGGGTGCCTAGCTGATTGGCTGGGTAGCGGAGGTGCCTGATTGGCTGAGGTGCACCCAGGAGGATTGGTCGGCAGTAGGCCTGGCCGCGGAGGCCAGGCAGCGGTGGTGCACCTGGCTGTGGAGGCCAAGGCGGCGGTGGCGGTGGCCCCGTTGGAGGTCGGGGTGGGAGGGAAATGGATGGTGGGACTTCCCTGTTTGCCGCCCGGGAGGAGGAACTACGGCAGTGGGGCCCTTTTTGGCTGCCTGTCGCCCGGTAAAGAGGGCCTGTGGCGGTGGTGAGGTCCAGCTGAAAACGGCCACTCACTGCCCGGTGAGTAAAATACTCAGTGCGGGGGGGGGAGGGCAGGGAGGGGGAGGGAGGGCAAGAGAGAGTGTGGCAGGAGGGAGGGGGAGGAAGAAGGGGGAGGGGGCAAGAGCAATTGGGGCAGGAGGGGGGAGGGAGGGCAGGAGAGAGTGGGGCAGGAGGGGGAGGGCAAGAAAGAGTGGGGCAGAAGGGGGAGGGCAAGAGAGAGTGGGGCAGGAGGGGAAGGCAAGAGATAGTGGGGCAGGAGGGGAGGGCAAGAGATAGTGGGGCAGGAGGAGGAAGGAGGATGAGAGAGAGGTTTGGGAGGGGGAGGGAGGTAGGGCAAGAGAGAATGGGGCAGGAGGGAAGGGGACGGTGGGGGCAAGAGAGAGTGGGGCAGTAGGGGGAGGGGGGCAAGAGAGTGGGGCAGGAGGGAGTGAGGGGGAAGAAGAGTGAGGCAGTGGGGGGAACAGCCGGCACAGATGCTCTGTGCAGATCGGCTAGTTCCCAATAATAGTTGTGTGTTTAGAACAGTTAGGTATTTATTGATTTGAAATATTTGTATTCCACCAGATAATGAAACTTAACAAAATTAAGCAGGCTTATGGTGTCACAATGTTCACTAAGTGATGTTGATCAGTTATCAGTCTACATATTGATCATGATCCAACAAAGAGTTTAAATGCTTAAAGCCCACTTTACATTAGATTGTGGCCTTTAACAATAAATTCCCCTAATGTTACATGCAATATCTGGGGCATATCTAAGGCCAGCTGGCAATATATAAATATATAGGCTTACAAGTAATATCAGCATTCCTCACATGGGGCTCGTATTTAATTACCTACTAAGTAAAAAAGGATATGGTTTTGGCTGAATGTAATCAGAGCTTTGGCATCAACTAACTTCCCTTTTTGAAAGGCAGATTTAATAATGAAAGGAATGGCCTACCTGTCAATTTATATAAATTCAGGAATGAGTGGGGAAAAGCTAAAGACGGGTTGAAATCTGACTCTAAAAATCCAAAAAACTAATCCATTAGGTAAGGTTTACTAACCTGAGTAAATTTTCAAAAAGCAGTTCCATATCTCCGCAACCAGTGATATACATGGAGTAGATTTTTCCACTCAAGACTAGAATATGGCTAAGATATCAGTGGCTATATTTGGAAAAGAGGAATGAGAAGAATTTCAATAATTCCTGCTGAGCTTTATCTCAGTTTAAATAGATTTCACAGAAAATATTTATATTTAAATGTGTTCATTTTTAATATAATCTCAAAAATATTGAGGTAACAGTAATACTGAAAGCACTGAAGTAGTTCTAATCCTACTTTTTTGTGCAAAGATTTAAAGATGGAAATATGTAAATTGATCTTGAGAGCTCACTGAAATGGGCTTGGTTAACACAGAGGCAAAGCAAAGTTTACACCAATATTTAGTAACTTTTCAAATAGTAGTAAGCTAACCATATTTTGCTTGTGCAAAGCCATTGCCATTGTAGCAGTGAGCTAGCACCATTTCTAAATAAAACTCAAGTGTATATATTCTGTCCAACAGCTAGATGACAGAAAGTGAATGCCTTCTGCAACGCTTTTCCAGCAGTTGTCTGTGTCTGAGATTCAAATGCATTTATATGCTGGTCTTTGTTAACAGCAGTAAATACCTCATGGTTGCCAGGAATACCTTATTTTGCATGAGTCTTGCCTTGCTTTGGCACTCTGGATTCCTTCTGTGCATAAAGGAAGTTAAGAAATATTGCAAATGATGGTTGTGGAGATCTTGCTCTCTGACCTTTATCTGCATTTGACAACAGCTTAAATTCCACATTTTCTCAGCATAGCAATCACACAAAAGTCTTCTAAATAGGCCCCTAGAAGCTGCTATTCAGAGTCTGAGCGTTGCTCCCATTGTAAGCATTTTCTCCCACATTTGGTTGTTTTAGGAGTAAAAGTGTTACAGCATCTCTAGCTTTATTCTATTGAAGCTCTTTTTCTCTTTCACATCTTTTAATAGGGGAGTACAAATGCTAGTAGTCTGTTGTATATTTTCTTCTGTTGCCTGATAAGTCATCAGTTGGAACCAGCGATATTATTGTTTCATTCATAGTTACGAGAGTAATTTTTATGGCACTTTTTCTTTCTTTAAAAAGACAGAGACAGAAAACGGATTCCCTATAGTTTTAGTCAGCTTCTTTTCATCTGCCCAAAAGTTTATACAGAATGATTGGCTATGTTAATTTCCTACACAGCTTGTATCCAATCCTATACTTTATTATAGCTAAAAATAAGACATTGTAATAATGCTAAGCAATTACAAATTTTAATGAAGAGAGAAAAAAGCTGGCCATGGATATAAATAGCCAATTATAATTTTAAAAACAATACATTGGGATTATGTGACAGTTATATTGACTACAGATTATGGAGAAAACTATGAGAACAGATGATTAACACCGTCTATAAATGTTTGATATCTAAAAATAATTGGGTAAGGAAAGAATATGCAAAAAGAAAGAGAATTTTATTTTCAGCTTGGCAAGCAAGTTTCAGAAATTTTGTTAATGCTGACATTTCCCCATAAGAGCAACACTAAAAATAACATTAAACATGTCATTGTCTTGTTTGGGGGTTATTTTATCTTTAAAATTGCATTTATATATCTATATTTCTCTAAGGCATACCTGTCACTAATCCCATGTATGGCAGCTCTCGCAAGAGTTCACAAGCAGCTGCCTCAACAGTGATGGGGATGGGGGAGAAAATGGTGGTGGCAGCTGGCTGGCCGGCGGGCAAAGAAAATGGCGGCGAATGGCGGTAGGTGGGCAGGTGGCTGGCTGGCCAAATAAAATAGTGGCGGCAGGCGGAAGAGAGGGAAGGAAAAAGACCAAGATGGCGGCAGCGGGTGGGTGAAGAAGACGGCGGGCAGGCAAGATGACGGCTGGGGTGGGGGTGGGGGTGGGTGAACTAGAGGTGTAGATGTTCTGCGCCTGGCCCAACTAGTTCTCTTTGAAATGCCTGGGCTCCAGATCTGGATTTGGAATCATGGTGTGAAGGTAGGGAGTGTCAACTTCCTTACTGTTTCCTACTGAAAACCATAATCTCCCATGGATTCCTAATGGTCCCCAAAGTTGCTGTGGTTTCCTGAGGGTGTCACTGAAACAAATTGGACCATTGGGGATTCTTAGCATTCATAGTAGAAGGAATTCAAGTAGAGGAGAAAAACATAGATATAAACAGTTAAACACCCCTACTTCTATGCCATACTCTTAATCTGGATTGGGCCCTCACTTACATGCTATTTGAATGAGAAAATAACCTCAAAACTAGACTGTGATGTGTTTTACCATCACATCTGCTCTGGCCCCAATTCTTAAAGTTTTAAGAGATCCAGAGGGATATGTCAGTTATCTATAAATGTCAAATCTAACTGATACCTTCAGTAAATGTTCAACTATTATCCTTATTTCCATCAGTTATCTGAAAGCTCTGCCCAACATGTCTGTAAATTTAACAATGCAAGTTTCCTCCATGGCCACGGGATAGAGTCACTCCTCCTATGGCTATTAGGCTAAAACACGGACCCACAACAAAATGTTGCACTACATCCCTGGTGTGTATGTATTACCTGAGTTGGTGGCTCAGCATGGTGAAAAAATGAAAGTTGGCAAAACAGCCAGGAGTCCCTGCTCTAACCCAGTCCCTGGGTCTGACTTCATGTGCAGGTTTTATGTAGTCTGTTTTCTGGGTTTCTTGTGGGTGGGTGGGTGGGTGAGGGGGCTGGTGCTCAGTCCTACCTCTTTTTCATCCAGCCTTAAAGCTTCACAAACAAATGTTAAGAAGCAGGGCTCTTCAGTTTTGTGCAACTGCTAGAGTGGACTAAGGCACCTCCCCCCCCCCCGGAAGTCTTTTTGTGATTATCTGAACCTCCAGAGTATTCCTATACAGCTGGCCCTGGGGAGTTTTGAGGAAATTCCCACCAGCACCTTGGGGAGGGCAGGACTTCTTAACACCAAGAGATGAACTGTGTCATACTCCTTCCCTTTCAGAAACATAAGAGGATTACCTAATCAGTGGCTACTGGTCTGAGGTCTATAGGCCACCTCAGTCTCAAAGGCAAGATACCTCTAAATACCACTTGCAGGGGAGTACCAGTAGGAGAGAGGGCATGCATATACCTCTTGCCTGTGGGCTTCCCAGAGACATCTGGTGGCCCCTGTGTGAAACAGGATGCTGGACTAGATGGGCCTTGGGCCTGATCCAGCAGGGCTTTTCTTCTGTTCTGACTGCTGAGGGAGCCACTGAGTCTCAGCATTTTCTTCTGTAGAGACTATTAGATTGCTTTCCCCCTTAGGAACAGAAGGGGTTGTTCAAGCTAGGAACTTTCCTGCTCTTTTTGCTGAAGCCCTCCTTCCTTGCCACTGAGTTGGTAAGCCCTCCATCTCTGCCTACCTACTTAACTATCTGAACTCGTGAACATTCTATCCCATTGACTAACATGGGTGCAATTTTTAGGGTTGGGGTGTTGTTGTTTTTGTTCCCTTGGGGTTCCCTCCCCCTAGGTGTTTGTGAAACTGATATTTCTGTGGGTCACCCCAAGTCTGCTGGTACCTCTCACTTGCCTGCAGGCACTCCAGTTCTTCACCCATAAAGATCATGATGTTTCTAGCTCTTTTGGAAATAGTAGATGCTAGATGCTAGGTGTGGCCCCTCAACTTCATCTCCTCTTGCAAATAGTCCCTTAGGGCCTCATGTGGCAGTCCTGCTTCACATGGAGGCTTGCACCCAGTACCAGCACAAGTGGCCAAGTATCCTCTTGCACCTGTAGAATAAAACTGTATATCTGTGTCAGGCTCACCTTGGAGACTGTAAGATTGATACTGACTGTTCTGGAAAGACAGATAACATTTTCCCAAGACCTAGGGGAAATACTTAAAGGAAATAAGATTTGGGAGCACTGGACTCTTATAGGATGGAAAGCTGTTCCAGTGTCTTTCCATTTTGGTCAAATGTAGGAGACAAGGCTATGCTTCCAGGAAGTCCTATTCTCAACATAGCACTCTTGGTTCTAGGATTTGAAGCCCCGATTTGATTACTTCTGAGGAAGACTGCAAGAGGGGTTCCACCCAGCATTGGCCTTTGTGTGCTAGTGGTGCTACTCTAGCCACTTGCCACATATGGAGGACATGTCTTGGGTTCCATTCTGAACTCCAGAATCCATCTTGGAGAGCAGAACCTGCTGAGCTCTGGAGGGCTGTAGTTCTGACTCTTCCATCTCAATTTGCTTTAATTACTCAGGAACATCCTTGCTCGGAGCATGACCCCTTCCGAGGAGGTACTATGAAGGAGCCTTCTCAGCTCCTGGAGCTTAACTTGGCACCTACGTGAGTGTGTTTCTAATTGAAAGAGAATGGATGCCAAGAAGAACCTTCAGAGCTAATGCAACTATGAAGAAGTTATGACCCATCAAGCTGCACACCCCACCAGTGATGTATTTGGGTTTGCCAGGCACTTGACAACCCTGCTCCTCAAGTAATTCAGTCTCAGGCAGGCAGGCAGCAAAAGAAAGAAATAAAAGAAAAAGATTAAGCCTCTTGTAAGCTGTCATAGATGGAAAGCTGGCTATATTTGTCTAGATGGGTCACATGTTTTTCAGGTCTGGGCTGGTGATGGCGAAAAGATTCCTTTGCTGGTACAGAGCCAGATTTGCAAAGACATTGTATAACCATCATTTTATATTTTGCATGTGCACAAAGAGACATGTAATTAGCACATTTTAAAAATCTAAATAAATAATTTCTGTTTCCCCAGCACTGGCACTGACCCAGCATTTTAATGTTTAAGAATTGTCTCATACGCTTCTCTTTTTCAGCAGGGTGGTGGCTGCCACATTAGCTTCTAGGAAATCCTGCCTGCAGACCTTGCAGCATTTAATGCATCTCCTCAGTAGTATAATGACACCTTCATGTGTTTATGCATTAAACTTCCGCAACTGTTTCTGACTGCCCAGTTGTTTCCAGAATGGGGATCTACGATCACTGTAGACTCCACTATTAAAGCGAACTGTGCAGCAAGAAATGAGAATGACAAAACTATTAGGTGATCTAAATCTGCCTCTGCACTAAAGATCCAATTGTACATTGATGCCAGATGCTACACCCTTCCACTTCATAGTGGTATATTTAAACGTAGCAAGGCCTTCTGCCCATATCCTGCTGTGATGGGGGAGAAGTATTGGGAGATAGAGGCAAGCCCTAGAAATCTAAGGATAAGTCTATAAATCACAACATTGACATATGGCAGGATTTAGCTTCCTTTGTCTGTATAAAAGATACCCGAAGAAGACCAGCAACACAAGACCAATGGTTTGCATCAGCATTTAAGTAAGGTAATCTTTGAAAGGTTTAAGTGTTGGCAGGAGGGACTCAGTTTTGATTAATACAGGAGCATTCTTCAGGCCAAAGAGTCAAAAGCTTGGACATCAAGTAGGAAATTACCAAGGGGTAGATGAGGAAGGCATAGCAAGGCAAATACTTAGCTGGGAATTCTAGAATGCAGCGCAGACGCAAGCCCTAGAAAATAGATAAGGGAATAAAAGAGAGGAAGAGCTCAAGCTGCAGATTAGAATCAGGATAACAGAAAAAAGCAGGGAATGGAATCTGGGTGCTTTCCAGATTATACCCTGCAACGGGGTCAGGACGTATCTCTGAAGTGTGCTTGCACACTTCCTGTGTTGTGACACCGCAGTCCCTACGCTGACAGCAGGGTGCCGTTCACATTTCCGATGTCTTGTTTTGAATTTAATTGCTGCAATATAGTGCTATGATGTCATTCATCCGGCGGAAGGAAGTTGCTGTTTTTTCGGGTTGTTAGTTTTCGCGAGACTGCTCCCCCTGCTGTTTACGTTTCAAATGCTATTTGCCTGAATAGAAGCATTTTGCTGCTGTTGAGCAACTAATCTGGAAAGCGCCCAGGCAGAGGAAGATCAAGACAAGCCGGACTCCTAAAAATCAAGTAACTGAAATAGTAACTGAACAGTAACTGAAATAGTAACTGAACAGTAACTGAAATAGCTTGTAGTCAGGGGCGTATCTAGGGTAGGGCAGGCAGGGCACGTGCCCCGGGTGCCACTTGAAGGGGGCACCATTTAAAAAAAAAAAAATTTAAAGGTTGCCGAAAACAAAAAGGCCACCGCACATGCTCAAACGACCTTTATGAGGCCCTAGGCCATGCAAGGCCTTGTAGGGGCCATTTGAGCATGTGTGGTGGCCATTTTGTTTTCAGTGGCCATTTTAAAAATATTTTTAAAAATGGCCACTGCACATGCTCAAATGGTCCCTGTGAGGCCCTAGAGGCCAGAGGGGGAGGGGAAACTGCAGACCCCCCATGGCCTTTAGGAAGCCCCCCCCCAAGAGGCTACAGGAAAATATTAAAAAAAAATATATATATATATATGTCACTGTACACATATTTAGTTTGGAACTATGTACAGAGACTCAGAGCTTGTGAATACTGAGCTGAAGCTTATAAGCTACGATTGTATTCATTTGCTCTTACTTTGCTTCTTGTGATAAGTGAGTTAAATGTGATGTCTTAATAATATGGCTATTAATGATGAGTTTGCCTTTGAATCAGTGTGAAATCCTTAGTATTAAGGCCCACTGGGAGTTTCTTGCTCTCTTTCTCTCATTTTAACTGTCTTTCTGAAATACTAGAATATATTCCAAGCAGTGACACAGTTTACCCTGCATATCCTTTTATTATTTCCAGAGTAACTGGGGAAAGTCAAATTCTCCATTTATTTTTAAAAACTTATGTAATAGTGATGCTACAATTCATAATAGAGAATTAGACAGGCACTTCTGTTTAGTTTTCCAAGTATACCTCCACATAGTATTTGGGTATTTCATGAGCCCCAGCATACTGAAATTTGTAGTTTTCCAGCATTTTTTGATCTTGCTAAATCCACTGCTATATGGTTTTTGAAATATTAAAAGATTAATGAGCTTGGCTTGTATTTTTGAGCTATTATGGTAAAGTTATCTGAAAGATGGGTGTCAGATGTTTGGACAGGGGGCGCAATTTCAGTGCTTGCCCTAGGCGCTATTTCCCCTAAATACGCCTTGTAGTGTAAGCTAAAGCTATCTTTATCTTTTCAGATATAAGTAGAATTTTTAGCTCTTGTTGCTTTACTTTTAGATTGTAACTGAAGGAAAAGGAGCTTGGGTAACTTATAACATAACTACTACCACAAACCATAGAAGAGTAGCAGGGTCTGCAGAGAAGAGACCGGAGAACATTAGAATGAAAAAAACTGACCTATATAGGAATGAAATAGGGAAGTATACAATAAATGTTATGATCACGGTCTTCCTCTATAGAACAAAGGAATGACACATATGAATGACACATTGTATGCAACACATAAAATAAGCAGTTTAGTGAAAAGAAAGTTGAAATGGAAAGTCAGGAGAGACAAATCCTTCCAGAGTGCATGCAGTTTATTTAACACTACAACAATAGAAGCTCAGTTAGAATGTATGCCAAAAAGAATACAAGGTACCACAAGTCCAGGAGGATGTCAGCATGACTAACCAATAGAGTCAAGATATAAAAGGCAAGAAGACGTCCTTCAGAAAATGGAAGTCATCCCAAATGAAGAGAACAGAAAGGAACACAAATTCTGATAAAAGAAATGCAAGGAAAAAATAGGAATGTTAAGAGAGAGTCTGAGGAACATATAGCTAAAAGCATGAAGGGGAATAATAAAAACTTCTTTAAATACATCAGAGGCAGGAAACCTGATGGAGGTGGTTAGATGACAAGGGAGTGAAAGGGATGCTTAAGGAGGATAAGGAGATTGCAAAGAAGCTGAATGAATTATTTGCATCTGTCTTCACTGCAAAAGATACTGATTGTATGCCTGCACCTGAACTGAGCTTCTCTGGGAAGGAGGCTGAAGAACTGAACCAAATTGAGGTGACAAGGGAAGATGTTCTAAGCTCTCTTGAAAAATAAAAATCACCAGGGCCAGATGGCACCCACCCAAGAGTTTTTAAAGATCTCAAGTGTGAAATCACTGATCTCCTAGCAAAAATATCTAACTTATTCCTGCAATTGGGCCCTGAACCAGAGGACTGGAATGTAACCAGTGTAACACCAATTTTCAAAAGGGATCCAGGGGGACTAAGGAAATTACAGGCCTGTTTGTTTAACACCTGTGCTGGATAAAGTGACAAAAAGCATAATTAAGGATGAAATTGTTAAACATATAGAAGAAGAGGCCTTGCTGAAGGAAAATCAGCACGATTTCTGCAGTCTTGTCTCACTAACCTCTTTGAGTGCTTTGAGGGTGTCAACAAGCATGTGGATAGAGGTGATCCAGTTGACATAATATACTTGGACTTCCAGGTATACTTGAACAAAGTTCCCCATGAAATGCTCTTGAGGAAACTTAGCAGTCATGGGATAAGGGGACAGGTTTGTTTGTGGATTGGTAACTAGCTGAAGGACAGGAAAGAGATAAATTGACAGTTTGCACAATGGAAAGAAGTAAGAAGTAGGATCCCCCCCAGATCTGTACTGGGACCAGTGCTTTTTAATGTATTCATAAATAATCTAGAAGTTGGGGTAAGCAGCGAGATGGCCAAATTCATTCATTCATTCATTCATTTAACTTCTATACCGCCCAAACGTTCATCTCTGGGTGGTTATTTGTAGACGACAAATTTGTAGATTACTCTAAAATATTTAGGGTAGTGAAATCCAAAACAGATTGTGAGGTGCTCCAAAAGGATCTCTACAAATTAAGTGAGTGGGCAACAAAATGGCAAGTGCAGTTCAGTGTAAGCATTTGTAAAGTGATGCACATTGGAGCAACTGCCTCCCCACAACTTCACATATACACTGATGGGGTCTGAGTTGTTGGTGGAGTCTGACCAGGAGAGAGATTTTGTGGTGGACAGCTCATTGAAAGAGTTGACCCAGTGTTCAGAGCTTGGAAAAGGCAATTTCCATGCTAGATATCATTAGGAAGGAGGCTGAAAATAACACTGCTAATATTATAATGCCTTTATACAAAGCTATGGTGCTGCGGCCACTTATGGAGTACTGTGTACAGTTCTGGTCACCATATCTTAAGAAGGACATTGTAGAACTAGAAAAGGAGCATAAGAGGGCAACCAAGATGATCAGGGGACTAGAGCACCTTCCTTATGAGGCAACACCTGAGGCTTTTTAGTTTAGAAAAAACTGACTAAGGGGAGACATGGTAGAAGTCTGTAAAATTATGCATGGTGTGGAGAGAAAGGGTAGAGAGAAATTTTTCTCCCTTTCTCACAACACTGGAACTAGGGGTCAATCCATGAAACTGAAGGCCAGGAAATGTAGGACCGACAAGAGGATGCACTTTTTCACACAACAATCAATGGAATCCACTGCCACAGGAGGTGGGCTTTAAGAGGGCTTAGACAAATTTATGGAGGACAGGTCTATCCATGGCTACTAATCTGGTGGCTATAGACAACCTCCAAGTTCAGAGGCAGGATGTCCCCAAGTAACAGTTGCAGGGAAGCAATAGCAGGAGAGAGGACATGCCTTCATCTGCTGCTTGTGGGCTTTCCAGAGGCATCTGGAAAGCCCATATCTGGTGAGCCAGCGTGGTGTAATGGCTAGAGTGCTGGACTAGGACCGGGGAGACCCGAGTTCAAATCCCCATTCAGCCATGAAACTAGCTGGGTGACTCTGGGCCAGTCACTTCTCTCTCAGCCCAACCTACTTCACAGGGTTGTTGTGAGGACAAACCTAAGTATGCAGTACACCGCTCTGGGCTCCTTGAAGGAAGAGCAGGATATAAAATGTAAAAATCATCATCATCATCTGGCAGGCAACTGTGGGTAACAGAATGTTGGACTATAGGCCTTCGGCCTGATCCAGGAGGACTGTTCTTATGTTACATTCTTATGAAGAAACAAAATGTTTGATTAGTTTGTTTACTTCTGCTAAGTAGTTGAATTTACAAAAACATATTACTGATGAAGTATGTATACATCAAATGAATAGTAAGTGTATTCAACCAAATCGACACACAGATTTGCAATCAGTACTAAAGTGAAAATTTGGGTTTTAAAAGTTATCTGCTCAGCCAAAGCTTAATGAGTTATTCTACGTCTCAAACTGACTTGAATAATGTGAGGGCACTGCCAGGTATTCAGCTGTGGGTTTTGTGGTTAGGAGCCCATTCTTACCTGAACTGTTCAGTTTCCTCTGTGGTGAGCTTCACATTCTAATTAAAGATATTGCAAAGGGCAACAGGTTAAAGGAAGCCTATAAAATAGCAAGGGAAATTTGAAGTGTCAGCTGTATATGAACTGACAGTGTTTGAATTGCTAGAAGTATGCATAGCTGACAATCTGAGCATTGTGATCGATGTGTAAATGTCTATTCTTCTGACTAAAGGGAATCCTTGACCAGAACATGTTGATACTGAAGGGCAGAAAATGATGACAGTCACATCCTTGTTCTATTGTAAATGAGGAAATAATACATATATTTGGAAGAGAGTATGTAGGAATTTTCTGATTACTTTGCAACTGTGCCAAACTAAGTGAATTATTATTGGAAGTGGGTTTAAAGGATTCATTTCCACGTCCACAATCTAGTTTTTCCAGATGTTACCAAAGAGGCCTATTGGGATTATGATGATGATGTTTTGAGAAAATAGACTCATAAATGGTCATATTTCACTCCATTAGACTCTGATTATGTGATTCATGGAATATTTCTTTTTTCCTCTTAAAAACACACACTTTTGAAACTCTTAAATAAGATTAAATATGTTGGCTAAGTTTCTGAAGTAATGAAAGGAGTTTCACATCATTAAATTATTATAGTTAGAGGCCTCACAATAACATTTATTGATTTAGAAGTAAATGAAGTTATGGCATATATTTTTAATATATGAGAAATTATTTCTAGGTAAATTCTGCAGTATGTGGAACAACACCGGAAAAACCTAATGTCCTGGAATTCATTTTTGTCTGGTTACAGTGAGGTTCAAATTGTCAATTAAAAACTGGTTATATGATTGTGTCATTTTTCTCTCTTTCGTAAATGCAACAATTAGTATAAATTGCAATTCCAATAATGTCTGGAACCAAATACTTCTTTCTTCGTTCCATCCTATGCTCATCGCTTCTGGGGTGTCAACCATAAGGTCCACAGTCTGTATCAAGCCATTCAAGCCTCCTACCACACTCTACCACACTGAGCAGCTTTCAGAGCAAGGAGACTCGTATCATTCATAGAGAATGGGGCTGACATGCAGGGGCGGCTCCCCCATGAGGCCAAGTGAGGCGATGGCTCAGGTAGTTAGTGTGCCACAAGGCAGCGAGTGTGGGCTCCCTATGGACATATTCTCCCCATACGTCTGCTGCCCCCATGCTTTTCCATCTTGCTAGCTCCATCCGAACTCAGCCCTCTGCCTTCTAGGCCAGAAGTCCAGTGCTGATCACTGCCCCCTTCCCCTTGTTGGCCTTTCTGGCCGTGTGCAGCACTCTGCTGTCCAGTTGTGTCACTGCTTGCCATAGCAGGCAGCGGGCATCCAGCACTGCCAGTTGATCTCTCTTGCTGCCACTACTGCTGCAGCTCGCTCACTCATGGAGACAACATGGAAACCTTTGCTGGAGGAAAGAGAGAAAACACACAAGCCAGCTGGGACAGTGGTGGTAATAAGAGAGTCCGGCTGGAAATGCTCTAAATAGTTAAGAATTCATAACTCTTGCCCAGTGACTGTTGCTGGTGTCTACCTTATGTTTCTTTTTAGAATGTGAGCCCTTTGGGGACAGGGGTCTATTATTTGTTTGTTATTTCTCTGTGTAAACCGCCCTGAGCCATTTTTGGAAGGGCAGTATAGAAATCGAATTAATAACAACAACCTGAAAGAGATTCAGGAGTTGTTTCTAATTTTTCCAAATGTAATGTGTTATTGTGGTGAAACAGGTGACTTGGGATCAAATTCGGGTACAACTGACAGTTTTAAAGTGAGAGGAAGCTTAAGTCATGGGCAACTGCTGTGTACAGCATTTTTGCCCTCCAACCTTTTTGAATTTGGCGCCCCTGCTCCAGACAAGTGAAAGCAAAGCAAAACATCTTTATATTAATACATAAGGTCTCTCTCTGCAAAAATGATACATTCCTGGTTCCTAACAGAAATTCTCCTCCCTACAAATGAAACTTTTTTTAAAAGAAAGAAAGAAAAGATGCGTGCAGTGCCCGTGTCAGGAATTGGCATTGTGGGGCAGCTGCTGAGAGACCACAACCCACAGGAAGGCCCACTGCCTGTGTGCTGGTGGTGGGGTGACTATCTCAGAGCCCACACAGTAGGAGGGGACCCATGGAGGGCAGTTTGCTGAGGACCCTCTGAAACCAAACACAGATATGTTCCTGGCTGGCACAGCAAATCCTCCCTTCCAGTGTCTGGCTGTTTCAGGTCCTTCAAGGATGAGAAAAGAATCACACACACCTGCATTCCATCCATGATGTGTGGCTTGGCTCTTTCTGAGCTGGACTGCGGGTTACTATTTGGAGGGGCAATTCATGTCCTGTGTTTTTTGACTGCCTAGTAATTGGGGTGGCTTTTACTACATGCGTTTCAAGTTTCGGCTTTCTGTTGCAGAACTTAAGTATTCTAACAATTTTGCAAATGGATAAGTAGAGTTATCAGATATTTACTGATCCTGATCTTGTGTCTTTAACAGGAGCCAGACATCCAGAAATTTAGCAAGTGAAGCTTTTCCTAGCATGAAGATATGTTCGCTCTATTGCTATGTGTGCTACTGTTGCCAAAAGCACAGGAGCAGGGCCAGTAACCTATGACTCAGTCACTGAGGATGCGTACGTGCAAGAAAAAACCTAAAAAGAAGAAAGAAGTGACCTTGAGTTGGCATCTAAATTATTATAAACATAACAGCACTTCACACCACTTTGTTCTTTAGAATAAATCCTACTATTTCTGTCCTTAACCATTGTTCAAAAATTTGTTTTTTAGCCTATTTTCCAGTAGTCTTATGAGATCACCTGGCATTCTGTGTGTGTGCCCCCCCCCCCACATATCAAGTTCACAATGCCTGGACCAATATAAACCAAATCAGGTACCGTTGTAGGGACACATAGAGATGCCTCAATGGCATAGTTTATTATGATGTCATCCACCCCAATTCAAGTTGGCGGATGCATGAATGTTTAAGGCGCAAGGGAGCTAACTTGTGGACCACCTAACCAATCTGAACCAAATTTGCTACACCTCAATGTAGCAAAGGGATGCCTCAATGGCATAGTTTGTGAAGATGCCACCCACACCAATCCAATATGGCGGACGCATGAGACGCAAGGGCACTAACTTGTGGAACACCTAACCAAACCAAATTTGGCACAACTGTAGTGAGTTACACACAGGGACACCTCATCGGCATGGTTTACTCTGATGTCATCCATCCTGGTTCAAGATGGCGCACATGTGAACATTTAACTGCAAATGGGAACTGATTTGGACCAAATTTGGTAATAGTTGTAGGGACACATAGGGACACCTCAAACACATAGTTTGTGATGATGTCATACACCCTAATTCAAGATGGTAGACACATGAACATTTGAGGCACACGTAGACTAACTTGTGAACTGCCTAACCGATTTGGATCAAATTTAGTCCAGTTGTAAGAATAGCAAAAGGAAAGTAGGCAGATTAGTTCTTACTAGAACAACTTGTTTAAATACTAGGTCAGTTTAATAGGAATATGTTGAGATGAACCTCATGATAAGGTGTGCTATTGTGATGCTTTACAGTGTTGTGCTCATTTAGAATCCTGGTGATTATTAGACTACATCACCGATATGCTAAAAATTAGGTGATTGATGACCTAATGGGGTGGATTTTGAATCACTGGACAAACTTACCAAACCTGTATCCAAGGAGGAGGAGGATCAGCTGCAAACATAAATTGTTAATTGGCTGTGATATCAGGCTCCTGATTCTGCATCCTGTATTGTCCTTACAAGGAGGTTTGGGATAAGTTTGTCGCAATGTCCATTCTTAAGGAACTCAGTGCTGGAAAAACAGGACTGGTAAGAATAGGCTAAAGAATGAGAGTAGGGTAGCCATGGTAGTTAATCCTTATGTTATTTCTCAGTCAATCCATCCATTTATTTCATAGACCAGGATGGGGTGGGGGGAGGGAGCAGTCATGGTTACAGCATGTCAGAACCCACCTTGAGGGGTCTTCGGAGCCCAATGACAAGGGGCCCAAGAGTCAGTAGTGGACTCCAGGAAGAGGATTGGGGACACTAGCACTTGCAGAGGCTCCGTAACTCCTCTCAGAGCAACCCCCAGAAAACTCTCTTGCAGGGATTTCCTATCACCCCACAGTTACCTCCCAGGGGAAGGACACTGAGGAACCAATGCTTCCAACACCAACCAGTCCCTCTGAGGAAACCCCTTGCTCCACAGCCACCCCATCCCTCCAAGTCCAGTCAAGAACAGGGGTGTGGCCACATCCCACCAGACCCATTGGGAGCCCTGTTTGGACTCCCTGACATGGCAGCATACCCATACTCTCAAGGAACTCAACCAGTATTGCACAGGAGTGCTTGCCTTGCAGCTAGAATGCAACAAACATTCTCCTCAGGAGGAGGAACTGTCTCCTCGGGAGAAGGAACAGCCGGATTTCTTGTGAGTAAGGACTGTTTGCTCTCAATCTCCAGGAACAGGGTGTGGCCCTTTCCTAACAGTATTTAGGTCACTTCCTTTCTTGGTCCAGTTGCTGATAACAGCTGCTCAAACAGGTCTGAACCTGGTGAGTTCCCATGCCAGTTGGTGCCCAGGACTCCTGCTTCTGTCTGACCTTGATGAGCCTACCTTGGCTCTGAGATTCTGCCCAAGTGACCACTGAATTGGGACTCTTGCCTGTGAAGCCTTGCTGGAACTTTCACTCCTGGTGGGCTCAATTCCTCTGCCAGTGCTGTAGAACTGCCACCGACAGATGGGTGAGCACTTCTGTATTTGGGGTATGAAACACTACTACTACTATGAGTACTTATATACCACACTCTCAAAGTGGCTTATATAGGAAAATAAATAATACATAAATAAGATGGTCTGAAACAGCATCAGAAATGGCAGTGTAATACTAAGCAGTACAATTCATATTTTCCACACATTAAAAAATGCAAAGTAACCTCTGTCCCATGGTCACAAAACCATCCTCCCATCAACTTCAGTCTACAAGTTGCTTCCTGTTCTAACAGCAACTTACAGGAATTTAGTCACTGCTAAGGTAACCCTTGAGATTTTGAGGTCATTCTCATGATCAATGAGGCTGGGAGGAAGGCAGTTCCCCCACATGATCTGGGGCCTGAACAGGGCTCCACCACTTGTGTGTCCATCTGATTGGTGTGGTGGTGAGCAGTGTGGCAAATGGGAGGTGAAGGAAGGCTGCCGGGCCACCAGATAGCCCACAAAGCACCATACAAATAACACTGGGAAATCTAGCTGCTTCTGGGACGTTCCTTCCCCCCAGCCTCTATGGTGCAGGTGGCTGCTGGCAGCCTGAGCAAGTACATTGTTAGAGAGCTAGGAGTAGATAGTTCTTTATCTACACCAGCTGCAGCAGAAGTGCACAGGTAAGGAGAGCACATCTAATTAAAACTGATGAAAGACTAAAGACATAAAGTTCTAAATAAAGTTAATTTGGGAAACCCATCAGGGAGATAGATGTGGCCTACATGCCTTCTTCTAGCTACATACAGGATGAGCGGAAGGGAGAAGGAAGTCTCTCTCTCCAGGTGAGAGAATGCAACCTGAAACTATTGGTCTAACAAAGGGGAAGTAGAGTAGAGAAACTGTAGTCAGAGAGGGGATTCTCTTGCTCACTATTTCTACCCCTGAACAACAGGGTTGCTGGTGCTGATGCCATCAGGAGCTATATCTCCCAAACCCCTTCTTAATGTCTCATGCATTGTCTCATGCTCTCCCATCTTCTCTTGAAGAATCTGGAACCGGTCTCTTGGTATCAACTTGGTCAGCCCATCTGCTATTATGTATTTAATTGGGCAGTACTTCAGCTCAACTAGTCGATTCTCTTGTGCCTCTTGAACATAGTGGTGCTTTGCATCTATGTGCTTTGTTCGAGACAACAATATTTATAGGCCGCTTTTCAATAAAAGTATCCAAAGCGGTTTACATAGAGAAATAATAATAATAAAAAAAATAAAACAGATTCCTGTCCCCAAAGGACTTACAACCTAAAAAGAAACAAAACGCCAGATAGACACCAGCAACAGTCACTAAAGGGATGCTGTGCTGGGGCTGGATAGGAACAGTTGCTCTCCCCCTGCTAAATAAAGAGAATCACCATGTTAAAAAGGTACCTCTTTGACCAGTTAGCAGGGTGGAAATCATAGTCCTTTCCATGAGAGAGAATTGAATCCACCCTGGTGGTACTCAAACATCTCAGTTGGCTTTGAATCATCAATTCCAAAGTTTAACAAGAACTTGTGTAGCCATGTGGCTTCTTGACATGCTTGGCCAGCTGATATGGAGCTGGGTGTTACCAGTATGCTGATGACACCCAGATCTACTTCTCCATGTCAGCTTCTTCAGGAGCTGGCATATCCTCCCTAAATGCCTGCTTGGAAGCAGTAATGGGCTGGATGAAGGAGAATAAACTGAAGATGAATCCAGATAAGATGGAGGTACTTATTGTGTGGGGTCAGAACTCTAGAGACGATTTTGATCTACCTGTTCTAGATGGGGTCATACTTCCCCAAAAGGAACAGGTTTGCAGACTGGGAGTACTTCTGGATTCATACCTCTTCCTGGTTTCCCAGGTTGAGACAGTGGCCAGGGGTGCTTTCTATCAGCTCCAGCTGATACGCCAGCTGCACCTGTTACTTGAGATCAATGACCTCAAAACAGTGGTACATCTGTTGGTAACCTCCAGACTTGACTTATGTAATGTGCTCTATGTGGGGCTGCCTTTGTATGTGTCTGGAAACTTCAGTTGGTTCAGAATGCGACAGTCAGGTTGGTCTTTACTGATGAAGCTATACTGGCTGCCAATAGGTTTCAGGACAAAATACAAAGTGCTAGTTATAACTTATAAAGCCCTAAATGGCTTAGGCCCTGGGTATTTAAGAGAGCATCTTCTTCACTACGAGCCCCCACCACCCATTGAGGTCATCTGAGGAGGTCCATCTCCAGTTACCGCCAACTCAACTTCTGTGGCTATACAGAAATTGGCTTCTCAGTCGCTGCCCTGAGATACGATCCTCACCATCTCTGGCAATTTTTAAAAAAACACCTGAAAACCCATCTTTTCGCCCAAGCTTTCTCATTTTTAAAAAATTGTTTGTTTTAATTTTATGGTTGATTTTAAACTGTTGATCTGTTTTAACTTTTATATGTGTTTTAAGTGTTTTATGTTAACTGCCCAGAGACTAATGTTTGGGCGGTATATAAGTTTGAATAAATAAATAATATGTACTTCCCTTCTGTGGATGAAAGCGCAACAAATGACTGGTTCTGGCTAGTCCAACTGATGTCTTCGTCTCCCTAGAAAAACAGCTGTCTGCTTGTGGACTTGCAATCAGTTCTGTCTTTAGCCCAATCTGTGTCCATGTATCCCACTAGTCTGGGCTTGCTGCTTGCTGGTATTAAGAGTCTGAAGTGCATTGTACCCTTCAGGTATCTTCCCAGCCTCTTGACTGTGGTCCAGTCATTCTTGGTTGGTGCACTTACTCTTCTGCTCAGAATTCCCACTGCTGCAGCTATGTCTGGCCTTGTGACTGTTGCTATCTATAGAAATTTCCCAAATGCTCTTCTGTATAGACTGGTGTCTGGCAATGGCTCACTGTCCTGATCTTGCTTCAGGAAGTGTGTCTCCATTGGTGTCTCTATCAGTTTTAGACATTCTAGAATATCCTTTATCTTCTGTTTCTAATTGAGAAGGTAACTTGCATCCTCTTCTCTTTCTGTTTTAATGCCAAGATAATAGGAAATGCTTCCTAGTTCTTTCACTTCTACTTTGTTCAGGTGCTCTACAATCTCATGGCTGTCTTGTTCTTTTCATAGCAACTAATCAAGTCATGTAAGTCTTAAATATAGGTGGGGTCAGCCTTTTCTTGAGTGAACCCCTCCTTGAGTAACATCTGGTCTATCTTCTCATTCCATGCTCTAGCAGTTTGCTTCAAGCCATAGATTATTTTCTGGAGATTGCATACAAGTCTCTCTTTTCCAGGTTCTTCAAATCCTGGTGGCTGCTCCATGTAGAGATGCAGTTTCCACATCAAAGTGATCAACTTGTTTTCTTGCTGCTGCTAAGCTGAGAAGCAGCAATAAGTATGCTTCACAACAGATGCAAATATCTCATCATTGTCACCATACTTTTAAGAGTATCTTTTGACTGCTAAACGGGTTTTGTAGCACTTGCTGTCTCCTTCTGCATTGTATCTTGTTTTTATTTATTTATCATATTTCTATACTGCCTGATATGTACATCTTCTAAATGGTTTTGAAGAACCATTTGCATCCTACTGTCTTTTTTCCAGTTGGGTAGTTCCAGTGGGTAGTTCCAAGTTTTATTTTTGTGTAGAGACTCTGTCTCTTCTTATGCAAATTTCCTCTGATTTTTAGCTTCACATGTTGGTAGCCTTTCAGTGTCTTCCCATGTGCAGGGTTCCTGGGTCTCTTCCTTTCTGGCCATGTAGGAGAGTTTCCTTGGTGGAACCCCTTTGTTGGGTCTCTATTAACATCTAACTTCTGGCACAACGTCTGCTTCCCCCTCTTTGTTCCGGTTCACTAGTTAGCTCCAGGCTTATGAGAATTTCTTCTTCTCTTGATTCCTTTTTCATCAGAATCTCTGGTCCAGTTTCTGGCACCTCACTTGTGGTTGGCTTTTGTCTTTCATCAAAATATAATACATTGCGTATTCTCACTGTTCCAGTGGCCACATCAAGGATTCCGTATCCTTTTCCTCCTAATGTATATCCAGAGAGTATTCCTTCTTCACATTTCTTTTCTCTTTAGAAAAGAGAATATCTATAGGCTTTTGATCCAAACACTTTGATATGTCCTAGGTTGGATTTGTTTCCATGCCATAATTCAAAAGGTGTCACATCTGTTACTTTGGCTGGCAGTCTGTTCTGTAGGTAACTGGCAGTCATGACTGTTTCTCTCCAGAATTTGCTTGCCAATTCTGCATCCTGCAACATGCATCTTGTCATCTCTATTAGAGAAAGACTTTTCCCCACTACGCCATTCAGTTGTGGCAGGTAAGGCACTGTTCATTCATGTTCAATGCCTTGTTCCTTTAGATGAATGGCCATTTCCTTTGATGTAAACTCATGCCTATTATCAGTACTTAGTCTTTGAGATTTTCTGCCAACTTGTTGCTCACTCTTGCAACATAACCCTTAAATGTCTCCATAACTTGGCTTTTCTCTTTTAGCATATAAGTAAAAGTGTATGTGGAATATTTATCAATGAGAGTTAGAAAATATCTGTTTCCTCCTGATGATTCGACTTACATTGGTCCACAGAAATCACTATGAATACATTCTAGGGAGCGCTGTCACTCTCTGAGGCAAGTCTCACGATCAGTGAGATCCGCCTTAAAAGGGTTTGCGGGGAGAGCGGGCATAATTAAATTGTTTAGTTAACTTTTTTTTAAAAATGGCCACTGCACATGAGAAAATGGCCTCTGCGAGACCCTGGGCCATGCCAGGCCTTGCAGAGGCCATTTGTGCATGCACGGTGGCGGAGAAAGTGGCCACTGTGCCAACTTACCAAGGCCCGAACAGGCCAAAAAAGGGGTTAAAATGGGCTACGGCAGTGATTAACGAGGCTGGAGGGGGTACATTCACAGACCCCTACATGGTCTAGAGAAAGCCCCCCGAAGGGGCTAGAGGTAATTTTTTTAAAAATTAAAAACTGGTTCGGTCTGAGGTTGGACCGAACCGGGGGGGGGGGGTCGGTTTGACCCAGAACCATCAAATTGAACTGGTTCTACGTAGAACTGACCCCCCCTCAAATTGTTTGCACATCCCTACTGGATATGTGAGACTGTGGTATTTGGTGCAGCAAAGCAGTGCACTGTTGCGGGGACAACATTTGGCACTCTGCCTCAAATGTGGGCAATGGAGCCCTCAGTTTTATGTAATGGATAAACTCGGCTGTTATGGTTCTGTTTTATGTTTTAACAGTTTATTACTTTATTTGACAAAGTTCGCTTTTATGTAAAGCTTTTGTACTTTGTGTTTTGCTGGTCGAATGACCATAACAAAGATTTGAAAGACTTAAATGTGGGCATGTCTTTGGTTATTTTTTATATGATTAGGCCCTTCCGTAATCTGAAATATTGCAGCCAGCAAAATAACTTGAGTCTTCTGAGTATATATGAATTTAAAGCTCCCAAAGGTCTATAAAAGATGGAAAATGTTTGTCTAACTGTCCTCAGATTCCTGGCCTTGGTTTGGATCTTCACATACTTTCAATTTCCTTTGTCTCTATGCCAAGATCCCACCCATATACGCAGTGTTAAGTAACCCACAAAACCACCACCCCTCGTACTGCACACAAATACCAAAGCAACTAGAATTGCTACTTCATCCACAATCACATAAACGTGGGCAATATATCCTCTTATAACTCTTAACTACCTTGTTGCAAGTATAATAGCAGTGAAAAAATAATTTGTATTATATGATTTTTGGCATGCATTCTCACACCAGTGGAAATTGCCAAGAAGAGGAGAGAAGCCAAAGTCGAAAAAGATAAAGACCTCAGGAAGGAACTTAATAGGGAATTTCAGAAAGCTGTTAGAAGAGACAAGGATCAGTATTACAATGACATCTGTAAATACCTTGAGGATGGAAAAAGACATAGAAAAACAAAGGAAGTTTTCAAAAAGATCTCTGAACTCAGAAGGATGTTCCAACCTCAAATAGGTATGTTAAGGGATGCTAAAGGGCAGAAAATAACTGATTCAGAGAAGATCAAACAGAAATGGAAGGAGTATACTGAAAATCTGTACAAGTGGGACGTCAACATCCAAGATACTCTAGAAGATATTCCCTACTTGCAAGAACCTCTAGTACAGGAAGATGAAGTTAGATCAGCACTCTGGTCATTACCAAGTCAGAAGGCTACAGGAATTGATTGAATAGCTACAGAAATATGGCAAGCAACAGAAGAAGAATCAGTCAAGGCTCTAACCAAACTATACCAGCAAATTTGGAGAACGACACAGTGGCCAATGGATTGGAAGAGATCAGTATACATATCAATACCAAAGAAAGGAGACTTAACAGATTGTGCAAACCATCACATAATATCCTTAATTTCACTTGCTAGCAAAATAATGTTCAGAATCATCCAACACAGATTAGAACCCTACATGGAAAAGGAAATGCTGGATGTTCAAGCTGGTTTCAGAAAAGGCCAAGGAACAAGAGATAACATTGAGAATATTCACGCTGGATAATTGAGAAAGCCAAAAAATACCAAAAAAAAGTCAATAAGTGCTTTATTGACTGAATAAAAGCCTTGATTGCATTGACCATGCCAAATTGTGGAATATCCTTAGGAAAATGGGCATCTCAGAACATCTAATTGTTCTCATAAGAAACGTATACACAGGACAGGAAGCCACAGTCGCTAAAAGTCGATCATCCTGGAGAGACTCTATGTGGTCACTAAGAGTTGTCACCACCTTGATGGCACAATCAATCATCAATCAATTCTCACACTAGAAAATCCTTATGCATTGATTGATTGTTGTCAAGTTGGTGTTGACTCTTAGTGACCACATAGATAGATTGTCTCCAGGATGATGTTTTCAACTTGGCCTTTAAGGTATCTTAGTGGTGCATTCATTGATATAATAATCAAGTCCATCCACCTTGCTGCTGGTCGTCTTCTTCTGCTCTTTCCTTCAACTTTCCCCAGCATTATGGACTTCTCAAGAGAGCTGGGTTTTCGCATAATGTGCTCAAAGTATGATAGTTTGAGCCTGGTCATTTGTGCCTTGAGTGAAAATTCTGGATTGATTTGTTCAACGATCCATTTGTTTGTTTTCCTGGCTGTCCATGGTATCCTCAAAAGGCTTCTCTAGCACCAAAGTTCAAAAGCGTCAATGCCTTTTCTAACTTGCTGCTTCAAAGTTCAGCTTTTGCATCCACAGAGTGTCATAGGGAAAACCATTGTCCTGACGATTCTAATCTTTGTAGGTATAGACACACCACAGCATCTAAATATCCTTTCCAAGGCCTTCATTGCAACCCTACCAAGTGCTAGTCTGCGGCATATTTCTTGACTGCTGGATCCTTTACTGTTGATGGTCCATCCTAAAAGGCAGAAGCTGTCTACCACTTCAATGTCTTCATTATCAATTCTGAGGCTGGGTGCTGTACCGTTGTCATTCGTTTAGTCTTCTTTACATTTAGTCGTAGTCCCATGTTCTTACTTTGCTTCTTGACTTTCATTACAAGAGCTTGCAGATCATCCACATTCTCAGCTATCAGAGTGGTGTCGTCAGCGCAGGTTATTGATGTTTCTTCCTCCAACTTTAAAGCCATGCTCTTCATCCAATCCTGTTTCTCTCAGTAGATATTCAGCATAGAAGTTGAATAAATAAGGAGAAAGTATACAGTCTTGTCTTCCTCCTTTGCCAATCTGGAACCAGTCTGTTTCACCATGTTCCGTCTGCACTGTGGCTTCCTGTTCTGTGTATAGGTTTCTCATGAGAACAATGAGATGTTCTGGGATTCCCATTTTCCTAAGGATATTCCACAGCCTGACATGGTTGATGCAATCGAAGGGTTTTCTGTAGTCAATAAAGCACATATTGACTTCTTTCTGGTATTCTTTGGCTTTTTCAATTATCCAGCGTACATCTGCAATGTTGTCTCTTGTTCTTCAGCCTTTTCTGAAACCAGCTTGAACATCTAGCATTCCACTTTCCACATAAGGCTCTAATCTGCACTGGATGATCCTGAGCATTATTTTGCGTTGGATGATCCTTATGCATTACTGCACTCCTATTTTTCTTCTTTCTCAGCAACTGATACCTTAGCCTTACTGCATGTTCTAATTGAACTCAGGATTGCAGTCTTAAACCAACATCATGAAATTTAACTAAAGAAAGGGCAGCGAATTCAATTTCTTCTTGGGTCAGTCAACACTGGCATTTCAGTCTTCATTTCAGTCTGCTCTTCATTTCTGCCTGGGTTCCAGCCTTCCCCGTGTCGTACTAGTGTGTGGGTGTCAGTAGGGACTTTGGCAACTGCGCTCTTCAGCCTGCTGCACACCCTAAAGAGAGTCGGGGTTTCAACAAACCCGTTCGTCCCCAGATGCAGAGGAAGCCATTTCTTTTCCCTTTTCTGAAACCATATAAGAGCATTAAAGCTACAATCCTGTGCACAGGGCCGCTGCTAGGGTTTTTTGCGCCCTAGGCGAGATCACCTTCTGGCGCCCCCCCCCCCGGCCAATCATATTTCAAACACAGATGTATTATAGGAAGAATGAAAAGCACAGAATTTGAAATCCCACCCCACCCCCCCGCCAGCACTCATCGGGGCAGCAGCGTTGCCCCCTTTACCGGATGTAACTGGAAGTACTCGACATGCCTGTGTGCGTTGCACATGCAACCAACGCGCACAGATATGTTGAGTACCTCCAGTTCCATCTGGTAAAGAGGGCAACAGGGCGGCACAATGCCAGCCCAACGGACTTTTAGGAAATCGAGCGCGGGGAGGGGAGAGAAGTGCACCCTCCCCTGCCCTTAAAGTTACCCCAGGCCAGTTCCATGCACCTCCCTAATGTGGGGCCCATGGAGCAGACTTGCAGGAGCTAGGCAGCCAGGGGAGCCAATGGGATGAGAGGCAGTAGGGATGGGGGGGGACCCTTCTGGGCAGTCTCTCCCCGCAGTGAGCCAGCTGGCTGGGTCCAGGGGGGCTGGGGGGAGGTGGTGGTGTCTTGCCATGGAGCTGGTGGCCCTTTGGCTACTGCCGGCCACCGGGCACTGCCAGGCTCTCCCGGGGCTGTGGCTGCTGGTTTCTGCAGCCCTCTTGCCTGATGTCTCTGTGCCACCCACAACCCTAACCCTACCCCCCCACCACCAGAGAGGGAGCAGCGGAAGCCCGCTGAGTGTGCGGGGTGGGGGGGGGCAGCCTTCTTGCAGGCGGCGGCAGCAGTGGCCTCAGCCTCCTCCTTGCAGGCCTCTCCTCCGCGGCCGACCAAGCAGGCGCTGCTTTCCGCCCTCCTGCCGCTTGTGCCGGCGGCGTTGCCGTGCGCCCCGCGAGCTCCTCAGCGGGCAACTGCAAGGCTGCTGCTGGGCGGGCGCCACCACCAAGGCCCTCGACTCAGCCGCGGCAGGCTTCCCGTGCTGAGAGTCACTCAGCAGAGCCGGCCCGCTGCTGACGGCGGCTCCGGGGTGCCCAATGGCTGGTCGGGGCTCCGGGGTGAGGGCGGTCGCCCTCCTCCTCCTCCTCCTCCTGCAGCCGCAACTGGCAGGCTGGGCAAAGCAGGGCGCGGGGGTGGGCTGGGGAGCCCCGCCACGCCAGAGGCGCGGCTGGCTGGCTGGCCAGGGTTGCGGGGTGCCCAGCAGCAGCAGCAGCAGCAGGCCGCTGCCCGACAGGTGCCCCCGCTGGCTGGCCTTCGGTGGGAGCCTCCGCGCAGGGGGCTCCCTCTGGAGCGGGAGGCTAAGGCGGTCCTCGCAAGGCCTGAACTGCTCCGTCCATCAGGCGCAGCGCGGCCAGAGAGAGCGAGCTGAGTCCCACCCCACCCCCGGAGGAGGCGGCGCCGCCTGCTTGCTGCTGCTGCTGCCTCAGGGGCTGGTCGGGGCCTGCTGCTGCTGCCTGCCTGGCCCCAGCTGCGCGTGGCGGGGGGAGCCCTGGGAGGGGGGCGGTGGCAGCCCCGGGTTGGGTCCCCTGCCTCGCCCCGCCGCCAGACAAAGGGCTGCTGCCTTGTCCTGCCTTCTTGGCCCCTCGCTCTCCCCCGCCAGGCAGGGGCCTGCAGGCGGACCGCTCGGGGTGGGGGGGGCGGCAGGCTGGCCAGCGCAGCACTCCCTCCATTTTGGTGCCCTAGGTAACTGCCTAGTTCGCCTTAATGGACGCGCTGACCCTGCCTGTGCAGACGTATTTGACAGCGCGCACCCTTGAGCTCCACGGGACGTCCTTCCTCTCGGGACCAGCCCCCCCCCCCAACCAGCAACTTAATACCAGCATGTGACGTATGTGCCGCGTCAAAAGCGCAAGGGGCGGGAGAGCAAGAGCGTCAGTTGTCATTGATGCTGTGCTCTGCTGCTTTCCCGGCAGCCTCTGGGCGAGATTGTGGCACGCCGACATCAGAGCGAGGGTGGCAAACATAAGGTAAGGTTGGGGAACCTGCGTAACTCCTGCTCTCGCGAGAGGTGGGCGGGATGGGACGGGATGTGGGGGAGGCTGGGCTGTTGGCTCGGCTCGGCTGTGATTGGCAGGCGGCGCCAGGGTGGCGCTCTCTTCTCTTTTGCCTCAGCGCTCGGCTCGGTGGCTGGCCGCCATTGTCAGCTCAGCGAGCGAGCAGCTGGAGGAGGAGGAACAGCAGGAGGAGACGGAGGAGACGAAGACGACGACCACGACAAGCCCCCCCCCACCCCCAGTGGAACGGAGAGCGACGGTGACGGCGGAGCGGGGCCGTGGCAAGCAGGTTGTGCTTTCCCTGTGGGGGCGGCGCGCAGGGGGGGGTGTTGCAGTGGCTGGGGAGCATCATGGTTTGGAAGCTGGCGGCTCCATCTTGGGTCTCGGCTGAAACCCTTGGCCCCGTTTCCCCCCCTTCCTCCAGAGGGGAGGCTTGACTCTGCAGAGCCTTCCGGCCCGGCGCCACGTACGTGAAAACCACGCCCGCGCCTTTTGTGTGCTCCACCTTAAGTGGTCCAGAGCTGCTGGCTCTCTCTCTGGGTTGGTGGGCTAGAAGCCCCCGCTCAGTGGGCCCATGAGCGGGCTCGCAAAAGGCCTGAGAGGCGGTCCGGCCTCCTTTGACGGCCTCCCGCTGACCCGATATGGGGTTATGACACACAGTATGCTCCTTCTCTTGATCCTTCTCTGTATCTTGTTCCTCCTATCCCCATCTCGTTTTCATAACTGCTGGTTAGGTAGGTTTGGCTGAGGGTGGGGCGGGGGGGGCATTGACCTACGCACTGAGCTTCATGGCTGAGCTGGAATTGTAATCCAGGCCTTCCTAGTCCAAAAACCATTGCATCATACTGCTTCTGAGAGTAACTAGTTTACAGTAAGTGATATTGAGTGTGTGTTCTGGGACAAGCCTTGATCTGTTCTTCCTTCCAGTGTTCTCCTTCTTCTCCTGAACGGCTCTGTCGTGAAGCGTAGCTTGACACACTTTCCGAGTTGGTTTTTTTGGGGGGGGGAGGGGTTTAATAAACTGTGAGACGTGGAAAATCTCCCTTGTTCCCATTTCTTCATCTCTTGCCCCACTCCTGGCCTGACTTGCTCCCAGTCACTGATTGCTTTTCTATAAAGAGACCTATGGGAGCAAATTCCCAACACACTCGCAGGCCTGCAGTTCTTGCATACATATGCATCATTTGATGACCGGTTTCTCACAGCTGAACATGCAGCTTGCTCCATTGCAAAGTACTTTGAGATTTTATGAGCTGATGAGAGCTCGGTGATAATAACATAAATTGTCCCCCTTGTTAAGTAGGACCCACTGGTTACTAGTTTTCTTGGATGGGTGACTACATATGAGCCCTGTCTGTGATGAGCATATTCCATTTATGGGATGGGGCCATAGCTTATATGCAGAAGGTCCCAGGTTCACTCTCTGGTAGGGCTAGGAAAGACCCCTGTCAGAAACCTAGGAGAACCAGGTTTCAGTGTGGATAATCCTGAGCTAGATGGACCAGTGGTCCGACTCTGTATAAGGTACCTTCCTATGTTCCTGTGAACATTCCTACTGTGGCCTTACTTCTGCAATGCCTGTAACACATGCAGCTCCTGATGCCTCTTTTGAAAGATAAACAGAAATAAGACGATATACTAGGAATGAAATATGCATTGCACTGAGCAGTGATGAAATACACGTTGAATAAAGTTGTGGTGTCAAGTTGGTGGCAACTCCTGGCGGCCACAGAGCCATGTGGTTTTCTTTGGTAGAATACAGGAGGGGGTTTACCATTGCCGTTTCCCACATAGTATGAGATGACGCCACCTTTCAGCATCTTTCTATATCGCTTCTGCCCGATATAGGTGTTTTCCATACAGTGGGGATTCGAACCAGCAACCTCTTGCTTGCTAGGCAAGTTAGTTCCCTGCTGTGCTATTAGGTGGCTACACATTGAAAAGGAATGTGTAAATTTACCCTTTGTTTTAAGCAGTTGTTTCACTAATATGCAGCATTAATAATCTTTCTTCCCTTCACTTCTATTTGTGGGTCACTTTTAGGACTTAAAGTATTCTCATGCTCATTTCTATCTCTTCCAGATCCATCCTGATTCAAGGATGAAGCTAAGAGTAGTTCTTTGCTTCCTAAAAGTGGATGGGCTGCTATCCTACTTGCAAATGACTAGTTCTAATTAGTGATGTGCATGAGCCGGTCTGGAGACCATTTTAGAAGCTTATTGATATACTGGTAGCAGTTGAGATATTGATATTGGTATGGTTAAAACATGAACCAAACAGAAGCCATTTTTGTAGCAACCTTTACTCTTAATTTCCAGCAAGCAGCTTGGCCCCCATCTGGGCCTCTCACTGCAATTTCCTTTTCCACTCTAATTTCCTGGCTTGCAAATTGTTGCCTTTCACACATCTTCAAGGCAACGTTTCTAGCCTTGAAGATAGCAACAAACAAGTGGCCCCTTGCTCTCAAGATGTAGCATAGATAATATGTAGATAGCACCTATGGAAAAGAACAAAAGGGGAACAGAACAAGAGTGTAAAATGCAGATTTGTTAATTGCCTGATGTTAATGGGGGACCAAGATGTGTACCTGCCATCTCGCAGGTATTGCAAGCCACGACCAGGCAATCTTGAGTGTATAAATACTTGTGTGTAACAGAGGCTTTGCTCTCGATTTGGGTCTGGGCTTACTTTCTGCAGAAATAAACCTTTAAAGCTTTTCCGCTGTGTGTGTGTGTGTGTGTGTGTGTGTGTGTGTGTGTGTGTGTGTGTGAATTGGCATCTACACCAGTCAGACAAAGGACCGGTTTTCGATAGATCACTCCGAACTGGTTCGAACATGGCCCAGTGCCAGGGAAGGTGTCTCACTTTAAGGGTGGGGGGGGGTTGTACTTACCCCTCCCGCCGCTTTTCCCCCTCCGGCGCTCCGTTTTTTTGCAAAAGTTTTTTGGGCAGCAGCGTTCCTCCCTGCCCCCACTGTTGGCCAGAAAAAGGGAAAGTAGCTGCTGCGCATGCGCCCGCCGCATGTTGCGTGCGTGATGTGTGCATGCGACGTGTGATGTGCATGGTGGCAGTGGACACATGTGTAGCAGCTACTTTCCCTTTTCTGGCCAACAGTGGGGGCAGGGGCGGCAGGGAGGAACGCTGCTGCCCCAAAAACATTTGCAAAAAACTGGAGCGCTGGAGGGGGAAAAGCGGCGGGAGGGGTAAGAACAACCCCCCCACCCTTAAAGCGAGACCCCCACCGGTGCCGGACCGCACCTCTGCGGTTCCGTGCACATCTCTAGTTCTAATTTGTGAGAAACTAATTCTGCTTTCAAAGACTGCTCTCCTTAACTATGCTTGAATATTTGTGGAAAGATTTGTTAGGATTTGCCATGGGGAATTTTTATGTGTCCTTTAGGTCGTGCTGCTTTTCGAAAACGTTGAACACCATGGGTGTATTCATGACTCACTCCCCACCATGAGGTGATAAAAAACACTCTGGGGTGAGGTTTTATCCAAGACTGTACCCTGATCTAGATGGGACTGGGAGCAGTGTTCTTTCTAACTTTTCCCATCTCTGTGCAGAATGAGTTTTGTTCTGAGTGGCAGTGTCAAGGCAGTGTGTGCACATATGTATTCATAGTGGGGCCTTCCTGATTCAACCTGAGTAGGATCTAAAATTAACTGAGCAGACACAAAAACTGTGTGAGCTCATGCACACGTGCATGCCTTAGAGGGAACACTGGCTGGTAGTGATCACAAAACTGTACTAGGAGGGAGGAAATAGAAGTTTACATTGCACAACTGGGTGCTCCCTGTACTTGGCAATATGTACTGGAGTTAGGTCTAAATCCTTACTGTTTATATTGGAAACAATATTGCAAGGGTTGAAGCCATGAAAGCTAGAGTGCACAAATTAGACCTTAGCCTGTAGTGAATTCTTTCCTCCCACTCACTTTGCTGCTGTGCCATAATACCAGCTTCCAACTTACTAAATATCTAATTTTCCTGCCACTGAAGAAGCTGGCCAACTTGGTCATACTCAATTTCTATTTGGGAGTGTGGGATCATACTCCCTCATACTTAGGAGTGAAGCACAACATGTGTGGGTAAAAATGCAGAGGAGCATTTTCCCCCTTAAAAACTTCTTCTCTCTAACCATTTTTATCTTGGCAGTTGTTGCCTTAGGACCCATAATCCTGCTGGGGGAGAGGCGGCTAGAGTAAGCAGTTTGAGAGAAAACTGCAGGCAGGGGAAGATTTAGAGCTGGCCTGCTTGCCTGCCCCTGCTGCATTTGAAATACTCCTTCCCCTTTAATTTGCATTTTGGCAGCGACCCAACCTTTACACGTAGATCTACAGCTGTAACATCTAGTTTGGTATTTAGCTCTATAGAAATGAAGCAACAGCTTTATTCCTTAAAAAAAAAACCAATTAACAATGTATGTTGCATTGCTGAGGATTTTGAAAAACTTATCCAGTGTGACTTTGTGACAGTCCACGCTGTCAAGTCCCATTGACTTTGGTCTGTACTCTTAAGTTTTTAATGTAAACCACCCTGAGCCATTTTTGGAATGGTGGTATAGCAAGTAAGTAAATAAATAATGTATAGAGAGGTCTTCAGTGTTGGTCAAAGTGTAGGTAAAGGTTTAAGGCCATGTTTGATAACTACTTTCCCCCTGTAAACAATGAACTGCACAGTTTTAATTCCCCCCCCCCAAGGGTTCCAGACAAAACATTCTTCAAGGCATCTCTATACTGTTTCATGTATTCAAAAAGCAAATTCCAAAGCATTCATAAGTTCTGGCATTGTGTGCTCTCATAATGGAGATTTATGCTTTGCTGATCCATTAAGACACTGTGTTAGGTTCCTTGGGTCATTAAAAATGCTGATACTGTATTTACTTGACACCAAGATTGGTGTTTTCCAAGTTCTCTGATGTTAAATTGGGAGGTCATCTTAAATTCAAACTGCTGTTCCTTTTGGGTAAATACAGGTATAGCTTAAATTTAACCTCTATTTTTTTAAAAGGGTGGAGTCTTAAATTTGGGATCATCTTCTATTTGGGTAAATATGGTATTTTCTCTGCAGTGATTTAGTCAAGTGATTCAGCTTTTCTTGAAATCCTTAAGGATGATAGTAGCAAAGAATCTATTCTCAGTCAAACATGAAGATAGGGGTATTAAGTGTGAACTTTCCAAAAGTATTTGACAAAAGCTCTGAGAAATCTAACACTTCTGAGATAAGGTACCAAATGAATAATTGGTTTAAAAAGAAGCAGAGTGGGGAAAAGCTGATACTTCTGATAAGGAAGATGAATAAAGCATGGGATCTTTCGGGGATTTATTTGTGGGGTCAGGATTAGCTTAAAAACTGGTCAGATTTAATTGAGGACAGAGTTGTCAAAGGTTAGCTAGCAAAATGGAACCTCTTTGCAGAAGAGCAGTATGCTACTATTGGAATGCTGGGGACATAAACATCACCATCATGCTCAAGCTTTGAGAAGTACCTGGCTGTTGTTGAAAACATCTGCACTAGGTAGACTTTGAGTTTAATGGATACATGTTAAACTGTCACTACTTCTGGTATCGTCATAATTCTCTCTTTGCCCCTATTGTCAGTTGTGTGAATTTTCCTCATCCCCCTGTAGTCTCTCACACAAGTGAGGATGTGGAGCAGTGGAACATCTGATCATATATGGCTCAGGCCCCTAAGCTGTGTTTGTCTGCACCAGCCCTGCTCCACAGTGGAGGCTGTTTTATACAAATGTGCTGGAGAGTTACTGTTTGTATACATTATGGCTTCCAACAAATGTGTGTTACATTCTAACATTTACAGTGGAAGGTTATCTAGGTGCAGATGTCTAGCAAAATAAGTAGGAATGAGGAAGGTTCTAGGGCTGAAAAAAAGGAACTGGTTAGACACCAAACTGAATGTGTTCCAACCAGAAGGGCCTGCCTGATGAAACTTGCTGTGCATATATGTGTAACTAGAACCCTTGGTGTCTTCTGAGAAGTTGAGAAGAAGGGTAATATCAAGAAGCAGTCATTTGTTTAAAAAACTTTTAAGTGGGGATGCAGGCAGAGTGTCACTAAATTATGATGGCTGTGGCCTGATCTAGACATGATGTAGGGCAGGCATCCCCAAACTGCGGCCCTCCAGATGTTGCTGAACTACAATTCCCATCACCCCCAGCTACAATGTATTGTGGCTGGGATGATGGGAATTGTAGTTAAGCAACATCTGGAGGGCTGCAGTTTGGGGATGCCTGATGTAGGGTGAAAAAGAAAAGTTTATCTGTGCAGCATTGTATACACTCACATAAAGTTGTTGCCTTGCTTGATACTGAGTTGCCTTGCTCGATATTGGCATGTTAAGGATCCATAGTGTGAATGGGTGCTGCACTGGCATGTTAGTATTGCCTATGTAGTGGCTGAGTGCTCATTTTGGGTCTAGGCTGTAGTTGAGCCTGGAAGATTTCAAATAGGCTGTTACAAGCCATTTTGCTGAGGGCTTGTCTGTGTACATTTGGGAGTTAACCAAGTCTGAGACAGTAGATTATTTTTTCTTGTTTGAGAACTAGACTTCCACTTGGCAGCAGATGCTGTTCACTGACAGTAGCAACCTTCCAGGCCACATGTCTTGCAAACAGCTGTTGGAAGAGTTGTTTTACAAACCAAATTTCATTACTTCTTCTACAGCTTACAACTTAATGTGTTTTTGAGGAAGCACTAACTTGAATTGTACAGATATTATGCAATTTCTTCTGAATTTGAGAACCAAAAATGCCTTGATGTCACATGGCTTTACCAAACTATTTGATTGTGTAAAGATAGCGAGGTTAATTGAAAAATAGGTACTCAGTAATTTACCTTTCTGCAACAGCTTATGGTGTTTAAACCATATGTTTGTGACTTACCTACTCTTGGTTTACCACATATTGTAGAAATGTCTCTGACCAGGCGCGTAACAATGATAGGGCAAGGGGAGACAGTTGTCTGGGGGCCCCACTGCCTGGAGGGGCACCTCAGAGGCACCTCATGTGACTCCCCATTGCCCCCTGCCCAGCCCCAAGGCCCCTCAGCCACTTGCCCTCTTCGCCGTCTCTCCTGCTTGTTCTGCTGGCCCGCAATCGAAGCAGCAGGCAAGCTGCAAAGAGCTCCTTTTCTCCCGCCTCTCAGCTGATCGGCGGGTGGGCGGGGCTTCCACGGAGGCCTCCGTGTAGGCCGCAGTGAAGCCTGAACTTGAGTAGGGCCCAAGCAAGCCAGGAAGGAGGAGGCAGCCAGAGTGTTCTCTGCAGCAGAAGACCCCTTGCTGCCCTGCTTAACCCAGACCAGCATTTGCCAGGTAGAGTGTGAACTCCTTTTTGTGGTTACCTCCCCCCCCCCATATAGGGATCTGCTTGCCATAGGGCTTGGATATGGGGGTGGGGGAGGAGGGACCGAGAAGTCTCTGAATATTTATTTTTAAACAGCTTGGAAAATTTGCTGACTTAAAAAAAACTATCTAAAAAGTCCTATAAGTGGCTTGTTTCATGGCAGAAAATTGCAAAAACTTCTGGAACAGTATTTTATTAATTTTATTTATTCATTCATTCATTTATAAATGCACTTATGTTCAAGTTGTTTTGCAACCCAGAAGGTCTGAGTGAGAACTGTGAAGCATGTGTGGTGCTTTTATTTTATTTTTCTTGTGTGTGAACTGCTCCCCAATAACTTGCAGGGACTTCAGGGTAAATCTGGCCAACATGTGAATGCAGCACCTCCATTCCAGAGGAGATGTGTCTTAAAGGGCTTTAAAAGCCTCCTGTGAAAAACCTCCTGCAATCAAACTTGACTGAATTTGTTCAGAATTCTGAGAAAACAAACATAGGTTCACCCTGCATGGTTGAAAGTCTCCTTTGCTAATCTGCAGCGAGGGGCCCATTTTAATAATTCATCTTTCTAGTGTGTTCTAGGCATTAAAAGTAATACAAATGTATAGTACTCAATGTATATCACTATATATTGTGACGTGTGTGTGTGTATTCAGTGAAATGTATTTGCAGGCAGCATACTTATTTTGGAATATCAGACTTAAATCCTTGGGGGCCTGGGGTGTGCGGAGGCCCTGGACTTGGGGGGGGGCATTTTAAAATCTTGTCTCTGGGCCCACTCCAACCTTGCTACGCCCCTGTCTCTGACCAATGTAGCTCTGCCTCTCAGCATTTTTGAAGACTTTCTTTTGGTAAAGTACATATTTATCATTTTAAAAACTTGGAGCTGATGTCAGGCTATGCCATGGTATCTGTGTATTACTCCTAGAAATTGAGGAATGTCATATGTGGCCTCTAGTTTTCTGATTGAGAAGTAATATTGCATAGCAAGTTGGCATGTGGTCATACAAAACACTCCTTATTTGGAGAGAGATATGCAGTTGATCATTTGGTGGAACTATGTGTTCTCCTCTTTTCCAGCTCCCAACTGTGCTACTTATGTTGTGTGAAATAGCAATTTGTTAGAATATCGTATGTTTGCATACATGCATAAAATATTTGTAGGACTGTCTGGACTTTGCATTGCTGTGTAAACAACAATGTATATTTAAAACAATGTATATTTAATGGAGGGTCATTAAAGGGCTGCAATTATTTAATCTTTGAGATCTCCATCTTATCTAATATGTGGTTTGGGTTCAGCTTTTTGATAAAAACTTACTATTGCAAAACATATTATTACTATTATTTATTTATTTATTTATTAATTATTTACATTTATATCCCGCTCTTCCTCCAAGGAGCCCAGAGCAGTGTACTACATACTTGAGTTTCTCCTCACAACAACCCTGTGAAGTAGGCTAGGCTGAGAGAGAAGTGACTGGCCCAGAGTCACCCAGCTAGTCTCATGGCTGAATGGGGATTTGAACTCGGGTCTCCCCGGTCCTAGTCCAGCACTCTAACCACTACACCACGCTGGCATATACTACACACATACATATGAATGGTAAAAGCTTGTTATCATTACTGCAGTCTGGACACTGCATTATCGAATTTGAAGATATCATTTTCTAAATGGGGGCAAACATTTACATTTCTTTCACAGAGCACAAAAAATGGAATCGAAACCCTCAAGAATTCCACGGAGGGTATCTACTGCACCATCCAGTTCTCGAAGTACTAGGACAGGAGCTGGAAGTGGAGGAACCAGTTCTACTGATTCCTATTGTACAAGAGAATCATCACTGAGACCAGAGTCTGGATGCCAGGTAAATACTTCTTTGTTCCCTTTACAATTCTGCCCGCACAGTTTAATTTGGAATTTGCATTACCCAACACAGTTTCTCTATTCAGTACCTCAATATTAGTTTACAGAGTATTACTATGAATTGGTCTCTGGTTGACAAAGCTTCCCTAGTTCACTCTTAAATAAGATACCCAGTGGGATGTCTTCTTGAGGAACAAGAATCAGATTTAAAGCAGTGCCAATTTTAGGATTTTCGTGTTGGACAGAAGATTGTCACTTGCCCAGAAGCTGAGGCTAATTTCTCCTTAGCTTACTCTTGCAGAACTGCGGCTTTAAACAATGTGTCTCTTTCTCTTTTGAAGGTGCAGGGTTTTCATGTGCAGAAAGATATAAGGGGTAGGAATAGTGAGATTGCTTTGCCCCATTTCGCTTCATTTCTGCAGACTAAGTTTGGGGTTTATTTTGGTACTTCTGTCACTCTTCTCCACTCCTACCACTTTCAAAATACAGGAAGAAGACTAAATAAGGGAACTGGCGCATATGAACTTGCTTACATGAAAAGCACAGTTTGTTAGCACCAAGAACTAGAACTAATCTGTTTGTCCTGTTAAGATTTGAAAATGAGAGGATGCCCAGGTGTATTGTGCTGGACCCTGCAGTAAGATTTTTCTCTTGCACTGTTTATGACATGAGCTCTTCTCTTTCCTGAGGCTATTTTAAAAGCCTGATTAAATAATCCGAATAAACATGCTGTTAAAAGCCTATTATATTAAAAGAATATGTGCTAATATTTTATGAAGATATGTGTTAGGTTTTATGTATTAGAAATCTGCTGTGCAGTTGAGTTGTGGCCAAAACAGTACTAAAGTCAATTTGGTAAAGTTTCTAATGGAAGTACAACTACCAAATGTGCAGTACTTTTGACTTTGCACATTACTCAGAAAAAAGTTTCCATGTTAAAAAAACCCCTTAGAAATATAAAGAGGTTCTGAATATAGGTATTAGGAAGAGTATAATTCATTTTACTACTGAGCCACTGCAGAGTTCAGAGGTAAAGGTCTTGTTTGCTTGATTGTGGCATAGAGATATTTCAGCTTTCCTTAGATTCCTTTCCTGGAAATTCATGCAAGAAGTTACTGCAGTGTTTTGGAAATGAAACACTGTCCTTACAAAAACAAAAGTATTGGGCTCTTGGTGCCAGAGTAGGGAATGAAAGGCATTGCTGTGCTTGTGTATGGCTAAGCCACTGAACAATACTTAGACTTCAGTGTGGCAGACTACAGAAGACAGATTTTCCCCCCTTCCCTAGGTCTGCTAATTAAAGGATGAAGAAAGAAGGTTTTTCATGCATATTTGACTCTGAAGTGCATTCTTTATTGAATAATTATAGTAGCTAATTGGTCATGAACATATTTTTGTGTTTGATAAGCGGACACTAAGGGGACCTTAAATCAAAGAGCAATAGTTCCTTAAAACCCCCGCCCCTCCATCATGGAGTACATGCAGAATACAATTATCTTCTCTCACTTGTATGTGTACAAAGTAGTTCAGTCAAGCTAGTCTAACATAAAGGCGACATTCTAGCTGTCACTGGCCTCTGCATAGGATAAGCTTACTTTAGTCCTCATAGTATGTATCCCTTTCCTCCTCGGATGAGACCTTGTAGCTAGAGACTGGTTTTGTTCTCGATGTGGGGGCCCAAACTAGGTGACAGTCCATAGAACTTCAGAGGGGCTTCTTGTTTTGTCTAGGTTCAGCTTTAATCTGTTTGCTCTTATCTGCTTGTCTGCAACTTGCACTTGGTGATTCAAGATTGAGACAATTGTTCTCGGATGCTTTGTCATGGAAACACAAGAAAATCTGCCTCTTATACTAATCCTGAGGGTTGTCATACTAATTCTCAAGATTGCACTCCTTGACGGAGCTGGTAGACTGAAAAGAGAAATGGTAGGCCTGTGCTATTGGGTGTATATTATCACTTCTGATAATGCCATTCTCTCACCGCACCACAGGGAGGCAAGCAATTGTAGGGCAATTGCCCCAAGTAGCACAGTGGTGGTAGGGCTTCTTTAAATCCTGACCCAGCACTGGCATGGGAAGGCTGGGTGAGTGGGGAGAATGTTAGGAGTGTCCATGGGGAGTGTGGGGAGTCACGAAGAGGAGGCTAGGAATGAGTATGGGGAGGCCTGGGGATTGCCATGGGAGAAGCTCTGGGAAGAACTACGGTCCTCAAGCCTCCCTGCACTCGTTCCCAGCCTCCCCATGGATGCTCTTGGCATTCTCCCCACATGCGCAGTGCTAGGTGGGGTTCTTTAAATTCCAACCATTGCCACCGCTGTACTTCCTGGGGCAAGTGCCCCCTCCTCATGGTGGGGAGAGAGAATGATGCTATTGGGAGTTCAGATACTCTCAATAGCACAGACATAAGAAATTGTGAAGAATAATTCTTGAAGGCAGTCCAGATAACATCCGTTTGAGAATGCCGTGGGGGAGATCAGATTTCGCCATATGCATATTGTTTGTCAGCTGCACTGGATGGCAATTTAGTTTCTGGGCTCAATTCAAGGCCCTCTTAAAATCCTTGACATCCTGAAACTGAGATGCCTTGGATATTACCTTCTCTCTTTTGAACCTGCCCAAGAACTTTGCTATGTAACCAAGGCCCTTCTTTCTGTTCTTCTGCTGATAGGAGTGTAAGAGATGGGCACTCGAGAGAGAGGGCCTTTTTGGTTGTGGCACTCAGAATGTAGGGTGGTGTCCTGAAAGAAGTACTCCTTGTCAGCCAACGTTCGGCCAGCTGTACAGAACTCTTCTAGCAGATGATCTTATGACCTTTCTCCCAATGCACTTTTGTTCTTCTGTTGTCTTATAATATGCAATTTGAGCCTATTTATAGGCTATGTTTCATTTAATGTTTTGTCTGTGATTCATCCTGAGTATATTTTTAAAGGAGAGTAATATATTATATGTGGAGGAATGCACAGGCCTCACCTTACCTGTAATACCTGGTGTGGTGTTTTGTGGGTGAAACTATGCGCATGTGTTTGGTGAAGAATAGGGCTCTATTTTGTTCTATACTGCTTCTCTTAGTGCAGGTGCTACACCACAATATCCATGACTGACCTAGACTTTTATAATCTAGACTTATTAAATACAAGTATTTTTTAGCCCATTAATTTAACGGGCGCTAGTCTGCGCCCTCAACTGCCGCCTCCTCCCACCCGGGCCCACCGCCTCCTTCAGCCGGGGCCGGTGCCATCCGGGGCTGCCGCCGGCCTCCCCGGCTGGGCCAGGCCCCCCGCCACCTCAGCCCCGCCACCTCAGGGCTCCCTTACCCTCCCCGCGGCCGGTCCGGTTCCACGGCCGCCGCCTCCGGGCTTCCCACGGCCACCACCAGCGGGCCCAGCCCTCCCACCGTGGCGGCTGCCGTCAGCGGGCCCAGTCTTCTTGCGGCCACTGCTGCCACCATCGGGGCCAGTCACCCCGCCGCGGTGGCTGCCGCCAGCGGGCCCAGTCGCCCCGCCGCGGCCACCGTCTCTGGCCTTCCTTCCAACATGGCTGCCCGTGTCCCTGCGGCCGTATCTTTCTCGGACGTTCTGGGCATGCGCTCTGCGCATGCCCAGAACGGCCAAGAAAGACACAGGCAGGGACACGGAATTACACTCTAGGGCTTTATTATAGAGGATATGCAAAAAAGACAATCACTTTAAACAAACAATAGTTTAGTACAGGAGGACCCCATTATTTGTGGGGATTCTGTTCCCGCAGATTACCACAGGTAACAAAGCCATGGATAATGAAGCATTGAGTCTATGGGATTGCTGGGGTTAGGTTCCCAGACCTCACACACCCACTCCAAAAAGTTCTCCCCAAAAGTGAAAACGGGCCCAAAAAATGCCCTACCACGCTCTGTAGGCATTCAGGAGTTCAAGGATGCCCCCCACATATCCCAGAGGCTCCAAGATTCGGTGAAAAATCACGGGTATTTTTTGTTTAAACAAACGAGCCACAAAATGGCTCTTCTTCACAGCGGCTGGAAAGGACTGCAAAGGTCTTTTGTGTCCATCCTCCCAACCCGCGGATACCCACATTTAATCCCTTATATTCTGTTTTTTCTCCACGCATGCTGAGGTCGGGTGTTGATTACCTGACCATGGATATGTGAAACAGCGAATGGCGAGTCCACAGATAGTGAAGTATGCCTGTATGATGACTGACCTCCTGACTAATGGTGTGAAGGCTCAGCATGCAAACTGCCTCTGCAGCATTCAGTAAACAGTGTTTGTTTGCCAGTCCCACCTCCCCCACTCTCCAAAGTGCTTCCTGCGAGTGACCCAGACGCAGTCCCTGCAAGGCAGTCAGACTTGTAAAGGCCTGCACTGTGGTGGCAGTGAGAGAGCCCCAGCTGTTCCCAGCCCGCATGCTGCTCTACCCTACCTAATCATTGCCCAGGGAGAGTAGGAGAGGCAAGCTGTCCAGTTGCCTCTCTTCCTGGCACTTTGGAATGTAGCTTGCAATGGTTACGTGGGGAAGGAAGAGGACTTGTGGGCTGGGAACAGGCTGAGCTCTCTCCCACTTGCCATAGCAGCTGAGCCTGGGGGAGAAGAAGTAGTAGCAGCAGCTGGGGGAACATCTTGATGGGCAGGTCAGGCAGTCCCTCTGCAGTTTCAGATGCAGCAGCTGCCACCAGGGCTGCCAGTCTCTGTGACAATAGGAGCCTGAGCTATTTGCTGCTGCTGCCGCCACCACCTCCTCCTCTAGCCCATGCACTAGCAGCTGTTGAGCAGAACCTCCCCTTCCCATGGCAAGTGTTGTAAAGTTGAAATAAGGTGGCATTGTTTCTATGCTAATGTCTTGTAGTCCAGGACTGCCAATATAAAACATGACAGAATAGCTGGTTAATATGAAGGAGGAGCTTGCCTGGTACACCCCTTCCTTTTTTCTTTCCCTCAAGAGCCTCTTAAAAAGACCAGATTATGGGAGGGAGACTGACAGCTGGAAGCCACCCTCTGCTTGGCTCCTCAGAGAATGAACTCTCCATGTCTTAGAAAGGAGTAGGCTTATCCTTTTCCCAGCAAATTGCCATGTGTGGCATTACACAAGATCATGCCCCTGGTGCCTGTCTTTGCAACGTTGGTACATCAGTGTTGCTCTACTGGGCTGTGAGTCCTTGGCACGTGACTCCTTGGCAGTGGCAGGTGCCAGTGATGTGACACACATGTCAAACCATGCACTGGTAAGGTGTGTTTGTTTTTTTGTTCTGGCACACTCAGTGTCACATTTGTTCTAGCTCTCTGGCAGCCATTCACAGTGAGAACAGGTCTTGGAGTAATGGTATCTAGACTGAGGCTTGATTCTGATGTCACGTGGAACTATAGTTTAATCATGGCTTTGTGTGGTGTTCACAAGCCTTAGGCTCACATGACTGTAGAAGTGTTGTCATTCCAGTCCTGGTTCAGAACAAACTGAAATGTGCTGTGATGTCTGAACACAGCAAATCCCAGCTTATTCTAACTAGAATTGATGAACGAACCAGGTTCACTCATATGAATGAGACCGCGAGGCTTCTGAAAGCTGTGCAAAGCCATAATTAAATTTGTTCTTCACAATATCTAAATCTGGATTCAATCTGGTACCTCCCCCCAATTGTGTGTATTAGCATTGTAAACCTGCTGTATTATCATTGGAAAGAAGGCCTAGTTCCCTGAGCTAAATCTCTGCACTCCTACCCTCTCACATCCAGAGAGAGGAGGAGGGTAGTGGTACCTAGCTCTAACCATGCTTGGAATAGCCAAATGGAAACTAGGCTCCTTTTATGGCCATTATCTTCCGTGATCTTGACAAAGATATACATGCTATGTGTATCCAAAGTAACATCCTTCAGATAATGGGAGTGCAGTTCTAGTCTATTGGAGTGGAAGAGCATTTCTCCTTTTATGATGTAAGTTTAGCCCAATAAGATTTGGGTACAGCTCACAGTAAGCATCTTAAGTAAGTTGAAGGATGTTAATTCTGCACATTAGACTTGCTCTGTAATGTCTTCAACAGAAATAATAACCATATTACTTTTTAGGAATCCAGCTGGTTGCATAGTTCCAGTAGAGACTGGTCAGTTGGAGAAAGAGAAACCTTTGAAAGCCCATGGAAGCTTCCAGCTTCCTCCCCAACTCGCTACTCAGGAACACTTGATCGTCCATGGTCTGGAAGATTTTTGGGAAGCAGGAACAGATTGGTAAGAGCTGTTTACCTCTTAAAAGGTTAATCTTTAAATGCTTTCTAAGAGTAATGAATAACTGCTCTCTGGTTAAGTCATTTATCATGAGTAAGTTTCAAATGTAAGCCATATCAATTGTCTAGACCAATGGTTCCCAACCTAGGGTCCTCTAGGTGTTGCTGTACTACAACCCCCATAAGCCCCAGCTACAGCTTACAGCTTTATTATACAATGTTCAGCAACGTCTGGAGGCCCCCAGATTGGGAACCATTGGTCTAGACATCTACAGTGGAATTGCAGCTTGCTTTAGGAAATTGAGATATGTAGGAATTACATTATAATGATTCAAGAATCTGAGAGCTCATGTTTAGCCATTGTGGGCTTTCTGAAATCCTATATCTAATTAGCAGTGGCTCTCATCAGAAGTGAGTCAGATTTTGTCTTGCAGCTATGGTTTTGCAATGTTCTCAGGTTGAGGGTTACCCTTTGCCCATGGACACTAGTTCACTTCATTTAATTAAAAAAAAAAAAAAAAAGAAGGAAATACAACCACCACCACTACTCCTCCACAATGAAGAAAATAATTTTCCAAAACTGATTGTGAGCAGACAAAACTATGCTATTTTGTTTTAGATCAGATCAGATGTACTTTTTTTTTAAACCTAGTGAATAAAAAACCCAATTACTGCATTTTAACTCTTTCCCCTGTGCTAAATGAGAGCATTCTGTCCTAACTCTAAAATAATAGATGAGGAAAAATTGAGTTGGAACTTGAAATATTGTCTGTCAATAGGGAAATAATTAAGGAAGAGTTGGTTGACTTGGAAAAAATGGTAGATGCTTTTTTGTGAATATCATCCAGGTTTGTATCAACTTGTTACGAAAAAATAGTTGGGGTTTCTAGTCTGCATGCACCAGATTATCGATTGGAAGATAGATTTCTCAGTGTGCTTTTGTCCATGATCACATTTGTGTTACTTAGTTGTGTGTATTTACAGAGTCATCTAAGTAGTGTACAAAGAATGAGGTGGGTTTCTCAGTCAGGCTTAATGCTCATGGAGGATAGAGAGGGAAGAGGGATGGATGAGGGTGAGCAAGTTGAAGCTTCATTCACATAAGATGGAGTAATTGATTGCGAGGATAGTCTACACTTGGCACATGCCTGTTCTCCATAGGGTTGGGGAATCCCCCCCTTGGAAGAATTTTGGAGGTGCTCCTTGATCTAGTATTGCTCTAAAATGCCAGGTTGCAATGAAAAGAGTGCTTTTTGCTAGTTTGCCTTCCCTTCTGTGATGAACCTGTCCACTGTCATGCACACCGTCATAATTTCCTAATGATTTGTAATGCACTTTATATCAGGCTACCCTTGTGCATAGCTCAAAATGTAGCTGCCTCAGTATAGACTGGAAGCAGTCATGGGAGTATATTATACCTATATTAACAGAGTTCTTTTGGTTAATTAGTTCAGAGTGTTTTTCTTTGGTTCCAGAACAATAACCTGAGTGACACGGGCTGGATAGAAAGAGCACATTAGGCCTGTGCAAAGTTGGCTCAGTAAAATGACACATGGCCCCATTTTAAACCAAATGGGAGGGGTTCAGAGAGTTTGAACCCAAACTTGCACAGTCCACTTTGGCTCGCACTTCTCTGACCCTCTTTGGAAAAGTTCGGAGTTTTCCAAAGCTCCAAATGGGGACAAGAGTTTGCTCTTTTTAAAAAATGCTTGCAGCTGGGGGGGCATCTTCTGATCTTTCTCTGCTTCCCTGTGCATATCTTAATTTTAAAAGTTGTTTTAACAAGTTCTTTTAGCCCTTTTAAACTTACAAACAAGTTAAGCAGCTGATTTCCACGTTTCTCCTGTGATTCTCTGGTGTGAGATAACTTCATCTTAGGTTCTCTGATGTTACATCATTTCCCCTGTGACACTGATACTTTTTTTTCTGGCTTCAGTGAGTATCTGGTTATTTTCAAAGCTTTATAGAAGTTTGTCCAGTCCTGACCCCAATGCCAACCCTGAAATTCAGAATGGTCCAAAGGACCCTGAACAACACTTTTGGGATTGGATTGGGTCTGACCCAATCCCAACTCTCACATTCATGCACAGGCCTAAAGGATACCTCTTTCCATATATTGTGATCGTCTGAAGAAGCCTTGCTTCCTGTTTCTATATATTTGGAAGCCAAATTGGTTGCCCTGAGAAGTTGGGCCTCCTTAGTGGTGCCAACCTTGTAGCACTTCCTTGTGAAGGAGGCAAAGCAGTCCTAGTCCATTCCTGCAAAATTAGACACTTTAAACATGTGAGAGCGTGGGGAGAAGTATGGTAAATGCACAAGGAAGATAATCGTGAAAGGGCTTGTTTTTTTATGTTTAGGAAAAATCTTGCATTCCCCCCCCACCAAAGACATACTTTGATACTTAAAATAGTAATACTTTTTAGTTATCATTTTAATGGTCTCAACTCTTTATAGGACTTTCAGAAGATAAGATCTAAAATACTATAAAAACTGGCAAAAATCACCCCCCTCCCTTGGTGTGAATGGAATGACTTCTCTTCCACAAGCATTAGCCTGGATGCTGCACAATGATTTGATTTTTGGCAACCTGTCTCTTCCCTGTGTTCCCCTGAAAATATGCTGCTGAGGGATCCTCAAAGACATGCTTTCAGCAGGTTCATGGGACTGCAGATGGAGGAGGTGGATGGGTGAAACATGCCCCTCCTCCATGAGTAGAAAGTGTTTTGTTTGCACAAGCATTAGTCTGGATGCTGTCCAGTGTAACTGGAAGACATATTAACTAATTCATGCCTAGCAAAAGTTTGATGAAACAAAGATTTTTTTTAGCAGTGGTTTGCAAAATCATTAATTGTGTGAGCCTGGCATACTTTATTTAGAAGGGAATTTCAAAGCACAAGTTTCACCACTGAAAATGCTCACTAGTAGGTGAAAATTGTATTCATCGTTAGTAGTGGTACTTGAAGAATAAACCACTTCCCAGATTATCTTAATTCTTCAAGTGTTGGAGGGAATGAATGGAAGTAGGTACTTGCTACAATATCCTGGATAATATGCCATTTAGAGCCTTAAAGGTCAACTCAAGCACCTGAAACTGGCATGAACCGAAGAAAATAAGAGTTTGCCATCCTATTGCCTAAGATAGAGCTGGGCTATTGCATTCTGATCTAGTTGGAGTTTCTGAACAGTGTTCAAAGGCAGCCCCATGTAGAGCCCATTGCAGTAATCCAGTTGAGAAGTTACCAGGACATCAGACAGCTGTAGATAACGAGAAGCTGCTAACAGAAGAAAAACTATACTCGTTGAACTGGATATTGATTGTGAATTTCTTCCTGAGTTAATGAGTAACCTTTAACCATATTTGTCATGAAACTAATTGTCCATAGTGGTTGAGAGTGAGCCAAGGGTCTAATTGTATAAGCTTTCTCTAAATAGTAAGTAGTGCTTAACCAGGATTTTGGAAGGTATGTTAGAAGAGGGGCTGGCTTAAATTACAAGAGATGATTTAGTATCTTTAAACAAAAAACACCTTGATTTGGCTTGGCTGTAGGTCTAGGAGATGTTATGAACTTTGTCCCTAATTCTGTAACACAACTCACTTGATTAAGTCTTTAAAAAGTGGTGGTGATGGTGGTAGGGGAAAGGTGTGGAATAAAATGTTAAGCATAGCATACAGTACATCTAAAGGCAAGCCTGTTTTTGTTTTTCTGTGAACCCTTTTCATTTTATTCATGCTTTTCCTCTTAATTTTGGTTTCTCTACCATAGGTTTGCTGAGGATTACATCCAATATTTTGCTGGAGAAGTCTGCCAACTAACCTCTTAAACATTTTTTTGTAGTCCACATCATCATCTTCACCTCTTACATCTTCATGGTTTGATGAATCTGAAAGAACTCAGGGAGCATATTCTTCAAGGCTGCATAACCAACAAGAAGATAGTGATTCTAAGAGACCTAAACTTTCTTATACATCTACCTCTAGTGTGAGAAGTAATGGTTTAAACACAGTTTCAGGTAAGTGATGTGTTTGTAAAGAGGTAATTGTGTATTCAGAGCCTGCTTCTTTCTTAACAAGAAGCTGTGCTATTATATAATGGCTCCCAAAGTTGTTACTTGAGAACAACTGAACCCACGTACAACATTTTGTGTTCTAATAAGAGTTTCTAGATCAGAGTGGTTCTTTGGCTGAACAACATGTAACAAGTCTTCTAAAACTGTAATAGTAAACTAGTACAGGCATTCTCCGAGTTATGAACCCCCATACTTACAAACAAAACTCCATAACATGTTACATTAAGGAAGTCCCCAGCTTACAAACCTCAGCCTGCACGTACAAACAAATTGTCTCTCTTGGGAGCTATATTATAATCATTTTTATTATTTTCACATTTTATATCCCGCTCTTCCTCCTAGAAACCCAGAGCAGTGTACTGCATACTTAAGTTTTTCCTCACAACAACTCAGCCTAACTTGAAGTAGGTTAGGCTGAGAGAGAAGTGACTGGCCCAGAGTCACCCAGCAAGTATCATGGCTGAATGGGGATTTGAACTCGGGTCTCCCCGGTCCTAGTTCAGCACTCTAACCACTACACCACGCTGGCTCTCTATGTGCATTCCAAATTTATTTATTTATTTAGTACATTTATATACTGCCCCATACAAAAAGGTCCCTGGGTTGTTCACAGTATAAAACCAATTAAAACATCAACATAATAAAAACAATTTAAAATACAATAAAAACTCTAAAACCAAAGTTCTAAAATTATAAACTAAAAGCCTGACTAAACAGGTATGTTTTTTAGGTCCTTAAAAACATTCAGAGAAAGGGAAACTCTGATTTCGTTAGCGTGTTCCAGAGTCCCAGGACAACTCTAGAAAAGGCCCGGTTTTGGGTTGCCACCAACCAAGCCTGTGGCAACTGCAACCGGACCTCCCCAGTAGGGATGTGCACGAAATACTTTGAGCCCATCCCAGGGGGTGGGGAGGGGTTCCCTGAGAGGAGGCAGGCAGGTCCTACCGCTCCCTCCTGTGGGCCTCTGTTGCCCCGCGCTGCCCCATCATGGCGCTGTTCTAAGGAACTCATCCCTGTGAAAGTGGCAGCCCGTGTCGCAGTCTCCTTTTAAAACGCCCTTCTGCAGCAACTGGGTGCTTTCCCCAGCATCCCTCGTGCAGTGTTGTCACACAAATGGTGTTGGTGCATGCATCGATGCCATTTGTGGGGGCCAGATGTGCTTCTTAGAATGGCACCATGGGGCAGCAGAGGCTCACAGGAGGGGAAGGTAGGGCCTGCCTGCCTCCTTTTAAAGGAATCCCTTGCCCGGTTCCTCTTCAAAAAGGCACCAAAATGATTCAGGCACATCCCTGCTCCCCAGATCTTTACAGGCGGTGGGGTTGATGAAGAAGAAGGCGGCGGCACTCTCTTAAATTATGGAGTTGTGAACATCCAGCTTGCAAAAGCACTTTTGGAACACAATCTGTGTTAAGTTGAGGACTTCGTGTATAGTCAGACTTGAATGGTGGGGTATCTGCCTTAAGCTGACATTATATGATGACTCATCTGAGATACACATTCAAATCTCTACTAGTATTTGAAAAATGGATTTTTCTACTGAGGACCTTTTGAGATAAGTTACCTCTCTGCCTAGTGGAATAGAGACAGAGTCATGCTTGTGTGCTTCCTCACCTGATTCTTTTCACTGCACATATAGGTGGTGGCATTGTGGCACATAACTTTAAGGAGAGGGCAATATAATCCAAACAAGCCTACGAGCATTCAAGAACTTGCCAATAAGTATTAAGTAGCTAAAACTTTGTAACAAAGATAAAGACTTCATAGTGTGCTCTGTTTTAGATTCGCCATGGAGGTATAGTGATGTTCCCAGATCTTCATCTGTGGTACTTGGATCATTGGGAACCGAACTTGTGAGAGAAAGAAGAGAGCTAGAAAGAGCAGACCAGTCTGTTGGCAGTCTTTTGGATTGTAATCACAGGAATGGTGACTTCCCATCTTCATCATGTATGTATTTGAAATTGGAGAATTTTCAAATGCACCATTTCTATGTTTGGTGCCATTTGTAATGTTCAGTCTGTCATCTGACATACAGCTAACTTAGTATGATTGTTGATAATGGCACTAATAGTGGTGCTTGAGCCCTGGCAGCAGGCTTCTTTATAGAGCAGTCAACTGCTTAAAAAGCAGTAATGCTTAATTGTTACTCTTTGTAAGAAAAATGAATTAAATTAGTAGTGTTGGTTTATACATTTGATATGTCAGGCCGGTGGCTTTTTAAATAGTAACTAAGTCCAATTATCTAATTTGGGTTAACAGTATTAAGTGAAGCTCTTGTAAGAAAAATGGACTTGGTTTCAGTTCAGACATGCGACAGTCTTCTCCATGCAATGTGTGCTGATTGTCTCTTGGGACAAGAAACATGTTTGTATGAAAAACATAAATGACTCGGAGTATAAGAAGATAGGAAGCTGCCTTATACTGAGTCAGAGCATTGGTCCATCTAGTTTAGTATTGTCTACACAGACTGGCAGAAGCTTCTCCAGTACCCAAAAGCATAAATGGCTCTGAATATAGTAGCAGTACCCAGAAGTGATTCCTGTTTTACAGACTTAAAAATTTGCTGCTGTATAAATCTCCACCAGAAAGCAGATATATCTGTGGATGGTCTCAGTTATGTGCTGGTCTCAATGTTAATAGGACTCCAAAGATTGTTGGGGTGATCGCATGGAGAAATTTGCTGAAAGTCTGAATTGGGCTTCAAGCTGTAATGTTAAGCACAATCATTTTGTTGAAAGTTGTGATGGAAAGAAGGTAATACATTAGGGTTGTCATAAAATATTGTGGGACACTTACAAGTGAGCACTTAACTGGTATTTTAAATCCTATTCAGAAATTTTACTTTTCTTAATTGACTTCTCCATAATGCTTGTATGTATGTATTGTTAAATTTTTATACCAGCTTTCATTAAAACAAGGCAGTTTACAAAACATTTAAAATAATATGACTATAAAAGTTACAAAAAAAATTAAATCGAATGTAAACATAATATGACCATAAAATACAGAGCAGCAGCAACAAAACACTCATATAAAGGCCTGCCGCTTTCCCCTACTGCCGCTTTCCCCTCTCCGGCGCATGTATTTTAGTCAGCGATTGGGGGGGCAGGATACCTACCTGCCGCCCCTTCCCCCACTTGGCTGCAAAAGGCTTCAGGAAGCCCTTTGTGCGTCCGCGTGCACGTTGCGGAGACGTGACACGTGCGTGCGATGTGCGCATGCGCAAAAGTTCTGTAACAGCTAATCAGGGTGGCAGCTTACCTCCTCACCGCCCCTTGCCCCCATTGGCCGGATATGGCCGGAAGTTCCAGACGCACCTGTGCCTGTGCTGGCGCACATGGGCACGTCTGGAACTTCCGGCCAATGGGGGCTACAGGGAGGTACGCTGCCGTCCTGATTAGCTGTTACAGAAGTGGACGCCTGCTGGAGGAAAAGAGCGAGAGGGGTAAGTGCACCCTCCCCTGTTCTTAAAACGGCACTCTCACCGCCTTTGAGCCTCCCCACCATGGTTCTGTGCACATTCCTCGGAGAGCATTCCAAAACGTGGGGGCAATAATTGAGAAGGCCCTGTCCCACCTGCATGACACCTGAGCCTCTGTCATTGTTGGCACACAAGCAGAGCCTCCTCCAATGACCTCATCAACTGGGCAGAAATCAGAGGGAGCAGGAAGTCCCTTCGGTATCCAGGGTCGAAACTGTTAAGGGTTTTAAATGTCACAACCAGCACCTTGAATTGGACCCAGAAATATATTGGTAGCCAATGTAGCTCTTTCAAAATGTGTATAATATGATCCCAGTGGGCAGCTTGGGAGAAAAAATCCTAGCTGCCGCATTTTGCACTAGCTGCAGTTTCCGAACATTCTTCAAGGGCAGCCCCATATAGAACACATTGCAGTAATCCAGCCACGACGTGACTAAGTCGTGGGTAACAGTGGCCAGATCTGCATTTTCGAGAAAGGGACACAGCAGCTGGCGCACTAGCCGAAGCCTTGAAAAGGCCCCCCTGGCCACCATCTCCACCTGAGCTTCCAAAAGCAGAGCCGGACCCAGCAATACTCCCCCCATCCCAATTGGCTGTCCTACTGACCAACAGCACTTCTGTCCTACCAGGATTCAGTCTCAGTTTATTAGCCCACTTCCAACTCATCACTGCCTCCAGCTTCCAGTTCAGGACACTCATTGTCTCCCTAGAATCAGGTGATAAGAAGCGAGAGCTAAGTGTTGTCAGCATATTGCTGGCAACTCAGTCCAAGTTCCTGGATTAGCTCCCCCAGCAGTTTCATGTAGATGTAAACAGCATGTGGGACAAAACCGAACCCTGCAGGACCCCACAGGCCAATGGCCAAGAAGCTGAACCGTAGTCCCTCAGCCTCATCTTCTTTCTGCTCCTCCCCTGAGAAAGGACCAAAGCTACTCCAAAGCAGTACCTACAATCCCCACACTTGAGAGGCAGTCCAGAAGGCTACCATGGTCAATGGTATCTAATGCTGCTGAGAAGTCCAGCAGAACCAACCGGGATGCACTTCCCCATCAAGCTCCAGGCATAGGTCATCCACTAGAGTGACCAGGGCAGTTTCCATCCCATATCCAGAACAGAAGACAGATTAAATAATCCATATCATCCAAGACCCTCAGCAGCTGGGATGCCACCACATGTTCTATTACCTTGCCCAAATAGGGAAGATTAGAAACAGGTCTATAGTTGTCTAGTTTGGAGGGATCAAGGGAGGGCTTTTTAAAATAATGATCCTTACCATCCTCGAGGCATGGTGGTATCTTGTCCTTTCTTAATTAAGCATTGATTATAGCCTCCAATCATCTGCCTGTACCCTCCCTGGTAGATTTTATTAGCCATGAAGTGCACAATGTTGCCCGCACACTGCCCAGGATCTTGTCCACATCCTCAGGCTGCACTAACGGAAAAGAATCCAACACAATAGGACCAGATGGTACCTGAGGCATGTCTACTGGAACTGCCAAAATCCTGGAGTCCAAATCAGTATGGATGTGAGCAATTTTATCTGCAAAGTGACATGTAAACTGAGCACAATGGGCAGTAGATGGCTCCTCCTTAATTACCTGGGGGATGTCTGGAGCAATGTCTTGGCTACATGGGACAGCTCTGCTGGTCTGCACTGAGCAGATGGAGTGGAGATGGAGAAAAAACATTTATTGGTCACCCCCACAGAGTAGTCCCTAAGATGGGCTCTAGCCTGTGTTTGGTTGGATTCATTTTTCAACTCTTTCTCCAGTGTCATTCCAGCTGTCCGAGTTGTTTCATTGCCCTAAGCTCCGAAGAAAACCAAGGAGCAGAACAGGCTCCACCAAGCCGGAGAGGGCATTTAGGAGCAACCATGTCACTAGCCTGGGCTGTATGCACATTACAAAGATTCACCAGGGCCTCTACAGAGTTGCCATCTCTGGACACTGGAAACTCACTGAGGGCTGTCTGGGAATCATGTGGATCCATAAGCCTCCGGGGGTGGACCATTCTAATTGGCCCACCACCGCTGCAGAGGTTAGACGGAGCAGTCAAACTAAACCCCACCAGATGACGATCTGTGCATGGCAAGGGATTTATCTCAAACTCCCCCAACTCCAGTTCATTTATTCCCTGGTCAGCAAAAACCAGATCCAGAGTATGTCCTGCCATGTGGGTAGGGCCCAGTACTAACTGATAGGCACATGGTTGCAATGGAGGCCATGAAATCCTGAGCCACTCCTAAAAGGGGGGCTTTGGTGTGGTTGTTGAAGTCCCCCAAGACAATAAGTGTGGGGTAACCCAAAGCCACTTCCGACACCACTTTGCCTGCTCAAGTAGGGAGACTGAAGTGCAGAGGGGTGGTCAGTAAACGAACAGACTCCCTAGCCTATCTCAGAGGCCTACCCTCAAGGACAAACACTCAAAATAAATAATCTGAGATTGCCTAACTGGGCACCTGAAATGAGGAAAGATGACTGCAATGCTTCCTCTCCAACCCTCAAGGCGGGGCTGCTGCAGGACCCGAAAACCTGGAAGACAAAGCTGAGAGAGACCAACCCCACCCAGCTCATCCAACCAGGTTTCTGTCACACATACCAGATCATTATCTTCATCCACAATCAAATCATGGATGAGAGATGTTTTACCATTATTGATCTGGCATTCAACAGCAGCCCACTAATCCTAGGTAGAGTGTTTCCAGAGCTTCCTGGGGCTGCAGAGTTGTGAGAGAAGAGCCAGGGAAAAAAACTGGCCTCAGTTGCCTGGGCTCTTTCCCCCGTAAAGGCCTGCCTGATTCCCATCACCCTATCTCCCTCTGCCTGATACCTGTGAAATCACTGCCCCCCGCCCCACACCAACCCCACTTTTTTGCTCTCCCAGACACATCTCCACAGCCCAACCACTCCAAGCTACTCTGTTTCAATAACAGGCCCACAGCTTCCTCAGTATTGCAGAAGGGCTCTGTGTTGCTAACTTCTTGTTGAAAACAAGGGATGTTCCATTTGTTATCTCTGCTCACCCCACAGCTACGAGCTGAAAGGACGAGAGTCTTTGCACTTACACCCCTGGTGCAGTCCGTTGTGTGGTGTTTTTTTTTTTTTTTTTATAGCACTCACATGGAGGGGGTGGGTCAGAGGCAAACAGGGCCCTGCCCAGCAGAGCAATCTTCCATTCCCCCAAATGCAGATCTTGCTAATTCCTGACTTGCACTAAACAGAATTATTTTAAGATTAACATTTAATATCTAGCAAGAATGAATCCAAAATCACATTGTCACTGGAATTTTGAAGCCTCTTGTCATTTTGTTTACAAATTAAGCACACGTTTGCACTTTTTTTGGTCACTTCACATCTCTTTTGAATAGAGTTTTGCTGTCAAATTGCTTTCTATAGAACTCATTTGGTAAAAATGAAGAAATTCAGAAAAGTGAATGCAGGGAAAAATAAGTGCTCCTTTATTACATTAGTTTGATTTTTAACTCGTGTCTCTTTGAAATTTAGTCGGTGCAATAAATACTGTTTAGTAAACTGCCTTCAAAATATATCCCTGAATGTATGTTTGAAAGGTGCATTCTAATAAAGATGCTTTGATACTGTTAGGTGCACATTGTTTTTATGGCACTTAAATGGACTGCAGCTACCGTAATTTTGACTGTTTAGTTGTGACATACAAGGAATAGTGAATTGTAATTACAGATTACATGGACACTGCCTGAAATAAGTGTTCATTTAAAAATATATAGCCAACCGTATTCTCATCAAAGCTCAGATTACAATCCTGTGCATGCTTATTCTGGATTATTTTCTCCTTGAACTTGGTTTAAACTTGCTTCTGGAGAACATGCATTTCTTACAGCCCAGTTATATGTATTTTCTCAGTTCTAGTTAATCATGTTATTGCAAGAATAGTCACTTTGGTTAGTCTAATCTCGAATCAGTCCATTCAGTATTTTTCTTCTTTGTATGGTAGATCTTCAGGAAAGATCTGCTGCTTCATATGCACAGGGAGCAAGACCAAAAGCAAACTCTTTGAGCTCTTTGAGGTTGAACACATCCATGAGCCGCCAGCTGCCTTCTGAGCATCCGTCGTCATTACTCTCTAGAGACCATAGCTGGAACTCAAGATCTAACTATGTCCCAAGAGAAGTAGAGTCTTCTGAAAGGAATTTACAGCCAGAGTTTACCCATGGTGCCATGAGAAGTGGAACCAGTTCTTCTAGCAGTTCTGAAAGGGTTATGCCATCTCAAAGATCTCTTAGTGAACCTCCTGTAGATACTGAAGGAAGGCGTACAACAAGGCAGCTGCTTTCTCGTTTAGCTTCTAGTATGTCCTCCACATTTTTCTCAAGAAGGTCCAGCCAAGACTCATTGACTTCAAGACCACTGGGTTCTGAAGGTTCATTTATTCCAAGGCCTCAGTCTTCTATTCAAGCTAATGCTTCTAACACAGCTACAACTACGGAAGGCTCAGAAGCTCAGACTCCCGATGCTTCTCAGGGATTTAGCTTTCTTAGAAGACGGTGGGGCCTGTCGGGTGTTTCACCAAATTCTGACTCTGAAGCAGAGAGTTACAGACATGATTCTGAAAGCAGAAATACAGGTTCCTGGCTGTCGTCTTCTCTGAGGAACAGATGTACTCCTTTGTTTTCCAGAAGGAGAAGAGAAGCAGTTTCATCTCTTCCAAGAACCCCTACCTCTGAACCTCCTGCTAGATCACTACATCTTTTTAGGAGAAGAGAATCTGGTGGAGAAGCATCTCTTGAAGCACACAGTGATTCCCTCAGGCCTGCTGCTAGGCCCCCAACACCTGCAGTACCCAATGGTGCTACATCTGCTGCCTCAGTGCCAGATTCAGTGCATAGTAGAAGGAATTCGGGAATATCAGGACTATTTCCAAATTCTCTTTTCCGGATTGCAGTTCCCCAAATGGGAAACAACTTGTCTGACAATGTCATGATAACTGTAGATATTATTCCTTCAAGCTGGAATCAGCCTGATGGACAAGACAGTGACAAGTCTAAAATACCACCTTCAAGAGATCCAGAAAAACTTCAGAAAATTAAAGAGAGGTAAAATGCTCTTTCTGTGACTCTTGAATGTAACTTATGTACTGTGCACCATGAGATTGATCTTGCTTTGGAAATATTGTTCCTGGTGGAGGTACAAGACTCGACATAAATGGTGTCTCTTCAGCTGCACTTATCTTAGTTGGGGAATTGTTCAGAGCTGGGATGTGACCAAGGCAAAGTTTGGAAACCATGCCTCTTTCCTAAGTGACAGGATGAAGTACACAATTTTAACAGTTCTTTTTCTGTCTACTTAAAATGAGCACACAGTATGTCACAACAAACTATATTATAGAATGGGGTTGCACAATTTTGGCCATTCAGCTGTTGCTGGACTCCCAGCTCCCATCATCCAGTGGCCAACACTCGATTATGGGAGTTATAGTCAAACACGTGGAGGAGGACCAAAGTTGTCTAGCCTTATTATAGAAGTTTTTGCTTTGCCTCTGTCAGTTGTATTTGGTAGGTATTTTGGCTGAAAAGAATGTCACAGGATTTGTTTTCATCTAAAGGTTTGTTGTGTGCCAGATAGCATGTTTCAAGCTGCAGTTGGAACAAGTGATAAGTTTGAGGGCATATCTAAGGGTCCAGCTATCCCTTTCTTCCATAAGCATGTTTGTAGCTGTTGAAGTGCCCGTGAAGTCCCGGCCTAGAGGTGGTTGTGTGTGGCCACGCCCATGTGCCATAAGAGAAGAAAATGATGGAGGTGGCTATGTAAGCTTTGCTGTGTGGTTTTGCAGGAGGGAGAAGACAGACAATGGGGGGTCTTGGGGCAGTCTTGCAGGAGGCCATGATCTAGCCAGACGAGATCTCAGGTCCCTGTGAAACTAGAGTTGGCTGTAAGGAATTATTTAATTCCCCAGGATGAGAGGAGGAGAGGCAGTTAGGGATGTGCCTGAACAGACTCAGGCCGCTGCAGGCGAGGTGGCGATTGGCTCCCTTAAGAGCCAAGTAAGCAGATCCTTCCCTGCTCCTCCACTGCCCCACTGCTTTTCTGGGCGTGGCACTCAGTTTGCAAAAGGCCATGCGTGTCTTCAATGCTGCTCCTAGCAGCCTGTGTGCTGCTGCGTGCGCATACTTTTGGGAGCAGTGCCACAGCCACGTGTGGCCTTTTGCAAAGCGAGTGCTGCACCCGGAAAAGTAGTGGGGCAGAGAAAGAGCAGGTAAGGACCTGTCTACCTGACTCTCAAGGGAACCGATCCCTGCCCTGCCAAACCGGTTTGCATGTGAGCACCTGAGCCAATTTGGCGCTTCTCTAAGGAGGTGCCAAACTGCTTTGGCACATCTCGAGAGGCAGTGGATCATGCATACATTGCAGGCTGTCGGATCAGTGAGTTACTGTTGAAGGGAGGGGAGGATTCTTGTTTCACACTGTAGCTCTGTCCATCCTCTTTTTGTAACAGTCCGGGTAACTCAAAATTGCCAAATATCCATGTGGTACTATCCACGGCAAGATGTTGGGCTTTCATTTTAGTGCCTGTGATCTGATGCATCACAAAATATATCCCAAGGAGGGAGGAATCTTCTGATATGAAAAATGTCTATCTTCTATAATAAAAAAGTAAAGCGTGCGCCCGTGTCTTTCTTCGGCCCGTGTCTTTCTCGGCCGTTCTGGGCATGCGCAGAGCGCATGCCCAGATCGGCCGAGAAAGATATGGCTGCAGGGACACGGCGGCCATGTTGGGGCTGGGAGGAGGAGAAGTGGCCGCCGCCAACGCCGGGAGGAGAGTGCAGGCGAGGCGGCGGTGGCTGCGGCGGGGTGAGTGGCCCCGATGGGGGCGGCTGCTGCTGCGGTGAGAGTGCGGGTGAGGCGGCCGCGGCCGGGCGACTGGCCCCGATGGTGGTGGACACCACGGACTGGGAAGGACTGGGCCTACTGGGAAGGACTGGGCCCACCGCACTCGGCCCCGCGGGAGACGGGGGGGGCGGGGGCAGTCTACTAGCGCCCGTTAATCTAACGGGCTGAAAATTGCTAGTATAGTATAACATTTAATAGTTATTCACTCATAGTGCCTCTCTCTATGCAGCACTCTTGCCAAGCTTCCCCTCATCCCGGCCCTGACTGGTCCTAATTGTCTTATCCTTATTGTCTTAAGTGTTGGAGGAAAGAGTATGAATTTTATTTTAATATATGTAATATTCCAGTCTATTCTGCATAATGATTTCTGTCCTGCTTAGTCTCCTTTCAGAGGACTCTGAAGAAGAGGAGGGAGATCTGTGTAGAATATGTCAGATGTCGTCTACATCTGCTACTAATCTCTTAATAGAGCCATGCAAATGCACTGGAAGTCTGCAGTATGTTCACCAGGAGTGTATGAAAAAGTGGTTACAGTCCAAGATTAACTCGGGTAAGGCAGTTTAGAGGTGAGGCAGGTGCCATCTTGGTATGCTGTCTCTCAAGGCTCTCATGCTGCATACTCCAGCGTCTTTGGTGCCAGGCAAAGTCTACTTTGTTTCCCCCAGCCTTTTAAAACCTCTTGAAATTGGTTTTTATGCTGTTCTGTTTTGTGTTTTGTTGGATGTCTTTAGGCAGCACTTTATTATGTTTATATAATCTTGATATACCTGTGGTAAAGGGAAAGGTATAGATTATTATAACAGTGGCACTAGACCATCTTTTAAGTCATTTAGCAATAGCAATAGCAATAGCACTTACATTTATATACCGCTCTATAGCCGGAGCTCTCTAAGCGGTTTACAGTGATTTTAGCATATTGCCCCCAACATTCTGGGTACTCATTTTACCGACCTCGGAAGGATGGAAGGCTGAGTCAACCTTGAGCCCCTGGTCAGGATCGAACTTGTAACCTTCTGGTTACAGGGCGGCAGTTTTACCACTGCGCCACCAGGGCCTATCAGTTACAGTGCCTATATTCTGTTTAAGTATATACCTGTGTTTTGGCTCAATATGACCACATTGTAAAACCCCACATCTGCCTGCCTACTTGGGCATGATTTCTTATGGAGATGGAGATTGGCTGTCTATGTAACCACAGGTGGTGCAAACTGTTACCTGACCTTCTCAAAATGTGACTTGAGACAGTGCTGTTCCAGCTCATTTTCCCATAACTACACATGTATGGAAAAGTGTATACACATCATGCCTTCTGAGAGTCCAGTGAAGTCATCACTTTTAGCTTTCAGTATCCCCTTCCAAGCCCATTTTTAAAATCATATTTTAGACTATGAAGTCTTGTTGGTTTGGTTTTTTCCAGACCTCTTTGTTTGGCAGTCATGAGCATATTTTAAAAGCTGCCAGGCAAACTGTCTTGTTTGTTGTGTTGTGTTATACCCCTTGACATTGGGGGTGGTGGGGAATCACCACAAGATGACATTGTCACATTAGCTTCATCTGGCAAATAACTTGTTTGTACCTTCATGTAAAGAGATCATTCAGTGAAAACTCATTAAAACTTCATGCAACGAGTTTTCCTTAAGTGAAAACATTTTACTTTGTGGTAAACTACTGTGGTGACTTACATAAGAACATAAGAACAGCCCTGCTGGATCAGGCTCAAGGCCCATCTAGTCCAGCATCCTGTTTCGCACAGTGGCCCACCAGATGCCGCTGGAAGCCACAGGCAGTAGTTGAGGGCGTGCCCTCTCTCCTGCCATTACTCCCCTGCAACTGGTACTCAGAGGCACCCTGCCCTTGAGGCTGGAGGTGGCCCACAGCCCTCTGACTAGTAGCCATTGATAGACCTCTCCTCCATGAAGTCATCCAAAGCCATCCAGGTTGTTGGCCATCACCACATACTGTGGCAGAGAGTTCCACAAGTGGATCACGTGTTGTGTGAAAAAGTACTTCCGTCTGTTGGTCCTAGATCTCCTGGCAATCAATTTCATGGAGTGACCCCTGGTTCTAGTGTTGTGTGAGAGGGAAAAGAATCTCTCTCTCCACTTTCTCCACACCATGCATGATTTTATAGACCTCTATCATGTCTCCACTTATTCATGTCAAAAAATAAAACAAGAATTTGGCCTTGCTTCTATGGGGAGAATTTGGCTTTAACCTAGGGGGTCTGTCTACACAGTGTCTGAGACTTCCAACATGAGTTGAAAGTACATTAGTGAAAAGTGTAACACTGCTAAATTTGTGGTTCAAAGAATGTATTTTTAAAATACTTTGTGATTATACTGGCATACTTTATATTTGTGCTATGTTCAATATTGTTTTGAGCTGCCCCTAAGAGTATTATGATAGACTTCCTAAGTAAACTGTGGGTAAATCATGAATGTTTGGTGAAAATTCTGGGTGTTTTTTCACTGGCTTCCATATTCCTCCTTGCATGTTTGTTTCTACTTATGACTTTTAGTTCTATATGCAGGTTAAAGCTTTCCTTTTGTTAACTGGTGTAATTTCATATATCTAATTGACTCATTCCTAACACCTAGTTTTTTGAGAGAGCATTTAGCCCAAACAAATTCAAAGTGTAACTGTCTTTTCCCATTTCTTCAGGTTCTTCATTGGAAGCAGTAACTACTTGTGAATTGTGCAAAGAGAAGCTACATCTCAATCTTGACAATTTTGATATTCATGAGCTTCATAGAGCACATGCAAATGAACAAGTTAGTATATTTTGGCTAATTTGGTAAGTGTCAGTTTAGTGCTACGAGGACTTCTAGAAGAAAATATCTGTTCAGGTCACATGTTGATATGTATTATAAACTCGTGTAGGTTATGTTCTGCCTTATGTCTCAAGGGTGTGCTCTGAGCTTTAAACTTTTGGTATATTGTATGTTTGTGAGAAATTAAATGCCTCAAGGCTTGGAAAGAGGTGACACTGGAAGCCGTAGTGAACATTGGTTACTGTTCCCATTTTCTGACTTGATTAAGAGTTCGAGGGTTACGAAAGAGACAACATTCAGTTAAGCAGAAGCATATTGTGTCTCTTGGCAATGACAAATGATTTTTGTATCTGAATATTATGCACACTTATTTGGGAGGAAGTAAATAGACTGGTTTGTATGAGCCAGAATCTGTGCTCTGCTGTTGAAGCAGAAATAGGATCTGGATTGCTGGAGTAAGGAGACACCTAGTCACTGAGAGCTGGCCTTGCCTGTTCAGTGTTCTGCTGGTGCTGGAGAGGCTTCTGTCTCCTTAGCAAACTTGCCAGTATAGAAAATCTGTGTACTAAGAGAGTAGAAGGGCATTTGTTGAGGCAAGTTTGACAGACCTGAGAACTTTTGCAGGAGGGGCGGGGAGAAGAGTTGAAGAGTGTAACAGTAGTTTGTGCTTAGCAATTATAATACTAATGACTTCAGAGGGATTTTCCTTATTACATGGCTGGAAATAAAGACTCGTGTAGCTTAATTATTGTTGTAAATTAAGCACTTGCATCAAGATATAGTTTTATATAAATATAGACTAGTAGTATTTTCCTAGTATTATCTTGAATGGCTGTAATGTATCTTTAATACTGGATCCTTTGGTCACTACAACTGTTTACACTTATTGGAATCTGGATACTTATCAAGGGCATGCTTTGTTTAGCAAAAGGAGCCCAGAGGACTTACTTGCTTATTAGCAGGGATATTAAGCTTCATTTTGGTATCTTAAGATGGCTATCTTTTTAACATATATTCTGCTCTACCTCCAGGGAACCCAGAGTGGTGTACATGGTTATGTTTATCTTCACAACAAGTTTGTGATAGTTAAACTGAGAGACAAGTGACTGGCCCAGAGTCATCCAGTGAGTTTCATAGCTGAATAGGGATTTGAACTCTGGTCTCCGCAGGCCTAGTCCACCACTCTAACCACTACACCATGCTGGCTCTCAGCTTAAGCAAGTCAGTTTGATTTATGTAGACTTGGGAAAAAGCAGTTGCTTTAAAAATGCAAGTATGTTAAGATCTGACATGGATGTTCCATAGATGTTTCTTGTATAATGTGTATGTGTGTGTGTGTGAGAGAGAGAGATGGGACAAAATAATCAGTGTAATGTAGCACAAGTTGTGCATTTCAGAGAACATAAACATTTGACTTGATGATACCCTTTCTCTCTAGGCAGACTATGAATTTATCAGTTCTGGGCTTTACCTTGTAGTGTTGTTACACTTGTGTGAACAGCGCTTTTCAGATATGTTGGGAACTACAAGTGAGGCCAACACGCGTGTCCGGGTAAGTGGTGTGAGCTGTTTCTGTGGAACAGGCAGGCTGTGATACCTGTTGTGTGCATTTCCTGTAATCACCATTTAGATTGGTCCTGATGAAGAGTCACTTACACACTAGGGCTTTCTGTCCCTTCCTGCTGCATCCCTTTATGCCTTCTAAGGGAACCATGCAGCTGGGGAAACCTGTGAATAGGGTGTGTGTGTGTGTGAGTGAATGTGAAAAACCAAAGTGCTTTCAGCTTACACATGGGACTCTTAAGGATTAATCTTGTTAGAGTACTACTTCTAGTGTCTCTTAAGCACATTGGGACAGGTTACATACTCCTAATAGGTTTGGATGCCATCCTCTTGTACCTTTAGGACTCTTGTATTGACTTAAGAGCTACATTACTGGTACAGTGGACCAGAGGTGTGGAACAAGAAGTGCTGTAACTCTTCCGAGAAGAAGGAAAAAATTCCATATACAGCAAGGCATGCCGTGTTGTAACCCAATAACTTCTTCCATTACGGAAGAAGCCTTGTCTGTGCATGGGTGGGGAGAAAGCGACAGTTCTTGTCCTTTCCCTTTGCAGACTATGTGTCTTTTGAAATTCTGTTCCTGAGGGTCCCCCAACTTCAGGAGCAGAGTTTTGGGAGTGCAAGGAGCTGTCAAGGGAATGAAGGATCAGTGAAAATAGTTCCTACTTCCACTCCCAGACTGTGCAAATGGAAAATGTGTTCAGGATATAACCCATTGTCCCTTGGAACTGTTGGATCTATCCTTCATGAAGTTGTAATCTTCTCTCCTTTTTAAAAGCAAACTTTAATAGCCACCACTCTATCCCATTGTTACTCCCCCACCTGGCACCCACACAAACTAAATGGTGCAAGCACTAGCCTGTTGTAGGGAGAAATGCTCCAATCCCCTCTTCAGTTCTTGATACCTTTTGAAAACAAACCTGAGTATTACATATTCCGCCACCGTGCCCCCCCCCAGCCCATTGTAAGATGACAATCTTGAATCTCTATAAGCATGCCTGTTTGGGAAAGAACTTTGAATTGTAACTTAGCCTTTGTGTATTTAATTATATTGCAAAAACACAGCTTGGTCTTTCATCATGATGGTTCTATTGATGCAAGCTTTTCCCTTTTACTTAAGAGTTCTTGCTAATGATAACTTCATTGTTAGAACAGCAGCACCTAAGCAGATCTTCCTGAACTCTTGCTGGTTCAAAGGATGCCCTTGGCAAGTATTTAAAAAAACAAAACAAAACATAGCTTATTTGCTTTAGTCTAGGGGTCTGAACATATCTGTGTATATTTGAAAGAACTGTCACTGGCCTACATCCAAACTGAGAGTTGTACATGGGGAATGCGTCTGTGTGGGCATGGAAAGGAGGGGTGATTCCTCTTTTCCATGTGGCTGCCTTTGCCCTTGAAAATGTCTAATGGTTGCCATATTTTTGGGAGGCATAGGCAACTCTGGGGGTGGGGTCTGTTCGTTGAAAAAAACCCCTTCCTTTCTGTGTGCAAACAAAAGCATTCTGTGCATGCAATTTGTAGTTGGATGCAGACTGGTGATAGCTCTGATCTTGCTCCATACAGAAACTTCCAAATGGGTTTATAGTCCTATGACTATTTTTGTAGGACCACTTTATGCAGTGCTTCTCTCCTTCATGCAAGTAATCCTCACTCATCTTCAAACAAGCTCATGGGGAGAATCGTAATATGTGAGCTGCTGAGTCACATTTTCAGATTATGACCATTTCTGTTTACAGCAGTCCTTTTTCCCTAGCTTGGAGAGACTGGTTAGCTGTGTCTGACTTCCCCACCTCAGTTCATCTGTTTCTCCATATGAGGCCAATCCTGGGGACACTGAGATCTCTCACAATACCTAAGACTGTTGAAAGGCACAAATATATTCCCTTTTTTTTTCTTTTAATGATTTAAAACCCTGTGGTGACTTGCAACTTTTAAACTATCTTCTTTCTGTATTGCTTCTAGTTTATTAACCTTGCAAGAACTCTTCAGGCACATATGGATGATATTGAAAGTAGGTGGCTTCCACTTGTTTAGCTTCACTTCAAAGTTAAAAGTGTACTCTTAACTCGTAGAATAAACTCAACTGTGTCCTAGTGATATATACTCCAATAAGTGCCAAGTTTGGACTGACCTACGACTTTCATGCTGTTGACTGAAACAAACTTATATAGAATTGTTATGATTTTTCTCAGTGGCCAGAGGTGCTTTCTATCCGCTTCGACTGATGAGCCAGCTGCGTCCATTTCTTGAGATAAACTATCTCAGAACAGTAGTACATATGCTGGTAACCTGCAGACTTGACTACTGCAATGTGCTTTATGAGGGGCTGCCTTTGTAGATAGTCCAGAAACTGCATTTGGTCAAGAATGTGGCAGCCAGGTTGGTCTCAGGGTCATCTTGAAGAGACTGTATTACTCCTATATTAAAAGAACTATACTGGCTGCCAATAAATATTAGGTGCTGCTTATAATCCATAAAGCCCCAAACCACTTAGGTCCTGGGTGTTCAAGAGAACTTCTTCTTCACTATGAGCCCCATTGCCCTTTGAGATCATCCAGAGAGATTAGTGTGCAGTTGCCACCAGCTCCTCTGCTGGCTACACAGGGATGGGCCTTCTCTGTTGCTGCGCTGAGACTCTGGAATGTGCTCCCTGCTGAAATATGAGCCTCACCATCTCTGACAACTTTAAAAAGCCTTTAAAGACACATTTATTCACCCAAACCTTTTAACCTGACTTGTGGTTTTAAATTGTGTTAAGGTTTTAATTTGTTTTGTTTTTTACTGTAAACCGCCCAGAGATGGAAGTTTGGGGCATTGTGAGTAAGTGAATGAATGTGGAAGAAGAGATCTCAAGGAATCTAATCGAACCCCTGTGCTGAGTACATACCCTGCAAATGAAATGCCCCTAGCAAGATGACTTGTGACATCCAGAGTGTACTGTGCTAGAGCAGGAGGAAGCATCTGCTCTATGGCAGAGGGGCTCAGGTATGCACTTTAAAATCCTATAGGAGATATTAAGCACATGCTGAACTATCTATGGAAATAAATGGGATTTCAAAGTGCTAAACTTGGGCCTGATTGTGCCCATAATAACCAAGACCAGCTGAGCTGATTCAAGCAAATGACCTGCTTAGACTGCTGGAGTTTGCAGCTAGCTTTCAAGAGGACAGGTGTTCTGGTAATTTCTTACCAGAAAAGATTCTCTAAGAATAGTATCTCCTAGGAGGAAAATAACCTTCCTAGGAGTCTATACTTTAAGAGAGAGTTCTTAGTTATTTGCAGAGAGTTATCTTTCAGAAATAGTTCCATTTAAGGAAGGGGGCAGCAGCTGCTGCTGCTGCTGCTACTATATAAGTGATGACTAAGTCAGCTGTGTTTGCTGTTAGCCATTTGGCTTTCCACTTTCATTTTTGGACAGTAGATGTATTGGCCAACTAGAGCACCACAAGGGCAATTATAGCTTGTGTTCTACGCTCTTTGGAAATGTTTTGTTTTATGACTAAAATGTGCTAGAAATGCTTAAAATGTTATGTAGGAGGTCCTGGCATTTGCAGTTGTTTGGCAGCACTATCTGTTGTGAAGCTAGCTCTTGTTGGTAAGACTGTAGGAAGAAGAAAAAATAGGGAGTATTGCAGTTCCATCACTAGTACCTTTCAGTGTTCCCTCTAACAGGGATTCCTAGATATTGTTGACTTCAGCTCCCATAATCCCCAGCCAAAGGCCATTGCAGCTGGGAATTCTGGGAATTGTAGTCAGCAACATCTGGGAATCCCTGTTAGAGGGAACACTGGTACCTTCTTGCCCCTGCAGACCTGCTTGCACCTGCATAGTCCCCTGCTCCCCCTTTCTTTCCAGTGAGTTGGAATTGTGACACTTCTTGACACCAACATGTTGTTGCACTAGTCCAAGTTTGGTTGGAGCTGGACCAGATCTGGTGCAGCAGGAGCAAGGAATATGTGAGCGGGCTCAGCAGAATTTGTCTTCAGAAACTGTGGGGGAAGTGCATATATAGTGAATAGAACTTAGTATTGCCAGGATTCCAATGCTTCTAATTCTGTTTCCTGATGGGACTCCAAGGTCCTCTTTCACCACTACCTCTGCTTCTGCTATGAAAGATTATAGTCTGTCTTCGTTCATCAATCTTCAATAGGTGCCCATCTTCCTTTCTGCTCTGTGTTGACATCCCTTCCCTATCCTCTGTTCCAATTGAGTGCCTAACTCAAGCTCTGATTAGAATGCATTTTGATTTTGTATGGTTTTTTCTACTTGGGGGGGTTTGGTTTCCTATTCAAAGCACTTGGATACATGTCACTGACAAACCATTGGGGATGTTTGGATGATAGCTTTTAAAACCCCTTTATACACAGGTGGTTTCCCTTTCTGAGAGACAACTGATAATTAGCCATTATAATTGTCAGGTGGCTTTTGGTGTCCTGCACCTTAACATTATACCAAGGGACAGTCCTTTTATTATTAAGCTTAAGCTGTGCAGCTGTAAAGCAAAAAGTAGAATTTTGTTCTGGTCATTGACTATGAGGGACTCTCAAACCTAGTTCCCCAGCTGTTGCACTACAACTCGCATCATCTCCAGCCACAATGGCCTTTAGCTGGGGATGATGGAAGTTGTAGTGCAGCAGCATCTGGGGACCCAAGTTTACTACATATATACTGCAGTGAATTCGTTGGTCTGTGTGTGCAGTCTTAAAGTATTTCAGCTTTTAAAAGTCAAGATAGAAAATAGACTGCTCTAGTAGCTGGCAAGTATGAATATGCCCTCAAGATTGTGTAAAGACTGGGTGCAAATGAAGTGTAACAACCTTAGTTCATTTTCAAAGCAGTTTCTCTTAAGACACTTCTGGTATTTCTGGTCGTTCTTTTTTAAATCGAGAAATCGTTTGTTCCCTGGCATCTATATCTAGCTGCTTATTAAAGGCAGCAGTTCATCTTGGTACAAACGAGTGTTCCAGTTCCAGGGAAGATAGTGGCGTGTCATGAACCAAGACCTTGATTCTCAATCCATGAAGCACTCTAGTTTGAAATATTTAATAATTCAAAATGACATATTGGCTATATTAAACATAGACTTTTGCAACTTTGATTTGTAGAAAGTTTTTTAATGTATGTCCAATATTTCCAGCAGCTTCAGATGATGATGATTCTGAAGATGGTGATCTTGGTAGAACACTTGACGCTGTGTAAATGCAAACGGAAGGACTGGATGCTCAACCGACACAAGTACCGTCTCTATATGCATTTGTTTAGCAAAACACACTGAATACTGTTAAATTACTAAAGCGTTGCTGAGTTCAAAAACCTGCTGTTGCACACTGGAATTTGGAAACCTGAACATTCAGTCTGCAAGAAATGTTCTCCTTTGAGATTATAACGTGTATGCCTTCTTCTAAAATATCAGATTTTTATGTGTAAGGAAGATGCTTTCCTTTTGTATAAACTTCTTACAGTAATCAGTTAAACTTCTGGAAAACTTTTCTCAAGTTTGCTCTTCTTCTACTGGCACTAAGTGGTAATGTTAAGTGTGTTTGCAAGTCATGTGGAATGGATACTTTGTGCTAGTTTTCCATTTAAGAACACCTTTGGGAAGTCTCACCATTTTTTGCTTCCAGTGTTAACACCATAGGATGAATGAAGGAATGATTGGGTTCTGTGAAGTTAGTGTTACGTTTCTAGTTTTTCCTTGAGGAATGTTTAACTCAAAGCAATAAACTTGCAAGGGGCTACTAATAAGCGTTAATTACGGCTTTTATAAGTATTGATTTTGAAACTGCAGATTATATTTGATATTATGTAGATGTTCCAATAAGGAATTACAGCTGTAAACACTTGCATTTCAGCATTCCTGGCAGGAATAAAACTTGTGGTTTAAAATCTTAACCAAGCTATTTATCTTAATGAACCTTTTTTAGAACCCACATTCACTGCTGAAGCACTGGTTATCAATGTGTTTTCTAGTGTTGTCACCTGTTTGTTAAATAAAAATTGCAATGCATATAACTTGTCTACCTTTATTAAAAACATAGTAGATAAACAATATCCTCCCATATTAAATTTATAAAGCTACTTGTACAAGTATGTTCAAACTTTTTTGGTTTTGCTGCAAAGGAGTTTCTCTTCTGGTTTGGTATTTCAATATTATTTGACAAATCTCTTGATGGGAAAAAGTGTTGATGAATACGATGAATATTTATATACCGCTTTTCAACCAAAGTTCCCAAAGTGGTTTACATACAGAAATTCATTCATTAAGTAAATGGCTGCCTGTCTCCAAAGGGCTCACAGTCTAAAAAATTATGATCCTTCACCTGTGTGGATGGAGCACAGGCTCATCCTGGAAAACAATTCCTTACAGATATGATCTCAAACAACATTTTTATATATTCCAAATCACTAGCATCCTGTTTCAAACTTCAGAATACATCATTAGAAATTGTGGCTATGAGGCACAACTACATTGAATTGAAATGTCTCTTCGGTTTCAAAAAAGTGGCTGGCATTCTCTGCAGCCCTCTGGCAATGGAAGGAGGGCTACACATTTCCAAGGATGGAGTGTGCATGTATTTCCCCCTCCACCCAAACGCCCTTTCCACTTGTATAATTGTTTTTGAGGGGTCACAAAGCCCTGAAGAACAGACTTATACAGTTCTATTATGGAACCTCAGCCCTCCTGTCACCAGAAGGCTACAGAGAATGTCTGCCAAACAATAAGAATACTGCTGTATATAGATGGGATTTTTTTTTAAAGCCACAGTTATAGGGTTGCCTATCTACATAAATGTCCTGCTTAAGTTAGTCATTTGATCAATTTTACCATACTAATTAACTTACATCCAGTCAGTTAACTCAAAACACTAGGTTTACAGATGAACCTGCCATGCCTGTTAAAGGAGAAATGGAGCTGGCTGTCAGTATACCAGTAGCACTATGCCCCAAATCCCTGGACAATGTCACTTGGCACATTCGTGCTTTTTAACATGGGGAAAAGCAGAAGTCTGTCTACAAATTAGGAGCAAAATCACTTTAGAGCAGTACTTCCCAGTTCACACAGGCAATGGTGGATATTTAAAACTACTGAGAGATCATAACAGCCCTGCTGGATCAGGCCCAAAGCCCATCTAGTCCAGCATCCTGTTACACACAGTGGCCCACGAGATGCTGCTGGAAGCCCACAGGCAGGAGCTGAGGGCATGTCCTCTTCTGCTGTTACTCCCCTGCAACTGGTATTCAGAGGGATCCTCCCTCCGAGGCTGGAGGTAGCCTATAGTAGCCAGTAATAGACCTTTTCTCCATGAAGTTATCCAAACCCCTATTAAAGCCATCCAGGTTGTTGGCTGTCACCACATCTCGTGGCAGAGAATTCCACAAGTTGATTATGCATTGTGTGAAAAGGTACTTCTGTTTGTTGGTCCTAGATTTCCCGGCCATCAATTTCATGGGATTGACCCCCTGGTTCTAGTGTTATGTGAGAGGGAGGAAAATTTATCTACTCTTTCTCCGCACCATGCATGATTTTATAGACCTTGTCTTTTTTCTAAACTAAAAAGCCCCAGGTTTTGTAGGCTTGCCTCATAAGAAAGGTGCACTAGGCCCAGTCATCTTGGCTGCCCTCTTCTGCACCTTTTCCAGTTCTACAGTGTCCTCCTTTCGATGTGGTGACCAGAACTGTATGCAGTACTCCCAAGTGTACATAGTTTTGCATAAGGGCATTATAATATTAGCAGTTTTATTTTCAATCCCCTTCCTAATGATTCCTAGCAGGGAACTGGCCTTTTGAACAGCTACCACATATTGAGTTGACACTTTCAATGAGCTGTCCACCACAACCCCAAGATTCCTCTCCTGGTCAGTCAATGACAGCTCCAATCCCATCAGCATAGACATAGAGTTGGGTTTTTTCATCCCAATGTGCATCACTTTACACTTGCCAGCATTAAACTGCATTTGCCACTGTGTCACCCACTTTGGAGAGATCCTTTTGGAGCTCCTCACAGTTTGTTTTGGATTTCACTACCCTAAATATTTTTGTGTCATCTGCAAATTTGACCACATTGCTGCTTACCTCAACTTCTAGATCATTTAAAAAGCTGAGTACAGATCCCTGGTGGGGGGGGCACAACTTACTTCCCTCTATTGTGGAAACTCTCCATTATACCTACCCTCTGTTTCCTGTCCTTAAACCAGTTACAAATCCACACATGTACTTGTCCCCTTATCCCATGACTGCTAGGTTTTTTCAAGAGTCTTTGATGGAGAACCTTGCTGAAAGCTTTTTGGAAGTCCAGGTATACTATGTCAACTGGATCACCTTGATCCACACACCTGTTGACACGCTCAAGAACTCAAAAAGGATTTACCTTTGCAGAAGCCATGCTGGTTCTCCCCCAAAAAGGCCTGTCCTATGTGCATAACAATTTTATCCTTGAGAATGCTTTCCATCAATTTGCCTGGAACAGACCTTTAGCTAACTGGCCTGTAATTTCCCAGATCACCCCTGGATCCCTTTTTGAAAATTGGTGTTATATTTACTACTTTCCAGTCCTCTGGTACAGAACCAGATTGTATGGATAAGCTATATATTTTTGCAAGGAGGGTGGCAATTTCACATTTGAGTTCTTTAAGGACTCTTGGAGGGATGCTGTCTGGCCCTGGCAATTTGCTAGCATTTAGTTTTTTCAGACACTTTAGAACAGGGATTCTTCAACGTGGTCTCTGTGCCTTACACGAATGGGCTTTGCGCCTGCACAGAGACCATATTGGAGCTTCCAAGCTAGAGTTCTAACTTTTTGGCGGTAACTCCGCCCCCACGTTATATAGGTGGCTGCGCAGGCTTCCCTTTTCAGTCTTTCTTCATCTGCGATAGAAGACACATAGTTGAGCACTCCTTGCTAGATTGTGCTGTTAAGTATCTACCATTGCCAATTTTTACCCTATATTTTTCGTATTACTCTTCATTAGCGTTTTTATTTTGTCCCCGGTTAAACCCCCCCCCCCAAGTTTCCTTGGATTTACACTGTTCCGTCATGGTCCTCGGGCCCAGCGTGCTACGGTTTCCTTGGTGCTTCACCGGCCTATGCCCAAGACTACAAACTTTGAGCAGTGTGGTCGCTGCAGATCTAAGATCCCCTTGACCGCCGGCCACAAACTTTGCCTTTTTTGTTTGGGCAAGGCCCATAAGGTTGGTTTTTGCCTGCACTGTGCGGCCTTTACCAAACAGGCATGCAAGAATCGAGCATTGCGTCTTCGTTCTTGGCTTTGGGAATAAGCCTTTGGGAATAAGTGTTCGGGCTCGGACAAACCACCTACTATGCAGGCCTCTTCGAGCGCTTCTCCTTTGGCCTGGGGCTTACAGCCTGTTTCCACCGGGGATCTCGGTGAACACACCAGAGACCAATGTACCGGTCGATCCCGTGGCTCGGGCTTCGACCTCGGTACCGAAGAATTCTGTGGCACTGTTGATCTTGACAGCGGCACTAATTGAACCGCACTCCCTCCAACCGGCCAAGAAGAAAAAGAGAAAGAAGGCCCGTCATGCTCCGGCGGAGCCCCCTAAGAAAAAGCATAGACCGACATATACCAATCACCTATCCCATATGTTCCAGACGGAGACTATTCTAGATGCTGAGGAGGCTTATGCATCCAGTCCCCACGATCCCGTTTACGAATCCAAGCGGGATTCTGAATCCGAAGCTCTTCCACCGGAACAGCCCTGTCGATGGTCTAATCGAGAACTTGAGGCAGCCCTCGATGAGCGCTACGCCTGTCGGGCGGACTATTTTTATGCCCACCAGGAGCTTCACCAACACCACCGAACGCAGGCAGCTACTGAACCACCCCTTTGGCGTTCTACCTCACTCTGGCCATCTACCTCAGTACCAGTATCGGTACCGAACCCTCGCTCGGAGGCTACATCTTTTCCCCCTCTGCCTCCACCCCGAACCACGTCTCTGCTACCGCCGTGGGTTCCACCAAGGAGCTCTCCCGTGCAGGCAGCCACGGCTACGATCACCCCAGATTCTAGACCACCTCCTATTAGGCTTCGAATCCAATTCCTCCCTCCGATCTCGAGCGACTCCTCAGATTTGTTTTCGGATGACGAGGGACCAGAGTTCTCGATTTCAGACAAGATATCGTTGGGCTCTTTGCCCCCTACACTCATTATGGAACCAAGGCCTAGCTCTCCTTCGGAGGATTTCCGAATATACGCTGACTTTGTCTCCCATATGGCTACCTCCCTGGGAGTTCAGCTTTCCCAAGGGGATAAGTCAGAGCCAGATCCTCTCTTCCAGTTGACTGAAGACGATGCCCGTCCTTCGGTCTCACTTCCTTTGAATTCCTCCATCCTCAAGGTCACCAAGGCCTCCTGGTCGAAACCCTCCTCCCTTCCCCAGACGTTGAAGAAACTTGATTCCTTCTATAGGGTACACGCTTCCCCCGACCAGGATGACTCCTTTCTAAAACAGCAACCTTCTACTGACTCCATTGTAGTAGAGTCCTCACTCTCTAAGTTCCGTGGATATACCTCTTCCACCCCACCCGACGAAGAGGGGAAGAAACTGGACACATTTGGGAGGCGTTTGTATTCAATTCCGTCTTTATTGACCAGAACTGCAAACTATCAGGCTTACCACGCCAGATACCAGTCTTTTCTGTGGGACCATGTTGCCCCCTTCCTGGACCATTTGCCCGAGGAACAACAAGGTCCAGCTAAAGTTTTCCTGCGAGAAGCCACGCAGGTCTCAAAACAGGAACTCCACGCAATTTGTCACTTAACAGAAGGCGCCTCTAAGGTGATGGCATCCTCAGTCGCTCTTCGACGCCACTCCTGGCTCAGATCTTCCAGACTGACACCCGACGCTAGATCCAGAGTGGAAGATCTTGCCTTTGATGGTTCATCCCTGTTTGGAGAAAAGACAGATGATACTCTTCAGAAAGTGCAGAAACTTCGTAACACGGCCTGCTCTATGGGGCTCCAATAGTCCTCATCCCAGCCTTATAGGCCCCAGAAATGGCAACAACAGCCATACTCCTCTAAACACCAGTACTACCAACCACAAGACAGGTCCTTTCGTTCTACTAGGTATCAACCTTACCAAAAGCGCTCCAACTTCACCGGCTCCAAGCAGCAGCAGCGCTCTAAGGGGTCCCAGCCCCATACTAAGAGACAATGACTTGAAAACCCCTCCCAGATGGGGCACCAGGCTCTCCCCCTTCATCTCCACCTGGGAAAATATCACCACCGATTCCTGGGCTCTTACCATCGTGAGAGTCTGGTATGGTATAGTGTTTGCATCCACCCCACCATACAATCCTCCACTCCCCACACCAGCCACTCCGGCTCTCCTCTCGGAAGTCAACTGTCTATTCGCAAAATCTGCAATAGAACTGGTTCACAACCCACAATCCCCGGGTGGTTCACCAGAAATGTGGTTCTGGTGCATTTGCCATGGCGTCACCCCCCTGGCGGTCCATATTCAGGGCCAGGACAATGTCACAGCGGACAGGTTGAGCAGGACTCATTCAATGTCCCACGAATGGCAGCTACATCCCCCCACGCTCCGCTCCCTCTTCCGCTGCTGGCTCCTCCCAGAAATAGACCTCTTTGCATCAGAGACGAATGTGCAATGTCACCTGTATTGCTCCAGGTCTGGGATTGGGCCCAACTCCCTCGGGGACACGTTTGCTATGAACTGGGCGGGACTTCTGGTCTACGCCTTTCCCGATTCCTCTACTTCCTCGAGTTCTTCAGAAAATCTCCCAGGACCGACCGCACTGCATACTCATTGCCCCATGGTGGCCCAGGACCCTGGTTTTCCCACCTCCTCCACCTCTCCAATCATCAATACCTCCGCCTGCCACACAACCCTCGCCTCCTCTCCCTGCAGAACGGTCGCCTCCTCCTTCCAGACCTACAACATCTTCATCTCACAGCTTGGCACATAGTCCCAACCTGCCCGTAGACCTACAGAGAATACTTAATGCTTCATGTAAACCTACTACCCTCACCTCCTGTTCCCATAAATGGACACGTTTTTGGAACTTTCTAGAAAACAGGAATGTTCCCTTACACTGTCTCTGTAGAACACGTTAGTTCATACTTACTGTCCCTCGAGGCTGGACTGAAGGTGCCTTCCTTGCGAGTTCATCTCACAGCCATAGTTGCTAACTCTCCACCTCTACGCCATCGTGGTTCCATGGTCAAACATTTTCTGAAAGGTCTCACCCACCTTTACCCGGACCCACCGGTCATGGCTTCGCCTGCATGGGACTTGACCTTGGTGCTATCCTCTCTCATGCACCCTACCTTCGAACCCATGACCACGATTTCTCTGGCCTTCCTTATGGCTGTCACTTCCACCAGGTGGGTCAGTGAACTCAGAGCACTGAGAGTTGACCCTCCTTACCTGGTTTTCCATAGAGAGAAGGTCGTCCTCAGACCAGACGTTGCCTTCCTCTCGGAAGGTAGTTACTTCCTTTCATTGCTCCCAACCGATTTCCTTGCCTGCGTTCTTCTCTGAACCATCGTCTGAGGCCAAACGACGTCTCCACACCCTCGAGGTTCGTAGAGCGCTCGCCTTCTACATAGACCGAACTTCGGCTCTCCGCACCTCTACCTCTCTCTTCATGCTTCACTCTGGACCCAACAGAGGCAAGCAGGCCTCTGCACAGACCATATCCAGATGGGTGGTTCGCTCCATCACTTTAGCATACCAGCTCTCCAAGAAGCCTCTCCCACTCTCCATCGAAGCACACTCAACAAGGGCGGTCGCAGCTTCCACTGCCTTTGACAGGTCCATTCCTTTGGACGTCATCTGCCAGGTGGCTACGTGGGCGTCAAAACACTCATTTGCGCAGCACTACGCCCTGGATGTCCAAGCCAGAAAAGACACGCCATTTGGCAAGGCGGTGTTACAGTCCATCTTCGCCTGATCCCTCCTCCAGGTGAGCATGGCATGGGTGCAGCTTGCTATGCGCCCATTCGTATAAAGCACAGAGACCACGTCGAAGAACGACAGGTTGCTTACCTGTAACTTGGGTTCTTCTAGTGGTCATCTGTGCTCTTACACGTCCTCCATCCTCCCCTCTAAGTATTTTCTGCTAGTCTTTCAGACTGGTGGACTCAGAATACTGAAGAGGGAAGCCTGCGCAGCTGCCTATATACCATGGGGATGGGGTTACCACCAAGAAGTTAGAACTCTAGCTTGGAAGTTCCGATGTGGGCTTTGCACCTGTGCAAAGCCCATTCGTATAAAAGCACAGATGACCAATAGAAGAACCCAAGTTACAGGTAAGCAACCTGTCATTCTCAACATTGGGTTCCCAGATGTTATTGGACTTCAACTCCCATAATCCCCAATCAAAGGCCACTGGGGCAGGGGATTATGGGAGTTGAAGTCCAATAACATCTAGGGACCCAACGTTGAGAATCTCTGGTTTAGAACATTGTCTCTTGTCACTTTTATATGACTCAGTTTTTTAGTCTCTGTCCCCAAAAAGCCTGGTTCAGGAACAGGTATATGTTCAGTATCCTCGTATTTGAAGTATCCAGTATCAGTATTTGAAGACCGATGCATGCAAGAACTCATTTAGCATGCAAGAACTCATTTGTGGTGCCCCTGTTGCTGCCGTGCGGGTGCGCTGCACACGTCACATGTTGTGTGCGCATGCAACGGACGCATGCGTGGCGGCAACTTCCCCTTTTTCCAGGCAACGACGGGGCCAGGGGTGGCAGGGAGGAACACTGCCCGCCCCTAAAACTTTGCTCCAGAGTGGAGTGTCGGAGGGGGAAAAGTGGCGGGAGGGGTAAGTGCTACCCTCCCGCCCTTAAAGCTAGACACTCCCCAGTGCCGGACTGCGCCTCTGTGGTTCCGTGCACATCCCTAGTACCAGGTATGGAAAAGTCCCATATGGAAAAGTCCCATCTGAAAAGTTGGAGAACTAAAGCTAATTGATGTAGGCAAGTTGCTATGTACTTAAACTGGTCTAATGAATAATTACATTGCTTTTTCCAGTGACTACTTGAATACTTCCACATTAGATCACTAGAGGCTAGTAAGGATATGATGTCCACAGTCAAGCATTCAGATCATTAGTTTGAGGAAATGCTTTTTCAGTTGAATGCTGGCAGCAATTAACATGGGACATAATATTGCTGTTTAAATAATTAACTTGCACAGTCTTTTAAGAATGGGTATTGCTTTATTAAAATAATAAATACTATTGCAATATTTCCCTGTAAACTTCTGACTATTTCATGTATACAATTAAGTGGCTTTAAAAAAAAAGTTCAGTCTGTTCTAAAGTATCTGACTATAGCAGACAAAACATTATTTTGACAAGAAAAAAGAAACAAACCTCTACAAATAGATTGAAATTGTAGATTCTTATGGCTTTTTGATGTGTTAATTATACAGTGATCTGCCACCATTTATGGAGCTCACTTAGATTAGTATTTTTTAAAACAGCAAAGAACTTCAGCAACAAGCCACAATCCACAAATTTTGAGCATGTCCCTGCCATTGAAGCACTGCATGATGTGATGGCATTCATGCATTGTGCTCCTAAAAAGGCAGGTGGTGTGGATTTTTTGGACTAAATAGCAATTGGTGAGAAAGCTTATGGGCCTGCAAGTGATACACAATAAGACCAAAGGTTCTGGCAGATGGTTGTAACCACAGGTGGTCACAAAAAGCACTGAAGAGAAGCCTGATGTTCAGAAATGACTGAGCACCGTCTAATTCTGGGGCAAATTCATATTTCCTTATACAACTTGTCACTATAATAGTGGCTGAAGGTTTGAACAAAGGAATGTTACATTCTGGACCTAATTCCCATTTTGTGTAACCTGTAAAGTGATTGTTAATAAGTTGAACACTGTGACATACTACACAAGAGTACATAAGTCTTCTAACGGTGAATTTATGTAACGCAAGAGAAAGTCCATTATTTCCAATGGGGTTGCTCTTGTAGAACAATTTGTGCAAATTTTTGCATTTATGCAAATTGCTTTTGCACAATTTTACTAGGCTGATATACTCTTGCACAGTATCAGTTAGTTGCTTGTAAGGCAAGAATGATATGCATACATCTCTGGAGTTAGAGGCCTTCTTCCTCTTATGCAGTCAGGACAGATCCCAAAACCTTTCTGAGCACAGTTGCCCTTGGGCCTGGGGTGATGGTGAACAACTGGATTATGCCCCAGTGAGGCATTTGAAAATCTCACTGTGTTCAGTTGGGAAGATTTAACCACCCATACACCAGAACTTTAAATCATGTGCAATATTGTGTTCTTCAGTAGGAGGGGGGGGGGGGGGGCTTGAGATTTTGGGTATGCCCAAATGCAGACAGTCAAATGTTTTTTAAAAAAATGAGAAAGTGCAGTTTGTGGAAAACATATGCTTCCATATATGGAGAATGATTTCACGAGTAAGTAGAATTATTAATCCTATTTAAAACAACTGAAGAACTTCCAGATTAATTTCTTCATATGGGAAGTATTTGAAATGGCACTGTCTGTTTCTTGAGGTTTACTTGCAGGCTCATTCTTGAGATATACTGCTCCTTTCTCTAATTACCAGTTTGTAGAGAAATGCGGCTTAGGCGATATATTCGTTTTCCTCCTCTATAAGAACTACTTCATCACTATGTGGAACTTGAGTGGTAGAATTGTTAACTGTCCATCTTGTTCCAGAAGAAATCCTCCTTTGGTAAAGGAACCAGAGCAATGCTGCAGCCACTGACATAATGACTGTTGAAAGTATGACTACAGTGCTTGTCCAGACTTTGTTATCTAAAACAATACAGCACTTCCATCAAAAAGGCACATAATTAGATTGTATACATAGGGCATTACTGTAATATAGTTTCCATTTGCTATCCAATCAGCTTAGCAATTGCCAAATCTGTTCTCATCAAAGATGTACTTGTTACTTTTAACAATAATCTTTCAACCCTATAAGTTGCTATGGAAAACCAAGGTACTGTTTAGTAGACCAGACTTATGAGAACCTTCAGCTGCTAACGTTAACTGATTTCCTATTATGTGGGTAGTTCTGAGCAATGGGTTTTTTAAATGCACAATGTTAGAAAGTGCATTAGAGCTCATGAATGTTTACCTTAAAATGGTGTCCGGACAAACATGGAGCCACATCCAGAACAGCCTTCTATCACAGGGAGAGTTAGTGCAAGCAGTTTTGGGAGGTAGGGGAGGCCGCAGAGGAAGGGGGCAAGATCTATGAAAAGCACCCCTCCCCCATTGTCCTCTTGGAGCTTGACTACAAAGAAGCATGAAGACACAGGCAAAAAGAGGTACACTCACCTGGTAAATACTTCTTTTCATAAAGAACTGTAGGCATACATGCAAAAGAAAAAATATTAATGTGCATATACTCAAAGAAAATAACCACTTGCCTATGGTGAAAGAGAGCACAATTGTAGATTTGTTACTAGTACTGTCTAAGGGGTTCACAAGGACCATTCCCAAAAGCTAAGAACATAACAGCCCTGCTGGATCAGGCTCAAGGCCCATCTAAATGAAGCATCCTGTTTCGCACAGATGCTTCTGGGAAGCCCACAGGCAAGAGCTGAGGACATGCCCACTCTCCTACTGCTACTTAGGGACGTGCATGAACTGGTTCGGAGGCCCTGTTATGGACCTCCAAACCGGTTCGAAGGACTGGCAATTTGGCCAGTCTGACGGTGATGGAGGGTTACCTTTTGAGGAGCAGGGATGATGCTTTCTCCCCACCCCACGGCATTTCCCCTGCCGGCACTGTCTTGGGCAGCAGTGTACTTCCTTGTCGCCCCGGTGCATGTCAGACTGGAGGTATGTGTGCGCACGTTGTGCACATGCACTGGGCACTTCCAGTCTGATGTGTACCGGGGCATCGAGGTATGCTGCCGCTCTGCGGGACCATTTTTTTATACAGCGCCGGTGGAGGAAACAAGGCAGAGGAGGGGGCAAGAGCACCCTCCCTGCTTCTAAAGGTAACACACACACCCCACCATTGAGTGGCTGCCACTAGTTCCCTGCACATCCCTACGGCTACTCCCCTGCAACTGGTATTTAGAGTCATCTTATCTCTGAGGCTGGAGATGACCTATAGTCACCAGACTAGCAGCCATTGATAGACCTGTCCCCCATGAATTTATCTAGACTCGTCAAAGCCACCCAGGCTGTTGGCTGTCACCACATCTTGTGGCAAAGAATTCCATAGGTTAATTATGCATTGTGTGGGAAAAGTACTTTAGTCAGTCCTAATTTTTTTTTGGCAATCTTTCATGGGATAACCCCCCTGGTTCTAGTGTTATGTGAGAGGTTGAAAAAATTATCAACTTTCTCCACATCATGCATGATTTTATAGACGTCTGCATGTCTCACTTCAGTTGTCTTTTTTGTAAACTAACAAGCCCCAGTTGTTGCAGCTTTGCCACATAAGGAAGGTGCTCCAGGCCCCTGATCATCTTGGTTGCTCTCTTCTGCACTTTTTCCCAGTTCTACAATGTTCTCCTTAAGGTATGGTGACCAGAACTGTATGCAGTAATCCAAATGTGGCCGCAACATGGTTTTGCATAAGGGCATTATAATATTAGCAGTTTTATTTTCAGTCCCATTCCTAATTATTCCAAACATGGAACTGGCCTTTTTCACAATGTAAGCAAGTGTAAAGTGATGCACATTGGGGCAAAAACCCCAACTTCACATATATGCTGCTGATGGGGTTTGAGCTGTCAGTGCCTGACTGGGAGAGGGATGCTGGGGTCATGGTGGACAGCTAATTGAAATTGTCAACACTGTGTGTTCCTTGGCATGAAAGGAATCAATGCACCTATATCTGTGTTATCTTGGAGCTGCCTAGTTCAAAGTCCACCTAGCTGTATGGTAAGCTAGATCAGAGGACACTATTGTTTGGTTTTCTCTTGAAGTTAAAATCTATCTCTCTGCTTCTGATTAATTTTAAATGATCAAAACTATATTATAAATAAATACTAAATAAAGGCTAGTGGGAAGCAAGTAATGTTATTTTGAATGTTTAGAAGAAGGACATAGAGAGAAATCACATCAGCATAGTAACTAGTACAATTAATTTCTTCAAATCTACTTGCCTATGAGCTCTTCAACTCTCTATGAGAGCTATCTGTTCCTAGCACCAAGCAGGAACACATTACAGTTTATTCATAAAATCAGAGCCTTGGCACAAATCTTACATACCCGCAGTTTCACAAAGAATCCCAGTCAGCGGCACTTGTTCACAACTCATTTTTTTCCATCCACCTGATCTAGTGTGCATACAAGCACAAGTGTTTAGGAGCTCCACATTATGTTCCCCCTCCATCCAATTTGTAAAATTCACATTGGAATTATCGTACCATCTGAAAACATCATCTGTAAAAACATAATTGGATAAAATTGGGAGGGATGAGATTGGGGGTGTGTGTGTTTCAGAATGGCATATCACCCTAAGAACCCGCATTAGCTACCAGAACGCAATGGCTGACATTCTAAACAACCATGGGTGTGTCTAACATCAATGGTCTTGTGCAAAAGCTCACTTTTCAGAGCTGGCCTACGCTTCAAAAGTGCTCTGTTAGAGCAGAAGCATGTCACTGAGGATCAAGTGATGTGCCTCTGTTTTAACCATGGTTTGGGAAGTTGGGCAAACTATGAAATGTATTTGCTCTCTTGTGCAAGAGTGTCTGTACTTTGGAAAGCACAGGACTCAGTGCTGCGTGGCTGCCAACATTAGGCCTACCCATTTTGTTAGGATGCCAGCCAGTGACTGGAACCTTGGGAATTAAAGCAGCCATCCATGGCTGGCAAGCGTGGCAAAGGCCAAGCTGTACTCCTGCTGCCACAAATCCCCTTAAATAATAATATAGCAGCTCTGTGCTCCTTATTTAGTGCAGTAGTAAACTTCAGGCCCCACACTATTGACAAATATTATCACCCACCAGTGCAGGTTATATAACTTTGTACTTCTATACCACTGGAAGAGACAGTAGTAGTTGCTTTTCCACCTGTACTGTAGACGGCTGTTAGCAATGGTAGAATGCAGTACATGCAGAATGTTTCAGGTTCAATCCTCAATGTCTTCAGTGGTGTAGTGACTAGAGTCGGGGAGACCCAAGTTCAAATCCCCATTCAGCCATGATACTAGCTGGGTGACTCTGGGCCAGTCACTTCTCTCTCAGCCTAACTTACTTCACAGGGTTGTTGTGAGTATGTAGTACACCACTCTGGGCTCCTTGGAGGAAGAGCGGGATATAAATGTAAATATAATAATAATAATAATAATAAATTAATTAATAACAACTTGGATAGGCTTCTGCCTGAGATATTGGAGAGTTGCTGCCAGTCAGAGCAGACAATACTGGTCTAGATGAGCCAATTGCCTTAGATTCCTCCAAGCAAAAGAGGGACATCTGACATCACCTTCCCTCTCTATCAGTAGGCTGTACCTCATCCCTTTTATTGACTGTGTGCTCCTGGTGAACCCCTCTAGTTTTCTGCAGGCTTTTTTGTTTGTTGCTCAAGGATTCTCTATGGACCCCACAAGCCCCAGGACAAGAATGAGTGCTTACAGATACCGGGCCTGCTTGTGCCATACTGTAGTTACATCTTGGGATCTTCAAAAGGGTGGCTGACATGTCCCACAGCTTAATGCAGGCTGCTGTCTAAAACATATGCCCATGTTGCTGTGCAACAGGGCTGTGCTGCTACAACTTAACCATTGTGCAACTGCACACGGTGACGCAACTTGCATTGGGAATAATGCATGTCATGCTGCAACATGTGTTTGTGCAATGATGAGTACTGGAGTAGCAGTACAACTCTGTTGCACAGCAATAGGCGAGTATGTTTTAGATGCCTGCAGCAGCCCAGGCAGTTCAAAACTGCCCACACTATATGTATGGTGCAGGACATTTCAGCCAACTATCTAGACAGACAGCATTTCTCTGTGAGGAAGTTGGAGAGCTTCTAAGGGAGACTTATTCCCAACAAGAATTAGACCTAGGCCAGCCCAGATCATGGGAAGTACTTACCATCTGCATCAAAAAACATGCCCAATGAAATATACTCAGGCCCATGCCAATGGTTGAGGAAACTCTTTAGGATAAAGGTATTCTCCTCTTTATTATTTATGCTGACAATATCAGCTCCAGAAGCTGCATTTGGAAGACAAAGACAAAATCCCAGCAATTCATCAAATTGTAATTTTAAAAACTTGAAACACAAATAGAGCTCATTTATGCACTATTGTAGTATGCTGTCTGAGGATGGCTGCAAACATTTCATAAATAGGCCAATTTACTTGAAAGCTTTATTTTTCTGGCCTTTTAACCATTGTAAAATCATGAATTCTCTCTCTAAGGTTAATTTCTCTTGCAAGTTCACAGAAATGTCCTTTCCAGGCACTAACCCTATTTGTTACAGTTTTTCTCTTTGCAGTGTGTAGATCACAAGGGCAAACGCACTGCTCACTTTGGGGGCTTTAAATTCTACCAGCCACACTGCGTGACTTCACTGTGCCTTGAGCAATGTGGTTGTATGATTTGTTCCTCCCCTCTCCACCGCACGAGGGACTCTGGGACTTCTAGTTCTTGAGAGAGTATATCACATAGGAAAGCATAAATCCCCTTTTCTCTCAAGTCCTAGAAAGAAATGCACAAGCACACTCTCTTTACAGAGGGGTTCCGGGCTAGCCAGAAACTCATTGTTCATAAATGTTGTTTGTTCTCCAGACAATCTTACTGTGGACACTCAATAGGTAACACATAACTTTCCATAAATATTCTCAAGAATGACCTACAATTTAGCATCAGCTTTTTAACTCATGGTAATAGACTAGGCCCTCCTGGATCTCTGGGCCCTACTAAGATGTACCCTTTCCCCTCCCCACGCTTCAGATCTGACCCCAATATATGTCAGAGTCCTTAGTAACATAAAGCAGGGGCTATGGCAGATCATTCAAGATGGAAAGTGTTCCCTGAAAGTAGAAACTAGGGAATCATTGGGCTAAACTAAAATAGTTCTGCCTGAGGGCAGAATGCAAAGCCTGCTGAAGTCGATTTAACTCAAAGCTTTTTCTGTGGCCCTGCAGATTACCAGGAACACAGGACTGCTTAAATTGAGTCAGATTGGGCCCGAAGCTTCAAATGGAAGCTAAATATTGCTCCTAACTATATACCACAGGTTCTTTCCTGACAAGTGTAATGTGCTGTGATCTATAATTACCTTTATTATATCAGCTATCATAATTACAAACAATAATTAAGATGCAGAAATAACAAAGCATTCTATCCACATTCTGGATATCTCAGTGGATCAGAAAGGGGAGAGAGAGGGAGAGATTGCATTACCGTTGCCTTTGCAGAGGTCCCTGGCATCACCAATACTCTCCCATGTTCCTTGAAATAAAGCATAGCAGCTATTGCCAAATGAAATCCAAGCAGAAGATGGGCATACTACACAGAGAAGAGAAAATTCATAATGACTACTAATAGACTAGAATTCTAATAATTAATAATAGCAGTGCCATTTATATTCCAACATGACAATGGTGTCCCAGGTATTTTGCAAAATAAAACATGCAATTAGTGTCCTAAGTATTCAAGGGCTGCAATAGAGCAAAAGTTGGTTACGACTATGTCCAGTTTGAAATCAATGGTTTGATTTCATTTAGTGGTTTGTTTAGTGGCATTTAGAATGGGTGTAATACTCGTGAAGCAACTCACACACATGAGAATCTTTGCGGCAGCATTCTGGGTCAGCTGAAGCTTCTGCACTGTCTTCAAGGGTAGCCCCATGTAAAACACATTGCAGTAGTCTAATCTGGATGTTACCGAAGTACGACTGCCTGAAGTCATGTCCAGTTTCTCCAAGTAGGGTCTCAGCTGGTGTACCAGCCATAGCACACACAGTATGTGTACCACAGTGTACCAGCCATGGCGTACACAGTATGGCACTCTTGCATACTGCTGCCACCTGTGCTGCCAGGGACAGCATCAGGTCTAGAAGCACCCCCAAGCTGTGAATTTTGTACAGTAAATACATGTATACGTTTTGGCCTTTTCCCTTCCCTCTAAACATCTGAATGAAGCCTGAATTGCATTTTATTCTATTTTGTGAAATGCCTAGAACACCAACCTCTTGGGAGTGGTTATTCAATTAGACTTTCTTTCTACCAAGTCTGCATAGGATTGCAGTCTTACAGTAACTGAGAGTGTCAAAGCCCTAAACAACTTTAGCCATACAGGACTTGTTTCCACAAAAACATTGATCTGGTTAACAGCAGTTTACCAGCAAGGTAATCTTGCAAAACTTATCTAGGTAACTCACAGGGGAATGTCATCAAATTTGGCTTAAATGTGACCTATTTTACAAGTTCATTACCAGTGCTACTATTAATGGCATGACTAAGTTATTTTGCATCATCCACTGGCCCAGGAGTATCTTTGAAAAGATGTCTTGTGAATTTAGCTTCTTTGTTTTTCCTTCTTGGAATTTTCCCTCCGTGCTGTTAAGTTATTTTGGTGGCTGCATTTTAAGGAACAAACAAATCCCTCCAACAGAGTCAGATAATTTTTAGTCCAATTAACCCAATTTTTCTTAAAATCAACACACTTACCTTTTGCTATAAAATACACTCAGTTTACCTGGTTAACTAACAGGAGCTTACCAGCAAGATCATTTTGCATTTTTAATATTTTGCTTTGAACTGCACCTGAACAAGTGTTCCATGCAACTCAGTGGCTTATCATGCTTGGACACTGATCGATATAGGAAAAGGTCTCTTTTTACTGCTAACATAATTATATCAGCTTGCCACAAGTCTCTGAATTGGCTTCTTATTGATTCAACTACATGCTCTTACTTTCTACAGGAAAGCCTCTTCACCTATAGCTAACAAAGATGATTAAACAAGCTACATATCAAAACAAAATATACAAAGCACCAGCAACAAAGCCATAAAAATAATTCAAAATGTAAATCAGGAGACATACTGTTTACTTTCTAGACAAATAGGAACCCAGCTACAGATCAAGGGTCCATAAATAAAGTCAGCTAAATTATGCCTGCTTTTAAAAACTTGACACTTGAAGCCGCACAAGGAAGGCAAAGGCTGGAGATGCCAAAGAGTTGGTGCCATCACTAAAAAAGCCCTGTCTCTGGTAGATACTCACCAGACCTCATTGGGTGAGGGCTCCTGGAGCTGGGTTTCAGACACAGACTGTAGGGCATGAGGAGGAACATATGGTAAAAGGAAGTCCCTAAAGTAACTTGGCCCCAGGCTTAGGAATTTAGGGTTAAAATTGACACTTTTAGTTGAGCCTGGGAATGACCAAGTAACTGTTTTACTATTATATTAAAGTAATATGTGTGGAGTGACGAGTCAACAATCTGGCAGCCATATTTTGCCCCCATTGGAGTTTCCCAGGGGCGTAGCTACAATTGGGCGAACGGGTTCAAAGAACCCAAGCCGTGCCCAATCAGGAGCCGCCATTAGTGGCCCTGACATGCCCCCCGCATCTGACGTCAGCTGTGGGGGCGAGAGTTTAGCTCCCGAGCGGGGGCTGCACGGCCCCTTCGAGAGCTAAACAAAGGCTGGTGCTGCGAATACAGCACCAGCCTAACTAGCTCCTGAAGGGGCCGCGCGGCCCCTTCAGGAGCTAAGACTGGTGCTGCGTTTCAAGTTCAATTCAAGTTCCAGGACTGACACCCATCCAACCCCAGAGACGCATCTAGGTAATTTTGGAACCAGGACCTAAAGGCCTTTGGAAACCCCCTCCCCGCAACCCGCTGCTACGCACCACGACAAATGCAGTATTTTTAACACGTGCATTCTTGAGGGCACAAACAGCAACCGAACTCATAAGAATGTAAGAATATAAAGCAACAGGCATACTATTTATGCAAATATGCATTAGCAGAAACCCTTCAACACGCAACTTAACATATTCCCATCTCACATGTTTCTTTCCCCACTCTCCCCTCTTATCGCGAAAGCTGAGGTCACGCTCGGCCGCCGGGTGCAGCGCGGGCCAGCGGCAACCACGCCACCCGGGACAGACTAAAGACGATTTGGGGGGGCCCCCAGGGGCTGTGGAGGCCCTGGACTTTGGCCCAGAAGTCCAGGGGTAAGAGCACCTCTGTCCAGCCCTTTGAAGACATTCAAAAAAGGGGATGCTGTACTTATGTGCATGATCCTAAGAGCTCACTGGCAAGTGCTGCCCTGGCATGGAGCCACCGAGAAGCCTCACACCGCTGCATTCTCCATGTTTATGGCATTTTTCTCAAGAGGCAAACCTTGTAAGCGTGGTGGAGCTTATTTCTGTGATTGAAAGGTTGGGGTATCCTGGCTTTCTGATCACAGAAAAAAGCTCCATCAGGAGTCCAGTATTTGCCTCTTCAGACAAATGCCCTGAGTGTGGAGAGCATGGGGCGGGGGCGGCGGCGTTCCCTCTCAAGTGTGCTCACAAGTTTTTTTTAATGTCCTCTCAGTTAACTGTAGGTCCTGCTCAGGGGGTATCACTGTTCAGAGAACACTGGGTGGTGGGCATGGAGAGTGTGTGTGGGGTGTGTGTGAGGCTTTTCAGCACATCAGCACTGGAGCAGGGCTTCTTGATGCACTCTTGGAACCCTGTAGATAGGTCCAGTATTATTATTATTTTTAATGGCTACAGCTACACACCATATCAAAAACTGTTTTAGAAATTCAAAGATTCCATATATGTCATCATTTAAAAAGACTTCCTAGACCATCAGCGGTGGCATTTCCTTTTTTCCTGCTCTCTCCAGTAACTGGTGTGAAGTCAAGACATGTAGCAGAAATAAAGTGTCTTTATTCCAAGTGATTTACAGGAACCAGCCAACAATAGTGCTTTGGAAAATCAGCATCAGTTTTGCATTGCAAAGACAATTGAGCTTGGTTTTAGAGAACAGTTTGTTCCTTTTCAAAACCACAAATAACAGCTTAAAGGCTTAAAGGGAAATAAGCAGAAAATATGGTTTCTTCTCCAAGACACACAAAGGTTTTTTGTTTTTCAGAAAATATTATGGTTTTTAAAATCAGTTCCATGGATGGGGAAAATAGTCCTTGGCAGATAATTGTCCATGTCAGTCTTGATTGGGGGGGATTGCCCTATTGTAGAGAAGCCTTGAGTGTGTTCAGAGTCTAATAATACATCCATCCATCCATCTTGTTTGCTGTGTTTCTGTTTTACAGATGGCAAAGCAAGCCTGAAGTGAGAGTCCTAAGCCACTTAATGTGGCCAGTTCTCCCAATCATCTCAGCCTGTGGCACCTCTGGGGAAAACACCAAGCCCATACTGGCTTCCAACCACAGCAGCCCATGGCATAGGATGTGGCTGTGGCAAACTGCTGCAAACATCTTCTATATACATGCACCAGCACTGGCTTGCACAAGTCAAATCTCATGTGTGCCAGCAGTCTCTCTCAACCCCACAATTATGAGGAAAGGTCAATGGATCAACACAGAGTGGCTTTTCCAGTGGCTTCCACGGGGAAAGAGAGGGGTGCAAGAATCAACTCCCAAAGTTCATGGTTGAATCAAACTTTAATGGGGACCTAATGGGGCTCTGTTCAGACATGATGTTGTACCTGTGTTTAGATGTCTGTACACTTGTGCATGTTTTTGTGTGAATGATGGCACCTGCATTTAAAAAAATGAAACTGGGTACAAGTTCCCCCAAATATGTGTTAGAGATGGGAAGTGTGTAGCTGTACCTGTGTTCAGCATAAAGCACGAATAACTACCTGTGTACACTGTACACTCATTTATTATTATTATTTCTTGTTTACACAGTCAGACAGGTGTTATTGACTGGTTTGTTTTATCCAGACATCGAGTCCTTCCCAAGGACCTGGGATGCCAGAATTTTATTGTCAATTGTTATAGATATTATTATTATTATTATTGTTATTATTAACATTTTATATCCCGCTCTTCTGCCAAGGAGCCCGGAGCGATGTACTACATTCTTAAGTTTCTCCTCACAACAACCCTGTGAAGTAGGTTCGGCTGAGAGAGAAGTGACTGGCCCAGAGTCACCCAGCTAGTATCATGGCTGAATGGGGATTTGAACTCGGCTCTCCACGGTCCTAGTCTAGCACTCTAACCACTACACCACACTGGCTCCACACACATTTATGAGAGTTGAACATACTGTGGGAATGGGGCATTCATGATCACATAAATAGTTTTGGGAATGTTGTGACCAATGTTGCACAACCAATCTCCTTATACATAAAGTTGCCGGACTGTGACCCAGAGCTGCAGTGCTCTAATTTTTTTCATGTGTGTGTGTAATGAGTTTTGTTCTGGGTAGCAGTATCAAGGAGCCTTCCTGATTCAGCCTGCGCGCGATCTAAAATTAACTGAGCAGATATCAAAAAACATGTGAGTGTGCACACACGCACAAACCTTAGAGGAAACACTGGCTGCAACATTTGCATTCCCTGATGAAACAGGAGGCTCAGCAGCTGAGGCTTCCTCCACTTGGTTTTGCTCAGTCCTTCTTCACCTGCTGTAGCACACCTGGAACCCTAGCAGGCAGGGGCATAAACTTCCTTTCTACTTTACAAAGCTATTTTTTACATTAATAGGCTCCATGACAAAAGCAGCTCTAATAATGGCAGTTAAAATCTGGGTCTTTTGCTCTGGATTAGGAAGATAGGGAGCCACATAGCAGAAGTTACAATAACATATAAACTTAAAATTTAGTGCCAACCCTAAAACTTTGTTTGAGCTGTAAAATATTATTTGTTTGCAGTCACTGACCAAAGAAGTTATTTGACCCCTTCAGGAAAACAAAGATGGGTAGCATATGTCCAGGGCTATGAACAGATGGTATATTTGATTTATATGGGAGCTGTTTCTAATAGAAAGAACTGGAACATCAAAAATGTCAGCAATATATACTTTGTATCCAGTCACATATGGCAAGATTCAGCCAAATTTAAGCATGGATAATTTCCCGTGATTTCAATGAGAGTGATTTCAACATGTTCAAATTACAGAGCCTACTCCAGTCAAATGGGAGTGAAACTTCAATTGCTTTTGCATTCATTTAGGGTTTGTTTTTATTAGTTTTCCTCCCCACAGCCAGAAACGCTTCCATTAAAGTAGCCTGCACACTACTTGCTACAGATTTGAAGAGCTGAGTGCTTTCTTCAGCTGTACTTTGGTACCATGAACTCTCCTGTCCATTAGTAGAGGTCTCTACATTACAACAAGTATTTCATGAACTGAGATAAGATTATTTTCTCCTTGGGGCTTAGAATGCATTGAAGGAAAGAAGAACCCAGATAGGATAAGAGAAATCATTAATGGCTACAAATATAATAGCTATTACTGGAGTATTTGATGGTACAGAAGTACTTAGTTCAGGGCTAGTGACAGAAGGTCCAGGACCCTCAGAAAAGCCCACTGCCAACCCCTGAGACCACCTCTGTGTCCACAGCCTTTGTGTGGTGGCGGTGGAGTGATACTCTCATCCAGAGAGCTGCTCCATTGTTGCCTCCTCCTGTCTCCCATCCCATCCCACAAGGCAAATCTTGTCAAAAATGGGGGAAATTACTTAAGTAGGACAGCCCCATGGAGAGTAGTTTGCCAAGAGTCCCCTGAAACTCTGGAGCCACCCAAAATTAGTTTATAATATTTTAAACTATATAGTATTATAATATCCTTAAAGAGTATATGGTTTCCTAACTCAAGGCTTGTATAGATACTTTCAGTTTTTGAAAAGTGATGGTATACTTGTAATTTATAATGGTTTGGGCCCGGGATACCTGAGGGACTGCCTGCTCCCAAGGGTTGCTGCCCACTTGATGAGGTCATTGGAGGGGGCTCTGCTCCAGGTGCCAACAATGAGGGAGGCTCGGTTGTCGTGCACGTGGGACAGGGCCTTCTCTGTTGCTGCCCCCAGAATCTGGAATGCTCTCTGGTGGCTATTTGCTCCTCAGTGTCCATCACAGATTTTAGAAAGCATGTTAAATCGTGGCTTTTTACCCAGGCTTTTATATGATTGTCTCTGTAGCTGCTCTCTGTACTTTGTATTGCTTTTATGCTTGTGTTTTAAATTTTTAATCAGATTTTTTTCTTAACATTTATATCCCACTCTTCCTCCAAGGAGCCCAGAGCAACGTACTACATACTTGAGTTTCTCCTCACAACAACCCTGTGAAGTAGGTTAGGCTGAGAGAGAAGAGACTGGCCCAGAGTCACCCAGCTAGTATAATGGCTGAATGGGGATTTGAACTCGGGTCTCCACGGTCCTAGTCCAGCACTCTTACCACTACACCACGCTGGCTCTCTGTTTTGTTTTATATTTTGTTTATATTTGTTTTATATTTTTAGCTTAATATTTTAATTGTGTCTTTTAAAAAATCTTGTTTTTAAATTTTGCTGTAAACCACCTTGGGATTGTTTTAATGAAAGGCGGTATATAAATTTAACAATCAATCACTCTTTCGTTGCCGTTATGGATTAGGTTGCAGGAAATCCAGCACTCAAACCTCAGTTCAGTGTTCCTGGCTAAAGACTGTTTGTTTTCCTTCTTGCATTGCAACTGGAGTAGCAGTACTCCAGTACTCTGGTCGTTTCCAACCAGCCTGCCACAGCACCACTGAAGACATACACATTTCCCACCAGCCATGTCTGCACGATGTTGGTCTTATTTTTAAATATTTGCTTTTAATTCTGTTCCCCCCCCCTCCATTTTTTTTTAACTAATCCATTCTAGACTGCCCACTTCCCTGCCACTCCAAACCTGTTGGCATTTAATTTAGGAAAAGTGTAGCAAACACAAGAAGGAAGGTTACACCCTTGAAGCAATAAATAGCCCACCACTTTTCAAAACAATTGCTCTGTTTTTCATTAAAGAACGCACATTTTCCACTCTCCAGCACGGGATACATTCTCTCAATTACACTCTGCTCTATTGCATTTGTACTAGTCTCATTAAACCAATGAAGGACCATGGCTAGAAAGAGCATAAAACTACAGATGGAGGCATGCTATCCTTCCTCTAGTTATAGTCCTTCCATATGTAACAAATGTATATGTCCTACTTAGATTTTCTCTTGTTATGAATTATTCTGAGTTAGATCCTGGTCCCAAAAACAAGCACTTCATTCCTTTTATGCATATAGATGATCTTGCTATGTAAGGACGATTGAACATATGGTTGTACTCACACATGCTAATAATCTAGTCCTGGATTTTTGAAATTAATGTAAACAGAACTCCACCTCCAAATTCTATTAAGTTTGATTTTCAGGGCCTGCATCTGAAAGCTTTGTTTGTTCTGCATCATGTTTCTCAATAGCTGTACACCAGCCAAATGGACACAGAAGAAAATAACTTCCTAGCATAATGCAATTTTCTCATCCCCTTATGGACAAAACAGGAAATTAATTCGCCCGATTCTGCAATTTGGTTCCTATGACTATGAAACCGAAAGGCATGAACTACATGCTGTATTTGTATTAGCTCATCAAAGCTAACCCTATTCCTTCGGATGAGATCCCTTTCCTCTCTTTCTCCTCATCCTGCTCCAAAGATGATATGAAGTTGCTGGGAGTCGTTTGCCTCATGGACTCACAAGTTTTCTAAAATAAATGTTCTCTTAAATGACAGGTTTACCAGTTGTCTATGCTAATACAATTTAAAGCCAGGCTTAATCAAAACGATGTTTCTTTACATTTTGACCTTTGATCATACAACCCTGATTTTCATATACTTCCCAGCCTTTATGCACTTTGACTATTACCCCCACAAAGGTGGAAAAGGATGGCGTGAAACAACATTTCAGAATAGGACTAGCACTGGTAAGCGAGACATTTGATCCATGCCATATCCTTGAGATCTAGAGGGAATCATATTGCCAAATCTCGGTAGGAATAGAGAAGAAACGGAATATAGGCCAGATTAATTGCCCATGAGGAGCTCCCCAGTCAAAGCCTATATTATTATAAGCCTAGATTATCATTAATATGCCACTTTTCAACAAGAGAGGTTCTAATCTGAAGGCAGTTTGCACAGGAAAAAAGGAATAATATGGTGCCCTGCCTCAGTACGGCTCACAATGTAAAGAGAAGCCGGAGACGCTACAAGAGCCACTGGAGGGCTGTTCTGTTGCTAGCTATGCTGGGCTGAAGAGGGGCCGTTGCTGCTCCCCGCTCGCAAAAACAGAAGGGCTGTTTTCAGCCCACCGCGCCACAGGGAGCTCGCGTACCAGGCTCTTGGCCAGCAACCATCAACGCACTCTTCTTTTGCCGAGGAGCGGCACTGGGGCGCGGGCGAGAGGAGGCAGGGACGCTGCGCCCGGCCGCTTCCAGAATCCAGAACGGGCCCCGCGGCAAAGGCGTGGAGGAGCTGCGAGCCTCAGCCGCCCAAGGTAGGGGCGAGGCAAGATGGGACTCCCCTCGCCTCTCTTCTTCTCCCTACAGCAACCAGCAGGCGCCGGCGGCGGCCACTCCGGGGCGGACTTTCTTCATTATCCCGAGCCAGAAAGGAGGAGGAGCCGCGGTCGCCGTCCCGCCGTCTTACCTTCTACTCCTTCGGAAGGCAACGCGGCAGCCGCCGCCGCCAGAGTCAGGAGCAGGCCGCTCAAGAGGCAGGAGCACGCGGGCACGGAGGAGCCCATGGTCCAACCAGCAGGCTCCGTCTGGCCCACTCCGCGTCGTCCTGGGCTTGGCTGCGGCTCGTAGTAGACGCCACCCACTGCTGGCCGGTCGGGGGACGGCGGCGGTGGATGGCCCGGCGTGGAGGCTACCCCGGCCCATTGCCCCAGCGCGGAAGGGCGGAAAGGGGAGAGTTTGGGTCCAGCAAAGCGCGGGGTGAGCGCCCACGACAGCGGCAGGGCAAGCGAGCCCTGCTCTCCATCCGCCTCGCGGGGAATTATTATTATTATTATTATTATTATTATTATTATTAATAATAATTCAATTTCTATACTGCCCTTCCAAAAATGGCTCAGGGCGGTTTACACAGAGAAATAATAAATAAATAAGATGGATCCCTATCCCCAAAGGGCTCACAATCTAAAAGAAACATAAGATAGACACCAGCAACAGTCACTGGAGGTACTGTGCTGGGGGTGGAGAGGGCCAGTTACTCTCCCCCTGCTAAATAAAGAGAATCACCATGTTAAAAGGTGCCTCTTTGCCCAGTTAGCAGGGGTGGTCAGGAAGGTGGGAAAGGAAAGTGGCAGATGAGTGTAACTGGAGGCTGCATTTATTTATTCCTCTTAGGGTAACCTTCTTCTTCTTATGCCTTTACCAGCTGCCCAGCAGGTAGAAATTGAACTGGTGGAGCTTTGCCTGTCCATTTATGTATTTAAATATGTCCGCAGAGGCTTTCTAAAAGGTTAACGTGATGTACAACTTTAAAAAACTATTAACTGTTTAACACCACAATGTTACCATATATTAAACAAGATGCTTCAGAAAATGTCTTAACAAAACTTTTAGAGCCCTTGCAACAGGAGGACAGAGTGGAAGTTTTTTTAAACCCTTCTGGAGCAAATCTGGAACCCCACAATTTTGAGGTTCAGTCCAGGGGCGTAGCTAAGGGAGAGGGGCCCTGTGTTCACCTCTCTCTCCTGTGGCCCCTTGGAGTGAGGGAGATAATGAAGAAGATAGGGGTGGGACCCCTGGGATTCTTTGAACCCATCCGCTCAATTATAGCTGCACTGCTGCTTCAGTCCCTCACTGCTGCTGTCTAAACCTACATAGTGGACAGCATAAATAGTGGACATAGAATACATAGTGGACAGCAGAGCCAACTGGCTTGATCTGAGTTGGTGGGGCCAATTTGGATTTTTGTTTGTCATGCCACTTCAACACACTTTTTGTGGGGGAGCACACACTTTTGGATAACCACCGTATGCCAATGAGAAGCCCTTAAAGATCCAAAGGGTAGTAGTCTAGCATCTGCATGAACTTAGTAAGGCTCTCCACACAAGCAGCATGGAATGCTGTGAGAAGGTTTGCAGGGAGAGCAGGCTTGTCACACAAGCAGCTCTCCTTGGGTGCCCAGATTGGCCGCCCACATATTTACCAGCTCCATCATGAAGCTGGTTAGGGCAGTGGGGATCAGGGGCCTCCCAGCCCCTGAAAGTCCCAGAATGCCCTGTGTGAGTGTATGTGGCATTCTAGGGACTTGTTGTAGCCTCCCAGTCAGGAGTCTCTCCATGAGTCACTGCGACGTGGAGCTGTGCCACAGCGATATACTATCCAATAAATGGGGTTAGCTGAGCACTCACTCCGCTAACCTCATTTAAGGGGAGTGGCATTTAGGGAGGCTTGCTGCCAGGAGCTGCACGGATTCTGTTGCAGCACATAACCAGGAAACTGGGCTAGGCTCCCATAGCCTGGTTTCGCCTGGTTGTGGGAATAACCTCATTAAGTAGCTAACTCCATTGCCCCAGCTCACCTACTTTACAGTACTTTTATCATGGTTCATGAAATTGTATCTAGGAAATACTTTTAACATCCAGAAACATAATATAACTACTGTCAGACTCCCCTGGGACGAGGTGGGCTCCTAGCCCTTCTTGAACTACAAAATGACTGGAGCACCCCTTTGGCCTCAGGAACAGCCAGGGGACAAGGTTAGCTTGTCACCTGAGTCCTCCTCCTGGCTTAGTGCATTCAGCCACTTCTCTCTCCTGGAGAACTCCTGGCTCCCATACTCAGAAGCAACTCCTCATCATCAGCTGCCTTGTCTTTAAATACCCCAGTGCAGAGCTGACAGGGCTTAAAGCCTACTTCCAGCCCCGCCCCCTTCCTGACCTTGCTTCCTGTTTCCTGCCACACCCAACCTAGCTGTCACTAGCTATTAGTCATTATGGCTGTAATGTGAATCATCCAGATTCAGGGGAAGTATACCTTTGAATACCACTAAGTGTGGTCAAGAAGTCATTCAAATTTTCAGACAAGTGGACAAATACAACTTCCTCACAAAAAATTCAATTAGGATTACCTTGCTAGGTCTATCAAGATGGAAGAGACACCAAATTTCAGACAATATAGGCAAATACATATTGACCAATCTGATTTAAAACCATACCTGGATTTACCCCATTTTTTTAGGATTTAAGAATAAGCAAGCACTTCAGTGGCAGGACAAAAGGGCATCTTTTAAAACAATTCCCCATGATTTTATTTATTTATTCGCTTTCTGTACTGCCCTTCCAAAAATGGCTCACGATGGTTTACACAGAGAAATAAAAAATAAATTAGATGGATCCCTGTCCCCAAAGGGCTCACAATCTAAAAAGATAGACACCCCTAGGCATGCTCTCCCTCCTGCTGTTACTCCCCTGCAACTGGTACTCAGAGGCATCATGCCTTTGAGGCTGGAGGTGGCCTACAGCCCTCCATCTAGTAGCCGATGATAGACCTCTCCTCCATCAAGTTATCCAAACCGCTCTTAAAGCCATCCAGGTTGTTGGTTGTCAACATATCTTGTGGCAGAGAAATCCACAAGTTGATTATGTGTTGTGTGAAAACGTGCTTCCGTTTGTTGGACCTAGATTTCCTGGCAATCAATTCAAATCAAGATTTCCATTTGCAGAAGCTATGCTGGTTCTCTCCCAGCAAGACCTCTTCTATGTGCTTTACAGTTTTATCCTTGAGGATGCTTTCCATCAATTTGCCTGGAATGGACGTTAAGCTAACCGGCCTGTAATTTCCTGGATCGCCCCTGGATTCCTTTTTGAAAATCTGTGTTACATTTGCTACTTTCCAGTCCTCCGGTAGAGAGCCTGATTGCAGGGATAAGTTATATATTTTAGCAAGGAGGTCGGCAATTTCACATTTGAGTTCTTTGAGGACTCTTTGATGGCAAATTGCCATCTGGCTCTGGCGATTTGCTAGTTTTCAGTTTTTCCAGGCAGTTTAGAACCTCATCTCTTGTCACTGCTGTCTGACTCAGTTCTTTAGCCTGCATCCCTGAAAAGAATGGTTCAGGGACAAGTATATGCTCAGTATCCTCTGCCATGAAGACGGACACAAAGAACTCATTTAGCTTCTCTGCAACCTCCATATCTTCCTTAATCCCTTTCACTCCCTCATTGTCTAACAGTCCAACCGTCTCCCTGGCAGATTTCCTGCTTCTGATGTATTTAAATAAGTTTTTGTTATTCCCCTTGATACTTTTAGCTAAATGTTCCTCAAACTCTCTTTTCGCCTCCCCTATTGTCACCTTGCATTTCTTTTGCTAGAGTTTGTGTTCCTTTCTGTTCTCCTCATTTGGGCAGGTGATCCAATTTCAGAATGAAGTCTTCTTCCCTTTTATGGCTTCCTTGACAGTACCTGTTAGCTATGCTGGCATCCTCCTGGACTTAGTGGTACCTTTCCTCCTTTTGGGTATACAATCTAACTGGGCTTCTAGTATTGTGGTTTTGAGCAAACTCCATGCATTCTCGAGCAAAGTGACTCTCCTGATTTTTCCTTTCAGTTTTCTTTTTACCATAATCCTCATTTTAGAGACGTTTCCTCTTCTGAAATTCAAAATGTCTGTGTTAGACTTCTTTGGTGATAATTTCCCCACATGTATACTGAATTTGAACGCACTATGTTTATAAAAAGGATCTTAAAGTTGGATTTGTGGATCAAATGTCGAGATTCGAGAAGGAGTTGTGTGAAAATGACGAAAGATTAGTCTCTAAGATGTATAAGTTGTTGCTTTTGGAGGATACAAGAGATGAGGTGGTTAAAACGACTATGATAAAATGGGCTCAAGATGTGGGTCATAATATAGATATGGCTGCTTGGGAAAAATTATGGAAAACTGATTTAAAGTTTACTGCATGTTATGCTTTAAAAGAAAATTATTATAAGATGGTGTATAGGTGGTATCTGACACTGAAAAAATTAGCATTAATGTATAAAAATGTTTGAAACAAATGTTGGAAATCTGGACAATGTGAAGGAACTTTTCCCATATGTGGTGGTCATGCGGGAAGGCAAAGGCTTTTTGGGATATGATATATAATGAGTTGAAGAAAAATTTTCAAATGACTTTTCCTAAGAGGCCAGAATCCTTGCTGCTGGGAATAACCCAAGGAGAGTTTTCCAGAAGAAATTTAATATTTTTTTATGTATGCAACCACAGCAGCTAGGATAGTATATGCGCAGAAATGGAAAGAAACTAAAATTCCCTTAAAAGAAGACTGGTTGATAAAATTTTTAGAATATGCTGAGATGGGAAAGCATATAGCACTTATAAGGAATGAAGATTTGGAATCTTTCAAAGAAGATTGGGAACCATTTTTACTTTACTTAAAGAACTATTTTTCTAATATGGACTTTTCAGCAGGGTTTGAAATATAGTAATAACAGCACATTGGGTTTGGTAAAATCGAGTAGGAATGTGGAGTATCTATGTTTTGAATTATTATAGCAATGGTTTATATGTATAGTTAATGTGAACCACACAGATAGGTAAGCAGGAAGTCAATATTTACTTAATTGTAAACTATTGTATAAGCCAATAAAAACTTAAAATGCAAAAAAAAAAAAAAGAAGAGGAAATAAAAGGATTTGATGGCACTATGGTCACTGTTCCCTAAAGGGTCGATGACACTGACATCACACACCAGGTCCTGGGTGCCACTCAGGATTAAGTCCAGGGTCTCCTTCTCTCTGGCTGGTTCCCAGACCAACTGTTCTAGGGCACAGTCATTCGGCATATCTAGAAATGTGACCTCTTTGTCATTACCTGACTGTGAATTTACCCAGTCTAGGTGTGGGTAATTGAAGTCACCCATTATTACTGTCTCTCCTCTCCTTGAAGCCTCCCTGATTTCCTCCTGCAACTCCCAGTCACTGTCAGCGTTTTGATCTGGAGGGCGATAGCACACCCATTTCCTTTCAGGCCTTGTATTGTCACCCACAGGGTTTCTGTGGTGGATTCTGGTCCACCTAGGTTTTCTACCTTGTTAGATTCTATCCCTTCTTTAACATACAGTGCTACTCCACCTCCAAGGTTCCCCTACCTGTCCTTTCTACAGAGTTTATATCCAGGGACAACAGTGTCCCACTGGTTCTCACTGTTCCACCATGTTTCTGTTATGCCCACTATATCTATTTCTGCGTTAGCAACCAAGCACTCCAGCTCACCCATCTTGGCTCGGAGGCTTCTGGCATTGGAATATAAGCACCTATACACTGATTCTCTTCCCTGGTGTCTGCTATCTTTCTTTTGCCTCTTTGACCAGTTGGCACAGCCTTCTGTCTGCTCTGTCCCCTTCTGTTTTATCTGAATCCTCTACACCCTCACACTTTAAAGGATGGCATTTGCCAAAGTGGATATTGCCCAGCTCCCATCGGCTATTCCTCAGGCTTCATTTTAAAAGCTGCTCTGCAACCTTTTTGATTTTAAGCACCAGCAGTCTGGTTCCATCTTGGTTCAAGTGCAGCTCATCCCTTTTGTACAGGTCTTGCTTTCGCCAAAATGTATCCCAGTGCCTAACAAATCTAAACGCCTCCTCCCGGCACAAAGTCTCTCAGGCATTGAAACCCTTCGGTTCTGCCTGCCTCACTGTACCTGCGAGTTGAACAGGTAGCATTTCTGAGAATGCCACCATGGGGATCCTGGACTTCGAAACACTACCTATCAGCCTAAATTTGGCTTCGAGGACCTCCCTACTCCATTTCGCCACATCATTGGTGCAGACGTGCACCACGGCAGCTGTCTCCTCCCCTGCACTACCTAAGAGCCTATCTAGATGCTGTGTGATGTCTGCAACCTTCGCACCAGGCAGGCAAGTCACTGTGCAGTCAACACACGGGTCACAAACCCATCTCTCTATACCTCTAATGATTGAATCACCCATGACAAGGAGCCCCAACCCCCCATAGGAGTGTCCCCTGTGCGAGCGGATATGGGCTCATCTTCCATGGAAGAGGTCCCTTCTAAAGGAGCATTTCCCTCTTCCTCAGACCGATGTCCTCCTTGCCTGAGACCTTCATTGTCCCTAAAAGCTATCAGCCCTGGAGTGGGATGCCTCTACCTCGTCCCTGAAGGTCTCATCCACATGCCTCTCTGTCTCTCTAAGCTTCTCCAGATCTGCCACCTTGTTCTTGAGGGAACAAACTTGTTCCCTGATTGCCAGGAGCTCCTTGCACCGAGCATAGACCCATGACTTCTGCCCATGGAGCAAATAGTCATTCATGCAACACTCTGTGCAATACACTGGGGTGTGCTCCGTCTCCTGCTGGCTTTCTATCTTCATACTGGTTTTGTTGACTGTTTACAGTATTTAGAGTTAGCTTATTAGAAGGATAGGTCTCAGCTGTAATGGTCAGCTATTTAACTGTCCAAACAGCCTTTCTCAAGAATATGAGGGAGGGATTTGTACTTACCCTTTCTTCTCCACGGGGCTCCTTGTGATCACAGGGGCTTGTTCCAGGCTCCCCCGCACACTTCCTGCTAACCTTCGCAAAACTCCAATGTCCTGTTTGTTATCCCTGTGTGCTATGCTCTGTTCGCTGTGCTCTTGGGCCTTCACATCTTATGTAGAGAGTAGGCTTCAAACTGAGACACAGGATGTGTCTCAAAGGAATGTGGGGTCTCCCCCAGCCCTAGCTGACTCCACCCCCTCCAGGCAGGGACAAACTAAAACACTGGAGTTTGCTAGCCCTGGCAAATAACACACACAGAGACTATGCTAGCCCTGGCAAATAACACACACAGAGATTAGGACTTACCCTTAAAGAGAAACCAGCCCCTCAAAATCTCCCCTGCTCCTATTAGTTAGTTTAAAGGGGGGAAAGGCTAGATGTTATTGATTAGAAAAGCTTGCTCACCTCCTGAAGCTGCTCCTGTTCTTCCCAGAGTAGTCTTCAAACTGAGACACAGGATGTGGGGGAATGTGGGGCCTCCCACACAGGAATGTGGGGCCTCTCACACAGCCCTAGCTGACTCCACCCTCCCAGGCAGGGACAAACTAAAACACTGGAGTTTGCTAGCCCTGGCAAATAACACACACACTATACTAGCCCTGGCAATTGACACACAGACAGACAGACTAGGACTTAGCCCTTAAAGAGAACCCAGCCCCTCAAAAGCTCCCCTACTCCTGTTTAAAGGGGGGAAAGGCTAGATATTATTGATTAGAAAAGCTTGCTCATCTCCTGAAGCGGCTCCTGCTCTTCCCAGAGTAGGCTTCAAACTGGTTGTGTCACGTCTGTCTGGTGACCTTTAAGGCAGTGATTGCAATGCTCAGCCATGTGGGTCTCCCCAAGACAAATTAGGAAGAGGTGATGGAATCTTCGTCCCACAAGATGAACAAACTCCTCTTAAAGGAGATGTTTGTCTCAGTCCCCATTAAACGATTGATTGGGCAGGGAAGGAGAATGGGGGGAGGGTTCCGATTAAAATAAAAACTCTAAGGTGAAAGTTAGAAACAACCAGTAGAAGAATAGAATAAATGAATTTATTTATTTATTTACATTTCTAGCCCGCCCTATATCCAAAGGTCTCAGAGTGGGTTACAATAAAACCAGTATAAAACATAATTAAAACACATCATTATAAAATCAAAAATACAGTTTAAAAAATCAGAATGAAGGAAGAAAAGGAAAGAAACGCTAGGGAACAATGAAACAATATGGATAGATAGTCACTTAACAGCCAGGAAAGTTCTCTTGAGTCTGAGCAATGTGAAGCTTGCAGCGGATGACAAACTGAGAAGGGAGTGGTATCTCCTTTCCTTGTAGGTTGAGGAGGCGGGGCTACCAACAAAATGTAACAATGCTTGGAAGGTTCCCAAACTGGGCTTCTGCGTGTGTGTGAAGCCCATTTGTATGAGGTACAGTGACCACTCAGAAGAACTGTTCTGAGTAAAAAATAGCTGATTCAGGGCCTAACTCATATGGCCACCTGGGTGGATAACTACTTGAAAGGACTGCTCTCTTGGCTTCCAGCTATTACAGCCACCAACATGCATAAGATTTGGCTTTTAATCACAAATTCTATCTGCGGGGTGATTACTGCTGCATGCCAAAAGTGGAATGCTGGACATCATGCTGGATGTAAATGGACTGGAAGCCAAGCTAGGTAGTCTTTTCAAGTACCTATTGCTATAACAACAGATGATATCACGACAGACTATCATTCACACAAATCTAAAATTGGGCTGAAATGTGGATTTTATTCATGGGGAGCAAACTTGGATGTCTAATGAAGTGGTCATGTGATTGCTTCATCATGTGTCCAAGCCCTGGTGGTATTTGTGGGTTTTAAAAAAAATACAAGATATTTTAATATTCAACTACATATTGTAATAGGCTGTCAGATCAATTCAACAAAGAAGCTAAGATTAGGTACATTGTATTAGTTATTGGATATGTGGTTTGGTAAAAAAAAGTTAAACAATCCAAATAAAAAATTTCAGTCTTGAAAATGTGAGAGGAGGCATATGATGAACCACCTTATTCCTCAATCCTAGCCCACCATAATGAACCAGCTTGTTTTATAATTTAAATTTCCAGTCCACGCTGAGTACATAACGTTCTAAGATCTGTATCTAACTAATTTAGTGCTCCTAATATGAATCACACAAATGTGAAAGAGTAGGACTGATCTAACCAGTACTACTTATTGCAACATTACTCTTAATGTGGTCTCTTTCCCTCCCTCTAGAACCATTGTGGTACACCAATGTGTTTTAAATTTACAAAGCAAGACTGCATATTCAGGATCTCTTGATCACTAAGCCTAAGGCATCACGAATCTGTGTTAAGTGATCTTGAATATGTACTTTCTTGCTTAAGAATGTATTAATGTACTAAGTGTCTTGCTGAATCATTTCAAGAGTAAAGTCCTCCTACTGCAGCATTCTTTGCAATAATGCTCTGTGAACCACTTTAAGAATCTTTTGTTATTGTTGAAAAGGTTACTCTGGGCCAGTCATGTATCTCTCAGCCTAACCTACCTCTCAGGGTTGTTGTGAGGATAAACATAATCATATACACCGCTCTGGGGCTCTTTGGAGTAAAATCAAACTTCTGGTTGTGTCCTTTTACTTTGCTACCCCAGATATAAATACATTTCCAAGTTAGGGGCCCTGTGCTCGTGCCTTTTAGCTGAAAATAAATTTGCTCTCTAACTTATTTTCCCCAAACAAGCAGAGATTTCTATTTTGTATAATAGGTCTTCAGACCAATCTAGCAGTCTTCAAAGAGATATATTCAAAATGCAGCTGCTCTTTAGTTAACTTATATATATGCTTTGACCAGCAGAGGGTGTCAGTGTTGTTTCTTTTTGATACTATAACAATATGTGATTCATTCTCTATAGCCAAGGATAGAATCCAACCAAAGTTAACTGATTTTGATTAACATGGATTTCATTGCTAAGAACTCTCCGATTGAAATCCATGGGATTTTAAAAGCGCTTAATTTGGACGAGAGCCAGCATGGTGTAGTGGTTAGAGTGCTGGACTAGGACCGGAAAGACATGGGTTCAAATCCCCATTCAGCCATGAGACTAGCTGGGTGACTCTGGGCCAGTCACTTCTCTCTCAGCCTAACCTACTTCACAGGGTTGTTGTGAGGAGAAACCTAAGTATGTAGTACACCACTCTGGGCTCCTTGGAGGAAGAGCGGGATATAAAATGTAAATAATAATAGTTCTGGCCACATTCAGTTGACTTTCTTTCTTTCTTTCTTTCTTTCTTTCTTTCTTTCTTTCTTTCTTTATTTATTTATTAGATTTTTATACCATTTCACCCAGATGGCTCTTGGCAATTCATAAATATAAAACATAAATATAAAACATTAAATAAATAACTCATTAAGACAAAATTAAAACCAGTTTAAAATAATTTCAGTACTCACTAAAGGCCAGGCTAAAAAGATACATTTTTAGGGCTATTTTAGAGGCGGCTAAAACTCTTAAGCCTCTAATATCCATAGGAAGTGTATTTCAGAGCCCAGGAGCAGCTACAGAGAAGGCCCAATCCCAAGTCACCTCCAACTGAGCTGACCTCTCCTGATGTCCTTGAAGTGTGGTGGGGATCACACTGAAGAAGATGTTCTCCCAGGTAACCCAGTCCTAAGCCATTTAAGCCTTTAAAAGTAAGTACTAGCCTTTTGTATTTTGCCCAGAAACATAACAGCCAGTAGGGATGTGCACTAAATATTTCATGCAGATCCCAGGGGGCGGGGCGGGGTACCTTTAAAAAGAGGCAGGTAGGTTTTACCTGCCCCTCCTGCGAGCCTCCCCTGCCCTGCCCCCCACTGCAGCGCTGTTTGTTGGAAATCTCCTCCGTGAAAGCAGCAGCCCGTGCTGCTGGATACTTTAAAGTGCCTTGCCACAGCAATGGGATGCTGCTACCAGTACCCCTTGCGCACTGTTGGCACGCAGTGTTGGAAAACCATTTAAAACAATTTAAAACAGTTTACAGCAGTTTAAAACCCTGGAAGGCCAGGCCACACAGATAGGCTCTCCTGAAAGACAATAATGAACTCAGATTTCGGATTTCTGCTGGGAATGCATTCCACAGCCCAGGAGCAGCTACAGAGAAGGCCTGCCTCTGAGTCGCCACCAAATGAACCGGTGGTAACTGGAGACGGACCTCCCCAGATGACATTAACGTGTGGTGGGGATCATGCAGAAGAAGGCGCTCTCTAAGATAACTCGGACCTAAGCCATTCAGGGCTTTAAAGGCAATAACCAGCACTTTGTATTTTGCCCGGAAACATATCGGCAGCCGGTGTAACTGTTTCAAGACAGGCATAATATGGTCTCTCCAGGCTGCCGCATTCTGAACTAACTGGACTAAGTTTCTGAACTACTTACAAAGGCAGCCCGACATAGAGTGCATTGCAATAGTCAAGCCTGGAGGTTACCAGCTGATGCACCACTGTTTTGAGGTCATCCTCTTCAAGGAATGGGCGCAGCTGTTGAATCAGCCACTGAACACAGTGGGGTTATTTCCGGTGTAACAAGTTTAGAATTAGTCTGCCTGTGCTTATCTTCAGCTGGCTTGTGCCTTATATAATAGCTAATCAGAATTACTATTGCTGCTTGTTCATAGTTTGTCAGCAATAGGTCTGCCTATTCTAAATCAAAGTCAATACAACAACAAAAGCTTTAACAAGCTTTTCCAAACAAAGGACAGGAAATCTCAGATGCAGAAACTTAAGAATTGGTTTCCCTTTGGACTAATGATGCCAACTGCTTGACCATAACCAAATTTACTTGGAAGTAAGTCCCATTATGTTCATTTGAAAGCTCGCTTCTCATCACTGTGACCTTTAATTCCTGCATTGGCTGCCTGTCTGCTCCTGCATCCAGCACAATCTCCTTTTCCTCACCTTCAAAATCCTCCTTAACTCTCTGCTGTGTTATCCCAATGTGTCACTGTCTGTGTGCTTTTCCAGATGCACCATCCTCAGCTGTCCAAAGGTCACCTGCTTTCTCAAATGACTCTGCACTTTCTTCCTTGCTAACCCTTATGTTTCCCACTTGTATGATGCCCCTTCCATTATTTCCTTAAAATCCCTCACCAAAACCCACCTTTCTTTGGCACAACTCTTCCTCCCATACTCTACTGTAATGGAGCTTGTATAACTGAAATAAATGCATATTATCCCTGTTTAGTTTTGTTTTCATTTCCCTCCCTTTTCTCTGTTGTCTTCCCTATGCCAAACTTTAGATTGTAACCCCGCAAGGCAGGAACCTGTCCCCCTTTGTACATCTATTTCCAAGTAAGTATATATATAGGATTCTACTGGTAGTCTGAATAGTACTGGTCTGCAAAGCCCCCAATCTTGTGAGTAGTTATTCCTGTATAAAACTGGCTTGCCACTATCTATCTATCTATCTATCTATCTATCTATCTATCTATCTATCTAAAATATTTATACCCTGCCCCTCCAGTACATTACTTCTCAGGGAGGCTCACAACATTTATAAAATAGTTACAATATAAACTCAGACTAATAAAATCAATCAAATTTTAAAAAGCCAAGTTAAAAATCCAAGCTAAAACCACAATCAGAATCAGCTTTTAAAATTTCAAATTAAATTATTTAATATGAATACGACGAGTATTTATATACTGCTTTTCAACCAAAGTTCCCAAAGTGGTTTACATAGAGTAATTAATTAATTAATTAAATGGCTGCCTGTCCCCAAATGGCTCACAGTCTAAGAAACATAAGAAAGACACTAACAACAGCCACTGGAGGGATGCAGTGCTGAAGTTGGATAAAAAACGGAAACTAAGAATTATAAAAACTAAAGGCTAAAGAACCTACCAGATATAAGAAACAGGTGAAACATTTAAAAGTCTCTTAAAAAAATATGTGTTTTTAGTTGTTTTTTAAAAACCACTGAGAGAGGGAGCATGGCAAAGCTCTTCATGGAGGGCATTCCAAAATTGAAGGGCCACAACTGAAAAGGCCCTGCCTCTAGTCCCCATCAACCGGATCTCTGATAGTAGTGGGGCAGGGCCTGAGATGATGAGCAGAGGGCCTGGGAGGTTCATATGGGCGAATGTGGTCTGACAGGTCCCCTGGCCCCAAGATGTGCAGAGCTTTAAAGGTCAAGACCAGCACTTTGAATCTGCGCAGAAATGGACTGTCAACCAGTGAAGCTGCTGCAGATTGGGTGTGATACTTGTGAAGTGACTTGCACCCAAGAGCATCCTTGTGGCAGCATTATGAACCAGCTGAAGCTTCTGAACCATCTTCAAGGGCAGTTCCATGTAGAGCGCATTGCAATAGTCCAATCTTGGTGTTACCAAAGCATGAGTGACTGAGGTCAGGTCTGATTTCTCCAAGCAGGGTCACAGCTGATGCACCAGCCGTTAGGATTGTGCATGGAACCAGTTCCATGCATTCCTGGGAGAGTGTGTGGGGGTGTGCTTTAAGGCACCGGGAGGGTGTCCTAACCTCCCCTGCTGCCTTCCCCTACCGGCGCTGCTGTCAAAAAATCACTGGTGCGGGGCAGCTGTATACCCTCTTGCTGCCCCAGTCAGCGTATTACCAGAAGTGTCCGACGCACATGAGTGTGTCATGCACGCCAACCACTTCCAGTATTATTCTGACTGAGGTGGCAAGAGGGTATACAGCCACGCCACACCAGTAATTTTGACAGCAGCGCTGATGGGGGGGGAAGGGTAAGGAGACCCTCCCCGTGCATTAAAGCAACCCCTCCCTATTTCTGAACCGGCTCAAATGCTGGTCTTTTGAACTGGTTCCGTGATCTGTTAATAGGCTGCCAAACTGGTTCATACATAACCCTACCAACTGTAGCTAGTAAAAGGCACTTCTGCACATGCTACCATCTGTGCTTCCAACAACAGCACTGTGTCTCCAGAAGCACCCCAAGCTGCCAGCTTTGTCTTTCAGGGAGTGTGACCTCATCCAAACCAGATTTACCTCACTACTTGAATAATCAGTTTTACCAACCCAGAACACTTCCATCTTATCTGGATTAAGTTTCAGTTTGTTTGTCCCCATCTAAGTCATGGTTTAGAGCCTCCAAGCCATGATTTAGAGCATCCACTGCCTCCCTGGTGTCTGCTGACTTAAAAGTTAGGTAGAGCTGGGTGTCATCAGCATACTGATGGCACTGCAGGCCACACCTACGGTTGACCTCTCCCAGAGGTTTCATGTAGATGTTAAACATCATGGGGGACAGACAAGGAGCAAATGTGTTTAACGATAAGGTAGTTTCAGTGGTCACTGCATGCTTGATGGTTGTATGAATTGATCCCAAGTCTTCTGGGTAGAGGAAGAATAAAGAGGTTGTGGATATCTTTTTTTTTTTTAAATGGGTTTTGAACTATGTACTCAAGCACTGCTGTATATTGTCATATGCTTATTTACCTTTATTTTGAAGTCCAGCATTGCTATCAGGCTATATTTTAAGAATTTAATGGCTTTGCTAATGAATTCTTAATGTACACTGAATGGAGTGCCCGTTTTAGACCAACAAATGTTTGTATCAGATGTTAGTATTGTGATGTTGTGTGTACAATTAGACTGAGTGAGATAGCTTACACTATCAGCTCTGGAAAAGATAAGGAATAAATCTCAAAGTGAATCAAATTGTTGGAGATTCAGTATCTAGTTAGCCAAGACATCCAGTTATAACACAGATTTAAATGGTTTAAATTGTGAAATGGCCTGGTGCTTCTTGATCTGACAGTGTTATGTTATGGATTGCTCTGGGACAGTCTGTTATTTAGCCTTCTTCCGACTTCCCAGCACCTGTCATCATTGACAGATACAAATTATGGGGAAACAGACTTAGGAATCCTATGATCTAACAGTTCAGCAATAGAACAGCTTCTTAAAGAGACAATTGGATTTTATTTTTTAAAAAACTTAAGAAGCTGTTGGAATAGGGATCCATTAGAGGTTATCTAAGTTCAGAAAAACCTACCATGGGACGGGGTTGGAATAGGAGACCCTCCCCATGTCCAGCTCTGAAATTCTGCTCTTATCAACTGCAGTTAGAAATAGTTGCAAATATTTTCTTGACATAGGCATAGTCATTGCAGTAGCCTGTGTTAGGCAGATGAAAGCAAAGTAACTCTATATATTTATTTATAAAGCACCTAAAGTTTTCTAGGCACTGTAGAACAAACAAACAAAAACAACACCACCACAATATAACAGACACAACACAAAAGGAAAGGGAAGGAAGAGAAAAACAAACCATTCAGGCACCGTTGCTACATAAATGTTATAATGAGAATGGCTGCTGAGGAAAGCAGTTCTGGGAAGGGGGAATTCATATCACAGCTGGTGTCAGTCAGTTTGATAGCGTGGGTCATGGTAGCCATCAGAAATCTTTGGATGATTTCCATACAGAAAAACTGCATTAAATTAAATTGTGGCCTATTATACAAAACAGAATAACCCATATCTTAAAAAGAGGTATTATTTTTCTCCAAACCAAGTTCTTTTCTACCACAATATATATACAGAATATTTGTTCCAAGTATAAAAATGCTCAGAGGAAATCAGACAAGTTTACTTTTGTAACACTGAGCACTTCCAGTAATAAGTGTTTATTCAGTAATAACAGTAATAAGAATACAGCAGTACAACCAAGAAATGAATCCCAGTTATCAACTTATTGTACTTGGAGACAACACAGAAATGAGCTATAATCTGGCCCTCACCCTCTTTATGTCATAGAACTCAGTAGCTGCCATTGAGCCCCAAACATCTTCAAACTGCATAGCCTGACCCTTTCACGGCCATGCTCTTTGTTCAGTTTCTTGGTCAGACTAGACAATGTTTCTTAACCTTTTATGTAGTAAGTACCCCCTTAACTCCCGAAAAACTTAAGTACTCATTTCCCCTGTAGATTTTATATTTACAGTAATATGTGCCATACGTTGGAAGAATAGCAATGTGCATATGGCCATCTTAGGAGAGATGTCCAATATAGTGAGGGTAGGGTTGCCTCCTTTTACACCAAGGGTGGACATTTTGGGCTAGAGGTGGTGTTGGCCCAAGTTAGGAGGCTGAAGCCAGGACCATGCAACCTGTGGCACACCAAATGATTGGTGGTGTGTATTGTGCAGCACACCAACCTTTTTTTGCCACTGTTTGAGAGGAGGAAGGGGTAAGAAAGATGGGAAAAGAAGGCACATGCATGAGAGAGAGAGTAATTCTAGGCAGTAATGGCAAGCAGGTATTCTTCTCTCCATCCTCCTCACCGAGCTTCTTTCCCCCTTGACCTGTATCCCTTGCATGTGCCTTGTGTACCTCTAGAGCAGGGATTCTCAGTGTGTGGGTCCCCAGATGTTACTGGACTTCAACTCCCATAATCCCCAACCCCAGTGGCCTTTGGTTGGGAATTATGGGAGTTGAAGTCCAATTACATCTGGGGACCCACACGTTGAGAATCCCTGCTCTAGAGGTTCAAGTATTACATGTTGGGAAACTATGGACTAGAGTGTGACCCTAAAGTAAGAGATTCTCATTTGGCCGCCTCACTTTAAGTATGACAAATGATGAATGATAAGAGGACGCAGGTTGCTTAGGTGGACTTCTTTGCATCCTTACCTGCAAGTGACTTGGCAAAGAGGCACCTGTTAACGTGGCGATTCTCTTTATTTAGCAGGGGGAGAGTAACTGGCCCTCTCCACCCCCAGCACAGTACTTCCAGTGATTGTTGCTGGTGTCTATCTTACGTTTCTTTTAGATTGTGAGCCCTTTGGGGACAGGGAGCCATCTTATTTATTTATTATTTCTCTATGTAAACAGCCCTGAGCCATTTTTGGAAGGGAGGTATAGAAATCGAATCAAATAAATCAAATAAACAAAATAAAGTTAGGCAGCTCAGATTCCCACTGCTTTCCAGAACTAGCCTCCCTTGTATTTTTCAAAGGAAGGGAAAACATGAACAGTAGTGTTTGCTTTTATGAAATGCCACCATTAATAAAGCTGTCTGATTGATTCTGGAAGGGGAGAAAGTGAGACAAGCAGGAACAATCTGGTCCACTTCTAGGGAAATAACATTTAGATATGAACAAAAGGTATTCACTGCACTCTTTAGAAACTTGCAATGAGTGCTCCACTGAGCAATGAATGCACCACTGAGAGACCTTTAAAGAAGTCAGATCATCCTGGAGAGAATTTATCTTTGTGGTCTCTAAGAGTTGACACCGACTTGATGGCACTAAATCAATCAATCAATCAATCAAAAGTACAAAATGATCAAACAAAATTTTTATTCAAAACATTTTGTATAGATTTATTAATGTAAAGTTAAAATAAATAACTTCTATTTATTCCAAAATGCACAGATACATCTCAAATTTACATCTGGTCACATATGGAAATTTCCCAGCTGCTGCATTTCGTATCTACAAAAACCAGTCTGGTACTCCTTGATCCTTTCCCCACATATAAGCATTTTCTGTAAACAACTGCCCCAATCTAAGCAAGTGGAATCTGGAAGCGGAAAGGAGTTTCTGCTTTTGAAGCACCCTGATGTTTTGTGTGGAAAAGGAATGAGGAGAGAGAGGAGAGAGCTACATCCCGGACCTGGAGATGGGACATGCAGGCATGCACCACCTCCCAGATGATGAGTGCTCAGTTCTGGTTGCACAACTTCCCCCCAGTTAGGCAGGAAAAGGAAGAGCAGGTGGACTGGACTCAGCCCAGGTGCACCGTCCTGTGTGATTATCAGTGATGTCAGGACAGGCAGTGCTGACAATCTCTAAAGCAGAGGAAAACCAGGACACTGTGAGCAGTGTCCATGCTATTCAAGTAATTGTTTTTGATTTTTTAATCTCTCTTTGTAACCTGTTTAATGCTGTCCTCGTCTCCTAAAAATGTAGCAGAATATATGACTTTTAAAGCTCTATTTTATTCATAGACATTTTAATATGTTTTTTAAAAACACTGAGTACAAAAATGTTTTGAAGAACAGAACTGAGCCATTCTCACACTTAGAAATCTGATTTAACTGTTCTTGAAACTTTAGAAACTACTATTTTCTAAGAGTGTGACCACCAGTACCTTTAACCATGAACTCAAAATAATAGAGGTAATTAGATACATTAAAATGTTTGCATTTATTCAGACAATATTTATAAACACATCCAAGGGGGAAAAAGAACACAACTTTTCAAAATGTATATATTTTATATTATTATAAAAAGAGACACTTTATAGAAACACTGGGACATTTTGTGCATATCTACTTATACGCTGCATAACTGAACAGCCCTGGTAATATTTAAAATAAACTTTCTGTTTGTAGATTCACATCAAAAGAAACCCATGAGTGCAAATAGCCATAAAATCAGTAATGTTGAGCACACTTATTTAGAACATTATATGAAACCCTGGTGATTACTGCAAATGCTGAAGAGTGCTACATGGGTTAAACCTCAGCATCTTGTACTTAAGAGTTGTGTATGTGGTAATCTTTGCAGTATCAAGCTTGTGCATGTACAGTCAAGCAGGCTTCTTTTCCAGTTCCAGCTACCTGTGTGGGTGAAGGTGGAGGGGAGTTAGTGCAGCCCCCCCCCATCTCTGCCACTTAGCAAGTGACTGACTTTGTCGTCAAAACATCAACCCTTTATTCAGCAGGCATCTTTTTATTACGGCCCAGTCAGAAATAGGCTCTTATAAAATGCACATTTAAAAAACAACAACAACAAACTACATTTCCCCATCTTATTTAGGACTACAATAAGGACACTTTATTTCTTTAAATTAGGCTTTCAACAAAGACAAAGTGCATTTTCTCTGAACTGTGGATACTGTATATACATGCCAGTCACTCTGATTCAACAACTATTCCTGTGCTAGTCATAACAGGCACGTTAAGGGCCCTTCTGCACAATCAGTTTTACACAGTAAATGTCCAGTTCCTCATTTGTTGCCCTGTAGTCCCTTAAGGCTATCACAATGTCCAAGTACTCACAGAGCAAGGCTTGGAAACTGCAAGACTAACTAACATATTCATCACTGAGATTGTTGTGTACAATACTACCGCGGAAGTGTAATGGGCATCACTGGATATTTTTTGAAGCATAAGTAGTAAGTAGCTATGCCTGTTCCATTTTGTGAAGCTTTAGTTTTCATTTTAAAAAAAATATCCTTTGGAAGATGGTCATTCCCTCATTGCATGACTCACGACTGAGAACACATGTGTAGTCAGCTGTTTCTTTTAAAGGGGCCCAGCAGTTACACAGCTGCCCTCACAGCAACCTAACTCCTCCCTTACTATGTGCAAACGGGTTACTGTATTTTTGCTGCTAGTCACACGAGGCAAAAAGTGTCAGTGGCAAAAATGCAAGTGTGGCATGTTTAAATGAGCATGCAGAAGGGCCCCAAGAGAGGAATTTTGCAGCAGAAAACTGATGTCAGCTATTGAACACATGGGGAAAGAGCTATTGAACACATGGAAAAAGGTTTACTGGTGCATATATCGCCATATTCCACAGGTTTGAAAAAGGCCATGTTTCCACAGAGAAGGAAACATAACTGGACTGATTTTTGTTTGTTTGTTTTGCTACCTATGGCAAAATGGAGCACATGTCCTTGGTCACTGAGCAATAATTCAGAGTCCCACATGTGCAAGGCCTGTGCATGGAGAACATTGCCTCTCATGTATGCAATGGTAAGCTCATACTTGCACGGGAGTCTGGAAGCCCCTGAGCTTAACAACAGGGCAACAAGCTGCATTTCAAGGTAGTTTTTAAAAAAAAATTATTGTTAGAGTTCAAAATATACACATACTCCACCTTTTAAAAGAGCCATGTTAGCAATAAACCAATCATTAGTTTACTGTTATCTTTGATAGCCTTCCTTTGGAAATGTCAGTAGTAGTATAAGAACAATGGGTTAAATATTTCCCTGATGTATTTTCACTAGATTAATGAGATACTGTAAGAACAAAGCTTCTTCTTTACGTTGTCTTACTAAAGAGACACACTTCATATAAGTACTCTACAACTACACTCTCACAGCTTGCTAAGGGCCTGCTTGATTTTATGGCCACTGTAAAAAGGCTCCTTTGAATTGCTCTGTGTAAGTGAGCGGTTCGTATGCAGAAGCTATCTACATGGTTCTCCATGCCACTACAGACATCCTTAGAAAAATAAATCTGTAGTGCCATGGTGGAAAAAAGTCACCCAGTCCCATGGAGTGTGCAAGGAGCTGCACTCAGAAGAATAAAATGACAGAAGCCTCAGTAAGGGCATGGCAATGTTTGGGCCTACACCATTTCTCTCTCCTTCTCCCTGTATATATACATATGTGTGTGTGTGTCTTTAGATTTCAAGCAATGAATTTAAAATATTAATACATTTTTTAAAAATCAAGTACTCTTGGAGTGCATAAGCACAGCAGAAGGAATAAAAATGAGCACTAATATCAAGCACTCTCAAAACGCAACAGAAAGTTTCTAGTCACTACAGAATGTTTACTCTAGGGAAATCTTATGCTTGCAGTTAGCCCTTGATCTCAGTTTGGCTGCTCCCATTTATGTCCATGGTTGAGAGTGCAGGGCTTACTAAACAACAACAACAGAAAAATGCAGTCAAGTACTTTCTTTTGCTATTTTGTTCCTATTTTAACTGGGGTGGGGGTGGATGAGAAGTCATGCTTTGTTGAAGAATAACAAACATAACTGAACTCAAAGCAGAATTCTGTCTTTGAACAGCTGCAGTGTGACAACCTCTGGAGCTTTTATCGAAAGGCCACATTTCAAAAGATGAGTTTTTCAAACTTAGTAATCAATAGTTATTGAGCAAAATTAAGTAGGCACTTTACATTATATATTAAGGCTGTTATATATTTTGTGGTCAATAAGTTAATTTCAAAATGATTCCTCTAGGCATTTACTATCTTGTACTTCATATGGGTAGATGCAGCTTGTCCCAATAGGACATACATCTTACCTCAATGCATGTGCAAATCTTAAGACCATGAAAAGTGCAAAGTTTGATTGGAGTTGAAACTGTTGATTAGAGACATTTCACAATTAAGTGTGGGAAAAGGTTGCTGTCAATAAAAGGTTTCCAATTAACTAACATGGATAATGTATCCAGAGGTCAGAATGTACCTCCTCTATCATGCATTCATCAAAGGTTTGCCAAAATGAAACCTGTGAGAAGATGCCAACACAACCCATTCCAGAGATTTAAATCCAACCCGTGGGACTAGTTTTTCAGTCACTATCTCTGGTAAACATGCTATCCGTTTCATCTTCATACATCCCCCGCTCGTAGCGTACTGAGGAGAAGCCACCCCACAGCAGCCGTTTCTTTTTATACATGTAGAATACCAAGCCGGCAAGCAGAGCCAGGATAATAAAAACAGCAAAAGCTATTGCCCCTCCTGTATGATTAGAGACTGTAAAGGGAAAACAAAAACAGAAGTAAGCATGTAACAATCCAGAGTAGCTCAACTAGAAGCTGTATATTCAATGCAGAGGCTGCAATACAAGACTACTGAATACCAGGGCTCACATGAATCATTCTTCCCCATCCCTGTGCTTTCAGCAGAAAAAGTCTCTTGAGAATTTGAAGTGGACACCACAGTGAGGAAAGACAGGCATTCTCTTTTAGGGATGTGCACAAAACCGGTTTGCCCGGTTTGGTTCGAGTTCGAACCAGGAGGGGGTGGTTCGATTTTGGTTCTGCTCGAACCTCTCCCTGGTTCGGTTTGAATTCGAACTGTTTTGAACTGGTTCGAACCAGTTTGGACCTACAAAAATTGGTAGGGTGGTAGCTGGCACCCAGGGGTACCTGCCACCAAAACCCCAAAGCAATCGGACACTTGTACAATTTTTTATGAATTTTTGAAAATTATTTTTATTTTTTCTCATGGGGTATAATAGAACTCAAACCAGCCCATTATTCCCTATTGTGGAGCACCCATGGGTGCCAACAACCACCCAAACCCTGAAGCAATAAGACACCTCTATGGTTTTTAATGAATATTTGAAATATTTTCAATTATTTTTCTCATAGGGTATAATGGGACCCGCACCAGCCCATGTCCTCTATTGTGGAGTACCTAGGGATACAAAAGTGGGGTGGGTGGTAGACACCCAGTGGTGCCTACCACCCACAAAGCTCCAAGGCAATCAGACACTCCTCTGATTATTGGTGAATTTTAAAATTATTTTGGAATTCCTTATAGGGTATAATGAGGATTGCAGCAAATGTATAGCTTCACGTCGGGGGGGAGGGGTGTTCTAGAGTGGAGTGTGGTGGGTGGTAGTTCCCAAGGTGGGCAAGGAAGCTATCAGAATTATTTGAAAGGAATTGGGCAAAGGGCTGATTTTTAAGTGATTTTTGAAGTTTATGTGTCTTTAAGGTTAGCAATGAAAGTGGATTCATGGTTTGTCATTGAAAACCTTATATGCTACCAAAGAATCTACACTCAGAACACTTCAGAAAAAACAAAACCCAGTACCCCATGGGTTAGCAACTCATGCGGGTGGTTGGCACCCTCGCTCTGGTCCACCCCAGCACCCTACAAGTGCAGTTATGGGGCTGCAGAAACCTCCATTCTTCCCTATGGAGAAAAACCTTAAAGCCACTTGTGGGGTGCTGGGGTGGCCCAGAGTGAATGGTGGTGTAGTGAACAGAGGGTGCTAACCACCCCCATAGGTTGCTAACCCATGGGGTACTGAGTTCCCCCCCCTGAAGTGTTCTGAATGTAGATTCTTTGGTAGCATACAAGGTTTTCAATGACAAACCATGAATCCACTCTCATTGCTAACCTTAAAGACACATAAACTTCAAAAATCACTTAAAAATCAGCCCTTTGCCCAATTCCTTTCAAATAATTCTGATAGCTTCCTTGCCCTCCTTGGGCACTACCACCCACCACACTCTGCTCTAGGCTACCCCTTTGCCCCCAACGTGAAGCTATACATTTGCTGACACCTCCATGCTTCTTTATGGAGAAAAACCTTAAAGACTCGTAAACTTCAAAAATCACTTAAAAATCAGCTTTTTGCCCAATTCCTTTCAAATAATTCTGATAGCTTCCTTGCCCACCTTGGGAACTACCACCCACCACACTCCACTCTAGAACACCCCTCCCCCCCCCGACGTGAAGCTATACATTTGCTGCAATCCTCATTATACCCTATGAGGAATTCCAAAATAATTTTAAAATTCACCAATAATCAGAGGAGTGCCCGATTGCCTTGGGGCTTTGTGGGTGGTAGGCACCCCTGGGTGTCTACCACCCACCCCACTTCTGTGCCCCTAGGTGCTCCACAATAGGGGATATGGGCTGGTTTGGGTCCCATTATATCCTATGAGAAAAATAATTAAAATATTTTAAATATTCATAAAATATCATAGGAGTGTCTGATTGCTTTGGGGTTTGGGTGGTTGTTGGCATCCATGGGTGTTCCACAATAGGGAATAATGGGCTGGTTCGGGTCCCATTATACCCTAGGAGAGAAAAATAAAAATACATTTCAAAAATTCATTAAAAAAACCGTACGAGTGTCCGATTGCTTTGGGGTTTGGAAGGTAGGTACCCCTGGGTGCCAGCTACTACCCCACTCATTTTTGCAGGTCTAAACCAGTTCAAACCAGTTCAAACTAGTTTGAATCGAACCACTCCCAGTTTGGTTCTAATTCGAACCTGCTGCTCGAAATTGATGGCTGGTTTGGTTCGAATTCGAACCATCGAACCACCCTGGTTCAAATTTTAACTGGTTAGAGTTCGAACTGGTTTGCACATCCCTATTCCCTTTCAGCTCTGTCAATGTCTGTAGAAGCACAGGGAACCCCAAATTATTTGGGGAAAGGAAAGATTTCTGTAGAGTGGAGAAGTTCTTCTTTCCTTCATGGACCTCACAGATGAGCAGAGGTATGTATGGGCAATCCAGTTTTGCCTGAAGCTATGCTTATTCCTTCAGAGTGAACTGTTTCAGTCCACCCACCGTGAACAAGCATAGTGGCCCACATTCTGTTCAGCAGTAGTTGAGCAGGAAAAGAGCTACATGCTTACAAAGAGCATTGAGAGTCCCTGTGGAGAAGGCTTGCGCAGCTGAGTGAGAGCAAACACTTTTCTGCTTCCAGAAATATGTCCCAGAGAGCTGCACAGCCATCAGGAACAGATTTCTAGAGGCATAAAAATATTTTTCAGCAAGAGAAGAGAGTGAAAAATCACCCTCTCCTCTCCTCACCTGCACAAAACACCATCTCTTCAAGGAAGCTTAAGGCTCTTTGTGAGTGTTCAGCACTTCTCCCACCCACCTACTGCTGTACAGAATATGGACCAGTGTGTTTATACATTATATGTATGAATAGATATCACAAACAAAAAGTTGTATCTATACGGGAACAGGGTCATGCAACTGGCCTTCTACATACTGAGAAACATATCTCTCACATTACATGATACATCTGATTGTGCTTTGAAACTGTCAGTCTCTACAAATCAGACATGGACTCCCTGCAGAACCAGAGTTGCTGATCAGAGATGGGGAATATAGGCTGGGATATTCACACAGCACACCATCCTCCTTCTTGCCACGCAAGTCAGGTGTCCCTAGAAGGGCAGTCTAATGTCACTGGCTGATATAAAGACTTCTAGGTCTGCTAATCATGTTTCAGTCTGGGAAACCGATCGCTGAAGAAGGGCACAAGACACTTCCTTGCACCAGACTACCAGCCTCCCTGTCACCCAAGAGACTTGCCCATTTTGCCTGACAGAAATGTCTTCATAAGGTCACATTTAAAAGTGATACTGGGGTGCAGAAGGAATTTATGCATGTGGCTTCCAAGTGATCAGCTTCACATCTTAACCGGGTCCACAGCCCCTCTGCATCTAACATTAAGTGCTCCAGGTTTCCAAAGCTTGGGCACATGCTGTCCTAGACTAATAATGATGGACACATTATTAGAGCTTTAAATGTGATGGCAGCTGTGTGAAACCCAACCTGGTTAAGTTTCTTTTACATGCCCAGCATTATTTTTAAATTGGGCCTCATGTAATGCGGAGAGCAGCCCACGGAGACCTAAAGCATTTCTCTGTTTCCTAAGATGTCACGTCATGGGACATATAATAATTCGCTACAGATTCTGGTTACGTTTGTCCATTCCAATATTGTCCATTTAAATGCTAGCGCTGTCAAAGCACCGAATTGTTAGCAGTTCATATTTCGATCCCTCTACTGTAATTCATTAGTTAGGAAGTTTCATAACTAATACTGTCAGCATGAAACAAATCTAGAACAAAAAGGACAATTAAACCTTCCACAGGAATAGCAGCATGCAGAGGAGGGGACTGTTGCTGGCCGCAATGGAACAATCTTCTATTCTCTCTTGCACCTAGCTGCATGAGCACTGTTGCGGGCCAGACCTCACTTGCAACAGGAGGCCTGTGTGCACCTTCCTTATGTGCATCCAAAGCTCCCTTTCCTTTCCCAGGGCCCTACAATGTTATAGGCGAGGGCTGGTGCAGTGCATGAAATATGCAGCTGGGCATGTGTGCCTGACAGCCCACTACAGAGACAGGGAGGGAAGAGGGCTCTCCGCTGAGCCCAATGTCTATCACATCCTCATCTCCTGCAGATCTGCTCCTGGGTAGGGATGTGTAAGAACCAGTTTAGAGGCCCTGTTACGGACCTCCGAACCGGTTCGAAGGACTGGTGGTTTGGCTAGTTCGACGGGGGTGGGGTGGCGTTACCTTTAAGGAGCAGAGAAGGTGCTCTAACACCCCCCTCGCCGCGTTTCCCCTGCTAGTGTTAAAAACAGTCCTGAGAGGCAGCAGCATAACTCCTTGCTGCCCCAATGTGTGTCCAGTGTGCATGAACAACTGTTTTTAAACACAGTGCTGGTGGGGGGAAATCAGCAGAGGGGGTAAGAGCACCCTCCCTGCTCCTTAAAAGGTACCCCCTCCCGCTGTCGAACTGGCCACTACCAGGTCCGTGCACATCCCTACTCCTGGGGAGAGATGATCAATGAAACCTGCTAACATAATGATGTACCTTTACACTATTTAAAAGAGTATCGTTCATTAAACAAGGTCACACATACCTTGAGGAGCTTTGCAAACAACTCTGCTTTGAACTTGTGTGCAGTCAGTTTGGGACCATGTTCCATTTGTGGAAAACAAAACACTGCATTCACCACTGGCGTTTCCCTTTGCCCAGTTGGTATATTTGACTTCTGAGCCATCAAGCCAGTTTGAGGACTGAGCTATGAATAAAAGACACAATAATGTCTGCCTTAGTTTATTTTTAAAAATGTGCTGTAATTATTATGGATTATGGGTAGCATCCAGAGTAAGAGATTCATGAGTGAAATGCTTCTGCTCTCGCATGGGGGCAGGGGAAGGAGTAATTTATACCGATCTGCCGTTCCCTCTAAAGCCCCTGTGCCTCCTGAAAATATGCCCCTGAAGGCTGCAAAACATTCAGGGACATGGTTTCAGCAAGCATAAGTAAAGGACTGCAGAGGGAAGGTGGGGACTGGCAAAAATTGCTCCTTCCCTTCCTTGCAGAAATGGAAACAGAAACATTCTACATGTGCACATCTTAGTTGGATGCTATTCCCTATAAAGGACAAATCGCTGTTTATTCAGATCCTGAAAAGACAACGCTAGCTCTTAATGACTGTTCAACATTCAAAAAGTCAGTTCTGGTATTGTGAATGCTGACTCTGTCCTGTTTGAGTTCACTATCAATGGGTCACATTCAATGACAAGAACAAGTTTAAAAAAAGACTGTATATGAATGGCTGCCCTAGAACTTCAGAATTTTGTTGCCATCATTAGAAAGGTCGACATGAGGCCATACAAGCAGGAACCACACCCAGTTTATGAACACAGAGACACTCCTAACTCTTTGGATTATTTCAGAAAGAATCACTCTGTGCCAAGCCAAATGCATGTTCTGAGAAAGGAAGTTGCAGATTGTGGCGCTCCCACTGGCACTGCACCATGGGGGGAAAACCATTTTGGCCTGTAGCTGCTAGGGGATAATATAAGCAGAGCAGCAACAGGAAGCTTTCCCCACTGGAGACTTTCCAGCTAATGCTGGGACAGGCCAGATTCATAGAAATGCAATACGAGGACAACCAAGTGGTAGACAGAGATGCTGCTGCCAACTGGTCTCAGTACAAACTGTTCATCTGGATTTCACAGGTGAGGTTGGCAGCACAGGGCACAGCTGCCTGCTCTGCTTGCCAGCACAGGGCACCCTCTTAGGTATGGCGGGGGGGACACCACCATTGATGTCTCTGCAGCTAAATTTAGCTGCAAAGCAATGCAGCTACCCATGACTAGTTTGCGTGCCTGATTTTAATTCCTCCTTGAGTTAAGTTGTTGTTTCAGATTGCTAGCTTCCATAAAGTTTTGAAATGGAACTGATTAGAAATTGAGATGTGTAAAATTAAATCACATTCATAAGAATTAGTTCTACAATGAGAAGAGAAGCAAGAAGGGCCTCTGGCTGTCATTGGCTGAGCTGCTTTCATTCCAAGGGGTTCTAGCTGCAATTGGCTTGTGGGAGTGTGCAAGGGCCTTGGCTGTTAACTAGCAGGGATGAGGCTAGATCAGAGGAGGAGGACAACTGTGGTTAGGATAGACTTTCTAGACCTGCCTATGGCCAGGAACTAAAGAGGTGAGGAGTTCAACATTAACATATTGATTTGAAATAATCTGCCCAATATTGGGCTCTCATTGGATTCTAATTGTTTTTTAGAGCTTTGATTTAAACCATTACAAATGTATTAAATATATATCCATATGAATCCTATTTGAATTTGATCAGTTTAAAAAGTACATCATTTGTGATGCTTGGTAACTCTCAACAGACCCATTCCAAATGAAGTTCAGGCTCATTGAAATTAGTGGGACTTAAGGACATAGTTGAGTCTAACTGATCTCAGTGGACTTTACTTAGATTGCATTTCATGCCTTTGGTGCTCACAGTATTACATTTATTTCATAGTTCCTCCTTACCTTGAGAATGCATTCCAAGCCATACTCTTCCAGTTATGAAGTAATGTTCTCTTAAATGTTTGATCACAAACTTATTTTCCTCTTCATCCTTGATAGTCAAAAGTGTTGCAGAAGAATCTATTGGGGAAAACATTAGTGGTCAAAACAGTAAAACCTGTAGACCGATTTCTACTTTAAACTTTCTAAAATATTTTTGGAAATAATTGACATGTTCTAGAATAATACTGAGATAATTACCCCCTTATCCAAAATGATGCTCAGAATTAACAATTCTTGGGCCTTTTTAAGGGTCTTGGCTGTTATTGCCACAAATATCGGGGAAAATTTTCTAAAGGAATGTATGGACCCTATAAGAAATAACATGATACATAATCTAGACATACCAAGCTTCTTGCAGACTTCTTTAGCTTCTTTCGCACTATAGACTGAGAAATTGTAAAATGCCATATCAAATGCATAACAATGATCTTTATATTGTATCCAGTGTGATGATCCAATAGTAGTTTTTGGACATTTCGTGGCACTTTCTGTTTGTTTTGATGGTCTTTCTGTGAAGGTGCAAATTATTATCATCAGGCAAAATGTCAAAATCCCAACAGTTAATTGACTGGATTAGAGATTAAAGTTTAAAATAAAGAAAAGCTATGACTGTTACATAAGAACATAAAATAAGAACATCCTCAGTGGATCAGGCCCAAGGCCTATCAGGTTCAGCATCCTGTTTCATGCACTGGCCCACCAGATGCCTCTGGAAAGCCCAGAAGCAAGAGGTGAGGACATGCCCTCTCTCTTGCTGTTGCTCACCTGCAACTGGTATTGAGAGGCATTGTTCCTCTGTGACTGGAGGTGGCCTATAACCACCAGACTAGTAGCCATTGATAGACCTGTCATCCATGAATTTGTCTAAACCCTTTTTAAAGCCATCCAAGCTGGTGGCTATCACTACATAGGAAGCTGCCATATACTGAGTCAGACCATTGGTTTATCTAGCTCAGTATTGTCTTCACAGTCTGGCAGTGGCTTTTCCAAGGTTGCAGGCAGGAATCTCTCTCTTAGTCTTATCTTGGAGATGCCAGGGAGGGAACTTGGAACCTTCTGCTCTTTCTAGAGCAGAAGAACTGGGTTACCCAGTTGAGGAGCTTTGTTGGACTTTGGGGACTTGTAGTGTTTACCCAGTAAGGCTGTTCACATGGATTGCTCACGGGATTGGGACTGGGACCAAGCCCAGTGGTTTTCATGACCAGCCCTACCTGAGCTAACACTCAGGTAGGGCTGGTCATGAGAGTGACCTCAGTGTGTCTCAAAATACTTCCTTACACTCTGGCAATTTAAAGTCTGTTAGCAGTTTTGGTGAAGTTTTGCTTCCAAATGATTTTGCTTAAAATTTATCTATCTTGTCCAAAGCTATGATCTTTAGCATGTTTAGTTGGAAAGTCTGAAACCAGTTGGGCTTGCTTCCAAGAAAATTAGTTTAGGAAACAGAAAGAGAGAGAAGATTGCCATCATGTGTACTGTTGGCCTATAGCTCTGAAAGTCATGATACATGAGAAAAGAACTGAGAGCCAGTATGTTGTAGTGGTTAGAATGTTGGACTTGGACTGGGGACACCCGAGTTCAAATTCCCATTCAGCCAGGAAACTCACTGGATGACTCTGGGCCAGCCACATATCTCTCAGCCTAATCTATCTCACATGTTACATAAAAATAAAATAAAATAAAATAAAAATAAATGCAGACTTACCATTTGAAGGGGTGTAACAAATAGCACCATCAACATCATGTGTGCATTTCATACGATTCCAAAATCCTTTCGTGTCCAATAAAAAACAATTTCCAGAAGACTGTGCATGTTCATATTCCCAGGGTTTGTAGTCAAATGTGCTTCCATCAGACCATTCAGGATCAGATTCACTCCCCTGGAAGAGGGGAAATAATAATAGTACTGATGTTACTTGCCTTATTTAGCAGGCCCTAAGATAAATGGGCACAAGGCTAAAGAAGAATTGCTGAAATAGGACTGGTGAGGTTCAAGCCTATTTTCATGTAGCACTTTGAAATTGTGGTATATCAACATACAGACTAATCCTCAAAGGAGGTGCAAATCTCACTGAAGTGAGTTAGTGCTTGAAAAGTGAGCATGATTTGAGACCCAAGAAGTAGGTTCTGCATCTTTGGTACTTCAATCCTAAATAACATATGCCTGGCAGTTAGTGTTTAGGATAACTCCCTGTCCTAAAAGTCCTCTGAATTAGTGTTGCTGCTGCAAAACAATTAGCCATGATGGCTAAGAGGGAGCTCCAGGTTCAGAGGCATTATGCCACTGTATATCAGTTCCAGAGGGGCCACTGCCTTCAATCCCCACTTGTAGGTCTGGTCCAGAAGGGCTCTTCTTAAATCAACTCCTTCCCTTTGTGCCATTTTCCCACCAAAGGCCATGCTCTGAGGTAGCTATTTGCCCCACAAATGGTTGTTTGCTGCAAACAGCAACTTCAGGGATAAAGAGCAGTTGGAGGGGGCAATTTTCAGCAGAAAAATAATGATGTGAAGAGAAAAACTCAACCTCCTGCTCCCCATGGTCTTGATCAGAATTGGGGGCCCTGCAGCTGATTTTTGTGAAAGCAGAAGAACTTGTAGCTGGAAGCACACCTGTACAACACATTTAGATGGATATCTAGGGCTTTAAAAAAATCTATTTAATAAAATCTAATTATTTGTTTGACCCCAGGTCTCTCAGCCTCTCTCCTTTTAGAGAGATGCACTCTTACTGGGAGCTACATGCACCCTTACCTGGGAGCAAGTCCCATCAAACTGAGTAAAAATGTATTTTTTAAGCTGTATATACAAGAATGTATATTGTTTTACTTCTGAGTAAAAACGTATAGGATTAGGTTACCAGGCTATAACACTCTCCTGCTTGATGCAAGGATGAAATTGAGCCATTATGGGGAGGAAAAGTAGTTACTCAAATTTTGAGATAGGTGTTTTAAAGTATTATTTTATTCATTAGTTCCCTCAGGACTCCTGTATTACCTCTCAATAGTTATGACTATTTACACGCAGGCAAAGTATTACTTGTAAGTGAACTTTCTTGTTCAAAAGGAAAAACAACAATGAGTATCAGGCCAGCATGAACCTTCTCTAATAACAATAGCAATGAAAGCACAGTCCAAACTTACATTATGACTGGATAAACCGAACCACAATGGAAATCCATCACTCTTTACAATGTTTTCCAAAAACACTTGTTGAGGCTCATCATGTATGCTGGCTAACTCACTTCCACGTTGTTTGCATTCTCTCCAGGCTTCGTACCAACTGAGCCTTTTTTGAACAATCCAATAAGTGTCATTTCCATGGTGCAGTGTTTTAGGCAACGGCAATTTGTCATCCTTGGGCCCTATTTCAATATTAAGACAATGATAAATGATAAATATTATATGTTTTCTTGAACTTACTTGGGTATATGTGCAAAATGTTAGGAGGTGTTTGGAAGTTCAATCCAAGATACATATATCACATACCCATATCTATTTTACAGACAAGGACGCTGTGGTGATTAAAATACATGGGTGTCTGGCTATGAGAATAATTGTAAATATCCCAGAAACCATCTTGGTTAACACCGGCAACAAAATTATTGTTCTTTATAGATGGTCTTCCCAGTCTCCAGTTATTATAAGACAGCTGCGTATCATCATACCACTTTAGAAGATTATCTGTGGGGAGAAGAAAGAACATACACACTACGTTTCTATATGGAGTTGCTACTGGTTTTACTTAAAAAGATGTCAGTACTGACGACAACCCATACAATAATTAATTAATTAACCATCAATAATTAATAAACGATCAATTCCACAAAACAATGGTATTGTTTCTTGGGCCCCCAACACCCTTGTTCTTTTTGAGACACAATTGTTTTTTTAGTTTTCCAATTTGGAAACTGCCTCTACAGGTAAAAGCTAAATAAAAAAGGAACTAGATTAAAAATAATATGCATGTATGCACACACACGAGGGTTTGTACATGCATATACTCATAACTTTTTTTAAAAGTGAGGTAATATTGAAACAGACTATGACGGGAGACAAAGGATTTTTAAAAAATGATTGGACAAGTCTTCTATTCTAAGTTACAATGTAGCTTTTAAGAATATTTTAATGTTCTTAATTAATTCTTAATAAGAATTATATTCTTAATTTAATTAACTAAATTCTTACTATTAATTAAATTAATTAATTAATTACATTAAATTAATAGTTAAAAAATTAAGAATATGGACTGATAGTCTGACTATCCTTTGTCTTATTCCATGTTTGTTTCTAACAATGTACATGCGATGTAAGCCCCCATGCAGCCGAAGCATGGGCACTGTTGTGCTTTGGAAGCACCCTTGCACAAGGTATTTTCAGTGCTCTGTTACAGGGGTGTGGATCCTTGGGATGTGTTTCAACTATGCTTCCAAAGCAAGAGTGCTGAAAGGGAGAATGCTGAAAACAGTTGTGTGCATGCTCAAGAGCACCTACGCTTCAGAAGTGTGGAAACTAGCACAGGGGCTACACACAATTCAGGATGCAAGCCTACAGTTCTGCAGTTCTGCTTCTATCCAATGTTCATCTGCCTTCTAGAATCTAACATGTCTATTTTTCTTTGAAATTAAGAACTTTCTTACAACTTTTAGGATGCAATAGCAAACAAAACACTGAAGATACATTATCAATTGAACACTGTCTCTTTGAGAATAAAGCCTCAGTTAGTTCTGACCATTGTGAGTTGCTAATTTTATTGCAATATGTGTATGAAATATAAAAAGGAAAAGGGGGAAAAAAGGTGCAGTCCAGTCCAGGGAACTTGTAATGGATTGTCCTACTGCATTAACTTAATATTTTATTTACATGGAAGAAATGCAGAATTTCCCGTCTGCTGAATCTGCAGAAATCACTGCAGAAATCGGAGCCCTGCCAATTTGAAGCTGCGTATTTAGGAGTTAAGGAATGGAAAATTACTGCACTGAAAACTAATAAAATAGCACTTATAAGCAGATACAGAGAAACTTTAAAGAACTTATTATTTCATATGGGCTCAAATTAATAACAAGAATCATTAACTATTGCGGAAGCTCATATTTTCATCCACTCTATGTCTTTTCAGGTTACCATAATTGCTAAAGCAAAAACAACATTAAATAAAGACGGGATATTCCAGAACACTTAAGAGAATTTGGAGACTGTTCTGTTAACTTTCATTTGACAATTATAACTAGGGCCAAAACGAAGGCTTCCCTCTTCCTGGACTGCCAAGGATACATCCTCACAAGCTCCGTACTGCACACTTCACCAGACTGTGGGCATGCCATTAGGACGTCAGTAATGCAGCAACCATTGGCCACGTTCTTTGTGGTGGTGTGGGTACCCAGTGCAAACATGCCTTTTCTGCATTGATCGCACACCCTCAGCGGGGAAAAGACATCTTAACCCTCTCCTCAAACCACTTGTACCACCTTTCGAGAGCTCCGCAGCTATATAGTCTCGCACAAGCACAATTATTGATGGTGAGGGGCACCAGTTTACTGTTACTCTGGGAAGGGATCATGACGACTTCCTAGAATGGAATATATATATGAGGGCAGGCAAAGGTTCCTGGGGTTTGGTCCACTGTGACAAAAGACTCGGGCCAAGCAATCCAGGAAGCCCCAACACACTCCTGCCCCCATGTCAGCTTGCCAGCCAGGGATTAGCCCTCTTACAAGAGGGCCAGTCCACTGGGGAGAAAAAGAGGCTCCATGAGCTTTGGGGCTCCATTGGACTACACTCTCATGAGGTAGGCCATCCAACTTTAGGGGGCCCCACTGATGTGGGGATCCGAGTCTCTCTGGTTAATAATGTAATCCATGCCTCCCCATCTCTACTCTACCCTTCCAGGCTTCCAAGGAGTCCTTTTCACTCCATGTGTCTGGATGCATAGAATTGGGAAAGACCAGGGATGGATCCCACGTCCATGGCCAGATGAGTTGGGCTGGGACTGGTGTTGCAGTGTATGTATGTGTTGCAGCTGCTGTGGGGCATCTCAGGGCAGGTCACCTGCTGTTTTCAGCTATCCCTGGCAAGGCTTGTGGCTGAGCAGGGCAAAAGCAAAAAAACATGGATGTGTTTTGCGGGGAGACCAGATTGTCTGGAGGGGGGGAGCGCTTGGACTCCTGGTTTGTGACAGGCACAGGGACCAGGAAAGGTGTTGCTAGGGCTTCCCTTCCCCAAGGCTTGCAGGGATCTAGCAACCAGACTGGGCGGCAACAGCCCCCCGGCCTGCATATGTGGCTCCATGGCCAGGTACTCTTATGAGAGAGCAGTTCTTGGGAGAAGGGAGCATACATCTATGGCAAGTTTTATTGACACACAGGGCTCTCAAGCTCATTCCCTTTGTCCTGCTGGATGGTTCCGCTCATGAGGTCTGGCTGAGACTGCATGCTTGCACCGCAGGGGAAGGGGCTGTGCCCCATTTCCCCTACAAACTGGTTCAAAAATATAGAACAGAATCATTGAAAAAAAACCTAGGGGCTTTCTTTTGACCCACACTTTGGGTTATCTCATTCATGGTAGATCTCCCTTTGCTGGTACGCATTATACCGCACCAGTCTGGGGTACCTCCAAGCCAGGGGCCCAAGGCTGAACATGTGGCTGAACATATGTGTGTGTGTGGGGGGGGATGTGTTTGTGTGTAGAGTTGAAGCCACCCCTCTATACAGCTGGAGGGAGCTGTACCATCTACAGGAACCTTAAAAATACAGATATTGTCCAGGCGTCCAGGGAAATCACTGCCCTGCTGCCCAACCAGAGGGCACATGCATGCAACACCTTTGAAAGGATGCCTTGCATATCAGATTTAAGCTTGAGATGCAGCACAATCCTATGAATGGAAGTAAATCCCAATGTGTTCAGTGGGACTAAAAACGCAGTCATTTCTGTGCTACAGTGGAAGTTGGCTACAAGTAGTATTACTGCTGCTTTTGTCTCTTGGTATGTTTCAGCCAAGCATAATATAATAATAGGGCTTTATAGATATAAATAACATACAACTTACCATCAGCCTCATAAATTAAGCCCAACCATAACCATTGAGCAAAGCCACTGAAAGCGTGAAGCTGCTCAACAACAAAGGCATTTTCATTTTCATCCTTGATGTACAAGACAGAAGCATTTTCATCTGTTGGAGCAATTTAAAAAGCATTAAAATGATTTGGGATTTTTAAAAAGAATTGTGTAGAATTTAACGAACAGGTTAAAAAAGGGGTACACAAAGACAGGTCAGCTACCAGAATTGATATTCCCAATGTGTTTTGATTTTTAAAAAATCAATAGAATATTTAAATTCTTTATCAACCAACTCTTCATAAATAATCTGTACTTAGGGTAAGCTGTGATGTGCTAAGTTTAAAGATGATACTAAATTGATTATGATGGTGAAAACTAAAATGGATTGTGAAGAACTATACAAAGGATCTCTCCAAATTGAGTGAATGGGCAAAAAATAGCATAATAAGGTTTAAGTAAGTCTATAGGGTGGATAAAGGGGCAAAAACTCCCAACACATAAACACTGATGTAATCTGAATAGACTACTCTCCTGCAAAGAGAGAAAAAACTCTCCAGCTCAGTGGAAAAGGTCCGTTTAGTGTGCAGCAGCTACGAAAAAGTCAAATTCCATTCTAAGATTATTAGGAAACAGGATGAAAACAATCAATATAATATATAAACCTACCAATATAAATCTAATAAAACTGTCGTGCAACCATATCACCTCATCTCATAAAGGTCATGATAGAGCTTTATGGGGAAATTATCAAAAAGGACAGCCAAAAAGGAGTTGGAGCACTTTCATTAAAAGGAAAGATTAAAGAAAGGTGAAAGTGTTATGAGTTATTTAGTTTAGAAAAAATATGAAAGAGATGGACATGATGTACGTTTTTAAAAGGTGTGAAAAAATTGGATAGAAAGAACTTTTTCACCTTCTCCCATAATAGAACTCAGGGTCATCCAATGAAACTAGCAGTTTATTCAGAATAAAACTGAGGGTGGGTGGGTATTTTTTCACAGTTAGGGTTTTATAGTTTTCACTAAAAAGTTTTATAGAATTCACTAAACGTTTGCCACAAAATCAGGTGACTGTCCCTAGCTTAGGTTTTAAAACCAGAAGTTTACACACTGGAAATGTATTTCCAGGAAGTTTGTTTAGCAGAAGCAAGCATGAAACCTTTCCAAAAAGGTGTCAGATCTCATTAAATTAATTCAGCAAGGGAGCCCACCAAAATTAATGCGAGTAAACAGTAAATGTAGACATGTTTTTATTGCAATGTTTTCTAACTCTGCACTGAGCTGAGTGAAAACAAGGCCAGAGAGAAAACCACACAGCTCATAATGTAGTTCTCCAGCAACATTCAACACTCAGTTAATCTCTGCAGCCATACAGATAACGCAGTGACTACTCAAACATACAAGCCCAGCTTATTTGATCTAAATTCGTGGTACACAATTGTGGGGACAAATGCCAGTGGGAGGTGGGTGGGACACTGAGACAGCTTCAGCACTTACCATAACTGCAGTTCTAGAAAAAATGAGACTGTGATAGTCGAAATAGCTGAGAAGTGGTCTCTACGTGTGGGGTTGAACGACTACCACCAAGTTGGTAAGCGAGGAACCAGACGTTCCCAGTGAACAAGTGCTCCTGTTGGGCATGTTAGCCAAAGCAACCCAATTCCAGTTCCTGAGCAGTGTTACCAAGATTTCCCTGACTTCTGCTTGACTTCTGCAACCAAGTTTTAAGTTGGGTGGACAAAGTTGGGAGAATTCTGGTAACGTGATGCAGAAACTGGGCTTGGGCAGGTTCGGACAACACACCCAATGACCCCTTGGTAGCAGTTGTCTGAACCCTCTGTCTGTTTATACTAGTTCCATACAGTCATGCACATGGTCATAAAGAAATACATGGGAGTTGTAGGTGCGCTCCGATCTAAAAACTGTATACAAAATTATATGAACTCAGTCGTACAAAGAAGGTTTAAACTGGATCTGCTTACTCATAATCTTGCATAAATGATGAGCTTCATTTGATTTCATTTCTCTCCATCTGTCTTTTGTTATCATGAATGTATAACAATTGTTTTGGAATGCTATCCAAGGGGTATTCTTAACCTTGTGTGGACATGTAATAGTTTCAAATTCTTCCAATTTTTCATTTTCATCTGAAATAAAAATTAAATTTATTTAAAGCACTATGTAACAGTGGAAGTGTATTCAATATAAAATTAGTTGGCCGAGGGTGTAAGACAAATCAATAGAGATGGATGGAATTTTTGCTATGTTAAGTGCAATTATTAATGCCTTCTCAGAGTGCTTTCCGTTTTGAAAATTGAATGGAAATTCAATAGGTTCAGTTAATAGTAATGGGAATAGAAAGCTCAGTACATCGGACAGAATTTTCAGACCTGTCTTGTGAGCCAATTTGGACCAACCAGTGCTTCTCAGATAGGAAGGTAGTTAAATGATGGAGAGGCAACTAGACCATTTTGCATGTAATACTGGAATACATCTCAGAGTTTCTCAGATCAGCTTTATATATTCTCCATGTTTGTTTTTGTATCATCTGAAGCAAAATTCACACACCTTACCTCACAATGAGGTATGTAGGCTCCAGATGTGGAGAAATTACATATTACTCTGTGGTAAGAATGTGTGAGTTCTGTTTTGAAAATTACAGAAGCAACATGAGAAAAGGAAGTGCAACTCACTTGCTCTTCCTTTTTGTCATATTGTAACATCCGAAGCAGCTCCCTAAATATATGGAATTGCACAATCTTATAAACAAACCAGATATTCCCTAGACCCCAAATCTTTCTAGAAACATATTTCCCTAAGCTGCTCAGCTCTTTCCAATGTCACTTCTTATCTAGACTAATGGCTGCACAGTAATTAGACATTTATTTCTCTAAGATGTACCCATGGCTAATCCCATGTGTGGCAGCTCTTGCGAGAGTTCACGAGCAGCTGCCGATTAGCCACAGGGATGGGGGAGAAATGGTGGTGGCGCCAGCTGGGAAAAAACTGGTGGTGGAGGCCGGCTGGTGGAGAAAACGGTGGTGAGCGGAAGGAGGCCGCAAAGGAGGGCAAGTGGCGGACAGGCCGGCTGGCCACAGAGGGCAAGCGGCGGACAGGCTGGCTGGCCGCAGAGGGAGAATGAGCTGATGGGGGACAAGAATGAACTGGGGCTGTGTGTGTGTGGGGGGGAGAATGAAATGGGGCTGAAGGGCAGGAGAGAGGAAAAACTAGGGGTGCAGATGCTCTGTGCCAGGTCAGCTAGTTTTATATATCATCTTTCAAGAAATCACTCTCAGAGCAGTAGTATTTATTGATACTTAGTAGTACAAATTAGTATTTGGAGGGCTCCTACGTTCTGGTAAGTAGCAGATTGTTCCAGGTTTTTCAGTGTTACATTCTGATGTTTTCCAGAATCCATCTGTATCCAAATACACACAATCATCAACTAAGTCATCGTCTTCTTCAGACCAACGACTGAAACGAACATGCTTTCTGTCAGACCAGTGATAATAATTTCCACCCTAGTGATAGAACCATAAAGAAGATAGCTTAGTACTATAAAGCAAAACAAAAAGCAACAAAACACAACTCTGACTATACACAAATAGGCTCCCATGTCTGTACTGAGCCCACTATTTGGAAAATATCCTCACCCATACCTTGGCATAGAGTTTAATCTCTATGTGTAACAGAGACACTGCACCATAGAGATGTGCCCGAATCATTTCGGCACTTCTTTGAAGAGGCGCCAAAATGATTTGGCGCAGGGCGAGGGGTTCCCTTAAGAGGAGGCAGGCAGGTCCGACCTGTTGCCCCATCACAGTGCTGTACTCCATAAAGCATGCCATTTGCTTCCTGACACCGCATGAAAGATGCTGGGATCAGCATCCTGTCGCCGGAGCGGGCACCTTATAGGAGACAGCAGCCTGGACTGTTGCTTTCATGGTGGACCTTTAAGGAGTACAGCACCATGATGAAGTGACGGAGGCTTGCAGGAGGGGCAGGTAGGACCTGCCTGCTTCCGCTTAAGGGAAACCCTCCTCGTTCCCCAGGATGTGCACGAAGTATTTCGTGCACATCCCTATTGCGGCAGTTCATTTAAGAGTCAATGTAATGCAGTGAATGGTGCTTGTCAGGGCCAGCCTCAGGGATGCATGAGCCGGGTAGTTGTCCAGGGCAGCTACCTGAAGTGGGCGCTGAACAGCTTGGTTGGCTCACTGTGTACAACCTATGAAAATTCAGCTGGATCCCAGAACAAGAGCAGGAGAGCACTGGCCTTTTTCATGGGCATTGCTGGAAAACCCTTAGAAAAGGAGGGCCTGTTACAATACTAGGTTTTGCAACCCTACGCAAGCCACACAAGTTGGCAGCACTGACAAACTAACCTTGGGGGTGGGGTGCAGAAGGTGCTCCTCACCCAGGGCACTCTTTAACCAGGGTCAGCCCTAGTGCTCATTTTAAAATATAGGACATCCAAGTTCAATACCTGCTTATTTATGAAGCTTGTTGGGTGGCCTTTGGCAAGCTACAATCACTCAGTCGAACCTACTTCACAAGGCCGTTATGAACAAAAAACATACTATGTGCTCCTTGGAGGAAGAGTAAATACAAATGTAAGAAATGTGTCAAGTTCTTGTAAAATTATACCCAAGATTTGTAGATATAACTGGAATATACATATATGTGGAACCAGTCAGTATGAATGTCTAATATAATAAGCTTTCCAATTAACATTGTGGACATTTATTTATTGTTTCATTTCTAAATTGTCCTTTGTCCGAAGACTCCAGTCAACATCTGAGAATCTCTGTTTCAGGGAGCAGGTGTGGATCTTATCTATGGGCAAAGTGGGCAGTGCTCACCGTAAATTTCTCAGTCAGCCATGTAGTGTCTGCCTACATTTTGTGTACTTACTGCCTCCCTCTATTTTTCCCTGCTGTTCTTGCCTGCTGCTGCTTTAGGAGTTGTGAGAAGGGCAACGGTAACACCAACCTCAAACAACAAATGAAACGCCCCAGATCTTTTACAATATTAATATTAATATAAGGCAGGAGCCAATAAGCATGCTCACTTTTGTTTTTGTAAAGTGGGCAGTCCTAGGACCGCCCTATAAACCAATCAAAGAGGGACTAGGCTGATTGACTCCTCAGGAAGCCAATCAGAGTGCCCAGAGGGTGGGGAAGTCTTTTTCTGTTAGCTACTCAGAAGAATGCACACCATTTTGGTGAGAGAGCAGGTAGGCTGGATCTTGGTAACTCTGATCTTTTGTTGGCTTCTTCATGTTTGTTTGGAGGGGAAGAATGCAGCCTCTGCTATCTCTCCCTTGCTTTCTGATCTGATCTTATGCAAAACGTTATGGCACATTTCCAAAATGACATGCCATAAAACATTAGGAATGTGCACGGAGTGCTTCATGCACATCCAGGGCGGGGAGTGGAGTGGGTGCTTTAAACGGAGGGAGGCAGGTATTACCTGCCCCTCCATTGTGCTGCCGCAGCATAGCACTATCCATGCCAAACATGCCTGCTGCTCCGTTCTTAGCAGCGACACCGTGCAGGTTGTGATTGTGAGCCCTTTGGGGACAGGGATCCATCTTTATTTATTTTTATTTCTCTATGTAAACTGCTTTGAGATTTTTTGTTTAAAAAGTGGTATATAAATATTTGTTGTAGTAGTAGCAGCAGCTTCTAGTCTGGGAACAGGAAGTTCCCTGTTCCCAGCATCCTGCCACTGCCAACATCATGTAAATGGTGTCTGCGTATGCGCAGACGCCATCTTGAGTGCTCAGCAATGTTGAGCATACTTTTGGACAAAGCTGGACATACTTGTTGGAAGTGAATGACTTTGTGCTGTCTCATGTCTCAGTGACAGAGGGGGACAGACTATTGAGTCAGAGCGCTAGAGAGGTCAAGCCACTGGTCATCCCTTCTCTACTGCTCTGACACTATCCCTTTGGTATTAGATTGCTACTCTTGGGACTGACTTCCTTCCTTCCTGCCTGCCACTTCCTCTTCCTTCTCTTTCCTTTCTTCTCCCTTGCAACATGCAAGCTCCTCTCTCCCTGTTCCATGTGTGCAAAGATGCATCCGTTTGCATCCAGCTAGCTAGCTAGATTAGAGATCCTATCTCTCTACTTTACTATCTAGAATGGAGTTCACTAATAAAGACTCCTTATATTGATTTAAAACTATGAACTGGCTCCAAGTTATTTTAGCATACACACATGCCTGGGCAGACTCCGCTGTGTTGTGCCTCTGTGCACTCTGCTATATTAGAAGGGTATCTCTTACCAGAAAGAATTCCCAACAATACTTTGGTTCCCAATGGGACTTTAAATGGGAATCAACATACTGAACTTTCTCAGCCTGTGCCCATAATCTGCAACATTAGGCATTTCTAAATAGATATTCACAGGGCATGTTGCTACAGTAGCAGCACCAGAAGCAGCAGCAGTTGACATTTTTATCCCCATCTTTCAAACTATCTTAGTACATTTCCTCACACCCACTGTTTCCATTAGAATTCCAATGAGATGTTTTGAAAGGGAGAGAGGGAGGGAGGGAGAAAGAGAGAGATGAACCTTACATCTTTGCTGAAGAGTCCAATCCACATTTGGTAATTATGATGGGCAGCTTGAGCAGCAAGAAAAGCCTGCTGGTATTGTTCTGTGATGCTAACCAGATGCATATTATTCTTTAGGCACTCCTGTTGTGCTTCATACCATGTCAGATTCTTCAGAATTATGGTATATGTGGCATTTAAATAGCTCATGGTGACATTAAGCACTTGCTGTGACTTGCTCTCTACACCATCTAATGAAGAAACCAAACAGCTGAGCAGGAGAAATAGTATAACTCATCAAACAATTTAATCATTAGCAGCAACAGCAGCAAGGTTTGCTCTAACTTTGCTGCTGTTTTGTGTTTGTGTATAACACATACATAAGCTTTGAAAGCATTTATGGTGTTGTACCTAAGTGGCGCAGCGGGAAATGCTTGACTAACAAGCAGAAGGTTGCTGGTTCGAATCCCCGCTGGTTCTATATTGGGCAGAAGTGATATAGGAAGATGCTGAAAGGCATCATCTCATACTGCGCGGGAGGAGGCAATGGTAAACCCCTCCTGTATTCTACCAAAGAAAACCACAGGGCTCTGTGGGAGCCAGGAGCTGAAACTGACTTGACAGCACACTTTACTGACTTTACATTGTAATTTTAGTGATGTGCTGTGGTGGTCATTCATTACATTCTGGCTCAATCAACTTTAAATATTTCTGGAGTGTGTGTATGTATAATGAGCTGCAGTAGCACCACATTTTGGAGCAAATTCACCTTGTCAAAAGCAAAAGACAAAGGCACATTGATTTAATGGCTAGGAAAACATTTTTGGGCAGAAGTCTTATATCCCTGGATTGTTGCCTTACTCACATTGGCTCTAAGGATGTAAAGCATATGAGCAGTGAAGGGAAAGGGATAAAGTGCATTGTGCAGGTGCATACTGGACATGTGCCAGGGAACTGAACACAAACACGGCTCCTTCGCATCTTGCAAGTGTTCTGGGACATTTGTTCATCCACTATTGGGACACTTCTGTACCCAAGGCTTCCATGGGGAATGACTCTGTTTCTCAAGAGAGCGGAAGACTATGAAGTAAGGCTGTGCTGGATTTTCCAATGCTGATGAATTCGTAGCAAACCCCTGGTGTTGCACAGGCCACTCCCCCTCATCCCTCCCACACAGTAGCTTCTGTTTGCAGCATAGGGAGAGGGGCTTTTCCACCAAAAACACCTGATGCAGGCCACAAGGAAGCAAAGGGGACACCAGGAATCCCTTGCAGTATGGGGATGCTGCAAGGGAGCAAAAGGGATGCTGGGGAAATGTACAAGGGTGTCTGGGAAATGCAGTTCCTCCCAGCAGCTTTGGGAAATTTGGGAGGATCTACCTTTCCAAGATGTCCTCATGAGTCCTCTTTGCTTCTTCACAGACAGCATCAAGCGTCCATGGTTCCAATGAGAACATAACATAAGAACAGCCCTGCACAAGGCCCATCTAGTCCAGCATCCTGTTTCATTTGTGGCCCACCAGATGCCTCTGCGGAGCCCACAGGCAAGAGGTATGTGCATGCCCTTTCTCCTGCTGTTGTTCCCCTGCAACTGGTATTGAGAGCCACTGTGCCTCTGAGGCTGGAGATGTCCCACAGCCACCAGACTAGTAGCCATTGACAGACCTGTCCACCATGAATCTGTCTAAACCCCTTTTAAAGCCATCCAAGCTGGTGGCCATCACCACATCCCATGGCAAAGAATTCCATAGATTAATTATGTGCTGTGAGAAAAAGTACTTCCTCTTGTTGGTCCTAAATTTCAGTTTCATGGGGGTGACCCCTGGTTCTAGTGTTGTGAGAGAGGGAGAAAAGGCTGAGGAACTGGGCCAATTTGAGGTGACAAGGGAAGATGTTCTAAACTGTCTTGAAAAACTAAGAATTAACAAATTGCCAGGGCCAGAGGGCATCCACCCAAGAGTTCTTAAGGACTGGTAGTAGTCAATGTGACTCCAATTTTCAAGAAGGGATTCAGGGGGGATCTGGGAAATTACAAGCCAGTCACCTTAACTTTGGTGCCAGGTAGATTGATGGAAAGCATACTTAAGGACAAAACCTTTTGTAGTTCTTTAAGAGTGTCAACAGGCATGTGGATAAAGATGATCCAGTTGACGTAGTATACTTGGACTTCAAGTTCCAGAAAGCCTTTAACAAAGTCCGCCATGAAAGGCTCTTGAATCAAGTTAACAGTCATGGGACAAGGGGATTCATAAATAATATAGAAGTAGGGGTAAGCAGTGAGATGGCCAAATTTGTAGATGACTCTAAAATACAGGTGAAACTCGGAAAATTAGAATATTGTGCAAAAGTCCATTAATTTCAGTAATGCAAATTAAAAGGTGAAACTGATATATGAGACAGACGCATTACATGCAAAGCGAGATAAGTCAAGCCTTAATTTGTTATAATTGTGATGATCATGGCATACAGCTCATGAAAACCCCAAATCCACAATCTCAGAAAATTAGAATATTACATGGAACCAAGAAGACAAGGATTGAAGAAAAGAACAATATCGGACCTCTGAAAAGTATACAGTGTACTGTGCTTGATTGGCCAGCAAACTCGCCTGACCTGACCCCATAGAGAATCTATGGGGCATTGCCAAGAGAAGGATGAGAGACATGAGACCAAACAATGCAGAATTGCTGAAGGCCGCTAATGAAGCATCCTGGTCTTCCATAATACCTCATCAGTGCCACAGGCTGATAACATCCATGCCACGCCGCATTGAGGCAGTAATTGCTGCAAAAGGGGCCCAAACCAAGTACTGAATACATATGCATGCTTATACTTTTCAGAGGTCCAATATTGTTCTATTCTTCAATCCTTGTCTTCTTGGTTCCATGTAATATTCTAATTTTCTGAGATTGTGGAATTGGGGTTTTCATGAGCTGTACGCCATGATCATCACAATGATAACAAATTAAGGCTTGACTTATCTCGCTTTGCATGTAATGCGTCTGTCTCATATATCAGTTTCACCTTTTACTTTGCATTACTGAAATTAATGGACTTTTGCACGATATTCTAATTTTCCGAGTTTCACCTGTATTTAGGGTAGTGAAATCCAAAACAGGTTGTGAGGATCTCTACAAATTAAGTGAGTTGGCAACAAAATGGCAAGTGCAGTTCAGAGTAAGCATTTGTAAAGTGATGAACATTGAGGCAAAAAACCCCCCAACTTCACATAGACACTGATGGGGTCTGAGCTGTTGGTGGAGTCTGACCAGGAAAGAGATCTTTGGGTCATGGTAGTCATCTCACTGAAAGTGTCGTCTCAGTGCACGGCAGCTATGAAAAAGGCTAATTCTATGCTAGGAATCATTGAGAAAAGGATTTAAAATAAAAATACTAATATTTTAATGCCCTTATAAAAATCTATGGTGCGGCCACATGTGGAGTACTGTGTACAGCTTTGGTCACCATATCTTAAGAAGGATAATGTAGAACTGGAAAGGTGCAGAAGAGAGCAACCAAAATATTTGGGCCTGGAGCACCTTCCTTATGAGGCTAGGCTATAGCATCTGGGGTTCTTTACCTTGGAAAAGTGGCAACTAAGGGGAGACATGATTGAGGTGTATAAAATTATGCATGGAGTGTCGAAGGTGGACAGAGAGAAATTTTTCTCCCTCTATTTAAAGAAGTTTTTGTGATTCCCCTTGACACGTCTAGCTATATGCTCCTCAAACTCTCTTTGCATCCCTTATTGTCTCCTTGCATTTCTTTTGCCAGAGTTTGTGTTCCTTCATGTTCTCTTCATTGGGGCAGGACTTCAATTTTCTGAAGGAAGTCTTCTTCCCTTTTATAGCTTCCCTGACTCTACTTATTAGCCATGCTGGTGTCCTCCTGGACTTGGTGGTACCTTTCCTCCTTCTTGGTATACATTCTAACTGTGCTTTTAGTACTGTGGTTTTAAATAAGTTCCATGCTTTCTGGAGCGATTTGACCCTCCTGACTTTCCCTTTCAACTTCCTTCTTACCAGTCCCCTCATTTTTGAGAAGTTTCCTCTTCTGAAGTCCAACGCATCTGTGTTGGACTTCCTTGATAATTCTCCACTCGTATATATGCTGATGTTACCCCATGCTACTGGGAGGTTGTTAAAAATTCATCAGCATCAGAATGTCTGATGCACAGCTGTACTATATAGTGGTAGAGGTAATACATTTCCCACGATCACCACAATTTTCTCTGGACCGCTAACACATGAATGTTCATTAGGGATACTCAGCCTTACTTGCAGGTGCTTGGCATATGGCCACATACAAGGCATCAGCACAAGAAGTGAAATTCCAAGTTCCAACATATGATAACTTAGGATTGTTGAGCAAAAAAGCACATTGATTGTTCACCTCTTCATCAAACAGCTGAGGAAAAAAACACAGTAGAGAATGTTGATAAATGTTATAGCATTTTCCATAAAGTTGGTAAAATATTATTGTAAACACTGATATATTATTGTTCTGCTATATAAGAGTTATTCAAATACACATTCTTATATTCTTATTATTCTTATTTATTATTAAGAATATTTATATACTGCTTTTCTACCAAAGGTTACATAGGAACATAGGAAACTGCCATATACTGAGTCAGACCATTGGTCTATCTAGCTCAGTATTGTCTTCACAGACTGGCAGTGGCTTCTCCAAGGTTGCAGGCAGGAATCTCTCAGCCCTATCTTGGAGAAGCCAGGGAGGGAACTTGGAACCTTCTGCTCTTCCCAGAGCGTCTCCATCTCATGAGGGGAATATCTTGCAGTGCTCACACATCAAGTCTCCCATTCAGATGCAACCAGGGCAGACCCTGCTTAGCTATGGGGACAAGTCATGCTTGCTACCACAAGACCAGCTCTCATCTCCTAAGGTTCTCAAAGCCGTTTACATAGAAAATAAGAATTAGACCCCTGCTAACTTGGCAAAGAGGCACCTTTTAAACGTAGTGATTCTCTTTATTTAGCAGGGGGAGAGTAACTGGCCCTATCCACCCCCAGCACAGTACCTCCAGTGACTGCTGCTGGTGTCTATCTTATGTTTCTTTTTAGATTGTGAGCCCTTTGGGGACAGGGATCCATCTTATTTATTTGTTATTTAGAGAAATAAAACCACCCTCAGCCATTTTTTGAATGGCGGTATATTTCAAATAAATAGATAGATAGATAGATAGATAGATAGTTCCCTGTCCCAAAAGTCTACACAATCTGAAAAGAAATACAAAGTTGACACCAGCAACAGCCACTGCAAAGTTGCTGTGCTAGAGTTGGACAGGAACAGTTGCTCCTTATATTAAATATAAGAGAGTCACTATTTAAAAGTTGCCACTGCCCAGTTAGCAGGGGAGTAATTGAAACAACACTGGAAAAAAACTAAGTTTCCCCTTTTCTAAACTACTGTATACAGAGTATTCCTCTCTAAATGGATGTTTCCCCCATGACATCACTGTGCACTTTTATCATATTCCTTATGCTATCACAATTACAGTATTTGCAGAGAAACAATATTTAAAGCAAGTATCAGATAAGCATGGCATCCCTCTGTTTCTGTAGAGCTAGGTGCAAGGTGCTTAGCTACCTTCTGAATTATCAAAAAAGGCTATATAGATTTTTACTGGTTTTTATACATCCCTTTCCTTCTCTGTCCTAAGTCAGTAACATTCTTTTCTCCTTGAACCAAACTATACTGAAAGCCCTACAATAGAGCAGGAGTGGGGGGATATCAACAGCTTACGTTATATCGAATCTTCCTTAACCTTCCATGTAACAAAGGGTGGAAGTTGGTGTATTCCAGGACACTACCATCTGTCCATTTGTGTTGCTGTACATGCAATCGAAGTTGCAAACCAATCCAAACATCTTTCGGCATTTTGGGAAGCAAGGATATTATAAAATCTGTTGAACAGAAGATCAATGTCTGAATATTTGGACTAGGCAGCCAAATTAAATGTCCCAAAACATATTTGTGTATATAGGATAATGAAGCCCCGGTCTAGGCTAACTATACTGTCTTAAACAGGCTATAGATAATCTATATATAAACTATATACCAAAGGTTATTGGTATAATATTAGTACACTAGGTGCAGCGGGGAAGTAAACTTGCCTAGGGAGTAAGAGGTTGCTGGTTTGAATTCCCGCTGGTATGTTTCCCATACTATGGGAAACACCTATATTGGGCAGCAGTGATATAGGAAGATGCTGAAAGGCATAATCTCATACTGTGCAGGAGGCGGCAATGGTAAACCCCTCCTGTATTCTACCAAACACAACCACAGTGCTCTGTGGGCAGCAGGAGTTGAAATCGACTTGATGGCACAACTTTACCTTTACTTTAGTTATACGATAGTTTTTGCTGCATCAAGTGGTGACTTGCACATGAGAATCGGCCATCACAGATCAAGTAGCACAGACAGAACTTGTTCCAGTTCGATCTCTCAAGGATATTTTTGGATTCTATCTTTGATTAGTGTATTTAGATTTTTGATTAGTGTATTTAGAGTGTTAAAAAAATAAATACTGATTTTGTTTCATTGATATTTAATATTGTTCACTGCCTGGGGGCCTTTTTGTGAAGGAGCAGCCTATACATTTTATAAACAAACAAACATGTCAGATACAAAGCTTTAAGTTCGCACATTCAGATTCAGGTTTTCAAGCAACAGGAAGCCAAGTGCCATTACACTTGCATTTTCTGCCCAGAATCTGCATCAGATAGAAAGCTAGTCACATTTCCATAACAGGAAAACTGTCGGACGTTTTGTGTCTACCATAACTCCTGTGCTAACAATGCATACTTAGTTTTCTAGATGACAGCGATACTGGGGGGAAAGCATGGAATGTATTGTCTTACCTTGTTCAGCTGGGCTTGTGATTGAAGGAAGGAAGCCTCCAAGGGACTCGCAATGTTCATTTGCTTTTTGGTATTTTAAACGCAGAGGGCTCACTATTTGATAACACTGAAAGACAATTTTATTTGTTTTAAAACCACTATACCTGTATTTCACATTAGCTTTCATACAGGGTTTAAGGTGTCATTCACACAGCAGTACATAAATCAAAATACAAAAACCCATTTGTTTCCATTCAAGCCTCACCAAGGCAGTTCACACGTGCAGCCAAGAGCGGGCTAAGGCAGCCAAGCCCGCTCTTGGCTGTGTGTGTGTGTGTGTGTGTGTGTGTGTGTGTGTGTGTATTGCAGGGAGGCGAGCATCTCCTGGCGGTAGTGCAGCAGCAAACCTGCTTAGGGAGCCCACTGCTTTGCCAGAGTTAAGCGTGCAAGGGCACACTTAACTCAGGCTAAGTTCTCATGTGTTGGTACCATGCAGCGCTGACACAGGAACAGGCTCCCAGCCCGCCCTGGGGGATCCCCAAAATGAACTGTGCAAGTGTGTGTGGTGCATTATAGGATTTTCGGAGGCCGGGATGTCACATACCGGCCCCCAACCCTCTGCACTGCCAGGGGCAGCCAGCGACAGTCTGGGTGTATGATCAGTGTGTCCAGCAAGGACAGAGGGATCATCTGCGGGCAAGGTAAGCTTTAGGAGCCTCACCACCCTGTCTGCCCTTAAGCCCTCTCATGTAATCATGAGAAAGGGCTCACCTTCTCAGTGAGTGTGCAGTCAGTCACACAGGGCATTGTACAGGGAAGGGATCGCTGCTGCACTCCCTTGAAGTGAAATATAAAATTACTGTTGGTCTGTAGTTTGGACTGGGTGCCATCTAATTCCCACACTACTCTGGACTAATGTGACTACTCTGGAGTAATGAATACTATTCAGGAGTAGGATTTCATGATACAGGATTTGGATCAATTACTCCCTTTCTTGGGAAAACTTGATATACTTTTAAAATTATGGATTCTAGTCCATACGTAACTGAGTCAGTGGCAAAATTTGTACATTCAGTGGTTTGCTGTTTTGTTTTTTTCATTTAGTTCTGATTTTATTTTAACCTCTTGGGTTTTTTTTTAATTTTCTAATTATATTGTAATATAAAAGGTTAGTGTGACTGCTAATAAAGGATGATGATGATGATATTTCGGATCAAAACACAAAGGTAAGTGTTTCCATGTATTTTTATTCTACCTTATTCAGAAAAACAAGCCAATTGTCAGGACACTTTGTCTGAGGTGGTCTATAATCTGGATCATGTGTTTCCAAAAGCGATGTGTTGTACTTTTCACAAACGAAGGGAAGCTTTGTACTGCAGCTTAATGTGCTGTCTGCAAAAATAATACAAAGATGAATATTGTGACTATTTATATTAATAACCATCTTATTCCACACTTAACAGGGTGCACACTTAACAGGGGAGGGCTCTTAGTTCAGTGCATAGAGCACTTGCTTTTCCACTTGTTTTGCACTTGGGTTCCAGGCTCAGTCCAAGATATCTAGAGTTAAATGGACCTCAGGTAGTAGGGCAGGGGAAAATTCATGAGCTCATATGTCAAACAGCTGAACATAGGTGGTGCCAATCCCAATTTTGGATTGATTTGTGATGCCGCAGAAATGCTGTGGCAAAATGCTGAAGGTCTTGCGTTCTTGCACACAAGCAAGTACTTTTAAGTAGTGCCCCCACACTCCAGAAACGCTAGTTAGATCAGAAACATGTCACTTGACCTTCAGCACCATGTTCCTGATTTAACTCGAGTGTGGGGATGCTCCTTGAAGTATTTGCATTCTCACACAAAAATGCAAGATCACTGGTGCTCTGCTAAGAACCTGAAGCAGCATGGGTCAATCCAAGGCGAGCCCACAGCCTTAGTAATAAGTGGGCCATTGTTAGAGAGTGCTAACAAAATTGGACATCTAATAGCAGCAGCAGCAGCAGCAGCAGCAGCAGCAGCAGCAGCAGCAGCAGCAGCAGCAGCAGCAGCAGCAACAACAATCAACTTTATTTGTTAGCCGCCCCATAACAAATTGTTCTCTGGGCTGCTCACAACAGTGGATTAAAACATACAATAAAAACACACAACACATTAAATCATAACAGACAAAAAAAGGTGAAAAGAACATACAAAATCCAATACAAAGCAGCTTAAAAACTCATTTTAAAATTAGTTAAAAATCAGATCAGATCTGAAAATCAGAATTTAAAAGGCCTAGGTGAACAAAACAGTCTTTACCTGTGTCTACACCTCAGACACAGGCCAATGCAAAGGGGCTGGAGAATGGATCAGCACCACTCACGTGAGGCTGAGTAAGAAGTGGGTCATTGTTAGGCAGTGTTGAACATTTACAGATCAGACGCAGGTCAATGCAAAGGGCTGATTATTGGACAAATGAGGAATTAGGAAAAGGATATGACAAGCAGTAAGGAGAGGGACCATATGTAATTTTGTGTGTTACAAATATAGAAAAAGAACATAATTTTCTTCTTCAGGTCATTGGACTCAGGGGCACATTCTTGCGAGGCACAGACAGCTGTAGAAGGAAGGGGAGATGCCAAAAAAACCAGGTTGCTCACCTGTAACTGATGATCTGGTAGAGATCCATCGACATCCATAAGAATGGGTTCTGCGCCTGCGCAGGAATCCCTGCGGTAGCCATGCCTCAGCTTGTCGAGGCGTCCAAGCCCCACCCACACGCAGCACGTGCTATTTAAGAGCGGGGCTGGGCGCCATGTTCCTCAGTTCTTTCGACGACCGCCGAGGAGGGCGATCATCGCAGATAGACATCATGAGTGGAGACGAATAGATACAGTAAGTATAGTAAGCAGCACGCACACAGAGGGGAAGGATGGGAGGGTCTTATGGATGTCGACGGATCTCTACCAGATCATCAGTTACAGGTGAGCAACCTGTTTATCTGGATCGAGATCCGTTGACAGCCATAAGAATGGGTGTTTAGCAAGCTCCCCAAGGAGGGGGGTGCAGTAGTGCTATTGCAACACCCTTTTTAGGACACTTCTCCCAAAACTAGCCTCTGCAGCAGAGCGCACGTCTATGGCGTAATGCTTGACAAATGGGAGATTGGACGACCAGGTAGCTGCTTTGCATATGTCCAGGAAGCCAATCCCTGAGAGGTGTGCGGACGATGAAGCATAAGCCCTGGTAGAATGGGCTTTGATGGACTTCGGAGGTGCTTTATGCTGTATCTCATACATGAGTACGATGAGGTTGACAAGCCATCTAGACAATCTTTGACGAGAAACTGGAGATCCCTTGGTAGCACCCTGGTATGATACAAAGAGACGTGAAGAGGCTCTAAAGTCCCTCGTACGAGCCATATAGAATAGAAGGGCTCTACGAACATCCAGCGAATGCATGGACCTTTCCAGGGCCGATTGTGGGTTCCTAAAGAAGGTAGGTAGAATAATGTCCTGATTTAAGTGAAAATCGGAAACTACTTTCGGCAGAAAAGCGGGATCCAGTCGCATACGCACCTTGTCCTCATGAAATTGAGTGTACGGGGAGTCAACTCTCAATGCGGTGAGCTCACTCACCCGACGTGCTGTCGTGATGGCAACCAGGAACGCGGTTTTCAAGGATAGCAATTTCAAAGACGTCGAGGCCAGAGGTTCGAAGGGTTTTTGCGTCAGCGAAGAAAGGACCAAAGACAGGCTCCAAGGTTCCACCGGCGGTCTTATTGGAGGATAGACATTGGAGAGGCCCTTCAGGAAGGCTTTGCTGAGGGGGTGTGAGAAGAGAGTAACACCGTCACAGCCCAGGTGAACGGATGATAGGGCGGCAAGGTGAACTTTGATAGAAACATTTGCCAAGCCCTGTGATTTAAGAGTGGACAAGTAGAGGAGTACTTGACGAACGGAGGCCCGTTTTGGCAGAAACCCATGGGATTTCGCATAAGCCTTAAATCGAAGCCATTTGCTGTGATAATTTCTCCTTGTTGACAATTTCCTTTGGTTCAACAATATATCATCTAAAAGTTTATTTGCCAAGCCGTCAGACGGAGAGTGAGAACGTCTGGGTGGAGCACGAGGCCGTTGTCCTGCGAGAGGAGGTCCGCTTCTGGTGGGAAGCGATGGTAAAGATTTCCGGACAGTCTGCGTACTTGTGGAAACCATGGTTGTCTCGGCCACCATGGCGTCACGAGGATGCAGGTAGTTGGGTGTGCTAGGAGTCGAGCCACCACTCTGGCAATTAAGGGTTGAGGTGGAAACATGTAGGGCATTTCTAGTGACCAATCCATCTGAAAAGCATCCCCCAATGATAGTGGGTCGTGACCTGCTCTGGAACAGAAGCGAGCACACTTTTTGTTTGTTGAGGTCGCAAACAGGTCCACTGATGGACGAATCCACTGACAGAATAGCGGATTGATGTATCTTGGATTGATTTCCCATTCGTGGTGAGTGTCGTTCAGGAATACTCGACTGAGATTGTCCGCCAAGCTGTTCTCTAGGCCCTTGATGTGGGCTGCGAGAAGGTAAATTTTGTGGCGGATGCACCAGTGCCACATCTGGAGGGCTAGAGCGCACAAGCTCCGGGAGACCGTCCCGCCTTGGCGGTTTATGTATGCTTGCGCTGTCGTGTTGTCTAATTGTACTTGTACACAGCTGCCTTGCAACAGTGGTAGGAAGGACCATAGAGCCAGAAAAACTGCCAGCAATTCTAGGAAGTTTATATGGAGTTGAGTTTGGTTGAGGGACCACTTGCCCTGCGTCTGGCGGCCTGCACAATGCGCTCCCCATCCTAGCAGGGAGGCATCCGTTGTTAGCCAGACTGTTGGGGAAGGAAGCGGGAAAGGTACTCCCTCCAGGAGGTTCCTGCGTTCCGTCCACCAGGAGAGAGATTGAAGTATGGGAGTAGGTATCAGTAGGCGTTTCTCTTGGTTGTGTCTTGCAGGGTGAAAAACTGAGAGGAACCAGAGCTGAAGCTTCTTCATTTTTAGATGGGCATAGTGAATCACCGCATTGCAGGAGGCCATAAGGCCCAATAAGCGCTGGATGGAGCGTGCCGGCTGGGTGGGGTGACCCCAAAAGAGCGTTACCATGTCCTTGATCAAGACGTACCTCTCTTCTGGTAAGTATGCTCTTTGGCGCATTGTGTCTAATACCACTCCTATGTAGTTTGCCACCCGCATAGGTTCCAGGTGTGACTTTTTCCAATTGACTTGGATGCCTAGGTCGTGAAGGACCGACAGAACATAATGGATCTGCGAACGTAACTCATCTGGATCCCTTGAGGCCAGGAGCCAGTCGTCCAGTAAGGGTAGACCGTGATGCCATGTGTTCTCAGGTAGGCAATCACTGGCGCCATACATTTCGTAAAGACCCTTGGGGCGGAGGACAGGCCGAAGGGCAATACGTTGTATTGGTACACTTGGTGACCGACTGTGAAGCGTAGGAATTTCCGATGTGGAGGCCGAATGTTCACATGGAAATAGGCGTCCTTGAGATCCAGTGTTGCCAACCACTGTTCCCCTTGGAGGAGCGGGAGGATTTGCTGCAACGCCATCATCCTGAACTTCCTGACATGAACAAACTTGTTTAGGTTGTGTAAGTCCATAATCGGACGGATGCCCCCGTCCCGTTTCGGAATTTGAAAATAACGGGAGTAGAATCCATCCTGTCTGTCCGTCCACCGTACTGGGGCGATTGCCCCCTTCTCCAGTAGTTCCCTGACCTCCTCCCATAGTGTAGAGGAAGGAGGGGTGAATGTTATTCCCCTGAACTGTGGAATCGACTTGAATTCGATGGCATATCCTGAAGATACGATCTGCAAGACCCAACGGTCTGATGTTATATGTTGCCATGTGGGGGCATGGCTTGCCAGCCTGATGGAGGGTTGAGCCGGCCAGGGGTCGTTGGAGGGACCCATCAGTTGAGAAGTTATTGCCCCCGACGGCGGGGACGGGGAGTGGAGAATTGGTGGTGGACGGACCTGAGTTTCAAAGGCGCTTCTGAGTTTCTGGCCATTTGGTACGTTGGGCCTGATTTGTTTTGAACTTGTTCTGGTAAGTGCGCCGGTGATAAGGCTGGTAGGACTTGCAGAAGTCTCTACGGTCTTGTTGTCTGAAAGAAGGGCGCTGCTTATTATACGTGGAACGGTACTTGGACACGTACGTAGAAGTGGATGGTTGTGAGGTAAAAGTTTTCGCGGTAAACTTAGATTTTTTAAGTTGTTCCATTGTGGCATCTGTGGTTTTGCTAAACAGGCCGGAGCCGTCAAAAGGAAGACCTTCTATCTTTTCTCTCATGTCCATATGCAAGGTAGTAGACTGGAGCCAAGCATGCCTGCAAAGAGTGATAGCGGCTGTCATGGCTCTGGACTCGCTCTCAGCTAGGTGTTTGGCAATGCTGAGTTGTTGCCTAGTCAGATCGCCCGAGCGTTCCAGAACCTTTTGAAAGTTAACCTTGAACTCCTCCGGTGACAGGTTGTCAAGTTCAGTAAACAATCCTTCCCAAAGACTGTGAGTGTATTTGGCGGTGCACACTGCGTAATTAGCAACTTTGATTGAGAGGCACGCAGTTGAATAGATTTTCTGGCCTAAGAGGTCTAATTTCCTTCCCTCTCTTCCAGGAGGAACAATATGCCGCTTTCCAGATTTTGACGTAGAGGCACAGTCAATTACGAGGGAATTGGGCGCCGGATGTTTTAGAAGGTACGTATTGTCTTTTTCCATTATACGATAAAGGCTCTCCAGCCTTTTAGAAATAGGGGTGGAAGTATGGAGTACTTCCCAAGCACATTTAGCTGCCCTTGTGATTACAGGGAGCATCAGGAGGGCTACTGGGGCCGTCGATTGTGACTTCAACATAAAATTATAGACGGGATCGTCTATTGTAGCCAGTTCGGAGCGTAGGTCGAGCCCTAGGGCGTCTGCCATGGTACGTACATGACGGTGGTACGCTTTCATTTCTTCGATGGGTGAAACATACACTGTCGGTGCCACATCCATGGGAGGTTCAATAATGGTCTCCTCTCCTTCGGGGTCCAATTCAAAATCAGACGAGCCATAATGTTCAGAAGGCGAGGCTGTTGGAGAAGTAGGTGCGGTCCCCTGAGAACGCACTGAAGGAGTGGGAGGTGAAGGCAAGTGTGCTGTCTGAGCCACTACGGAATGGGTTACCAGTGGTTTCGTTTGCACACAGGCATTGAAGGTGATAACTGTAGGTGTTTGCATCGCTGAGTGTCTAGTTGCTGTGGAGGGAGTATTAGTAGACGCAGATATCGTGCGTACAGCCACTGTGGCAGGAAGAGACGTCAGTGGTTCCCATGACACGGTTGATAAAGAGGTTTGAGAACCAGTCGAGATTGCAGGGCCCGAACCAGGTATATGTGGCGGGGGGGTATGGGTGAACCCACAAGTGTGCCAAGGCAAAGGGCTTTGCAGCTGGGCCGCAGAGAGCGATGGTACTTCGTGGACAGGATGAGTTGAAGTTGAATGAAACTCCTCCTCCGATGCCGGAAAACCTCGAAACGTGGCTTGTGAAGGTGTGCTTGCTGTGGAGTCCAAGAGCAACAGGAGCGACTGAGTTGTAGTCGGATGTAGACCAATTTCAGCCTCTTGAGTATCTCCATTGATATCGAAGTTCGGGGGTGGAGATCGATATCGAGGGGTGACCTGCCTTGATGCAGTAATCAACGGCGTGTGTAGCAACAGCAGAGCGCTAGGTCCCGGAGGTGGTGGTGTTGAAGGTGGAGAGGAGGGAACCGGTGTCAGAGCAGGCGAGAGGGATCTTGCTCTCGAAGCTGAAACATTCAGTATCGACGGCCTCGGTGTCGACGGGCGAGTCGGCGTCGAAGATGGTCAATGTCGAGCAGTAGGGGGAGGCGTAGCGTCTCCCATTAGATCAATCAATCGTCGACGTTTTGTCGTAGATGTTGTCGCTGTTTCGTCGGCGTCAGGGTCACTGCTGGAGGTCGATGGAACTTGACACTTACGGCTGTTCGGTGTCGAGGATGTCTTTGCAACCGAGGAGATTTCGCTCGTAGGCAATGGACGGTTCGATGTCGAAGGTCTGGACTTTTTCGAAGTCGAGGATATGGACTTTGAACGTGGAGATCCCGGATGCGTCGACGTCGAAGTTTTTGACCTCGAACGCGGTGTGGAAGCAGATTGAGCTCTCGATGTCGAGGGGTGAGGTGTGCCCGGTGTCGAGGGACTTAACACCTCATCATAGATTGCTGCTCTGAGGTGAAGCGCTCTATTTTTTCGCGTCTGCTTCGAAAAAGACAGACAAATTTTACAAGTTGAAACATTATGTTCTTCGCCCAGGCACATAAGGCATAATTCATGGAGGTCTTTGGAAGGGAGCTTTGCATCGCAACCCTTACACCTCTTAAAAGACTTTTTATCGTCCGCCATAGCGCGACGACAGGGAAGTCAAGTCCAGTCCGCGTCAAGCCAGTCATTTGTCGGTAGCCGTTCCTTGTCAATTTTAGAGGAGTCCGTCAGCCAGAAAAAGAGGGTCATACACGAAGTGATCAGTCCGAGAAAAAGAAATCGTCTCTGAAGAGAATACTGAGGTAACTTTCCGACGAAGAGGCGGCAGACCGAGGTCCACGCGCGAAGGTGGTCGGAGAAGAACTGAGGAACATGGCGCCCAGCCCCGCTCTTAAATAGCACGCGCTGCGTGTGGGCGGGGCTTGGACGCCTCGACAAGCTGAGGCATGGCTACTGCAGGGATTCCTGCACAGGCGCAGAACCCATTCTTATGGCTGTCGATGGATCTCGATCCAGATTTACCCCTTCCCCCACAGTGCATGAAAAATGATTTTCAGCATATGCAACATTAGTTGGGGTCAGTGTTCTCTCTAATTTTTTTGATCTACGTGCAGAGCGCGTTTTCTTCTGGGTGGCAGTATCACAGCAGTGCGTGCGCACATGTATTCAGTATGGGCCTTCCTAATTCAAGCTGAGTGGGCTCTAAAATTAACTGAGCGGACATAAAAAAAAACTTGTGAGCGTGCGCATGTGCACACGCCTTAGAGGCAACACTGGTCTGGATGTCAGCCCTTATGTTTATATCTACAGTTTGCACAAACTTCCAACACAAGATTATTCTCAAACATTATAAACAAGAGCTGCCAGCTGAATATTTGTTGTCCTTAATATCCAAAGCATAATATCCAAAGACACCATAAAATAAAGTGCAGGGATGAGGGGTGGCAAAGGAAAACACTTATATTTTGAGAAAGAAAACTTCCAAGGATTTCAAGCAACAGAACAAAACAAAAATGTCACTATTTTAAAAATTAAACCAATTAACTAACTTACCTCTGTACCAGCTTTGATAAGATATATGCCAGCAGTTCCTGAAATGTCGCTCATGATAGTGTGAAAATACTGAAAAACTAGGCACAAGGAAGAAATGAGAGTGCATGTAACCAACATTTAAGTTATTTAAGAACAAGTTCCAGCTGCCTTATAGCGAGTTTGTCACTTCACATGTCTAGCTAACTGTCATTTATGAATACAACCCCAAATGACATTTGTATCACAATACTTGTGATCCTTTGTAGTCCTATTTCACTTATTTTTAAATTTATACTCCACTTTTCTACTCACTAAGTGGTGAACATAATCCTCTCTAATAAAACGCTTGGTGTCCGTCCGTGGACGGACACCAAGCGTGTGTCCGTGCCTCCCTGTCCTGTTCTGCGCCTGCGCGAAGCGCAGGCCCAGAACAGGGCAAGGGAGACACGCTCGCCGGCACCCGGCAGCCATCTTGGGTGGCCAGAAGCGGCCGCCCCGAAGAAGCCGGAGAGGAGGCGGCGGGAAAGTGACCGAGGCGGCGGCGGAGCCGCCGCCTCGGCCAAAATAGATGGAGGCCGGGGGCGGAGCGGAGGCCATGTAACCTTAAAAAAAAATTTACTCCCGCCGCCGCCGCCGCCCCTCCCTCCCAGCTGCCGAGTCCCCCTTACCCTGGCCGACTGCTGTCCGCCGAAGACAGCCCTTAATTTAAGAGGCAGAGAGGAGCTCGCAAGCAGAGCTCCTCTCTGTGCAAAGCCTCTTGCCGAACTGCCGCTTTGGGCGCAAGGGACGCAAGCGCCCAAAGCGGCAGTTCGGCAAGAGGCTTTGCACAGAGAGGAGCTCTGCTTGCAAGCTCCTCTCTGCCTCTTAAATTAAGGGCTGTCTTCGGCGGACAGCAGTCGGCCAGGGTAAGGGGGACTCGGCAGCTGGGAGGGAGGGTGGGCGGTCGGCGGCGGCGGCAGGAGTAATTTTTTTTTTAAGGTTACATGGCCCCCGCTCCGCCCCCGGTCTCCGTCTCCCCGGCCTGATGGGGGCAAGTGCCTGGGCCGATTTGGCCCTTAAAGGTAGGGGGGGGAATGGTGGAGGGAGGGGGAATGGTGGCGGGGGGCCAGGAGCGCCGTTACTAGCACCCGTTATTCAACGGGCCAAAATTCACTTGTAATACAATAAAATGTAAAATGGTTAAGAGCTTCACAGTGGAGCTATGCTCTAGCAATTTCCTCCTGATTTGTATCTAAACATTTGTTCTTTATTTACATCTGTCTTGTTTTTGCTTACAAGCATGATAAATTGATATGAATTTTAATCCTGTGCTCTGCAGTGCTTGCAGGGACCAATAATTTTGTATCATCTGAACATTTGATGCAGAAATGCATATTCGTCATCCCTTCCTCATTTAATTTTTCTCTAAATTAATCTCCAGCTATACTAAAATAATAGCTAGTCTGTTATGCATTATTTATTCTTTACCTAACGAGAATACTGCTGGGCCAATCATACTAGAAAGTGAATAAAACCTTGCCATCTAATTTCAATGGCCACTGAGAGGATGGGGGGCAATTTCACCAATCTCTCCTTCCCCTAGAAGTGTTCTGTAACCAGAGGTTCTTTTAGCCACAGACCTTGGGAATTTGGTCCTTGGCCTCCTGCCTCCAGGGGGCCTCCAAATGTTCTCAGGGGCCTCCCCAGAGCTCCGCCGGTGCCCGACACCCACCTCACTACTTGCTCACCCGGCAAGACCTGGTGTGTGCCCCACACCCACATGGGGCACAGCTCACCCATGACCCAACCATAAATCCCCTTTGCTTCTTCTGTTTCCTCAACCCACCCACCCCGCCACCACTGTCGGAAGGGAGTGCTTTGGGTTTCTCTCTCTTTTTTTTTAATGGTGCGAGCTTAGGATTGCAACCATAGACAGACCTAAGGATATGACTAGATTTGCCGTTTGGGGACTGTAAAATAGACACAGGAGTAGGATCAACAACAGCTGGAAACGCACATTAAAAAGGAGACCGACAAGAAAGGTAAAGAAAGAAGCAAGCATACCATTTCCCAGCATAGAAGTGCCAGAACTAAAATCTTTCTGGAAGGCACTTCTCTGTCCCCAGATAAACAGGGCAAGGCAGGGGTTAGCATGAGGGCAACTCCATATATCTCCAAGAGCTTATGGTCTTATTGCTTTACATGTCCCAGGATCCTTGTAAAGAGGTCTCTGGGGGCTGACTCCTTTTTAAGCCCTGTGGATCGATTTTGCACAGAAAAGCAAAAGAAATGCCAGAATCCCTGAAAAACATTTATAGCCCAATCCTAAGCTTGGCGACTTAAACTCATTTCAGTAAGACCTACTCTTGAGCAAGTGTGCATAAGGCTGCAGCCTGCTCCTATACAGGGGTACTTGGATATTAACTGTGTTTGTTTGGGTGGGGCTCACTCCCATTTAAGTGTGCATCAATTTTCTTCCACAGTGAATGACCAGAACAGAAAATGTGGAAGAAACAAGAAATCCCACAGAGCAATGGGACACTGCATTATGTTGCCTCCATAACGTCAGGCATGCATAGATAGATAGATAGATAGATAGATAGATAGATAGATAGATAGATAGATAGATATATTCATATAAGGCACAACAGTGGTTATACTGGGAGGATACAGTGCTGATACTGGAAGGCATCTGAGCAGCACTGGGGTTGCAATGAGAAATGGTGGTAACAATCACAGAATTGGAGAGTCAGAAGGGGTCCTATGAGGTCCTCTAGTCAAACCCCACTGCTCAGTGCAGGAAGGTGCTGCAGCATTCCTACCAGAGGGCCACCCAGTCTGTTTCAAGGCATGGGGAACTACAGCCAGACAGCAACAGCTATCTGGGAGGAGGGGCTGTGAGAGAGGATTGCCAAATGATCAGCATTCCATTGGTCTAGGCAGAAATAGCACTCTGTACACATCAGAGTCCGCCCAAAACAGAGCATCAAACAGATAGTGTGGCAATCTGCTCATGCCCATAAGAAGATTGTCCTTAGGCTACTTTTTTAGGTGGAAGAAGTCATTTCCCTTGAAAGCAGACATTAATATATGTTTAAATCAAATCAAGAACACAGTGCATCTGAGCATACAGAAACCACCTTTCCCAACTGATAAGGAATGTACTGCTAATGTATATCTGCATAGAGTCTTTTACATCTTTACGTCCTTCAAATTCCGTTGCTTAAATATTGGTTCCTTTAGAGACAGATGGGGAAGTGGGGAAAGAAATATGCAGGATGGGAATATGTTAAGTTGCATATTGAAGTGTTTCTGCTAATGCATATTTGCATAAATATACCTGTTGCTTTATATTCTTACGTTCTTGTGAGTTCAGTTGCTGTTTATGCCCTCAAGAACCCACGTGTTAAAAATACTGTGTATGTCAAGGCGTGTGTGTGGGATGATGCTTAACTTGCAGGGGGAGGGGAGCCTCCAAAGGCCTTTAGGTGATTATGGTTAACTTGCAGTGCAGAGGATGGGGCTCCAGCAAGGTGGGGGACTCCAAAGGTCTTTAGCTCTAGGCTCCAAAATTACCTAAGTGCACCACTAACACCCCTAAATATGTTCCTGAGGGTCATGCAGCCATCAGGGACATATTTAGGGGCAATAAAGAATGCTTCCAGGGGAAAGAGAGATAGATGGAAATACCCACCCACCCCCGGTCTTGCAGTGGGACTCTGGGTTACTAAGCACCATGGAAGTGTTCTTCAAGAAGGACCTCCACACCATTAGTGGAAATGTCACCCTCTGTATGTTCTTGTTTGACTATTTCCCCCAAATCTTCTGCTACTATCTTGTATGTATGTATATATGTATGTATGTCCTATCCTTTGTCTGAGAAACTCATAGCCACACTGTGAGGTATTTTTGACTGAGACACAGTGACTTCGCAGTGAGCTGTTCTGCTAACCGAAGTCAAAGTATGAAGGTCTGACCTATCAACTTCACATTTTATTGTTTTCATACACGGAGTACCAAAATAACTTTAGAACTACATTGTCTTTGATGGTTCTACATACAGTGAACGATAGCGACTTGCAGGAGTCGTGTATTTCAGCCACCAATTCTGCCTCTCATCTGATAACTGCAAAAACAATAAGAGTTGTTAGCACCGAATGCAGCAGTACACTGCACACATTAAATACTGGAAAATGTTTCTCAATTGTAACAAATTTCTAAAATAAGCTGTAGAATCACCTTTATTTGATTTTTTTAAAAATCTAAATCTTTTTTGTAAGATGGCTTAAATCTAATGAAATGTTAGAGTGAAGTGTTTATCTACACTAAAATCTTAAGTGTATCAACACAGTGTTAGTTAACAAACAATACAGAGTAGAGATTACTCCTCAAGTTTTTCTCAACTCTTAATGTTCAACAGATCTTGTCCTTCAACTCAGTGCCAAAAAACCCCTACTGCTTTATTCAGTAAGGAGAAGAGAGAGTATTTTAGCAGTGTGGTCTCTGGAGATCAACAACAATTCTGAAAACATTTATCACCCCATACTACAACTGATTGCAATGTACACATTTATGATTAATTTCAGACTGTGGACCAAATTCTCTAAAAAACACACAATAAGGGTGTTCACATGACATGATGGTTAGGAGCAGGTAACCCAGAGTAGAGAGGCTTGTGTGGAGCCTCAGGACCTGCAGCTCTGAAGTAGGGCTACCCCATCCTTTTACCTTGGTTTTAATCAAGGTAAAAAGTGAGTAGCTTCTTCTTACCCCTACAGCCCCTATCGTGTGCACGATCAGGGCTGTTTGCTGCAGCTCCCGGCAGCTTGGCTGGCTCTTGAACATAGAGTGCTGCTTATAGAGCAGCCAGGAAGCCGGTTGCTACACTGCTGCGAGCAGCCTCTCTGCTGCCCATGCAATGTGTTGGGGGATATTGGGAGACTTCCTCCTCCAGATCCCTTGTACTGAAATCTCTGCCACACTGATTGTGATGGTGTGTGGCACGCTCACGATGAAGCACTAGATGACCTCTACTCATGTGGGGGAAGAAATGGTAAAATGCAAAACACAGCAACTTGCTCCAGTACCATTATAACATCAAGAACTCATTCCACATGCCATCCAGGCTTCTCAATAATGAACAGCTCAGATCATGCAATTAAAAATGTTAATTATCATCTTTTTGACAGAAATGAGATATTTCAATATTTTAAAAACAATAATTTGTTACAGTTAAAAAACTGATTATGATTATCATAAGGGAAGAGGTTCTAACCATTTCAGCACAGACATTACTCACAATAAACCTATCATAGAGATAAGATAAAAAATTACATTTGCTATTTTGTTTAGGATTCCCGTTAGTGCTGTGAAAGTGGTCACAGAGGCCAAATCACTTCCATTCTTAGCACAGTAGAGAGCAGCTTCTTGATAGCTCAAGTGCTTATTTGGCATAAACCAGAATTCAGAGTTATCAATATTCAGTGGAAGTCCATGAATTCCATCTTCATCTATAAAGAAAGAAAGCCATGCTTATGTAAATACAACACTGTGCACACACACACACAAGCAGAACTCTCCCTGCCATGATTATTAAACAGAGAGTGTGGAATCATCAGAGTGGTGGGATTATTTTGTTCTTGTTACTAGAAATGTGTAAGTAATAAATCCATTTTCATTTATTTTTATTATGTATACTGTATCCTACTTTTCAGTCACACAGTGACCTCAAAAGTGGCTCACACTCAAAAAAACACAATACAATATAAAAACAACAACACTGAACCAATTAAAGCATACATCATAATAACACAACCTCTACCCTCAACGCGAAACTTCATACTTTTCGAGCATTTAACTAGTAAGTGATTGATGCCATACCTCTGAAAAGTATAAGCATGCATATGTATTCAGTACTTGGTTTGGGCCCCTTTTGCAGCAATTACTGCCTCAATGCGGCGTGGCATGGATGCTATCAGCCTGTGGCACTGATGAGGTATTATGGAAGACCAGGATGCTTCATTAGCGGCCTTCAGCAATTCTGCATTGTTTGGTCTCATGTCTCTCATCCTTCTCTTGGCAATGCCCCATAGATTCTCTATGGGGTCAGGTCAGGCGAGTTTGCTGGCCAATCAAGCACACTGTATACTTTTCAGAGGTCCGATATTGTTCTATTCTTCAATCCTTGTCTTCTGGTTCCATGTAATATTCTAATTTTCTGAGATTGTGGATTTGGGGTTTTCATGAGCTGTACGCCATGATCATCACAATTATAACAAATTAAGGCTTGACTTATTTTGCTTTGCATGTAATGCATCTGTCTCATATATCAGTTTCACCTTTTAATTTGCATTACTGAAATTAATGGACTTTTGCATGATATTCTAATTTTCCGAGTTTCATCTGTATGGTTCCCCAAGAAAAGTATTCAAAGCAGTCACTGTAGTCTTGCTGACTCACTGCTGACCCAACACAAAACTACTAGGCATGGTAATTAGGGATACGCAAATTGATTTGTGTACAAATCGATTTGTACCTGAATCTAGCTGATTCGGGTGATTTGGAGACAAAACAAATCACCCTTGTGGTCCATTGGCTAGATTCGGATCCAAATAGAATCATGCCTGATTCGATCTGAATTGATTCACAATTCAGATTCCTCCTATTAATTTCCTCAGATTTCCAGCTTTCATTTTTTTAAAAAAAGCTAAGCTTTAGCCCATGTAGAAGTGGAGTTATGGAGCAAAATGCGTGGTCACTATTTTTCAAGTGTTTGAATTCTTTGACGTATAATAACTTTCCCTCAATGAATCCTTATGAGGATTCATTACACACCTTCATTTCTTCTATTCATTTTGACTGTCTTTTGGACAGTGGAATGTAGGAACATAGGAAGCTGCCGTATACTGATTCAGACCATTGGTCTATCTAGCCCAGTATTGTCTTCACAGACTGGCAGCGGGTTCTCCAATTTCAGGCAGGAATCTCTCTCAGCCCTATCTTGGAGATGTCAGGGAGGGAACTTGGAACCTTCTGATGCTCTTCTCAGAGCAGCTCCATCCCCTGAGGGGAATATCTTACAGTGCTCAAACTTCTAGTCTCCCATTCATTTGTAACCAGGGTGGACCCTGCTTAGCTAAGGGGACAAGTCATGCTTGCTACCACAAGACCAGCTTTCCTCCCATGACAGTGCCAACTGTCAACTGCCATGTGCCAACGAAACCCCCCTCCCACCCACAAGGCAGTGGGGTACAACTTAGGTTTATGTTCTAGGATTTTTTCCCAAGTGTTTAGGCTCTTTGGTGTCGAGTTATTACCCTGTGCGGATTCATTACACACCAAAGAGTCTAAATAACTCAAAAATTCCTAAAATATAAACTGAGTACCCAGTTGCTTGTGGGTTGGGGGGTAGTTGGAACATGGGATGCCACTAATTCCCCATCCCCACCTGCAAAGCATTGGGTCAACACGAACAGAAGAAAAGAAGGTGTGTAATGAAGAAACAAAAGAATCTAAACACTTCAAAAATACCTAAAAAATAAATTGAGTAGCCCAGTGTGTGTGTGTGTGTGTGTGTGTGTGTGTAGGTGTAGTTGACACATGGCATTTGACAGTTGGCACTATCCAGTGATAGTCAAAATGAACAAAAGAAACAAAGGCATATACTAGCCGAACCCACACAGAGCATCTGTGCGCTCTTTGGGGCCGGCGGTTACCTCTTCCCTACCCCCACCTTCTGCAAGTGCGGCCGCCAGGATCCGCTGCCACCTTGCCTCCGTGGCCGGGCCCGCCGCCGCAGTGACCAATCCTCCTGGGTGCACCTCAGCCTATCAGGCGCCTCCGCCACCCAGCTGGGCGCCAGGACACACATTCTAAAAGCACACCCAGGAGGATTAAATATATAGATAATGAATCCTCATAGGGATTCATTATTAGGAAAAATTATTAGACACCAAAGATTCTAAACATTTCAATATTCCTAAAAATTAAGTACTTCACTGCCTTGCAGGTGGGTGGTGGGTGGTGTGTAGTTGGCACATGGCAGTTGACAGCTGGCACTGTCCAGTGACAGTCAAAATGAACAGAAGAAATTAAGATGTGCAATGAATCCTCATACACCAAAGAATCTGAACACTTGAAAAATAATGACTGCACATTTTGCTCCATAACTCCATTTCTACAAGGGCTACAGCTTTTTTTTTTTTTTGAAAGCTGGAGATCTGTGTTACAGTTAGACTATATCGATGTCGAATCCCCACTATTTCCTATGGTGAAAATGTTCAAAATCAGTAAAAACTAATTCATTAAAAATTCATTAAAAATCAACCAAGTGTCCCACTGCCTCGAAATTTGGGTTTTAGGTGGCACTCATGGGGACCCACCTGCCATCCAAATTTGGTGCCCCTAGGACCTTGTTAAGTAGTCTGAATTGATCCAAATCTAAAGTAAATACAAATCAAATCTGGGGTTATGGGGGGGGTAGATTTGGACACAAAACAAATCAGAGGTGATTTGTTTTGGGCACAATTCAAATTAAAAAAAATCAATTTGTGCACATCCCTAATGGTAATAAGGGTTCCTCTCTTAGGTGTTTCTCCAGCTCCTGATCCAGTACTCTGGGAAACAAAGAGAGTAAGCATGAAGTGTCACGTCTAACCACCTTCTGCTATTCAGATGATCAATAGAGCAGCATAGGCTATTGTCATGGTGCATGTGGGGAAAAGGTGACATGAAGGTGTCTATCCAACCTTCATAAAAAGTTGAATGCTGTAAGTGGATCAGCAAGGGATCAGGCCAATGATAGTAACCACTCGAGCTGTACATTTGGGGAAACTGTACAAAAATAACTAACATACTGTATTTACCTGAATTCAAGACTAGGTTTCCCCCAAGATCTTTCATGTTAGAAATCAAGGGGTCATCTTAAATTCAGAGTCCTATTCCTTTTGAGTAAAATAGGTATAACTTGTATTTAACCTATATTTTTAAAGGGGCTCATCTTAAACTCAGAGTCTTCAGGTAAATATGGTAAAGGATATATGACCTATGCAGTCAGAAAGCAACCTGGGTCCAACATACCTGAGACACTACTACATCCCTATGTTCCATCAACCAGTGCCCTCTTTTACCCATGCACCAAGTTACAGAGATTTGCTTAGCAACTGCTTTTCAAATGCAGCCTATCCTTTCTCTGAAGAAGTCTTAGTATAAGTCTCTTCTCAAAAATGTTTAAGGTTATATCAAATTTCAGTTAGTGTTTGGTAGCCAGGGATATGGTGTTATGAGAACTGTGTGACTATTTGTACTGAGGTCCTCTTTCTTGCTGACTGCAGACTCCCCCATCAGGTCTAGTGATCTGGAAGTAGACGGTTCAGTGGACAATAAAGCAAAGGATCAATCTATGAACAGCACAGTTTACAACTGGAACTAAGCAGCCAGGCTGCTATTAGAAACTATATAAGGGATGATGGGACTTTCTGGTTCCTTATGTTTCCTTATTTCCATTGGACCAAAAACGGAAGTACGTTTTCCCCTTTGCTTGCAAGCTGCCATGAAGGCAAATGAAATAAGGCATCTGTCAGAGGCTCTGGTTTGAAACTGCTAGGGCATTAGAGACCAATGTATGGGCACTATCTAAATTAACAGTCCATAAGAAAAATAGCATGTTAGGTTACCTGGTCTGTACCACTCTGGTGTTTCTGGCTCACTACCTGTTAATAAGAGGGAGAAAGAAAGTAACTGGATATGCTTATTGTTCTGATCATGAAAAACAGTGAAATTTTCAAGAGCATGGTTAAACAGAGAGACTAACATCCAGACTAATGAAGAGCTGGTGGAATGATGCTGCACTTATGCTATGGGGGAGGGGCAATTTTTATTGATCTGTCCTTCCTTCTGAAGCCCACCATGCCTCCTAATAATAGGTCCCCAAAGGCTGCTGTGCAGCCCTCAGAGACATATTTTTGGGAGGCACAATGGGCTTCAGAGGGAAAGGGAAGGAAGATTGCCCCAAACTCCCCTCACTGACATGACCATGCAGCATTGTCAGCTCCTGTTTGTACCAGCACAGTGTTTTCTGGATGTTAGCCAGGGTTTCTTCATTGCTATGACCAATCCAAAAAGTCACTTCTAAGGCCACATGTCTATGGCAGGATGGAGAGACTGAAATTCGTTCCCTCACATGAAGTGATCTATTTGTGTATTCTCATATAATCTATCTATCTGTCTCTCTCTCTCTCTAATTGAATGTCTGTTTGTCTGCCCGTTCCCTATACATTCCCACACCCTTTGAGCTTTCGGGACCAAACTTTGCAAAGTGACTTCCTAAGACCCTACAAGTAACACAGAGTACCCGGGAACCACGACAACCACACCTTTAAGTTTCTATAAACTGTTATTATAAGCCCAAGCAAAACTGGGTACTTGAAGCTAGTATTTTATATTTTAAACATTTTATACTGGCTAACATTTGAGGGTCTTGTCTTCTACTATCCCTGCAAGTTAGCGAAAGAGGAAGACCACTAGTTGCTTTCATACCACTTCCTCCCCAAAGATAACACAGGCTTAGATTCTATCCTTTTCAATAGGGCAGATCTCAAAAAACAAATACTTCACAGGACTGTCAACTGCTCACGAACTGAAGGAACACAAAGCCATAAGCCTCATCATGTAGCTTCTTTTGCCATTACTCAGTAAATAACTATTCACTATATAAATCTTATTTGCTGTTTGGCAGTGTAAATACAGTATATACCTTATAATAAATTTCCACTAAACCCATAGGATAGCTATATGCCACATTATCCCTTAAAAAATTTAAAGTCCAGGTGTCAAGGCATTTTCACAACTGAGTTAAACAGCAAGAATAGCTTGGAATCTTGTTAAAAAGTGGTGGTGGTGGAGTGAGGCACTGTTATACTTTCTTTTCTCGTGGTTCCAGGGGACAAAAAATAATTTCCAGTATTCAAATGTATGTATTATTCTTACATCTCTCTTCTATAATATGCCAGGGAGGAGAAAGCAAAATCACTTGTGTTTCTACTCCTTTAGAATGTCTGAAGGCATCCTAAAGATGAGACTAGGCACTCCTGAAGATATATGGCAGCCCCCGAAAGCAGCCACCCCATGTTGTCCTCCTCCTCCTCTTTCTCCTGGTAACATGCAGCAAAATGATGTGGTATCATCATGCTTCGTGTGATCTTCTCTCCATAAGTGACCATCAGTGACGTAGGATGGAACATTTGGGACGCAATGATGTTGAGTCGTGTGTGTGTGTCATGTTACTAGCTGGTGAGAAGGAGAGGCAGGGCTACTGCTGCTTCGAGTCACCACCCTTGCCATCTCTCTAGTTAAGTATGGTTCCACAGCAAGCAGGTCTTTTACTCTGGAAATTGTCATTTAGTGGAAATGCTGCTGAGCCAAAAGCACATCTCCCCAATAAAAAAACAAATACAATTCATCAGTTAAAGAACTCATCGACATGCCCTTTAAGAGTGCCCAAATTATGCAGTCTGAGGCAGCTGCCTCACTTTGCCTCATGATAGGGCTGGTCCTTCTTGAGAATGTTGGTTACATGGCTAGAAAGTGAAAGCCACGATGCATATTAGCTAGGATGCATATCCTAGCTAATGTACATTAAAGGTAAAGTGTGCTGTCAAGTCGATTTCAACTCCTGGCACCCACAGATAGTGGTGTGCCCGAACCGGTCCGGCGGCCATTCCAAAGAATGGCCGAACTGCCGGACCGGTTCGGACTGGGCTGGTTCGGGTCCGGGTGGGGGGTATATCTTTAAGGGCGGGGAGGGCTTGCTTAGCCCTCCCGCCTCCTTGCCCCCGCCAGCGCCCGTATTTAACATTATAGGGGCGCTGGAAACCAGCCGCCCCCCCCCGCCGCCGCCACCGCCGCGAAATCACTCTTAAAAACATCCAGCCCTCCCTCCCTCCCAGCTAGCTGCCCGCCCGCCCCCCCACCCACCCACCCAGTTGCTCACCCGGTCGGTAGATACTAAGCGAGAGGAGCTCCGGCACAGAGTTCCTCTCGCTAGGAAGGCCTCTGGGAGAATGGTGGCTTGCGCGCGCGCGCGCCGCAAACCACGCCGTTCTCCGGAGGCCCGGTCTACCCGCCGGGAAAGGGCCGGGTAGACCGGGCCTCCGATCGCTGGGTAGACCGGGCCTCCGATCGCTGGGTAGACCGGGCCTCCGATCGCCGGAGGCCCGGTCTACCCAGCGATCGGAGGCCCGGTCTACCCGGCCCTTTCCCGGCGGGTAGACCGGGCCTCCGGAGAACGGCGTGGTTTGCGGCGCGCGCATGCGCGCGCGCGCAAGCCACCATTCTCCCGGAGGCCTTCCTAGCGAGAGGAGCTCTGTGCCGGAGCTCCTCTCGCTTAGTATCTACCGACCGGGTGAGCAACTGGGTGGGTGGGTGGGGGGGCGGGCGGGCAGCTAGCTGGGAGGGAGGGAGGGCTGGATGTTTTTAAGAGTGATTTCGCGGCGGCGGCGGCGGCGGGGGGGGCGGCTGGTTTCCAGCGCCCCTATAATGTTAAATACGGGCGCTGGCGGGGGCAAGGAGGCGGGAGGGCTAAGCAAGCCCTCCCCGCCCTAAAAACAAGGCCCCCCTTCGGTGCCGGTCCGGACTTCTCCGGACCGTGCACATCCCTACCCACAGAGCCCTGTGGTTTTCTTTTGGTAGAATACAGGAGGGGTTTACCATTGCCTCCTCTTGCACAGTATGAGATGATGCCTTTCAGCATCTTCCTATATTACTACTACTACTACTACTACTACATTTATATCCCGCTCTTCCTCCAAGGAGCCCAGAGCAGTGTACTACATACTTAAGTTTCTCTTTCACAACAACCCTGTGAAGTAGGTTAGGCTGAGAGAGAAGTGACTGGCCCAGAGTCACCCAGCAAGTATCATGGCTGAATGGGGATTTGAACTCGGGTCTCCCCGGTCCTAGTCCAGCATTCTAACCACTACACCACTCTGGCTCACCCATATATTGCTGCTGCCCGATATAGTACCACCGGGCATTCGAACCGGCAACCTTCTGCTTGTTAGAAAAGCATTGCCTTTAATGTATATTAGACACTAGTATTTTTAAGCCCATTAAAATAACGGGCACTAGTACCTTTTTTGTTGTTGTTGTTTCCTTTATTCCTTCTCCCTCTCTCTTTCGCCCTCCATTCCATTTTTCTTTCTTTCTCTCTCTCTTTCACTCCTTCCTTTTCTCTCCCTCTTTCTCTGTTTCCTTTCCTTTCTTTCTTCTCCCTCCCTCTCCGTCTCTTTCCTTTATTCCACCTCTTCTCACTCCCATCTTTCTGTTTTCTTTTTTCTTTAATGGGCTCGCTCTTTGGGGCTGGGTGCTCCTCCTTCCCCCCCCTTTTTCGTCCCTCTCCCTCATTCCCTTCTCCTTTTTCTTTCTTCTTCCTTCCTTCCTCACTTCTCTCTTTCCCACTTTCTTCCCCCAGTTCCTCCTGCCCTCCCCACTCCCTCTTGCCCTTCCCTTCTCCCTCCCCCACTCCCTCTTCCCCTTCCCCCTCTTGCCCTTTCCCTTCCTCCCCCTCTTTCCCCTCCTCCTGCCCCACTCCCTCTTGCCCTTCCCCCTCCCCCTGACCCACTCCCTCTTGCCCCACTCCCTCTTGCCCTTTTTCCTCCCCCCTGCCCCACTGCCTCTTGCTCTCCCCCCTCCTCCTCTTGCCCTCCCCCACTCCCTCTTGCCCCACTCCCTCTTGCCCTCCCCCTCCCCACTCCCTCTTGCCCTCCCCCCTCCCCCCTGCCCAGAAGACTCTTGTGCTCCACCCACCACCCACCCACCCGGCAACTTCACTCACTTGACGAAAGTGGGCCCGGGCCCAGTCTTCCCCTCGCCACCGCCTCCATGGCCACGCTGCCGGTCCGGGCCGTCCCTGCCCCTGCCCCTGCCTCACATTCCTGGCCGGTCTCCCCGGCCGGGCAAGGGCCCTAAGGTCTCTCAGCCGCCCGGCTTCGGCAGCGGCTCTGCCGCCACCTCGGCCGGCTTTCCCCGCTGCCTCCTCTCCCCACCCGGCTTTGGTGGCGCGGCGCGGCCTCGGCCATGGCTCCGCCGCCGTCTCAGCTGCGCCTCGGCCAGTGTTCCCCGCCACTGCTTACCCGGCTTCTTCAGGGCGGCCGCTTCTGGCCACCCAAGATGGTCGCCGGGTCCTGCCGTTCGTTTGTCCCTTGCTCTGTTCTAGGCATGCGCTGCGCGCATGCCCAGAACAGGCCAGGGAGGCACGCACGCTTGGTGTCTGTCCACGGACGGACACCAAGCGTTTTATTAGAAAGGATGGAGAAATTCAAAAATTGATTTAAGCATCATTTGTTTAAATTTTTTTTTAAGGGCCTCATTCATTGATTATAGGGACCCCAGTCTGAAAAACAAAATAAAATGTTCAGAGATTTCATGTTTCAAGGTCAGCGAAATCTGGACCAATACTTAATGACAGCACAGAAAGAAATGTATGTAAAGGCATTTCCAATGAAACATAAAGCAACATAGTAGAAAACTAAATAGTTTGTGACCAGTGCTTACCCTTAGCAATCTGGCACACCCATTCAAGTTTTGTACCACAATGGAAAGGTTTTATGTAGAAATCTTCTTCTCTTTCTCCAAGATAGTAAAAGGCTGCTCGCCTCATTGTTCTGAGAGTCTAAACAACAACAAGATAAAAACAAAAATATGTAGATGGATACCAGCAACAAATAAGTCAAGTATTAACAAAGGGCACTCTCTCATGTTGGACATTTCAATGGATAAAAAGCATAGCTAATTGTTGGACTATGTATTAGGGAAAAATAATGGTGTGGGCAGCTCTAATTGGAGCTCCCTGCTAACTGGGCAAAGAGGCACCTTTTAAAGTGGTGAAGCTCTTCTATTTAGTAAGGGGAGAGCAACTGTCCCTATCCAACCCCAGCTTAGCATCCCTGCAGTAGCTGCTGGTGGTGTCTACTCTGTGTTTCTTTTATACTGTAAGCCCATTTTGGGACAGGGAATCTATAATCTATCTATCCATCTATGGAAATTGCTTTGAGAACTTCTGTTGAAAAGTGGTATATAAATTGCAGTAGTAGGATTCAGAAGTAAACAGCAGAAAGGGAGAAAGAGGGGAACAGTTAAACATGCCCTCCCTTCTCTACTGAAAACTACCCTCTCCAGAAGCTGCTTTTCACTACAAGAAACAATCAGCTGTAAACAGCGTTTTGACAGAGGCATTTATATAATATTTCTCAAAGCAGTAAACTAATTACACACAGAAATGTACGTTCTTGTCAATCCAATGCAATGACTCAAATGCAAAAAAATTACAAAACATGACTTGATTCTGGAGTCAAATTGTAACTGACAGATAAGTGTACTGTCGCATTTCCATGGTAGTAAAACATATTCGGATAATTCACTGAATTCACCATTCACATTACTAGTAAACTAGCAATTTCATAAGGTATCTCTCACAAACTGGCAGCAATGGTTTTAAATTGTACATCTCAACTGACTTAACTTTTAAAAACAGCACAAAGTACTTCAACATATTATAATTCTATTTCACAGTTAATTAACAACAGCGTTACAATGAACCTTCATAGCTGCACAGTCTCTAGTAGCATAGTCATCTTCTTGAAACTCTGGGGGCATAACAACAGTGGACACCTACAGAAAAGAGAAGAGAAGCAGAGCTGCAAATTATTATGGAATTGCATTTTAATGAATATGCATCACTATAGCTCAGTGACAGAGCACATGCTTTACATTCAGAAGAGCCCACAGTTAATCCCTGGAATCTTTTAGATAATGAGCTCTTTTGAGACAGGGAGCTATCTTATCTATTTATTAAGGTTGTTCTCACAACCGGCCAAAGCTGGGTAGAAGTGGGAAAACCAGGGTAGAGAGGCTCGTGTGGAACCACAAGACCTACTCTGACCTAGCTGATGCAGAGCAGGGCTACTCCACATTTATACCTTGGTCTTTACCAAGGTTAGTGGTGATATGCCACATCTTACCTTAACAGCTCCAATCAGTCTGTGTTTGAGGCTGTTCTCAGCAGCTCCTGGCAGCAGCTCACTCTTCACTATTGGGTTGAATGCAGAGCAGCCAGGAAACCAGAACTGCTGCACTGACGTGGGCAGCCTCTCTGTTGCTCACACAATGCACTGTGGGATACTGGAGGACTTCTTGCTCCAGATCCCTGCTGTGGATATCTCTACTACGCTGACCGTGTGGGCATGCATCGGGGAGGGGGGGGGGAAGCACAGGAAAGCCCTCACTCATGTGGGGGAAGGTTAGGTTGTGTTCTGCCTTCCACCCAGCCCTCCCCAGCTGTGACGGTTTCAGTTGTGGGAATGACCACATTTTTTTTTTTAATGTAAACCACTTGGGGAAGTTTTCTTGAAAAGCAGTATGTAACATTCAGTCATAATTGTAATCTTCAGGGAATCTTCAGACTGGACTGGAAAAGACCATAGTCTGAAATCCCAGAGAGCCGCTGCCAGTGAATATAAACAATACAGGGCTAGGTGTGGAGCAGTGGCCTGGCTCAATATAAGGCAGCTTCACAATAACAAATGGTGATTTGTTCTAAACCATGAACTGAAGGGGCCAATTTCACATGTTCCACTGTAGCCACAATGAAGAGACATAACCCTAAACCATCACTGGTTTAGAGACATAATCCGAAATCATAACTAACCTCTGAAGAGACATAACCCTAAACCATTATTAACCTCTGGTTTAGCATTACTAGCATGTGCTTTAGGATTCTGAGCATTAGGGGAGGAAATTAACCAGCAATTGAGGTTTGCTCTAAACCAAGAATGGAAGCTATTTTCCTCCCTGTTTGCACGAAAGGGTGGAGGTAGCATGTGGCCTTGAGGCTCATGCTATTAACACTAAACCATTGTTTAATCATGATTTAGTGTTATGACTGAACCCACTCAGTAGCTGCAGTACTCTAATGGGTCCTCTTGTATAATTTAAAGATCTAGAAGGGGGGGAAAGCAGCACAATTCACCAGTTGCTGCAATCAGTAGATATGTGCTTTAGCGGAGTGCACCAAAACTTGGTCTTTTGTCCTTATTGACAGAGGCCTAAATTCAGTGCAGTGTTAGAGGGTGGAGCAGGAGCTGCATCCTCACAACAAGGGCTTCTCCAAGCTCCACTGAAGGCTTGTTGAGCAGCAAAGCATGTGCACAGGGGGATGGGGGAGCAATTTTTGCTGCTTTCCCTGCCCTCTAAAAATGCTCTTTGACTTCCAGGAATATGCCCCTGAGGGTCCTTGAATAATACATTTAGATTGACATTCTTCAAAGTATTTCCCTTCCACTCTTCAAGTGTTTCGTTCGTTCATTCATTCATTCATTCATTCATTCATATCTCTCTCAAATAGGATTGATGTGAGGTTTTGTTGTTGATGTTGATTTTAACTTACAGGGTTATTGTCACTCCACTGCCATGATCCTAGAGAGTCTGGATTCCTCTTATTTAGTCCAATCCACACCCATCGGTCATCACTGGAAGTAAATAAATAAATACACTTCAATGCAAGTGAATTTTCCAGCATAGATACATCATAGTTAATACTTTATCATATGATAATTTTATGAGATAATAGCTCTGTGCAGACCTTGACATTTTATGTATGGTAAATGATGGCACAGTGGCAAAATGACGTAATTATTAAGCCAGAGGTTGCCAGTTCGAATCACCACTGGTATGTTTCCCAGAGTATGGGAAACACCTATATCGGGCAGCAGTGATATAGGAAGATGCTAAAAGGCATCATCTAATACTGTGCGGGATGAGACAATGGTAAACCCCTCCTGTATGCTACCAAAGTCAACCACAAGGCTCTGTGGTCACCAGAAGTCAAAATTGACTCGATGGCACACTTTAATGAATAAGTATGGTGCAGTCCTGCTAAGCCTCTTATTGTGCCTGAATGTGTAGAGCCCCAAATTTACAGGCCCTCTACATGTGGACCTGTACACTGCAATAGTGGTATAAAGGCAGCATGGACTGTACCTATATGATCTGGGCTCTGTGCATGCAGGCCTCTATGCAAATGTTAAATTTGAAGTACAAACAGCTGGCAAGAGCAAAGATATGCTATGCAGAATATATATAGCTATTCCAATATCCCAACATATCCACTGTGCATACAGACTGAACATCTGCAAAAGAATAATACATTTTCATATCTGAATTCTAAATGTTTTTACTTTGAGCAGGCATCTACAAATGACAGAAGAAGTGCCCCCAGTCCTCTGGCAAGCAGGACACTCAGTTCCACACAGATCTCCTCACCAGAGGTCTCATTTCCACTGTCATTCTTGAGACCTGCCCCCCTCCCCCCCGGTTCCATCTGTACCGAGACCGAACCCCACCGCCAGTCCATGAATTTTTTTAAAAATTAAAAGAAGATTTTTTTTTTACCTCTAGCCCCTTCGGGGGGCTTCCTAAAGGCCATGTGTGTCTCCATGAAGGTTCCCCCAGCCCCTGTTGGCCTCGGTAATCACCACCCTGGCCTGGTTTACCGCCAGAGTATTTCAGCACAGCGGCCATTTTACCTGCTGCCGCGCATGTGCAAATGGTCTCTGTGAGGCCTGGCATGGCCCAGGGCCTCACAGAGGCCATTTGCGCATGCGCAGTGGCCATTTAAAAAAAAAAACTGAACCAGGGGGGTCGAAGGGGGGAAGGCCGAATTGGTCCAGTGAGATTCAAGTGCAGTTCTCACTCGAACCGAACCGGGCCAGCTAGTTCTGTGCACACCCCTACCCATGTGTACATGTGAACCCTTGCCATCACCCTGGTATGGCCACCCCGCTGTCTGGGGGTGGCTGGAGAGTGGAGGCTCCCCTCTCCCATCAATCCCCATGCTGGCAGATCTGCATACACTGCCAGGACAGACCAGGACCCAGGAGTTTTGAATGGGTTGAAATGTCCGTTCTGGTGTCTATCCATTTCTCTCCTCCGTGCATGTGTCTGGGTAAGGACAAAGTTGGCATCTAGATGGCCTTTGGGTGCATGAAGGTCTGCACAGGGGAAGAGAGTGGAAAGGTTTAAGGGTGATCTGTGTGCTTTTTTTCCTTTTTAACAAAGAAAGAGTGGAGAAGTGGGGTCCAGCCACTTCCCTGGGAGTGCGGTGGGGTGACAACCCTGGTTTACTCATGAGCAAGGCCAGAGAGGTAAGAATTGCTCCAGTTTTTGGAGCAATACTTCCTCTGTGACGTGGGTGGCTACCAAACATACATGGACTACACCCGCTCAGCCATGGGTGTTCCAAGTAGAGCTGTGCTGCTGTGTATGGGGAAGCAGTGGGCAGGCATATCTCAGAGACTCCTTTCCTGATCCGGGGGACGGTTGCTAAGGTGCCTTGGGAACTCCTGCCTGGCCATCTACACCTGTGCAAAGGTGCACCCCCACCTGTGGCCACTACAGTCTATCCTGATGCCCAGGGCTGGGGGAGAAAAGTGCCCTCCCGTGATTCCCCGCACCCGCTTATCTGCATACAGCACACATATGGAGCTGACCCATGATATTTAAATGTATGGTCCCATGGGCCCACTCCATGGCCGTGCACATGGCCAGGCTATGGCACATCAGGTGTGAGGATCTCATCTGGGGTGTGTGCAAGGCTTCAGAGGGATTCATGGGGAGGGAGGTAGTGGAGAATATTTTCTACTTTTTAACTGAGTAAGTTGGGGGCCCCATTACAGCAGGGGCCCTTTGGGTTCATTGGTGGTTAAGTAGGTGGCTCAACTCATGAGCTTGCAGTCCACAGGTGGGGATCATCCACAACTGACACAGCAAATGCAGCCTTATCCCTGTAGACTGGCCCTCTTGAAAGAGTGGGAGCCCACTGGGCAACAAGCTGCTTGCAGCAGGTTTGTGATGGATCTGCCTGGACTGCTCTACTGCCCCTCCACCCATGACATCTTCCCTGGTCATGGTAGACAGACACACCAGCATCCTTTGGCCTCCCGCATCTGCATACCCCATGCTAGCAAATGTGAATTTCCCTTTCCCCTCCCTCAGAGAAAGTGGAATTAACCCCCACCCACTGGGCCCCCAAACTACTGGGGAAATCATGGTTGTGTGGTGCTTTTGGGGTACAGGGCTACTTGGGAGGGGAAGCAGTGCCATGGCTGGCAGTAGAAGGGTTGGCATTGCAGAGCATTTAAAGGGCTTTCAATTCCTTTTCCCTGCCAAGGGCAGGTGGAGCTCTCTGAAAATGCATGATCGCGCTTGGCATACGTCCTTTGAGATCATGGCCAATCGTGGCTGCCCTGCTGACCCACTGATGCTTTGCCTACCATCTGGCCATAGAGCTTTCTGGGATGGGCCTTGGAGGCCGAGCAGACGGGAGGGGCTACCCTCTCCTGCAACTGGGGTACTGGAACCCTGGTCAGGTTTAACTGTAGTTAGCCATTATGTCTGAATGCAGCCAATGTGTTCTGGACTGTTAAACCAGTTTCCAGTGATGCCTGAATTGGAAAACTAAAACTCAGTCCTACCAAACAGGCTTGCAAACCAGGATCAAACTGTGGTTTCATAATTGTGGGGATCACTTAAACTGCAGTTTCTCAGTTCAAGCAAAATGGGAAAGTATGGTTTTAAAAACCAGGAAACTTTGGATTCAGCTAGATGTATAAAGGAGTGAGGACATATAGGCATACATAGCTCAGTCGTGATTCAACAAACCACAGATGGTTGGATTGTCTGAACCAGGCCTTACTGTCTGCTAAACCACAGCAATCAATTTCATAGGACCTGTAGTAATTCAACAACAGTGCAATTGTGATTATAATTGTACTTAATTATTATTATTACCCACAAACACAGAAAGGAGTCACAGGCCCAAATTAAAAATACTTCTTTAGGCACATGTAAGAGCTTGGGCATGCCCAGTAGGATTTTTGACTTTTTAAAAACATTAGAACTTCAGACCTCCATGTCATATAACAATCGATTTTTGGAAGTTCCCTCAATTTCAACAGAAGTTTGACATGAGGCATAGTGGACTGTTGTTTAAGTAGCATGAGCTAAGAGCTCACATGGGCATGTGGAATTAGCCATGCAGTCCTTTAGATCTTGGTCATAGATCTGCTCAAAAATGTAAATTAGTATTTTAGGTATGATTAATCAGTACTGGTCAGATTAGTTCCTATGTTGATTAAAAGCAGCTTGAAGATGTGGGTAAAAATCTCAAAATACTGGAACGGCTTAGTCTTGATAATTGGTTGAAGTGCTCCTTTTATTGAGGTTGTGCACACAACCTAGAACTGCCACTGGGGGGAGGGTTGGTGGGGAGGCAGGCTCCTGCCTCCCCACACATGACCTCCTTCCCCATTTAGCTCTGCTGCTCGCTGTGGCACGAGTGGTGCCTCAGTCAGTGGAAAAGCAGGGAGCTGGGGGAGGACGTTATCTGGCATATTATCACATTCTCTTAACCCTCAGTGCCAGGGTTCAGGGTTTGCTCATGCCCTTAACCCTGGCTAAAGGTTCGGGTAAAAAGTTGGGTGATGCTGGGCGGGAGTGGTTAGGTTAGGCTGCTTGCACGAATAGCCTTAGTATGTTTTCTGAAATTTATGAAGAGGCATATTATTGTAAGAAATTGTAGTTTAATGAAATGGATATGAGGAAGTCCACAGAAGGCATATTGGATCAATTTTTCTCCCCTTTCCCCACTGGCTTAGAGGGGGAGAATTCTTCACACACTCTAAGCTGAAGTACAGAATATGACTTAAGATTGCTTTTTTGGCTGACAGGTGTTTTAAAAACTCCGGACAATTTTTCACCAACCCTAACAGCATTATTGACATGAGCATATGAAGGAAGATGTGGACATCAAAGCATTTCACCGGAATTTTGGCATTCCAAGAATATTACCTGATGATATCTCTCAGTATATCGTGGAGGTCCTTCATTTCCATTATGTGGCTAAAACTCGGAAGATGTCCTCCAAGAGCCTCACAGAATCTCTCTGCTTCTTCCCAGGTTCTGGTTCTGAGCACTCTTTCCTTATGGAAGAACTTAATAAGAAAACAAAATCACAATTCCATTCTATATCAGTTTGGTTTTTTTGTGCTGAAGATATGCTTATTATTCCAAAGTCCACCCAATCTGGTTATATAAAAGCACATTCAATTTTCTCTATTTTTATCTGGCCCAATATTTTGGCCCAAGACAGCATCTAATATTTTGTTAAGATATGAAAAAACTTCTCTCTCTTTCCCTCTCTCTGTCTTTTTCTCTCATACATACACAGACATTTATTATTATTTTTATTATTATTATTACATTTATACCCCACTCTTCCTCCAAGGAGCCCAGAGCGATGTACTACATACTTAAGTTTCTCTTTCACAACAACCCTGTGAAGTAGGCTAGGCTGAGAAAGAAGTGACTGGCCCAGAGTCACCCAGCTAATATCGTGGCTGAATGGGGATTTGAACTCAGGTCTCCCTGGTCCTAGTCCAGCACTCTAACCACTATACCACACTAGCTCATATTTTGTTGTTGCAATACAGATAGTTCAGTCATGGAAATAAATCATATATAAATAAAAACTATGACCCGTTGGAAATAATCAAGCCATGTGATTGCAATGCAATATTTCACCAAGGGAAACGTTTTTTTGTTTTTTGTTTTAAAGAGGGAAATCATGTCAAGGTATTTGGAGAGATGCTAGGACATATCCTCAATATAGTGGATGGGTTTTCATGTTAAAACAAAAAGCTCCCAGTCACTGAGCTGCATGTGCTCCTGTGGGGCATGTCCTGAGAACTCAGATATTTTTGTCAATCCTGTATTGGTGCTGCAAACCCCGGACATTTAATCAGGACAGACCAGCTGAGTTCAGAACTAAGATGAAGCATCACGGTTAAATGGTGGAAGTTTGCAGCACTGATCTGTTATCAGTAAAAAATTCTGGGTTTTCACGACATGCTCTGTGGGAGTGCACGCAGCCCAGTGGCTGGGATTTTCTGGTAGCTGGGGTTTCTTTTATTGTCAGAACCCACCCTATGTGGTGTTGTGTGTGTTCTCAAGGAATTAGAACATTTGAGGAATGATATACTACCTTGTAACATGAAAGACTTGATCCATTGTGCCACCCAAGAGGACAAGGGTCAGTGACCTTAGGCAGTACTTTTGATTTTTTTTGAGGCCCAATGTATTTCTTGCAAATAGAATAAGCTGTAAATGTTTTGCAATCCTTGACCTCCCACTTTCCAAGGTGTCTTCCACCTGACATAGCCACACATCCTCCACGAAATGCTAGAATAACAAACAAATAAATCCAAGTTTTAACCACATATATGATTTTTCAGAAACAGAAGATGGTTCATGGATGCATCATGAAATAAGTACTAAGCACTTCACTCATTTCTAGGTGTTACCTGGATGAAGATTATTCCAGTTAGTGTATGTCAGCATTTCATTCTTCCCATTTGTACTTCCCCAGCTATATTCTCCTGAAGAGGTGGTATCTAGCAAGCCAGTCCAGAAAAACTTTTCTTCTTCAATTCTGTAATGCTTTCTAATCAAACTGTTTATGAATTCTTGCTCAAATCTGTAAAGGCAAGGTTACAGAATTGAAGGGCAGCTGTCTTTATCACATGCATGAATACATCTAACTAGTCTGAAAGGCAACAGGGAGTATTGTACTTCATAAGGATAGCAGAACTTAATTTTTAAATTAAGGAATACCACTTACGCAGCAAATGAGCCTTCCCTGGCACACCAATTGTCTGTTTTATCCATTCAAATTACAATACCTGTTTGTTATAGTGAGGTTGCAATGGCTTCCAAATGATACTTCAGTCTTCTCAACTTTGTAACAAAAATCTCCATGCCTCTTCCATTCCTAGTTGAGAGAATGACACACTGTACTCAAAAGGTAGAGCCAGTAGGCATCATATGATTGGTCTATATTACATATTTGCAGATGCAGAATGGTGATCTTAAAAATTATTTCTACACATTGATGGGTCACAATTTGGATATGAAACTTTACAAGCACTATTTCAGCTTCTATATTTTGTATTTATTGTTACTGAATCTGTAATTACAAATGGCAAATATGTTGGTTAGACATTTTTTTAAACTTTATTTTAATAAATTTACAATGTTGAACAACATTAATCAAAACAGAAACAGCAAAACATAAAACCTCAAAACCCCGCATCACCAATCCATCAAAATCCTAATATTGTCTAAAGTAGAAAACAACCATAATTATCCTGATTAGTGTAAGGAATAAAATCTGACCAAGTAACGTAAAAAGCATTATTTTTAACCTGGTTTGAACAAGATTGAATAATGTGGGGGTAGCTTTCCTGAGATCACAATATGCCATAAATTCTTATACCAGATGTCCAATGTCATGGTTTGATTTTTCCCAATATTTGGCTATAGATAATCCAGCAGCAGTTACCATAAACACAATTAATATTTTTGATGTTAAATCTGAATATATCCCTGATTTACTAGTGCCAACTGGAGGCATAAATCTATTTTCTGGTTTGTAATCATACTCATCTCTGTGAACACCTCTATCCAAAAGGATAAGAACCTAGAACAGATCCACCAATGATGATGATAGGTTCATTTTGCACAACCACTTCAGCAAAGTGAAGAACAGTCTTTTTGGATGTATGCTTTTTAAACTGGGATCAGATAACATCCAAAGAAACCTTTAAGCAAGTTCTCCTTAATTTGGGCCAAAGAGGAAGCAATGGGCTTCCATTTCCATATGTAAAAGATGTATCCATGTACAATGCAGGGAACCCAAATTATCCCCTATAGTTACAGTATATGTTGGTTAGACAGGAAGCAAAATATTTTTCATAACCTCCAAGACTGGTCTAAAACAGAATGCTATCACTTTACCTCATCTGAAGGACAATCTTTATCAGATTTTGTTTCATTCAAAACCTTTCCTTTTTTCATGCACACATATTTAAGTTTCTCTTCACAAGGTAGAACGCTCCATCGGCCCAACTGTAAGCAAAAGGAAAAGAAAATATATTTCCAGAAATCACCAAGTCTAATTTTTTTTATTTGGAATTTTATTTAAAGCACCTTGTTTACACTGTAATAGGGATGTGCAAACAGGTTCAAATTCGAACCGGTTCAGTTTGAAGGTTTGAACTTGGACCAAACAGGGCATTGCATTGGCAATGCCAGTCTGAGTTTGAACCAATCAAGCCAGGTTTGGTTCGAGCCTGTTTGAAGGTACTAGAGGCCATTTTAGATGTTGTCCTCCATTTTGTGTGACTTGTGTTGCTTGATTTCATTGGCTGAACTCTTGCTTCCCTGATTGGCCAGATGAATCTGGCTCTCTGGTAGGCTCTGCGCTGTGCCAGTCCTTAAGAACTGGCACCCTTTTGGCCAGGGGGGAAGGCAAAGATGGGGGTTCCCAAAGGAGGGAGTTTCAAATCCTATTTAAAGCCAAGTCTCTGGCCTAGCAAAATCACTCAGGCTGTTGTTCCTTGGCTTCCTTCTGGTCTGCTGCAGCTACTGCTGATGTGGTGAGAATCTACTTGGCAGACTGCTGTGATTTTGTTCCCAGTCCTCCCTACTGTCTGTTTTTCTCTCCCCTGCTTTAAACCTTTCCCCTCTGGTGTGACTGTATTTGTGTTTGTTCTGCTGCTTTTATTCCCCCCACCCCCGAGTGAGTGAGTATCTGTCTCTCTCCTTCCCACCCCTCTACTCTGGGCCAGGGGGGTACAGGCCCTTTGGCTTGAGGCCTCTCTCTGGCCCATTTCCCTAACTAAGTCCCCACTTTCCCCCACCTTTTTTGCTTTTGGTGGCTGCTGCTTTTGAATCTGTTGGCTGAGTTGAGATAGACAGATAGAGTCCTCCTCAGCCTGGTGGGGTCAGGAGAGGGAGGGGACCTCCGGTGCTCCCTCTGGCTCTAGTGTGTCTTACACTGCATTTCGGCACAGGTGGGGTGTCTTGCATGTGGAGACCTTGGATGTCAAGCACACCAAGGAGGAGGTGGCAGCTGTACTGGGCCACCAAACAGAGCAGTGGATAGGCGGGTTGCCACACCTCTCCCGGGGCTTCACCGTGACAGACAATGGCTCCAACATAACGGCAGTGGTAGAGTCAGTGTTGGAGTGTGTGAACATCCTCTGCATGGCAGACACACTCCATCTGACTGTCAGGGATGCGCTTGGCCTCAAGGAGCCAAAGATGTCCAGGGAACATGGCCACCCCATGGTAGGTGCTGTTGCTGCCATGGCTGCGTTTGTCCCGCAAGACTGCAGCCCATTTCCACCGGAGTGACATGTCCAGGCGCCTGCTTCGTGATCGGCAGCGTGTCCATGGGCTTCCACAACATCTTATCCCCACAGATGTAGATTCCCAGTGGAACTCCACCTTCCTCCTGTTCCAGCGCTTGCTGGAGCAGAAGGTGACCCTTGACGACCTGGCGAGGAATGAGTCCTTGGGCACATGCGACCTATCCAATGAGGAGTGGAAGCTCATGTTTGAGATGGAGTCAGCACTCGAGCCCTTCCTGTTTGCCATGAAGAGCTTGTGTGGTGACACCACTCCTCTGAGCCAGGCCCTGCGGTGACACCACTCCTCTGAGCCAGGCCCTCTCCTCCTGGAGTAGCTGATGGGTGAACTCCAGACTTTGCTGACCACGCCAGAGGGGTGTGCTCTGCCTGGAAGGCTGAGAGCCGGGGTTGTCGACAGGCTGGTCGATGAGTTGGGTGTCAGGGAGCAGTGTGTCCTGGCTTGTCTCTGTGATTTGACCATCAAGGACAATGTAGTTTGTGCAGATGACTTGCCCAGGTGGAGGGGCCTCCTGGTCGATAGAATTAGGGAAGAGAAGGTCACTAGGACCGGCAGAGACCAGGAGGGTGGTGAGATCTTCATAGGGATTCATTGAGAGAACTCATACAACCACCAAGAATCCAATTTGTGTTTGGACTTGCTGTGTATGAGTTCTCTCAATTAATCCCTATGAAGATATATGTGTATATCTATACACATATATACAGACCAGAGTAGCTACTCTGATAGACTTGTTAAAAGCCTGTAAACCACCCAGAGAACTTGCGTTTTGGGCGGTATATACATGTATTAAACAAACAAACAGCAATTGAAAAAAATTCTTGGGAAAACAAACCATGAACCCCACTGACTTGGGGCTGCCTGGGGGAACTTGTGGTACAACCCACTGTGCCCCCAGACCCACTTTGGGGAGCCCTGGCACCCCCCAAAGGAGGAGAATGGGGCTCTCTCTCATATCCCCATTATTCCTTAGGTGAGAAATGCAAAAATTGGAAAAACCTTCAAAAATTCATTAAAAATTGTAAGAGTGTCCGATTGCTTTGTGGTTCAGTGGGTTGTTGGCACCCATAGGTTCCTACCTCCCACCCTGGTTTTGTTCCCCTAGGTGCTCTACATAGGGAGTAATGGGCTGGTTCAAGTCCCCATTATATTGTACCCTACGTAGAACCTTTTAGAACCGGTTCAAATTTGAACTGAACCGGGCGGGGGGGATTTGAGCAAAACCAAACCTACCCACCTTGGTTCAAAGCTGGTTCAAATTCAAACCAAACAGGCCAAACCGGTTTTGTGCACATCCCTACACTGTAATACAGACACTAACAGGTTGACATGGATGCTAAGCTTTTACTATTCCCTGTTCCTTTATTAAGGATCCCCCCCCACCTCACCTGTATACAAGTGCCATTACAAAAAGGCTAACTCTTGCTGCCTATGTGACTTGGCATCTATATTTCATGTGCTATAGATTACAAAAATCCATTGTGTTTGACCACAGCATTAAAAGTCTGGAGATTTATGACTTTCTCTGTTACTACAATTAATTACAGTTTGGAAAACTTTCAAGTTTCTATCTTGTCTAGACTAGAAGTTCATTAGAATTGATCCTTCTCATCCTCCTTTACATATAAGAATAAACTATTAATAAAATAATACATCTGTTTTGTGACCGGAGGAAGTAAGATGTATTTGGGGCAGTAAATTATAAAGCTAACCAAAATGATACAGAAGTTCCTTACCTCTCCTGAATAGGCTACACAATTAGGGGTGCTGTTGGTGGGAATTTTTGGTTCATTCTGAGCCCAGTAAGTGAACACAACTTTGGAACCGTCTGACCACTCAAAGAGGGCTGGAGTATCCATATTAAAGAAACCCATCCATATTTTGTCTCTCATTTCTATATGCAACAGTAGAAATAAGTGATTGACAAAACTATACAGGTAACCAAACAAGATACCAGAAGTGTAGCTGTGTAATCTAACAAGTTCGTCTTTTCATTACACATTAAGATATTCTAAAATGCCTCATAATTATGGTGAGATAAAAAGGATGTGGCTAGCACACTGCATTTTATCCCAGGCTAGATCATGAATTTATTATTACTGAACTGTTTTATTTATTTTTATGAAATTGTTAAACTTGAATTGAACACATTTCCACTGAGACAGAGGCCCTTAGGGAGAATGCTCCAGAAGGAGAGTGCTTCAGAAGAAGGGCCCGCTTGCTCCACCAAAGAACATTGTGTGCATAATGGAGGCAAATGGAGCAATGGGGACAGTCCCACTGCGTCTCCATAGCTGCTGCTTACGAATCTGCTTTGTTTCTCAGGATGTCAGCCAGGGATCTATAGAAAATGTTCATTGCATCATTTAGCCTAGGTAGAAGAAAAGTACCCTTATGCCCATGCTTAGTCAAACTTACCATTATGAAGTTTTGTAACAACTAACTCAACATCCGCTAAGGAATGTATGCTGATTAAGTCAGTATTGTTTGCTTGGCATAATTTCTTCGCATCTTCCCAGGAAGCAGTCTCGTTCCATAGACTATAGCAAAATCCATTGTGAGGAAACCAGCCAGAATCACACAGGGTCTCCACATAGGTTTGACCACCTGAGAATAAAGAAAATGTGTGAATCATTTGCCAGGTATTTTACAACCCTGGGGGTGTGTGAGCAGGAAGGACATGGATAAAAATACAAATTTCTTTTTAAAAGGCAAAAAAGGCAACTAGAATATTGTGAAATCCTTAAACAGATAAAAACAGGTCGCTTACCTGTAATGGGTGATCTTGTAGTGATCTGGTAACATTCACAAAAAGTGGGTTCTGTGCCTGCATGGAACACTCCAGGCAAAATTTGTTAGCTCCTCGGGGTGCCAACCAACCACCACGGCACATGCCCTGTGCTTGCCCATATCGGCAGTTTGGTGCCTTATAGTTCAGTTTCTGGATGGCCGCTCCAATGCAGCCTTTCTTTTTAAGTGACTTGGAACATATTTTTAATAGACTTGGAACATATTGCTTGCAGTATTTGTTGCGGGAATGGATGGGAGGGTTTTATGAATGTTACCAGATCACTACCAGATCACCTGTTATAGGTAAGCAACTTGTTTATCTGGTTCGTGATCCAGTAACATCCATACAAAGTGAGTGACTCACAAGCTACGTCACTCCCAGAGGAGGAAGTATACAGCTATTGCAAAACACGCTTGAGTACACCCCTCCCAAAATTAGCTGCCGCTACTGAGCGAAGGTCCACTGCATAATGCTTTACAAATATCTCTTCCGATGCCCACGTAGCAGCCATGCAAATATCTTTGAACTTAATTCCTGACAAGTGTGCTGCCGAGGAGGCATACGCCCTCGTAGAGTGGGCTTTTACTGCATTAGGTGGATCTACCTTCTGTATCTTGTAGGCCAGATAGACAGCCTCCTCTTAACTAATGAGAGATCCATTGTCTAGAGACTGGATTTTCTCCATCTTTCAGTGTATAAGTGACTAACAGCCTTTTGGTTTTTCTAATTGCAGACTCCTCTGCAAATAGAACAGAAGAGCATGTCGTACATCTAGGCTATGCACTGCTCTTTCCAGTGGCAAGCCAGGACCATGAAAAAAGGTAGGTAGAACATCATCCTGATTCATGTGGAAGTCAGAAACTATCTTTGTTCTGAATTCCGGGTCCAATCGCATCACTACTTAGTTATTGTGAAACTTTTTGTATGGCTCATCAATACGCAAAGCGGCAAGCTTGCTCACTCTTTTTGCCGTAGTAATGGCAATAAATATACTGTCTTAAGTGTAACCATTTTAAGTTTAGCTGTTGCCATAGGTTTAAATGGCCCTTCTGTCAGAGTCAATAGGACCAGAGAAAGTCTTCGTACTGGTGGGTACAGACTGTTCACCCTCCTTAAAAACCTTTTACTATTGGGGTGACTGAACATAGTCATCCCATCACAACTTCCGTGGAAGGAGGAAATGGAAGTCAAATGAACCCTCAGCGAGGTGTTTGCCAGGCCACTTCCCTTCAAGGTCGTCAGGTAACATACAGTGTTGCCTTATGGAGGCATCCTTGGCCTTGAAGCTGTGCGTCTTAGCATACTCTCCGAATCATTTCCATTTCACACTGTAGCTTTTTCTCGTGGACACCTTTCTATTGTTTAGCAAAATGTTGTCCAAAAGTTTATCTGCAAATGTTAGCCTTAGCGTTTGCAGGTCTGAATGTAGCAGATGTCCTTGCTCCTAGGTGAGCAGATTCATTGTTTGCTTTAACTGTACATGTACCCCTGCTGATAGTCTGAGTACTCGTTGAAACCACGGTTGCCTTGGCCACCACAGGGTGATTAATATGCAACAGGAGATGTCTTGTAGAATCTTTGCCACCACCCTGTTGAGCAGTGGGTACAGAGGGAACAAATAGAATAAGCTGTGCATCCACTGGAACTGGAATGCATCCCCCTTCGATTGCTATCCTAGACCCGTTCTTGAGCACAATTGACTGCATTTGGCATTGTAGTTTGTTGTAAAAAAGGTCTACCATGGGTTGTCCCCAGGACTGGAACAGACCTTTTAGGCAGCTTTTGTTTTGTCTCCTACTCGTGTTGTTGGAGGAACACTTGAGACTGACTCAAGGCATCTGCTAGGGTATTGTTTATTCCCTTTATGTCCCCTGCTAACTGGGCAAAGAGGCACCTTTTACTGTGGTGATTCTCTTTATTTAGCAGGGGGAGAGTAACTGGCCCTATCCACCCCCAGCACAGTACTTCCAGTGACTGTTGCTGGTGTGTGTCTTATGTTTCTTTTTAGAATGTGAGCCCTTTGGGGACAGGGAGCCATCTTATTTGTTATTTCTCTTTGTAAACCGCCCTGAGCCATTTTTGGAAGGGCGGTATAGAAATCGAATTATTTATTATTATTATTAGTATTAGTATTAGTATTAGTATTGCCACCAGATGTATATTCCATGTATGCACCAGTTCCATGTCTGCTGGCTTAAATTGCAGAGGAAATGGGACACCATGCCCCCTTGTTTGTTCACATATGCTATAGCAGTTGTTTTGTCCATCTGCAGTTGGATTGTTTTCCACAGCAGATGTTTTGGAAATGATTTTAGTGCTTGAAAAGCTACCAGTAGCTCTAGAAAATTTATATGCAAATCTCTCTGAGTGGTGCTCCAGTAAGTAAGTATACCGGTTGACCCACATTTGACTTTTTCATAAAAACTATGCAGAGGGTTATCCAGATCACTAACTTTCTGTTTCCAATCCAAACCAAGCACCTCAGCTATTTCTACAATTTGGAGATGATAGGACTTCATTTCCTCTGTTGGGGAAATAGATGGTTCCGTTGGGACATCATCCTTTGTGACCAAATTGTGACCTGTCGATACTGATTCATAGTCATCCCCTGAGTACACTGGCTACACAGGATGAGCCCCAGACTTGCTAGCGGAACCTACACTCTTATCAGTTCCTGAGCCTGCAGTGACTTGCATCAATGTTTTAACTGGCGCTTGAGTATTTCCAGTGCACACTTTCCTGTTTCATGTTCCAAACACGTCTATGCAGACATAGACCTTTTTGCTGGTTTGGGTACCAACAACGGCTAGGATGCTTACACACCAGCATCCTAACTGACATAGATTGGTCTCATATTTTGTGTAGTGACAGGTACGGTAACCCGAACGGCAGCACCTTGAATCAATACTCTTGGAAGAGTAATTTGAGTAGCAATTTGTCTTCTAGGAGCCTCCACAAACCTAGGGAGAGTCATCTGTGTTGCTGTCTGGACCAGATCCATACGCCTTCTAGCTGCCTTCCATGCCCTAAATTCCGCATAGTCAGCTGGGTGTATAGGGGTGGAATTTGTAGTCGCATCACCCCATCCACCAACAGGCAATAATCTTGTCACAGAAAGCCCAGATTGCAAGGGGGTAAATGAAAGTGTTTTGGGGGGCACTTCCATTAACTCTTCATCCTCCACATTGAGACTATGGCTTAGGAAACCCTGAAAAGTCGATCCCAAGGTTGTATGTCATTCAGCTCCAGCATGGAGAGGATGTTCTGTGCTGCCTCGGGGTTGAAAAGTGCCCTAGCATCGACATTGAACATCACCAGAGAACAGTCTCTCTGCTATAACATCGAGGTCATCGGTGTGCGGCCCCTCCACTCCAACATCGACACTGGGGTTCTTAGCATCGATGGGGATTCGTGTGGGGTAGGTGCAGGCAAACAAAAAAGCTGCTCGACGCTGAGGTGCTGATGTTGACATTGTAGCTTCCATTACTCTTTCTGGCATTGATTTCGATGGCAATGGATGTGATAGGCATTGTAAACCAGACGGAGAGGGAGTCGCAGTGCTTGGCACTGACAAACGCTTTCCCCTCCATTCACTCTTCTCCCTGTGCTTTTCATGTTTCTTTTTAGATTGTGAGCCCTTTGAGGACAGGGATCCATCTTATTTATTTATTCTCTATGTAAACTGCTTTGGAACCTTTTGTTGAAAAGTGGTATATAAATATTTGTTGTTGTTGTCTTTGGAGGAGGAGAGTCAGAGTCATCCTCTCACCTGTGCTTCCTATCCTTGTCATGATGGCAAGAAGTGCACCCCTTAAGGAACTCTAGACGCCTTAAAGGGAGAGTCCTTCAATGTTGACAGTCCTGGCATAGAGGATTTGAACTGCATTTGGATTGCAGTTCCTGATGCCAACTTCAAAGTTGCGATCACCCCCTCTGGAGATGTGGAAGCACCCTTTGGAGTTAGGGCTTCCTCCAATAATGCTACCCTTAAGTACGCAGTTCTATTTTTTAAAGTTTGTTTCGAGAAAGAGCTACAGACAGACCACATGGCTGTGTTATGTCCTTCCCCCAAACTTAGTAGACAGCAGTTGTGACCTTCCATAGAGGGGATTTTCCCCCTACAACCAGTAAACCTCTTGAAGGTGGTCTTTCCCCTAGGTGTAGGGCTTGAAAATGACATTCCAAAATTGAAAACTTTACCAGTCCGAAGTCATACACTTTAAATCGCTTTGCTAAGGTACCAGTGTCTGTTACACAAAGAATAACCTTTTCCCAGTCCAAGTCATACACAATAAGTGTAACTGGCCCCATCCACTCCCAGCATAGTACTTCCAGTGACTGTTGCTGATGTCTATCTTGTGTTTCTTTTTAGATTGTGAGCCCTTTGGGGACAGGGATCCATCTTATTTATTATTTCTCTGTGGAAACCGACGTGAGCCATTTTTGGAAGGGCAGTATAGAAATAAAATAAATAAAATAAAATAAAATAAGAAGTTACAATTGATTTCCAAAGGATAGTCTGATAACAAGTCCAGTCACAGTCAAGAGTCAAAAATGTTAAATTTAGCCACTAAAATCTTTCTGAGGAGCCAAGAACTAACAAAGAACCGAACACATTGGCAGTCAGAAAGGAACTGAACTATAAGGCGCCAAACCACCGATATGGGTAAGTGTGAGGCACGCACAGTGGCAGCTGGTTAGCAACATGAGGAGCTAACGAATTTTGCCCAAAGTGTTATGCACAGGTGTAGAACCCACTTTTTATGGATATTACCAGATCACAAACCAGATCTGCAGAGATCTGGTAGTTACTAGTCATGGAATAGCAGTAAAAGGTCACTCAGATTGATTTGTGGATAACATCTGTGCTGATTTGCAAGCCTCTGGCCCCCTGTATAAAGCCATAATATGGTTGTGAAGATGTTTCCCCTTCAACTCTTTCTTTACAAAGGAAAACAGTTCATCAGTTCATTTTTAAGAGATTATAGGTTTGCACCAAGTTAAGATTTCATTTTAAACCAAGTTATTTTTTAAAGAAATAAACTGGGATAAATCTGAAACTGAATTTAATTTTTTTTTTAATCTCTCATTTTAGAAACCCAGAACCCAACCATTTTTACGGTCCAGCCCTTGATTCTCTTGGTGTCTCAAGTCGGTGACCGAGGCTGGTAGGAATGCCATGCAGGCTGGAACCCACGGGCTTTGAAGATTCAGGCACAGTGGATGGATGCAGCTCATCTCTGAAGACCTCATCCTCACCCCATGCTGATGTATCTTAATTTCATTTTCACACATGAAGTTTAAATGGTTGTTTTTCTTTTTGCATTTCTGGCATATCTTATTTTCAATGTTAAATCCAACACTGGCAAGAATCTACATTCATTAAAAAATACCTCTTTTCAGTTTTCTGTCTAATATTACCATAAACCGCAGTCCCATTCCAAAAGGCATTCGTACAGCATGATTCTATCCACATTTACTCAGAAATCCCTCTTGGACTTGCTCCCAAAAAAGTGCCCAAGGAATGTTTTCTGGGAGGGGACTGTCACTGAACAAAGTGGGACTTATTTATGAATAGATCTGATTAGGATGCCACTGTTAGCATCAGTTGTGAACATGCCCTCAGACACCTTTGATGTTACAACCAAAGAAAATAACTGTATCTATTTCTATGAACATCTTTCCTTTTGATTAATACTCCTTTCTCCCACCTTTTACATGACATTATAATATACTTGAAGCACTGGCCCAGGAGCCATTTCCCCTTTGCTTGAAGAAGATATTGATTACTTAATCATGATAGATAACTGTAACAGCAGCTGCAAATATTAGGCACATTTTACTATGAATCTACCTGCCAGAAGCCAAATCTTCAAAGCAACTCTGATTTACCTGGAATCTCTGATTTGGTATTGTTGAATTGTTTCTTGCAGACATAAGGAAGTACAGTCTCACAGGGATAACTCTTCCACTGGCCTGTGTCAGCAGTCATAGCCACACAACCAAAACCATAGAGTGGAGAATCATCTTGCATCTCTGAAGAAGAATAAATACCAATACTTAGAATACTAAGATACCATTACACTTCCTGGGTTGCCCCATTTCTCCAAGTGGTGAGAAGTTTCAGGGGCTTGCAGCATGCCATGGGTTCTGATCGCCCTTGGATTGAGAGTCACTGAAGACTAATGGTGTCTTTGTAATGTTTGGGGTTTTTTTAGACAAATGGACTGGTTGAGCCTTGGATGTATGTTGGGAAGATAACATTTTCTTAGAAGTCAGCAGCAGATTTAATCAGCAATGCCAAACTCTGCATCCTGAAATACTGCAACTTTCTGCCTTGGCTATCCCATTCCAAGAAAAAAAAAAATCCTTCTTTCTCACCTAGAAGCTGCTGCCTCTATTTCTTTCACTGACTTCACACACAACTCTAGGGAAGGAGGGGGGAGGGGAATCAAGTAATCCCACACCTTCCCATTAATCTCTAAAGGAAAGGAAATTTATGTGACTCTCACATTTCCCACAGGCATCCTTCACATTCACATACATGGGGATGGGAGACATTTAGGAACATTCAGAGAGACATTAACAATAATTAATTTACTGTTAAATTAATTTAACAGACACTGCCCTGACAGAGTGGGAAGGGCATCAATGAGGGCACGCAAGTGCTCTGTCCTTATCCAGGGATGGTAGGAAGCCAAAAACAGAAGTGCTGTAGGGCAATTTGAGGGCGGGCTGTGAGGCACTACTGCTGAGGCTGTGTCAAGGCAGGATTGGGCTAGAAGGCCTGATGAAATATCACTGCGCTCATGCGAGAACATGAAGGGTTCTTGTAAGGCTGCTAACACAGTGCAGAGCTCTTTAGTGCATACCTTCCAAGGAAGAAGTTGGGTTTGCAGCAATGGGTGGTGCTCCTGGAGAGGAGACAAGCCAGTGGGAAGAAACTTGGAAGAGGATGAAAGGGGTGTCTGAGAATCTCTTCCTCTCCATAACTGCGGTGCTGAGGCAAAGAGGGCTAGGCTGATAGTACCAGTAGGGTTACTTTGTAAGGTAATGTCATTGACAAACGTGACATTCCAAGAATTTTCAAGGCTGCTTACAACCTCTCAAAATAACAACATTAGAAAGTCTCTAAAACAATCTTTAAACAATAAAAGCAGCAGCTAAGCAGTAAAAGCAACAATAACATTCTCCGGCTTCAGCAGGGACTTTTACACACATAGGCTTTACTGCTACTGACTGACTCTCACCCAAAAGGAGATGAAGATCACAAACTGGGATTTTTAAAAGCAAGCATGAAGCCAGTAGAGAGAAGAATGTGTGTGCAATGTATGTGAATTGAGAAAAACAGTGGGGAAAAGAGGGAGAGATCATGAGAAAGGGGCTGGGGTGGAGGCTGGGGGAAGCAAGGTATGCAATGGTGAATGGAAGAGAGGGAAGGAGGGAAAGTAGGTTGAAGAAGGGACGAGCAAGTAAAGAGGGATCCAGCCAGGCACAACAAGAAAGGGGGGGGGAGGGAGGACATGACAGAGGCAGGCAGCAGTTCAGTGGAGTGGGGTTGTTAAACACTGGGATCGTGAAGGCTGAGTTTGCACTCCCAGGCCCCAATCAAGACAAGACATGTACAGTCTTGGATGAACTAGGCCAGTTTTATTCATTTATATAACACAAATCCTGCAACAAGGCATGACAATTCAGTGTGGTTACCCCAACTAAGGAAGAGACGTCTCATAAGGAGGATCGCCCAACCCCGAGCGATAGACTGGGTATTAGTTCCGCCCGGACGGAATCTGAACATCGTAACAGCCATGGGGTGAAACCCCGCTGAGGGGAGGTAAGGCAGCCCCACGCCCCACCCACCCAGACCACAAAACTCTAGGTGTTGGGTGATGGCCTGCCTCTGAGTAGGGGTGGATCCCAGCCCAAGGGGCACAAAACCTGCAAGGGCTGTTCCTCGGCTTGCCTACTCACCTTAAATGGTCCTCCAGTCAAACATCAATTAATACACTTAAACCAACCTACACTCGGCAAGTGACCAAACAAAAGGTTACAAACCTAAATCAGTTTCAGTGAAAAGTAGGTGAAAAAAGGCCACACCAAGGCCAATCAGGTGTGACCCAAAAAATTCCTACCTAGCCCCGAACAGCGACCAGACTTCCCTCACTGAAATGGGTGGGAGGGAGGGCTGCTCAGTCCAAGCAACTGAGAAGGAGCTCTATGGAGCCAGTGCTCCTAGCATCTGATTGGCTGGCCCATGTCACGTGATGAACTCCAACATGGCAGCCTCCATGTTTGCCTCAAGGGTGGCGAGAGCACAACCCCACCCCCCGCAGTCGCATGAGAGCAGAAGGGAGCAGCAAATCCATTCAATAGGGGGCTAAAACTGCGGAATAAATGATTTTTTAAAAGTCTTGCATCAAAATAAAACTGGGCAAATCAGTTGATGGGGATTTTTTTTTAAAGCTGCTTGTCTCTCCTGCAATGTTTTCTCGAGTTTTTCTCATCTGTGCGCAAAGATGAGTTTTGTTCTGGGTGGCAGTATCGAGGCAGTGTGTGTGCACATGCATTCAGAGTGGGGCCTTCCTGATTCAATCTGGACGATACCTAAAATTAGCTAAGCAAACATCAAAAAACATGTGTGCATGTGCACATGCAAAAGCCCTGTGTGTGTGTGTGTGTGTGTGTGTGTGTGTGTGTGTGTGTGTGTATAGCCTGCCATTAATACTGATGAGAAGGGGGGGTGCACCGATTTATAAGTTGCTTGCAGGGGACTGCCAGAAACCCTAGCACGGGCCTTCCAGCAAGGCCATCAGGGACACCATTTCAGGTGGCACAGAGAGCTTCTGGGGGAAGTGGACATCTGCGAAAATCCTCCCCCTGTGTGCAAGCCCTCATGTTGCTGAAGTGGTACTGCAGCCACTCCATGCGTGCTTCCTCTGCTTGCATGCACACAGCTTTAGTCAGGAGGTCAACCAGTGTCGTCATAACAGAGACAAACAGGACTGTGCCCTGGGATTGGCTCCTGGATGCTCAAACAGGATGGTATTGCGGCTAAATGGTGCCCTCAAAGCCTACAGTTCAGTATTATTATGCTTTCAGCAGAAACAGAGTTCTAGATAAGGTACTAGAGATAGACTGTTGGGAGCCCCAGTATGAGTCGGTAGTCACACCAGCACTGTGACAAGTTTATAGACAAAGATCAAAGCGCAACTCTAGTAGCATCAGAAAATACACTAAAATCCCGGGATGATGATGATGATGATGATGATGATTTTGGTGGGGGAAGGTCTTAGCCTGGCATCTAGACCTCACTGAGAGAAGTTTAGGGATAGCATTCCAGCACTGAGGCACCACCACAGAAAATAGCATCTTTCCACTTACCTCACTTCTAAAGGCAGGAGTACCTGGAAAGGGCTTCCCATGACAATTACACCAAACAGGCAGTCTTATCTACATAAGGCAGACAGCCCTTTATTGGACCATTATTGTTTCTTCTCACTTTTATAAAAACAGCTTTAAAACAGTAAGCTCCATAGGATCTAAACAATGCTCTAGATCTTCAAAAATAGCTTAATAAGATAGATAATGCACTTACCTGGATCCCAGTTCAGGAAATTCAACGGTGTATGATCTGACCACTGCCATCCTCCAGAAATATCTCGTTGATTTAATCCAATCCAAAACATCTCTGCAATGTCATCTCTAGCTACAAAGTTGGAAAACGTTAGAAATTAGAAGATAATATTTATCTAAAGATCCTTTCTAAATGATAAGTTTTTCTGGCAATACATTCACAGTTGTTACTGTCATACTGAACCCATATATCTTTTTTCAAGATAACTATGGTTGCTGAAATGTCACATTTTCCTAAGGCTCAAACACAATATTCAGTCACCTGAGAAAATGCAGCTAGTACCCCTGTGCTCCACCCTCAGCACAGTACCTCCAGTGACTGTTGCTAGTGTCTATTTTATGTTTCTTTTAGATTGTGAGCCCTTTAGGGGCAGGGATCCATCTTATCCATCTTATTTATTATTATTTCTCTGTGTAAACCGACCTGAGCCATTTTTGGAAGGGCAGTGTAGAAATCGAATGAATGAATGAATGAATGAATAAAATAATGATAATACTTCCATTAGTCTTATGAGTGGTGTGTGGTTCTACAAGTGTAATGGGAAACATTTTTAGACAGTGCTTCTGCAAATGCAAGCAACGAGTGACCCTTTTATCCTGGTATTTATTTGAATACCACCTTTCAGGCCAAGGCTTCTCAATGCAGTTTGCATACAATTTAAAGGACAGCACTGTAGTAACAACCAGGTTTCTGGCTGCGGTGGTCTGGATCAGCAGGCTTGACTGGAAGAAATTGTCTTCCAGTTTCTCTCCCCAAGAAACTGTCACCAGGAAGAGCCTGGCAGCAGGCAACAGTATGGGGGCAGAGCTTCTTTTTGTCTGTGCTGCAGATGTGAGAGCGGTTCCTGGTTGCCTCTTCTCTGCAGCAGAAAGTGCTGGAGGGTCAAGATGACAAAAGACCTCACCCCAGCCAGGTGTTTGGGCTGCTGCTGTGGGAAGCATGATGTAAATAACCTTGGCAAGAGGCAATGGTTTTGTACACTCTTGTTTTCCAATTTTTGTTAAAAGAAATTCCATGATATCAAAGACATTTTCTCCTTCAAGGGATGGGATCTAGTAATCTACCCTGAAAAAATTCCTATTGTCAGAATGCTCTATTTCTCATAGGCCAATGCCAGCATGATCCAGGAATGCACTATACAGTAAGGACGAGCACGAATCATTTTTTTTGTTTTGATTTGTACCCAAATCAAAACACCCCCAATTTGTTTTGGGTCAGAATCTGTCCCCCACCGAATCACCCCAGATTCGATTTGTACCTGAATTTTCTGAATCTGACTCGATTTGGATTTTTAAAAGTGTCAAAAGAGGGGGAGTATTGCCCAATGGATGGAAGCTACCACCCAAATTTCAAAGAAATTGGGCAAAGGGGTGATTTTTAAAGAATTGTCTGAAGTGTACGCGTCTTTAAGATTTTCCCCATAGGGAATAATGGGGTTTCCAGCAACATTATAGCTCCACGTGGGGGGCATCGGGGTGGCCCTGAGCGGGGTGTTGTGGGTGGTAGTGCCAAATGGGTGCAAGGAAGCTACCACACATATTTCAAAGGAATTCAAAAGGGCTGATTTTAAAATGATTTTTGAAGTTTACGTGTCTTTAAGCTTTTCCCCGTCAGGCCCAGAGTGAATGGTGGTACATTGGGTGCCAACCACCCCCATACCCACAAGCCCAAGGAGTACTGGGCTTTGTTGTTTCTGAGGTGTTGTGAGTGTAGATTCTTTGAGAATTTACACTCAGAACACCTCAGAAACAACAAAACCCAGTAACCCATGGGCTTGTGGGTATGGGTGTGGTTGGAAACCAATGTGCACTACACCACCACTCACTCTGGGCCACCCTGGTGCCCCCCAAGTGGAGTTACAGGGCTGCTGAAATCCCCATTATTTCCTATGGGGGGAAAAGCTTAAAGAAGCACAAACTTCAGAAATACTTCAAAAATCAGCCCTTTGCCCAATTCCTTTGAAATATGGATGGTAGCATGCACCCATTGGGGCACTACCGCCCAGCCCACTCTTCTGCCCCCGAAACCCCCTTTCTGCCCTGAATCTGCCCCAAAGAAGCAAAGACGCAATCTTCAGAAATTCTTTAAAGATCAGCCCTTTGCCCAATTCCTTTGGAATCTGGGTGGTAGCAGGCACCCATTGGGGCACTACCACGTGACTCACTGTGGCACTCCTAGGAGGCACCCACAGGCAGAAATGGGCACTGTATGTCCCCATTGTCCCATAGGGTGGATGAAGCACACATCAACAACATCAGAGCTTTGCAAAGAACAAGGTTTCCAAAGGTCACACACATCCACTGTGTCACTCGCCACATCCACTGTTGTCCCACCATCGCCCCCCAAATGCAATTGATCTATACACAACAGTATGAAACAACAACAATGAAATGTACTGCCCCATGTGCGCCCTCCCAATGCAGGGTAACAGCAGCAGCCAGCAGCAAGCAAGCAAGCGTGATATCACAGATGCAACAGACTAGGACAGCAGATTAAGGCTAACAACAGCATCCAATGTGCCCTGTCCTCCCTCCCGCAAGCATTTCATCCACAAGCAACACACAACTACATCTGCAGCACCCGGCCATAAAAGTGGGTTAAGTAAGGATGCAAAACAACATTCTGCCAGTGGAACAGCGCAGGTTTGGCCCACCCTCCCACCTACACAAGTAGAAGAGTGATGATGACAACAACGGCACACATTTGCCGCATTTTTTTGACATTTCTGCAATGGATCGGAGCCTGTGGCACCAGCACAACCTATTGTAGATGCATGCAATCTTTTAATAAAAACGCTGATGGTGCTACAAGTCACAATCTGACCCAATCTGCATTGCAAAGAAGTCGACACACACACAGAGAGAAGAGAACCTCTCCTGTGCCCATTCATGAAGTCCCCAAAACACAGGCACAACAAGCCAAACCAAGGCATTTGAATTGCATAATATATATACTGCTAGACTTCAGATTATGTAGGGGGAAACATAGTATACCTGTGCATGCGTGCTCTGTGAAAGGGTTAGTGGGTTTAGGGTTAAAATTTTGGCCATGGCCTCAGAATGCTATGTGCTCTCTAAGTCTGCATGACAGACATTTGTGAGGGCACCAGCAGCAAGCTCATCCTTGGTCACGGCTGGGGGTACGGGTACATGTGTGTATGTGCTGCTGCTTCAGTCACAGTCCTTCCATGGGTGGGGGAAAGCAAAGCAAAGTCTCAGACAACAAACATTAAACAGACAAGTGAAAGCCACATTACAAAACAGAAATGCATGAACAACAACTCATCATCATCACATTAACAGCATCAGCATATTTTTTTTAATCACATTGACATTCATCATCTTCATTCTGGCATCAATTCAAAATAGTCAATGAAAGCAATTCTTTCATATCAGCATGCATCTTCCAAAACCCTCTGTGGATGGGTGGTGGTGGTGCTGAGCCATAGTGGCACCAGGCCAGGACGCGCCACCCACCTCTGTCATGGGCCTCGTTGAAACAAGTCAAACAAACACTATTCAACATTAAAGGGAAACAAAGCAAACCCTCTGTGACAGTGTGCTCCCCTCGTGTGTGTGTGTGTAGTTCGACGTAAGCATGCGTGAGACATAGCACCCCAGAAATATCCCTGTACCTGCACACACAGCATCCTGCCTCTGCGATGGATGGTGTGCCGCTTCTGCCTTCCAGCCCTCAGGACTGGGCAAGTGGGTGCTCCTGCAAGAGGGAGGGATCCACAGAAGTATGCTGCTAAGAGTGACTACAACTCCCATTGTCCCTAGTCTCGAAGGTGGCCAGCCATTTCAACAGTGGAGAATGGGAGTTGTAGTCTCTCTCAGCAACATCTGGGAGAACCCCTCCCTGAAACAGGGAGCACTCACTTTTCCTAGCCCTGAGTGCCAACACAGCAGCAGTGCCCCATCTCACCATTCTTGGGCTGGCAATGCGGCGGTGCCTGTGTGTGTGTCTCTATGTGTCAGCAGCAGTAAGGGGCAGAGACTGTGACACATCTTGGTCGGGATGAGCTGCCGTGGTGTGGGAGGCGCTGCATAAGGGAGTCACTCAACCTTCACGGCCAGCTCAGGGTAGCCCAGCAGGGGGAGGCTGGCCTTAAAGAAGACCAGCTGCTCAATCAACTCAGCATTCAGATGTAAGTGTAGATGGGTCACCACGTCCCCGGCCATGGAGAACAACCTTTCACTCGAGACACTGGTTGGTGGGCATGAGAGGAACCAGCCAGCAATGGTTGCCAAGTCCAGCCAGACATGGCGATGCTTGCCCAAAACTGGCACTGCTCCGTCTCCCGGCCTTCCACCGGCTTCTACAACTAGAGCAGAACAGACTTCTCAGCACGGCTGCAGGGAGTGGCAGGCTCCTCCTGTCCCCCTGGCAAGGCACCAAAGAAGCCCTCTGTGAACCACCGGGTGGCGGAACGTGGAGGTGGCACTGGCCGCTCTGTTGGTGCCACTGCCAGAGAAACGGTGCTGCTGCACTGGGAAGAAGTGGTGGCGGCGGCAGTGCTGCTGGGGGTGGAATGCACACTGCTATGCTGTGCACCAGGCCCCTCCTCCTGGTCATCGTCTGCACCTAGCCTCTTCTCCTTTGCACGCCTGACGTGCTCAACCAGGAAGTACCTCCAGCTAGGCAGCTGGTCAGGGGTGACAGCTCTGCCCTTCATCCTTGGGTCACAGATGCATGCCAGGTGCCATGCAGATGCACCCAAGGGTGTTGTGAGCCATTCCACTACCCCAGTCCTCAGTAGACCTGCCAGGGTGACTGCATCCCCAGTGGTCAGAGTGGCCTGGAGATCACCCATGGTCTTCTCAAGGAGAAGACCAGTGGGCAAAGCCCAGCTCAGAGTAGCTGCCTCAGTACACAAGCTGTTTGTGGCAACATAGAATGGCTCAAGTACTAAGACCAGCTCATAAATGAGCTGCCAGTCCACAGTGGACAGATCATACACATCCAAGCCACTATGCCTTGCCATGCTGTGGATGACTCCCTCTTACTCCTGCAGGCACTGGAACAAAAGAAAGGTGAAGTTCCACTGGGTAGAAACATCCTGAGGGATCAGGTGTTCAGGCAGGCCCAGCTCAATCTGCCTCGCCTTGAGCAGGTGCCTTGCTTTTTCGCTCCGGTGGAAGTGGCCAGCAATCTTGCGATACTGGACCACAAGAGTGGCCATGGAAGCAGCAGTTTCTGGGGCAGGAACTAAACCTAACCTTTGCTGGCGCTTGAACTTCGCCTCCTTAAACCAAAGAGCCACCAGGCTCAAAGTGTGTGCAACGCAAGCGATGTGCACAAATTGAACCTGCCTGGCCATCTTACTAATGTTGGCTGTGTTGTTGGTGACCATGAAGCCTCGGTGGAGGTTTGGCTCCCTGGCTAGCCAAGTTCCCACCTGTCGGTCCATGATCGTCGACAACTCATCGAACTTGTAGTCTGTGTCCATCGTCTCTACATGCAACACTGCCCCAGAAGCCTTGCCTGCATGGGAGGAGATGGATACAGCTCCAGCAGAGCCGGATGTCCCCTCATCCTCATGCCTCAACCAGTGGGCTGTCAGGGACATGAAGGCAGTGTGCAGCCTGCTGCGGCTTGTCCAGAGATCCGCAGTGAAGTGCACACTGGTGCTGGGCCTTGCTGCACACAACAGGGCCAACACAACCTCCCTGCACAGATGGTACAGGGAGGGCACCACCCACCTACTGAAGGTGGTGCGTGAGGGGATTTTGTATTCTGGGGCAAGCAGCAGGAGCAGACAGCAGAACCGATATTAAAAGGCTGATCGTCCACAGCCATCATCTCCCCAATGGCCCGGGTAATCAGATATGGTTTGGGGTACTCAGACTGCTTCACTAGAGGCTGCACCCACTGCTCTGTCAGCTTTTCCTGCCTAGGAGTAGGAACCACTGACTGCTTGCTGCTAGTGCTAGATGAGGTGCTTGGCCTAGCACTGCTGCCAGCAAAGGTTTGGACCCCCAGGTGCCTCCGCCGCAGGCGCAACAGCAGACCCGACATGGTGAAGTGCTTAGGGTCCTTGCCCCTGCTAACAAGTGCCTTGCAGTGGATGCAGGCAGCATGGCTGGGATCACCAGGGCAAAGCTCAAAGTGACCCCACACCACACTGCTGGACTCTCCTGCGACATGGGGCTGCTTGGGTGATGGCACTTCTGCTGGTTCCTTCTGGGGCATGCCACCACCACTGCCTCAGAGCTGGCCTGGGAAGTCCCAGGGACAGGAAAAACAGGGGCTTCCTCCTGGGTCTCCTCAGATGCAACCTTGGGGCCCCCACCCCCCACAGGGACCAGTGGGGAGGGCGGCAAGGTGGATCTGGATGGACTGGCAGCCAGTTCCACCTGCACCACCTCCACATCTGTCACGGGAAGAACTTCTTCCCTGGCAGGAGAGGCCTTCCCCACTAACTGCTGCTCGGCCACAGGCCCTGGCATAGGGCCAGGCAGATGAGAGAAATCCAGCCTGCACACCAAAGCAGGGGTGGGGGGTGACTCGGGGAATAGGCCCCTGTCGCCATCCCCCACCATGACCAGCAAGAAAAACCCTCCCCCTACCTGGCACTCTTCCGCCCCTCCCAGCCATCTCTTTTGGGGCTTCTTTTTATAACCCTGACTTTTAAAAAAAACCCTTTTTGAAATAATTGGGGGGCAAGGGGCAGAAGTGGGGTGAGTGTCTCAGGGAAGGGGACACTCAGTTGGGAGAAGGGCCAAGAACAGGGGCTGGGCTGACCAGTGGAGTGTGCCCCCTGCAGTTGGGGGGTGGTGGTGTTTTTTAAAATTGTTTTTTAAAACCACAAGGCTACACTATCCTTCTAACCACCTACTAGTACTAGCTAAGGGGAATCCCTCCCACAGACAGAACCCCTATTTAAACTTCTTCTAAACTAAACAACACACAACTTTTTAAATTCAATTGCAACCCCAAACCTCCCTCCAAACAGGAAAACCCCCACAATAATACACAATTCCAGAGACGTGTGTGTGTGTATGGGGTGTGTGTGTGTGTGTGTGTGTGTGTGTGAAATTGGTACTCACTCAGTCTAAGGCTTCACCCACATTGCATCCAGTATTCCACTTTGTGGTCTGGTCTCAGAGTCTACTCTTTCTTCTTCAATCTTGTTCAGTCTTCAGATAGGGGGCTGGGGCAAAAACCTGGAAAATCTGGGGGCGGGGGGAGGGGGTGGTTGGCTGGCCAGGTGGCCAGTGGCCACTATACAGTACATACACAGATCTGATTCTGGTTGTCTATCCTGGTTAAATGCATGTTAACCACAGCAGTCTGACTAGGATTGCCCAGAAATTCTGGGTTCTCATAATCAGCTTCACAGGGCTTAGTGGTCCTGGTTAACTCTTTAACCAGGATCACCGTGATTGTGTGAATGCCGCCATACTACAAACCTACCTTGTATGTAGTTTAACTCAGACTTGCTGGTGATGCTCAGCAAATCGCCACCTTGCCTCTGACATGATAGATAAGCTTCTTTCCAAGAAAGGGTAGCCCGTGTATTTACCTGGTAGCAACTTCCCAGATCTGTACCAGGTTCCCAAGTATTCTGACAACCATCCTCTGAAGGCAAACAGATAATTAAAAACTGGGCTCAGTTCAATGAAGTGCACACAGCATCCAATATAGAGCAATTTCACAAGGTTCAATAGAGTACTGTTTTCCCTGTACCCTCACCAATCAATGTACATGGGCACATGTGTTGGCAGCGCAAGGAGACATTGGAGAGCTCATATATCCATCCAGTCTCATCTCTCTTTGCCATGCAGGTTACGGGGAATATGGAAGAAATGCATGGACCTCCCTTTCCCTACATGCCCCTTGTGCTGTTTGCACACAAACTTTTGTGACTGTATTGGTGAGAGTGAACCCCTTTCCCCTTCGTACCCACCAATGAAGGTGCATGTGCAGGCAATAGAATTGCCTCATATCTTATGGCTTTTAGTTTATAGTTTTAAAGTTTTAATCTGTATTTTAAACTGTTTTAAATTGTTGTGTTTTTATATAGTGAACTGCCCAGGGACTTGTGTATGGGGGCTGTAAAAAGGTGTTGATTGATTGAATGAATGAATAAATAAGGTAGTAGATGAATTCTTTTCCATCCCAAGTCTGGGATGCAATCACATCTTTCAAGGAAGCATCTTTGGCTTTTGGATTACATGTACTGAAAAGGGGGAAAGTTCTGATCCAGCTATCATCATGATATGTTGTGTAGTCAAGGAACAGCCACACACTACTGTGCACTACGGCACTACTAGAAATGGTGTGGATAATCTGGACCACCTAGTAAGGATGTATTGTTGTAAATGGAAGACCAACTGGTGCCCAATGGGACTGTTTTGTAACATGGTGGTGATGTTACCTCCATTGCAAGCTTCATTATCTGGAAATCTGTTGCCAGATTTGGCTTAATTTAAGCCAAATTTTGGGTTACGGCCAGGGTGGATTTGATTTAAATCAAACTGATTTAAATCACGATTTAAATCACTAGCAGGGTGGATAAAAATCAAAAAAATCCGATTTAAATCAAAAAATCCGATTTAAATCAAAAAAATCCGATTTAAATCAAAAAAATCCAATTTTTTTAATTTAAATCGGATTTTTTTGATTTAAATTGGATTTTTTTTATTTTTATCCACCCTGCTAGTGATTTAAATCGTGATTTAAATCGTGATTTAAATCAGTTTGATTTAAATCAAATCCACCCTGGTTACGGCCCATTTGACCCACGAGTATATCCCTTAGGTTCTGGCAACAAACTGGAACCACACTGCTACAAAGCTGAGGAGGCATATTTTTCCGTGCACACTAGGAAGAGCTCACTGATGTGTACAGGACACAAGATGAAATTCTGTTATACACTTTTATTCCTCATCTAAAAATCTTCTCAGGGTAAAATTACAGCCCAAAATTTTATTCAGGGTACAATTCAACCTCTATTTCTATAGGAAAATCCGGAAACAAATCTATCCCAAAACACAAACAGTGTTATAACAAAAGAGCAAGGTTGTGATGAAGAAATTTCTCAGGATATCATTTCAGGATGCTACTTGCCTGGCTTTAAGCAGAAGCCCCATTTTCTATCTTCATTGAAATTGGTGGTTGTGGAACACCATTCACCACCTATGAATGTTTCATTGTGGATACAATCATGATGCCATGTCTTATTAACTAGGAAGGGAAATTCACATTGCTTTCCATTAGAGTTTCCGTCCCTGGTATACGTCTCTGTAAGAAACCAGCCAAAATCAGATTTAATATTGGAAACAAACAAAAATTGGCTATATAGAGAAGTGGTGAAATGAACTAACCGTTTTTAAAAAAATAAATCCTCTGAGGCGTTTAGAAGAGGAAGTTATTAGCAATTGAAATTCATCTGTGAGTCACGTACCTGTATAACTTTAACCAATAAAATCATAATATAATGTTGTAGGAAAACTTGTGACTTTCAGTCATATGTGTGTTGTACAATAATAGTTGAACTATAAGAGATAATTTGAAACCAATCCATGTAATATATCTGACCTCAATTTAATCCATGGACAGAACAGCTTTTATGTCAGTTCCACTCTATTTTAGAGCCCTATTTAGGCATCTAAAAAGCCCTGAACATGTTTACAGCGCCAAAAGTAAGTCGAGAAGTCCTGCCAGGCATGCCTTTCATCCATTTACATCCATGCCTCTCATCCATTAGTTCTCCATTTACAACCATGCCACTCACAGATACTGCAGCATTTGTCTGAAGAGGGAAATGCCATAACCTTGATGGCTGGTGCTTCTGTGATCAGCAGCCTGAGGTGATCCAGGCTCAAACGGGAAATTTTGGGGAGGCAGAGCCTTCCCCTGTGATTTCAAAATTTCCAAAAATTGTCAGCCATTGTCGGTTGCGCAGCAGATGTTATGCTTGGCTCTTGGTGTGGTGCTGCAATGCTGTACTCCACTACGTTATCTGCTACAGAACATTCTGGCTGTTAGCATTAAGGGTAAGTTGTCATACCCCTGCACAATTGCCTGGTTCCCACAAACAAACAAACAAACAGAAATAAATAAACCTCAGTTAAAGATGGGCCAGAGCACAGGGCTTCAGGCGCCAGTCTTAGGGCACAGGCAGGTCCATACCGGGACAGTATGGTTCCAAGTTAAACCTGGTTCCAAGTTAAAAGCTAAAGCCAGCACTTTGGATTAAGCTGGGAAGCAAATTGGAAAAGTTGACATAAGGCAGATGTGATATGGGATGAGCAATTTGCTCATTCGGATTAGTGAGGCACTTGCATAATGTAAGAAATATATGCCTCTAAGTGGTTTCCACTATTAGTGATGAACTTGCATAATGTAAGAAATATATGCCTCTAAGTGGTTTCCATTACTATGCAATGTTGCACAACCAATAGCAGAAAACCTTTTCTGTGGGATATATATGAAATTGTGAAACAATTAGCTAGTGCCCCTTGTGGCAGAGGTTGTGCAACATCTTCTGCTAGTGCAAGAACTAGTTTAGAACAGCAGTTCCTTTCTCTGTGCAACATTCTTAAGCAACGCCCTCATGCCAGTGAAACAGGCTTATGCTAGCATATCATCAGTCTGGATACTGCTCAACACAGCTGCCACATTTTGCACCAAGGATAGTTTCTGAACTGCCTTCAAAAGCAGCTCCATGTAGAGTGCATTGCAATAATTGAGACTGGATGAAAGTAGAGCATGGATAATGGAGGCCAGGTTTGTAAAGTCCTAGTAGGATTGCAGTTGGCAAACCAGCAAAAGCTGAAAAAAAGGAGCTCTTGGCCACCATTATAATGTGGACATCCAGAGACAGCCCTGAATCCAGAAGTACCCCTGAATGATGTACCTGAAATCAAAAGGGGCAACGTAAAGTTGTGCCGTCGAGTCGGTGTCGACCCCTGGTGACTACAAAGCCCTGTGGTTGTCTTTGGTAGAATACAGGAAGGGTTTACCATTGCCATCTCCCCTGCAGTATGAGATGATGTCTTTCAACATCTTTCTATATTGCTGCCCAATATTGGTAGGCCTATCATTAGGAAAATGGGCATCCCAGAACATCTCATTGTTCTCATGAGAAACCTATACACAGGACAGGAAGCCACAGTCCAGATTGAACATGGTGAAACAGACTGGTTCCAGATTGGCAAAGGAGTAAGAAAAGGCTGTATACTTTCTCCTTATTTATTCAACTTATATGCTGAATATATACTGAGAGAAGCTGTACTGGAAGAAGATGACCATGGTTTTAAAGTTGGAGGAAGAAACATCAATAACCTGTGCTATGCTGATGACACCACTCTGATAGCTGAGGATGCAGATGATCTGCAGTCTCTAGTAATGAAAGACAAGGAGCACAGTGAAAAAATGGGACTACAATTAAATATAAAGAAGACTAAACTAATGACAATGGGTACAGCAACCAGCCTCAGAATTGACAATGAAGACACTGAAGTGGTAGACAGCTTCTGCCTTTTAGGATCAACCATCAACAGTAAAGGATCCAGCAGTCAAGAAAAACACCACAGACTAACACTTGGTAGGGTTACAATGAAAGCCTTGGAAAGGTTATTTAGATGCTATGACGTGTCTACAAAGATAAGAATCGTTCAGACAATGTTTTCTCGTGACACTCTATGGATGCGAAAGCTGGACTTGGAAGAAGCAAGATAGAAAAAGCATTGACGCTTTTGAACTTTGGTGCTGGAGCAGACAGCCAGGAAAACAAACAAATGGATCACAGAACAAATCAATCCAGAATTTTCACTTGAGGCACAAATGGCCAGGCTCAAACTATCATACTTCGGACACATTATGCAAAGACCCAGCTCCCTTGAGAAGTCCATAATGCAGGGAAAAGTTGAAGGAAAGAGAAGAGGATGACCAGCAGCAAGATGGATATACTTGATTACGACAGCAATGAATGCACCACTGAGAGACCTTAAAGGCCAAGTTGAAGACAGATCATCCTGGAGAGAATCTATCTATGTGGTTGCTACGAGTCGACACCGACTTGACGGCAATCAATCAATCAACACAGGTGTTGCCCATAGTCTGGGAAACATACCAGCAAGGATTTGAACTGGCAACCTCTGGCTTGCTAGTCAAGTCATTTCCCCATTGCACTATTAGGTAGAGTGTAATTCTATCCAAGACAAATTGAACACCTCTCTCCAGACTAACCAAACCTGCAAACAGCATCCCTTCTGAGTTCAGCTGAACACTAACAAACAAAACAAAACAAAAATGAAATTTAAAATTTAACAAAAATTTAAAAAGCCTAGAAAGAGCTTTGTGACATATGCCTCAATCCGTCAAGTTTCCCTTCTAGCATGTTGCTCAAGCTGTGTTCAGTCAGCAGGTCCCCTGACCCTGTTTATAGGCTGTTATGTTTTCCATCCCCCACACAACAATAATGTTGCAGTAATTGCTTCTAGTCACCTTAAGTGGCGCAGTGGGGAAATGCTTGACTAACAAGCAGAAGGTTGCCGGTTCTAATCCCTACTGGTACTATATCAGGCAGCAGTGATATAGGAAGATGCTGAAAGGCATCATCTCATACTGTGAGGGAGGAGGCAATGGTAAACCCCTCCTGTATTCTACCAAAAGAAAACCACAGGTCTCTGTGGGCTCCAGGAATCAAAACCGACTTGATGGCACACTTTATCTTTACCTAATTGCTTCTAGGGAGTAAAGCTGTGGACAAAATGTGCACTTCAACTTGGAAGAGCCACCAGGGACCAGATGCAATGCTCATGGAAGCCTGCGGACCACTAATTGACCATCTCTGCTCTAGGTAACACACAAGAAGGTGAATAAGTATTAATATTATTTATTATTTGTAGAACACCTGCATTAATGAAGCACTGTAAATAGATCACAGAGAATCTTCTTGGCCTCTCATTACTGGCCCTTCCAATTCTACAGTGCAGAATTTCCATTTCCCCCCTATATGACATTCAAAATGAATATGTTTCACAATTAAACAAAATAAATAAATAAATAAATATCATAGTAAGAATTGGAAGATGATGCATTCACTTTATTTTAGTTTTCTTTGAGCATAATCCAGCAACTTGTAATTCATTGCAACCTCTTCACTTTTCCTCAGCGTTTTATAGCAATTAGCAAAAATCTGTGCATACTGCATTTTTTATACACTGTGTCAAATTGCTTAGTTATTCCAGTTAGTACTACAAAATGTTAATCTAAACTCAAAAGGGCACTAGCATGCATAAGCAATTTATTATGAAATCCCATAACCATCTACCAGAATAAAATGTACATGGATTTATGGTATTTTGGGGAAAGATTATTGTTAGGATTATGTTTATACAACAAAACATGCATAAAAGTTAGAGATGTGCATGAACCGAGGTTCATGCCCCGGTTCTAAGGCGGACTGGTTTGTGCCACCGCCAAAAGTGCAGCGCTGGGCGTCATGGTGGCAGCGAGCGGGACCTTTACAAGTGAGTACAGCAGGTCCTTACTTGCTCACCCACTGCTCCATGCAGCTTCCTGCTGCGGTGCTCTCCCCAACAGCCTGCACACGGCACCAGCACGCACATGGTGCATGCACAGATGCCATTTGTGTGGTCAGTGTGATGTTGCTGACCATGCATATGGCATATGTGCATTTACGGAGGCTATGTGCATATGGGTGCCACATGTGGGTTGTTGAGGAGAGCACTGCCGCCACAGGAAGCTGCATGGAGCAGTGGGTGAGCAAGTAATTAGTGGTGTCTGTGGCACTGTCTAATTCCAGGGCCACAGTCTTTATGAGCTGCTGTGGCCAATGGGCACTTGGGGAAGAGACACAACAGAAGCATCGGGGAGGTTGGGAAGGGAATGGCTAAAAGGAAGTGGTGGGTACCAGGAAAAGGAAAGCCAGGAATATGGGGCAGACCAACAGAGTGCTAGTGGGTGCCTATAGAGTCACACAGTAGGACCATCTGCTGAGCTGGAGGAGAAGAAGGATGTCAGTAAGTAAGTAAGTAAGTAACTTTATTACGATTGTAGATCAGACAGTGCAACAGGATGTCAGTAAAATCCTTCTCCACTCAGCTCTGAGGTCATTTTTCACTTGTCTAAGTAACAAAGTTGCTCTAATGTGCTTAAATCTGATATGGTATTGGCAAGACAAAGTTATGAGAAAAAGAGTCTTACTCTTGCTGAGAGCCAACCAGGTATTCAGAAGAGTCTATGGTCTTTTGTTTTTCTATTTACATACAGGAAGATCTAAATCAACATAGCCAATTGCTCCTGAAAGTTTCACTCCCTCTGAAGGACCAGGTTCACAGTTTGGGGTGCTCATTGATCCAACACTGTCACTAGAGGCTCAAGTGGCCTCTGTGGCTCAGAGTGCCTTTTATCAGCTTCAGCTGATACACCAACTGCATCTTTTGCTGGACAGAGATAGTTTGGCCACAGTTACTCATGCTCTGGTAACTTCTCACTTAAATGACTGCAATACATTATATGTGGGGCTGCCTTTGAAAATTCTCCGGGCACCCACTAGCACTGTTTGCCCCATATTCCCGGCTTTCCTTTGATTAAAGATGAATGGAGTGCTAGTGGGTGCCCAGAGAGTCAAAATTTCTGTAAAGCCGCTCTGCACAGAGGCCTTTAGCTAGGGCTAAGGGAAGAGCTAACTGCGGGAGCCTCTGACACAGGGGTTTTGTATGGGTTTTTAAAAAACGAAATCTCATCTTATTCTGGTCACGGTGCATCTTGAGTTGTATGTACATTCAAAGTATATGATGATTTGAAGCTTAAGAATTGCTCTTTCAGGTGCTTTTTGATATTCACTATCTCAAGAGATATCGAGGTGTATACAGAATCAAGGGGGGAAACAAAAGGAACATCATAAGAGGTGGCCAGAGGTGCTTTTTATTAGCTTCGGCTGATACGCCAGCTGCATCCATTTCTTGAGATGAACAACCTCCAAACAGTGATACATCTGCTGGTAACCTCTAGGCTGGATTACTGCAATGTGCTCTATGTGGAGCTGCCTTTGTACGTAGTCTGGAAACTGCAGTTGGTTCAGAACATGGCAGCCAGGTTGGTCTCTGGGTCATCTAGGAAAGACCATATTACTCCTGTGTTGAAGGAATTGCACTGGCTGCTGATAGGTTTCCGGGCAAAATACAAGGTGCTGGTCATTACCTATAAAGCCCTAAACAGCTAGGCCCTGGGTATTTAAGAAAACGTCTTCTTCGCCATGAGCCCCACTGCCTGTGGCTGCTGCCAACTCATCTAGCGGTTTCTTGGGAACGGGCCTTCTCCGTTGCAGCCCCTCGACTCTGGAATGTGTTCCCTGTTGAAATAAGAGCCTCTCCATCTCTGGCAACTTTTAAAAAGGCAATGAAGACACATTTATTCACCCAGGCTTTTAATTAGATTTATAGTTTCAAATAACTTTAATAATGGATTTTAAATGTTTTAATCTTTTAAATGATTTTAATTGTTAATTGAGTTAATATTTTAAATTATTTAAATTGTAAACTGCCCAGAGATGCAAGTTTTGGGTGGTATAGAAATATTTTAAACAAACAAACAAACAAAACAAAAATGAAACAGGACATTTCCTGATGTCCTGAACAGATTGTGATCCAATTTGTCATATTATTTGACCTATGTATTTAGTTACAAAAACCACACCATCTTAATTTCACATGCTCAGGGACGGAGCCACCATTGAGTGGGGGAGTTCAAAGAACCCAGGCCACTGTGCTGAAGGCTGCACCCAGAGCCCCAGCCATGGCCTTGTATCTGACGTCTGATGCAGGGGTATGGCACCCATTTGCAAGTAAACTTTGGCCAGAGGCGCACTTGCAGCACAGCTGGGAGCGCCTCTCCCTGCTTGCAAAAACAGAGAGATGCATTCCTAGCCAGGCAGGGAGCACAGTGCTAGCTGAAGCTTTTCAAAAACTGAGCTGCACAGCTCCATTTTTTAAACGTTTCAGCCAGCACTGAGCTCCCAGCATGGCTGGGAATGAGTTTATCTGCTTTTGCAAGCAGGGAGACTAGTAATCAGGGCATGTGACCCCATTTGCTAATGTGGACATGCTCCCGAGTCTGATGTCAGATGCAGGGTGTGTGGTTTGAGTGGTGGTAGCGGGCTGGACAGAGGCCACTGGTGTCATTGCTCCCCCACTGCACATGCTATATCTCATCAGCTTTCAAGTGGCTCAACTGAAATACTTGATGGGGTGGCAGGAATTGATAAAGACACTTAATGTTGTTCAAATGTTATACTAAAACAAATTCAAAACTTTATGTGGAAAGACATTCTTTTAATTGGAAGTAAAAGTTACTGCATGACTAATGATCTTCTTGAGAGACATCTGCAGATGAGGTCAAGGGGATGAAAGGAATAAGGATGCCCAAAGACTATTACTTCTTGACTTGGTTTCTTCCAAGATATTGTATGCTGCATGCTGGGAGCAGCGCAAGCAGGATTTATTACATTCACATCCTACCTTTCATCTTAGTTGCTCAGAGCAGTGTTTTAGCTTCAAGCGAGCCCATAAAGCAGGTTTAGCTGAGAGATAGAAAGGCTGTTCTCACAAGCAGCCAAGCCTGGGCTAAGGAAGCCAAGCCTGGGCTTGGCTGCCTGTAAGAACCGCAAAGAGGCATGTGGCTCCTGGTGGCAAACCTGCCAGAGAGCCCACCTTGTAAATGAGGTTAAGGGCACCCATGAGGGATGTGTACAGAACTGGTTCCGTGCACACCTGGGAGGTTTTTTCCCCCTTTTTTCTGTGCACTCCTGGGAGGGCCTGATAATTAAAGTACCAAATCCAGTCAATAACATCTGGTAAAAATATTATGGGACTTCCGACTACAAACAGACAAACATCTGCCACACAATACACCAGATATAACTGTAGTTGAGAAGAAAGAAAAACAAGTCAAAATAATCGACATAGCAATACCAGGGGATAGCAGAATAGAAGAAAAAGAAATAGAAAAAATAACAAAATACAAAGATCTACAAATTGAAATTGAAAGGCTGTGGCAGAAGAAGACCAAAATAATCCTAGTGGTAATTGGTGCCCTGGGTGCAGTTCGAAAAGACCTTGGGGCCACAGAAATCACCATCAGCCAATTACAAAAAGCAGCTTTACTGGGAACAGCCTATATTCTGCGACGATATCTATAACAACTGACAATAAAATTCAGCCATCCCAGGTCCTTGGGAAGGACTCGATGTCTGGATAAAACAAACCAGTCAATAACACCTGTCTGACTGTGCAAACAAGAAATAACAACAACAACAACAACTTGCTCAGGCATTAAAACAACGTGCTCAGGCATTAAAAGATATAAATGCTGCACTTGCAGAAATAACAACCAAGAATTTACAAGAAACAACCAAGAATTTACAAGAAACAACCAAGAATTTACAAACAACAACCAAGAATTTACAAGAAACAAGAAACAAGAATTTACAAGAAACAAACCAACTAATGTACAGTGCAGCAACACCACCACCACCACAAGAGCTTGGATATAAGATCAGTGGACCTGTAAAAAAAGAAAGCAGTACATCACCTAAATGGAAGATTAGATTATATTAGAAAATAAAATCTCCAGGCTCAGATCAGATGCTAGTAAATTGAAAGATATGAAAGACAAGAAGCTGAAGAATGAAAACACCAAACAGTATCTGATCCAAAAATACCACCTAGATTCAAGGAAAATTAGAGAAGTCCTGGAAATAATAAAGCAGCAAATAACAGCAGTGTCAAAGAAGATAGCAGATACAAAGCCAGAATTACACAACACAGGCAGAATCTCCAATTCCAGTCGAATCAGAGACGTTTCTACCAAAGCATAGAAGGAGAAACTGCGAGAAACGTAGAAAACCAAATAAAGAAGAAACAGTGCAATTCTGGGGGAAATTATGGGACAATCCAATAGATTATAATAAAAAAGCAGGCTGGATGAAAGAGGTCAAAAAATGTAACCAACAAATGCAAGATCTAATAATAACACCAGAATTAATAAGTGAAAGAGCAAAGAAAATTAAAAATTGGACTGCTCCAGGCGACGATGAACTGCATGGCTTTTGGCTTAAACACCTAACAAGCCTTCATAAACAACTATCAAAACAGTTCAATCACATTTTGCAAGGAGGTGATATTGAACAATGGCTAACAACTGGGAAAACTCATCTCATCATGAAAGACCCAGCAAAAGGTGCAATTCCAAGTAATTATAGACCGATAACCTGCCTGCCAACCATGTTCAAATTATTAACTGGAATAATAGCAGATGAAGTGATGCAACACTTATTAACTAGCAAACAGCTTCCAGTGGAACAGAAAGGAAATTGCCCAAACACCAGAGGCACAAAAGACCAGCTGCTGATTGACAAATTGATTTTAGAAAACTGCAAGAGAAGAAAAACCAATCTAAGTGTTGCATGGATTGACTACAAGAAAGCCTTCGATTCATTGCCTCACACATGGATACTAAAATGTTTAGAAACAACTGGTGTCAGCAAAAACATTCAGGTATTTATTTAAAAAGCAGTGAGCATGTGGAGTACACAGTTAACAATCAATGGCGAGACACTTGGACAGGTTAGCATTAGAAGAGGCATTTTCCAAGGGGACTCACTTTCCCCTCTGTTGTTTGTAATCGCCATGACCCCACTTTCACAAATAATAAACAAAACAGGCCTTGGATACCAAACATCTAAAACATCAAGTCAAATCAACCATCTGCTGTACATGGACGATCTGAAGTTGTATGCAAAGTCCCAGTCAGACATCAAATCACTGCTAAACACTGTCCGTATATTCAGTAGCGATATAGCAATGGAGTGTGGACTAGACAAGAGTGCTGCATTAATAATGAACAGAGGGAAAATAAGAAAAACAGAAGGAATAGAACTGCCCAATGGAAGCAAGATCAAGAACCTGGTAGAGAAAGAACCTTACAAATACTTGGGCATTCTCCAGGCTGATAACATCGCACACACTGAAGTTAAAAGAAAAATGGGAAGTGAATACATCAGGAGAGTTAGAAAAATCCTCAAGTCCAAACTCAATGGCGGGAACACCATACAAGCCATAAACACCTGGGCTATACCTGTTATCAGATACAGTGCAGGAATAATAGACTGGACCCAGGCTGAGCTAGAGACGCTAGATCATAAGACCAGGAAAATCATGACCATCAATCATGCTCTGCACCCCCACAGTGATGTAGATAGGCTATACCTCCCTCGCAGCTCAGGTGGAAGAGGAATGCTGCAAGTCCATCAAACAGTAGAGAAGGAGAAAAGAGGCCTTGAAGAATAATCAAGGACAGTGAAGAAGATGTACTTCAAATGGGCAATAACGCGAAACTATTCAACACCAATGAAAGAAAGCAGGCCTACAAGAAAGAACAAGTCAAGAACCGAGCAGAAAAATGGAGAAATAAGCCCCTGCATGGTCAATATTTGCACAATATAAGTGGAAAATCAAACATCACCAAGACCTGGCAGTGGCTTAAGAATGGCAACTTGAAGAAAGAAACAGAGGGTTTAATACTGGCTGCGCAAGAACAGGCACTAAGAACAAAAGCAATAAGAGCAAAAGTAGAAAAATCCACAACAAACAGCAAGTGCCACCTTTGTAAAGAAGCAGATGAAACAGTGGACCACCTAATCAGCTGTTGTAAAAAGATCGCACAGACTGACTACAAACAAAGGCATGACAAGGTAGCAGGGATAATAATAATAATAATTTTGGACAGATTTATCCATATGCATAACAGAGATATTTGTGAACAAATTACTTTTAGCAAACATAGCTTTCTTCAAATGGTATCATCCTGAGCTGAAAAAAAACTAGTTACCCACTAGTCAAACCACTATTTTTTATAAATCAGTGCCAAGGAGCCACTTTCAGCGTTAGAAGAATCCACTTAATGCCAACATTTCTGTTGATTTAAGTGGGAACAAGAATTATTGTGCTCCTTTAAAATGCATTAACAGAAACGGTGCATTTTTCTTTCTTTCTTCAAAACACAAGTATTAGTTATTGGTCTTTCAACTGACACTCTCTTCGCAAGGAATCTGTGCCATCCTTTAAAAAAACACGCCAAGAAACAGAAGTACACACACACACACACACACACACACACACACACACACACACACAGTGAATCTACGTTTAAAATTTCTTTTGGAAACCATACCAGTATCCAAAGGTCCACATGTGGTCTTCTACATATGCATGGGAGCTTTCAGTCTGCCCTTCCAAAGGCCATGCCCCACAACCCAAAATCTGCTCCTGAAGGTCAAGGGACCTTTCAGCATTACATTTAGCATTACATTAAGCTGTGGGTGGAAGTGATTTATGAATGTGCATACTCTCTTTAGAGCTTGACCCATCCTATGACTTTTGTACCACACCATTCTTCCATTACAGAACTCAAGGTGACATACACGGGGTTCCCAAGCAGTCACCCATCCAGTCACTGAACTGATGAAATATCTGCTTAGCTTCAGCATGGTGCTGTGTTGTGCCCTGCCTCAGACTATGTCCTGGGACCATTACATATTGTGTCACTTCACACATCACACTGTAAGCGTGTATGCCTAAAATGGTTTAAGTGTGCATGTAAAACACACTTAATACAAAAAAAAATCCCGACATGTTTACAAATACACATCAGCCTTCTGACTGGCTGCTGCTCCCTGGTTCATGTTCCCTGATGGCAAATCCAGCTATCTCTATGTAATATGCAAAGGGGCTCTTGCCCTTGAACTCCTTGCAAACTTGCATTCAAGTCCCTTTATTCTGAAAAGTCAAATGACCACAAAGAAAATACGTACCACGGTAAGGGAATTTACAGATCACATCACTGGAATTACTTCTTCTCCAGGTATCAGAAGCATTTATGCTTGCAGTCACAATCCCATCCTGTAAAGTCAGCTTCTTCTGGGATGCTGAATGTATGGAGGCACCAGTACACTTCCACCAGAGCCTCAGGCTTGAGTCTGAGTCACAATCCATCATTTTCAAAGGGTTTTGGGATTTGGCAACATCTAGTCCGAGGCAGGTTTGGGACCCCAGGTTAAAAAGACGGTGTTGGGAGACCCATGTCCATAAGGCCTCTTTTGTCCCTTGGCAGTCTCCTGATAATATCTTCAGGTTTTTAACTTGGATGCACTTCTTAGTTTTTTCATGGCGGATGGTGAAGACATTGTTATCTGCATAGAAAAGAGGAATATGCTTTTATGCTTTGCCTTCTGTGATTTGAATAGAATTTAAATAGAATAGAATTCTTTTTTTACAGTCAAATTGACCAATAATAAGTTCATAAAATCATAAATATAAACATATGGATGGGACTAGGGACATAACCAGATATCTCAAAATGTACACAATTTAAATACTGTTTGACAAATACAAATGGCAGTGAAAATGAATGTTGCTACTTTATCAGTAATTAACTGGTTTGGGTCTGATAAAAGCAAATAAATAACATAGTATTTTAGAGACCCATAACAGAATATGTTATTGCAGACCTCGAAAAATTGTCTTTGGATGGAGGAGCTAGCCCCAAAATGTAGGAGCCAAAGAACACCTGACAAAATTATCAGACTTAGTGATGGTCCACTGTGGGGGGTGGTAAATGGATGTTTCTTTATCACCTTTACAAGTAACATACTTAGAACAGAAACAGGGCTGCCCGGGACAAATAAATTTTTTATTAACCCTCATCTGGAGTCATGATTTTTTACACATGTGTAGGATGTACCACCTTACGTGGCACAGCGGGGAAATGCTTGACTAACAAGCAGAAGGTTGCTGGTTCAAATCTCCGCTGGTACTATATCGTGAAGCAGCAATATAGGAAGATGCCGAAAGGCATCATCTCATAATGCGTGAGAGGAGGCAATGGTAAACCCCTCCTGTATTCTACCAAAGAAAACCACAGGGCTCTGTGGGTGCCAGGAGTCGAAATTGACTTGACACCACACTTTACTTTTACTTTAGGACTTCCTACTTCCAAGTAGTTCCATTGGTTACACTGGATGACCTCCAATGTTATCAGGCCACAGAACCCACTATAATCTAACATTTCACTCCAGGGTAGTGCAGCAGTGACTCCCACATCCTAAGCATGGTGCCCTATTCACTGGGGGAAAAGCTATTCACTCACTAGGGGAAAAGTTATCCCTCACAACAATTCTCTCAGGGCAAGTTCGGATGAACATTGCCCTGCACACGCAAGACTATCAGGGCCACAGCAAGAACATACCCGCCTTGATGTCACAAGTGGATGTATGACTGCAAGTGGATGTGTGACTGCACGACTCACTGACAATGTGAGCTGCTGGCAAAGAAAAAACCAACATTTCAAACCCCAAGCAATAACAAGAATCCATACCTCAACAGCTCAGTTCTCAGCATTTAAGCTGAAAGGACACATTGTGACTGACCTAATCACAATCTAGGAGCTGGTGAAGTGTATTCCACAGGCCAGTCACCCACAATCAAGTTATCTTTTGCTTGTCAGCTGTCCTGGGCACAAACTTCCTGGGTATACACAATACCAACATCTTCTGTCCATCCAAACCAAATACAGATATCAGTGCTTCTCTTAGTGAATGTGCATTTCTGGGGGTATGTCGGGCTTCTTGTGTCTTATAGTGCCTACACAGATCAGTCCCTTGCTCAGGAGAGCCTCTGCCAGCTATTCACTGGGGGAAAAGTTATCCCTCACAACAATTCTCTCAGGGCAAGTTTGGATGAACATTGCCCTGCACACGCAAGACTATCAGGGCCACAGCAAGAACGTACCCGCCTTGATGTCACAAGTGGATGTATTGATGTGCTCTTGGCACAGCCTTCAACTGCATGAGAGGGATGCTATCTGAATCACCACTCTACACATGCTTCAACAAGGTTTTGGAGTTTTTGGAGCCCCTTCACTGGTTCGTCAGACCCAGGAAAGCAGCTATGCTGCAACTCCTGCACAAACAAGGTCCAGATTCCTCTAATGGTTGCCATCTTGGCAATCACTCTTTTCTCCTGTCATGTGGTTTTCCTTCGATGTCTTCAAATCATCTCAGCTGCATTGTAGCACAGAAATAGGAAAGCCCCAAATATACTGCCTACAGTCCCTGCAGTTCTTCATGGGGTCACCAGAGGATCCCAGCCCCACTTCACCACTGTGCGGTGGGCAAGTGATAGACTGATTGTAGACCACCTTTTGTCCTTCCTGCTTCTCATCTAACCCATTATCTTGGTTCCTTCACTGGCAGGTGAATGAGGTTCAGCAGACTGTTCAGTGTCACATATCCCACCTCTACATCCTCTTGCTCTCTCCATCTGGAACCAAACTCCAACTCCTCTCCCCCACCCCTTCTGAGCTGTATCCTATTAGGAGAAATGGGAAAAGACCAGCAATGTACCATGGATGATCCACTGATGCCAGGCTTAATGAAGCTGACATGTAAAAACCACGAATCCACTCTCTTATGCTACTAGAGAATCTACTCTCAGAACATCTCTAGAACAACAAAACCCTGTACTTCATGGGTTGGCAACCCATGTGGGTGGTTGGCACCCTATGTGCTCTACACTGCCACTTGCTCTGGGACACCCCAGTGCCCCTCAAGTGGAGTTATGGGACTGCATTATACCCTACAAGGAAAATCTGAAAGACACGTAACTTCATTAATTCTTCAAAAATCAGCCCTTTGCCAAATTCCTCAGAAAAAATTGTGGTAGCTTCCTTGCACTAACTGGGCACTACCACCAACCACACTCCACTCTGGGCCACCCTTTTCCCCCACCCCGCGTGAAGCTATACTTTTCCTGAAACCTCCATCATACCCTATGGAGAAAATAAGATGTGCAAACTTCAAAAATTCACCAAAAATCAGCAGTTTGCCCAATTCCTTTGAAATTTTTGTGGTAGCTTCCACTCATTGGGCACTATAACCCCCATGACTCTTTTGACCACATGACCCATTTTTTAATCTGAATTAATTCAGATTCAGATTTGGATTAATTCAGATACAAAACAAAACTGGGGTGATTCGGAAGGCTTAGTTTTGGACAAAATACAAAATGGGGTTGATTTGGATTTGGTACAACTTGAAACAGAAAAAATACAAAACGCACAACCCTATAACAGAGGGCTTGACAATTCCCAGACACTATGGTACCTAGAAATTTATCCATGGCACCTAGACTAGGATATTCAGAGGCAGAGTTATTTAACCCTCATCCAGATTTTGGGGTGGATTTCCACTCCTAGCTGCATAAAGGTGCATAAACCACTGCAAACCACTGCACTCCCAGGTACGTTCTTATTCTCAAACTCTTACCTGGATTCTGGCACACAATATGTCCACAAGTATGGCCCCTCACCAGTTAGGATATTTATGTAGTTAAAAAAAAATGACACAGAATAGAAAACAACCCCTCAAATGAATGGGCTCCCTATGGTGGTGTGGTTTCTATCCCATTCCCATTATGAGTCAATTGGGAGAAAACCCACCCCAGAAATGAATAGTCTCCCTATGGTGGGGTTGTTTCTGTCCCATTCACAGTATGAGTCAATTAGGAAAAACACCCCGGAAATGAATGAGCTTTCTATGGTGGGGTAGTATCCTTTCCATTCTTATGTTAAGCCCTTTGAAATGGAAGAGAACACCTTGTTTTTTGTCAACTTCAGTTTTGTTTCCCTTGGTGGTGATAGTGTCCCCAAACCAGTCTGAGGCACTTCATGGTTCTGTGCTCAAAAGTTAGGGCAGATGAAATCAATCCCTCCCACAATGTCAGACCTAGTGTTTGGAACAAGTAAAGTATTTGGAAGCATCTGACCTAAAAGAAACAGGGATTTTAGCCAGCATAACAAAGCCAAAAGGATCACATGAGCAGCAACCACAACAAAGCCCAGTACCCCAATGGGTTAGCAATCCAGGGGGTTGGTTGGCACCCTCTGTGCACTACACCACCACTCGCTTTGGGCCATTCTAGTACCCCCCAGGTGGAGTTATGGGGTTGCTGAAACCTCCAATATTCCCTATGGGGAAAAATCTTAAAGATGCGTAAACCTCAAAAATTCCTAAGAAATCAGCCCTTTGCCCTATTTGTAATCTGAGTGCACCACCCTTGGGGCACTGCCACCCAACCCACTGTTTTGCCCCTGAAGCCCCACATAAACAAGTTGAAAGAGTGAAGAGAATGATGAACAACACCACCACTTAATTTTTTGGCACAGTTATTTGAGAATTTTGCAGTGGGTGTGAGCCTGTCCCTGTGGCACTAGCACAGCAGCACAACCCATCTGTGGATTCAAGCAATCTTTCAATAAAACACTCCCTCCCCATGGAACAGTGACCACAGGTCATTTGAGACAGCAAGATAGACCAATGAGCCAGCGTGGCGTAGTGGTTAGAGTGCTGGACTAGGACCAGGGAGACCCGAGTTCAAATCCCCATTCAGCCATGATACTAGCTGGGTGACTCTGGGCCAGTCACTTCTCTCAGCCTAACCTACTTCACAGGATTGTTGTGAGGAGAAACCTAAGTATGTAGTACACTGCTCTGGGCTCCTTGGAGGAAGAGCAGGATATAAAATGCAATAAAATAAAATAAAACTGCCTTGGTACTATGGAACAGCTTCAAATGTTCATTTAACTGAACTGGATTGAGCTGCAGCCCAAACAAATCAGCCTACTGTTCAGAATTGTTGAGATTTATCATCACTGCATTTAAGAAAGTGCAAAACCATGGATCATGGTTACAAGAAAGAGAGTAGCAACTAAGACTCCTGGGGATGTCAACAGATTGACAGGGGTATTCCCCACCCCGCTCCTTTTGTCTCCTGTAGTCCCATGTGGATGACCTGTCCCTGCAATGGCAAAAGTTGTGAACCCCTGGCTTAGACATCATGTCCCGCCAAATTACATTGTGGCCTAAATTACATTAGACTGCTCAACTTGGGCAACAAAACTTAGACACCACTATAACTCATAAAAATCAGAAGAAAAACAAAATAGCTCTTCAAAAGACCCCTGAACAAGTCAAGAGATTCTTTCTAAACCTTTGGAAAGAAACACCTGTGTAATTTCAGAACTTTCCTAACCAGCTTCTCGAAAAGCTTCTCCACACAATTTATACCATGGCTTTTAGCAAGAGCTTTGGAATTGGACTGAGCTCCCAAAGATATTTGGGTATTTCTGTCTCAAAATGCTGTCTTCCAAATCCCTTTGCAAGGTCAGTTTGCATTTCAATCACACTGAATACAATGCATACTTAAGTAAAGCATTCATGAGCATTTTTTGCATATCTTTTTGCATATCTTATCTTCTGCTAATCACTCAGTGCCTCAGCTGGAGTGGAGAGAGTAAGAGAAGTCAATTTGAATTGCAATGCTTTTCCTAAGAACAAAGCATTCTGTCCGAAACACAGTCATTTTGATTTGGAAACAAAAATCTGTTTTTTAATTCTTGATTTTGTTTTGGTTAGAAAACCGCCGAAATTCCCATTTTCAGGCACAAAACCTTTTATACCCAAATCGAAATCCTCAAGCCTACTCTGTTATAGGGAAAAATCCTATAACACAGGCTGACTGTAAGAAAAACACCAATTCACAATGTTCAAAGGTCTTCTGCTATGTTAACAAGTGTCCACCCACCTCCCTAAATGAAAATAATGATGCCTTTCCAAACACATCAGTGGAAGTTCAGTGGAAGAACATTCCACTGAAACTAGAGGATTATATTGCCTGCACTCTAGATCAGATTGTAAGGAAAATTTAATGTATAATCCTGATACAATGCTTATAAACTTTAGCGGAACACTATTTAATTTAGCATAAACTGGTCAGTTACCTAGTTCTGCACAGTACTCTTCCTAATTCAATGTTTTAAATCTATTAGCACACTTTTGATGCTACAAAAAAGACAAGCATTGAGTTTGTATTAGTCTCTTAAAAGAATATTTTAAAAGATAACTTCAGTTTCTCATGGAATTTATTCCTGATAGCCCTAGACACCCTAATGTGGAAACTAACACTGTGCAAATCTAGAAAACATTGCTAAAATGGTAATGAGCTTTTATTGCTTCTCAAGCGTACATTGAAGAAACCAATCCCAAGTGGCATCTTGACTCATATTTTATAAATTCTATGGAATATGGCTCCCCCATATTGAGGTATTTAACCTCTAGTTTTGTGATGTGTGTGAAAATTTCTGCATATCACATTCTTTGAGGGCTAACCTAATAATATATTAATTAAAGACCACAACATAAAAATAATAATGTTAATTGCCCTGCTAAAGAAAGCTATGGAACATAAATAGAACTGAGATCATCTAAATTAGCAACTGAACTGGATCTTGAAATATTTATTCAGAATGTATTAGCCTGAATGATGGTGGTTCACATACAAAGCTTCTAGCTGGAGAAAAATATGTTTGTGCACTCACGGCCCACTCAGGGCATATTCCCTTGAGTCCTGCCACTAGCAATTTGTTGAAAGAAAACAATGGTGCTGTGTCTAACACATTTCACTGAAATGCATGATGCAAGTTTTATTTCATTTCTAAAAATGCCACTCGTTGGAACTGGCTGAACACTCAAATGAATAAACAAACTATCCTACAGACGAGCCCTCAATTTTAGTGGGGCGGAGGAAAAAGTATAACAGCATTCTGTTAACTCGGCAGAAAGGCACAGAGAAAGCTTACTGGCTGGGTAAATATTCTTTTAGTTTTATATTTGATTTACAATTGGTAGCCTAGCAGATATTTGCATTTTTCATAGCTGAGCAATGCGCCAATGAAGACTTCATATAGAACAGCTGTGTTTTGAAACAGATGATGGCACTGGTTTTCCTTTAAGTTCTTTTTTGAAAAACTGCCAGAAGCTGATTTAAAATCTTATTTTTGACACTGTGTATAGCACAATGGCTTTAATATTAAATTAAGGGGAAAGGAGAAAAAAGAAAAAAAAGGAAAATAAAAAAGAACTGTAATAAAGCAACAAGGAATCTTGTGGTTAGTAATGCATTCTGATGAGGACATTTATGAAAGCAAAGAACAGCACTTGATGATTTGTTTTAAGCACTGTGATGCTTCTGTTGGCACGTAAAAATCTCTACGAAACTGTCAGGAGATCCCCACTCAAGCTTACTTATTAACAAAACTGATCCATGTGACTTGAAGTTCAAGAAGAATCCGCTCGCAATAGTCCTGCATCTAGCAATAAGCAGCAAGCACCAGAGGCGTAACGATAGGGGGGGCAGGGGGGGCATGAGCCCCGGGCGCCATCTTTGCGGGTCATGTGGGGGGCGCCACCAGATCCCCAATTTTTTTTAATTTTTTTTTAAAAAAAAAATTAATACAAATTTCTCCGGCGCCCCCTCCCCCACGAGCAGTCCCTTCTGCGCCCACGCCCCCCCACTGCTTTGCTGGCCTGGCTTTCCGGCGGGCGCCGCGACGGGCGCCTAGTTCCATGCTCTTGCCTTGCCTTGGCTCGCGACGGAACTTATATCCAGCCAGAAAAGAGGCCCTCTAGTGGCTTGCCAGCCAGGGTGAGGGAGGGTCTCTAGTCACGCATGCGCAACTCGGCCGGCGTGCTGAGTCGCGCTGTGCATGCGTGCGTCCGTCCTCCCAGCTCGGCTCGCCTGCACGTGGCGCGGTCGCGGAGGAGAGCGTCGTTGCTGGGGCTGGGGCTGCAGGCGCAGGCAGGAGGACACGGACACCCAGCGGCACGGACAAGAAAGGATTCGGCGGGCGGGTGGTCACAACAAGGTGTGTGTTTTCTCTTCTGTCGTGTCGTGTAGTCTTCTTATTCTTATCAATCCCTGATTCCCCGCCTGTTCTGCCACTTCCTTCCTTCTGCATCTCAGCCTTACATGATCTACGAGCAGCAGCAGCCCAACCCCTTGTTGAAACTTGTGGCCGCCCCCCTCCCCTTCAATCTCGCTGCTTCCCCCTCCATTTGAAACCTTTTCTGGTGTAAATAGCGCACGGTTTTGGAAAAGGGGAGTCTTTCTTTAACAGCGGGAGAATAAGGAGTCTTTAGCACTATCACCCTAGTCCCTCGAATTACTCTGGAGTCCTTGGTTTTCGTTTTGTTAAAATACATACAGTCACTCACGGGGTTATTGTGAGGAAAAACCTAAGTGTAATGTAGGATGTATCATCATTCATTGCATCATAATTCTGGTGTTTGAGATACAAGCCAACTTCACAGGGTTGTTGTGAGGAAAAACCTAAGTATAATGTAGGATGTATCATCATTGCATCATAATTCTGGTGTTTGAGATACAAGCCAACTTCACAGGGTTGTTGTGAGGAAAAAACACATGTGTGTCAGTCAGATGTATGTTGGGGGGGGCGCAATTTCAGTGCTTGCCCCAGGCACCGTTTTCCCTAGTTACGCCTCTGGCAAGCACATTTGGAACCCTTTCAGAGTCTCTCCCACGAGGTCCAATTCTGTTGTGAGATTCTTACAGAAATATCTGCCTCCCATCAGTAAGGCAAGAACTTGCTAAATTGTTTCCATTCAGCACCAAGTTTAAATCACTCAGTGCTCCCAAATGTAAAATATTAAAGCAAGGGATTCAATGAAGAAAGCAGAGGACCAAGAAGATCTGAGTACATCAGATTTGACATGAGTAATCTTTGTTCTGCAGGAGACAGACTACTCCCGGGGCTTTTATGTACAGCAGGTAAAGCTCTGGGGTAAATGTTGAGCGAAGCCACTTCAAATTACGCTCATGGCATGAGGGAAGCAGCCCCTCCCCTCTTCCCTTGGGGTTTTCTTTTGGTGCAGGTTCACATTGCATGCCTCCATGTTTTCCGTCTAACGGGGAGAGGGAGCGAGGGAGAACATTCCTTGGATAGGAACACAACGTTGCCTTCAAAACTTCATGTCCTAGACTGGGAGCATTTGTATACACTAACAGGGTATACTCTTCCCTTTCCCCCAACACATGCATGTTGCTTTAACAAGCGAAAATCTTAAGCAAGCAGACTAATATTGTTCCAAAAAGTCAGCTTGAGCAAACACAGAGGTTTTACTTTTGTAACTAGAACTTAAAGAGTTTGCTTCCTGCAGCTAGGCAAGTCTGATTGATTTGCGTTTTTAAAGAGCTATATCTGCATTCCTAAAGAGTGTTACGTTAATCATTCTCCCTATTTCCTTCAGCATTTTCAGAAAAACTTGCTTAAAACCAGCATTTTAAAACCTGGAAATACATAGATAAGCTAGAATTCGGAAGATAAAGCCCAATTTGTCTGTGGAGTGCTACCAAGGATCTTGAATGGATTTCAGGATAAATTTGGCCAGTGTGTGAATGCACACACTTTCTTCCAAAGTAGAATTGTGGAGTGGAAATACTCCTGGTGAACAGTGAAGAGCTGAGCCACGTCCAATCACAAGGATAATCACAGTTATAACCACCGATGACAGTCGATATAGCTAGAAACACCCTCTGTCTTAAAACAGATTGGGGTCTTTTGAATTTCTGATTTAAAAATACTGCCTGAAGTTAACAAGGACAGTCCAAATACTGTTTGGCTGTCCTGTGAACAGTTTACAGAGGAGGAACAAATGTAATCCTACTTATCAGAGTTACGCATTTTTCTAATGTGCATCACATATAGAAGCATTCCACATTATGCTCTACATATGATTGTAACGCAGATATTGTAACATTGGAGAAAGTTCTTCCAGTGATACAAGCCATGATAAAGCAAAGGTAGAATTGCTGTAAAAGGTAGGCAGAGAGTTATAAATGGGTAGATGACTCAGCCTTTAAAGAACGTGAACTAGTCCACCACAAGAACTGAGACTAGTTTGGTCTTTCAGATTTAGTCAGCTTTACCTTAGCAGCAAGTCTCAAGGCAAAAAGTAGGAGAGCCAGGAACTCCCCTGCTAACATTTCGCCTCATTAACTGCAAACTGGAGAAAATGGCTTAGTACCTTATTGCTTTATTCATGTTGCCAGATAATGAATTCTGTTAAATGAAAGGGCACCAACAAAAGTTGGTCTAGAAAATAATAATGAAAAAAGCCTTTATTCAGCCATGCAATATGGCATTCACTTAATTATTACCTGCATAGAACAGAGGTGGAAAACTTTCCCTCCTGCCTCATTTAGCAGTAGCTGCATTCAGCTGCTGGGTAGGAGGGAGCCCTCTGACCCAGCTGCTGCTTAGCAGACGAGCACGGACGAAACCTCCAACTCACACATAAGCTGCAAACTGGAGTGCACACAGCTCCCAAATAAGGGTAGGAGGCCTCTCCTACCTTAATTATGATCTTGTGAACTGCCTTACTATGTTACGAGTATGAGCATGCATTATAGGTAGTTGCCGTCACTTCCTTTCTGGTCAAGCACAACTTTCGTTTCTTAGTCAGCAATCAGGCCTCATTAATTCGCAAGGAGAACCAAACAATTTTTTTTTAAATATGTGATGACAGTGTGCCTATTAATGTCTCCATCAAGGAATGAAGCCACGCCCATAGACTGCAGATCCAGAGACTGAGTTAACAGACAAGTTTGGCAAGGATTTTTTAATAGTAGCTGGGAGTGGAGGTTAAATACCATATATAGTTCGTTGCTCATTATCATGAAGCAGAACAGACTATGAACAATAAGATAAATTATGCAACTCCATACAGGTTGATATATCTAGCTTTTCAGGGTACAGAATTTACATTACACTGGCACAGAAGGGGGAGGCACTCATCATTAGAATATCAATGAGTCATAAGAATATCAATAGCTATAAGCCCTAATAGTGAAGAATGGCACCCAGTATAACTGAAAATATGTCAAACCCAAGATAACCTGGTAATTATCAGCATGATAACCGGTAATTATCAGCCAGCATAGTGTAGTGGTTAGAGTTTTGGACTAGGACCGGGAAGACTCAAGTTCGAATCCCCATTCAACCATGAAACTCACTGGGTGACTCTGGGCCAGTCATGTATCTCTCAGCCTAACCTACCTCACAGGGTTGTTGTGAGTATAAAAATAACTGTGCATACCACTCTGAGCTCCTTAGAGGAAGAACAGGATATTAGTGTAAAAATAAATAAAATAAAATAAAAAATTTCTAGGAAAATAGTTTCCATTCTTATATAAATCTGAGTGGCAGGGAGGAGGACTTTGTGAACAACTACTAAAGTTCTGTTTCATACTTATTTAGTGAACAGTTTCTTTTTAATTTGCAACTCTGATATCACTGATAATGCTGAAGTGTCTAATTATAGTGAGCAGCCTCCCCTCCCCCTAAAGAATTAACTGGAAGTGTCTTGACTGTCAGGCTGGTGAACTCCAGGGCTCAGCCAGCCAGCACACTGGAGGAGTGGGTGGGACCTAGAGAGCTGTTGCCAGGAAGAAGAGAGTTCTTTCTTAGAAGAAGCTAGGCTGGAGGTGCTGAAATGAACATGTGGCCATGGAGGTTGGCTGCAGGAGAATAACTCTGTAAATCCTGGGAAGACAGGATTACAGGAAGCTTGAAGTCTCACTAGGAGTTTAGTGAGTTCAAGGACAAGGGAAGTTTAGTCTAGGGAAAGGTTTGTTTAGTCAGACTTGTGTTAAGGATGCTCTATTTCTTTTGTGTGTGCTTTTGTATATTCCTGATACTGTTCTATTATTGTTTACCTGTAACGTAATTAAAAAAACACACTAGCTACACCCATCTTACGTAGGGCATTGCAAAAGACTCTATAAACATTTAAGCGTGCATTAAAACAACCTATTTTTGTAATCCTACTAAGTATTCTTAACTGCATTTAAGGCTGAGAAAGTCTCAGATGGAAGCAGTCTGTAGTAATTTAATACAACTTTGTTTTTAGTTCTTGTCTTTTTACAAGCCTCTCCGAGTTGGTTTTTAACTCAGGAAAAGGAGGGTCCAAAGGGGGATTCCTCTGGTGCAAACATGTCCTCAAATGGTCAGAAACTATCAGTTTTCTCACCACATGCATGGAAGATTTTTGAACTTATCCAACAGCAAAATAAAGAGAGTATTCCCTGGGATTCCACCCCAAGCTCAGGGAGGTTCAAGCTCTGTTGATAAGAGGGGTGGCGGCGGCAGCATTTTAAACCTACCAGAAATATAGTTTTAGGAGAAGCCTAGCCAGGCAGCTCAGCAGGGACAATTCAGCATTTCTTTCCTTCGCACGAGCTTGCTCTGAGACAGAGGCTTTAATCCGCTACACTAATATTGTGTCCATCCTTCACTACATGATCAACTTATCTTTATTTATTACTGTAACTGTAAAATTAAAGAAAAATTAAAAATACTTTTAAAAAGAAAAGAATGGAACCTTCATAATCAGAGGCAGTATGCCTCCAATTATCAGGTGCAGAGAGAGCAAAAATCAGAAGGCAGCTGTCTCCATCCTGTCATGTCTGTGAGTTTCCCTGGGGATTGCCTGTTTAAACAAAAGTTAAATGGTCTTGTTTATGTGTGTTTTCGCTACCATTGTGTCTCTCTCTTGATCCTCTTTTCTCTTGATGGTTTTGCTGCTTTAAGATTTTATGTCTGGAATTGTTGCTTTATACTGTATCTTTATTTATTTATTTGCATATTTATTTATTTATTTATTTATTTATTTATTATTTCTCTATGTAAACCACTTTGGAAACGTTTGTTGAAAAGTGGTATATAAATTGTTGTTGTTGTTAATGATGAATGTCAGAGTGGTTCAAAGTTAGCAAGTGAGTCACGAACTGCCAGCTAAAATCTTACCTGAGCCATCAGTGGCCTCATTTTCATTCACTCTTTTGCAACATAGAGACAATAATACAGGCTGACCCTACAGGGCTGTTGCAATAATTACTTAGAACGCTCAGAAAAATGGCTGATGGCCAAGCATAATCATTATCATCTGGCTGGCCACTGTTGCAGACACAGCCCTAGACAACAACCTTGGCCTGCAGCAAGTAAAGATGCAGCACAGTACATTGCTGCATGCATGTGCCAGTCTCTTTCTCTTGCTTTTCACCTTGGTAGACACAGGGTATTTTTTAAGGCTAGAGGAGACACTGCAAGAGTCTCATATACAGCTGTCCAACACTGTGCTGTGTAAGACTTTGGTTTGGGGCGGTATAAAAATCCATTAAATAAATAATAAATAAATAAGACAGTTAGCTGCTCTGGCAGCTGAGCATGTTCCCGTTGCCAGCCTTGAGCCACAAGGGACACCTGGAACACACCTCCAGCAGCAGGTAGTCCAAAGCTGGTGCCAGTGACAGAAGCACTGGTGCAAACAAGAGGAGAAACAGCACAAAGCAAAACTCTTATTATTGAGACTGCCTGTCACCTAGGCTGTGGCTAAGGGTTACTTCATCCAAGTTCATGGGAAAATACCCACACCCATACCTAAAGACATGAAAATTGTCAGGTATTTGTCAGGAATAACATGGTTATTACTGGATATAAACTCTACAGAAGGGACAGAGAGGGGAGGATTGGGGATGGAATAACACTGTGTATTAAAGAAGGGATAGAATCCAACAAACTAGAAAATCTAGGAGGACCAGAGTCCTCCACAGAATCACTATGGGTGACAATCCAAGGACTGACAGAAAATGTGTTATTGGGGACATACTATTGCCCTTTGGATCAAAACACTGAGAGTGACCTGAAGTTGTAGAAGCAAATAAGAGAGGTATAAAACAAGAGACAGAGTGGTAATGATGGGTGACCAGTTACCCACACATAGACTGGGTAAATTCACATTCAGGTAGTGAAAAATAAGCCAAATTTTTAGACATGATAAATGACTGTGCCTCAGAACAGTTACTCGCGGAACCAACCAGAGAGATGGTGATTTGGAGTTTCCTGATTCCTGAGTGGTGCCGAGGATCTGGTGCAAGATGTCAGAATTGCGGAAACATTGGGGATCAGTGACCATAGTGTGACCCAATTCAGCTTGTTTGTTTGTTTGTTTATTAGAAGCATTTAATATACCACCCACTCCAAAGACTCCGGGCGGTGTACAATGACATGTAAATAAGATAACATTAAAAATTAGGGATGTGCACGAACCGGTTCGGAGGCCATGTTGGAGGCCTCTGAATCGGTTCGGAAACAGACCGGTCTGGCGGTCCGGCACCAAGGGGGGGGTCTACCTTTAAGGTCGGGGGGGTAGAACTTACCCCTCCCGCCGCTCTTCCCCCTCCGGCACTGCATTTAAAATCGAAGTTTTTAGGGCAGCAGCGTTCCTCCCTGCCCCCGTCGTTGCCCAGAAGAAGCTGTAATAGAAGCACGCATGTGTGCGTTGCGGTGTGTGCGGGGCTGTCGCCGGCACGCGTGCGTGCCGCATACATCACACACAGCGTGCATGTGACGTATGCGGTGCGCGCACACATGGTGGTGACAGGCACGTGCGTGCCGCACCGCGCGCATGCGTGCTTCTATTACAGCTTCTTCCGGGCAACGACGGGGGCAGGGGCGGCAGGGAGGAACACTGCCGACCCGAAAACTTCAATTTTAAATGCAGCGCTGGAGGGGGAAAAGGGGCGGGAGGGGGAAGAGGGGCGGGAGGGGGAAGAGGGGCAGGAAGGGTAAGTTCTACCCCCCTGCCCTTAAAGGTAGACCCCCCCCCCCCGCGCAGGTCCGGACCCATGCACATCCCTATTAAAAATTGCAAACTAAAATAGATAATGGAAAGGAAATAAAGTATACTACAGGGCAAATGCCCAGCAGAAAAGAAAGGTCTTCAATAAGGATTTAAAGACTGGTAAAGAGGGGGCTAGACGAATCTGAAGGGGAAGAGAATTCCAAAGAAGTGGTGCAGCAATTAAAAAAGCCCTATTGCGGGTCCTAGAACTCCGAACCTCTTGAAAATCAGGGACCAACAAAAGGGCCATCTGAAATGATCTAACAGGATGGGATGTAACTAGATGGGAGAGGCAATTCTGTAGGTAACAGGTGCCAGGCCCCGCAAGGCTTTGAAGGTAAGAATCAGGACTTGAATTGAATTGAATTGAATTGAATTGAATTGAATTCGGAAGCGAATGGTTAACCAGTGCAGTGACTGCAGATGAGGTGTTACCCTATCATATCTTTTGGCATCCATAAATAGGTGAGCAGCTGCATTCTGGATCCGCTGAAGCTTCCTGATCGTCTTCAAAGGTAACCCTAGGTAAAGCGTGTTACAGTAATCTAAGCGGGAGATGACAAGGGCATGAGTCACTGTGGTTAGTGCCTGCCGATCAAGATAAGGGTGTGATTGGAGAACCAGATGAAGCTGGGCAAATGCACTTCTAGCCACAGCCTCCGCCTGTTGTTCAGGCAGGAGGCACGAGTCCAAAAGAACCCCCAAGTCATGGACAAGCTCCTTTGGGGGCAGCGCCACCCCATCCAAAAAAAGGTTTGGATCCAACTGTTGGCCAGTACGAGGGCTGAATAAGAGCAGCTCAGTCTTAGTGTGTTTTAGTCTGAGCTTATTTAGTCTGAGTCATCCAGATCTTAACAGCTTCCAGACACCGAGCAAGCACAGAAACAGCATCCCCAGCATGGTCTGGGATGGCAATGTACAGCTGAGTATCACCAGCATATTGATGGAATCTGACCCCAAACTAGCAAATGACCTGACCCAGTGGCTTCATATAGATGTTAAAAAAGGATATGGGCAAGAACTGAAACCTGGGGAACTCCATATAGAAGTGGGTCAGAATACCTGTCTTCAATGCATACCGAATGGACACGCCCACTAAGGTACGAATGGAACCACTGTAAAACAGTGCCCCAATACCCAACCCACACAGGCAGTCGGGAAGGATAGCATGATCAATAGTGTCAAAAGCCACTGAGAAATCTAAAAGGACCAAGAAAGGGACACTACCCTCGTCGAGGTCCCAAAGAAGGTCATCTACCAGAGCGACCAGTGCTGTCTCCATCTGTGCCAAGGTCTGAAACACGACTGATAAGAATTAAGGTAATTGGTTTCCTACACAACCCTCTCGAGCTGGGCACATACAACCCTCTTATATGTGAGTGGAGCATTGCCAAGGAAGTCCAACACTGATGCGTTGGACTTCAGATGAAGAAATTTCTCAAAAATGAAGGGACTGGTAAAAAGGAAGCTGAAAGGGAACGTCAGGAGGGTCAAATCACTCCAGAAAGCATGGAACTTATTTAAAACTACAATAGAAGATCAGTTGGAATGTATACCAAGAAAGAGGAACAGTACCAGCAAGTTCAGGAGGATGCCAGCGTGGCTAACAAGTAGAGTCAGGGAAGCTATAAAAGGAAAGATGACTTCCTTCAGAAAATGGAAGTCCTGCCCAAATGAAGCGAACAGGAAGAAACAAACTCTGGCAAAATAAATGCAGAGAGTCACTAAGGGATGCAAAAAGAGTGTTTGAGGAGCATATAGCTAGACGTGTCAAGGGGAATAACAAAAACTTCTTTAAATATATCAGCAGTAGAAAACCTGCCAGGGAGGCAGTCAGATGATGAAGGTGTGAAAGGGATTATTGAGGATAATGAGCTTACACAGAAGCTGAATGAGTTATTTGCCTCTGTCTTCAAGGCGGAGGACACTGACCATATACCTCTCTGTAACTGAGCTTCTCAGGCTTGGAGGCTGAAGAACTGGGCCAATTTGAGGTGACAAGGGACGATGTTCTAAATTGTCTTGGAAAACTAAAAATTAACAAATCACCAGGGCAAGATGGCATCCACCCAAGAGTTCTAAAAGAACAAAAATTTGAAATTGCTGATCTCCCTAGCAAAAAAAATGTAACTTCTCCCTACAGTCAGGGTCTGTACCAGAGGACTGGAAAGCAGATAATGTAACTTCCATTTTCAAAAAGGGATCTACGGGAGATCTGGGAAATTATAGGCCGGTGAGCTTAATTTTGGTGCCGGTAAATTGATGGAAAGCATACTTAAGGACAAAATTGTTAAACATATAGAAGAAAAGGCCTTGCTGAAGGAGAACCAGCATAGCTTCTGCAAGGGAAAGTCTTGCCTCATTAACCTTTTGGAGTTCTTTGAGAGTGTCAACCGGCATGTGGATAAAGGTGATCTGGTTGACCTAGTATATTTGGACTTCCAAAAAGCCTTTAATAAAGGTCCCCACCAAAGGCTCTTGAGTAAACTTAGCAGTCATGGAATAAGGGGACAGGTTCATGTGTGGATCAGTAACTGGCTGAAGGACAGGAAACAGAGGGTAGGTATAAATGGACAGTTTTCACAATGGAGGGAAGTAAGAAGTGGGATCCCCCAGGGATCTGTACTGAGACCAGTGCTCTTTAACGTGTTCCTAAATGATCTAGAAGTTGGAGTAAGCAGTGAAGTGGTCAAATTTACAGATGACACTAAACTAGTTAAGGTAGTGAAATCCAAAGCATTGTGAGGAGATCCAAAACGATCTCTCCAAACTGAGTGAGTGGGTGACAAAATGGCAAATACTGTTTAATATAAGCAAGTGTAAAGTGATGCACACTGGGGCAAAAAAACCCAACCTCACATATACGCTGATGGGAGCTAAGCTCCCGGTGACTGACCAGGAGAGAGATCTTGGGGTCGTGGTGGACAGTTCATGGAAAGCATCGACTCAAAGCACGGCAGCAGTGAGGAAGGCAAATTCCATGCTAGGGATCATTAGGAAGGGGAATGAAAATAAGAATGCTAGCATTATAAGGTCATTATACAAATCTACGGTGCGACCACATTTGGAGTATTGCATACAGTTCTGGTCACCATATCTTAAGTAGTACATTGTAGACTAGAAAAGGTGCGCAAGAGGGCAACCTGGAACACCTGCCTTATGAGGGAAGGCTACAGGATCTGGGGCTTTTTAGTTTGGAAAAGAGCTGACTACAGGGAGACATGATAGAGGTATATAAAATTATGCATGGAGTAAAGACAGCAGACAGAGAGAAAATTTTCTCCTTCTCTCACACTAGAGCCAGGGGTTATCACATGAAACTGAACGTCGGGAAATTTAGAATCAACAAAAGTCCTAAATTTTATCAGCTTCGGCTGATACGCCAGCTGCATCCATTTCTTGAGATGAACAACCTCAAAACAGTGGTACATATGCTGGTAACCTCTAGGCTGGACTCATGCAATGCTCTCTATGCGGGGCTGCCTTTGTACGTAGTCCAGAAACTGCAGTTGCTCCAGAATGTGGCAGCCAAGTTGGTCTCTGGGTCATCTGGGAAAGACCATATTATTCGTGTGTTGAAAGAACTACACTGGCTGCCGATACGTTTCCAGGCAAAGTACAAAGTGCTGGTTATTACCTATAAAGCCCTAAACAGCTTAGGCCCTGGGTATTTAAGAGAACATCTTATTCACCATGAGCCCCACCTGTTAAGATCATCTAGAGAGGTTCATCTGCAGTTGCCGCAAACTCGTCTGGCGGCTACTTGAGAGCGGGCCTTCTCTGTTGCTTCCCCTGGGCTTTGGAATGTGCTCTCTGTTGAAATAAGAGCCTCCCCATCTCTGGCAACTTTTTAAAAGGCACTGAAGACACATTTATTAACTCAGGCTTTTAATCAGATTTACAGTTTTAGGAATATGTTAAGAAAAAAAGGAATTACTTTCACACAGCATATAATTAATCTATAGAATTCTCTGCCACTGGATGTGGTGAAGGCCACTAGCTTGGATGGCTTTAAAAGGGGCTTATACAAATTCATGGAAGACAGGTCTATCAATGGCTACTAGTCTGGTGGCTATAGGCCACCTCCAGCCTTAGAGGCAGGATGCCTCTCAATACTAGTTGCAGGGGAGCAACATCAGGAGAGAGGCCATGCCCTCACCTACTGCTTGCGGGCCTCCCAGAGGCATCTGGTGGGCCATTGTGTGAAACAGGATGCTGTACTTGTAGGCCTTTGGCCTGATCCAGAAGGGCTGTTCTTATGTCTCTTAGGTCAGGCAGAGAGAAATCAAGTGTTCTACAAATGTGTGAATCAACTTCTCACAGATCTTTTCGTGGGCAAGATTTATGAGTTATAATTTCACATTTGAGGTTATATCTGTGTCTTCAGAGGCATGCTATCTTACAACATCACTTTGTAGGGCTTATTTCAGTATACCAAAGCAAGTGCTGTCAACATGTTTTCCTCATTAATTATTTAAGTATTTATATTTCTAACCCTCTTTTCAATTCAGAAAACTCTCCAAGGTGACCTACGTAAAATAAAACATATATAATTATATTAGGGGCTGCTTCCACCCCTCCAGTACACAGCATATACAACCTCTTATTCGTGTTTTTCTCTAGTTACTTTCCTACTAGTATGCATCTGCACTACCAGCTGCACCAGTCACTTCTGCTACAAAGAAACAAACATCAAGTAATTCTCTATCTTATCAGGATGTGGCATGCACCCTATGAAGCACCTGGAGCTTACAGTTACAGACCTGTAAGAAGCTTAAACAAACTAGCGCTGTGTGAACTCCATGTACTCAGACCAAGATGCAGATAAAGGATTCTAGCTGCCACTCTTTGATAAGCGGACTGGGAACTTGAACAAGTTTAATGACTGGTTGGCAAGTTTCCAAGCAATGAAATTTGCTACTCCTGTTACTTTCTAGTAAACTGAAATGGGGCAAACATAACTGTAGGCAGTTTAATTCTTCAAGCACTTAGTGGCCTGGACTATACTGTATCCAAGAACCAGAACTTTTGCAAAACCAGAAAAAAAGTTGTTTGGAAAACATGAAGATAAGCCATTAGAACATCTCTGCAAAGAAGCTTCACTCTAAATATTCTGTGCCTTTGTGCTGATCCAAAAACATAGTAAACTGTCCCCAGGCACCATGCTGTGCAGGGTTTTGGATAATAGGGATGTGCACAAAGCGTTTCGTGTACATCTGGGGGTGGGGGTGGGGGTGGAGAGCAGGCACTCTCTGGAGAGCACTCTGGGCAGACTTATTTCCTGTGCCCTGGACTCAACTTCCGTTTGACTTATTTGGTCAATTTCTAATTTTTTCCTTTAATTTTAAAAATTCTTCCTCCCTGAAAAGACTGACTTGTTTTTTTTTAAAAAGAATAATTTACCATGGATTGTGCAAAGCTGCCACATGTCTCTATAGCCAGCTACAAGGTTTAAAACAACAACAAGAAGAACAAACCAAAGTGGTCATAATCAAACTAAATTTGAAGCCAATGGGTCAATTGATTGATTTAAAAAAAAAATTTTTTTTAGACAGAGAGGGTGCTTCACTTTTTTTGTTTTTTGTTTTCATTTTCCCATCGATCTTGCACAAGCCTGGTGGTTGACTGCAGTACTGAGCAAGATCAATGGGGAAGTTTTTTTTTTTTTAAACCACTATAAAAGTGATATATGCTCCCTATCTTAACAAATTATTAAAATCAAACAATTGACCAATCAGCTTCAAATTTAGTACAAAGAGCCTCACTATCCTGTGCTACAACTGTGCCTAATTTCAGAGCTCCAATGGCCAGCCAAAAGGTGATGATTTCCCCCTAATTTTCCATTGAACTCTATGTTAAAAAAAACTTGTAGCTAGCTATAGAGACATGTGGCAGCCTTGTTCAAGACCCACAGCATTTTTTTTTCAAATGAGTCAAACTTTTATGATTTTTTTTAAAATAGCAAAGGTTTAAAAGAATGTAGAGTCCCCACCACACATGCGCACAAAATCTGTCCCTTCTCTACCTATGCACTTGAATAGGAAGGAGGCAGGTCGCCTGCCTTCTCTGCAATCCCAATGGCCAAAAATGAACCAGAAGGGTTCAAAAATGAACCAGAAGGGTTCCAAAAACAGCTGGAAGGCTGAAGCTGTGCAGCCCTACCCCAATCTATGTAAAATAGCAGGGATCAGGTGGTATAATTAATGATAACCCTTATTCCAGAAAAAGGGCCTAGAACACTAACTTCTAAATTATCCAAAGCAACCCAAATCACATGTTGTATTGTATTAGGTGGGAGTGATGTGTCAAGCTATGGAACTTGCAAAGATTCCATATTCTGCTATCCATTTTGGGTAACAATCATATTGCCAAAAAATATATAGCCTGGAATGCCAACTTCTGAACTAGGACCAACCAATACTACACATGTATTTATGTATTTGAAGCATGTGTAGCCTACCTTTCCACCCATATGAGTCTTCAAGGAGGCTCACCACAAATTACTAAGACAGTGGCTGACATCCAGACCAACATACCACATGCAGAATGAGCACTGTTGCACTAGCACAAAAGCATGGCTTAGCTGTGCTTAAAAGGGCGGGAGATTTGCAGAATTACTCTATACCACTCTTGTAAAAAGTTACCATTAAAATAAACAATGTACTGCAGTTGTGAAACTACTGCACACCAGTCTGGAATGCAAGCTTCAGGCTTAGTGTAATTAGGTAGAATGTCATCTTTGCATCAGTGTAACATCCTCCCATATGCGGTTCATTGTTCTGGGTGTCAGCTAGCAATATTGATCACTGAAGGTTCTTCCAACTATAACTACCAGATATAATTTAGTATTTTCCTCTACCCTAGAGAGCATTGCCTCTAAAATGAGTGCCATAAAAACATTATATGATATTGGACTAGTTCAACATGATGCAGTAGTCATAAAACATCTGAAGAATCAACATTCCTCTATCTGTTCTGGGTAACAAAAATATGTGTTTGTTTCTTTGCATTCTCTGTGCAAGTGCACATATGGGTTTGGTCTGGAACATAGGGCGCTGCCTTATACTGAGTCAGACCATTGGCCCATCTAGCTCAGTATTGTCTACACAGACTGGCAGCAGCTTCTCTAAGGTTGCAGGCAGGAGTCTACTTCAGCCCTATCTTGGAGATGCCAGTGAAAGAACTTGGAACCTTCTGCATGAAGACGCTCTTCCCAGAGCAGCCCCATCCCCTAAGGGGAATATCTTACAGTGCTCACATGTAGTCTCCAGTGTTCCCTCTAACAGAGATTCCCAGATGTTATTCATTACAACTCCCAGCATCCTCAGCTGCAGTGGCCTCTGGCTGGTGATTATGGGAATTGTAGTCAACAACATCTGAGAATCCCTGTTAGAGGGAATACTGGTAGTCTCCCATTCAAATGCAAACCAGGGCAGACCATGCTTAGCAAATGGGACAGTTCATGCTTGCTACCACAAGACATGCACAGAGCAATGTTCAGACCTTTTAGAATGAAAGCCCATTTTGGGTGCAAATGTCCCTTCTTGCCGAGGGGATTTGTGTCCTGCTCGCGTATTGTGGGGGAGGCTCTGTATTCTCCTGCTCAGTTCTCATTTCACCACTGTAGCGGTTTGGGGTTTAAACTCTGTTGAACCCTACTGTTCAGCAAACATTAGTGCAAATTTGTTCCGGGATATCATTTATTGACTGAAACAGGTATGAGGAGTTTGTGGAAGTTTTGTGGCTTACACAAAGTTTCCATCTGTTTCAATGAGATGTTATATTGATTGGTCTGTAGAACTCAGAAGTAGGTGGTTTGGGCCCTTTTTTGGAGGGGGATGCTGTTTAATTTATCAGAAGAGGTACTGGAAAGTAGATAGGTGTGTGTTTGTATGTAGTTTTGTGGCTTATTTCCCTTTAGTTCAACGGAATGAGTGAATCTGGTTGGTTTTGACCAAATCTGCCCATACAGGGCTTGACAAATCCCATTCCAGGAGCCATTCAGAAATTTAACTATGGCACCTAGACTAGAATATTCTGAGCTAGAGTTATTTGTTTTTTTGTTTGTTTCAGACAGACCTATTTCTTTTCTAAGTATGTTGCTTGTAAAGAGGATAAAGAAAAGTTCATTTACCCTCCCCTTCCACAATGTTCATCATTAAGTCCAGTAATTTTGTGAAGTGTCCACTGTTTGGCTCCTACATTTATGGGCTGGCTCCTAGATCCAAAGAAAATTTGTCAAGGTCTGCCTTAGAACCAGTCATTCAGATCTCTTTTATGTTAAATATGGGTTTTGGCTGAGAAGGCATGTAATTTTTAATAATGCATGGTTTTCATTTCCAAGATATTGTTCTCAAGTGTCTCTAACGTAACTCATTGTTGCACAGTATTTATTTATTAAAATGTCCATTCTGGTCCATTCCATTCTGGCTAGGAAGCGGTTAATGAATGTATAACACTGGAAGGGTTTCAGGTCTAAAATATTGTTCTTAAAGTCTTTTACACATCCCACTGCTTTTGATCTATTTAGATAGATCAAAGTTCTGGCCTTTATTCTGTGCCTGAATTCAGCCTTAAGAAAAGAGTACCACCCTGCCCCCACAGAACCTCAGTGCTTTAAACAGTGCCTTTAAGAGCTGATCCAGCTGACAAAGTATATCTGGACTTTGAAAAAGCTTTTGACAAAGTTCCTTGTCAAAGACTCTTGAGAAAACTTAGCAGTCATGGAATAAGGGGAAATTTCATTTATGGATTGTTAATTGGTTGAAGGACAGAAAACACTTCCTGCTGAGATCAGAGCTGCGCCATCTCTGTTGACTTTCAGGAAACAAATGAAGACATCTCTTCAGCCAAGTTTTTTAGATAGCTGGTGTTTTTATGAATATTTTAATCTGGTTTTATGTTTTAACTGTTACATTCTTGGTTTGTTTTATGCTGTAAACCGCAAACAGACTTCAGTAGTGGGTGGTGTACAAATTTATTAAATAAATAATAGTAAACAGAGGGTAGGAATAAATGGACAGTTTTCACAATGGAGGGAAGTAGGAAGTGGGATCCCCCAGGGATTGGTATCGGGACCAGTGCTTTTTAACTAAATGACCACAAATGATCTAGAAGTTGGGTAAACAGCGATATGGCCAAATTTGCAGATGGCATCAAACTATTTAGGGTAGTGAAATCCAAAACAGAATGTGAGGAGCTCCAAAAGGATCTCCCCAAACTGGGGGAGTGGGCAACAAAATGGCAAATGTGGTTCAATGTTAGCAAATGTAAGGTGATGCATATTGGGGCAAAAAATCCCAACTTCACATATACGCTCATGGGATCTGAGCTGTTGTGACTGACCAGGAAAGAGAGCTTGGGGTCATGGTGGACAGCTCATTGAAAGTATCGATAATGTGTGAAAAAGTCAAATTCCTTGCTTGGAATCATTAGGAAGGGGACTGAAACAGTATTCCCTCTAACAGAGATTCCCAGATGTTGTTGACTACAACTCCCATAATCCCCAAGCAAAAGCCATCACAGCTGGGGATTCTGGGAGTTATAGTCAACAACATCTGGGAATCCCTGTTAGAGGAACACTGGACTAAAAAAAACCCTGCTAATGTTATAATGCCCTTACATGGTGCAGCCACATTTGGATTAATGCGTATAGTTCTGATCACCATATCTTAAGGAGGACATTGTAGAACTGAAGAAGGTGCAGAAGAGCACAACCAGGATGATCAGGGACCTAAAGCACTTTCTTTACAAGGTAAAGCTACAACACTCGGGGCTTTTTAGTTTAGAAAAAAGACAAACAGAGGTCTACCAAGGGTCATCCCATGAAAGTGATTGCTAAGAAATTTGGGACCGGCAAAAGGAAGTACTTTTTCACACAATGCATAATTAACCTATGAAATTCTCTGCCACAAGATGTGGTGACAACCACAGGCCTGGATGGCTTTAAGAAGGGTTTAAATAAATTTATGGAGGACAGGTCTATCAGTGGCTACTAGAATGAAGGCCACATTCAGCCTCAGAGGCAAGATGCCTCTAAATACCAGTTTCAGGGGAGCAATAGCAGGAGAGAGAGCATGCTCACTCTTGTCTGTGGGCTTCGCAGAGGCATCTGGTGGGCCACTGTGTTAAACAGGGTGATGAATTGGATGGGCCTTGGGCCTGATCCAGCAGGACTGTTCTTATGTTCTTAAACAATGCACAACAGGCAGAACATAAACAGGTGCAGCAGATATTTGCAGCATGGAAATGTAGCAATAAAAGAAAGTACCACCAAGCCTGTTGCACTTCTGTCCACTGGGAAGCTCTTTTTAAAAGCATGGGGGTGGGGCAAGTGCCTTTGGACAATCATTTGCTCTGCCCTAGGACGAAGCAAAGCAATCAACCTGCCTTCTGCCCCGTTCGCATCTATGCTCTCTAGTAGCTCCAACCAGTCCGTGGAATTCCCCTAAACCCGCCCCACAGTCTGCGCGCCTTTCTTTACGGTAACCTAACCAGGAGAGAGCTGGAGAGTGGCCAACCTTTGAGCCTTTGAGTCATGCCGGGCAAGGTTTCAGTTTCAAACAGCTAGGAGGATAGACCTTATATTGCTTCAAGCGGGTGAGAAGAAAACACGCGTTGCTATCTCCGCAACCGAGGAAGACAGGCAATCGTCTCCTGTCTATTCCGTGGCGGCTAGCTCCAGAGACAAACACTATGACTAATGCCCTATGACATTGCAAGGTGTGATTCCTGCCTGGACCCCATTGGTGGAAAGCAAGGCCTTGACTCCCAATGCTTGGGTCTGGCTATGCTCGCGCAGGTGAGAGAGGAAGGAATGCTCTACAGGGCTTCGTGGTTCTCAGGTGGTCTCCCCAGGTTGAAGGCAGAGAGCCTCGAACCAAAGAGACGGCCCCGAGGCGAAGTCCTCAGGGCTCGGACTGCGCTCCGCTCTCCTGGAACAACAAGGGATTCCTCTGGAGGAGAGCGCCCGTCTTGCATGTGTACCCAAGGAGCAGCGACCTGCTTCCCCGCCGAGCTCTTTCCTTAAGCCCAACCCTTCCACTCACTGGGGACCATTTCCCTAAGAATGCCACCAGCCACTGGGCGCCCAGTCGGGAGCTTTCTCCGAGGAGCAAACTAGCCTAAAGGCGCTTTCGGTTTCCCTCCAGAGACAGCCCAGCCCTCTGAGAGCGGCACCTTGCCCGGAGCCGCCTCACGACGGTATTTCTCCCTCCAGCAATCCCCGCTGAACAACTTTTCACAGGCGCTCTCCCTCTTTCCACGGCACACGGAGGAGCGCTACAGCCCGTTTCCCCCGCTCTGGGTCTCTTGCACACCGCATCCGAGACCCACTTGGATGACGCAGTTGTGGGGTTCTCAGGAAAGCACCCCGCTCCGCATCCAAGAGCGCGCCTCGCTTTCCCTCCAGCTCCAGGGCCGAGCTCACGTCGTGGGGTTCTGTCGGGGTTAGCGTCCGCGACCCCACGCAAGTGCGTGGCAAAGTGCAGATCTGTTACCTGAGGCTGCCCCGCGTAGGCAGCAGCACAAAGTGGCGAGCAGAGCCACGCAGTAGGTGGGCAGGGCGTGTCGACGAAGCGCCCTCCACCACATCCCTACAGTAGCGGATGAGAAGCTGCAGCAGCGAGGAGGGAAAAGTGGCGGCCGCCCAGCTACACAAATGTCCTCTGGGCGCTTCCCAGGCTCTCAGTTACGTTCTGCGCTGAGACTGAGAGCCCCAGAGGCGACGACTGTGGGGCGCGAGCTATTGGCGGAGGCTTGGGACCAATCATATTTTTTTTCCGCCTTGCTTCTGTCTTGCAGAGCAAGTTGTTGCCAGGAGAATCCCGGCGTGAAGTTTGTTGCCAGGCCGTGCTCGACATGTAGCCGCAAGAGTTTTGCGGTGGGGGCGGGGAGTGTATAAATATATAAATTAAAGCAGCTGCTGCTCCACATTACTCTACCCATGGATCTGGGGAAGGGGAGGAAGCGTCCCCTTTCCCCCCACTCCGCACGGAAGCTGGCAGGGTTCCTGTGTGAGGTCATATCGCTCCTTGTCTTGCAGGGCCAGAGATACAGACCCTGTGGGGGGAATGAAAAGGAAGGCCCAAAGTAAAGCAAAACATGAGAGGGGTGTCAGTTTGCTTACAGCCAGAGAGGTGCACCTAGGTAATTTGGGAGCCTGGACCTAAAGGCTTTTGGAGATACCTCCACCTGCAACGCTGCAAGTTAAGCTTCATCCCCCTACATACACGCACAGTGTGGCACACAGTATTTTTAACACTTGGGTCCTTGGCACAAACAGCAACTGAACTCACAAGAGTGTAGGACTATAAAACAGGTATATTTATGGAAATATGCATTAGCAGAAACATATCAACATGCAACTTGCATGTCATTGAACATTTCCCCATCACCCCACATATTTCTTTCCCCACTATTCCCTGTCTCTAAAGCATCCTGTGCAGGTCACAATCACACTCGACCGCCCAGCCCAGCACATGGGCCAGTGCCACAGTGACCACACCACCCTGAACAGACTAAAGAGAGCTTCGGGGGCTCCAGGGGGTGTTTAGGCCCTAGACTTCAGCCCCAAAGTCCAGGGGTAAGAGCACCTCTGCTTACAGCAATAGTGATGTATGTATGGTTAGAAGATGAGAGCATAGATAGATCTGGTGCCAACTCTGCAAAATGGTTTGAGATATCCTGGTCCACCACACCCTTGCGCTTTCCAGATTACACGATGCAACAGTTTCACAACGTATCCTCTAAGTGTACTTCCGTACCACCCGTGTTCTGACATCATAGTCCCTGCACTGTCAGTAAGGTGCTGTCCATATTTCTGATGCCCTCTTTTGGGTTTTAATGCTGCGTTTTAGTGTTACAATGTTGTATGTGCATTGCAGGAAAGTAGCAGTATTTTTCCATTTTAGGAAGGTTGCAACACTGTTTCCGCAATATAAGTGGCGTGGTGTGGATGGTTCATTTAGCAGCGGGAGGGGGAATCTATTGATATTGCCCATTCCCACGTTGATTTTATTTTTATTTTTTATCTCTGGTTTTTCGCTGGCTGTTTACAAACAATGACCAAAGAAAGAAGTGACTCGGAAAAGGCAGAAAGCAGTCAGCACCCCAGTGCCCGAGAAAGCCCATCTGTCTCCTGAGATATTGAAGAGCATGATTTCATGTGTCTTAAAGGACTTAGTCCTTAAAGGATGCAGTCTTGGAAAGAGTTCTTCGCATGCCCCCCACCCTTCCACTTGGCCTCTCTTTCCATATCCCTGGTTCAACAGAATCCCAGCACATTGCTAAGCAGTTGTCAGTCTCTCCATATGGAAAGAGAGGCTCTGCCTGGGCTTGCTTTGCTCACTGCTTTTTGCCTGTGACCAAAGGAGGACAGCTGTCTCGACTGCCCTGCTGCCACCCTCTTGTTCCAAATCTACCCAATCCCCACCCCCCCTGATGCTTATCTAGGGGCCCTCTCTGCCATTGAATTTTTTGTTTCTTTGTTTCACTGGAGCACTTGTGCAATGGTGCAACACTGTAATTTTATATTTGTTTGGAACGGTGCTTCCCCCTGCTAGCAGCTTTGCATAAAGCAACCAATAATTTTTGTATGGTTGTCATCTCATCGCCCCCCTCCCCCTCCATGACCCCATTGGCCAAAAATGGAGCAGGAGGAGGGGGCAGATAATGCGTTTCAGGGATAATATGGACACCCCCTGCTTGGAAAACATGTTGCAGTGAACAGCAATATGAATGGCCGCTAGTCTACCATGAAGCATCGGACAACTCTTTACTCATGGTTTTCAAACTGTTGCACCATTCTGTTGCACCTTGCAACACTTTATACTGGCGCAAATCTCATAAACTAGAAAGCACCCCTGCACCTAAAAGAGAGGCCTATATTTTCTTGCATGGGCTTACAAACGCTGCTATAAACAACCAAGTTAAAAACCAGAGTAACAAGAAATAAGTGTGTGAGGGGAAGACTCTCTCTCTCTCTGACTTGATAACGATGTTTATACAAGGCTAGTGTCACTATCAAGATCACAGACCCTAGGCTGCCCAGCTGACTGCCTCCAACAGATAATTTAAGGTCAAACTGGATGTGACCGGTTTGGTAGGGCACTGCATTTAGTCTACTTTCTAGTAGGCCTATGAGATCACCTGGCATGCCGTGTGTCAGTATGTGTGTCCCCCACTATCAACTTTGCAACTCCTGGACCAATATGAACCAAATCAGGTACAGTTGTAGGGACTCATAGGGACACCTCAACAGCATAGTTTGTGATGATGTATCCATCCACTCTGATTTAAGATGGACATATACACCTTTGAGGCACAAGTGACTAACTTGTGAACTGCCTAATTGATTTGAACCAAATATTTCAAATAAATAAATAAATTTAATGAATTAAAACATACAAGCACAAAACAATGCACATATTTATTTATTTATTTATTATTAAAACTTTTATACCGCCCTTCCAAAAGGCTCAGGGCGGTTTACATTAAAACATCATTAAAATCAATTAATAATTAAAACAAAAATTATAAAGCATGAAAAATAATTAACAATTAAGTCAGTTTATCATCTGGTTTGATTCTTATAGGTCAGTTTGTGCTTGTATAAGTACTTCGGGACTTCCCTGTTTTATGAGTTCGTTCTACCCTGAATTTCAGTTTGACTAGAAGAATCTTTAAAATTAATTTGGAAGTTTGAGCATGTACCATTTGCTGTAAGGTGCCCACATCAGCTCCTGTACATTGGTCAGACAGCATGCAAAATTAATCTTGGTGCAGCTATATCTATACTTACATCAAAATTGCTTTTTTACAGGGTTATATCAATGTACAGGTGCACATTGATATTTTAGAGGATTGAAGGCAATGATGTTGACTGAAGGAAAGGGACTGATAACAGTGGCAAATGATGCACAGTACACTATAAAAAATTCAGAAGCGAAGAAATATAACCATGCAAACTCCATTTTTGAAACAGACCAGGAAATCTGGAACACCAGAATCTGAGCAGAAATTCAGATCCTATAAAAATGTTGGATGTAAGGCACATACAAGAATGGTCTGTGGCGAAAGATGCTATAGCACCTTAGAAATTAATTCTACATTAATGAATTAATGATACAAAGAATTAATGATACAAAGAAGTATCACTGTGTTCATTGATACTTTCTCCCAGTAAAAGTGCAGGGGATTGCAGCCTAGAATAATGATATCCCACAGCTTCTGCACTTCACATGCACGGTCAGCTGATCTACATATTCAGTTAAAGCATACAGCACACATTTCTTATGACTAAAACTTCAGGTGGGGATTTCTTGTTTGACTATTCCTTCTTTCTGTGGGCAACAGTACGTTGAGGAGGAGGGTCTAGTGTAACCTGAATTGCCACATGCTGTGAGCACTGCAAGATCTTCCCCTCAGGGGATGAAGCCGCTCTGGGAAGAGCAGAAGGTTCCAAGTTCCCTCCCTGGCTTCTCCAAGATAGGGCTGAGAGAGATTCCTGCCTGCAACCTTGGAGAAGCCGCTGCCAGTCTGTGAAGACAATACTGAGCTAGATGGACCTATGGTCTGACTCAGTATAGGGCAGCTTCCTAGGTTCCTATGCTATGATAACAAAAAGCAGAAGTTCTAGGCTATATTCATGGTTTGGGCCTGGGATACCTGAGAGACCACCTGCTTCCAAGGGTTGCTGCCCACTTGACGAGATCATCTGAGGGGGCTCTGCTTCGGGTGCTGATAATGAAGAAGACTCAGTTGTTGTGCACGTGGGACAGGGCCTTTTCTGTTGCTGCCCCCAGACTCTGGAATGCTCTCCCGGTGGGTATCTGCTCCTCAGTCTCCATCACAGTTTTTAGAAAGCATGTCAAATTGTGGCTTTTTACCCAGGCTTTTATATGATTGTCTGCACTGCTGCTTCTTGTATTTTGTACTGTTTTTATGCTTTTGTTTTATTTTTTTTTAAAAAAATCAGATTTGTTTTTATATTTTTTAGCTCAGTATTTTAATGTGTCTTTTTTATAATCTTGTTTTTAAATTTTATTGTGAGCCGCCTTGGGATTTTCTTAATGAAAGGCAGGGTATAAATTTAACTATATATATATATATATATATATATATATATATATATATATATATTAAAGGAGGAGCCCTAGTTGTGACCCCTTCTCACTCCAGTGTCACCTCTGAGCCCTCCCAGTAGCAAAGGCAAGTTCAGGTAGCCAGAGGAAGAAGAAACCACGTGGTCACTGACGTGCTTCCTTCCCATGCCAGCATTGCTATTTCCTGGTGGCTAGACAATCCTGGAGAAGAAAGAATCTGTGACTACTCACTCAAGTCCTGTGGTTCCTTCTTATCATGTAGCTGAAGTGAGGTATGGAATTTAGGCACATAATAGCAGAGCCCATGCTTCTCTGGTGGCAATGTATGAATTAGCCCTTCATTTCAGGACTAACTTCAAACTGAACTTTTACTTGGAAGGAGTCCTTTTACAACTACTACATATAGCGCTGGCATTGTTAACACATGAAATGTTCAACCATATACTATGGCTTTTAAATACTTATATTTAAAAATTATCTTGTACAGTGGAATAAGCCCACACCGAAGAGCTGCCATAGTATAGCATGCACAAGAAAGTACCATCTTTCTCCTGGTAGGTATTTATTTTATTTTATTTAAAATATTTCTACCCCACCCCTTCAGTACACGACTGCTCAGGATGGCTCACAACATTAAAACAGGTAAAATGTAAGATTAATAAAAGTAAACAAGTTAAGTTAAAGAACTTAAAAGCCCAGGTTAAAATGGCAATTAAAATTGCAATTGTTTTTAAAAGTTTCTAAAAGCCAGTCTAGAGACATCTGTAGGTAGCTGTTGACTGTTTCCATCCAGAGTTAGTACTATTGTTGATTATGCACACCCCAATCTCATGTCTGATGGCAAGGGACTTCTTCCATTTGGAGAGGTGAGAGGCAGCCTGGATTCAGCCCTCCCAACAGGGGACAACAGATGCTGTCAAAGCAAAATGTCAATCACCCGTGTGATGCTGGGCAGTACACAGTCCTAATCCAGCGATGGAAACTTCAAGAACAGTACAGCCTCAAGTGTTGATGAAAGCATCAAACCACCCACAACCCCCAGAGATGAAGATATAAAACAGTATACAAATGGTTCCAAATCCAGCAAGAAAATCTATGTGAGGACCACTGCCTCTGTGCATGGGTCTCTCTTTGTTGGACTGAGATAATTGTCACTTTGGAGGGAAAAAACCACTTCACGGGCAATGTAGCAGGAGAAAAGTGTTAACCTCCCAGTTTGTGTGCCATGGCCCCAATCTGGATCCCACTCCACGCCACTGCAGTTTGACCAAAAAAGAGAGAGAGGGATTTCTCTCTTTCCTTCCTGTTTTAAATCTGTCTTAATGATGTCCTTAATGTAATGTATAGTTTGGCCCCTATTTTACAATTCCCACTGTTTAGGAAATAACTTTGTTTTGAACTTTGGTGAAGCATCTTTTTCTTTCTTAAAAAAAAAAAAAAAGTCCTCCAGGAACTTTTTCATACCTGGCTTTTAGTTTGCATCTCCTCCAGAATGGAGGTGTGCATTCACATATCATCCAAATTTACCCCAAAGTCCCTGCAAGCTATCAGGGAGCACTTCACACACACTTCATATTTTCCACTGTGCCTTAAAGAGTAGTCCAATTTATAACCAGGGTTAAAAAAAAATCAATTTTTTGTGTCGGGATTTTTTTTTTTTTTTTTTGCAACTTCAAACTCGCAGTAAAGCCTCACAGAAAACCTGCAGTAAAGCTTGCTGTCTGGGAAAGCTCCAGGAGCAGTTCATGCATCAAATAGTGGAATTCAGAGCTAATTACAAAGTAGTGGACTTTCAAGTTTGACTGGAACTACATGCCAATATGCACTTAGCATAAGGGCTTATCTCAAGTTTGGAACACACAGTACTTCAAGCAAATTTCAGTTTTTCAACTCCTCCAGAAAAATGTGCTACTGCTGGAGCCCCTCATTAGTGCATAAAAATGGAGGTGCTGGTGCTCATGCCTACCGTGTCACTGCTACCTCATATAAGGAAGCTCTGCTGCCTTATCCTTGATGTGTGAAGGCTGGTTGTGCTTACCCAGTAGGGAAGAAAAGTCACTTTGCACATGGTCAACAGATAGCACGATTTTTCATGGTTTAGAGTTAGGGCCTGGCACGGCAAGCAACTAGGATCCCCGAGCAAGTGCATTAAGCCATGTCTTTCATCTTTGTTCTCACTGGCCTCATTTAACCTCAGGTCATCAGTGTTGACAAGATTATTAAAGCTCTCTTGTATTGGTATGGTTTGCAGTATATCTCATCAACTCAAAAGAGGGAGGAAGAACCATTTATGTAATCTTGAGATTACTAAAATGTAATTGCTCCAGTCCATCATCTGTAATAGCTGTTGTCAAGCACTACACAGAAGCATGACAGAAGTAACAAGGGAGAATTGCATCTGAAGAAACGAAGGGGATTAAAATGATACAAAGTTGAAAAAATTAAAAAACAAGCAGGGATCTGCAAAACATTCAAGGTGTGGATATAGGGTACAGGAAGAAAGGAGACTCTGTTTGGGATACCTGATTGGGCTTCTCCCCAATATTTTCCAGCAAGATCTTCCTCACTTGGGCCATCTACATGTTGGAATGGAAGGTTGAAAATAGAATGCACAGGGGCACCAGGGGCATAGCTACTATTAGGCAAGAGGAGGCGGCTGCCTGGGGGCCCCCACGCCTCAAGGGGCCCCCCAGAGGCAAGTCACATGGCTATATATTGTGTATCAGCGAGGGGCCCATTTTAAAATTTTGTCTCTGGGCCCACTCCAGCCTTGTTACGCCCCTGAGGGGAGCTGTTATACATTTTTCCTTTTTATGGCATTCAGTTTAGCGCTGCGTGTTTCAGTCATCAGCCATAACAACAACAACAAAATGGCATTTAATACTGTATGGAGATCTTGCATCTACTAAAGCTCTAAAAACAAACTGGACAAACTAACATCATTTAACCCATAATCAACTCAAACTCAGATTCTGTGCACACACCAAAAAGAGAGGGAGTACAAAATGACTTTCTCCAGTCTGCTAAATTACAGAGCACAAAAACAACTTAAGAATGAATATTTGTTTAAAACTGTAGCTGACATGCAGTGTAGCATTAGGAGGGCAGAGCAGCAGCTGTGCCTTACCAGGGTGGGTTGCTCCGGCCTGGGGCTAAATGTTTTCATTGTTCTCCACTCCCTCCAAAGGTGCTCTGGTTTTAGGTATATTTTGGTAAGTGTTACGCAGTCCTCAGGATCAGATTCCTGGAGGTTATTCACACTTGGCTTCAGGCTTTGAGGTAAATGTTGAGCGAAACCACTTTGAAGCACACTCACGGCATTGAGGGGATTGCTGGTCTTGTGGTAGCAAGCATGACTTGTCCCCATAGCTAAGCAGAGTCTGCCCTGGTTGCATCTGGATGGGAGACTTGATGTGTGAACACTGCAAGATACTCCCCTCAGGGGATGAAGCCACTCTGGAAAGAGCAGAAGGTTTCAACTTCCCTCCCTGGCTTCTCCAAGATAGGGCTGAGAGAGATTCCTGCCTGCAACCTCGGAGAAGCTGCTGCCAGTCTGTGAAGACAATACTGAGCTAGATAGACCAATGGTCTGACTCAGTATATGGCAGTTTCCTATGAGGGAAGCAGCCCTCCCCTCTTGCTCTCAGCTTTTGTTTTTGCAAGTACACATGGCAGGCATCAGTGTTTTCCTTCCTAGCCAATGGGTGGTGGGGAGGGGGAGAGAGAGTTCCCTGCAGAGATAGATCTGCATTTCTGAAGAGACCATGCCTCTTATCATGCTAATGATTCTACATCAGCACCTCGCCCTGTTTGTTCCTGCGTTTTCAGAAAAAGTCGCTTAAAACCAGCATTTTAAAAATCCAGAAATGCCTCGAGATAAGCTAGTATTCACATCACAGAGTCCGACTTGTGTGGAGTGGGTCCAAGGATCTCAAATGGACTTCGGGGTAAGTTTGGCTGGTGTGTGAATGCACACACTGTCTCCTGAAGGAGATTCGGGGCAGAAGCCCTGTGTGTAAAGCTTCCTTGAAGCCAAAGAGCACTTTTGGAGGGAGGGGAAAGCAACAAAAACTACTCTCCCACATGCGTGAGAGTGCTGCTAGACAAGCTTTTGGCTTTACTCAGAGCAGCCCTCACGGTGAGGGCAAAGCTCCTGCTACATCCTCCCAACATTGCACTGGATGTTTATCAGCCACTGTGTTTATCATCATTAAAAATATGTATGTAGCACTTTTTAACAAAACAAGCTCCCTAAGTGGTTCATGTAACAAATGGAATAAGATGGATGAAAACTTCATTTTCCAAAAGTAAAAAAGAAATTTAATTTAATAATGGAACAGACTACCAACACAATCTAAGACCACAGATTGTTTTTCTCTCTTATTGCAAATTGTACAGACATTTCTGCAGAAGATCTGAATCTCTCACTAATGGCTTCCTAGGATGCATCTTATTAAACTCATTTCAGAATCAATTTCGTGCACACAGAGTTAAGCAAACCAGACCTCTAAGCTTGTTTTAGAGATGTCATCATCCTCTTGAATTTCATCAAGGCCTATTAGAAACAAAGGCTTTAAACAAATCATTTCATCTGCAAGGAGGTTTTTCTGAGATGCTCTTGTGTGTGCAGTGCCTAACAAAGTTTTGTTATTTTATATAGAAGCTTATTTATTTTCCCCTTTCCACATTTAAGGCTTTTCATGGGAACTATTTGGATGCTGCTGTTGGCATACTGAGAAGTAATATTTAACAGTTTCATCGAGTTTCACATTTATATGAGTGTTTTTTTATTTAAGAATTAATAGATGGATACTCATATACATCACCCAACCTAGTGACCCTTTGAAATAGTTGTCTCCCTCAGGACTAACCTACTATCACCTTATACAGATGTTATTTTTCAAAAAGCTGACAGCTATCCCAAAGTGCTCCAAAAGTGCCACACTGGTGCATCACATGTCCTACCACTCATGGCTTACATCCTACCACTCATTCCACGGTTAGGATGGCAAGATATAAAATTGATAAAACATAAACAAATCTCAGTTAAAACCAAAATTTAAAATTAAACTTTGTCCAGATAGACACAGCTAAGTGAAAGGTCTTGAAATTTAACTTAAGAAAAGGGCAGGGGCCTCCAGAGCTTCCCTTTGCTGTTACTGTACCTGGACCTACCCTTCCCATCTTCCTTGCTTCAGCCCCCTTCCTTATTCAGCATTTCCACATCCCAATTTCTCCTCCACCCACTTAGCTGTGTCCCAGTTGCCAATTCTGTTCCTTTCATTCATTCAACTTGATACAGCATGCACAACATAGTTCGAGATGTTTGCAAACAAGGGAGCTACCTTGACTGGAACAGTTCTATAATCCTGATTCTATAGGTGTGTATCTGTGTATTGATAACTAAGATCCCGCAGGCCAGTTTAATAGACAACAAGACTGTACTGTACTGTTTTGCTTTGTCCTATTAGTTTGCATTGGTTGGTGATAATAAGTGCTTTGTTTCCTATGTGTGCTAAAGGACACTAAGCTTCTTTTGCTATTTATTAGACACTGACCTTGTTGAAAGGACATGGAATTTGCTGTTCTGTTCTCACTGTAATCCTCCAGTGTCTGATATCTTCAAGAAGCCAGTATTGATCAAGCCAGCCTGCACAAGTTCAGAAGCGGTCTGTGGATTTTTGTGCTAGCTATTTGCTATGGTACAGTACTCATGTATCTAGCTTTCATGCACCATACCTGGACTGGCCTTAAACTTTAGAAGACCTTCAGAATTGGATGAGTTTCAGGGCCCTAGACAAATTGACAAGGTCATCCAATAAAACAGTAAGAGTGTGGATGCTAGATAATTTACCAACAACAATAAAGGATGACGAATGAAAAGACAGTGGAACTATTACAGGGAGGCATTTATTTTGGGGCTGATAGTCATTTGGAGACTGTAGGCAAGTAAATCTTTCCCAGACTCAGTTATTTTCCCCTTTTAAGAATCTTCTTTAATGACTTTCTCCATTACTAACTTCATTGTATAGATGAAATAAAATATGTAGTAAGGTTATAAGAAGATTCTTGTTGGATGAGGGTTAATCTAGTATAGCATCCTGTTTTTCTAATATGGAGGCCAGCCATATGCCTTCTGGAAATCCACCCCCACTGCTTATGCCCCAGCAACTGGTATACACTGCATGGAGGATCTATTTAACCAACATGGCTAATAGCAGTTGATAGTGAATTTATCTAATCCCCTTACAGAACCAAGTCAATAGCTATCACAACATTTTGTGGTAGTGAATTCCTTACATTAATTATGCTTCGTGTTAAATACTACTTCCTTTTGCTGTGCTGAATTTACTTCCCATTAATTTCATGGGTGACTCTGATTGTTGACTTTATAGAGTGTTAGGAAGAGCCCCCTTCTTCCAGCCCAAACCATGCTTGTGGATCTCCCAGGCAGAACTTGGACATTTAGGTCCAGGTGTAGGAGACCAAAGGGAAAGGCATTTTGAAATGTAATGTTGGAGAAGGCTGGCATCTGTGCCCCTCTCTTCCACATGATAACAACAGGGCTGAACAGGTCTTTGAGAGATCAGTGACCCGGGAAGACCCTGAAGGGAATTATCTGCAACAGCACCTAAATTTGGTATGCATATGATAAAATGCCCTCACTCAATTAAATGTAATCATGGGAAATATTCCACAGCCAGAGCAATTTCCCCCCAGGCATGGACAAGAGCTCCTTTGACTGACTGAACTACCCTTGAGGACTAGAAGCTCGTGATTAAATACAGACTCAACCACAAGGTCCAGTGGAAGATAGCTTCATCATTATCCTTCCACCACAACAGATCAGAAATTCTTCCTTTTAAATCACATTATCCTGCCCCTTCTCATAAGAGCATAAGAACAGCCCTGCTGGATCAGGCCCAAGGCCTATCTAGTCCAGCATCGTGTCTCACACAGTGGCCCACCAGATGCCACTGGAAGCCTACAGGCAGGAGTTGAGGGCATGCCCTCTCTCCTGCTGTTATTCCCCTGCAACTGGTACTGGCATCCTGCCTTCTGAATATGAGTGAGATAGCAAGTATTATTAGTTATTAGTTGTTATTGTTTTGTTATTATATATTTCTATATCACCCAAAACTTGTGTCTCTGGGAGGTTTACAATTAAAATCTTTTAAACATTAAAATCATTTAAACATTAAAATCATTAAAATTAAAATCATTTAAAACCCAACATAAAAAATATTAAAACGATAAATAAAATTAAAAGCCTGGGTGAATAAATGTGTCTTCAGTGCCTTTTTAAAAGTTGCCAGAGATGGGGAGGCTCAACAGGGAGTGCATTCCAAAGCCCAGGGGAAGCAACGGTCCCGCTCCTGAGTAGCTGCCAGATGAGTTGGCGGCAACCACAGATGATCTCCAGATGATCTTGACAGGGGGGGCTCATGGTGAAGAAGAAATACCCAGGGCCTAAGCTGTTTAGGGCTTTATAGGTAATAACCAGCACTTTGTATTTTGCCCAGAAATGTATTGGCAGCCAGTGTAGTTCTTTCAACACAGGAGTAATATGGTCTCTCCTAGATGGCCACCGCCTCAACCTGAAACACCAGGAAGAGGTTCGGATCCAGAAACACTCCCAGACAACATACCTGTTCCTTCCGGGGGAGCGTGACCCCATCCAGAACTGGCAGATCAAAATCATCTCCTGAGTTCTGACCCTGCACAATAAGTACCTCCATCTTATCTGGATTCAGCTTCAGTTTGTTATCCCTCATCCAGCCCATTACTGTCCCCAGGCAGGTGTTTAGGAAGGTTATGGCTTCTCCTGATGAAGTTGATATGGAGAAATAGATATGGGTGTCATCAGGATATTGATAACATCCTTTACCAAATCTCCTGATGATCTCTCTCAGTGGTTTCATGTAGATGTTAAACAACATTGGAGACAGTATGGAGCCCTGAGGGACACCATAGGAAAGTTCAGATTTGGAAGAACAATAGTCTCCAAGACACACCATCTGGAATCTGCCCATGAGGTAGGAGCGGAACTACTGTAGTAGCAGTAGTAGCCTCCCACCCCCAATCCCCTCAGACATTCCAGAAGGATACTATGGTCAATAGTAGCGAAAGCCACTGAGAGGTCCAAAAGGACCAACAGAGTCACACTCCCTCTGTCAATTCCCAATTGGAGATCATCCATCAGGTCAATCAAAGCAGTCTCTACCCAATAGCCCGCCCGAAAGTCAGTTTGAAATGGGTCTAGATCAGGGGTGTCAAACTGAGGCCCTCCAGATGTTGCTGGCCTACAACTCTCATCATCCCTGGCTACTGGCCATGGTGACTGGGGATGATGGGAGTTGTAGGCCAACAACAGCTGGAGAGCCACAGTTTGACACCCCTGGTCTAGATGATCGGTTTCCTCCAAGACCGCCTGGCGCTGGGAGGCCACCACCTTCTCAATCACCCTGTCCAGCCATGGTAGGTTGGAGACAGGCCTGTAGTTGCTTAACTCTGAGGGATCCAAGGCAGGCTTCTTCAGAAGTGGTCTAATGATTGCCTGCTTAAGACAAGGAGGCATCTTGCCCTCCCTCAGAGAAGCATTTATTTATAATCTCTACCAGGCCCACAACAACAGCCTCCCTGCCAGATAGTATAAGCCATGTCAGGCAAGGATCAAGAGGGCAGGTGGTAAGCCACACCATTCTGAGCAACTTGTCCACATCCTTAGGGGTCACAAACTGAAACTGATTCATGGTCATCACATAAGAGGAGCTGCTGGTCACCTTGGCATCAGACTCTGTAACAATTGTGCAATTTGAATCCAAGTCGGCCTGAATATGAGAGATTTTGTCCACCAAAAAAACACAAAACATTTAAAACATCACAGCTAGTAATTGTTGGTTCCAAGTACTGATTCAAGGGGGAAGGGATGTGTATTAGCCCCTTCACAACTCCACCGGATGTGAACTTGCAGATGTGATACATCTGCAAGTTAAAAGTATTTAATTCTTTTATCCAATCAATCTTTTATCCAATCAATCTGAGGGTATAATTCCCCCCCCCTCCACAAACTAGTACTTTGTACAGTTCATGGATCTGTTCATGTACCTGCCCATGGATTTGTGTACACATGGTTCAAAAAGCTGTTCTCGGGGATCGAGACTGCACCAATCTTTGTTACTTTTACTATCCACCCCATTGTAAAGCCCAGATAGAGTGTATATTCTGTGGATGAGTCCCAGGGATTTCCAATCCTAAGAATCCCTGGTTCAAAAGAGCTGATTTCACTATTTTGGATCTCTTGACCCTTCACAAGCTGCAACCCTAACTGCCCAGAGTTCCTCTTGCAAGCAGATCTCCAACCTCTTCATTTCAGCCCAGAAAGGCTATGAAGTCAGGAAAGCTATATTGCCCCCATTAGTTGCAAACTTTAGGACAGGAACCCCCCTCCCTTCTACTTCTTTCTATTTTTCACCAGTGAAAGTGAAGTCCCAGGGACCCCTTAACCAGTGTTTTTCTGATCACAGGTATTTATATCATCCGAAGTGAAGAAGGCACGAGGTCACTTCCAAATCTAACTGCCCTATATGCAGGATTTGTTGATTTTAGATATGCTTTTGATCTGATCTCCAGAGAGAAACTTTGGTGTAAATTAGTGAGATCATCAGTAGGCTGCCATTTACTTCTGATGTTCAAATTGTATGAAAACTCTCGTGTAAGGGTGCATTGCAGCGCTCAGGGACATCTCACCAAGGAAATACCAACATTCAGAGGCGTCAGACAGGGATGTATCCTGGCTCTGCTGCTGTTTAACTTCTATATTAACTCTCTTGTTCCCCATTTAGGCAATCTGGACCATCACCCACCAAAATCAGCAGACAAACATTTTGCCATACTTTTATAGGCAGATGCTGCTGCCATTCTCTCGCAAACCCCGATAGGCCTAAGAAGAGCTTTGTGCTCTCTTGCTACCTATCGCAATGAACAATTTTTAGAAATAAATTATAGCAAAATGAAGATCTTGGTGTTTGCAAAGAGACCAAAGATTCAGAACTGGTCATGAAATGGGCACAGGTAAGAACAAGTTAAGTATTTCAAATACCTTGGTGTGATGTTCCAGGCAGAAGGGGTGCACACAGAGAATATGTAAGGCAGAATGCACACAAGAGTGCACAAGCAATTCAAACCTTCCACCGCTACAGAGGTGCCCAATTTATCCCTTCTTCAATAAAACTTTTTTTTTTAGCCAAAGTACGAGCACAGCTCTTATATGGAGCCCAACTTGGCATGTACTCTTCTTAAAGGGGCTATCCGATCAATCCAAGTTCCTGAGGAACATTTTTCTAGTACCTTGGTGTGTGCCTAGATCTGTCCTATGTCTGGAACTGCTTAAGGACTGTTTAAGGTAGAGGTCAGAGCATGGATCTTCTCTCTAACCTTAGCCTCCTGCTTTCCCTCAAACAGTGTTTAATCACTGCGGGTTAAAGTTACCTGGTCTACACCACAGCTGTAGTGCATACCTTGCCTATCCCCTCTTTTCTATCTAGTTTGCTCCCTAGATTTGTTGTTTTTCTTGTCAATTAACCCCTCTGTCTGCCTCAGGAACCATCTGCAAAGAGCCTTGCAAAGCTAGCAAGCAGTTAACATTAACACGAAGTAGACTACCTAGGAGTCACACCTCCCAGAACTCTATGGTTTCCTCATTTGTTGCAATCGCTATAGCTGAATGTATTGTTTTGCTGCACTGACAATCTTGCAAGCAAGTCTATTTGATCAAATTCCCCAAGAAAATGATTTATCTTGCAATTTCCCTCATTAGATTGTATATTTTGATTACTGTTTAATAAATGTTGAATGCTTTGTATTAGAGGCTTGTCTTCCCCATTGATGTGCACGGAACTGGTTTGGCCGGTTTGGTTTGAATCACAACCAGAAAATAAATGTTGAATGCTTTGTATTAGAGGCTTGTCTTCCCTGTTTGTATATAGGGGTGAGCATGGAACTGGTTTGGCCAGATCAGTTTGAATCAGCACCAGATCTGAACCGATTTGGCCTGGTTCCAGGTCTGGGCCGAACTGGGTCTAGTTTGGTTCAACCATTGAACCAGGCTGAACCAGTTCAGGGTATATAGTTGTAAAAAGGAATCTGGCAAGGTTGCCCCTTTACAAGTACAAGGGTGGGGGAGCTCTACAGGGTAGCTGGGCGGACTCTGTGAGAGGGAAAAAGCTGCTTACCTGGCATGGCAGAGAGACTGGCACCATTTCTTGCCATCACTCGCTTTCCCGGCGTGGCTCCAAGCGTGCTCCTCCCTCCTTTACTAAGCCACCGGCTCGGTGGCAGCTCAGTTCTGTGCATGTTCTCCCCTCCTCCACATGTGCAGAGGCCAGAACTGAGCTGCTGTTGAGCTGGTGGCTTGGTAAAGGAGCGGGGAGTGTGCTTGGAGCCACACCAGGAGCGCCAGTGCCAGCGCCGGCAGCTGGGCCAAGTAAGCACCTTTCCCCCTCTCTTGCCACCCCTGCCTGGCTGCTCCTTACTGTACAGAACCAGTTCGCCCAAACTGGGCCTGGTTTGGTTCTAACCCAAACCAAACTGCCCCAGTTTAGTCCACAATAGAACCTTTGAACCGGCCCTGGTTTGAGGTGAACCAGTTCTGCATGAACTATTTGTGCACACCCCTATTTGTATAGCTCCCATGTCTCAGGTTACCGCTAACTGCAAAGATCCCTATTAGGGCATGAGTTTCTGATCTCATGTGTCGTAACAAGAGAGGGGGATTCTCCACACAGTAGGCTTTACCGCAAGTTTTCTGGAAGGATTTACTGCGATCTCAAAGTGATCCCAAAAACCCCAAACAAAAAGTGGATTTTTTTTACACCAGATATAAATCAGGCTACTCTTAATGCACACTGAACAACCCGAATTGTGTGTGAAGTGCTCCCTGGTAACTCAAAGGCATGTCAGAGTAAGCCTGTCCAGTATGTGAACGTACCCCCTCCATTCCAGAGGAGATGCGAGCTAAAGGACTTGAAAAGCCCTGTGTGAAAAACTTCAGGGAGGGAAAAAAAAATCTCTTTATCTAAATTCTCCATCATGTCTCATTGTATAAACCCCAACCATGTCCTGCCCTAGTTGGTTTCCTGAAACTAAAAGAGAGGAGAACTGGTCTTGTGGTAGCAAGCATTGTCCCCATAGCTAAGCAGGGTCTGCCCTGGTTGCATCTGAATGGGAGACTTGATGTGTAAGCACTATGAGATCTTCCCCTCAAGGGATGAAGCCACTCTGGGAAGAGCAGAAGGTTCCAAGTTCCCTCCCTGGCTTCTCCAAGATAGGGCTGAGAGAGATTCCTGCCTGCAACCTTGGAGAAGCCGCTGCCAGTCTGTGAAGACAATACTGAGCTAGATAGACCAATAGTCTGACTCAGTATATGGCAGTTTCCTATGTTCCTAAGTTCCACATGCTGTAGCCTTCCTCATAGGGCAGATTCTACCATCACCTTGGTTCTATTTTCTGTACCTTTTGCAGCTCTACAATGTCCCTTTTTGAGACACAGTGCCTTAGTGACAGAATTGTGCAGTTTTTTTCAAATGCAGCCAGACCATCGACTTATATAAAGGAACTGTACATCACTTTATACTTACGCCAGTTTATCCAACTTGGAGAGGTTCTTTTGGAGTTCACAGTCTGTATATATTCTCATCACCCCAAGTAACGTGGGTCACCCATAAACATAGCTACCTCACTCTTTGCTCCAGATCAGTCATGTTAAATAATAACACTGGTCTCATACAGACCCTTCAGGACCTTATTGTTCATTTTGCTTCATTGTGAAAACTATTTATTCCTGCCCTTTCCTCACCTTTCTGTTGTCTCATGTTATGTAACCAGTCATCACCAATCTATAAGGGGCCCCATCCTCTGACTTAATGACTCCTAAATTTAGTCAGAAGCCTTTGTGAAAAGCTTCTTGGAAGTCCACAGGGCCAATGCCTATCGTATCACCCCTCTCTACATGTTTGTTGGCAGTCTAAGAGAGTTTTTCTACGAGGTTTCTTGCTGCAAATGCCATCAGCCATTTCATCAGCATGGTTTGTTCTTCTATAGTTTTAGTAATTATGTCTTTAATGATGCTTTCCACTGATTTGTGCGGCATATATGTGAGAGTAACAGGCCTGTAGTTTTTCAGTGCTGCAACACAGTTTATTTATTTAATTTATATATTTATATCACTCAGATCTAGTGACTTGTTAATTTGTAATGTTCAAACTTGTTAATTTGTAATGTTAATTTGTAATGTTTGTAATTTCTTATCACCACTACTGACTTAGTTCTTCAGAGCTCCTTCTGCCAAAGTCCAACTTACCATCAGCAGAAAATATTTGTCCAACATCTTCCACAATTAACACCAATGCTTTTAAGACCTTTCACACATTTGTCATCTAATAGCCAAATGACCTCCCTGGCTGGTTTCCTGCTTCTGAAGTATTTAAGTACATTTTTGTTGTTTATCTTAATGTTTTTAGCTATATGTTCCTCAAATTTTATTTTAGGAACATAGGAAGCTGCCATATACTGAGTCAGACCATTGGTCTATCTAGCTCAGTATTGTCTTCACAGACTGGCAGTGGTTTCTCCAAGGTTGCAGGCAGGAATCTCTCTCAGCCCTATCTTGGAGATGCCAGAGAGGGAGCCTGGAGCCTTCTTTAGTTTGCCTTATTATATTTTTTCCTAGAGTTCATGTTCTTTTTTAATTTTTCTCATCTGAGCATGAGCTCTACCTTATAACGGAAGCCTTCTTGTCTTTCATAGCTTCCTTGACTCTGCTTATGAAATCACACTGGCATGCTCTTAGACTTTTTTGTATCTTTCCTAATGTGGCATTTACATTTATCAGAGTTTCTCTTACAACGATTTTAAATAGCCTACAAAGAAAAGAAAAGAAATGGTGATGCTTGGCTTGCAAAATAAACAAAATATTTATTATCTTCAGTTAGCATATTCAGCATACAAGTTGATGTTTGTTTCACTGTTCATTTCAAATACAGCTTGATGCTGGCAAGCCTAACGAAGCATAAAATAGCATTAAGCTGAAACCTTCCCCAAATGCGGACATCTGGATGGAGCATGAACATACAAAACATGACATAATGTAATGGTAGAAATGTAAAAAATCAGTAACATGTTAGCATTATAGATTTGTAGTTGGGCAAGCTGGTAATTTTGCAGCTTTTGTATAATTAACTTAGCACAAAAAGCCAATTTGAATGCTATGCATACATTTACCATGAGAGTGGAGAATGTGCATTTCAATGTCACACATTTCTAGACTTTCCATGCAATCAGGGCCAATTATATGGAAAGTGGATTGCAAACATTTGGCCTACCATGTGAAACATTTTTCAACAGCCATATCTGGCCAAGTGGGTCTATGTAATGTATGCACTGGTTCTCAGGCTATGGAGCAGGCCCTCCAAAGGAGTACAAAATACTGGGAAGGGGGCATGGAATTCTAGGGAAAGAGAGAATCTTACATCAGACAGAAGAACAATAATTTTATCACTAGCAGGAGAGCTTTGGCACAGCAACCACCAAAACTGATTGTAACCCTAAGGTTTCCTTCCACTGATGAAAGAATTCTTGCTTTGGAAGGAGTCCTTCCTTTTGTCAAAGGAACATAGGAAGCTGCCTTATCCTGAGTCAGACTATTGGTCTATCTCACACAGTATTGCCTACACTGACTGGAAGCAGCTCTCCCAGATTGCAGGCAGGAGTCTTTCCCAGTCCTACTTGGAGATGCCAGGGATTGAACTTGGGATCGTCTGCATGCAATGTAGAGGTCCCATCTCCTAAGGGGAATATCCTACAGCAGACAGTGGTCATATGCAGCTACCCTTCCAAATATAAACCAAGGTAAAGCTTGCTTGCTACTGCAAGACTAGTTTAATTCCCTTAATGTAATAATTATTACCTTAAGGTAATAATGCAAAACTGTCAGCTATCCTTGTTTGTGCAAGTGCAATGCTTGCATAAGCAGACCAAGACTCCAAGAAACTGCCCAGCTTTGAGCATCTTTGTTTGTTGCACTAGCACTGCATTAGTCAGGATGTTGGTCATCTAATCCAGCATCCATCTTCCAACAATGGACAGCCAAATGCTTCTTGGAAGCCTAGTAGCAAGGCCTGGAGCTTTCCTAGACAGCACATTTTACTGCGAGTTCGAAGCTGCTCAACCCCCCCCCCCAAAAGTGGATTTTAAAACCCCCAGATATAAATTGGGATACATTCGAATGCACAGTGAAAACCCCGAATTGTGTGTGAAGTGCTCCCCAATAGCTCACAGGGCCTTTGGGGCAAATCTGGCCAAAATGTGAATGTACTTCCACCATTCCGAAGGAGATGTGGGCTAAAAGCTGGGTATGGAAAATTTCCTTCCCACTTCCACTGTTCCTCCCCAAGAACCGGTATTCAGTGATGTACTGCCTTGGAACACGTAGCTTCCATTTAGTCATCATGGCTAATCACCACTGATAGACCTCTCCTCTTTCAAAAGCATCAAAAACTTGTGGCCATCACCAAATGTAACAGTGAATTCTGTAAATCATAAATTGTTAGAAGGATTTCCTTTCATCTGCCTGAATCCACTGCTCACCCATTTAATTAGGTGTCAGGGGAAGGAAAACATAGGGTTCAGTCTTACATGTTTAGCCTAGCAGTTTGGGTAGCAAGCCATTATAAGAGGAAGGGATGAGACTTCCTGTCTAAAACAGTTTTCCTTCTCTTCTCATTTTCCTTGGCTTGCTGTTTTTGAAGGGAGTATCAGATTGCCTATTCTTACCCTCTTCCAGTATTGTATTAGTCCACTACCCGTTATGCACACTAGTGAACACACACATATATGTGAGGATTCTGTGCATTTGCCTGCAGAAGAAATGGCTCTTAATGAGTTGGGGGGCTTGGGAAGCAGAAGTTCAAAAAGTCTGAAAATCATTGGCCGACATGAAAGCCAGCCCTCCATTGACGTTAGGAAACTTGCCAGGGCTGCTACTGAAAAGCCGTTCCAGTGGTGTAGAGCGATGGGGTTGCTGTGGAATGACTTAAAGCCACTTCCAGGCAGTCACACAGTGCTGCACAGTGCAGTGGAACACTTAAAAATAAATCTTTGGGACATTCATAGAAGGGGGCCTCTGATCTTGATCAGAGCATTAGTGGTGAGGGATGGGGTATTTAACTCTTCCCACCTTAGATGCTGTGACGTGTCTACACCTACAAGGATTAGAATAGTCCGGACAATGGTTTTTCCCATGAAACTCTATGGATGTGAAAGCTGGACTCGGAAGAAGCAAGATAGAAAAAACATTGACGCTTTTGAACTTTGGTGCTGGAGAAGACTTTTGAGGATACCATGAACATCCTTGAAAACAAGTGGATCATAGAAGAAATCAATCCAGAATTTTCACTCAAGGCACAAATGACCAGGCTCAAACTATCATATTTCGGTCATATCAGCTCCATTGAGAAGTCCATAATACTGGGAAAAGTTGAAGGAAAGAGAAGAAGATGACCAGCAGCAAGATGGATGGACTCTGTTATGAAAGCAATGACTGCACCACTGAGGGATCTTAAAGGCCAAGTTGAAGACAGACCATCCTGGAGAGGATCTATCCATGTGGTCACTAAAAGTCAACACTGACTTGACAGCACTTTATCAATCAAGCTCCTTGTACTGCTTTTTAGACCTCCTCAAAGCTGCTGCTATTAGTCCCACACTGGGGGGACTAATACAGGTAACTGCATTGTGCCTATATTTTTCTCTCAGGGCAAACTGATGTGCCCAATGCCACTGCATGAATCAGAACCATCATCCCACAGCTGCTATATAGCAAGTCAAAGAAGAGGAAATAAGGATATTTTATAATGAATCTTCAATTTCAGCCTTTTAGGCACATAATGTAAGCAAATGAGGATATCACTGAGATTGGAAATGACTGTTTTGAAAAGAAAATGAGGCATATATATTGAGGCTATTCACATGAGCACGCAAAACTGGGGTAAGGGAGCCCAGCCTGGTTTTGCATGCTCGTGTGAACCACGGGTATTGTGGCCTATCCCAATGGCCACACAGTGGCAAACCCGTCAAAGTAGCCTCCTAGTTAAGGGAGCAAGTGTTCCCTTGACCTCATTTATTTGACCCACTCAGGGCGGTCCCAGTAATGCACCGTGCACTTGCGCAGTGCATTATAGGGCTCCGGGGCAGGGGGGGACACACATACTGTGTGGCGGCACTTCTCTGCACTTGATCCCTGGAGCTGCCAGGTGAGCCAGAGCCAAGCCACCGCTTGTCTGGGTGTGTGATCTGCCCACTCAGGGAATGGTGAGTGCTCGTCTGCGGGGAGAATCGGGCCAACCCACTCTCCCTGCAAGCCTCCATTCAGCACTTCACACTGCTCGTGTGAAGCGCCTCATTGTTTTTGTCTTTAGTTAGACATACAAAACGTTTTGGGGCCTTGTACCAAACTACTGGTCAGGATTCAGACTGTTAGTAATGAATAAGCACCATTTACATACAGGAAACAAGTAACGCCTTATTTGAGTCCTATTCATTTCAATTGAAATTGCTGCCAAAAGAACACTCCTCTGATTTTGTTTAATAACATCAACATGCATCTGTGCATTGCACCGGGAGCTGATTTTGCTGCTGCCTATGTCAGCTAAAGCAGGATTAGACTGGAATCAGAATAGTTAGGCAGTGGCATATAGTGAGGCAGTGGCATGATATTTGTGAACCGCCCTGAGCTATTCTGTAAGGGCGGTTTAAAAATCGAACAAACAAATAAATAATATATTTCAAACAACATTTCCATAAGGAACACGACCAGTTTCTACTCAAAAATTCTACAAGAACATTTTATGAAATCAAACATTTTAAGCCCTTTATTGCCTATGGTTTTAGGTTGGTCTAAAAAGCGTTAAGAATGGGCCGTTTTGGAAATAACCCCCAAAGTCTTGAATATCCAACGGTTTATTTCACTGAATAACTACAAGCTAATAGATGCCAAAACAGGCTAGATAGGAACTGACAGGAAGCCATGGGTGGGGGGGAAATCCCAAACATGGAAATGGACCTCTAACAAGTTCATTACTTTACTCAGAGACACACGTATTAAACACATACATGAATAATCTATTTTTAAAAATGTAACTAGTCTTCTGGTGTCACCCAGTAAAGCTCTCATATTCAAAAACTTGAGCTTAAAAAAAATACCCTTCTGAGGCTACATTTGAACCAAGTACAGGAAGTTCAAAGACAAGCACAACGGTTATTCTTTGCTCTGCAATGTGCCTCGGCTTCCTCTACGCACCTCGCAGAAAAACCTTACTGTGGCAGGGACAGCAGCTTCTGTAACACAATATGCTGAAGCCTGAAGATAATTCAAGCCTAGAGAAGATACACACACTCCACTTTTTCACATAAGCCTGATGCAAAAGAATACAGGGTGGTCTGAAAAGGCATAACATGTGGCTCCTTGTACCTGGCAGCTTACAATGTCACAATTCCATAGCAGGGAAAGTATCTGACCTAGATAAAATTTAAACTGCATGGGGGTGGACGGGCAGCAGGCTGGAGGGAGGAAGCTGCTCAAACTCACCTTCCCCCAGAAGAGCACCAACATGCTGCCGGGAGCATGGATTGTGGTCTCAGACAATCTGCGCTGCATCATCCAGCGTGGAGCTCCGGAGGCCAGGACGACGCATCCTGGCGTCCGGATATCCCACAGTGCACTGCTCTGCAAGTGTGGTGCATTGGAGTGTGGTGCCGTCAGACGGGTGTTCTAGGTGCCCATCTCTGTGTCTCCTCATGCTGCATGCAGATCAAGGAGACAGATCAAGCCTGGCAGCCAAGTTAAGGGAGTGCTTGCTCCCTTAACTTCGGGAAAGAGCTGGGCTTGGGAGTGGGGTTAGGCTGCCGGGATCCATGTTGCTCCCAGCATTCCACGTGAGCAGTTTTTAAAACCCTGGAAAACCAGGCCAAACCTTTACAGTTTAAAAACTGTAAGGCCAGGCCAGACAGAAAGGTCTTAAGGGCTCTCCTGAAGGCCAATAATGAACTCAGATTACAGATTACTGCAGGGAGTGCATTCCACAGCCCAGGAGCAGCTACAGAGAAGGCCCGCCTTCTTGAAAGATAAAACCTGGTGGAAATGCAATATTGACCCAAAGCCTTTATTCATAGAGGTTGTTTTCATGAGCAAGCTAGACCAGGTTAGGGCAGATCCCAGAAAGGATCCTGGCATTCCCACCCAGCCTAATCCTGCTTCCAAGCCCAGCTCCTTGCCAAGATTAAGGGAGCAAACACTCCCTTAACTGGGCTGCCTGGAGTATGCGTCTCCTTGATCTGCACGCAGCTTGAGGAGACACAGAGATGTGTGCCTAGAGTGCCTATCTGATGGGGGATCCTTTCAATGCACCACACTCATGGCACAGTGCATTGTGGGATAACCACATTTCCCGGCCTCCGGAGCTCTGCACTGCATGGCGCAGTGCAGATTGTCTGGGAACGCTTTATGCTCTCCCAGCAGCATTTTTGTGCTTGTCTGGAGGGAAGGTGAGCAGCCTTCCACCCTGCCTGCCTGGCTGTCCCTGCCCCATAGTCTCTGTATATATATTTCAAAGTAAACAGTAGGGTAAAACAACTTGCATATAATACCATTAGTGTTACAGAGCTGGTTTTAAATGTTTTCAGCAGGTATCCTATTAAAAATAGAGGAAAAGTTATTACTTGGTATAACAAGATGAAGAACTAGACTAATTATAATATTAAGTGCCAAGGCTCAATTTGATTGATTAAGTGCTGTCAAGTTGGTGTTGACTTTTAGCAACCACATAGATAGATTCTCTCCAGGATGATCTGTCTTCAACTTGACCTTTAAGGTATCTCAGTGGTGCATTCATTGTTGTCTTAATTGAGTCCATCCACCTTGCTACTGGTCGTCCTCTTCTTCTCTTTCCTTCAACTTTTCCCAGCATTATGGACTTCTCAAGGGAGCTGGGTCTTTGCATAATGTGTCCAAAGTATGATAGTTTGAGCCTGGTCATTTGTGCCTTGAGTGAAAATTCTGGATTGATTTGTTCTAGGATCCATTTGTTTGTTTTCGAGGCTGTCCATGGTAGCCTCAAAAGTATTCTCCAGTACCAAAGTTCAAAAGCATCAATGCTTTTTCTATCTTGCTTCTTCCAAGTCCAGCTTTCACATCCATAGAGTGTCACGGGAAAAACCATTGTCTGAACGATTCTAATCTTTGTAGGTACAGACACGCCATGGCATCAAAATATCCTTTCCAAGGCCTTCATTGCAACCCTGCCAAGTGCTAGTCTGCAGCGTATTTCTTGACTGCTGGATCCTTTACTGTTGATGGTCGATCCTAAAAGGCAGAAGCTATCCACCACTTCAGTGTCTTCATTATAAATTCTGAGGCTGGCTGTTGTGCTGAGGCTGGTCATTTCAACATAGTACAAATTTGTATGCAGTGAACATGTACATGCTAAAATGATTAACAATCTGCATATATCTGTAATTTGTGATAGGCATTGTAATTTTTTAATAATACTTCTGAAGCTAAACAATATGACTTTTAGATTGTGAGCCCTTTGGGGATAGGGATCCATCTTATTTATTTGTTTTTCTTTCTGTGTAAACTGCCCTGAGCCATTTTTGGAAGGGCGGTATAGAAATCGAATGAATGAATAAATGAATGAATGAATGAATGAATGACTACACTCTATACATGCACATAGGAACATTCACAATTTCTCTCCCTTACACACACACACACACACACACACACACACACACACACACACACACAACATGTGCTTCTCCATTAGAGCTCAGGATTACACACTTCAACTAATGTGTAGAGATGTTTTTGTTGTTACTATTGTTTCTTGATTTTTTAACATTGGTCAGATAGACCCCATGTGTAATTTATGTTGAAATTACTTCCCCCCTGCCAAAGCAGCTCCTAGTTGATAGTCATAACAAAGGTGGCAATATTCAAGCAATATATGCCATAGTTGCTGATTCATTTCTGAATCTACCATGTATGTAATACTTACTCTTAAGTGGATGAGAAGAACAGCTTAGTCTTTGGTGGTTTCTTTCTTCTCCCCTCCCCCCAACCCCTTCTTCTGCTGGAAACATTCCTGCCTGGAGGACTACTTACTTCATAAGTACTTCACCACTAACACTGAAAGCACAAAACTTTAATTTCATGTGACAGTGTTTTCATTTACCATCTGGCTAGACTAATTATTTTTCTGAGCTGTAAAGGAAAGTCTGCCACATATATTCCGTAACTTAGGAATCTATAGTCATCTGGGGTAGCAAGTGAGAACAGCACTTTTTAACCCAAGTGGGGTTTATCGTTCTTTCTTTTTGCATGTGTGGCAAGAAACTGCATTTTATCACAAGGATTCTGATACTGATTATTCTTAGCAGACCAATTCTGTTTTTACAGACATTGCTTTAAAGTTTTGAAATTAATCAATTTTCACTATTTCTATTGTGCTATTTAGGTACAATAAATTGAGTTTGTCCTCCTAATATAAATAAATTTTGCTTCTTGGAACTAGGGATGTGTGAACTGGTCTGGTTCGAACCGAGGTTTAACTCGAACCAGGGGCTAGGTGAGTTCAAATGGTCCAGGTTAGAATGGCCCAGCCCCCCAAAGCGGAGAACCAATCCGAATTTGAACCATCCTGGCCCCGGTTCAAACCGGCTTGCGGGTCTACAGGTAAAGGGGATTCTGGTGAGGATTCCCCTTTACCAGTAAAGGGGCAGAAGGGCTTCCTCGGGGCTAGAGGAGGTGGGAGGGGAGTCAGGGATACTTACAAGAATGGCTCCACTCACCCCAGCTGACAGGGCCGGTGCTACCATTAGGCCAACTAGGCAGCCGCCTAGGGTGCAGACCTCAGAGAGGCGCAGAGTGTAGAGTGTCAATGTGTTTTCCTGGGGCACAAAATAGTCTGACACCGGCCCTGCCCACTGGCCTCCCCCGGAGCAGCCCGGGCTGGTGGCACCAATCATTCTTGTAAGTACCCCTGACTCCTCTCCTGTCCCCTCTAGCCCTAGGAAAGCCTCCTGGCAGCTTTACTGGTAAAGGGGAATCCTCACCAGATTCCCATTTACCAGTAGATCCCTGACCCGGTCCACAAACAGTTTGACCAGAACCGGAACCAGTTCAAATCCAGTTCAGATTCAAATGGACCAGCAAAAACTGGTTCCATGAACACACTTACTTGGAACACGGTTTAAGAGGTGGAGGATTGTTTACCATAAATAAATTAAAAAACCAGACAGCTGCATTTGTATTTTTCTTTACAGCTTAGAGTCAAAAGGGGTCTAATTGACCTTGCAGGTCTCAGTTTTATTTTGTAAATAGCACATACCAGGTGCACAAACTGGATTGGGACCACAGGAGGGAGGTTAGAGGTGTTAATACTTTGCCCTTGCTGTGATTCATATGCAGATTGCATGTTACCATGTGTGCAATTTACATTAGGAAGAAAGCTCCCATTGGTCCAATGGAAGCTATTCTCTTAATGTAAACAGTGCATGCAGGGGTGTGTGATCCACACTGTAGCTTAAGTGGTGACAATATTTTAAAGCCCCTCTCCCCTGAACATGTTTCTGATTTGGTTTACACAATCCTACACATCCAAGAGCTGACTCCATTCTTGCCTTCCTCTCAGACTCAGCACACTGGTCTTTTGAGACTCCTAGGAAAGTGGGGGAGGGGTCCCACAGTCCTCACAGGCTCACAGGCCACAGTCCTCACAGGCCAGAGCTGGTCTCTATGGGAGCCAATGTTACGCTCTCTCCTGGCCTGGGAGTCCCCTTTATTTACAAAACAAAACTGAGACAAGCAAAGCCAGACAGGATGGCTCAAATGCATTAATTGTCATGACAAGGGCAGTCCAAAGCATCTGTGTGCCTGAAGTAAGGTGACAAGTGCCCCACCAGGCATTTTAAAAAGCCAAGGATAGTGTGGAAAATAGGAGTGGTGACCAATGGGTCAGAACTGCAGTGGCAGGTCCAGTGAGATGGTGGCGGTGATGGTGGCAGCAGCAGCAACAGCAGGAACCAGGTGCCTGGAGAACCATCTGGAAGCTGTTTGCCAAGCACTGGCTGCACTATAATTCAGTGAAGAGCTGCTCTGATGGTGGCAAGGGGAGTTAGATGAGATACCTTGCCACTGCACCAGCATGCCAATACTTTATTATTTTATTTTTCAAATGTGTATACCGCATCAAACTCCTGTCTCTGGGTGGTTTACAACAACATAAAACAGATTAAAAATTAAAACCTTAAAACAATTTAAAAACACAGTTCAGTTAAAAAGCTTGGGTGAAAAAACAAGTCTTCAGAGACTTTTAAAAAGTTGTCAGAGATGGGGAGGCTCTTATTTTAGCAGGGAGCATGTTCTAGAGTCTTAGAGCAGCAACAGAAATGGCCTGTGCCTCCGAAGCCACCAGACGAGCTGGTGGAAACTGCAGATGAATCTCTCCAGATGATCTCAATGGACAATGGGTCTCATGGTAAAGAAGATGTTCTCTTAAGTATCGTGGGCCTAAGCTGTTTTGGGCTTAAAAGGTTATAACCAGCAGTTTGTATTTTGCCAGGAAATGTACTGGCAGCCAGTGAAGCTCTTTTAGTATAGGAGTAATATGGTCTCTCTGAGATGACCCAGAGACCAACCTGGCTGCCCAATGCTGTGCCAACTTCACTTTCTGCACTACGTACAAAGGCAGCCCCACATAAAGCATGTTGCTGTAGTCAAGTCTGGAGGCTACCAGCATATGTACTTGTTCTGAGGTTGTTTATCTCAAGAAACGAACGCAGATGGTGTATCTGCCAAAGCTGAAAAAAGCACCTCTGGCTACTGTCTCAACCTGGGACACCAGTGAGAGGTTTGGATCCAGAAGTATCCACAGACTGTGTACCTGTTCCTTCTGGGGAAGTGTGACCCCATCCAGAACCAGCAAATCAAAACCATCTCCTGAGTTCCGACCTGGCACAGTAAGTACCTCAATCTTATCTGGATTCAGTCTCAGTTTGTTATCTCTCATGAAGCTCATTACTGCCTCCAGGCAGGCATCTAGCAATAGCAATAGCAATAGCACTTACATTTATATACCGCTCTATAGCTGGAAGCTCTCTAAGCGGTTTACAATGATTTAGCATATTGCCCCCAACATTCTGGGTACTCATTTTACTGACCTCGGAAGGATGGAAGGCTGAGTCAACCTTGAGCCCCTGGTCAGGATCGAACTTGTAACCTTCTGGTTACAGGGCGGCAGTTTTACCACTGCGCCACCAGGGGCTCCATATTGTCTGCAATGCTCTTTAATATCTACATGAACTCGCTGGGAAAGATCATCAGAAGGTTTGGTGCAGGGTGTTTTCAGTATGTTGATGACACCCAAATCTATTGCTTCATGTCAGCATCAGGAGAAGGCATAACCTCCCTAGATGCTAGGGATGAGCATGGTCCGGACCGGCCCGGACCGGCACAGAGGGGGGGTCTACCTTTAAGGGCGGGGGGTAGAACTTACCCCTCCCGCCGCTCTTCCCCCTCCGGCGCTGTAGTTTCAAGCGAAGTTTTTGGGGCGGCAGCATTCCTCGCTGCCGCCCCTGCCCCCGTCGTCGCCTGGAAGTCTCCATAATAGCAGCACGCATGTGCACGTGGTGGCGCACATGCCTGTCACTGCCGTGCGCGCGTGCCGCCTACGTCACACACACGCTACGTCACACGCACGCTTGAAGCTACAGCGCCGGAGGGGGAAGAGCGGCGGGAGGGGTAAGTTCTACCCCCCTGCCCTTAAGGGTAGACCCCCCCTCAGTGCTGGACCTCAGTAGGGATGTGCACGAACCAGTCCGGAGGCCATGTTGGAGGCCTCCGAACCGGTTCGGAGCCGGACCGCTCAGTGCACGGGCTGGGAGAAGACCCTGCTGGACTGCTCACAAGCAGACACTGGAAAGAACAATTGTTCCCACAAAGAAGATGCAGGAGTGATATGCAGTCATGTCGATTTTACTGAGACTGAACAATAGGAGGAACAGGAAGAAAATACCATGGGTGGTTTATCAAACTAACAAATCTTGAAAGGCCTGGCCTTTCAGGGTTTTTAATTAGTTTCAATTGTTTTAATGTTAACCTGGTTTTCAGGGTTTTAATTGTTTTGATAGTTTTTTAAAAAGATGTTTTTAAATTGGTTTTTATATTTGTATTTCTGTTTTTAATTGTTTTTAATGATTTCTGTTTTTAATTGTAAACCGCCCTGAGCCAGCTCGGAAGGGCGGTATTAAAAAAAAATAAAATCAAATAAATAAATAAATAGTCATTAGGATAGTTGGTACAAAAGGTTGATGCACTGGAACTCCATCTTCAACACTGTCTCCCCATCTCCAGACGAACCTAGACACACTTTAAACTGATCTTACCCAATACTTAAAACAACAGAAGCTAAAATATACCCATCCACTACTACCATACAACCAGAACACCCACACATGCCAGTTTCTGGGCCGGGATGATTGGTACCTGCCCTCATTATCCCCCAAAGTGGCTCCCCCAAAGTTATTTGGGTCCCCTCCCTAAATAATCCACTGCTTGAAATGTCTTCCTCACCTTGTCTTGTGTATGGGCTTTCCCTACACCAGGAGCTTGCAAACATGAAATAAAGTATATTTCATGAACTTGAAGTGTGTGTGTTAGGGAGGCACAGATAAGAGCTAAAAGGAAATTCCATGGCCAAAGTAGGACAATAAGGAACAAACCCACTCAAACCAATAGTCAAGAACCACATTGGAAGAGATCTGGTCAGGCCATTAAAGCTCTTCTGAACCTAGAGGAATAACAGCATTCTAGGCTAAGGTCGCAGAGAATAATCAGACCTGGGTCCCTGTTCCACTAGGGCTGCTAATAACTCAGGTATCTGGGTTCTTTCTATGTCCAGAGCCTAGAAACTATTTTTAATAGATGCCTAAATTGAAATGCTAGTATATGAAATGTGTCGGGATTATAAATAAGAGCCTGGCGAAGAACAGAGGCCAGTCTACCATAGTATTTATTTATTTGTTAGTTTGTTTGATTTATATACCACCCTTCAAAAATGGTTCAGGGCAGTTGTAAAATAAAACATGACTCTGGATTTAAGACAACGATCCCCTTAAAAATGCAGGTGAAATACAGGTTATACTTACACTTACTCAAAAGGAAGATAACTCTGAATTTAAGACAAGCCCCTGATGTCTAACAACAAAGAATTTGGAAAAAACTAATCTTGCATTTAGGTAAATAGGTTTAGGAAAGGACTATCCTTCCCCTTGTTAGAGGAAATGCATCCCCTGAATGATAGGCCTTTCTGCAACTGTGCTAAATTCCTATAAAACTGAAGCAAGACATCTGGATTCCTTAAAAGGAAATAAACTAATGATCTTGCTGGTCAAGTTTCAAGAGTTAAGATCTTTAAAGGTAGTTTTCTAAGGAACTGTACTTGATCTTGCAAAAGGACTCTTCCAGCAGATTCACAGGACATTCCATACCAATAATATCCAATCTGCTTTTAGACATGCCCTTGCTCCCAAAATTCCAGTCTGTACACTGTGATGAATGTAACATGGCAAAATGAGAGCTGAATCAGTTTTTTATTTTAAAGTTGATGGATGAACATGATCTCATCCTAAGCTGTAATCAGATCACAACATTATTATTTTTTGATAGAGACTGCTGAGCTTTTTATTTTTATTCTTGTAAATTGCATATTAAATGAATTTGTTCATGATCCCTACTATTGCAGCATTAAAGGTCATCATTCCGCCCAAGATCAGAAATAAGGATAGTTTCTTCAACCGCAGGAACTTCCGACTTTACCTCGGCAGGGCAGGCATTTCTGAACCACAAAATCCCTCTAAAGAGATTACTGGGTTTGTGCAAGCACCACCAACATGCACAAGCACTAGCAATTATCATCAGCATTGTAAATATCCCCAGGACTACCATTTGATGGTATGACACTGGAAAAAGATGAAAAGAAAAAAGGTTTGATAGCAACTAAAATGACATCACACATTTTTCACTTCAGTCTACTTCATTAAAAACCAGCCAAGTAATTGTAAAACATACCTTTCACTGACTGTATGGTAACCTCATGATAATCTGAAAAAGATTCAAATTATTGAACAGTGTGTGAAAGTTGGCTTACACAACTAATTGCTTAAATAGTTATACAGAGAAGACAGTGACTAGAGACAAATTTGGCTAAATATAAACATTAGCATCATTAAGCAAAAATGTTTTCATTTAAGAAAATTTTGTAAAATCACTAAGAAATCATACATTCTGCCAACAAAAATGATTTTAATCACCCAACTGTGGATATATAGTGTGTAATTTTTTGTTTTAAAATTCACTAACTGGTAGGCCTGTGCAAATTTGAATTTTATCTGAAACTGTCCCCAAAAGGTAAAAATCAGTAAAATCTGAATCCATTAAAAAAAATTGGATCAGTAAAATCAGGCCGGTTTGAATCCCCGCTGATATGTTTCCCAGACTATGGGAAACAACTATTTCGGGCTGCAGCAATATAGGAAGATGCTGAAAGGCATAATCTCATATGTGCGGGAGATGGCAATGGTAAACCTCTCCTGTATTCTAGCAAAGACAACCACAGGGCTTTGTGGTCGCCAGGAGTCGACATCGACTTGACGGCACACTTTACTTTAAAGTCAGTATTAATTCTGAAATATTGAAATTAATTTCAGAAATACGTCAGAATTTTGTAATTGGAGAAATGGAATAGGGATTTTCCTCATTGAGGTTAATGGGAAAAACAAAATACAATCACTAAAAATAACTGGTTGGTCCTAAAGCCTTGAAACTTGTCACACATGTGGGGAAAGAGGTCAGGGCCCCTTGTAGTGAACTTGAAGATAATTGCCCAATCCATTTTGTTAAAAAATGGTGGAAAGGGGTGAAATCTGGCTTGTTTCAAGCCAGAACTTTACAAAAACTTTTGAATTATGGTCCAAAGAGTGTCTTCAGTTTTAGAAGACCCTCTTTGGACCATAATTCCACCAACACATAAAGGAATCTGCCCTTTGCCTTCATGAAAAGGGTTGACAGAAAGCCCCTTTTGCTCCCCGTTTTATATTTCTGGAAGCATGGGCATACAGTTATGAAATCTGGCACGCATGAAGTCCACATTGGCAGGACTCTGTAATTTTTCTCAAATCTATGGGGCAATCCCCGCTTTTTGATGATTTTTACAAACCATTCTGGATCTGAAGCACTCCCTAGGACCATCATCGCATCCCCATGTGGAGGAACAAGGACATTCCTTTGATTTTATATTAATTTTTGTCTTCCCCATTGCAGAAGTACATAGTCAGTAAAAGTAATTTGAAGGTTTCTGGTTTTGTGATTAGGAAAAAACCAACAACTTTGCCTTCTAGCCATTAAGGAATTAAAAGGTGCAAAGTCCTTTAGCCTGTTCCTGTAGTAGGCTTACCCACAGGGCCTAAGGACTGGAAGTTAACCTTAGACTGCCTACTGGCTGGAGGTTAACCTAGACTGCACTGGAGTAGGGGCGTGCATGAACTGTTTGATGGCAAATGGTCTGCCATGAACTGGGCTGGTACAACAGTTCCATTGTGAACCAAACCAGTCTCCAGGAGAGGTGGGCTGGTCCGAGATCACACTAGATTGCGTCCAGTTTGGATCAAACCGTTTCACCAGTTCAAGTGGCGATTGTAAAGTTAGGATAAAGTTATTGTAAAGTAAGGAATAGGGTAAAGCTTAGGCGGCTGTGGTCAGGGCAGGCAGGTGGTGCCGGGGGTGGCAGTGAGAGGCATCTTTGGAAGTAAAGTGCTGTTAGTGCTTATCAATGCATACTGCAGCGGCGCTCCCCCCCTCGCCCCGAGCCTGCAGCGCATGGGGGTAGTGCGGAGTCCTGGCTGGGCCCTCACTCAACTGTCCTCTGCACATACCTCTCACAGCCTCCCCCCACCGGTGCCAATGTGCCTGCCCTCACCACAGCTGCTCTAAGCTTTATCCTATTTCTAACTTTACAAAATCTTTATCCTAACTTTACAATAGACGCTCGAACTGGCAAACCAGTTTGATCTGGATCGATTCAATGGACTGGACCAGCTGGTCAGTTCGACCAAACTGGTTCACAGACCATGGTCCAGGACGAATTCACTTTGAATTTGGACCAAACTGTGCAACAACAGTCTGTTTACATCCCTACACTGGAGTAGCCGGAGCCTCCTTCATTTGTGTCCTTTCCCTACCATTGGAAGCAATGTTGCTACAAATTGTATTTCTTCATCTGACACAACCTCTGGCATCTCCTGCTCTTCTTCGATATACCTATTCTCCAGCTCTTCCATTACAAGTGCACTTTTGTGCATCCTCTTTTCATCAACCAGCGTATGACGCTCGTTAATGTGAGACTTATTGACTGGATTGTCACAGGCTTTAGCATTTGCTAGTCTTTCTTTAAGCTCTTTTTTGCACCAAGTATTCATCAAATCCGGTTTCTCTCAGCATGTCTTTAGTTTTGGCTAATTTATCTTCTGAAAGATTTAACAATGAGGAGTCAGTCTTTTTGGCATATTTTGAGCTCTTTTTCCTTGTTTGTTTCAGTTTCTGTCCTTGGGGCTTATTAATACCCTTGGCTGCAGTCTCCCATGCATCTCTGTCAATTAGTCCTGGGTTTCCTTCTTGTCTTCCATTTCCTGCAGTAGGGAAAAATGGTTTGATGTTGTTTCATCACTCCTTTGGGTTTTCCCTTGTGAGCCACATTCTGCTTTCTTATTATGCCTCACTATGGGCTTTTACGCACAGCAGGTAAAGCTCTGGTGTAAATGTTGAGTGAAGCCACTTCGAATTACACTCATGGCATGAGGGAAGCAGCCCCTCCCCTCTTCTCCCAGGGGTTTCTTTTGGTGCAGGTTCATGTTTTATGGCGGGGTTGGGGGGAGAGCTCTCCTTGGGTAGGAACACAATGTTACCTTCAAAACCTCCTGTCCTAGACTGGGAGCATTTGCATACATCAATAGATTTCTTCCTTTTCCCCCAACATATGCGTGGAGTTTTAACCAGCAAAAACCTTAAGCAAGCAGACTAATATTGTTCAAAAAAGTCAACTTGAGCAAACACAAAGGTTTTACTTTTGTAACTAGAACTTAAAGCGTCTGCTTCCTCCAGCTAGGCAAGCCTGTTCAATCTGCATTTCTAAAGAGCTATACCTGCACTCCTAAAGAGTGTTTCCCTCTTATCATGTTAATGATTCTACATCAGTGCCTCTCCCTATTTGCTTCGGTGTTTTTAGAAAAACTCACTTAAAACCAGCATTTAAAAAACCCAGAAATACATCGAGATAAGCTAGAATTTGGAAGACAAAGTCCGATTTGCATGTGGAGTGCTTCTAAGGATCTTGAATGGACTTTGGGGTAAGTTTGTCCGGTGTGTGAATGCCCCACTCTTGATCAGGTTACATTTTTTGTCTTTCAGAAGTTCCTCTCTCAACTAGATTGGTCGCCTGGGGATCTGTGTGTTGGTGGGTCATTCCATTCATTTGTTCTGCACACTTCAGGATCCTCATCCTTTGTTTGTGTGCTGTTTGACCTTTCAGTATTTAAAACCTTTCCAGATAAGTGCAACTATAATAGTTGTCTGGACACAAGTGGTATGCATGGCTTGCCTTATGTGTGGCATAAGTTGCAGATCACTTCCAGTTGGCACAGCACAGAGGAGTGAGCCAGCTCCCCACATTCTGAACATAAGAGCGACTCTTAGTATTTCCTTATGTGATACCAAGAACCTTATTGGAAGCAGGCCGGGCCATCATGGGGTTCCCTCCTCAGTCTACACTTTTTTCTCCCCCTATGGATTTGGCTTTGACTCCTTGCGTCGACTTCTTTACTTTCTGATTCAATTCCCATTCCTTTTTCTTTTTAATCCTGAGTGTTAAGGAGTTCACCACACCAAAGAGATAATCACGTCATGCTTCACCTGTGCACACTCCTTTAAATTGAGGTTTGGTGTTATGTTTCTCTGGAGTTTTCCAATTTGTTATGACTTCTTGAAACCGATAAACAAAATGCAACTCGTTCACCTGATCCAAGTGAAAAACCCCTGGTTTTAATTTCTTCAGAGCCAAAATATTTTCAGTTGCAAAAGGGGTCAAGTCCTTTGCCTTTTAAAATTCTTCATTATCCTCATAAACTCAAACCCAAATAAAGACAGGACATGTGTAGCTGGAAGAAACTAGGGCCACTTAATTGAATAAATTACAAACCTGCAATGAGGAATTGAACTAAAGTGCGGGTATCCTCTATGTGGGTCAGTCTCATAGGAGTTATGCCCACAGGAGGACAAAGGACCGGACTTTGACTTTGCTTGGAACCAATCCGAACCTTATCTCTACCATGAGGTTACCCCCGATGAGGAGACGCAGACCAGGCCACCTCAACCCAGGTCGCAAGGCACTGGGCAGCATTCGCTGGCATGCATCCGAGTAAGAGCGGATCCAGCCCGAGAGTCGCAAGATCACCAAGCCTTCCTCCGTATTCCCACTCACCATAACAGCCCTCCAGCCCAACACCAATGCAAATTAACCTACCTCAATCCACACTCATCCATAAAGTGACCAAATAACTCAGTGACAACCTTAACAAAGTCAGTGAGAAGTAGGTGAAAAAAGGCCCCAACCGTAGCCAATCTGCTGAGACCCAAAAAATTCCTACTTGACCCAAAAGGCAACCAGAATAACCCTCACTGAGTCAGGATGGGTGGGAGGGCGCCTGCCCACAGAGTAACGGAGAAGGAACCAAATGGAGCTGGCTTCTCATGCAGGTGCTCCTGTTTCCTGATTGGTCCACATGCAACATGTGACAGTAGACCAGTGTTGCAGCCCACATGACTGCTTCCGGACCGAGCCTGCAACCCCATCCCCTGCCTACCTGGTATCGCCATGAACACAGTGAAGGGGGCAGGGAGCGGCTCTGCATGCAGCGGGGGAGAGCAGGTAAGGACTTGCTCTCTTTTAAAAAAATATCCCATTCCCCACTACCCTCCCTGTGACACTGAACCTGTGCACAGACCTCGGTTCATGCACATCCCTAGTTCTACTTCTCAAGGTCGCTTTCTAGATTACACTGTTTAGCAGTAAAATGCTTCAGCTTCGCAGAATCATTTTGAAAACGTAAATAGCTTGTGCAACCTTCCAATGGGAAAATACAGCTATTTATTTGCAACGCACATGCAATGCTATAGGACTAAAATGGAAGGATAAAATCCGAAAGAAGGCATTGGAAATGTGGCCACACCTTGCTGACAGTGCAGGGACTGCGATGTCAAAACACAGACAGTACGGAAGCACACTTAATGGACAGTAGTGACATTGTTGTAAGCATGTGATCTGGAAAGCACCAAGGCGAAGCAGTGGTAGGAAATCATTTTCTAGAGATTATGGACTGCAGATTTTGCAATGACCCTAAATCCTCAAGGGAAACAGAGTGGCATGTTTAAAGAAAAGGTAATGGTTACCATCAATATGACCAGCAACTACCAGAGGATTCAAAGTGTTTTAACTGAATGAGGCGAGTCTCACAATCAGTGAGACTCGCCTCTAGAGGGTTTGCAGGGAGAGCGGGCCCGCTCTCCAGGCAAAGCAGGAAAGCAGCCCTGGGTGGCCAGATTGGCTGCCCACACGACTGCCGGCTTCGTCATGGAACCAGCAGGGGCTGCAGGGATTGGGGGCCGCACGTTCCCCGGAAGTTCCAGGATGCCCCGTGCAAGTGTGTGGGGCATCCTGGAGAGACCCCCAGGACTGGGAGGCTTGTTTCAGCCTCCTGGTGGGGTTCTCCTTGTGTGTTGCTGAGGGGCGGAGCCACAGCGCGGCAACACACGATCAAATAGATGGGGTTAGCAGAGTGCGAACTCCACTAACCTCGTCTAAGGGGAGGGGGAATTAAGAGGGTTTACTGCTGGGAGCTGTACGGCTCCCGTGGCAGCACGCGATCCACCCAAAGTGGGCTAGGCTCCATTAGCCTGCTTTTGGTGGATCGTGAGAATCTCCTCACTATGTTTATAGAAGACACATAAAAAGAAGGATTAGAATGCAGAGAGAATAGTTGTAGTTGTTTTTAAAACACATTCGTACCTGTACTGGTTTTACATACAAATCCTTTTCTTTCTTGGCAAGGTGATAATTGCCAGATTCCATCTGTGGTCCTCAAAGCAATGCAAACATTTCCTTTCAGCTGACCCGGTTCAGGTTCCTTGATGCCCCAGTTTGAAAAATTGAGAGGAGAGCCATCAAACCATACAATGGTGTTATCTATGAGTAAAAACAATGAAACCCTTAGGGGTAGCCTATATAATCCAGAATTCCTCAACAAGTACTTGCAGTTTTAATTGGTATTTTGTTCCCAATTATTTAATTATGTTGGAATTAAAAATCATGCTGGTTTTAAAAATCTATGGAATACTAGTTTGGTTTTGGTTCTTGCTCACAAACTGAGTTGCCCTGGAACTTCAGTGTTGAAGGGAGGACCTGTCTGGCTCCAGTTGTTAGGCAGAGGGAGAAGGGCTGCTGGAAGGTTATAGCCCTTCCCTCCCAGCAAAGTCTGACTCTAGCCATTAGCCAGAAGTTCAAAAGCTACTGGGAGCCTGCTTCGCTCTCCCTTCCAGAAAGAACTGTGCTGGAACCATCAGCTGCTCTGTGCCTGTAGAGATGAAGAGAAGGACAATCTACCACAGCCACCTCTGAACAGCAACCACAACCGTTGTCCCTGCCGCAGGAGGCTAGCTGTTTTGGAGGGGTTCATGTTATATTTAGAATTGGGGTTCTCCATTTTTATTTTTTTCAAATTTTAATTGTTAAATAGTGGCTAACATCTTCGCTAATGAAGCATGCAGGTAAGGAGGGACTGTGGGGATGCAGCAGAGGGCGGCCCATGCAAAAAATAACAAAAAAAACCCCACACCCCAGTCCTTCTATGCATGCACTGCTGTGCAAGTGGGAAGCAAAACTTCCCAGCTCTGCTCACATTCTGTTCCCTGGGAGGGAATGTAAAAGAAACGAAGGGATCAAGTATGTTACACTGTGGCAGAGCAAGTTATCTTATTGGTTGGCCTATACCAGTCAACTTGACCTCAAAAGAAATTGGATTACTATTCCTGGTAGGCTAGCCATTCACAGATAGATGTGATTGAACCATTCCCCCTTCTCCCTTTAACTTACTATTGGTAAGAAAGTGGATGTTAAGCCAAATCATTTCAACTAAGGACCCAAAAGAATGTAGCTCTTCCAGAAGAAATATATTTTCATTGTCGTCTTTAACAGTTAGAAGATTAGAACCTAAAAAAGTGAATATATATATTCATTGTGTGATCGTGTTCAGAATATACACCTAATTAGAATATTCTTATTTAAGTTTTCTTATGGTTTGCAAAGGGCTGATTTCTTAGGAATTGTTGAAGATTACGCATCTTTAAGGTTTCCCCCCAAAGGGAATAATTGAGAAAATAATCAGCCCTCTGCCCTATTCCTTTGAAATAATTCTGGCAGCTTCCTTGCCCCCACTGAGCATTACCACCCGCCCAACTCTGCTCTGGGCCAACCCCTTCCCCCGCAACATGAAGCTATACTTTTGCTGAAACCTCCATTATTCCCTATGGGAAAAATCTTAAACTTCAAAAATTCACCAAAAATTAGTCCTTTGCCAAATTCCTCTGAAATGTGGGTGGTAGCTTCCACCCATTGGGCACTACCATCCCCACCCACTAGTTTTGCCCCGGGGCTGTTTTTTAAAATCCAAAACATTTCAGATTCGGATTTTGCAATTTTGAACAAAGAATGAAATTGGGGTGTTTCGGATTGGCTGATTTCGAACAAAGAACAAAATGGAAGTGTTTCAGATTCGGGCCGAAAACAAAACAGAAAAACAAAACAAAATGCACAACCCTACCAGAGTGGAAGCCAGGATTCAAGTTTTAGCTCGGCCATGAAACTTACTAGGTAACCTTGAGTGTCAATATAAAGTACATTTCAGGATTGATGTGAAGATAATATGGGGATGGAAGCCCTTTACATCTAGGTGTGAAGAAAGAATGTTACAAAATGCTGATAAGGAACCTCTTCTCACAAGCAGTGAGAAGGGATCATAGGTGGGCCGTAGGGAACGCAGGTTAAAACTACCTTCCCCACAGACAATTGTCTCCCCTTTCCTGGGCAGGCAGATCACCTGCCCAGATGAGCGGCGCCTGCTCCAAGCAGCTCTGAGGGTCAGGGTGCTGGGATGCTCCACTGCCGCGTGTTGCTCCACCCTCTGGAGCTCTGATAATGCACCACACCCATCATCCCCCTCCCCGAGTGTGCCAGCCATGACTGCAAGCAGCCGTGGTTGACACACGAGCAAAAAACTGAGGTTAGGGAGTGCTCACTCCCTTAACCTCATTTTCAAAGGAGGCTACTTAGGCAGGTTTGCCCCCGTGTTTGGCCTGATCCCGGTTTTGCACACGTGTGTAAACAATCTCATAGTGTAACTACTGAAGTGAATCTCTATCTAGCTGTGCTAGTTTTAATAATATGTAAAGGAGATATCTGTTTACATTCCTGAAACCCACAACCTGTTTGTCTAACTCTCAAATTATTCATTAAAGTACTTAGCAATGTAAAAGGGGAAGCTGCACGGTACTGTCTCACCTACTCAGCTTCTAACCTCGGACTGCAGGATTAAAACACAAAGCAGTTTTCCAACCAATGTACTCTTAGCAGAATAAACTTGCATGCTGTAGTTGTGAGGAGGCTATTATAAATATGTGAGGAGGCTATTTCTACATAGGAAAAATGTAACATGTGAAGTGGAGAAAAGGCAACATTAGAGTGAAAAAGATGGAGAGAGAAAACCTCAATCGGTACCTAGAAATGATTATTGGTACTTATCAATGATTATTTATTGTAAAATATAAATTTCCCAATGCATTTTGATAAAACATCATCTTCAGGTCCACTGCATCTATCAACATCAAACACAAACAAGTATTTCTGTTGATGTCTATTACACTGTGAAAAGAACATTGCAAATTTAAAAATGCAGGATCATAAAACATTTGTCAATGTTTCACTCTGCAGTTAACAGATTACCTTGCTTTTTGCAAAATTCGAATGCTTCATCAAAATTTGAGTTCTCTAAAACGGTGGAAAAGCTGTAGCAACTGTTTTTAAATTTTATCCAAGGGACTGTTTTTTCATTACACAATCCTTTATATTCAGTTGGTTTTCTCTCTGTAATAGAAGTTACAGTTTAGTAATTATACTAAGAATAAAGACTTTGCTTTATAGGTTCCACATTTTGTGATAGTTTACTGAGGCGTTTTCCAGATTACACGCTGCAACAGTTTTGCAACGTGTCCGCTCAGTGCCCCTCCATAATGCCTGTGTTGCAACATCGCGTCGCTGCGCTGTCAGCAGGGTGCCATTCATAATTCCAATGCATTTAGCCCTATAACGTTGTATATGCACTGCGGGAGAGTAGCTGTATTTTTCTGTTGTAGGAGGCTTGCTTCATCATTTATGCAATGCAGCATGGTGTGGTGTGGACGTTTTAAATCGTGGTGCAACAATTTGTTGATTTTTACAGTCCTTTTCCATCCTGTTCATGAAATAATCTCTCCGTGAAATAATTTTTTCCCCACCCGGGCTTTTGCGCAAAAGTGCAACCCGATTTTCATCTGCTTTCGGCTTTTGATTTCGATCGCATTTGCTTGTTTTTCATCAGACTTATTTTTTGGACATGTTCATGTTTCCTCTTTTTGTGTGTGCTGTGGATTGGCTGGCTTAGTTGGCATATTGAGGATCTGTTGATATGTAAAGCCACATTTTGTTTAAAAAATATCATCAATCTGTTTCTTGTGTAAAGGTATGTTTTCGGACCCTGATGTGCTTCCCCCTGCTTGCAGCTTTGAGCAAAGGCACCACGGAATTTAAAAAAAAGAGTTTGTCGCCTCAGTGATTCCCCGCCCCATCCATTTGGCCCAAAATGGAGGAGGAGGAGGGGGTAGTGAATGTGATTCCGGTGGAATATGGACACCTCATGAACGGAAAACCCACTGCAATAGTGGGTAATATAAATGGCCCAAACACTGTCACAATTAGGGATGTGCAAACAGGTTCAACCTCGAACCAGTTTGATGTTGAATTGGTTCGGTTTGATGGTTCGGGGTTGAACCAACCCCCCCCCCCCGTTTAGTCCAACCTCGGACTGAACCCCTCCGATGGTTTGGGGGGTTGAGATTGATTTTTTTGAGTGAAATATTTTTTCTACCTTTCTCCCCTTTGGGGATGTTCCTTGGGGCAGCGGGTGTGTGTGTGTCTGTGGAGGTTTTTCCTCCCCCTGCCAGCCTCCGTAATCACCCCCTCTGGCTGTTTTGGCTGTTTTTTCAGACCATTTGAGCCTCCGTATTTTGGCATGGCGGCCAAAATGGCAGCTGTTGCACATGCGCAAATGGCCTCTGCGAGACCTGGTATGGCCCAGGGCCTCACAGAGACCATTTGTGCATGTGCGGCAGCCACCATTTTGAGCAATGAACTTAACTACGGCCTGAAAAACCAGCCAAAATGGCTGGAGGGGGTGATTATGGAGGCCAGTGGGGGGAGGGGGAACCTCCGTGGACATCCCCGCTGCCCCAAGGAACTCCCCCAAAGGGGAGAAAGGTTAAAAAAAATTCCCACTAAAAAGAAAAATCCGTGAACCCGCCCGGACCAGACCGAAGCAGGGGGGGTTTGAGAGAGTGCCGGACTGAACTGGTCTGGTCAGGTTCGAGTTCAGTCCAGACTCAGTCCAGATTCGAATCGAACCGGGCCAGCTGGTTCCATGCACATCCCTAGTCATGATGCATTGAAAAATACACCAAGAAATGCTGTACTTGTGGTTTCAAGCCACAGCCTCATACCGTTGCACATTGCAACACTTTAACTGGCATAATCCCATAACCACAGAACAAGACTCTGTATGTCCTATGTGTTGTACAGATTAACAAATATGGAAGGAAGTTGGGCAATTCTTTGACTTTAGTTAATATTTTGCTGTTTAATGGAATTTCCCTCTGATTGCATTTCTCGTTTTGACTTGGGGATAGTTCTTTCTTTAGTAGAATTATGCAACACTGAATGTCTAAACAAAGACTATCACTTTAACTACTGCTTTGAAAAAGGTGCTCAGTGGTCAAAGAGGGCTATATGCAGAACAGAATTCAGTGCCTAATACAAAAACCGCCTTACTGGGTGGAATGTGGCAAACTGCTCCATTCAAAAGTGTCTCACAACTGGTTCTTCTCCAGCGTCCATTAATATCAATGTAAACACACCTTCCAGATGTCTGTGATTCCTCATCTTCCCAGAACATAAGAAAAGGCTTTGTACCATCTGACCACTGAAAGCTAAGGCCATCCTGACCAAAAAAATAAAAGGGGGAGGGGTTTAATTAGCTCTTGCTTTGTCTTGTTGTTCATTAAACAAATGTTTACCCATTCACTCTTTTCAATAACAGGAGCCTAAGCTAATAGATAAGAAAACTCTTTAACACTTGCAGGTCATAAATTACTTGTTACTGACAAAGATTATAAAAATGAGATATTTGTAGGAATAAGATAAAGGGCAAAACAATACCATGGCTGACATACAGGGCAATGTTCTGCCAACTGGCATAGGGGGAATGCTGGTGGCCCCTGTCTAACCTGCTGCTGGCGGCCCCAGACATGCCCCCTGCACCTGACATCAGACACACCTGCAGCTGATGTCAGATGTGCAGGGGGCGTGGTCACGTTTGCAAATAGGGCCACGTGCCCTGTTTGCGAACAAATTATAGCCAGTGCCTGGTTTGCAGCAGCGGCCGGGAGTGCCTTTTCCTGCTTGTAAAGGCAGGGAGATGTGTTCCTGGCCAGGCTGGAAACCCAGCACTGACTGAAGCTTTTCAAAAACAGAGCCATGCATCTTTCTATTTGGGAGTATTTGAGGAGTCCCCTGTTCTGACGGACAGGCTCACAAATGTCCCAGTTCAATAAGTTTTTAGTAATCAGGGTATACCACTAATACCACTTTTCAAGGGTCTAGCTCATTTGGAGTAGTAACTTCAGTACCCCCATGTGTGACTGATTATACACTTTTACACACACACGAACACACACACTACATGACCACACAATGTAATAGTGATCTATTTCCACACATAACCCTTCTCTTGTCTTGATATCCATTCAGTGCCTTTAATTCAGAAAATTAGTTTTATATACTAATTTGAACGTAATTTATAGTGTCTTTATTCCAGCTACTGATGGGAATACATATGAATGTACTTGCTGAATCATACTAAATCATACTAAATATGCATGTATTTTAAATACTTACATCTGAAGTGAACAATCCAATCCAGTGAGTGTAGCCTAATCGATTTATGATGACAGTGAGGAAGGCTTGGTGATAGTGGTCTGAAATGCTGACCAGTTCAGCCCCATTTGTCTTGCATGTTTTTAAAGCCATGTACCAAGTCATATTCCCACTGATTAATGTATATGTCCTGTCTGCATATTCTAAAGTATCTGGTACTGGATACATCACGGAAGAGTCTATGACATATCTGGAAGTATCTGTGGCAAGAAAGAGACAAGAAAATATCAAGCATCACCAGGAGAGTCATCAAAACTTTCCAGCTTAGCACACATGACATAAGAATTAATGGTATTGATACTGGCATCAAACAATAAGTATACATGCATGAATCAGCACCATGTTATGCATACCATAGAATAAGTTAGACTTGAGTTGGACACATTCATCTATATAATATTAATGTGAACTGGGGCCCAAAAGGGGAGAAGATGGTAGAAAACTCCCCCCTCCCGCTGCCATTACTCTAACATAACCTAGTTCTAAATATCTGCTCCAATTGTGACAGCTTCCTATAAGGCAGCTTCCTATGTTCCTATGTAAAGGGTCTTGCACAAACAGAACTCCCCTTCTACCAAAAGTAGCTTCTGCCAATAATGAGCTTCTGTGTCAAGCAGACTGCATAACACAGGGATTCCTAGCTTTCAGTCCTCAGATGTTACTGGACTAAAATTCCCAGCATCTCCAGCATTCAACCACTGTGGCTTGGGATGATGGGAGTTGTAGTCCAACAACATCTGGGGACCCAAGGAACCCGTGACATAAAGCATAAGTGTAATAACTAAAAAAAAAATAATCAGAACAAAAACAAAATAATCATTTACCTTGAGCCTTCTGGCAGACAAATCCATAAACGTTTTCACAATTTTCTAGGTACCATTTCCCCATTAAATTGAAACTAGGATTATTTAATATTAAAGTACATAGTGGAGCTTTTTCTTGTATTTTGGCACTGTAATTATGGAGATTCTGAAATTAATATATATATATATATGTTAAATAAATAAATAAATAAATAAATAAATAAATAAATAAATTTGTGGTGAAATCTGTGTTAAAAGCAATATATTGGTTTTAGTGGTAATTCCCTTACCTGCTGTTGACGTTTTTCCTACCTGCATCCTCAAGGAGATAATAGCCATTCAATCTCTGGCTCAGATCCTGACCCTTCTCTCCAAAGATCACCCGGGCCTGCTGGCCCCTCCTGTGACAGACACTGTCTCAACTAACCCTAACCCTAACCCTAACCCTCAGTGAGTGTCTGCTCCTCCTCAGACACCTCCCCCTTTCTAGTAAGTCCCCTGCCCCCCTCTTCTCTCCAATGCCCTTGAGTGGGGGGCATGACAATTGAGATCATTGGTTGGTATGAGGAGAGTGCTACAAAGACTTACATAGTCCTGTGAAGATAAGTCCCTAGTCATAGACAAGCAAAAGACTAAGGTTATGGTATTTGAAAAAAGACCAAAAGAACACAAATGGCAAATTAACAGGAGTAGGGTTGAGCAGGTTAGGCGCTATAAGAACTTGGGTATAGTTTTCCATGCAAATGGTACTAGGGATGTGCCTGGTCTGGAGCAGTCCGGACTGGCACCAAAGGGGGGCCTTTCTTTAAGGGCGGGGAGGGCTTACTTACCTCTCCCGCCTCTTTGCCCCCTCCAGCGCCCGTATATTACCAAGTAATTGGGGCGCTGGAAACCAGCCGCCCCCGCCACCCCCCCGCGAGCGGATTATGGCCAAAGCTACTGCTGCCCCCGTTGCCCGCCCTCCCAGCAGCCCGCCCTCCCTCCCTCCTTCCCAGCTGCCCGCCCGAGTCCTCACCAGATGTTGATTTAAAAATAGAGAGGAGCTCGTGAACAGAGCTCCTCTCTCGGCAAAGTCCCGGATGCTACTGAGGCTTTGCGAGGCGCGCGCACGCCGCAAAAGACGCCTGGGAGTTGCGGCGGAGGCCTGGTCTACCTGCCGGTCTACCCGCCGGGACGAGGCCGGGTAGACCAGGCCTCCGCCGGAACTCCCAGGCGTCCTTCGCGGCGCGCGCATGCCACGCAAAGCCTCAGTAGCGTCCGGGACTTTGCCGAGAGAGGAGCTCTGTTCGCGAGCTCCTCTCTATTTTTAAATCAACATCTGGTGAGGACTCGGGTGGGCAGCTGGGAGGGAGGGCGGGCTGCTGGGAGGGTGGGCAGGCGACGGGGGCAGCAGTAGCTTTGGCCATAATCCGCTCGCGGGGGGGGCTGGTTTCCAGCGCCCCAATTACTCGGTAATATATGGGCGCTGGAGGGGGCAAAGAGGCGGGAGGGGTAAGTAAGCCCTCCCCGCCCTTAAAGAAAGACCCCCCACCTGGACCCGGAGCGGCCAGGTCTGAACCGGTCTGGACAGTTCGGAGGCCTTTAGAATGGCCTCTGGACCGGTTCGGACACACCCCTAAATGGTACATGGGGTGCACAATGAAAATATGCTGCAGCAAGTGCACAGAGGAGTGCATCTGTTTTATTAATTTTTTTCACACTAGAAGGGGCTATTTCATCCCAGCGGCTGTCAAAGTAAACCAGGCCAAAATATTGGCACAAATGTTATCTGTTCCATCTGCAACTTCAAACCCATGGAAGTTGTTCAGTCTAGATTCCTTTGTGCCATATTCCGGGTGCCTAGATGTGTTTAAAATGTCATTCTACACCTAGAGCTGGGTTTAACCAGAGTTGAAGCCCAGGGGTGGCTTCAAACATTTAACTAAGGAGTTGGCATATCCTCCCTAAATGCCTGCCTGGAAATAGTAATGGGCTGGATGAGGGAGAATAAACTGAAGCTGAATCCAGATAAGACGGAGATACTTATTGTGCAGGGTCAGAACTCTAGAGACGATTTTGATCTGCCTGTTCTAGACTGGGTCACACTTCCCCAAAAGGAACAGGTCCACAGTCTGGGAGTACTTCTGGATCAACATCTCTCCTTGGTTTCTCAGGTTGAGGCGGTGGCCAGGGGTGATTTATATCAGCTCTGGCTGATACGCCAACTGCGCCTGTTTCTTGAGATCAATGAACTCAAAACAGTGATACATTTGTTGGTAACCTCCAGACTTGACATCTGTAATGTGCTCTACGTGGGGATGCTTTTGTACATAGTCCAGAAACTTCAGTTGGTTCAGAATGCGGCAGCCAGGTTAGTCTCTGGGTCATCTCGGAAAGACCACATTACTCCTTTGTTGATGGAGTTACACTGGCTGCTAATAGTTTTCCGGCAAAATACAAAGTGCTAGTTATAACTTATAAAGCCCTAAACGGCTTAGACCCTGGCTATTTAAGAGAGCATCTTCTTCGCTATGAGCCCCACTGCCCATTGAGGTCACTTGAGGAGGTCCGTCTTCAGTTGCGGCCAACTCATTTGGTGGCTACACAGAGACGGGCCTTCTCGGCTGCTGCCCCAAGATTGTGGAATGCGCTCCCTGCTGAGATACGATTCTCCCCATCTCTGGCAATTTTCAAAAAACACCTGAAAACACATCTCTTCAACCAGGCTTTCTCAGCTTTTTAAAACTTGTTTTTAAATTCTTCTGATTATTTAATTGTTGTTTTATGATGTTTTTAATTGTTAATTTTTGTTTTTATGCTTTATAATTTTTGTTTTAATTATTAACTGATTTTAATGGTGTTTTAATGAACCTGAGCCTTTTGGAAAGGCGGTATAAAAGTGATGATGATGATAATACTGGCTCAAATTATATTTTTGTCATCAGGACCTGGCCCCCATGGTATTGAAAGATAAGTTCCATTGTAGTTGGTGTAAGAACCTTCATGATAAACTGGGCAGATATGGCCTCTCTCCATAATATCTACTTTCATTGGGACATGATGCAGCCAAAAAAATTGTTAAACAATGTATTGTGGGTATGGAGAAGCAATCTGATTTAAGTCTTGTTACACTTAGTAGCATTCCAGGTGTCTTCTGTCTCATACTACCCTCAGCTAGTGGCATACCTTACGAATTTGACCACTCTAAATCAGAGGAGAGTGTCCTCGCTGGCAGAGTTGAATGTCCTGCCTTCTGCCATTTTGGATGGCAGATTTAAGAGAATACCGCTCAGGAACCAGTTATGCTCATGCAGTTCGGGTAATATCAAGTCCATCTCACATGTTCTTTTATGCTGTTTATATTATAGGGACATTAACATTGCCTGGACTGAACCACTTTTAAAAATCATGCCAGGTTGATCAGAAGAGTATTACGCTTCCTTCCTTCTGGCAGACCAGTCTACAGCAATTACAGCTGGGGTAGCAAGATTCTGTGCCGCAGCATGCAAACTGAGATGGGAGCAGTTGATGAATTGTAATTGAGACCTCTGTTTGTATATGTTTTGATGCTCTATTACCCAGTCCTGTAGTTTTTTAAATTTTATTTTACATTAACTTTATTTGATTGCTGGTCACTGAATGTAATGATAAATGCATGCATGCATGCATGCATTCATATCATAGTAAATTGAAATATGAGAAAGATCTGTTTCTCTTGGGTGTGATGTTGTTTTGGAATTATTGGTCTGATTATTGAGTGTCAAAAATCTGTTGAGCAATAACAGTGAAAATATGTTGATATTCAGAATTCCTTCTAAAAATACAATTTAAAAAAAAATTTCACTGAGCATATTCCAGTATAAAAAGTAGTAAATTCAGCTATTTTAAATGGCAAGATTGTTCTTGCAAAATTTGGTATCTGTAGATACTCTGGAAGTATGACTTTATTTTGCACAAACTCTTCAAAATATATAATAGATACAGTACTGAGTTAAGCAGACATACATGACTGATTAAATTTACAAACATTTAGATGTGCTTGAACATTCACTTCATAATATGTTAGAAACAGGGACTTCAGAGACAGTTTGTGATAATTCTTTAGTTGTTACCTGTGGATTGTAGTGTTGGTCGCAGTGTATGTGTTGCTTGGGGCACCATAAAATATTGTGTTTGGAAACACAGAGTATCTTTATCCTAATGATTACATAGTCCTTCTTCTCCATGGGAAAATTTTTCAAGAATGGTTTATGCTTTGATGCCATTAATAACAGATGTGACCCAGATTTCTAAGTCTGTGAATGGGCAGCAGGGGATAGAGACTTCCATATAAGCTAACTGACCTAATAGACTAGTTACATGGTGCTGCCCATTCTGCCCTCCCTCACAACCTGCAGCATATATTAACTGCTTTGCTATGTAAACTTTTTCGTTCAGTTTTTTGTTGGTAAATTTATTAATGCATAGAACCTCCTGTTTAGTTCCGTGCGGTCCTGCACTCCAGGCTGTGGTGTGACAGTGGCAGACCTCTGCACCTTTGAGCACCCAGACCCATATAGCCTGGGTATGCAGATTGCTCTTGCGCAGATCATGTGGAGGGCCCAGAAGGAGCAGGCTGAGGGCCTGGTGGGAGAAGGGAAGTTATCTGTGCTCTTTCTCAGCCCTAGAAATGCAGGTGGGGATGCCCATGATCACTGAAAGATTGAGAACCGCCTCCTTGTGCTGAAATGCCTTGTCTACACCATGATGTGTGCTGGCATGGCCTGTGTGCTGACAGGGTGTAATTTACGCATAACGTTATCATTCCCTGTCTGTAAGTGATGAGTCGTGCCCACTGTGATTAGAAATAATAGAAGAATTTCTTTGGACAGGACTGAGTGTTTTTCTGTAAACATTGTTAGGCTGAATATTGTGTTTCCAAGGGGCCTGCAATGGTTCCCGGAAAGCCATTGTTTTTTATTTTTCGGTGATGTTTGCAGATCTTTGCAACCATTGAGGAGATATGCACCATGATCTCTCTCTTCTGCAAAGAGCCTGCAAACTGACAAGATAGGAGAGAGACTGAATGTTAAGCATTCTAGTCCCCTTTCACAGTTCTACTAGAAAAATTGCCCAAAGGGAGCGCTTTTCACATCTGATGAAAATCCCTTCCACTTTTGACTCAGCCTTATATTTAATATAAGAAGGTTTGTGTAACACCCTTCTATTTTCTCTAATCTTTTATGTGGGCATAATAAATGGCATCCACAGCTTTATTAGAAAAGCCTGAAAAGGAGGACACCAAAGGAAGGTCCAAAGCCAAAAATCACACAAACTAAACAAAACAACTAGGGCTGTACACAGGCTGAATTATCAACCCGATCCCAATTCCAATCCTGATCCTGGCTAACAATGGTCAGGATCATATCAAGTTGATAATACTTATCAACTCAGTGCATCTGGAGGGGGGAAGGCCTACCTTAAAGGAAAAGCCAGTTTCTAGGAAGAAAGCAGCTGCCTTCCGGCAGTAGCAGCATTTCAAAACACCATCTTTCCATCCATTGAACCAGGACAGGAAACAATGTCATGGAGGGGCTGACCTGGCGTGTATCACAGAGACTTGGTTGGAGGAGGCTGGGGGCCCAGTTTGGGCCCAGTTTCTCCCTCCAGGGTACTCTGTATAGAGGAGCAGGTAAGGGAGTGTGGGCGGGGAGGGGGGTAGCTGTGGTCTTTAAGGATATTTCCCTTACCAGGATCCCTATCAGAGTGTCTGATCATACTGAATGTGTGTACTTATTTTTGGGGACCAGGGATAGACTGGGACTTCTGTTGGTGTACCGATCACCCTGCTGCCCAACAGAGTCCCTAACTGAGTTCATGGACTTGGTCTCGGGTTTGGCATTGGAGTCCCCCAGGCCTATGGTGCTGGTGGATTTCAATATCCACTTCAGGGCCGGGTTGTTTGGTGCAGCTCAGGAGTTCATACCGGCCATGACAACTATGGGCCTATCCCAAGTAGTCTCTGGACCGACACATGTTGCTGGTCATACTCTTGATCTGATCTTTCATTCTGATCAGGGTGGTGTTCCGTGGGTTGGGACTCCTGTGATTTCCCCATTGTCATGGACGGATCACCATCTGGTTAAGGTTGGACTCACAGTTGCATCCCACCTCTGCAGGGGTGAGGGACCTATAAGAATGGTCCGTCCAAAAAGGTTATTGGATCCAATAGGATTCCAAGAAGCCTTGGAAGGATTTAATGTTGGCCCTGCTGGCGATCCAGTTGATGCCCTGGTGGAGAATTGGAATAATCAGCTCACCAGGGCAATAGACATGATCACTCCTAAGCGTCCTCTCCGACCTGCTTCAAAAATAGCTCCTTGGTATATGGAAGATCTGCGGGAGCTGAAGCAGCAGGGTAGATGACTGGAGTGCAAGTGGAGAAAGACTTGACTCGAATCTGACAGATTGCGACACAGAGCACATTTAAAGATCTATGCTCTGGCTGTATGTGCAGCAAAGAAGTGTTTCTTTTCTGCCAGTATTGCTTCTGCAGGCTTTCGTCCAGCGGAGCTATTCAGGGTTGTGAGGGGGCTAGTAGGGCCCCCTGCTCCCCTGAATTTGAATCTGGAACCATCAGTTGCCCGCTGTGACGCTTTTAATGAGTTTTTTGTGGACAAAGTCTCTCGTATTCGGGTTGATCTAGATCTAGATTTCGACTCCACAGTTATCGCAGTGTCAGATGCAGAGGTATTCAGCAACTCCTCTTGTGTGGTTAGACTGGATCAATTTCAGTTTGTGACTCCTGAGGATGTGGACAAGCTGCTCAGAACGGTGCGTCCTACCACCTGTCTGCTTGATCCTTGCCCAACGTGGCTTATACTATCTGGCAAGGGGGTTGTTGTGGAGAGCCTGGTGGCAATTATAAATACCTCTCTGAGAGAGGGCAGGATGCCTCCTTGTTTAAAGGAGACAATTATTAGACCTATTCTTAAGAAGCCTGCCTTGGACCCCTCGGAGTTTAGTAGCTACAGGCCTGTCTCCAACCTCCCATGGTTGGGCAAGGTGATTGAGAGGGTGGTGGCCTCCCAGCTCCAGGCAGTCTTGGAGGAAACGGACTATCTAGACTCATTTCAAACTGGTTTTCGGATGGGCTATGGGGTGGAGACTGCCTTGGTCAGCCTGATGGATGATCTCCAATTGGGACTTGACAGAGGGAGTGTGACTCTGTTGGTCCTTTTGGATCTCTCAGCGGCTTTTGATACTATCGACCATAGTATTCTTCTGGAACATCTGGGGGAGTTGGGGGTGGGAGGCACGGCTTTTTATAGAGGTTCCGCTCCTACCTTTCTAGCAGATCCTGGATGGTGTCGCTTGGAGACTGTTGCTCTTCGAAATCTGAACTTTTATATGGGGTCCCTCAGGGCTCCACACTGTCTCCAATGCTTTTTAATATCTACATGAAACCATTGGGTGAGATCATCCAGAGATTTGGTGCTGGGTGTTATCAGTATGCTGATGATACCCAAATCTATTTCTTCATGTCAACATCATCAGGAGAAAGCATATCCTCCCTGAATGCCTGCTTGGAAGCAGTAATGGGCTGGATGAGGGATAACAAACTGAGACTGAATCCAGACAAGACAGAGGTACTTATTGTGCGGGGTCATCACTCGGGAAGTGATATTGATCTACCTGTTCTAGATGGGGTCACACTTCCTCAGAAGGAACAGGTATGCAGTTTGGGAGTGCTTCGGGATCCACACCTTTCCCTGGTTCCCCAAGTTGAGGCAGCGGCCAGACGCACTTTCTATCAGCTTCGGTTGATACTCCAGCTGTGTCCGTTTCTTGAGGTTCATGATCTCAATATTTTAGTACACTTGTTGGTAACCTCCAGACTTGATTACTGCAATGCGCTTGATGTGGGGCTGCCTTTGTATGTAGTCCGGAAACTGCAATTAGTACAAAATGCAGCAGCCAGGTTGTTCTCCGGATCATCTCGAAGAGACCATATTATTCCTATATTACAGGAGTGGCACTGGCTGCCAATAAGTTTCTGGGCAAAATACAAAGTGCTGGTTATAACCTATAAAGCCCTAAACAGCTTAGGCCCACAGTACTTAAGAGAGCGTCTTCTTCTGCATGATCCCCATCGTCCACTGCGTTCATCAGGGGAGCCTCGTCTGTGGCTACCTTCATGTCGTCTGGTGGCCACCCAGGGATGGGTCTTCTCTGTTGTCGCCCCGAGACTTTGGAATGCGCTTCCCGTGGGAATAAGAGTCTCCCCATCTCCAGCAGCTTTTAAAAAGTCTCTGAAGACTTATCTTTTTATCCAGGCCTTTTAGCTTTTTAACTTGGTAACTTTTAAACTTCTGGATTATTTATTGATTTGTTTTAAGCTGTTTTTAATATTGAATTGATTTTAATGTTTTGTTTTTATTTCTTGTGAACCACCCTGAGACCTTGGGTTAGGGCAGTATAAAAATGCACCAAATAAATAAATAAATAAATAAATAAATAAATAAATAAATAAATAACTAACTAACATTGCATCCTTTCCCTAGTGCATTACTGGGGGGAAATGGTCATGCCCTTTGGTTACAGGGCATGGCCATTCCCACATCCTCCAATAATACACCAGGAAAAGGACATAACGTCATGACATTACTTCCTGCCCTGATGTGTTACAGGGTGGTACAATGGAGTGGAAAGCAGCAATCTGCATTGATGCTGCTGCCACTGCATCAGCCCCTTTCTTCCCAGAAGCTGGCTCTTCTTTTTGAGATAAGCTCCACTCCCACACTCAGATCCTTTTTGATACCATATGATATGATTCAGCAGAGTGTTGAATGGGCTCCCTATATCGGAGGAATTTTTCTCTAGAATAATTTCTGGAGAAAAATACTGCAATACAGCTTGCATTGCCTTGGACCCAATTATCATTCGATTAGATGTACAGCCCTAAAAACTTCTCATAAAATCATGTAAACACTCACATGCATTACGTCTACTGGAGACCAATTGGAATATTCTACTTCCTGCCCATTAACCCATTTTTCATAATCATTACTCTGCAGACCAATCCAGATGTTAGATTTATGTCCAAACAGATTCATTGTTATGAATGCTGGAAAAGTAAAACACAATTCAGAAAGAAATCACCTTTCAACGCATAGCAAACAATTTCAAATAATAAAACAGAATACTTTAACTCAGTTGATCAAAAACAAAAGAAGAAGCTAATTCCTATGTCATGACTTGTACAGTACATAAAGCAGAAGTGAGAAATGAAAGCATACTGATATAGTCAGTTGGAAATTCCAGAATACTAGTGCCTGCAACCAATATTTTGGGCTTGCCCCTCCCAATTCCATCCTATACTCTACCCAATGAAGACTTTTGCCCACCCACCCCCCCAAACAAGATAAAGAATAAAATTAAAAATGACAAAAGAATCAGTTTACTGTTATGCTTGTATAATGTCAGCTGCTTGTGCTATTTATACATTCTATTTCTGTACAGAGCAGCATATTGGCTTACAAAGAGTCAAACAAGTAGCCTAAGTAGAAACTCTCTGTTGAGAGGACTAGGTCCCAGCACTCCCTGCAAGATTTATGGCTGCAGCTGATTTATTCTCAGAATTCCATGCAGGTAATCTGGAGGCTTTAAGGTGGGACATGCAATAGTCTTGGGTGACAGGGAGGACTAGGCCCCAATAGCACCTCAAAGTCCATTTACTGCAGGCTCAGAGCTGGTGTCAAGTGCTGGTATTACTGGGCCCACTGTCCTCAAAAGTGCCCCCTGCTCATCACTGATCTCCCCTCTGGCCTCATAACCTTCGTGTATGGGGGCAGAGCAACCCTCTTGGGCAGGGCTAGCTCCACGTTTCAAGCCCCCACCCAGCAAAGTGCATTCCATGAACCCTAGATCCCACCTGGGTGGGCCCCCAAAGAACAGCTGAAGTGGTCTCAGGATAGAAGCAGTTGGGCCCTCAGCAACTGCTCAATGATGCTGACCACTGACACTGTACTTTATCTTGGGACTCATCCAGGTAAAAGGGGGCTGAATGAATCCAATGAAACTGAATGGCAAGAAATATATGACAAGCAAAAGGAAGTACTTCTTTACATACCACATCATTAACCCCTGCTAACTGGGCAAACCCCTGCTAACTGGGCAAACCCCTGCTAACTTTTACTGTGGTGATTCTCTTTATTTAGCGGGGGAGAGTAACTGGCCCTAACCACCCCCAGCACAGTACTTCCAGTGATGGTTGCTGGTGTCTATCTTATGTTTCTTTTTAGATTGTGAGCCCTTTGGGGACAGGGATCCATCTTATTTATTTATTATTTCTCTGTGTAAACCACCTTGAGCCATTTTTGGAAGGGCGGTATAGAAATCACATTAATAATAACAACAACAACAACCCCCAGTGAGGCACTACCTTGACGTGGTTGTGGAGCTTGTGTGCTCTGGTGAAGGTGAGAGCTATGCCAGAGGTCCAACCATACTGGACAGGTCTCACCAGAAGAGCCAGACAAAGAGTGCCTCTCCCATCAAAAATATGGTGAGACGTAACTTTAATAAATCTATACCGGATCGGTCGTTGCCCGGGTCAACAAGGACCGCGCCAGGTGCTATAGTCCCTGGACATCTGGTGGCAAGTTGGCTACAGGACTCAGGATCTTCAGTTCAGCAACCAGGGCTGGAGACAGCAAAGCTACTGGAAGAAACATTGCTTAACCGAAAAAAATATACAAAAAATGCCAACAAGGAAGTAATGATCTGCTATTACAAGTCTAGTCCAACTAGAAGAGGTTATTTAAAAAGAATGTACCAAATTTGGAAAGAGAAGCATCCAGATACAGAAATAACAGAACAAAGGCTAGCAGACCAGAAAAGATTCATAATAAGAAATAAAGTATTCACAGGAGTTGAGCTGGAAGAACTGCAAAGAGCAACACAAGCTCAAGATATGGAAGAAGAATTACCACCATCTGAAGAAGTTGCTCAGGCGCAGATGGAGGAGGTGTTGGAAATAGAGGATACCACCATTGCTGAACTGTTTCAAAATCAAAACCAGGCAACCTCCCCTTTGCCTTCACCTCAAAAACCCAAATGCCGTTTAACAGAAAAGCAACAAGAACTAAAGCAAAAAATAACTGAGCACATGAACCAAACAACCACCAGGGTTCGACTTCCCGCTCTAAAAACAGTTGCCAAAAAACAACTTGCTCAGGCATTAAAAGATGTCAATGCTGCACTTGCAGAAATAACAACCAATAATTTGCAAGAAACAAACCAACTAATGTACAGTGCAGCAACAATAACAACACAAGAGCTCGGATATAAGATCAGTGGACCTGTCAAAAAAGAAAGCAGTACATCACCTAAATGGAAGATTCGGTTAGAAAATAAAATCTCCAGGCTTAGATCAGATGCTAGTAAATTGAAAGATATGAAAGACAAGAAGCTGAAGAATGAAAACACCAAACAGTATCTGATCCAAAAATACCACCTAGATTCAAGGAAAATTAGAGAAGTCCTGGAAATAATAAAGCAGCAAATAACAGCAGTGTCAAAGAAGATTAGCAGATATGAAGCCAGAATTACACAACACAGGCAGAATCTCCAATTCCAGTCGAATCAGAGACGTTTCTACCAAAGCACAGAAGGAGAAACTGCAAGAAACGTAGAAACACCAAATAAAGAAGAAACAGTGCAATTCTGTTGGAAATTATGGGACAATCCAATAGATTATAATAAAAAAGCAGGCTGGATGAAAGAGGTCAAAAAATGTAACCAACAAATGCAAGATCTAATAATAACACCAGAATTAATAAGTGAAAGAGCAAAGAAAATTAAAAATTGGACTGCACCAGGCGACGATGAACTGCATGGCTTCTGGCTTAAACACGTAACAAGCCTTCATAAACAACGATCAAAACAGTTCAATTATGAAAGGCGGTGATATTGAACAATGGCTAACAACTGGGAAAACTCATCTCATCATGAAAGACCCAGCAAAAGGTGCAGTTCCAAGTAATTATAGACCGATAACCTGCCTGCCAACCATGTTCAAATTATTAACTGGAATAATAGCAGATGAAGTGATGCAACACTTATTAACTAACAAACAGCTTCCAGTTGAACAGAAAGGAAATTGCCCGAACACCAGAGGCACAAAAGACCAGCTGCTGATTGACAAAATGATTTTAGAAAACTGCAAGAGAAGAAAAACCAATCTAAGTGTTGCATGGATTGACTACAAGAAAGCCTTCGATTCATTGCCTCACACATGGATACTAAAATGTTTAGAAACAACTGGTGTCAGAAAAAACATTCAGATATTTATTAAAAAAGCAATGAGCATGTGGAGCACACAGTTAACAATCAATGGCGAGGCACTTGGACAGGTTAGCATTAGAAGAGGCATTTTCCAAGGGGACTCACTATCCCCTCTATTGTTTGTAATCGCCATGACCCCACTTTCACAAATACTCAACAAAACAAGCCTCGGATACCAAACATCTAAGACATCCAGGAAAATCAACCATCTGCTGTACATGGACGATCTGAAGTTGTATGGAAAGTCCCAGTCAGAAATCGAATCACTGCTAAACACTGTCCGTATATTCAGCAGCGATATAGCAATGGAGTTTGGACTAGACAAGTGTGCTGCATTAATAATGAACAGAGGGAAAATAAGAAAAACAGAAGGAATAGAACTGCCCAATGGAAGCAAGATCAAGAACCTGGAAGAGAAAGAACGTGACAAATACTTGGGCATTCTCCAGGCTGATAACATTGCACATACTGAAGTTAAAAGAAAAATTGGAAGTGAATACATCAGGAGAGTCAGAAAAATCCTCAAGTCCAAACTCAATGGCGGGAACATCATACAAGCCATAAACACCTGGGCTATACCTGTTATTAGATACACTGCAGGAATAATAGACTGGACCCAGGCAGAGCTAGAGACGCTAGATTGTAAGACCAGGAAAATCATGACCATCAATCATGCTCTGCACCCCCGCAGTGATGTAGATAGGCTCTACCTCCCTCGCAGCTCAGGTGGAAGAGGAATGCTGCAAGTCCATCAAACAGTAGAGGAGGAGAAAAGAGGCCTTGAAGAATATATAAGGAACAGTGAAGAAGATGCACTTCAAATGGTCAAGAACGAGAAACTATTCAACACCAATGAAACAAAACAGGCCTACAAGAAAGAGCAAGTCAAGAACCGAGCAGAAAAATGGAGAAATAAGCCCCTGCATGGTCAATATTTACACAATATAAGTGGAAAATCAGACATCACCAAGACCTGGCAATGGCTTAAGAATGGCAACTTTAAGAAAGAAACAGAGGGTTTAATACTGGCTGCACAAGAACAGGCACTAAGAACAAATGCAATAAGAGCCAAAGTCGAAAAATCCTCCACAAACAGCTAGTGCCGCCTTTGTAAAGAAGCAGATGAAACAGTGGACCACCTAATCAGCTGTTGTAAAAAGATCGCACAGACTGACTACAAACAAAGGCATGACAAGGTAGCAGGGATAATAATAATAATAATTTTGGACAGATTTATCCATATGCATAACAGAGATATTTGTGAACAAATTACTTTTAGCAAACATAGCTTTCTTCAAATGGTATCATCCTGAGCTGAAAAAAAACTAGTTACCCACTAGTCAAACCACTATTTTTTATAAATCAGTGCCAAGGAGCACTAGTCAAACCACTATTTTTTATAAATCAGCGCCAAGATCGCACAGACTGACTACAAACAAAGGCATGACAAAGTAGCAGGGATGATACACTGGAACATCTGCAAAAAATACAAGCTACCTGTAGCCAAGAATTGGTGGGACCATAAAATTGAAAAAGTTGAAGAAAATGAAGATGTAAAAATATTATGGGACTTCCGACTACAAACAGACAAACATCTGCCACACAATACACCACATATAACTGTAGTCGAGAAGAAAGAAAAACAAGTCAAAATAATCGACATAGCAATACCAGGGGATAGCAGAACAGAAGAAAAAGAAATAGAAAAAATCACAAAATACAAAGATCTACAAATGGAAATTGAAAGGCTGTGGCAGAAAAAGTCGCAAATAATCCCAGTGGTAATTGGTGCCCTGGGTGCAGTTCCAAAAGACCTTGAAGAGCACCTCAACACCATAGGGCCACAGAAATCACCATCAGCCAATTACAAAAAGCAGCTTTACTGGGAACAGCCTATATTCTGCGACGATATCTATAACCATTGACTATAAAATTCTGGCATCCCAGGTCCTTGGGAAGGACTCGATGTCTGGATAAAACAAACCAGTCAATAACACCTGTCTGACTGTGTAAACAAGAAATAATAATAATAATAATAATAATAATAATAATAATTATTATTATTATTATTATTATTATTATTATTATTATTACTCTGTTAGATTTCCTGCCAGAAGATGTGGTGATGGCCAGTAGCTTAGATGGCTTTAAAAGGCAATTAGGCACATTCATGGACAAGTCTATCCATGTCTACTATTCTTGACAGTTATGTGCTACCTCCAGGTGCTGCAGCACGATCCCCCTAAATACCCATTTTAGGGGAGCAATGGCAGGATAGTGGAGAAGGCCTGTGGGCTTCTCAGAGGCGTCCGATTGACCACTGTGGGGAACAGGGTACTGGACTAGCTAAGTAGGCCTTTGGTCCACTCCACCAGGGCTCTTCTTACATGCTTACATTTTTAATTAACAACTTTGTGCAGTGGTGTTTTACAATCCTATCAGAAAGCAGCAACATTTCGAATATAGAAATTTTTAAATCTAGGTATATTACTTTGAGTGTTTCAAGGAATCTTATTTTGCACCCTCTCATTGTCGATTATCAATATATCAATGCATGTAAAACATCAATGTATTTACATACATTGCATCAATTTATATGTGTCAAGGTATGTGAAAGAGCTGCTTCAAAAAAAAGGGGGGGGGGCTTCAAAAAACTGTCAAGCCTCACCCATGGCTTTAATCAAGTGTCTTTGATATCTCTTGGTAGGGATGTGCCCAAACCGGTTTGGCGCCTCCTTAGGGAAGTGCCGAACTGGCTTGGGTGCCTGCATCCAAACTGGTTTGGCGGGGAGGGGATCGGTTCCTTTAAAAACCAGGTCAGTAGGTCCTTACCACTTTTCTGAGCATGGTGCTCGCTTTACAAAAGGCAGAGTGCTGCTGCAGCATTACTCCCAACACCATGCTGACCATGCACATGGCTGCCGTGCATGTGTGGCGGACACATGCGTGCAGGGAGCAGCACTGCAGCCACGCATGGCCTTTTGTAAAGTGAGCGTCATGCCTGGAAATGTTGTGGGATAGCGGAGGAGCAGGTAAGGACCTGCTTACCTGGTTTTTAAAAGAACCAATCCACGCCTCTCCTGCAGCTGTCCGAGCTGGTTCAGGTATATTCCTATCTCTTGGCTATTTCTGTGATTAAAATACTTACATATTCAAAGAGATAAGATCTCTACAGCACTACATATTTCTAACCTATATTTTTAACTGTACAAGTGAGAGGAGCCAATATGGTGACAGAGCAAAAGCTGGCCGGAGAACTCCTGAGTGTTTTTAAATTTATAGATAATTTAAGGACAATGTTCATTAGAACAGTCTCTTTTAAGGTTTTATTGCTGTGTGGACTGTTTAGTCTTATTTTTTAAATTTCTATTGATTTTTATTTTGACTTTTATTTTGTTTGCTTGACCGTCTGCTTAGATGGGCTGGATTGTCTGCTCTACGTACTTTGCTGTGGCTGCTTCAAACAAGGGTTGCTTCAGGAGTGATTCTTGAGCCAAAGGAAAGAAGGCTAATTAAAAATGCAGGTAAATAACATGTCCATCAAGTCTAAAGAATAATAAACCTTAGCAGCACTCTACCACCAGGAAAGTGATGAAAATACAAGATAAATGAACTTTTATCCTTGACAGAAACTGAGAGTTTAATTAGTACCTTCCTGGTGGGAAATAGTTTTGCAGCTCTGGAGGCAGAAGAGCTACCATTGGACCCTGAATTATTGGACTCGAGGGAGTATATACCTGTGAAAGTCAGTGAAACACAGCAGGATGATTCTATGCCTTAAAATACTATTATTAACAATATCAAAATGCCTCCTCAACCAGAATCATATAACTACCTTGCGGAACACTCCTTTTTGACAGATAAGACTGCAGATTTACTGCTAAGGAAAGCTGAAGCAGTTTCTTGTAAAGTCAATAATTTAAAAGAGGCCTTCGACAAATTTGTGGAAAATTACACCTGCACAAACTCTAACAAAGACAGGAAGGTCAGGATGGGAGGGATAGGCTGTAGCGAACCCTCCGCTTTGGGGAACAATTTGGAAATGCGATCTAAAAATGCCCTTAGAAGAAGCAAGGCTAATATTTATGCCTCCTCCTGAATCTTGCAACCTAGGAAAGTGCTGTTACAGATCACCTAAAACTGAAGGAACCGTGGTAGATGTAATAATTATCATGCCGCAGTTTACTCTTTATCTCAACTTCTTCGATGTCAACTAAGATTTATAGATTTTATTGCCACAGATTAGTTGCCTAATGTCTCTGGTATAAAGAGGATTTTGGTGTGTTTTTCACAAGTTACAATTCCTTCTATGCTGATTAAGTTAAGACCTCTCCTCATAAATTCTAAGATCTATGTTTCTTGTGTATTTTCTGATGGGTTATGCTGCCCTTTATACAGGCAGAGAAATTCTATAAGGGAAAATGCTGTGGAGAGTTTAATTGACTTGCAAGAGAATGCTCCCATGACAACATCCTTGGCTAGCAGCGTAAGGTACACAATAATGATATGTCTGCAAAGCACAGAAAGTCTAGCTTGAGCCCATGGAACTTATGGAAGTTAACCCTTCTTTGGATTTATTATCGTCAGAACAACAGTTTTACGGCTGGCATAGAAGATCTAAAGGACATTTATGTGGCAGCTGATGTTCCACCAAGTAGGGGGTTAGTTAAAATCAGTTCCCCCAAGAAGGTATGTGGTCTAGATAGGGAACATGTCGTGATACATCTGGATGAGGAGACCTTAAAGGCTTTGGAGGAGCTGTTGATTCAGATTGACTCATCTATTCCTGGGGAGGAGAATGAATCTTCGAATGAGTCTTTAGTGCTAGCTGTGATGATGCTGACAGCTGCAGATATCACCCAAGTGGCTAAGGCTTGGCAAAGTAACACAGATAATACCCTACTGGATCTTTCTGGAATGGAAAATGTAACAGGCATGCAGGTAGAGGCAGACTCACTTAATCTTGGCAATTCTCCAATTGCCCCTAACTGAGGCAGAGGAATGTGGAGGCCAATTTTTGGTGCAGAATATTCAGAACCTTATTGAGAGCACTTCATGCAATAATCCCACTAGACCTGAAACTTTTTCAACTCAGGTGACTGACTTAACATCTGGTGACTTGGCTGACAGTTACTGAGCCACAATAAGATCTCCCTAGTCTTTTGGAATATTGCAGGTTGGAAAACCAAAAGTGCAGACATATCCCCTGTGAACGGTTTATTAAATTTGATATAACTTTCTTACAGGAGCAGAGGCACTCTTACCCCTGGACATCAGGGCTGAAGTCCAAGGCCTCCACATCCACTGAGGGCCCCCAAATCCTCTTTAGTCTATTCTGGGCGGTGTGGTCACAGTGACATGCTACGGGCCCGCACTGCACCAGGTGGCCAAATGCGATTGTGACCTGCGCCGGGTGCTTTAGAGACGGGGGGTGGGGGGAGTGGGGAAAGTGTGAATTGCATGTTGAAATCTTTATGCTAATACATATTTGCATAAATATACATATTTTATATTCTTACATTCTTGTGAGTTCAGTTGCTGTTTGTGCCCTCAAAAGCCCACATATTAAAAATACTGTATGTGTCATAGGGTGTGTATAGGGGGGATAATGTTTAACTTGCGGTGTGGGGGGGTGTCCCTCCAAAGGCCTTTAGGTCCAGCCTCCAAAATTTCCTAGGAGCACCTCTTTACAAGAGACTTAGTGTTCAGGGGAAGTGACACTCAAAGAACTATTCTGACAATCACTAGAAAGTGGGCTAAGGAAGCCTAGCCTGCTTTCTAGTGAATGTCGCAACCACTGGGCTTGCAGGCGAGCCTGGTGGTTCCAAGGTGGCTAGCCCGCCTAATTCCCCCTCCCTTTAAATGAGGTTAACGGAATGAGCGCTCTGTTAACCTTTTTCATGATTGTGTGCTGCCGTGGCGCATGGCAACACACAAGTAGACCCCTGACCAGGAGGCTACAAGCAGCCTCCTGGTGTCAAGTGCCCCCCCCCGAATCCTGGGACTTCTGGGGGCCAGGCAGCCCCCGATCGCCCAGCCCCCACTGGCTCCATGACAGAGCCGGTAGTCATGTGACAGGCTCTGTGACAGAGCCGGTAGTCAGAGCTAGGGGTTTGATCGTCTGCAGGGAAAGCAGGCTAAGCCTGCTCTCCCCGCCAAACCCCGTCTGGCACTTCACACGGGTTGTGTGAAGCACCTCACTGGGTATCATTCTTTTTCGCTTGAAGCTCTCCTTAGTGAAAGAAAGGGTGGATTTCAGTAAGGAGTAGCTCTCTTAAATTCTACAAATGTAAGAGTGGGAATCAAGAAGCTTCCATCTTTTCAGAACTGCGCAATGGAGGTGCATCTGTCAGCTTTTCAAATTCATTTCTTTCTTATAAATATATATTTGCCCCTGTTACATTTGTACACTCAGATAAAAATGGTTTGGCAGCAATTGGAAAATTATATCAGTAGTTAAATAAATCTTCCCCCCTCACCCCAGGTGATTGTGGGTAGAGATTTAAATGCTAGGTTAGATGCAAATGATATTGAGTTGTACCCTCATTTTCATTGCTGCCCTCTAGACTGGGATGAGGGCGTTTGTTTAGCAACCTGACCATTTAAGGATAAACTCATTAATTTTGCCAGTTTTTGTCTTGCTCAGTTGGCAAACCGCTTGGATCTATATGTTTTCAAAGGGGCAATAGATAAGGATCAGCTGGGAGAGCTTACCTTTTGGTCCACCTCAGGGAAAGCGTCAACAATGGATTTTATCTTAGTTTCCGGCTAAGTTTTACAAACTGATATAGAGCAGTTGAACGTAGATTGCCATTTAGAAAGTGATCACTTACTGGTGGTTCTCCCTCTGAATTTCTTGGAGTGCCACCAACCCCTGCTAACTTGGCAAAGATGCACTTTTTAACATGGTGATTCTCTTTATTTAGCGGGGGAGAGTAACTGGCCCTATCCACCCCCAGCACAGGATCTCCAGTGACTGTTGCTGGTGTCTATCTTATGTTTCTTTTTATATTGTGAGCCCTTTGATGACAGGGATCCATCTTATTTATTTATTATTTCTCTGTGTAAACCGCCCTGAGCCATTTTTGGAAGGGCGGTATAGAAATCAAATGAATGAATGAATCATGGTTCCCTAGTAGCTGGTAGGGATGTGCATGAATTAATTTTTTTGATTCGGTTTGTGAGCAAATCAAATCACCCCGATTTGTTTTGTGTCCAAATCTGTCCCCCCAAATCAGCCCAGATTCAATTTGGATTTGATTCAATTCAATTCAGATAATTTGGACCACTTATAAAGGTCCTAGGGGCACCAACTTTGGCTGGTGGGTAGGTCCCCACTGGTGCCACCTATTACCCAAATTTGACAGCAGTGGGGCACTTGGTTGATATTTAATGATTTTTTTTTTAGTTCTTACTGATTTTGTATATTTCCACCATAGGAAATATTGGGGATTCTGAGTTGCCCTATTCTAATCCTAACATGGATCTTCAGCTTTAATTTTTTTTAATGCTAAGTTCTAGCTCTTGTAGAAGTGGAGTTATGGAGCAAAATGTGCGGTCACTATTTTTCAAGTGTTTGGATTCTTTGGTGTATAATAACTTTTCCTCATAATGAATCCATTTGAGGATTCATTGCACACCTTTATTTCTTCTGTTCATTTTGACTGTTTTTGACAGTGCCAAGTGTCAACTACACCCCCACCATCACCTGCAAGGCAGTGAGGGACTCAGTTTATTTTTTAGGAATATTCAAGTGTTTAGATTCTTTGGTGTCTTCATTACACACCTTCATTTCTTATGTTCATTCTGACGCCACTGCTTTGTGCGTGGGGGTGGGGAATTAGTGGCATCCCATGTGCCAACTACTCCCCAACCTGCAAGCCACTGGGTACTCAGTTTATATTTTAGGAATTTTTGAGGTGTGTAGACTCTTTGGTGTGTAACGAATCCTCATAGGGATTCATTATGAGGAAAGGTTGTTAGACAAAGTGTCTGAACACTTGAAAAATTCCTAGAACATAAACTGAGTAGTACCCCACTGCCTTGTGGGTGGGAGGGGGGTGTAGTTGGCACATGGCAGTTGACAGTTGTCACTGTCCAAAGACAGTCAAAACGAATAGAAAAAATGAATGTGTGTAATGAATCCTGCTAGGGATTCATTGCAGAAAAGTTATTATACACCAAAGAATCCAAACACTTGAAAAATAGTGACCGCACATTTTGCTCCATAACTCCACTTCCACAAGGGCTAGAGCTTAGCCTTAAAAAAAAGAAAGAAAGAAAGCTGGGAATCTGGGTAAATTAATAGGAGGGATCCAAATCTCGAACTGATCTGAATAGAATCCGGTGCAATTTGATTTGGACCTGAATCTAGCCAATGGACCAAAGGGGTGATTTGATCTGTCTCCAAATCACCCAAATCATCTAGATTCAGGTACAAATCAATTTGTACCCAAATCGAATCACATATCCCTACTAGCTGGTGTGCTTCATAATTCGGATTTTAGGATAATTAGATTAAAATGGACAGAACAGCCAAATTCCAAGCCAGGTGCAGTCCTTAAGTCAGATCGGATGAAATAATTGTGATCAAGCATTCTGTCTGATGACATGGTTAATTCTAAAATTGCCCATCATAATTCCATTACACAGATTTTGAAGTCTGATTTGTTTATTCAGAAAAGTACTGGTGCATTAAGGAAACAGCAATATAGGAGATCTAATGATTGGTTTGAATTGGATTGTATTATTGCTAACAATAGTTGTTTATAACAAACAATATAGGTCAAATCCAGGGTTAGCCTTGGCTGAGGAGGTAGAACTAGCGAAGAAGTAATATAAAGCCTTATTAAGAAATAAAAAGATGAATGCATTGAAAGACTCTTGGCAGTTAATAATTCACTCAGTAAAGAATAATGTCACCTTCTGGCATATGACTGTGGAGCATCCGATTATTATATCCCAGTAGAGGCATGGGAAGAGCATTTTAAGAACCTTTACGGGAGCCAGGCTGGGAACGCAGGGCCATTAGACTTGAGCAATTTGGTTATACCTGATTGGCCAGCAGTTTCCATTGAGGAGGTAGATAAGCTTATAACTCAATTGAAACTGGGCAAAGCCCCAGATTGAGACAACATACCTGCTGAGCTAATAAAGGCTAATGCTGACTGGTGGGTCTCCATCTATCTAACCTTGTATAATGATATAAGTACTATTGTACCTTGTTCTATTTCATTTTCAACTGAAGCAAGTGATCCACCATATTGATTGCAGAGTGTTTGGGCAGAATACCAGTTCTTCATATGGTTTGCATCCTTTGGAATCTGCACTAGAAAGCACTATTTGCAGAAAGCAGCAAATAATTGATTGAAAATCTTAATAAGAAATTTGTGTTCACAAAAAGGAATCTACTGAATAAAACCTCAGTAGGTTATACTGGCACATTAGTGCCACAGTAGTGCCAATATAGTTAAGACATTCAACCATTACAAGCCCTCAACATTCTATTAGTCATAAAATCAAAACTGTCTGTCAAATCTGCCTGACAGTATGCAGTCATCAACAGCGCGACAAGAGACACCATCCCTCTAAATTTGGTGCAGATCAACTGAAAAATGGCTGAGATGCAGCAGTTGAAACATCAGCTCCTAAAAAGGGGATCAAGTGTTTGTTACACTTTTTTGCTATCAGAAAAAAGACGTTATTCTTTGTTCCTTGAAATGTTTTCAAGAATTCAGGTAATTGCTAAAGCCAGGGAAGACAAAGTCGGACCGAATTTGAACCAGCCTGGGGTGGTTCCAGGTCCAGCTGAACCGGGTCCGGTGTGGTCAGGCTACAGAAACAAGCCAAACCGATTCATGGGCTAGTTGAGGGAATCCGGTGAGGATTCCCCTTTACAAGTAAAGTGGCATTCCCTAAGATGGGGGGAGGTGAGAGAAACTGTACTTAGTACCTTCTTTTTGCAGGTGGTGGCAGAGACATTGGCAGCAGAGGCGGGGGCTCCTCCATTCTGCTCCCCAGCCTCCCGAAGAACAGCCTGGGCCAGCTATGGCCTGGTTTGAGCCTCTGGAGGCTCAAACTAGGCCATGGCCAGCCTGGGCTATTCTTCAGGAGGTGGGTAGGGGGTTTGGGCGAGCCCCTGCCTCCACTCCTGCTGCCGATGTCACTACCGCCTGCAAAGAAAAGGTACTAAGTACTCTTTCTCTTGCCCCTCCATCTTAGTACAGGGAATGCCCCTTTACAAGTATATCTCCCATACTGGTTCGGGACAGTCCGAATTCAGACCAGCTCCCCTCTTTGAGGGGCTGGTTCAGTTTGAATGGAGATCGGCCAAACTGGGCCAGTTCAATTTGAACCACAGTTCGAATCAAACCAGTATGCACATCCCTACAATATAACTGCTTTAGGATTAATGAAAAATAAAAAATAAAAATCAATAAAATTAGGTTCTTAAAATTTTTATATTGTTCATTTTGAGGGCCAAGTAAATACATGTAAAACCTCATTCTAGACTTAACTTTTCTGTATACTGAACATGGGTTTGGGACATGCCAAAGTCATACTTTGCCTAGGTCTAGTGGTGGCTGGTGCAGGAAGAACCTTTTACTGCAATGCGTTCTATGTGGGGCTGCCTTTGTACGTAGTTTGGAAACTTCACTTGGTTCAAAATGCAGCAGCTAGATTGGTCTCCAGGGTGTCTTGGATGGACCATATTATGCCTGTTTTAAAGCAACTGCATTGGCTGCCAATAGGTTTCCAGGAAAAATACAAAGTGCTGGTGATTACCTTTAAATCCCTAAACAGTTTAGGAATGGGTTTCCTGGAAGAACGCCTTCTTTTGAATGATCCCCACCGCACATTGAGATCAAGAGAGGTACGTTTCCGTATACCACCAGCTCATCTAGCAGTGACTCAGGGGCGGGCCTTCTCTATAGTCGCTCCTGGGCTGTGAAATGCACTCCCTATAGGCATTTACCAGACTTTAAAAGAGCCCTTAAGACACACTTTTTTTAGCCAGGCTTTTAGTAATCTTTGAATGTGTTAACCTTTTAATTGCTGTTTAAATTTTGTGTAAGGTTTTAAATATTTTAATTGTTGTTTTAATAGTTGGTTTTATTATGTTCCTATTGTGTTTATTTTTGTGAACTGCCTAGAGCCTTTGGAGTCAGGCAGTATATATAACAAACACACACAGTAATAATAAGTCTAAATTAGTAGGTGCTTTCCCCCCATACTGCCACACTTGAAAGCTCTTACCAGCAGCAGCATGCCACCCAGCACCCACTGCAGTGGAAAATAGACTCAGCCACTCAGCTGGCCTCCACAAATGTGCAGAGAGACCATATTATGCCTGTTCGTGGCATGCTGGTGGTGGTGGTGAGAGCTTTCAGGTGCGGTGGTACGGGAGGTAAGCACCTACTAATATAGACTCAAAAAGTACTTCCCACCACGCCACCTCCTGGCGGTGCCCACACCAGCCACCACTGCCTAAGCCAACAAAAACCTTTGGCAGGCCTTGGTCTTCCTGCTTACCTAACCAAGTCAGATGGTCCTATAAATCCATGGAATCTATAAGTCCACAGAAACAAAATAGTGTATGAAACAGTATTACACTAGTATTCTGTAAACAGTATTAAAATTAACAGCATCTGAATGCATTTCATAACCGAAAAGATGTATTTTCATATGCTCTAAAAATACATATTTTTAAACAAGCAAAAAGGTACCTTGAAACCAAAGTATAGCCATCCTTTTGGACATACTCCTTGACTATTATTCTCTTTTGGTATTGGTCTCTCAATTACCCATATCATCTTACGTTTGCAGATACAAGGAAGAGAAATGGTACAGTCTGCAAAACCCCAAAGCCCTATGAAATACAATTACATAAAATTGTTACTCAAACTAGCATTATTATGCAAATATAGATCTAACAGCAACATGATTATATATTTCATATATCATTAAATGTGTTATATTTAATGTGCAATTATTACTGAGATATATGGCAAGTGTAGCCCTGTCATGGGTTGTATTTGTCATCCAGAAAGCAAACCTTAGAATGACATATATTTTTGTTCTTTTCTTTTTCTGCCTTTCTGTTTGTAATCTATTCTATTTTCCTTATGAAAATAGTATAGATTTTCCATATGAAATTAATTACTAAACAGTCCAAGTGAACACTAAAAACTAAATGAGGACAGAAGTGGATTTATTAGCAAAAATTACTTAATCATTTTAGGGAGCTTGCTCTATAGGTGCTACCCTCTTAAACACAAAGCAATCTTATGTTTGTTCAGGCTTTATTCAGAAACAACTCCATTTTTCTCCTCCTTTCCCTCTCTTTCCTTTCTCACTCCACCCCCCACATTCACTACAGGATCCCCACTGAAACAAACTTTGAATTAATAAAACATAAAATATTGTTAAATAGAATACAACAGAGCTATAATAAATGCTGCCAAGAGCCTCCTCTTGAGACCTAAAATACTGTCAAAATGGCATGGCATGCATAGTGGATATACTTTGGATATACTTCATTCCATCATGGGCAACAGGTTGCCTTAGTACAGTGCTACCTCTGGCATGATACTATTGCCACAAGAAATGCACATTTTGTGTTTGCTGGGGGTTCCACATGCAGTTCCACAAACAATATCGTGTCTTTGGGCCAGCCACTCTCTCTCATCTGTTGCACAGGATTGCTGAGAGGATGGGTGGTGGGGAATCTATGTGCAATCTTCACCGAATAAGGGTGGAATAAAAATGTGGCAATACATACATATGAAAAAAAAAGTTTTTACTAAAAGTTTCATAAAATCAGTAGGAATGTAACAAATATGAAATATATAATAACCTGTTTCTGAAGAAATAAAACCACATTTTTCTCCCTGAGCATAAATAAGACTCTCTGCCCCTCCTTCCCAGTTCTGGTATAATAATGGCGTGTCATCCGCCCAACTGTAAAGAAATATTAAATATTTCATTATTGCAAATGGCAGTCAAAGCTTTTTATCCCAGAACAAGTTACTTTGACTTCATTGGGTATGCTTACAAATAAGTGGCTGAAATATTAAGATCATGATTTCATGATCCACTACACTGGGGACTCCTCATTTGGGGCAGAGGGAGCATTGCCCCCCGCCCATCTCATCAAACATACCATCTCTTTCTGTCTTTCTTGCTATGTGTCTCTCTTGCTTGAATACTGCCCTTGCATTTCCACTGCTTGCAGCTAATGGCCCTGGCTGCTGGTCTTTTTTCTAAATTCCTTTGTAAAGCCACTTCCTCCCTCTTAGGGTGTTCAGTGGGATCCCTTGCCCTTAAATGAAGTAATTACCATACTTAGTCACTACCCAAATTGCATATTTAGTGCTCTCTCCCCCTTAAGGGTGGTCAAGGGCTAGCCCTGCCAAAGTCAGAATGGATTACAGGCACATCTTCTGACCAAGAGTCAACAAACAAAGGCAGGCCAGCAATCTGATTTTCCAGGGTCCTTCGAGGCAGGCAGGCTGAACAGAACCTTTGGATATCTTTCTGCAAAATGGGAACACCCAGTCTGCAAGCAAAAGGAGTTCAGGACAGGTGGAGCCCTGGCTACCTTTCTTCAGCTTCCCCTTCTCCAGAAGGAAGCCAGCGCTTTTCTCCTCACTCAACACGCTGACAAAACATTAGATTTTTCCAGCATTTGCTGGGAGCTCTCTTCTTTTCCTTCCCTTTAAAAAAAAATGCCACTGGCAAATCTTGAAAACATTCATGAGGGGGAAAGTGGGAAATATGGTGGACTGGCACTTCCTCTGCATAGTTCTTTTATGAACAGGCAAACCAGCTAACAGTCACCTGCATTTGCTCTTGTTCTGGGACTTCAAGCAAAGCCTTTTGCTAGCTCCCTTATCTTTCTCTTTCTTTCTCACCTCTCTTGAGGGCGAAAGAGAGGGAGAAGGTCATGGCTTCCAAATAAAATAAGGCATTTTAACTGAAATTACTTATTGGATGACTTCAAACTTATCCTCTTTGGAATGTATGTGTCTTTTATGCAAAAAGATCTGTTTTTATTTTTTTAAAGGATTCTGAGATTGCCTTCTCTTCATGGGAAACCTAACAGGCACAGTTTGGAAACCAGGCCAGTCCAAAATAGTCAAGTAGCTCCACCACTCTGTAGTCCTTATGCCAAGTTTTTGTTTGATGTTGGTTGGTTATTTTGTGTGTTTCTTGTTTCTTTTTGTGTGCTGAGTGTTAGTAGTATAGAAAGGAGAGGTCCTCAGCATAAGTTTGTGATTTATATTGCTTAATTTTCAAATCTGATAAAGGTTTATCTCAAGTAAATGAGATTGCAAGGAGGGGGAGAAGTGGAAGCGATGCTGATAGAAGATGGGATGGAGCTACTGAAGAAAAGAAGAGGCATGGGGACTTGAGAGAGAGCGCACATAGCTACTTTCCACACTGACTCCTACAATAACCATCCTAAGGGCTGGATTCCTTTACTCACAGCCAATCAAGGGGCAGATTTAGCACTAAATCAGCACTAAATAGCCAGCTGCCAAGTGCTGGTGTGAAAGATGGAGATTTGGTTGAGAAAGTAAACTACAGATAGAGAAAAGCATGGGATGGTTCTTTCTAACTTAGGTTTGGACTATTAGCCCCGCCTATGGTTACCCCAGCTCTGTTCCTTCCCCTCTACACCCACTCCAGCCCCCAAAAAGGCAGCAGCCACCACTGATCCACTGATATTAAGTAAGAAGGATGCTGCCCACTGCTATCACACCATGAGTTGGGGGGTGCCTGTAGAGAATGCAGATACCATATGGTGAGCATGGCAGGGGGCTCTAAGTGGTGGCAGCAGATCAGCACGCTTCATCTGTGTGATGGTGGGAGAGGATCTAAGAAGGAAGGTGCCTTCCATCCCAAGAGACAACACTTTGTGGCAAAGAGAACAACAGAGGCAATGCAATGGGGCCCAATCCTCCCCTCTGTGCCACCAGAGAGGGTGAGAAAGCCACTGCCTTTTCTAATGCATATGCTGTTTCTGCACAGCCCCACTGGTCCCAATTCTCCCTGCTGTGCTGCTCAAAGAGAAAAGATGAGCAGGCAAAGAGAGAAACAGTTGCTGCCTCCTCTTGGTCACTTGCTCACCTGTGTAACAACCACCACAACTGTATTTGTTGTATGCCCCATAAATTGTTTTCTGGGTGGCTCACAAACAATAAAACAATTGAATAAAACATGCGATTAAAACAAAACAATATATTACAAAAATACATTTTTAAAAAACAAACAAACAACCTTTTAAAAAGACCTGGGTGAACAGAAAAGTCTTCACCTACCATCTACAACTGGGCTACTCAACTGAGGCCCTCCAGCTGTTTTTGTACTACAGCTCCCAGCATCCCCACCACAGTGGTCAATATTCCACTGTGGACTATTGGGAGTTGTTGGCTAACATCTGTAGGAGGGCCGAAGTTGAGTAGAACAATGTGATGATGCCAGGTGAACCTCACTGGAGAGGACATTCCATAAACAGGGTGCCACCACCAAAAAGGAAAAGTGCTCTCCATCCGGGCAGTACGCTCTGCTCAGATCCTTTCTATCAGATATCAACTAGAAGCATTGGCAGCTGTTTCTTGCAAGCATCACTTTCTTGCCTACTTTCATGGGCAAGTGATCAAGACCTGCCTTCTGAGCCTAACTGGAAAAAGAAAGAGGTGTGGGGTGTGCATGGCACCGAGCAGGTTGACCCATCCTTTCAATGGTACCCAAATCTACCACAGTGGCTACACCCACCTCAGCAGCAGCTGGTCAGTGGTAGGCCCTACTGAGGCACTGGGCCATCAGCAGCTGCCCAAGGGTGCCAACCTGTAAAGGTGGGTGGTATTCATATGTGGTATATTATGAATTAGAAATGGAACTGCATGGGAAATTACCTCCAGATCTCACTCCTTTGGTGTCAAACTGAAGAAAAAAAATTGTAAGATTGGTTAGGAAAAATTAAATGTACACAAAAATATATTCATACCGAAATCCTTCATCGGGTGATACTGAATGCAATGCAATCCACCAATTGTTATTAGCTTTCGATTGCTGTAAGATAATTAACAATATTATATGGTCATTCTGTTGTTAAAGAAAAGTCTGAATATGAATCTCTTTTATTGGTCCCTGTGTCATTTATGTGGACCAACCCATTAAGACAAGAGGATAAATGAACAGGAAGAATAGTAGAAACAGTAAATTACTGAATGTGATTGCTAATGCAATATAATGTAAGAAGTCTGTACATCAAAATTTGTTTTTTTAGCACTGTGATAAAACCAAAATTTATTGAAAAACAGCCCAGTTCATACATAATGCTAAGCGATGTTCTAGTGTGACATGAATAAGCTTAAGGGAGTTGCGGATTTGTGGCATACATGTTCCCTTCTACTCTCTTGTGTGACAGAGAAGCTGAGTGAAAGTGTTTTCTTTCATTTTAAGAACAAGCCACATTTTAAGATCCTCCATGTTTTAGGCAACATGTGGCTCTCCAGACTGGAGCTGAACTACCAACTCCTATCAGCTTCTGCTGTAATAAATTGCGGCGGGGGGTAATGGGATTTAGAGTTCAGCAACATCTGGAGAGCCCCTACGCTATACAGTTAATTAACAAGCCACCAGCAAAAATACCATACTTCCCAGAAGTCTGTTCTCCACTTTGCTGGCGTGGTTGTGGGAAGAAGGGAATTTATTTCGTATTTGGTGGACCTGCCCTAGGGTTTCATCCTTCTGGATAGAGGAATTCATGGAGATGAGTATGATCACAAACCTGAAAATAGGTTTATGCCTTCAGTTGTTGTTGTTGTTACATTTATAGCCCGCTCTTCCTCCAAGGAGCCCAGAGCGGTGTACTACATACTTAAGTTTCTCTTTCACAACAACCCTGTGAAGTAAGTTAGACTGAGAGAGAAGTGATTGTCCCTAAGTCACAAGTATCATGGCTGAATGGGGATTTGAACTCGGGTCTCCCCGGTCCTAGTCCAGCACTCTAGCCACTACACCACGTTGGTGCTAGTTAATGTATTTTCTGGGGTAAATACAGATTTAACATTAAAAAAATAATAATTGTGTTTATGGTAACGGCTGCTAGAGTATTTATAACCAAACACTGGAAAAACCAAACCTTTACATTGGACAACTGGTATAAGACTTTGTGGCATATCACAAACTCAGAAAAGCTAACCCATATTACTCGGTCCCACTCAAATCAGGCCACAAATAATGCTTTTTATGTTATCTGGTAAGATTTTATTCTTTAAACTAATCAGGAAAAATATGGTTGTTTTCCCACTTTAGACAATATCAGAGTTTGGATTGATTGTTGAATCAGGGTTTTGATGTTTTATGGCTAGTGCTGTTTGTGTTTTGAATAATGCTGATTAGTGTTGTAATAATTTGTTTTAATAAAGAGATTAAAAAAAGAAGAAGCCATGTTTCCCAGAGTTTGTATATAACAGGGAACTGCAGTTTGTTATTTTATTTGTTATTAAAGAAAAAGTGTTCATGCTCCTTCTCTGGCATGTGAGATTGAAGGGAAGTGGGGAGCCCACAGGTCTTCAAGTTCCTTAGGATTGCCCACATAGCACTAAACCATGGGTAGCAGTACGACTGAACTGGGCCAATGAGCATTCTTTGACTTCTAAGCTTATATTATGCAGACCAATTCCTGATCTATTTCATTTTGATAAGACACTTGTTCTGTCATTCTTACTGCCCTGTAATTACAGTCAAGGAATATTTCTTTAAAATTTTGTTTTACCTGAATGGAAAATTATTAGGTGACATGATGGCAAGTCAGGGAGTTGTGATGGCTTTAAAAGAATTTTTTTAAAATATAATAGGACAATATATGTTAGGAATGTCGCCAACAGGGAAGTGGGGTCAGCAGCAGGAAAGAACATTCTTTTAAAAAAATAAAGTATTTATTTGTGATTGTATCCTGCCAAACATGTTCTCCACAGCCCCCAGGGTTGCTAACAGCATGATAAAAACAATAATGAAGAGATAAAAACCAATACCAAATTAAAAACACACAATATCCAGCAGAACATTGCAGCAAAGCAGCATAAAAGCTACCATAACATATCAGAATTGCAGGCTAGCTCAACAATTTAGGTGTCCCCAAAGCCCTGCTAAAATAAATTTTTAACTATCTCTGAAAGTAAAAATTGAATTGGCTTCTTAGGATTTCCCCTAAGAAGTCCATAAGGGATTTTCTGCTGTGGACTTTCCCCACATTGCGGACTTCCCTTCTTAGGGGAAGTCCATAGTGTGTGTGCCATAGCAGAAAACCTTCTGCTCCTTATTGACATCAATCTAATTTCCAATTATAATGATGCTTCAAGCAAGACTACTTAGAAGATGTGTGGTAGAGAGTTCATATTAGAGGTATGTGCCCTCCTCTATGCCTTCTGCATTAGCTGATGTTCCCAAAATATAATTGGACTGAAATACCAAGAGCAAACAGAGTACATTAATTTAGTCTAAGCTGATTATTACAAAGTCATGGATAGTGGTGGGTATGTTAACATCTAAGAGGAAAGGCCAAAATCTTCATATGAATAATCAAGGAAAACATCTGCTTGAAGGTATACTCCAGCCAATAATTTTTAAGTTTTCTTGACTTACGGGAATTTACCCTATAAAACAGAATAAACCTTTTGGGATTTCCCCAAAGATTGTCTAGACAGAAGTTCAGAGAAGTGGATTCTTCTTCCTTCTCTTATTTGTATTGCTTAAAATGTCTATAAAACATGAACCAAAAGCACTGGCATGGGCACACAGATTGGCCATCACCTTATTATAGAAAAACAGATAGTAATTTATAAACAACCCCAAATCACATACTTTCATAGTACAGGGAGAATATATGGGGTGAAAATCAAAATTACATCCACAACAATTTCTCCATGGATAGCAGCATTTTGTTTGTATTATTTAGACTATACCTAAGCCACTAACTTAACTAGGCTTTGGGAGAGAAACAAAACTTGCATTTCACCAATTTGCTGGCAATATTACATAGAGCTGCACACAATACACATAAGGAAAGCACTCTCAGTATCTTTAGAAATCTTCTGAATTCCTTGAAGGTTTTTTCTTTCTTTTTTAAACATAATTCCAATGAAGACAAGGGGGAAAAGCTGTTCCTTGAAAATGTTGTACTTGAAAAAGAATGTGTGTCGATATTACCTTTTTGATTCTGTTTTGAATAAATTCTTGTTCTTTAGAGGAGTGTATTGTCACTATATCACCATGGAGCCAACCACAAACAAATTGAAAAGTGGCCCAGTCTGAGGCACTGACATGGAAAAGGTACTCTGCACCTTGATAATAAAACCATGATGGTTCTAAAAAACAAATGAAATATAATTATTTGAATATGTAAATGAAAGAACCTCTATGGTTAATTTTAGAGGTGATGATACAACCTCCACAAAGATTCTAAACTACATTCTGCTTTATCTTGAAATTGTTGGGTTTATAGTTGGGAAATGGACATATTTAGTGAAAAGTCTTTCTGCCCATTAATACCTCATATGGTATAGGTTTCCTGGTAACTATTGTTGCTAATGGTTCCTCCTCTTCCACCCATTTATTTATTTTTCACTGTGTAAAAGGCAATGAGTTATACAATAAGGACATGACAAAGTTAAGTGCATTTGATTTCAATGGGGAAGTTATGTTGAATTTGTTCCCACTGAAAAAAATTAATTTGCTTAGTTTTGGCTGGATCATGCCTTTACTGTTTTATGTGTTGAAATACAACCACTTATTTGAGTAGATTTTGACATGCTAAACCAGTCTTGTAGATGCTCCAACACATATCCAGATTATGATTTCTTAAATCCTGGTTCATGAGACTTTTCAGTTGCTACATTCTAGATCTAGAAGTCTTCCCGAACCATAATGAAAAACATGTGTTAACTACAAGCTCTAACATTCATCTTTTGATACACTAGTCATTGTCAATCTTTCCCTTTGTTTTCTTCCCCCATGATTGAAATTCAAATTGTAAACTTTTCAGCTTAGGGACCTGGCGTTCTTTCTGCTTCTGTTACTCTGTAAAAAGCACAGTGTACATAGGCCAGTTCATTATGCCACAAAAGTATATGTAGACATTGCCATATTTTAAAATTATTCACGTGAATCAACGTCAAAGTTTATTTTTATTTATTTATTTATTGTTCAGTTTTTATACTGCGTTCTTAATGCATCTCAAGGCGGTGTACTTCCCTTGACATCAGTGGTCACTTCACATGGGTAAAATGTAAGCAAAAGTGAATTCAGGCTAAAATGTACATGAGCTACCATGGGTAAAGTGGCTGTGAGAATTGGCCCATAACCTTTTCCTCTTGGGGCACTTCTAATTCCATCTTTGCTTGTAAATAACCCTAACAACATATCTTTAAAAAATAAATTATATCCATAGGTGTACCTCCTCTGCAGCACTTTGCTTAGACCTTATCATTTGGGTTTGAAACTGCATGTGTGGACAAAGATGCTCCCCAACTATATTGCTCCCCAATATAGCCCAAGTACATACCTTGGGAATGCTCCTGGATCCAAAACTCTCTGGTTTCTCATGCTGAGGCAATAGCCAGGAGAGCTTTTTATCAGCTTTGGCCAATACATCACCTAAGCCCATTTCTGAATGAAAATGACCTTAAAACAGTGGTGCATATGCTGGTGACCTCCAGGTTTGACTACTGTAATGCACTCTATGTGGGGCTGCCTTAGTACATAGTCCATAAACTACAGTTGGTGCAGAATGCGGCAGCCAGACTGGTGCCCAGGATAACCTGAAGAGACCATATAACACCATGTTTAAAAGAACTGTACTGGCTGCCGATATGTTTCCAAGCCAAATACAAAGTGCTGGTTATCACCTATAAAGCCCCGAATGGCTTGGATCCTGGGTATTTAAGAGAGTGGCTCCTTTGTCATAAACCCTCCTGCCTATTAAGATCATCTGAGGAGGTCTGGTTATTCATTCATTCATTCATTCATTCATTTTAATTTATATACTCCCAAGGCTCTAGGTGGTTTACAAAAATAAACACAATAAAACCAGGACACAATAAAAACAGAATATGGCTACCACTGGCTCATTTGATGGCTGCTTGGGACCAGGCCTTCTCTGTGGCTGCCCCAAGGCTCTGGAATGCATTTCCTGTTAAAATCAGAGTTTCTCCACCTCTGGCTGTTTTTAAAAAGACCCTTTAGACGTAAGTTTTAGGTGGTATAAAATATGTTAAAAAACCAAGTAAATCAATCTGTTTTCTCAGGCTTTTAATTAATTGTAATTGATTTTACATCATAATTGTTTTAAACATTTTATCCTGTTTTTCTGTTGTATTTTAACTTATGTACACTGCCTAGGAATGCACATGTCAGGAGGTATAGAAATATGATAAATAAATAAATATTGCTAAAATTGTTTACCTTTGGTAAATTGTTGCCTTTGGCTGCAAACATCCAAGCAATAATATTTTCAATATCTATCTATATACTTATTTCTCCAAAACATGCTGGAAAAAAGATGTGGTGGAAATCTCGTGAAAGCTCCGGACAGAGCTCTCGTGCATGGGGTTGGCAGGCAGTGGAGTCGCGTGCCTGGCAGGTGGCGGTTGGCCGGCTGGCAGACCCCAGTGGTTGAGGACACTGCCACGCCTGGTAGCGAGGAGGTTTTGGTGCTGGCCCAAAGGAGACTTGCCCAAGTGAGGGGGCACGGTGAGCACTTTCACCAGGCTGTGGAGCCATGCGGCCTCATTGAGGGAGCTGGCATTGGGGAGCGAGGAGGCGAGCAGTTGTGTGTGGACGCCAGCAGCGGCGGACCCCAGCAAATGAGGGACCTGCCGGCCTGTCTGAGGGAGTGGGCAGTGGGTAGCCACGAGGCTTTGCCACTTCAAGGAGTTTAACCAGCAGGAATGCACCCTTGGCCAATGGAGGGAGCTAGCGGAGGCGTGATGGAAAAGATGGCCGCTTCTGGGGGAAAACTGCTGGTGGGTGCACATAAGTGAGGGGAGGAGGAATCTGGGAAGGCAGCAGAGAGGGCGCCAAAGAGAGGGGACTGGGAGGGGAGTCTACCTGCCAAAAACACTAACTGCCACTTAGAACTCTGAGAGGACATGAACAGCCCCACTCTCCCATTCCAATGCAGACCAAACTGTCCTTTGACCAAGGCTGCAGACAAAAGACTCTCTCAACCTGAGCAGCCCCATTCCTTAAAGTCCACACACCCTGACTCCCATTCCAAGGCAAACCACACTGCAGACATAACTCTCTCTCACACCCAGTCTGGCGGAAGTCCAGCATGTTGGTTGTTCGTCTAGTGCTGCAAAAGAGCCAGGACAACATTGCTCCCTTTAAGTTGTGTGCACATTCCCTTTAAGTTGTGTGGGCCCAGTCTCACTCAGGCTGAATTTTTACGGCCCCACACTGAATGCATAGGCGTGTACGCTCAACCATTACAAAACTCCTTCCTCACACAGATTAAGTGGGGAGAAAAAATAGGCTCCACTGCAGCTGCGGACTGGAACTGCATGTTATGGCACACTGCCTGGGGTAACCTAAACAAAGGCCATAGAGAAACTCTCCCCTCACTAGGTTGTGCTCTATAATTCCTGGGCCTTAAAAAATATATAATGCACATATCGATGTCGAAGTATGTGCCTCTGTCAAGAGTGTGAAGTACCTCTATAAATATGCCTACAAAGGACATGATGCCGCATCAGTCAGACTACAAATGGAAAAAAAATACTGGAGTGGTTGATCATGATGAAATAACAACATTTCTGGATGGAAGATATGTTAGTGCCCCAGAGGCAATGTGGCACATGAATGAGTTCCCCATGTCAGAAATGTCACACTCTATAATCCGATTACCAGTACATTTACCTCAAGAACAACAAGTAATCTATCACGAAGGCCAAGAAGAGCAGGCCATTGCTATGGCATCTACAAGACAAACCATGTTAACTGCCTGGTTCGAACTCAATTAAGAAGACAAACAAGCACATAGCTGCACTTATGCAGACATCCCAAAGCACTATGTGTATGATAAGAACCAGTCCAAATGGAAAAGACAACGAGGAGGAGAAGGAGTGATTGGAAGAATGCTGGTACTAATGAGTATCAAGGATACTGAAAGATGCTATCTACGAATGCTACTCACATGAAACAGGGGTGCAGTTGGATTCGACAGTCTAAGGACTGTAAATGGTGTTCTCTGTAAAAGCTTCCAAGAGGCATGCAGAGAACTAGGAGTTCTGATAGGTGATCGAAATTGGCATGAAACATTAACCGAAGCAGCACAGACTCAAATGCCATGCTCCTATGACTGCTTAGCCTTTTGCTTAGCCTTTTGCCCCGGCAGTATTGGCCAGGTAGCGGCCTCCGGCAGTGGAACAGGGGGAACGGTCAGGTCCCACCGGAGTCTGCAGAGGCTGCCGTTGCACGCAGCGGCAAGACGGGCCGGCTCCACATCGCCGGGAGCCTGGGAGCAGTGGAGGAGCACTGCAGTCCAGCGCCGCAGAGGAGAGCCTGTGAAGGAAGACGACGGCTGGAGCGGACCAACGGGTCCCTCCGTGGTTTGGTGGCATTAGGAGGACTGTTGGGGAGTCTGGGGCTTGGCCAGCTGGGTCGGGGATGGTGGCGGCCTGAGCGGACACAGCAGGGCCTAGCAGTATGGGCTAGTCCACCTCCAGTAGGCAATTCTTAGGGGAGAAAGGCCCTGCTCAGAAAGGGCCAAGGTGGTGCACGCACATCAATAAAATTTGCCTTCCTTACCTTGAACTTGCCCCCCCCAGTATTTTGGGTGCAACTGCAGCCTGATTCACAGCCCCCCCCTCTCCCGGGAAGGAGGGGGGGGCAGAACCAGCCCTCTTCTGGAGCGTTCCAGGAAGCAAGCGGGAAGGCTTCTGGTGGCAAGCTTGAATGGTTCCCTTTGCTAAGCAGGGTTTGTCCTGGTTTGCATTTGAGTGGGAAGCTGCATGTGAGCAGTGTTCTATCCAATGGGTTAGCATCTTTCTGGGGGACCTTCCCGAGGGGTAACCCGCCCAGGATTGCTGGGGAGCCTGGTTTAGTGAATGGGCTTGCTTGGGTCATTTTTGCCAGTTCTTTGCGTAGGCCAGCCCTGGTAGCATCCGAGCTTCGTTCAAGGCCTGGGGGTCATCTCCTTTATTGAGCAGGGGCTAACCCTGGTCTTATTTTTTCTCTCACCTGGGGCCTGGGGCAGGGTCTGCTTTGGTTTGCTTTGCTCCAGGTGACAGGCCCTGGGGATTGTGTCTGGGTGCTGAGCTTGATCTCCCTGCCAGATGGGGTTCGGTTCACACTCTTTGCAAGCCCATGGGTCCACCCGGGTGAGAACATGCCCCCCGAAGAAGGCATGAGGTAAAAGCAGGGGGTGCCCAGTAAGGCAGTACAGGAGACCGCCTCTGCAGTCTTAATCATCTGAGGATGAGGGAGACATGGGTCAAGTTCGGGCCCTAATACACAGAATGGAAGCTCTGGAACAGGCCCAGAAGGCCCCACCCCCAAAAGGTGCAGGCCCATCAGGTCAGCCCCCCCCCCAACACAGGAAGAGAACCAGGGAGGCGGTTCGGGCAGAGTTATTGAAATCTTTGTCTGTTAGGTTGGCTGCGATGGAGGAGGTGGTGGCTACGTCAGCACTAGGTCTGGTGCCTCCTAGTGGCCTGGACACCCAACAGCCTGTTGGGCCAGTGCCTGCCGAGGTCCACAGTCCACCACCTGCAGTACCAAGTCCAATGGAACCTGCACCGGCAGGACAGCTAGCCCCCATCATGACAGGTGAGGATGACTCGAGGGGGGGGGCACAAAGGAAGTGAGGGGCCCTGGCCCATGTGCCCCTGGCCGTGGCCACCTTTGGGGGCTAGGGTTGCAACCCCTTTTGGGCCCCTCATGGGCAACCGTGTGCCAACGAGCCGGGGATGCCACAGGGGGATCATGGGCAGCCCCCAGGGCAGTAGAGAAGGTTTGGAAGGGGGCGCCCGCTGCCACGGGGCGATGGGATGGCTGCAGGGGTGGGAGGTCACTACCCCATGGGGGTGGTCTCCTCCCTCCAGCACTCTCCCTATGGGGCCATGGGCCTTCCTCTGGGGGACTACCTTTTGCCAGCCACGAAAGAAAAGATTCTTAAGGGCGAATATGTGGACATATTCAGCCTGCTGTTCTATGATGCGGAGGTGAAGCAGAAGGAGGAGGAGGCAGGTAAAGAGCAGGAGGTGCCCAAGCAAAAGCTGGTAGAGCATACATAGAACAACTGGCATCATACTGCGGGCACAGCCTGATGGGGAGTGGCCTTGGTCAAGTATATGGATATTATCCACTGGGCTGTCATGGATTTCGCTGGGCTGGCATGGGTGCAGTATGATGAGAACTTTAGGATGCATGTTGCCCTGGACCCCACCCTTCCCTGGGACGCCCTGCACCAGGAATTGTGGCTGGTTATTATGTCCCCCTCATGCCCGGTCGAGGGGGAAAGGGCTGACAGTGGCTGTCCAGGACATCCACCCCGGCACTTACCCCAGGTGCCAGTCAGCAGTTGGTTCAACCCCACAAGGTATGTTGGGAGTACAAAAGTGGGGGGCGCTGCTATATAAATATAAATTCAGCCATGCCTGCAGTTTGCGTGGGGCCAAACATCCCAGCTCCTCCTGTAGTAGGGCAAGGGGCTAGATCCCAGGGTTTAAGGGTTGAATGGCCAACCAGAAGAGAGAGAATCTCCCTGGACCGGCGGCTGGAAAGGGGGACAAGCCCAATTAAGTTAGAAGAATTGACGCAGCTTTTGGAGGATTATCCAGTCCGCCGGGCTGCTGCATACCTGATGGAGAGTTTTCACGACGGCTTTAGGATCCCCTAATCCTCTAGATGGGGGGCAGTTGAGGCCAACAATTTGCGTTCTGTGAGGGGCATGGACAAGGTAGTGCTGAGTAAGATTGGGAAGGAGTTAGTAGCGGGGCCCTTTCGACAACCCTCCGCTCTCTAATTTGCGGATCTCTCCTTTGGAGGTGGTCCCTAAGAAGACACCCAGCAGGTTTTGCCTGATCCATCACCTGTCCTACCCCAGGGGGTCATCGGTTAATGATGGGATCCCTGAGCAACTGTGTTCGGTATGTTATACCTCCTTTGATGAGGCGATTAGGATGGTCAGGGCCTGTGGCCCTGGGGCTATGCTGGTGAAGTGAGATATTGAGTCAGCCTTCCGCCTCCTGCCTGTTCACCCTCAGGACTTTGAGCTACTTGGTTTTGCTTTTGCTGGTAAGTATTACTTTGATAGGGCGCTCCCTATGGGCTGCTCCATATCATGCGCTGCCTTCAAGGCCTTTCGCACCTTCCTGCAATGGGCATTGAGGCAGAGGACAGGCTTCGTGTCCACGGTGCATTTTCTAGATGACTTCCTTTTTTCCTGGCTGGGGGCTTCTAGAGTCTGTCACCGCCTACTGGACAGTTTCACCGGGCTGTGCGAAGAACTGGGGGTTCTGTTAGCTAAGGGGAAGATGGAGGGGCCCACCACAAGACTATCTTTCCTAGGCATTGAACTAGACACAGTGGCTGGGTTCAGTCGCCTTCCTGAGGACAAGCTGAGAATACTGAATGCAGTCAGCAAGGAAGGCCACCCTTATGGAACTGCAGGTAGTGATTGGCCACCTCAGCTTTGCCTTTGCGATGCAGTCGCTGGGGTTCAGCAGCCGCACCACAGGGTGTGGGTCACTGAAGGTTTGCAGGCTGACCTCACAGTGTGGGCGGTATTCCTTCGGGATTTTAATGGGGTTTCATTCTTGCGTGCTGAGTGGCTCTCAGAGGCCGAACTCCAGGCACACTACTATGCCGCCGGTGGGCTTGACTTTGGGGTTTACTTCAGGGGTAGGTGGTGCATGGCACATTGGCCCGCCTGTTGGGTGGCAGGGGTGGGTGGGTCACGAGGGATCTCACCTTCTTGGAATTATTCCCCATCATTGTAGCTGTCCACCTATGGGCAGAGGAGTTCCGTGACTCCACCGTGTGTTTTTGGTGTGACAATCAGGCAGTGGCCCAAGTGGTGAACTCACAGACCTCCCATTCACCCATGGTGATGGAGCTCCTGTGCGTGTTCGTGCTGAGATGCCTACAATACATCATCCTGTTCCTGGCGCGACATGTGCCAGGCCCGCTGAACGATGTTACTGATGCTCTATCTCATTTCCAGGTAGCCAGGTTCAGGGAGCTAGCTTCAGAAACCAATCCAGAACCAGAGGTGACGCCAGCGGCCCTTTGGAGGCTTGGAAACCAGAAGCCCGGTGAGCCATTAATGTGTCGCTGGCACCTAGCATGAGGGCTAGCTACTTTTGTAAGGCAGCCACCTTCCATGCATTCTGGCAGGGCGAGGGCTTTCCGGAAAGCTGGCCAATCCTGCCTGACCATCTTATGCAATACCTGGTACATCTGCACGCCTTGGGGAGGATGGTCTCCACCTTGGCAGGTCATCTTGCCGCACTGTCTTTTTTCGGCTCAGGTGTCAGGGGTGCCTGACACCACAAGTGATGCTAGGGTGGTCAAGGGAGGGCCCAAAGGTCCGGGACCAGAGGCAGCCCATAATTATAGAGTTGGTCACAGCCCTCCTGGGTAGGTTCCAAACCCTCTGTGGCTCCCCGTGGGAGGTGACACTTTATCAAGTGGCTGTCACCACATCCTTCTTCAGTGCTTTTTGGCCAAGCGAGGTCCTCCCAAGTAGCAGTCGGGCCCTGCGGGTCCGCTGTCTGCAATACGCGGATTTGTCCTTTCAAGGAGCGGGAGTACATCTACTCCTGTGCTGGTCCAAGACCAACCAGTGTGGCAGAGCATAGTGTATTGAGCTGGCTTACACTGGGTGGGGGCACACTATGCCCGGTGCGGGCGCTGCGTCAGTACATAGTGCTTCAGCCCAGCACGCAAGGGTGCCTGTTTGTGCATGCGGCTGGCCTACTGCTTACACAATACCAATTCTGGGCCATTTTGCGAAAAGTGCTCATTGCCCTGGGTGAACCACCTCACCTTTTTAGCCTGCATTCCTTCCGAATTGGAGCAGCCACTACCTTTCGCAGGTTGAGCCTCAATGAGTGTGAGATTAAGCATATTGGGCGTTGGAAGTCTGGGGCCTTCCTGTAGTAAGTTCGCTGATCAACGTGTACTTTATTTCTTGGCAGGTGCTGGTAGAGCAGCGGCTCTGGTGCGTGTATTAATCTGCGGCCACTCCCTGGTCTTCTGGACCCACAAACGAGCCAGCACCTCACCCATCAGTACCCAGCTGGGTTTGAGACAACATGCCACCGTGTGATGGCTTGGGATGAGGGGAATGCTGTGGGGACAGCTACTGCTGAGGGTATGGGAGGAGCTAGCTAGAAGGCCACCACCTGAGGTTTTAATTATTCATTTGGGGGAGAATGACTTGGGGAAGCGAAACGGGCTTTCCTTGATCCAGCAGGCCACCTTCGACTTCACCACCATCCGCCAGTGGGCACCCGGGATGCTCACTGTGTGGGCAGACTGCCTGCAGCACAGGGGGGAGGATATGAAGCCCAGCAGGTGTCAAGAGGGCTCGAAAGGTGAATGTGGCCATGGGTAGGTATGCCATCGCCTACGGGGACACTTACATCCCACAACCCGGTATCGTGCACTCGTTATCCCAACTTTTTCATCCCAACAGTTTGCATCTGTCCATGGTGGGGTACCATCTGTACCTGGCGAACCTGCGGAGGGGGCTTGCTGTGATCGTGGGGCAAGGCAGGCCAAGCTAGGCTGACCTCCCTTCGTGGCAGGTACAGTGAGGGCTAGGTGGAGGTGCACGGGGGTTTGAGAACGGTGAGCACCCTTGGGCAGTTTGGAAAAAGGTGGATTGGGCAATCGGTCCCATGAGGCTTGGCGGCTCAGGGACCTTGATTTGCCAGAAAACATGCTTCAGGGCTTCCTACTCCTCAAAGGCTGCGTGGCTTGGGGTGTTGGAAACCCTAGGAGTTGCCCTGACCCAGACAGGTTGACAAGGAAGGGGATGAAGTGGGCTTAGTCTTGCTTCTATCCTGAGTCAGGGTGTGTCACCCATTAGGGGGCCTGGGAGAGGACAGCAATGTCCAAAACTGGCCTGGTTAGGCCCACACTTCTAGTGGGGTGGAGTTGCTGCTCACAGTTTGCTGATTGTACCACATCAATAATTTGGCCCCCTTTACCCAAGCCTATTGTGTCTGCGTGCTCCTTGGGACTGGGGTGTGGGGACAATAGCAGCTATTCTACTACCATGAGGAAGAACTGCACACTCAGTTTTCAAAATACCACTGATTCTTAATGCAGAGTCAACTTGTGATATAAAACCAAACACACCTGAAGCAAGAAACCTCACAAACACAAAATTAATAATATGGGATGAAGCACCCATGACCCATGCACATGACTTCCTGGCTGTAGGATAGACTTCTCAAAGATCTCACAAAATGCTCCAAACCATTCAGAGGCAAAACCATCTTACTGGGTGGAGATTTCCGTTAAATCCTACCTGTCATCATAAGAGGATCAAGATCTCCGATTGTGGCCAGCTGTTTAAAAAAACAATACCTTTGGAAACAACTGCATGTAATGAAACTCACCCAAAACATGCATGCACTGGACACTGAGAAAAAATTAGCAAGATGGCTTTTAGAAGTAGGTGAGGGCAAGAATGGAGAAACAATAAAGTTGTCGCTACAATGCTACCCACCAATACAAGACCCAGTGGAACAACTGTATGGCGACATAGATTTCAGAACAGTCTCCTTGCAGCAACTTAAAGGAACAGCAATTCTCACTGTAACAAATCACATGTCTCTTGAAATCAATAATTGTGTACTGGAACGTATACCAGGAGAGGAAATAGTATATGAAAGTGTAGACACCATTAAAATCAAACATGAAGAAGGTCGCCTGGCATACCCAGAAGAGTTTTTGAACAGCCTGACACCAACTGGTTTTAATGCTGTTTTAAAATATTGTTTTAAAAATTTTAAATTGCTGTAATGTGTGTGTCCCCCCGCCCATTTTTGTCTTAATGAATGTTTTACTTTGTTTTTATTCTTTTGTAAACCGCCCAGAGATGTAAGTTTTGGGCGGTATAAAAATGTTTTAATAAATAAATAAATAAAAATAAATAAACTGGAATGCCACTAAATTGAGACTAAAACCAGGAGCAGTGATCATGCTACTTAGAAATTTAGCACCTATGAAAGGACTGTGCAATGGCATACATCTCACAATAACAAGCTTGCAATGCAACATACTTAAAGCAAGAGTAATAACAGAAACAGATAACACAGAACCTATCCTCATACCATGAATCCCACTGATACCATCAGACACAAATATGCCTTTCAAATTCAAAAGAAGACAATTCCCTGTAAGATTAGCTTTCTCAATGACCATCAACAAATCACAAGGACAAACCTTTGAAAAAATCTGCCTATACTTACAAGAACAAGTTTTCAGCAACGGACAACTGTACGTAGGCCTATCTCGGGTCAGATCATTTGACTCATTAACAGTGGTATCAGCACAACAAGAGATCAAAAACTGTGTATACCAAGAAATATACGGCAGTGACCAGACACTACCAGACTAAGCCGAACAGGAATAACAGCATATAACAGCAATAGGGCAGTAGCACCCAGATCATTGGGCCAAGCCCGGAAAACAGCAAGCTGTGCACTAACTTTGTCCGCCTGCCAGAAAAGTCACAAAAGACCCATGATTAATGGGGTAACTGCTCTCTGCTGTGTAGTTATGATTGCTGGAAAACATCACAGCCACAACTGCCAGGTGAGCGCATGGGGAGAATACACATGGCCAAGCAACAAGTGGGATGTGGGGAGGAAAAGCCAAGCAAAGTCTCCCGAAGGGAGACCAAAGGCTAAGTGCACAACCGCACAGATGCTCTGTGCGGGCTCAGCTAGTATTATCTAATCTGATGGGTTAGAAACTTTTTATTTTGAAATGAAAGCTAACAGATATCTAGATAATCTGTCAATCTTCCCATTACCTCAGCTGATGTATCATATTCATGTCTTTAAAAAAACGCAAAAGATCTTTGATTAACATGAATAGATGTATTGCTTAAAATTACTGTTCTAGTTTTCTTCCATACCATTAATGTACCACTGTGGAATCTTTGGTTTGACACCTGTAACAGAAATAATGTTCCCTTTAAAATATATTTATTGCAGAATTTATACCAGCTAAAACAAAATTATTTTGATTTCTATTGTTTCTATTGTATTGATACAATAGAAGAATTCTTTAACATATGTATCTTTTGCTACATGTTAATTTAATGTACACAACAAATTCTTAATAACTTAGCAGCTTTGGGTGAGGGGATATTTTAATTTATATCCCCTTCCCCTTGAAGCCAACCATGACTGAAAATATATTTCTGAAGGCTGTACTATCCTCAGGGATATAATTTTGACGGTCACAGTCAGTTTCAGAGGGAAGGGGAGATCAGCAAAAATCACCCCTCCTCCAGATCACCCACCCTCCTCCTCGGCAAGCACTTCCTTAGCTGGATGTCAACTATTGACACTAAGCTTAACAATTATTTACTTCCCCAGTACATTTATTTATTAAATTTATAGACCACTTTTCTAATTTTGTACTGGTATACAAGAAATATAAAAATACATTACAAAATAACTATCAATGATAAAAAGCTAGCAGCACATAGAAGCCACACAATAGCAGCAGTAGGCAATAAACTTCAAATTCAGGTAAATGTCTGACTAAAAAGAAAAGCTCTGATCATAGCAAGGTTGTAGTGGGCCCTGGGTCAAAAAGTGAGCATAGGCCCATGCCCTCCCAGTTTCTTCTTGGGAAAGGCAGGAAGGGGAGAGTGAAGAGCAAGCTGTTGCCCAGGTGGTGTCTCCCTCCCTCAGGGGTTCAAGGACATTTGTCTCCTCCTGTTCAATTATAGCTACGCCCCTGGTGGAGCCTGTTGGGCTTCTAGAGGAAGGGTGTTTTATTACCTAAGTGCCATCACTGAGAAGGCCCTGTCTCAGGTCACCTCCAAACATATCTTCCTTGGAGGCAGGATCTGGAGCAGTGACACTCCTGAAGAGTTTGGGCAGGCTCATAAGGGAGGTGGTGGTTCTTTAGGTCCTAAACCATTGAGGGCTTATTAAAATACACTCTGAAAACTTTGATTGGTTCAGAGTGCTTCTGTCTAGAGCCATTAGGTGAGAACATATTATGCCAGTTATTTCCAGATATATACACTGGCTACCAATTTGTTTATGGGCTCAATTCAAGCCGTGGCTTTGGCCCCAATTACTTTTCCAAATCCTTCTTTCTATAAAGACCTGCTTAAGAACTTCACTCTGTTTTTGAGACCCTTCTTATGGTGCTGCCATGATGGTGGAGAACTTTGCTTGTTCCAGATTGTGGAATAGCCCTCCAAAGCAGGTGCATCGGGCAATGAAAACTGTTTTATTTAGTGGTCAAATGAGGGCCTTTTAAAGTACTGGCTGCTGTATGCTGCTGACTGCTAGAGTTTCATTGTACTTTACATTGATTATATTATTGTTTTATTTTATTTTACAGGCCACATTAAATGTACACATCTGTACAAAGGCAAGAAACACATAATAAACAAATACATGATTAAAATAAGGATGCATCATGCCTTAGGACAAGATCACCTTCTTAAAAATGATTGTTATTCAAGAAATTTCACATACAATAAAATAAAATAAATAATATTTTTCACCTTTTGGTATTTTGCATATCCATTCATGCTCTGACTGACAATGCAGCAACAAGACTGTTCCATTGACTTTAAATGCAGCACAGTTCCTCACATCATCTTCAACATTAGCATTCTCTAAAAAGGCAAATGTAACCTGCCACAGAATAGTGCATTAACCTGAAGCATGATTCAGAGACAAAGTTTAATATATCAAAATATAAAAGACTTTGGTTGCATTCAGATGGAACACTGAACTACAGTTTAGCACTATGAGCAGCAGCAGCCCCTAACTTCAGACACTTACATTCTCTCATCTCCTTCACCCTCCTGTTGGGCACCATCATTATAAGATTCTGATCCCAGTTGATGGCACACCATAGCTTGCCATTCAGCTGAACCTAATGGATGATGATTGTACAATTCTCCACCCCACCCCCCCAACCAGGATTACAAACCATGTAATCTCCAAGGCAAACCATGGTTTGATTCTGGTTTCTTAGCAAACTATGGTTTCCATAGTTACGAAGTTTGAATGAAATAGTTTGCCACAAGCCAGTATCAGAACTTTTTTCTTTTTTAGAAAAAAGTTAAATATTTATTTTTGCTAGGCATTTATGTTGAAGAAGTTTCTAATCACAGTGCATTAGGGAAAGGGGTGGAAGGACCATGAGAGCCTGAGGCTTTCTGCTCATGAATATAACACTGAACCATCTTTTAGTCTTATGTCTGAACCATTTCATGAAAAGAGGTAGACTTATATGCATGTTGCCCCTTTTGATGTGGCTTATTGGTATTGTAGCCATTCTAAATGTGACTTTTCATGCTGCATTTTATGACCAGACATCTGACTATAAAATATACATATACTGTGTAATAATGACAATAATAGCTGGATGGATAGTAGTTTGTTGCAGGTAGTCAGATTGCCAAATACAACGTTTATATCGCTGATAATAGGCCACTGCCAGCCTTGGACTTCTTACTCTAGAGGAGTCCTGGGGGAAAAAAGTGTTCCTCACATAAGTGGTGATCAGTGAAATAAGTGTTTTGAAGACTGTGGACCAAATTCAGTGGCCAACATCCAAACTAGCACTATGCTGCTGCAAACAGTGATGATATGTACACTAACGCTGTGCCACTGCACAAAGAGGGAAGGGTGATTTTTGCTGATCTCCATAGTAATGCTGCACCATTGCACAAAGGGTGATGAAGGTCTGAAGCTCACTATGCCTCCCCAAAACATGACCCTGAGGCTCATGCAGCTCTCATAGATTCAGGAGGCACATTGGGCTTCAGAGGGAAGGGGAAGTTGATGGAAATCTCTCTCTCTCTCTCTCTCTCTCTCTCACACACACACACACACAAACACGCCACTCACACAACAGTGCAGTTACTGTGGATGTCAGCACTGTTGTACCCGCACAGTGATAATTTGGATATCGGCCAGTATTTTTGTGCAGTGTGGTAATTTGTTCCTTGGTATGGATTTCAATTAAATTTCTTCTCAGAAGCCTTTTTATAACCTTAACATTTGAAATGTCTTCTGGATGCTAATTAAAATCTCACTTTTTGACACACATGAGGAACCAAAGCAAAGGCTTGTCAATATTTAAAATATGGTAAAAACATTTTGAATGGGCAGAAAATGTATTGTGAGTGAAGTAGGTGAGTGTGTGGGCTGGGAACAATTTGATAAGTTGTACAGTAATGAGCAATAAATAAATTAAATATATATTTACTGGAGTTCCATCAGACCATTCCCAGGATCCTCCAGATAATTGGTTCCTTTTAGTAAGTCCAATCCAGAACTGTCTGTCTTCAACACTGTGATTAAAAACAAAACTTAGAAATCCGAGACTCAGATAAAAATCATTAGTCACCACTTTAATCTTTGTATATATTAGAACAGAATGTGTGAATGAAGCTGTGCTGAAATGGCTCTTGATATGTGTGATTCACTCCTGAACTTTTCTGAAAGGCTGACCAATTTTTTAACCTTTTCACAATATGGTGATATTTTTAAAAAGACACATTACCATTACAAGTCTATAATGAAGTCCCAACTTTTTAAAAAATTAAAAGCAGCTTCAAAATGATACAATTTTGGAGGAGAAAAGGAGTGCTTAATTCATTTCCTTAACGCCTTTTCATACTCAAAATCCTATTCAAAGCTGTTTCACCCTCTATGAAGCTCCAGATGTGAAGGCAAACTTGTATAACTGGGCAGATTATTGTAGCCCTTATGATTTCCATATCTAAGATTACGATGGAACAACAGAATGGATTTCAATGGATTCCTAAGAATATTGTGGCACCTCAAAGCCTAATAGATTTATTGTGGCATAAGCTTTCATGCAGGAGAGCTCACTTCCTCAGATGATACCCTCAGTTGGTGTATCAAGTTTCCTCACAGAGCCAGGGCTGAATCCTGGTTTCAGATGACAACGTTAGCCTTGGGGGCATTTCTCTCTCCTCCCCTTTCTATACAAAGAAGGAAATTATACTAATTCCTATTTTGCCTTAGTACATTGCAATGTCCAAACTGGGTGATCCTGGCTTATTCTAGCCAAAGTTTTGAAATAAACCAGAATTTAAAGCTGGGATAAATTCAGATTCAATCCTGACTTCCTGAGACATATAAACAGGATATATCACAGAGAGAGAGAGAGAGAATGAATGGATACATCTCGAGTAAATTACATGATAGAAGTCCTATGGAAAGTAAGTAGTCCAGTAATAATAATAATAATAAAAACTGTGGACCACCTAATCAGCTGCTGTAAAAAGATCACACAGACTGACTACAAACAAAGGCATGACAAAGTAGCAGGGATGATACACTGGAACATCTGCAAAAAAATACAAGCTACCTGTAGCCAAAAATTGGTGGGACCATAAAATTGAAAAAGTTGAAGAAAATGAAGACGTAAAAATATTATAGGACTTCCGACTACAAACAGACAAACATCTGCCACACAATACACCACATATAACTGTAGTCGAGAAGAAAGAAAAACAAGTTAAAATAATCGACATAGCAATACCAGGAGACAGCAAAATAGAAGAAAAAGAAATAGAAAAAATCACAAAATACAAAGATCTACAAATGGAATTTGAAAGGCTGTGGCAGAAAAAGACCAAAATCATCCCAGTGGTAACTGGCGCCCTAGGTGCAATTCCAAAACAACTTGAAGAGCACCTCAACACTATAGGGGCCACAGAAATCACCATCAGCCAATTACAAAAAGCAACTTTACTGGGAACAGCCTATATTCTGCAACGATATCTATAACAACATCAACAACATTGACAATAAAATTCAGCCATCCTAGGTCCTTGGGAAGGACTCGATGTTTGGATAAAAAACCAGTCAATAACCACCTGTCTGACTGTGTAAATAAATAATAATGATAATAATGATAATAATAATATAATTAATAAATAATTTGTTAGCCACCCCATAACAAATTGTTCTCTGGAAGGGTTAAAACACAGGGTTAAAACATACAATAAACACACACACACATTTAATCATAACAGAAAAAAAGGTGAAAAGAAATACAAAATACAATACAAAACAGCATTAAAAACTCATTTTAAAATTAGTTAAAAATCAGATAAAATCTGAAAAGACAAATTAAAACCCCTCAATTTAAAAGGCCTAGGTGAACAAAAAGGTCTTTACCTGGCATCTAAAAGAACAAAGTGATGAAGCCCTTGGGAGGCTATTCCATAAATAGCCCTCTCCCTAGCAACCATCTGTCTCACTTCGTTTGGCAGGGGTACCTGGAGGAGAGCCTCTGAAGAAGATCTTAAGGTATGGGTGGGGACATATGGGGCAAGGCACTCTCTCAAGTAATCCGGTCCCAAGCCATTTAGGGCTTTAAAGGTTAAAACAAGCAATTTGAATTGGGCCTGGAAATGGATAGGGAGTCAGCGCAGCTGATGAAGCACTAGCATAATATGATCAAAACGTCCAGTCCCAGTTAATAATCTTGCAGCCCTATTTTATACCAGCTGCATTTTCCGGACCATTTTCAAAGGTAGCCCCACATTCAATACATTGCAGTAATCTAAGTGAGAGGTTACCAGAACGTAACTGTGGCCAAGCTATCTCTGTCTAGGTAAGGTCTCTGTTGGTGTATCAGTTACTTTAGATTAGAGTAACTCTTGAGTAGTAATACTGGGTAACTTAATCTGGATGTCAGCCAGCGCAGCCAAGATGCTATGGAATGCAAGAGGAACAGTCTGTGACATTTCTAAGCAAATCTTGTTATTCTTCCTGATTTATAAACTCATTACAACAGAAATATCCTATTCTTCTTTGATTAAACTCCAAATTCAAAAGGGGGGGAAATCCCCACTATCGGCTCTTTGTGCCTTCTGATAAGGATCTGAAAGAACATTCCTCTCTGAACAATTTCAAACATTCTTCTTTGATCCCGCTTCCCCCCGAAAAAGATTCTCTGATACTAAGCTCAGACTTACTTGTGAAACATTGTGTTTAAAAGTTTGCTTATAAAATCCTCTTCAGAGACATGTGTAAAACTGGCAAGATGTGCTCCAAAATCTTGACACAATGCTTCTGCTTCATCCCAAGATCTTTTCATCAATACTTTTTCACTGTGAAATATCTGTGTAATAAAACCACAGAAATAGTTCAAGTTGCACATTGTCAAGCTGCATGTTCCTTCACATGAAAGAGAAATAAAATGGATGCTAAAAAATGTAAAAATGTACTTCATATGCTCAAAAATGTCATATAGAAAAAAGAAACATGTCTGGCCACCTTTTCTGTATCCTTTATATTACTCTATAATATTACTCAAATATATATAATATACGCAGAGGCGTATCTAGGGAAAATAGCGCCTAGGGCAAACACTGAAACTGCGCCCCCTGTCCAAGCATCTGACACCCATCTTTCAGATAACTTTACCATAATATCAGCTGAAAAATACAAGTCAAGCTCGTTAATCTTTTAATATTTCAAAAACTATTTTAGCAGTGGACTTAGCCAGACCAAAAAATGCTGGAAAACTACAAATTTCAGTATGCTGGGGCTCATGAAATACCCAAATACTATGTGGAGGTGTACTTGGAAAACTAAACAGAAGTGCCTGTCTAATTCTCTACTATGTATTGTAGCATCACTATTACATAAGTTTTAAAAATCAATGGAGAATTTGACTTTTCCCAGATACTCTGTAAATAATTAAAGGATATGCAGAGTAAACTGTGTCACTGCTTGGAATATATTCTAGTCTTTCAGAAAGACAGTTAAAATGAGAGAAAGAGAGCAAGAAACTCCCAGTGGGCCTTAATATTAAGGATTTCACACTGATTCAAAGACAAATTCACCATTAATAGCCATATTAGCAAGACATCACATTTAACTCACTTATCACAAGAAGCAAAGTAAGAGCAAATGAATACAATTCTAGCTCATAAGCATCAGCTCAGTATTCACAAGCCCTGATTTTCTGTACATAGTGCCAATCTGAATATGTGTACAGTGACTTATATTATATATTATTATTTTTTACCTGTAGCCCCTTCGGGGGGCTTCCTAAAGGCTGGGGGGTTTGCAAAGGTTCCTCACCCCCCCCCACTGGCCTCTAGGGCCTCGCAGGGACCATTTGAGCATGTGAAGTGGCCATTTTTAAAAATCTTATTTTAAAAAAATGGCCACTGAAAACAAAATGGCCACCGCACATGCTCAAATGGCCTCTGCAAGGCCTGGCATGACCTAGGGCCTCACAGAGGCCATTTGAGTATGCACAGTGGCCATTTTGTTTTTGGCAACCATTTTTTAAAAAAATTAATAATTTTACAAAATGGCGCCCCCCTTCAAGTGGCGCCCAGGGCACGTGCCCTGCCTGCCCTACCCCTAGATACACCCCTGAATATATGATTACTGTATTACTATAGGGATGTGCAGAAAACCGGTTCCGTGCACACCTGGGAGGTCGGGTGGGGGGGGGCTCAAGGCATGGGAAGGGTGTCCTTACCTCTCCCACTGTGCTTCCCCCTCTGGCGCTGCTTCAAAAACTGCTGGCGCAGGGCAGCTGTATACCCTCTTGCTGCCCCAAGAGGTATTATGCGTGTTCTGAGTGTAGATTCTCTAGTAGCATATGAGAGTGGATTCTTGTTTTTCACTGAAAATCTCATATGCTACCAGATAATCTACAATGAACACCTCAGAAACAACAAAACCCAGTACCCCACAGGCTTGTGGGTGTGGGGGTGGTTGGCACCCTATGTGGTTGTGTTGGCACCCTATGTGGTAGTGACACAACCCCTCGCTCTGGGCAACCCCAGTGCCCCCCAAGTGGAATTATGGGGCTGCTGAAACCTCCATTATTCCCCATGGGAGAAATCTTAAAGACACATAAACTTCAACAAATCACAAAAGATCAGCCCTTTGCCCAATTCCTTTGAAATAATTCTGGAAGTTTCCTTGCCCCCATTGGGCACTACCACCCACCACACTCTGCTCTGGGTCATCCCTTTCCCTTGATTTGAAGCGATACATTTGCTGGAATCCCCATTATTCCCTATGGGAAAATTCTTAAAGATGTGTAAACTTTAAAAAGTTCACCAAAAAAAACCCAGCCCTTTGCCTAATTCCTTTGAAATTTGGGTGGTAGCTTCCACCCATTGGACACTACCACCACCACCCACCTTTTTGCCCTGGGACCCTTTTTAAAAATCCAAATCGATTCAGATTTGGATTCAGAAAATTTGGCTACAAAACAAAACAGGGCTGATTTGGATTCAGAAAATTTGCGTACAAAACAAAACGGGGATGTTTTGATTCGGATACAAATCAAAACAAGAAAATTCCAAAATGCACACCCCTAATGATGATAATAGTACTGTAATAGATTCCTAGGTCCAGTTAACTGGAGTTTTCAGTGAAATCTTTGTGCCTTCTTCACCTTGTAGCAGTTGAGCAGATTAGGATTTGATTCCCATCCAAACATACAAGATATAGAAGGTTCTTCAAAATGTGATTGTTCAGATTTAGGCTCATGTTCTTCATGAAATTTGGCTTCTTGCTTGCACAGTGACATAGCCTTGAAACCTGTACAGTTTTTCACCTCCCAAACACCAACAGGCTTCTCCTGTCGCATAACAACACACCCTCCAGGATGCCCTACAATGAAGGAATAAAATGCATTTAGTAATTAATTTTATTTTTCATTTTGATTATCCTGATTTTGAGGGAAGGCCTGTTAATGTTATCAGGCATCTGGAGCTATCTAAAGAAATGTCTTTTACCAGGAACTTCAAAACCAAAACAAATTTACGAGACTGAGCCCATCTCAATCCAGTTTCTAGTCTGGTTTTATTATTTATTTATTTATTTATTATTAAAACTTTTATACCGCCCTTCCAAAAGGCTTAGGGCGGTTTACATTAAAACACCTTAAAATCAGTTAATAATTAAAATAAAAATTATAAAACATAACAATGATTAACAATTAAAAACATCATAAAACTACAATTAAACAATCAAACAATTTAAAAACAAATTTTTAAAAAGCTGAGAAAGCCTGGCTGAAGAGATGTGTTTTCAGGTGTTTTCTGAAAATTGCAAGAGATGGGGAGGATCGTATCTCAGCAGGGAGTGCATTCCACAATCTCGGGGCAGCAGCCGAAAAGGCCCGTCTCTGTGTAGCCACCAAACGAGTTGGTGGCAACTGGAGACGGACCTCCTCAAGTGACCTCAGAGGCCAGTGGGGCTCATAGCGAAGAAGACGCTCTCTTAGATACCCGGGGCCTAAGCTGTTTAGGGCTTTATAAGTAATAACTAGCACTTTGTATTTTGCCCAGAAACCTACTGGCAGCCAGTGTAACTCCATCAACAAAGGAGTAATGTGGTCTCTCCGAGATGACCCAGAGACCAACCTGGCTGCCGCATTCTGGACCAACTGAAGTTTCCGGACTACGTACAAAGGAAGCCCCACGTAGAGCGCATTACAGAAGTCCAGTCTGGAGGTTACCAACAAACGTACCACTGTTTTGAGGTCACTGATCTCGAGAAACGGGCGCAGCTGGCGTATCAGCCGAAGCTGATAGAAGGCACTCCTGGCCACCGCCTCAGCCTGAGAAACCAAGGAGAGACGTTGATCCAGAAGTACTCCCAGACTGCGAACCTGTTCCTTTTGGGGAAGTGTGACCCCGTCTAGAACAGGCAGATCAAAATCGTCTCTAGAGTTCTGACCCCGCACAATAAGTACCTCCGTCTTATCTGGATTCAGCTTCAGTTTATTCTCCCTCATCCAGCCCATTACTGCTTCCAGGCAGGCATTTAGGGAGGATATGCCAATTCCTGAAGAAGTTGACATGGAGAAGTAGATCTGGGTGTCATCAGCATACTGGTAACACCCAGCTCCAAATCCCCTGATGATCTCTCCCAGCGGTTTCATGTAGATGTTAAAAAGCATTGGAGAGAGTATGGAGCCTTGAGGAACACCATACCTAAGCTCAGATTTTGAAGAGCAACAATCTCCAATCGACACCATCTGGAATCTGTCCGAGAGGTAGGAGCGGAACCACTGAAAAACAATGCTTCCCACCCCCAACCCCCTCAGACGTTCCAGAAGGATACTATGGTCGATAGTATCGAAAGCCGCCGAGAGATCCAAGAGGACCAACAGAGTCACACTTCCTCTGTCCATTGCCAATTGGAGATCATCCATCAGGCCGACCAAGGCAGTCTCCACCCCATAGCCCGCCCGAAAACCAGTTTGAAATGGGTCTAGATAATCAGTTTCCTCCAAGACCGCCTGGAGCTGAGAGGCCACCACCCTCTCAATTACCTTGCCCAGCCATGGGAGATTGGAAACTGGCCTATAATTGCTCAACTCTGAGGGATCTAACGCAGGCTTCTTTAGAAGAGGTCTAATAATTGCCTCCTTAAGACAAGGAGGCATCCTGCCCTCCCTCAGAGAAGCATTTATGATTTCTACCAGGCCGCCTACAACAGCCTCCCTGCTAGATAGAACAAGCCATGTTGGACAAGGGTCAAGAGGACAAGTGGTAGGCCTCACCGCTCCAAGCAGCTTGTCCACATCCTCAGGAGTCACAAACTGAAATTGATCCAGCCGAATCGTATAAGAGGGGTTGTCGGACACCTCCAGTTCAGACATCAGATTAATTGTGGAGTCTCCATCTAGGTCGGCTCGAATCCGAGAGATTTTGTCTGCGAAAAATTCATTAAACACACCACAGCGGGTAACTGATGCTTCCAAATTCTGGTTCAAGGGAGAGGGAGCAGATACTAGTCCCCTGACAACCCTGAACAACTCCGCTGGACGTGAACTCGCAGAGGCAATACGGGCAGAAAAGAACCGCTTCTTTGCCGCACGTATCGCCTGAGCATAGATCTTTAAATGTGCTCTATGTCGTAATCTGTCAGATTCCAGTCGAGTTTTTCTCCACTTGCGCTCCAGTCGCCTACCTTGCCGCTTCAGCCCCCGTAGATCTTCCGTATACCAAGGGGCCAATTTTGAAGCAGGTCGGAGGGGACGCTTAGGAGCAATCGTGTCTACTGCCCTGGTAAGCAAGTTGTTCCAGTTTTCAACCAGGGCATCAACAGGATCACCTGCAGAGCCAACATTAAATCCCTCCAAGGATCCTTGGAATCCTACCGGATCCAGTAACCTCTTTGGGCGGACCATTCTAATAGGCCCCTCGCCCCTGCGGAGGTGGGAAGTGGTTGTAAGTCCAACCTTAACCAGATGGTGGTCCGTCCATGACAACGGGGAGATCGAAGGAGTCCCCACCCACGGAGCACCACCCTGATCAGAATAAAAGACCAAATCAAGCGTGTGACCTGCAATATGCGTCGATCCAGAGACCGCTTGGGATAGGCCCATAGTCGTCATGGCCGCTATGAATTCCTGAGCTGCCCCAGACAAATTGGTCCCAAAATGAACATTGAAGTCCCCCAGCACCAAAAGTCTGGGAGACTCCAACGCAAGTTCCGCGACCAAGTCCGTGAGCTCAGTAAGGGATTCCGTTGGGCAGCGGGGCGATCGGTACACCAACAGAAGTCCCAATCTATCCCTGGTCCCCAAACTCAAGTACACACATTCGATATGGTCCGATACCCTAACAGGGACCCTGGTAAGGGAGATGTTATCCTTATAGACCACAGCCACTCCACCTCCACGCCCACGTCCCCTCACTTGCTCCTCTACAGAATATCCTGGCGGGAGAAGCTGGGACCAAACTGGACCACTAGCCTCCCCCAACCAAGTCTCAGTAATACACATCAGGTCGGCCCCTTCATCCATGATCAAATCATGGATGAGTTCTGATTTATTTTGGACCGACCTGGCATTGCAGAGAAGCAAGGTAAGGTTATGTGGGATGTTGGCAGTGCTCCCCGATATCAAAGAGCTGGCAGGAGAGCCGGAAAGGGGGACAGCTATTAGATTTCTGACCACCCTTCCCCCGGAACAGCCTGCGGACCTGCCAGCGTTTCTTCTTCTATTCCCCACCACCACAGGAATAGCTGCCCCACCTTCAACGAAGGCATTCCCTGGCTCCCCATCTCCAGACAAACCCCCACACATTACAACTTCAACCCAACCTCAGCACAACCTAAAACTGATTGAACAGAAGCCTCCCTCTATACAAATGGTTGGACAAAGTGTCCAGCCCTCGCCTTCGTTTCTCCCCCGAAGTGGCTCCCCCAAAGGGGCAACCCCCTTTGGTGTCGCCCCTTCGGTGGCGACCCCGCCGCCACTGGCAGTCTTCCTATATAGGCTGAGCAGTAAGCTCAGCAGGTGGAACCAGGAAAAAAACTGCCCACTCACCCTTACAACCCCAGTCCTGCAAAGCCTCTCCACAAGCAGTCCTGGGAGAAGCAGATGGCAACCAGGGAGGGCAGAAGAGAAGAGGCAAACACCCCAGTCTCTCACCCTGGGGGAGATGAAATCCTCTTCTCCAGCAGGCTTCTGGGGGCTTTGGCTACTGGCAGTCTTCCTATATAGGCTGAGCAGTAAGCTCAGCAGGTGGAATCAGGAAAAAAAACTGCCCACTCACCCTTACAACCCCAGTCCTGCAAAGCCTCTCCACAAGCAGTCCTGGGAGAAGCAGATGGCAACCAGGGAGGGCAGAAGAGAAGAGGCAAACACCCCAGTCTCTCACCCTGGGGTTTTAGACTGAAGAGAAGAGGCAAACACCCCAGTCTCTCACCCTGAAGAAGAGAAGAGGCAAACAGAAGAGAAGAGAAGAGGCAAAAGAGAAGAGAAGAGGCAGAAGAGAAGAGGCAAACACCCCAGTCTCTCACCCTGGGGTTTTAGACTGAAATGGCCTTGGTTGCACTCACGGGCGAAATCCATTTGGAAAAAGATTATGGGAATATGGAGTTTTCTAGACAGCCATTATCTTGCCTTTCTCCCAGCTCTCCCTGTTGGGCTCTCATGCAGGATCCAGATGCCATACATGGACTTCTGAAGAATCCCATTCTCTGACCTTGCAAGTTCTGGCTCTAAGGTCATAGCCATGAGGTCATGGTTCTGAGCACCGCTTTAGCACTAATTCAACAGCCCCACTGGCTGGCCAGTGCTTTCTTTCCATCTCGTTTCCTGATTACTTTAAAGTAGGTATGCTCAGTTTGTGACCACAAAGCCAAAGCTCCAAAGGAGAAAGAAGAGGATTCTTCAGAAGCCCATGCACGGTGTCTGGATCCTAGATGAGATCACAGCAGGAATATTGTGAGAGCAGAAAAACAGGTGAGATAATTTACTGTCTAGAAAAGCCCCATGTCTTTCTTTGTTCTCCTTTCAGTACCATTAAGCATGGTATCCTTCTAGACTGCTTATCTGTGAACCACTTTACATGGAGCTGGTTTTGATGACTGCTCAGAAAATACAACTGGTGAAAAATATAGTAGCAAGGATCCAAAACTTGTACTAAAAGAAGAGAATACATCGCACCAGTGCTTAAACAACTACACTATTTACCAATGGATAATATTCAGGGCAGCTTTATAAGAGGGAGCAAGAACTCCGTCCTCACTAGACTAACTGCTGGCAATGTTTGGTGTAGTGTGGGTGGAGAGGGAAGCAATTTTGCTTCTCTTCCCTCTCCGGAAAAGCCCTCGTGGACACCTTCCTGGATACATAAAGGGCTTTTGCAGGGAGGAGAGAGAAGCAAAATCGCTTCCCCCTCCACTCACACTATGCCAAGCCTCATCCACAGTGAGTTTAATTGCTTTCTGCAGGGACAGAGCTTCCACTCTGCCCTCGTAAGGCTTCACAGAATGTCACCCAATATGTTTCTGGGAACAATTGAAAAAGCTGTTTTTGACTAATAAACCAATAAAGCTCTAAACAACTTGGTATAGGGTTATTTGAAGGCCTGTTTGATCCCATAACTTGTCCAGATATGTTTCAGAGGTCCTGCTCACAGTGCCCCTTCATTCCCAGGTGAGGTGGAGGAGTAGGAAGAGATGAAGTCTTTTTGTGGCATCTTATCTCTGGAAGTTATTTGCTCTGGCCACCAGGGCTGTCCTTAGGGCAGGGTGACCAGGGCAACTGCTGGCACAGGCCCCACTCTGGGCAGACTGCAGTGCAGCCTGCCCTTCTCTCTCTTCCAGTCCCAGCCACTTATCTTTCCCCACAGCCCAGCTGGAGCCAATCTTTTGTGTCTTTGTGCAGCTTGAAAGGCTCCAAGGCAAGCTGCTAGAGCTCCATTTCTCTGCCTCTCAGCTGATTGGTGGGTAGGTGGGGCTTCCAGAGAGGCCTCCATGCAGGCCTGCCCGAAGCTCAAGAAAGAAGGAAGCAGACAGGCAGAGAGTGTCCAGCACCAGAGCTCTCTGCAGAAACTCTGCCCTGCCCAGCCCAAGTAATGGAGATGTGATGTGATTTCCTTTTTGTGGTTATTTCTCTCCCCCCCATGAATATTTAGGGACTGACTTGCCATAGGGCTTTGGTATTGAGCCACGGCCAGACTGGGGGCACTGAGAGGGCGCCGGAATGTATGTGGGGAGGGTGCCAGTTTTTGAGCAGAATAGGTAATTAAGGGTGAGAGTTGGGGCGCAGGGGTGCCGTGCGAGTAGGGCACACTGGGAATATTCCCTGTTGGCCTATGGGCTAGTCCGAGCCTGTATAATTGAGCAGAGATGTAGGGCAGGGTGGGAGAAATATGTATATTTAAATTGAAGTGGATTGGACAAATTGTTGGGCTTAAAAAAAATCCCATCCAAAAAGTCCTTGTAGTGGGTTGTTTCATGACAGAAAATTACAAAAATGTATGAAACTGAAGCCCCTCCCTTTAGACCATCATTCCCACCCCCATATGGAAGATTCTGCCCTTTGCCTTCATAAAAAAGGGTAAAACGTCCCTCTTTCAGTCCCAGCCTTTAGATCACCTGGAATGACTTGCCATGGGGCTTTGGTACTGAGCAGAGACTTAGGGCACGGTGGGAGGAATATGTATATTTAAATTGTAGTAGATTGGACAAATTGTTGGTTAAAAAAAAAAAACACCACCATCCAAAAAGTCCTATAAGTGGCTTGTTTCATGGCAGAAAATTACAAAAACTTCCGGAACAAAAAAATTATTTATTTATTTATTTCTGAATGCACTGCTCAAGTTGATTTGCAACCCAGAAGGTCTGAGAACTGTGAAGCATGTGTTGCTTCACACATTTTTATTTCTTTAGAAATGCATTATATGTCCAAGCTTGTTAGACATGTCCAAAAACTTCAGTCACACTATTTACACTGTGTAAGGCCTAGTCAGGTCACTTTTATATTGAATAAGTGCTTGGACAAGTTAGCCATATTATGTTGGTTAGATGCTTGACATGAGTCTGCTTGCTTGAGGCAGTTCAGGCCTCAACCTTGAGCCAATGCTGTCATAAAAGGTGGATTCCCAAATCCCACGCAATACGTCTAAATTAGATATCCTCTTCACGGTTCCATACACATACTCCCACCTTGGTGGAGTCCTGTTCTCCCACAATTGGTCCAAATTAGACATCCTTGACCATGCCAAATTCCCCATTCGAGCAACCTTCCATTCTGTCAAGGGCAGCCCCCACCTTCTCTCTTGTCTAATCTTAGAGACCCAGCCTGTCAACTCAGGCAAACTTCCTCATTTTTCACTGAAAAGCATAGTCTAAAAAGTAAGAGTAAGCTAACCACAAACATCACGCTTGAAAAAAATTGGTGCTGCCCAGACTCTGTACCTTTCGGTTCCCTTACGCACAGGCCACCTTTGACCAATGATATTAAATGCCAAGGGTATCAGCAAATTGAATTACATGCCAATTGGTCAAAACCCCTTTTGACCAATTATCATCAAGGAATTATGGAAATCAGTGTGTGGGTGAATCGTAGAATGGTACAAAAATCCCCTATTGGGATCCAAGCGAGGGAGACCGCTCTCTCCCTCAGGGAGGGTGGCTCAGGCATAGCACACAGGAGGAAGAAAGGAGGAAGTTGATCTGATCAATCAATTTGATGGCACCTAGCATCTAGCAAAAAGAGGAACAAGTCGAGGCTCCCTTGGGGTATAGTATATTGTGACCGCAAGGGTCTGGCTGTCCTGTTAGTGTCTCAAGGCTGTTAGTTTTGTGACTGCTTTGTGTGAAAGAAGTAATTTTGTTGCATGCTGTATGCTGTGATTCATCTGAATTTTGGTAAGAAAATTAATCTGTTTTGATTAAATATAATCCCTTCATTCTCCTCGTGTCTTCTTGAGTCTTGGGATTCTTGACAGCCAGGACCATCAAAAGAACTCATGGTCTCTATTAGTGTGAGGATTTTTGGAATCCTCAATTATTCCTGGTTGCAGGGATTTTGGGGCGTCAAAAATCTCTTACAACTGTATGTCATCAATCAGTATGATTCTGTAATGGTATGAAATGATAAGAAGGCCCCGCACATGCTGATTTGTCCCCAGCCCCACACTCACCTAGGGACGGCCCTGTTGGCCACCCTTTGATTATTCTCAGAAGACAACTAAAAATGATGTTTTTTTCATGAGTTTCCAACAGTTTGCAGCTGCTGCTAAACTGAATCGGCTGTTTGTTTTTATCTGTTTAATTCTACTGTGGTTTTATACTGATGATTTTATTTTATTGTTAGCAAACCTGGAAATCCTTGAGATTGAGAAGTGGGATTAAACATTTGAAATTTTAAAAACGGGCTTATCCAGATAGTGATATATTTGAACTTCAGTGCAAATTATGATGATAAATAAAATGAAAAATTCACGTCATAATGTAATATACTTATCGCCATCTGCTGGCAATTTTTTCAACACAGTTTGTCCACAGATTGCCATAGATTAACAGTAGATGATGTTAAGAATATTATACAACATCCTTGAACATTGTGTGGATTTCTCAATTTATCTTCATAATTTGCGCTGAAGCTGGAATATATCGCTGTCTGGAAGAGAGCCTAAACAATAAAACCTTTAATGGTGTCTGTCCATAAAAATAGTTGACAATGGCCTGTTCTGGTTCTATGTGCTTTGTTGTCTATTAACTAAAATAAAAACTTATGCTGGACAGAGAAAGAAAACTAATTCTAAATAAAATGAATTGTTGCTGCAGTCTCAAGATCCACAAAGATAGCATGGCTTTATCTAAATAACACGGCTTTACAGAAGAACAAATATTACTCCTTTATGGATCCTAAGGGATAAATATCATTACTTCTTTCATTGGGTTAGAAAAGCCTCTCCCAGCTGGAATACAAGGGAATGTCTGTATTACCACTACACTGCAGGTAAGTGGTAAATGAAAATTAAACTGGCCAGCACTTCATGTAAAGTAACTGTACAAAAACCTTTTAGAACTTTGGTGTAGGTACCACTAGGACTTTAGTATACATGGTGTAAATTGCACCCACTAAACTTATGCTGCAAAAAATACCTCTGTGTTTGGCCACTAAACTTATGCTGTAAAAACAACTCTGTGTTTGGCCATTATCAATGTGACACATCCTAGTGCCTTCTCCTGCCTTTCTCTCTGCCCACCCTGTCTGCTACAGAGATGATCACTTACTGGGAAAGTCAGTTTTCTACTGGGATGTAACAAGGATTTAGGGAACTGTGCTATAAAAATGATCTTTAGCAGTAATGCTGAGATGCACATGAAACTTGTATCTCTATTGCCACATTACAATTTACCCAAAAACTCTCTCCTACTGAGAAATTATAAAGTAACAGCCTAGTTGTCTTAAAGGCTGTGAAAGCACCAAATAACAGTGTCCCTGAAGCTTGTTAATATTCTCCCTGTACTTAACCAGTAGAGGTCACTGTTGAAGGCCAAAGAAACCATGCTCCTCATAAACCAGGCATGCTTGTCCTTCAAGTATATATAAAATAACAAGTCACAGAGCTGCAAATGATGCTACCTTAAATTATCACGCATTATCTTACAGAGGCCCCAAACAAAGAGAAATATAGAGGATGTTTGCATACGCAGCCAAGACTAGTCTAAGGAAGCCAAGCCCGGGCTTGGGTGATCATAAGAACCACCGGGATCATGCCCGATCCCAGCACCGCTTCAGCGGCAAACCTGCCTGTGGAGCCAGCCTCCTAAATGAGGTTAAGGGAGCTGGCGTTCCCTTAGCCCCATTTTCTCAGTTGTCTGTTCTGCTGGCAGCTTTTAGCTGGTGCTGAAAGGTTCTCCTTTCCCCACCCATGCTTACCTTACCATTCCGCTTAAGCACCACCTGTCACTGCTGGCATGCCCACAATGCACAGTGTACTAGTACGGTGCATTATGGGATTTCTGGTGCATTATGGCCAGGACGATGCATCCTGGCCCCTGACTCTCCATGCTGCCTGGGCCAGTGAAGGGTCATCTGAGAGTGCACCCAGCAAAGACTGACGGATCATCTGCGGGGAAGGTAAGTTTGAGCAGCCTTCCCCACTGCCCGCCCTCAAGCCCTTCTCACTGATCATGAGAAAGGGCTCATGGTCACAATGCTGTCTCATGTAGACAAATAGCAATCTTGCAGATGTGCAAAACCAAAATAACCAACACAAAATAAGCTTTATCAGCCTGCCAGCTGTGCAAATACCCACAACACAGTTTTAGTAGTGAGTCTAGCAAAAGTTCTTTCCCACAAGTAATTGCTACTCAGGTAAGTAAGGATATGAGCTGCTAACTATAAGAACAGATTCAGCAGATGAGTGTGGGGTGTGGTGAAATGCAGATATACCTGCTCAGATCTTGCTATGTATATCTAGCAAGAGTCTGCTAAGAAAGGAATGAGAACAGTATAAAAGATGAAAAGATCACCTGCTCTACCTTCTTTGCTTAAGTTTTCTAGCTTGATTAATTATATTAGTTGGGGGAAGGCTCTCCTTTCCTCAACCGAACTTAACTTACCATTCAGCTTAAGCTAAACAATTTTTTGACCTTATGGAATTTATTCAACTTCAATAAGATGCTATTAGGAAAATATTAGGAAAGTGTTAATTGTTAATGTTGCAGTCGGGCCCCAATTAAGACATCTTGATAATACAAATCATGCAGGCAGACAGAAAAGTCAGAACAGTGGCTAATTTGCCTCAAGAATAAAATAAGAATAAGAGCATCAATAAAAGATACAACTCACTTGGCTGATACTTGTTCCAGTTTGTATAGGTCATAAGATGGGGATCTCCATCTTCAGAAGGCCAAGTATATTCCCCGGTATTGTTCAGATCTTGTAGTGCTATCCAGAAATACATGTTATCCGTTTTCCCTATATTATGAATCATGCTGTTGAGAAAACTTTGTTCAAACCTTTAAGAAGGATAAGAATAAAAATAAAAGGATAAAAATTCAAATCACCAGATTCCTTATATCACCATTTAGTAGGCATTTCTTATTCATCCTTTTGATCAATGTAGAAAAGAAGTACTCAAAGGAAGCAGACTTTCCTAAGAACCACGTGATGAAGGTGAATACATTCCATAAGAACAAATTAAGCACGGAGGCTGAACTAACTGCAGTGGCACAAACAGTGGGCTGTCATGCTGAAATTAAAGCAGACTCTGGGTCCCACAAACAAGCTTGCAAAAGGACACCACTTATTTGGTCCTCTACTACAAGAAAAACGGCAATGAATGTACGACTGAGAGACCTTAAAGGCCAAGTTGAAGACAGATCATCCTGGAGAGAATCTATCTATGTGGTCACTAAGAGTCAACACCGCTTTGACAGTACTTAATCAATCAGTCAATCACTACAAGAAAAGCTATGTGCTGGATGTCATCACTGTGTCATGCTTGTACCATGGAAGATGCTGGTTTTAAACTGTAAGGCACTAAATGATTTGGCTTTAGACACCTAAGAGACCGCCTCTTTTCATAATTCCAATTATGATCCCTAAAATCAACTGCAAAAGCCTTTTTATTATCACTGCATCAAGTAAGAGCAATATAAAGCATGACTGGTGGCTGTTCTACAACTCTGAAACATACTTTATCTTGAGGTTTGTCAAGCTCCAGTCATAATTTTCTATCCGGTCAGTGGCTAACATGTTACGTTGACATTTCATATTAGTTCATGCTACTGCAGGCATCTAATGAAATGCCAGTGGTCTTGCACAAAACTGCTCTTGTGCAAATACTTAAACCACTGCACACACTCTTCAGGAGCACAACTTGCATTGTTTCTAATGTCATGTGCAATAGTTTAAGTATTTGCACAAGCACACTCTTACACAAGACCCCTGATGTTTTCTTAGATTCCTGCAGTGGCATGGACCAATTGGAAATGCCAGGGCAAGCCTGCATAAAAAGTCCACCATTGTGACACTAAAAGAACTTCTGGGCAAAAATCTACTGTTGCAACAAATCCCTCAATTATTAATTGTATTATATTTTATGTACTTCTTATGGACTAATTTTTAGATTGTAATATTGCTGATTGACATCAAAAACTAACACTGGGCTGGTGGTTTGGTGCAGATTTCCACCCATCTCCCCTTCCCATCTCCCCACTGTACCTCCTGAAAATATGTCCCTGAGTATTGTGTGATGCAAGCACAGAGGGCTTCAGAGAAAAGCAGAGATTGGCAACACCCACCAACACAGCGTTAGTCTGGATGTTAACTGCTGTTCTTATGAGGAAGTTAGGCTGAGTCTTTGTAGGAAGCATGGATTACACCAGAAACTTAGAGAGCTTGCTGGTGGCCTGGGAAGAGAATCCAGCCAACAGCCCCTCGCCTATGGCTGCACATGTTTGCCAGCCATGCCCTTGGAAGGGGCCACACAGCCTCTCTCTCTCTTCCCCAGGTCAGCACTTGTTTGCTGGCTGGGTGATTTCTTTCTTTTTCTCGTTCTTACTGCTTGGTTCACCAGCTGGGTGCAGGAAGAGGACAAGAAGGTGCCCTGGGGGAGGGGCAAGGGGGTGCTGTGGTGGCTCCTCAAACCCAGAAGCCCAGGGACATTTGACCCCCCCCCCTTTGTCCAACGGTGGCTATGCCACTGGATTACATATTTTGAAAACTGATTATTTATTTTTAAGGATAAGACAAACAGTTAGAGAGAGAGAGATTTGACACCATTCAAAGGAAACCATCAAAACTCAAATGTAGAATGTCCAGTGCACTCTGCTTACATGTCTGCTATAGCCAACCCTAACCCTAGCCCAACTTGCATATTCACATATGCAAAAATAGTTTTTCAGTTTGAGATTTAAGAACATAGGAAGAGCCCTGCTGGATCAGACCAAGGGTCCATTTAGTTCAGCAACTTGTTTCCAGCTGTGACCAACCATATCTTTCTGGGAAGAACCAGCATGGCATGAAGGCAATAACCCTCTCCTGCTGTTCTCTACCTTCTAGCAACTGGGATTTAGAGGAATACCACTTCTGAACCTGTAGGTTCCACTTAGCTATCATTGGCTAATACACATTGATAGACTTGTTCTCTATACACTTATCTAGTCCCACATCTTTTAGACATAATTAAACATTCAATACCAGGACCATTTAGGGACTTAATCCAATGAGAATAAAGTGCAGTGAATAAAAAAATGTCTGCTTTATTTTCTTCTTATTGTTTCCTCATGCTGTAAAATGGCCATTAAAGTACAACTAACAATCCTTACAGTTTACATTAAATAGCTGCCTGTGGAGTCAACGAGTACATATTTATCAGGATTGTTAGCAAGCACTTCACTGCTTCCTGCAAAGAAGATTCTGTAAATAAACACAAGAGGAATTAAAATGTCAGAATGCAGGCATGCATGAATATTGCCATGTCACTGAGCTATCCAGTTACAAGTAACTGAGGAATTCTATCCAGTTTTATCTTGATTTAAGTAATGACAAACCGAATGTTTGACTTTAAACAGACCTAGCAATTGATCTTAGATTTAAACCAGTATCATAATTGGTTATTTCATTTTCTACTGCAGTAGCACTGGAGAATTAAAATATCTTTTTTAAAAAATTATGTTTATATTGTCCAGTAAAATTAGCTACCTGCTCATTACTGTTGCAAGGGAGGGACAGTAATAGCCACTGGATGAATGTTCAAAGCTTCGAGGGGTTTTGTTGATATTGTAACAATATCCACCATGCCTTTCCCATCCCTTCAAAAAATAAACATTAGAGTTATTGTTATGTATAGTACACATATACATGCACATACCTGAACATAATTATCTGAAAGATGCCCAAATAGATTCTAGAGAGGTGTCCCCTCTTTGTACATCCACTTAACTATTAATCATGCAACTATAATGCCCATCTACATAAACAATGCAGATAACACAAACTGGTTAGCACTGAACCCTTTTAGGTCCCAGTGATTTCAGTGAAATAGTTGAGCATAGGCTTAATTAAAAGTGTCTAAAACTTTGCCTTGAATGGGATAACATTTTCATCTTGCAGAAAATTGTTAAAATTGAATACACATAGGATGATCCATATAGTTTTAAATACAGCATATGATACAGGCTCACATTCATTTTATTTTTCTAAACACTTGAAGAAGTGTGACAACTAAAGACACTTTAAATCAGCATCCTTGGAAGACAGGTATCCCAGCATATTCCAGACTGTTGCTGGCACTGTCATGACTTTATTCACTCAAAAATTCTATAATCTGAAACAGCCCCAAATTGAAACAGTTAAACTTAATTAACTGTATCAAATACATACTGAAATGTTACTGGAGACCCCTAAATTAATTGAAGTAGGCCTTGTGTGGGATTTCTGTTCAGTGCAGTACATTATAACCTCATGTTGCAATAACAAGAAGCCCATAACTGAATTAAATGCTAGCCTTTGCATATTTTAAAAGAGAGGCCATCCTTTTAAATTGAAGAAGGTGGAATTTACATCTGGCTGCACTCTGGTGATGATCAGATCTCAAGCCCCATAGGGAACCTAAATGCAGGAGGCCCAGAATGGAACTACTAAAGTAAAGGATTTGCAGCATTCAATCCCAAAAACCAGAATTGTGAAAGTAACTTCATATAGTAGTTTCTCAAACAACACTGATATTTTTTTTTTTTACCAATTAAGAGTTAAACATTATAGTTGCAGGTAATTTTTAATTTTAATCTTTGTAATAGAGTTCAATCCATTATTAACTAATAAAAATAATCATAGTCGTTCTATAAATGTTTAATTTAATCAACTATATCTCCTAGAGCAGGCCTGCTCAACTTAGGGCCCCCAGCTGTTTTTGAACTATAGCTCCCATAATCCCCAGCTACAGTGATTATGGGAATTGTAGGCCAACATCTGCAGGAGGGCCGAAGTTGAGCAGCCCTGTCCTAGAGAGACAGCTGGAGTGTGGGGAGCATGCCCACCTCACAACTGAGCTCAGGGGAAAGCAACACCACTCTTTTCTAACATCCCCAGACCACTAGGAGCTGGAAAGACTGGAAAAGGTTATGTATAATATCAGCACCTAAGTATACATATATACTGAAGACATGTACTTTACACAGGACAGAGTTCTACTAAAAAGCGACCCCCGCAACTGCATTCTGTGGTAGTACGGGGAGGGGGTGGAGCTATGCACCTGGCCCCAGAAACAGGCACGGGGCCTGACATTTTGGCTCCAAGGCACATGTCTTGTGCAGGCCAAAAGAAGCGGGGGAGCAGCTCCTTGAGCGACCGGCTCCCTTTCAATCTCTCTCAGTTGCTCAGGGCAGGGATCCTCAACGTTGGGCCCCCAGATGTTATTGGACTTCAACTCCCATAATCCCTAACCAAAGGCCACTGGGGTTTGGGATTATGGAAGTTGAAGTCCACTAACATCTGGGGGCCCAACGTTGAGGATCCCTGCTCTGGGGGCAAAGCACCCACCCCACCTTCCCGTTTCAGTGAGTGTTATCCGATCGCCTTTTGGGGCCAAGTAGGAATGTTTTGGGTCACACCTGATTGGCTGTGGGAGTGGCCTTTTTTCACCTACTTCTCATTGATGCGTTGTAGGGTTGTCATTGTTAGAAGTTTGATCACTTTCAGGTGAGTGCTGGTGGGGGTAGGTTGTTTTGTTCAGTGTCTGACTAGAGGACCATTTAAGGTGAGTACGCAAGCCTAGGGATAGCCCTTGCAGGTTTTGAGGCCCTTGGGCTGGGATCCACCCCTACTCGGAGGCTGGCTGGCCCCCAGAACTCATAGTTTTGCGGCCTGGGTGTGGCTGGTTGGCCTACCCTCAGAGGGGTTAAAGCCTCGTGGTTGTAAAGTTGTCCAGACTTGGCACCGGGCTGAATCAACACCCAGTCCTTTGCCCTGTTGTGGGCAGTCCTCCTTTCGAGACTGACCCACATTGGGGGTTCCCGCACTCTAATTAGCAATTCCTTGTTGCAGGTTCTTGTTATAAAGTGTCCCTAGTTTCATCCAATTACATATGTCTTGTCTTTATTGGGGCTTGGGTGTGCAAAAGCATATACACATATATGTGCAAGAATAAACACATTAATGTCTTCCTGTCAGGTCTTCCTCAGGTACCTTTTACTCCACTGCCTCTAGTATTTTGAAATAAGGATCATGAAAACATCATTCTAATAAATAACTGAAAGGCAGTTCCAGGGAGGAAAAGTTTACATAGTTTAGATCAGGGATTCTCAACGTCGAGTCCTCGGATGTTATTGGACTTCAACTCCCATAATCCCCATCCAAAGGCCACTGGGGCTGGGGATTATGGGAGCTGAAGTCCAATAACATCTGGGGACCCAAGGTTGAGAATCCCTGGTTTAGATATTGCTACCTTTCTTTGTAAATGAATTAGCAGAACTAGCTAAAGGTAAGACACCTGAAGCGTATTGCTCCCTTTCCCCCATGTCATTTCCACAATGATGTTGCTGCCAAAATATTATTGTATCTTGCAGTGAGACTATGATGCTACTACTCAGTACAAGACTATTAAATCGTATTCAACATCCCATTTTAACAGGTTTCCCCCTCTTATTTTGTAGATAGGAGGGCTGGTATTGTTTGTGATTTTAAGATCTGGAGTTTGCTGTTTATGGTAAGCTTGAATTTGTTATGTTGGTTTGGGGATTACACATATATTGGCTTTGCACATATGCCTTTGATTTTTAAAACTGGCCTTTGATTTTAAAACTGGTTTAAAGGAATATGAAATTTAAAGGCTGCATGTTAGACAGTATTTTCTGCTATGTTATTTCCCACAGACCCCTTAGCCAGTTCTGTAACCTTCAGTGTTAAGTTTTCACCAAGGTGTTTTTTTTTTAGCAGATTAGAAACTTTTATGGCTATGAAGTTACCCCCTTAAAAAAAAAAAACATTTCCTCTCAGCTAAGGTTAGGACAGACTTTTCTGTTTCAAGCTGAATAGCTTCTTGGTTGGTGTAGATGATCAAAGCTGAACCTTCTGTTGCCTAGGAGACCAGACTAGGAGTTCGAAAGCAGTAGAGAAGAGTGACGGTGAGCAAAGAAACTTGGTATGAACTTGGAGACATCAGTAATTCACCTGAGACAAGGTGAAATAGGAAGATGCTGTTGATAAAGAATGGAGAGAAATCACTAGAACTTGGAGGTCAGGATCTCAGCTTCACAGAAAAGTAGGAAGCTGCCTTGAACCAAGTCATCTAGTTCAGTATTGACTGCACAGACTGGCCATGGCTTCTCCAAAGTTACAGGCAGGAGTCTCTCTCAGCCCTATCTTGGAGATGCCAGGGAGGGAATCTGGAACCTTCTGCATGCAAACATGCAGGTGCTCTTCCCAGAGTGGCCCCATCCTTTAAGGGGAATAACTTGCAGTGGTCACACATGTTTGCCCTTTCAAATTCAAACCAGGGTGTACCCTGCTTAGCAAAGGGGACAATTCATGCTTGCTACTACAAGACCAGCTAACAATGGATTACTGGGATTTAGATAGGCATCTGACCTCTGCCAAAGGAATTGAGGTAATTTTTGAGGTACAAATGTATGTCTGGCTTTGCCCAGACACATAAGGTAGCTTTTGGGGTTCAAATGGACATCTTCCCTCAGTCAAATGTTTAGGGTGACAATTGGGATGTAAATGAATGTCTGGCTTTGGCCAGAGGTTTGGGATGACTTTCTGTGGAGCATATTGGGGTTTGGCTTCAGGAATGGAGACTGGTGAATTCTAGGGTGTATATGGACATCTCATTGTACCCAAAGGTATAGTATATCCAAAGGTGACTTTCAAGATATGATCTTGCCCAAATTTAGAACTGACAAAAGGAAGTTCACGCAGCGCATAGTTAATCTATGCCACAAGATGTGGTGATAGCCACCAGCCTGGATGGCTTTAAAAGGCTTAGACAAATTCATGGAGGACACGTCTATCAATGAATACTAGTCTAGTGTCTATGGGCCACCTCCAGCCTCTGAGGCACGATGCCTCTGAATACCAATTACAGGGGAGCAACAGCAAGAGAGAAGGCATGCTTCTTGCCTGTGGGCTTCCCAGAGGCATCTGGTAGACCACTGTGTGAAACAGGATGCTGGACTAAATAGGCCTTGGGCCTGATCCAGTTGGGTTGTTTATGTTCTTAGGTTCTGGGCTGACCTTCAGGATATGAATGGGAATGTCACTTTATTAATATGGGGCAGCAGATGGGTGTCAGCCCTTAACCAAACAAAAAGGATGACTTTTGGCATGCAGATGGGTGTCTGGCCTTGCCCAGAGCGGTGGACTAACTTTAGAAGTATACCAATTCTAATATGTGGAAAACAAAGCCAGCTATTATTCTGTAAAATAGACACTACTTCTGGTGGTCCAGGTAGAGAATTATATAAATTGGATGAGTAGGAAAGTTCTAAAAGCTACATCTGAGTTGAAGTATAAAACAAATGAATGAGGAAGAATAGTCAATCAGAAATATCCTTGATATTGACAAGAAACATTTTCTTATTGTGACAGATTGGGGTGCCCCATTTTGTGGTCATAATGTTATGGAGATATTATTTACATGCTTTCTAAATCATAGAGCAGGCAGACACAACTTGGGTAAAAGGGTAAAAATACCAGATGACACCCTGTTGGTCTGACTCAATACAAAACAGATCCTTATCAGAAATTCTGCTGTACTATAGGTTTCCATGTTTAGAGCTAGCTATGATTCTGGATACTAAGTCACAGAGCTGACTTGACACATAGTTGCTGCAGAAACATTGATTATGTGAAGCATCACCAAGTTAAATGTGTTTCAACTCAGTTCAATCAACTAATTTATTTCCCCATGGAGTTGATGGCCTAAGCTGGTTTAATTGGTTGTGGGCCGGGTTTCTGGTATAAAATGCTGACATTTCAAACAATGCTATATAAGTATGACCCTGGTATAACCCAAACACTGTCAGCTTCATAAGCAACATTTCTTCCCTTCTTCCTCATCAAGCATCTGACAGCTTCATAATGCCATTCCAAAAGCTGGCTTAGGAAAAGTGCTTAGATTATCACTGCTTTAGTGTTTAGACAGCTAGCTTAAGGAATTTGACCTTAGAAGCAAAACATTTGCCCTCTGTTAGCAGTTTTTAGATTAGGAAAGAAAAAACAGTTGTTGAGTTAGTAATAAAAACACATGGCATATGGCCAACTGAGCAAAGGGCACTTTGCTGCAATGTCTCATAAGATATGGAATTATGAATTTGTCAGGAATATAGGAATGATTAAAAAACAAAGGCAAGTAAGCAAGATAGTTTCCCAAGCATATATATGTCTGAAACCAAGAACTGCTAAAGCTTCCAAATGAGGATGCTACAAATGAGGAGAAAAAGAAGAGCTAATGATATTTAATAATTAATGATAATTTTAAATCATTAATAAAAACCAAAAAGCATTTAAACCCAAATCTCAGATTTTGAAACCCTAACTTCTGCTAAACTTGTAGCTATATAAACTACAGATGGAGGGAACATTTTTCAGTAAGACAAAATATTGCAGTCCAGAAGGCCCATGTGCATAAAGAAATTTTCAAGCTCAAGTGGCAAGTTTTGATGCATGTGAATGGCTTCCTCATTCAGTGCCATGTCAGGAAAATGTCTGCATTCCCACTGTACAGCATTGCAGGAGGTTGACAGCTGTGAGCACAGCAGATTGCCAGTGAACACTGGAATGGGTTGTTACTCCACAACAGACTCATGGAGTTCAAAATTGTAGCTAAAATGTAGCCCTGTTCACACATTATGTTTAAAACTGTGTACAATGTACACAGGTACAGATCTATGCACAGGTACAGTTATTCACACATTATGTTCAACACAGATAGAGCACTCTGCTTCCTCTCTGTACCATGTAGTGGTGGTGGTGGTGATGGTGATGGAGGAGGAGGAATGACCCTCCCCAAGCCCATGGAGGATTGTTTGCAAAGAACCTCCTAAAATCTGGAACTGGCTTTGTAAACAGGTAAGTCTGTCACAGTACAACCTACTATTGAATGTGTTTCTGCATTACTCCCTATGTCTTGTCAGACACAAGGGCCATGGATCTCATGGATCCTGCTAACTGAGCAAAGAGGCACCTTTTAAAAGTGGTGATTCTCTTTATTTAGCAGAGGGAGAGCAACTGGCCCTATCCATCCCCAGCACAGAATCCTTCCAGTGGCTGTTGTTGGTGTCTTTTTAAAGTTAATTTCCCTTTGGGGACAGGAAACCATTTTTTAAAATCTAGGTATGTATGTATACTGCTTTGGGAGCTTTTGTTGAAAAGTGGTATATAAATATTAGTTGCATTCCTATGGATTCCAACAGGATCAAATCCTACAAATATTCAAGCTTTGCCCTTGAATAAAAATATGGCTCTCCGCCCACCCACCCACCCAGACAAAGAGGGAGAGCATGTGAGCAAAATTAATACAATTCTAAAAAGGGAAATAATTGCCAGTTATTCCCAGAGTCCTTTTCATTTCACGAATGGAATGTTTGTGCAGCAATTTAAACAGTCAATTCAGCGTGTCAGAAATGTAAAAAGTTAATTCAGCATTTTAAAGATATAGATGTTTTCAGCCCTGACATTTCACTAGAAAACCATAAATGTCCATCTGTGCATCAAGGATCTATGTAACAGTCATTATTTGCACAGATGGTCTACAAGGCACATTGCCTTTTGATGTAGAAGATAGGGGAACTTCAGGCAAACTTCAGGCAAAACAAGTGATCCACAAAAGGAGCTCAATGCAATGCAAGGAAAGCCTTTTTATATCAAGCCATAGGTTCTCCAATGTGAACACACAGAGCTCTTGCATAAGGGGCTTTCCCATTCACTTCAGTGAGGAGGGACATGGTTGTGCCCCTTCTATTAAAATGAATGTGGAACATATGCATACATAGGATGTTCATATATACAAGACACTCTCTCCAGACGCTAGATTTGGGTATCAATCCTGTAATAATAAACCTTTCAATGAACACATGTAAGACATCTATAGCAACAAAATATATTTTGGAAACTGGAATTTTAATTCATTAAATGTGAAAAAGTGTGACATTCTAAATATGCTTGAACTCTGTCCAAATCTATTCAAATACATACAATATTACTATTTCAAAGAAAGCATTGTAAGAGAGATTTACCTCTGGACAGCCCGATTCCACTTCAGAAATAGAATTTCCAGCGTTTCCTCCTCTTTTACAAATATAAACGTATTTGTCTTCACAACTTTTAACTTTCCAGTGCGCCTCCTAGTCAAAACCAAAAACCAAAAATTAGACTAAGCAACTTCATTATTTCAGAATAGCCTCTAATTTTAATAAGCTTAGTGTCAGAGGTTCCTTAGACAGAAACAATTGTGTGGGCCACTGGAAAGCCATGAGGCTAGGCGGAAAAAGAGTCCAGGAACTATGGGAGACAAATGACAGAGAAACCAAAGAAGAGCAGATAAAGGGCTAGGGAAAATAGCCTCTGCTCCTGAAGAAAAGAGAGGACAAAGACAGAGGATGCAAATACCTGAGAAAATGCAAGATAAAATAAGAACGGGAGTGAGAATTTTAGGGGGTGGAAGAAAAAAATCACTTATAAGAATGAGAGAATGTTGTGTGGTTGGCAGCAGGTTTGAACTGGATAGGCAAGGCAGCTCTCAAGGCATAGAACTCTGTTAACTGGCCCTCATTTTCTGCGGCCCCGGCACCCACGGTTTCGCACATCCACAGTTGAGGAATGGAGCCCCGACCTTGTTATCCACAATTCTAAAACAGGCAAAATTTGCCTACCTAGGTGGCAGGAAATGACTTCCGATGTCATTTCTGGCCACCATTTTGCAGAACAGAGCAATTTTGTGGCTTTTTCTTTCTTTCTTAAAAAAAAAATTCCCATAATTTTTCGTGGAAAATTGGAGGAATTGCTGTTGGGAGGGGGGCATTGCTGAATGGCTGGAGACCTGGACAGCATGGTATAGTACTTTACTCCTTCCTGCTTTTTCACTCTTTTTTAACCTTGAGGAACCTAACCTCCCAATTTCCATTCAAGGAAATTTCTGACTCAAGGTCTCATCCGCAGATATGTTATCTGCAGTTTTAGGCCAGAACAGAACCCCAACGGAGAATGAGATCCACCTATATATGCAAAAGAGCAATATAAGAACAGTGTCACCAAATAAAGCAGAACTCTAGAATATACTTTTTAAGGAACAAATTTCCCTTTCAAGGCACTACACATTAATGTAGAAAGGAAAGGAAAGATCCAAGATGGTGAGACAACAATATTTGCCTTTTTTTAAAAAAAAGTGAAAAAGAAAAGAAAACATACATGTTGTTGAGCTGAAACGCAAAGCTGGCTTTTTCTCTGATGGATATTTGGCTCTTGTTTGTGCCAGCTACTGATGGTTACTGCAGATCCATCAGACCATTCAAACTCAATTGGGGTCTTATTACTGCTTAGTCCAATCCAAGTTTCCGTGACATTTTCTATAGTATATAATTAAATGCATTTTAAGATGATTTAGATAAACCAGATAATGTTTTGATTGATAGTACCTTTAAAAATGGCTCAAATTTTAGTCATTAATTTACCACAGGAACAGAATGACATTGGAGGCTATTATACAGTTAAGGGGTTTATTCATCACTAAACCACCAGCCAGGATCAGCAGGAAGCAATGGAATGGGTTAAAGGTGCAAAGAGGGAGTATTTTACTTAAAGGCATGGGAGCCCTGAAAAACCTTTAACATGTTTTGCCTGTCTATCCTGGACAGACTAGTACCGCATCTGTGCTTAATAAAATATAAATTGTATTGCTTTTTTGTAATAAAAGTCACCACAGATCAGGTCTAACAAACAATGGGAGAACATCACAGAAAACAGTGGATTGCAATTATATGACAGCAGTTTCAAAGGGAGGGGTTAGTGTAGAAACAATTCTAGTTGCTTTAATTACTTGGAAGCAGTAGGAACTTTCCCACTCTTCTTAGTTTCCTCACCTGGGAGACTATCTGATCTGCCTAATAGGTAGTAACAAGAGAAAATGCAGATATGTAATATTTTTAATTAGACCAACTTTCTCCTATGGGGAAAAAGCAGTCTTTCAGACTTATCAAGCTTTCTCCACGATCCCAGGTACAGTTCGGTGAAGCTGCATTCGCTTTCACTAGGCAACGTTGGCTTGAAATATTGTAATGACTTATTTGGCTTATCTGTGCTGGTCTATGACCGTAATAAAGATTGATTGATTGGCTTATCCTGTTCCCTATAATATAATGAAAACAGTGGTTGATATCCTGACTAACGGTGTATCCATGCAGCAAAGGAAACCCTCAGGGACTTATCTGCAGGTGGCACATAGTGCTCAGAGGGAAGGGGAGATCAGTGAAAATTCCTCGCCATGCAAGTGCCCATGTTGCTTTACTTGGAAACCCAGTAGCTGCACACATGCTTCCTTGGCTGCACAGACACAGTGTTAGGATGTCGGCCAGTAATCTTTCGTATGCAGTCCTCTGCATGTAACTAGAGATGGAAATAAAAAACTGACCAATACCATGCTATGGCTCATTTCTGGAATACACAGGTGAATCAGTGTAAGAAAGAAAAGCAACTTACAAATAGGCATGCCTGTGCCTGATTTTCAATTCTGACCATCAGCCAATGTAGTAGAATGGCAAGAGCCTGCGCATGGGAAACTCAGAACTTTTTCATATGTTACCACAGCAGTGGCAGATGCTGCTTCCCTATGGCCCTTCTCTCCTATACTTACATACTGGTGTTTGGAGGCCTGGAGCATATAAATGGGGACAACCGAGAAACTGCTTTCCAAATTATAGCTCAACATGGTGTAAGAAGAAGTCACAGACAAAATGGTTACCATGCTGCTGATGCATAAAGTGGCCTCAGACTGAAATTTCTACATGAAATTTACTGGGTGTAACTTCATTTCCACATTAAGTTTACAGGGGAAGTCACTATCTTTTGACCTAATCTATCTCACAGGGTTGTGTGGATAAAAATATATAGCCTGTGTAAGTCACCCTGAGTTTCTTAGAGGAAGAGTGGAATACAAATGTGATAAATAAATAAATAAATAAATATATATATATATATATCATGGACTGTGGCTTTAGATAAAATTATTGTGGATGGAAGTTTTAAGTAGCTGAGGTACCACCTGCACATCAAAGGCCTTTCCTTGGCCATTTTCTCAGTAACAGCTTGTCACACCACACTGATGTTTATGTCAGCATATTAATGTAGAATATGGGACAAAACAACCAGGCAGGCAGGGGTCCTCTAGACCTTGAGATGGATTGACATAAAGAAATCCATGGTGGCTGCTTCAAACTGCCGGTACCTTAAAATAATGTTCAGAATGAACTAATTATGAAAACTCACCATATTCAAGAAGGTTAATGAGCATCTCTACATCAGCCAAAGAGGTTATGCTAATGAGTGTGCTGTTATCATCCTGGCAGGAAAGTAAAGCTTCACTCCAGTTCTTTTCTTCTTTATGAAGTTTATAGCAATAACGATTGTGTGGATACCAATTATAGTCACAGTTAGTAGGATAAAATTTCCATGAATCTTATCAATTAAAAAGTATAAAAACAAGGCAGCATTACTAAAATGAACAATTCTCTATTCCTTACTCACACATACATATATGAGAAACAGAGAGACAGACAGACATATATCCTTGCAGGCATTTTGCTTGTAAATATGTAAATAATATGCTGAAAAGGTCAATCTTTATTGAGACCTATCAATCAGAACATTAGCTAAAAAAATAAAACAAGTCTTAAGGACTTAGATATAAACCTTAAGTAGCACAGTGGGGAAATGCTTGGCTAACAAGGAGAAGGTTGTCAGTTCGAATCCCTGCTGGCATGTTTCCAGGGGCGTAGCTAGGGGAGAGGAGGCCCGTGTTCAGCACTCTCTCTGGCGGCCCCCCAGTGTGAGGAAGATAATGCAGAAAATAGGGAGAGGTGGACCTGGAGGGCCCTCAGGAGCTGGGGGCCCGTGTTCTTTGAACCCTTTCGTTCAATTATAGCTACGTCCCTGCATGTTTCCCAGACTATGAGAAACACCTATATCGGGCAGCAGCAATATAGGAAGATGCGCATCATCTCACACTGTGCGGGAGGAGGCAATGGTAAACTCCTCCTGTATTCTACCAAAGAAAACCACAGGGCTCTGTGGTTGCTAGGAGTCAACACCAACTTGATGGAACGCTTTACCTTTACCTTTAATACCTCAATAGAATGCAAAATATTGTGATTATAATCAATAGCTAAAGTTCTCAAATATTGTAAATCCATACATGCTTCCACCTTTTGGACTCCATTAAAAGTCCACTGAAATCTTTCTATCGATTTCAGAGAGCTTAGATTTAACTTATTATAAAGGTTAACCAATTCTGAACAAGAAAAAAAAAATCTGATTGCTCTTTTGCATACACTAATGATTTTAAATGCATGCTAAATTTAAATAACCATTGACTAACTTCGAAGCTGTGATTGAAGTAATCTCCCAAAGGCAAAAAGGAAAAAGAATTGTAATGGGCCACAATCCAAAAGCTACACTGAACATTTAGCACTCTTAACAGTAGGTAGCAAAGACCCCTGCCCTGGGGTCTCTAGATTGTACCCACTGAAATATGAAACATGTGTGCATTTATATTATGATTTTTAGAAATGTATGTTTTGACACTCAGCAGTAAGCTAAAGAGTGTTTTGTTTTCATTACTTAATACACTCATATCCTCTAAAAGCAATCTCATGGCCAAGGAAGATAAACAGGGCCACCCGAAAATACGGAAACATACTTAGTAGAATCCCCAGATATGTAACAGTATATACATTTGTAAATTAAAAGAGCAAGAAATGTTTTAAAAATCCCAAATGACTCAAGACCTGTGGAGGGCATAGAAATAAGAAAATACTAAAGTAGCTCATCTCATTGTCAGAGAGGGAGAACGCTTATCTTTTCTACACCTTTTTGTGTTTTAGGAGGAGGGGACATGCTGCTGCACAAACACAGCTGTGCTTAGAATCTGATTTTCCCTACTGTCTCCTACAGGCAGCTTTCATTCCTGCTCCGGGTGGGGGGGGGCGGAGCTTAAGGAACTAGGAGGGCAGACTGTTGATCTCTGTACAAGTTTATCGATTGTCTATGACAGAGGCTAGTTGAGTCATATGGATTGTTGAAAATGTCCTCTAGGGACAAGAACACAGGAAAACAGTGGGGGAAGGGAACGGAAGAGAGGGAATTGACCTGCTCAGGACCATAACAGCGTATCACAATTATCTCGGAGAGGGAGATTAGGGTATGCTCTGAGGTAAGAAAACTCCCCTTCCTGCATGCTCACAGGATGAAACATGTACATCCATATTTCAGAAGGAAGGAAATTAAAAAGAAAACCTTTTCTCTTTCCCACACTCAACCACCCCACACATTACGTAGCATAAAATATTCCATTTGGGATCGATAACTATGCTAATTCTAAATGTGTCGTGCTAGCACCGCAGGAGAAGTGACTCAAACGTAGCTTTGCCATGTCCCCTGGAATTTAGGGTAGCTCCCAGATTTTGGCTCCTCCACCCAGATTTACATGGATTTCAAATGTGCTGCCCAGATTGCCCGGATTTTACTCTGGATACAATCACATGGGAGGGCAGAGAACGGGGTGGCAGGGAATATACAGATCTGTCAAATAAATACATAAAATGCAAATTAGTTGCCACATAATTTGCATAATATGCAAATTAAACCACTCGGCTTTGGGAAGCTTGAATATGGCAACCCTACTCAAATGACAATAAAATATAAAAAGACATTGCCTTTTTCGTCTCCCGCTCCTGAAACTCCCTCAAGACTCAGTGAGGTCTAAACAGCACTAGAAGACTTCTGTTCCATGTTGGCTCCAAGGGCTGGGAATACCCTGCAATATTTTGTTGTAGGTCTCACTGGTTTATACCAATTTAGCACCTCCAGTGCGCATACTACACTGTGGGCATGCAGTGATGACTACTCCTGCTTTGCTAAGTCAAACACAAAAGTGAATAATGCAACCACATTAAGCATCACAGATAGTTTCTAAACACTGCAGAGTGTTAGAATGTTTCAATTTGGTAGAATAATGGTTTCATAGGAATTTACTTGCTCAGGAACATGCTTACGATTCTGACAATAAATAAGAAACTATGGCCCCATCACACAGAGTTAGGTGGGTAGGAGCACACCGCCCATGCTGCTGCATAGGTAAGAAATACAATGTCAATGCACTTGAGCAAGAATCCTCTTGTGCAACTGCTGAAAAACTGCACAAACACAGTTGTGTAACTGTGCAGCCAATATTTCCACACACAACTGGATTTCAACCATTTTTGACCGTCTTGTGCAACTGCATCAATACTGTGTTTCTGAACAATGCAGCAGCACAGACGGTGCACTACTGCTTGCCTAATGCTGCACTGTATGTGGTTTTAAATTATGATGGCATTCTCTAAACATATGTTAAAATTCTCTAAAATTCTCTAAACATATGTTAAAATATATGAACCCCACTGCCCATTGAGATCATCAGGAGAGGTCCATCTGCAGTTGTCACCAGCTTGTCTTATGGCAACTCGGGGATGAATATTCTCCGCTGGTGCCCTGAAGTTTTAGAATGAGTTCTCTGCTGAAATAAGCGCCTCCCCATCAATTACAATTTTAAAAATATCTTTAATGATGCATCTGTTTACCCAGGCTTTTAATTAAATACTGTTTTAATAGTTTTAACATTGTTTTAAAACATTGTTTTAACATTTTAAATAGTTGTAATGTTTTAACTTTTTCTGCTGTCATTTATTTTAACTAATGTTTTAATTTTTTCTGCTGTCATTTACTTTGTTTTAACTAATGTTTTAACTTTTCTGTTGTCATTTATTTTGTTTTGTTGTAAACCGCCCAGAGATGTATGTTTTGGGCAATGTAAAAATATGTCAAATAAATAAAAAATAAAAAGTTGGCGTGTTACGTCCATTACGTAGTAAAAATTATTCTTTTGTAGAGCAAATTCTCACTTTAAAAGTATAAATAAATGAATATACTTCTTGTGTTCTGTTGGGAAAAGAGAAATATTTTGGTGTTTCATTGGGTTTCAAAGCTTACCTATTAATTTAACAACAAAGTATGAACCATAATTTGTACTTATAATTATTGTTGTCTTCCAATCAGTGTTTTGTAAATCCCAAATAATTAACTGACTAAAACCCAGATGCATCAAAACACAGAATGCATATGTCCCCTTATTATTTAAAAAAGACCCAGTTATGAAAAGCTCCCCAGATCAAATTGTGTTGCTGTGCGGAGACTCACCAAATGTTTCATGTTCAGTAGCATTTAAATATTTTTTGCATACATATGGTAATCCAGATTCACATGAGTAACTTTGCCAGTCATGCTGTACTTTTGAGTTAAACACTTTACAACGATGTTGCCCAAGTGAACTGTCAGTGGGATCTGCAAACATAAATTTTTGTTAGAGTAACATGTGTACCAAAAGCATTCCAAAGCCCACTTTCTAAGAATATTGATTTTTCTTCTCTACATTTAAAAGGCATTTCCAAACATTTTGTCCCACTCCACCAACATCTCCTCACCAGAACACAACCAATAAACAAGAAGGAGGATAGGGATATGCAGACACACATATCACACATAAATCTTAGTGTCTTTGGTTTGCAGAGATAAGAAGCCATTTAGCACCATCCTAATGGTGTCCCTGAGCGCATTCATGTGAATGGTTTCCATTCACTCTTTTGGCCAAAAATAAGGTGCTGAACTTGTAGCAGTGAGGATAAAACATATTCTCTGACACTAGTGCTGGGTGATCTAACACTCACTGGCAGGTATCTCACAAGGGTGGAATATGCCTCTATGAACAAAGGACACAGAAGCAGTGCATCAACACAAGTCTTTGCAATATATTAGACGTTCCCTGCTTGTAACATTGATGGAAATTTTCACTGATTCAGGGGACTCTACTAGCTCACGACAAGTTATATAAGATCTGTGACTGTTTTCACATCAAACATGGCTATGTGAAAATCTTCACAATAGGTTGGCATACCCATGCCTAAATAGTGAGCAAACTCGGTTAGGTAGCTTTCCCTTTGTTCGTGTAGGATGCTAAAGGTAACCCTCACACAGGGAGCACTTCAGTGGAGCACTTCAGTGGATCCTGGAAATTCATTCCATGAATGGAAGGAGAGTTATATTCACAACTGGCCCACAAGTTGTCCTCCTTGCATGAGTAGCAGTTCATTTGGAAGGAGCATCCAGTGCTCTGCTGAAGGACAGAACACTTCCCACAAAGCACCTATTGTGTGCATGCACTGCACACCTATAGAGTATGCAGCTTAATTTAAACCTTGACACAGGTACGTGCAACTCTTGTATGCACCTTGAAATCAGATTTTCACATAATCTAGCAAGTCTGCTATTAGAGTATATAAAATGACAAAGAGGTTTCAGCATAAACTTGCTACTGTGTGATACAAGAAAATGAAGCAACACCAAGCTTTGAGTTTCCAGATTTTTTCTAGCTCATGTTTATTTCTTAGAATTCAACACAAACACTGCATATGGCCTTAATTATTCCGCGACACTAAATAATTCATAATATGCCACTATGTAAAATATATACAGCAATGTCTGGCCTGAATGCTCACAGGGTCAGCAAGATTGCTCCTCTTTAGCATAAGATAAGATATGCACGTACATTATGTTCCAAATGTTCTAGGAATATCAGTTTCAATGCATGGAAAATTTTGATGCTCAGGTTGGAGCCCCTAAATCATATTAAGCTCCTGAATTCCCAGGAACACTGACCAAGAAATAGCATCATTTTTAGCATCATTTATGGGCATTGTTTCTGCTTCCTACATTGCCAAGCTCTATTGTCTGCTCTACTCATATTTTCACTTCAGTTGCAAAGGCCATAAGATTATAGTGCCATAATGTATCCAAGAAGACAACTGGGTACCTGATCCCCAATTTATCAGGGCCAAGGGTGCTCCATCTGACCACTGCCAGCCACCAGCTTCATCTAGCTGATTTAAGCCTGTCCACAGTAGAACCTCATTTGTGTTCAGCTGTTCTGCAGTATAAGGGAGTAGATAAAGAATTTAACTGTAGGATAACAGTGCTGCCTGCCACAGAAGATTGTACGTTAAGACGATCTATTAACACAAGTCTTGGGTTCTCAAACTAGAAGGGTACATCACAACTATGTGCAAGGAGCACAAAGGGCAACCAATTTGTAAAGAGTATTGCCAAATGTTGCGGGAATCATTGGGAGCTCTCTCTCTCTCCCTCCTTCCCTTTAGTTCCACCACACAGAGCTTTCAATCTTTTATATGGAACAGAGTAAACAGAATGAAGAAAGACACCATAAATGGGAATTTAGCAATCAACACATAGGCTGTTAGTTCACACACAATGAGGCTGTTCACATGAGCAGCGAAACCCAGGCTTGGGCAGCCATGGCTGGGTTTGGCTGCCCATGAGAAGTGCCGGGATTAAGGTTGATACTGGTGCTGCCTGCCCCAGAAGTTTGTACATTAAGGTCATATACATGACCACAAGATTAATTGTGTCTTTTTTACAATCTTGTTTTTAAATTTTCCTGTAAACTACCTTGAGATTGTTTTAATGAAAGGCGGTATATAAATTTATCAATCAATCAATCAATCAATAACCTGAGAGGGGGTGGGAAATTGCCCGGCAGCCACCATCTTGGTCAGTCCTTCGGCAGCCGGGCACCCACCGAGCCTCCCAGTGCTCATTGAGGGATAGCCAGTCGCCTGAAGGGGCCAAGTAGAACAACTGGTCACTTGGCAGGAGAGTTCAGGTGTTGGGTAGGTAGATTTAGTATTGGTGTTTGGCTGGAGGGCCAGTTGGGGTGAGGGTGGTCAAGGAACAGCTCTTCGGGGGTGGGTCAGCCTGGAGGGCTGGAAATGGCCCCCACTCGGGGGGGGGGGTGCGACTCACTGGCTCAGAGCTTTGGCGGCTTGGGTTTGGGGTAGGTCGGGCCACCCACCCCCCAGCAGGGGAAGCCTCGTGGTGAGAGGAGGTCAGGACATGGAGCCTGACCAAATCAGGACCCGGCCCTTTGCCCTGGTGTGGGATGACTCTCACTAGGAGGGGCCACCACACGGGAAGAGTACCCGCACTCTGATTAGTTAGGGACCTCATTGCAAGTTTGTTATCTTGTACAATAATAAAGTGTCCCTTATTTACTCCAACTAAGATGTCCTGTCTTCATTGGGGCCTGGGGGTGCAATAACCTTAGCCAAGTACAGGGTTGTGTGTGCACGCAGCCCAAGCACACAGAGAGTTGGGTGCCTAGCGCACTGGACTCATGGGGACATCCCTCAATGCACCACACAGCTTACAAGGTGCATTTTGGGATTCCTGGAGGCTGGGACTTGTTTTCGCAGCCTCCAGTGATCTGCACTGTATGGCATGTGGGTGCGCAATGGCGCACCAAAGAGATTATCATCAGGGATCTAGGAGGCAGGTAGGTTCATCCCTGTCTTCCCCCCCTGCCCACACTCCCCACCCCTCTCATGGTTGTGTGTATGACCTTAATGTGGCATCTCAGGTTTGCAAGAGGTGCCACAATCGCAGGAGTATACTTCCAAGCTACTTCCAGTGTAGTTTCCGATATGCCTAGATTGGTCATGTATGCCGAACTCACCAGTCTCTGCATATGCTGCCCTGCTTGCTACAGGGAGCCAGACAACTGTAACTTAGATTTGAAGTGAGGGAGAGATGTTGGGTTCGTTGCCACAAGTAGGGCAGGATATGCTGCGATTGGTGAGTTAACCTAACAAGACTAATCTTGGTATATTGGAATTTACACTGGAAACATACACTGGAACTAACATGGGGTGGTGCACATTGCCAGAGCTGCAGCACCTTGCACAATCCTGAGAGGCCATGTTATGTGTGAACCTGACCTTAGTGAAATAAATTGTTTATTTTCCTCCCTACATGTGCCGAAGGGTAGCCACATTGGTCCTGCTGCAACCTCCTTTTCATACACTCCATGCCCTTCCAACCTCACATGGACCACTTTCCTATTTGGAGAGAGCAGTTCATTCTCCCTCTGATCAACACAACTCTACAACTGAGAATTCAGTGCTTAGCTCTCCTCTAGTATCAATGTCAGTACAGCCACAGTTCTTCCTAAACTGGACTCCACTGGTAAGTGTATGAGTGAACAGAACTCAAGGTGGATATCAGATGGGACTGAGGGGAAGAGAGACCTTTATGCTGAAAAAATCTTTAATATCCTTTCATCACAAAACCACGGATCCACCAGCACAGTGCCAGACTGCATGTATTTAGCTGTACCCAAAGATTGCTGTGCACTCACTTGCCACATCGGCTGGGTTGCAGGGTAGATGCTGAAAGGCAGAATTATTTTAGAGGGAAAGTTTGAGAAATGCATATATTAGACCTCCTTGTGAGCCAGCCATCAGTTAGGATTAGAATGGGTTTTGTGTAGTTCTGATGCAACAGACAGATCTGCTCTTCAAGCCAGTGACAGAGTTAAATGGAAGGTTGTGTTCAACTTACCACTTAGATCACCAATGTACTTCTGTTCTGTGGTATCTGTGATGCTTAGCAAATCTGCTCCTTGTCCCTGACATGCAACATGTGCCTCATTCCAAGGGAGAACAGAAAAAAGATTGAATTGGTAACAAATCTGAGTGTCAGCATTCTTCTTCCAAAAAATGTCACAGCCAGCTTCTGTGTGAAGGGGAAAAAAATCAGTTAAACAGCATGATATTACAAAGCAATTAAGGAAGATAACACTCTAGCATAACAATCTAGCTTAATTAACACCAAATGAACAAATGGAAATGCTAAGATGATATGATTATGAATTCATTTTCAGTGTTCTGGTGTCAAAACTACATCAGGAAATAGGATGCAATCTGAAGTTTAAAAGGAAAAGGAAAAACTATCTTCACACATAAGAGTGAACTAGTCATGTCTTGATAATGTCAATGAGTAATACAAGTTTAACAATGAAACAAACAGTGACATGAATCAGTGAGTAGAATCCACCAAAACACTTACATCTCTTTTTCTCACTGTCCAGTTATTAGTCTGATACCCATAGATTAACAGACACTTTAATCAAGTAAAGAAAAGAAAAAAAGAAAAAAGAAATGAAAAGGATATAGAGATGCATTTTGAACAATAATTTCTGTTTTCCTCATCAGAGAATTCCTATATGCTGTTGGCAACTGCAACAGCAAACTCAGATTAGAAAGCAAGTATGAAAATAAGCAAACTCAACTGATACAATTTCAGAAAGAATAGAGACTAGTGAAAGATAGTGGTGATTTTCCTAGATTATACTTCAAGGCTTCCAAAATTGCCTAAAATGTTTTCAGCCTTCCATATCTTGCCTAGAAAGAGGCAAGATGTCTGCTGTTTTACACACTGCAAACAAAACATGAATGTAGAGTGTTTCATTTTAAGAAGAACTGGGGGTTCCCTTTCAAAAGTGAAATCTTTCTAATTAGATGGCTATAGTCCTAGATATTTGAAACTGAGATGTGGATCATTGTTATGCTTATGTAATGATGGAAACAGTTTAGGAAGGTGCTGTGTTGGTAGCAGGAAAAATGCTATTTATGTTTTACAATCCGGATCTTCAGATGCTCCACCCAACAGCTACAGCTTCCACTCCCAAAAACTACAGGCACTGTAGAGGTTACAAACAAAACAAAACTAAACAACACAGTCCTCCTAGCATGCACAATACTAAGGAAAATAACAAGTCTAATACATTAGCAATCTTTCTGTATGTTGTCAAGATTTTTACGTATTATTGGGGAGAATATGATCACTTTGGGAGATGAGTCAATGTATATATTTTCAGGTAGATTATAGTGTGTATTTTAATGAGGTGAGCATGTAGAAGCCCATCTCTCTTTTTGTGTTAACAATCAAAATTACCATAATCAGTAAAAACAAAGGGCACAATCCAACACTTGAAAGTATACTTAATCTCAGTATAATTTCAGTGTAAGTATAATTGCTTAGCTGTTTTCCATTGCAATCAATGAGATGTGCAAGTGCTCAACATTGGCTGGATTACACTTGAACGTACTCTGGTACCATCTGTGTGAAAGTGGAGAACTAGAGAG